>NC_086246.1:33882500-35233333 GCF_036321145.2 Pelmatolapia mariae | reverse complement strand
ATGGGCCAGTCATTCCGACATGTACTATCATCTTTCATCAAGACAGTGTCACCTCTTTTGATGTTTGGGCTGGATTCTTGCCATTTACGACGAAGTTGTAGTGTCTGCAAGTATTCACGTTTCCAACGATTCCAGAATTGGTCGGCCAATCTTTGCACTTGGCGCCACTGTTGCTTATACAGGTCCTTCTCAGTGAACGTCCCTGGAGGAGGTGGAACACTCTGCTTCTGAGTGAGAAGCATTGCTGGGGTAAGTATCTGAGGGACGTCTGGATCTGAAGAGACAGAGACAAGCGGTCTGGAGTTGATGATGGCCGTCACCTCTGCCATCAGGGTGCACAGGATTTCGTGGGTCAAACTGGAGGAGGGAGTACGCATCAGCATTGAGTCTAGGATTCTCCTTGCAACTCCTATCATGCGCTCCCATGCACCGCCCATGTGCGAGGAGTGAGGTGGATTGAAATGCCATGTACATCCGCGATGGTTGGTGTATCTCTGAACTTCTGACTTCGACACAACTTTTTTGGAATGCCAACTCCTTGCAAGCACCACGTGGATACATGGTGTTTGCCTGGCAGAATGACGGGATGCCTTTCTTTGTCGCTTAAGTCAGCTAACGTCAACCTGCCTCCAACCTTTAGCAGACCATCTGCGTCTACGATCAGGTTGAGTTTCGTTAGAGAACTTCTCTTGGAAACATCAGCTCCCTTGGAGAGAGCATCTAAATCTTCAGGGAAAGATGCTTGTTGCACAGCAAGAAGAATCACTGTAGTTGCCTTGGACAACTCGTCAGCTCTGAGAGGTTTACGGCACCAATGCCAACCATTACATCTGTTGGTTCCTCGGCTGCTTGCCTTAAAAGAACAAACCACATGGATGAGTGTTGCAACTCCTCTCCGTATGGACTTCCAGGAAGAGAATTTTGTGAATCTCTCACAACCCAGCAACTTGTCCTTTTGACTCGTAACACAGGTTGTAACTTGTGGTCGTATCTCAACATCTGAGTCTGGGTTGATAAGCTCAAAGGTCTCGTGTTGCTCGCTGCTTGGCTGTGACTTGTATAGAAATGTTGGCCCCGTGAACCAGTTGGTTCTGGTGAGCTGTGAGGCTTGAACGGACCTAGAGGCATGGTCAGCTGGGTTATGCTCCGTAGGTACATACCTCCACTGATTCGGTTGTGTGGACTGGCAGATTCTCTGGACCGTGTTGTGGACGTACACAGGGGCAGATCTAGAGACATTTTCTTAGGGTGGCTTGAGGGTGGCAAAGAAATCAAATGGGGTGGCAAAATCAAAGCCTTCTTTTTCCCCCCAAACACATATGCAGGTGGTTACATATGGTTAAAATGATTCAAATGCAGTAAGTATACACGTTTTTCATATAAATATAGTCTATAACTTAATTATTGTCTGTAGCCCACATAATTACACACTTTAGTTACATAAAACATGTGAGTTTTGATGTTATGTACTGTATAGCCTTTATAATAAATAAATATGTAGCCCAATAAGTATAAAATCCAGAAAGCTACACAACATGGGGCGGTTCATTTGCAAACACAAGTCTAACTTAGGTTTCACACTGTTTTTTGCTAGAAATCAATCACATTGTTACATGCTTACATTACACAAAATGTCAGAAATCTGCACTGTCATGAACAAAATTTAAAACTAATTTTTCATGATTTGTTGGATTAACCCACTGAGGTCTGAAATACAACTGGCCATTTTTGATTCCTTTTGAGTTTACGTTTGTATTTCACCCTCAGATTGTTTCATTTTATTTTTTTCCCCTTGCCTTGTTTGGTGTCATTCTTTTCAGCTCAACTGAATTTAGTTGTTTTTTTCACTGACATACTGCATTAGTACTACTATTACTATTAATAGTACTATTACTGATCTGAAACCACACAAAGAACTTAAAATCCTAGTAGTATTTTTTACTGTAAAAAACCCCCCACAGACATGTTGAGTAAATTTTTATAACTTGAAATGCAAATATAAATTGTACATTTTGTAAACATATACAACTATTTATCTAAAAATGCAGCCAATACACCTGCTGTTTTTTTTTTTTTCATTTTGTACAACCATTTAAAAATATTACTAAAACTAAAATGAGAGAACAATCAGATTTCGCAATAAGATGCCCCACAAATGATGTGTGCCAGTAAAAAAAAAAGTTTGTCCACCAAAAGACAGGAGAAGAGCACAGGGATAAACCTGCAGGCCTGACAACAGGAGGTGTATCACTCCGCTGGTTTTCTACTTAGTGACAGTGTTTATGTTGCAAATGTGCCTTTGTGACATTCATTAGTGCCCTCACTGACACACAAAACAACGACTACACAACAGAACAACTACACAAGACAACACAATACACTAAGTATACACTCCACACTAAACGTCACAAATCTCCCACAAAAACTCTCTCTCTCTCTCTCTCTCTCGCTCTGTCTCGCTGCCATTACCGTCACTCCCAAAACTTTTCCCTCTTCCTAAACAACAATTCTAGATCCGCCCCTGGACGTACACATAGAAACGTTTGGACTGATTATGAATGTAGCCCAGCACCACTTTACTGTCACAGTAGAAGGTGACTGCATCAATTTGGATATCGATCTCTTGAACGATAAACTCAGCAATTTCTACGGCTAGCACTGCCGCACACAGCTCCAGTCTGGGTATGGTAGGTTCAGTTGTTGGTGCAAGTCTAGCTTTCCCAAGAATGAAACCCACATGAATCTGGTCATTTGCATCTGTTATCTTGAGGTACGCCACTGCACCAATCGCTTTGGTTGAAGCGTCTGAAAAGATGCATATCTCTTTACGACTGGCATTGGAACAGGAGGTGGTGGTATACGCTCGAGGGATATGAAGATGTTGCAGTTCTTGAAGCGAATTTTTCCATGTTTCCCAAACCTTACATTTGTCCTGGGGGAGTGAACTGTCCCAGTCGGTTCCATCTAAGGTCAGCTCTCTCAGCAACGACTTGCCTTGAACGGTCACAGGAGCGACGAAGCCGAGAGGGTCGAAAAGACTGTTTATGGTGGAGAGAATCCCACGTCGTGTGAACGGCTTGTCACTGACTGACACTTGGAAGCTGAATGTGTCCCTTTTAACATCCCAACACAATCCAAGGCTTCGCTGTGTGGGTAATGCGTCTCCATCCAAGTAAAGATCTTTAATGCCCTTAGCATGATCTCCTGCAGGAAAGGCTTTCAAGACGTCAACGCTGTTGGACGTGATCTTGTGCAGTCTCAGGTTTGACTCAGAGAGAGATGCTTGGGTTCTCTGTAGCAGAGAAATTGCCTCTTCCTCTGTGGATGTGGAAACAAGGCCATCGTCTACATAGAACTCGCGTTCCACAAAATGTCTAGTGTCTGACCCGTACTGCTGTTCTCCTTCCTTTGCAGCTCTTCTGAGACAGTATGTTGCCACAGCTGGAGAAGGACTGTTGCCGAATACGTGAACCCTCATCCTGTATTCAACAATGTCTTGGCTGGGATCATTATCTCTATACCACAGAAAGCGTAAGTAGTCTCGGTGGTCTTCTCTCACGACAAAACAATGAAACATCTGTTCAATGTCAGCCATGATTGCTACTCGCTCTCTCCTGAAACGAATAAGGACTCCCATTAGACTGTTATTCAAGTCTGGTCCAGTGAGTAGCACGTTGTTCAGCGAGATGCCACTGCATTGTGCGCTTGAGTCGAAAACAACTCTGATTTGGTCGGGTTTCCTGGGATGATAGACCCCAAACATCGGCAAATACCAGCACTCTTTAGGGAGTGGAGGGGCTGGTTCTGCGTGATTGTTGCCGAAGATCTTGTGCATGAAGGCAATGAACTAGTCTTTCATCCGTGGTTTACGCTCTAGTGTGCGCAGTAATGAGAAGAGGCGGGTCATTGCTTGCTCACGATTGTTGGGCAAAGGTGGTCTGGGGGGCCTGAAGGGAAGAGGAGCCACCCAACTATTCGACTCGTCCTGAAAAACCTCATTACCCACTATCTGCAGAAACTGTTCGTCCTCTATGGAGAAGGCACGCTTGTCATTATCCGCTGTTCTTGCAAAGACTGTGTTGCCGAGTGAGTCATCGTCCACTGTAGTGCTACGGCAACTGTGTGAGAGTCCCTTGGCTTGACTGGAGTTGACTGTTTGCTTGAGATGGATGTGGCTGGTACAGGGTCTGAACAATGATGGTCTTCCGTCTTCCAGTATGTTCATTTTATAACAGTGGACAATGGGCTTATGAACCTTTCCCAAACACACATCACCTACTAAGAACCATCCAAGGTCAAGCCTTTGAGCAAAGGGTGCATCACCAGGACCGTTGATCTGCTGCCTCACCTTGTGAACCTGGAGAATGTCTCTCCCAAGCAAAAGAAGGATCTTGGCATCATTATCAAGAGGCGGGATTTTACTAGCAAGGCTCTTGAGATGCGGGTGATGGAGGGCAGCTTCAGGTGTCGGTATTTCATCACGATTATCTGGTAAGTCGTCACATTCGATCAGTGTTGGTAGCGCAAGGCTAACCTCACCATTTACTGCTTCGATTTGATAGCCATTTGCTCTCCTGCCAGAGGTTGCGGCAAAGCCAGCACAAGTTTTCAGGGTGTAGGGGTATGAGCCAACTTCGATTCCGAATAAGTTGAAGAACTCTGACCTGGCTAGAGACTTGTTGCTCTGGTCATTGAGCATAGCATACATTTTGATGGCTTGTTGTGGGCACTCTTTAGGGTAAACTTTAACAAGACATATCTTGGAACAAGATTTTGACCTGGCGCAATTGCCACAAACTTCAGTGCACAGAGGGCTTGCAACTAGTTCTGGGATAGTGTCCTCTTTTTCCGGCTCCCCGCCGTCACCTGTTCGGGGACTTGAGGCCTTGGTTGACAGTTGTGGTGGACCAGGATGAAGAGCTGTGATGTGCTTGTCACTGTTGCACTCATCACATTTCAGGACAATTTTGCAGTCTCGTGCGAGATGAGATGTGGATGCACAGCATTTGAAACAGACGCCTTGATCTTTCAAGTACGTTTTGCGTTCTTCAATAGTCTTTAGCCTGAAACCACGGCATTTCTTTAAGGGGTGGGGTTTTCATGGATGGGGGAATGCTTGGATATATCCTCTCTAGGATCTGGATAATTTTTTGGGGCATCAGAAACGACTTTGGTCGTATGCACTGAGACTGGGGTTCTTAAATTTGTGTGGCGTGAGATAGGTTTTTCTGTGACAGGACTGCTTCCAGAAAGAGCAATGCTTGGATCGTTTCTTGTTTTAGCTTGATAGCAGATGAAGGAAGTGAAAAAGGAAAAGGGGGGATAACCAACCTTGTAGCCCTCTTTGTATTTTGACCCTTGAGTGATCCATTTTTCTTGCAGGTTGTATGGCAGTGTTTCCACGATGGGTTTGATGCCACGGGCGGTATCCAGGTATGCTAAGCCGGGCAAGTAGTCATCCTCTTTTGCTGAAAGTAGCTCCATCAATAGATCTCCAAGATCCCTTAACCTGTAATTGTCCTTGTTTGTTATTTTAGGAAAGCTGTCCAACTTCCTAAAGAGAGCACTTTCGATGACTTCTGGAGCACCGTAGCATTCATTGAACCTGTCCCAGACCATTTTGAGTGCAGCATTTGGGTTGTCAATATGAACTGCTCTTAGGCGCTTGACGTACGCAGAAGATTCCTTCCCAAGCCATTTTGAAAGTAAATCCAGCTGTTCACTTGCAGTAAGGTCCAAACCCTTAATGGTATTGGAGAAGGCAGATTTCCATGCTCTATATGACTCTGGATGATCATCAAAGTGGGTTAAGCCAGTGCTCACAAGCTCTTTTCGTGCCAGGTACTTCGCCATGTCCATCATCACTGAAGACTCTGGAGGGTGTGTATGAGAAGTGTTGGGGTACTGAGGAAAAGTTAGCTCTGGCTTAGGGTAGGGCGTATTGCTCTTTTGTTCTTGCAGGAGTTCCTCACTGTTAACTTGGAGGCGAGCATTTATGTCTGGCTGAGCTGATGGGGTAGAGGTGTGAGCGGTTTGGTATGCATGCGTTACCTCGGAACTTGGTTGTGGCTGGAAAGGTGTGGGCCATGAGTCTTTCACAATATACTCATCTTTAATGATGTACTTAGCTGATGGTGGAGGGCTCTTCTCTATGGGATGCTCTGATATTGAGAGATTAACTGGTTCACTGCGTTGGTTAAGCTGCATAGTTTGGTCTCTGATATAGTTACTTATACGTTCATGTGTAATCTGCACCATAACTGGGAGACTTTTCCAACTAGGATGTGCTTCAACCTCTATCTCTGCTGCTGCTTCCAAAACGTCTGCTTGTGCAATTGCAGCTGCAGCTTCCTTTTCCAGATTTAAGGCTTCGAGATTAGCTTCTAATCTTGCTTTGTCAACTTTAATGCTGATCTCTCTCTGTGCGAAGGCAACACATGCACGAGCAGCTTCTGCCTTGGCTCTTGCGTGTGCTGCTGCTGCACTGACAGATGATCTACTTGAATATGTGGAAACTGAACCAGTGCTTTTAACTGATGCTCCGTCTTAAGGAGGCTTTGGTTCCTTAGGTCTTGCACCTTCGGGGTGTGCTTCGTCCATGTTTGTTGACATAGCTTGCTGTCGTAGAGTTGTTTTGCCAGCTGCTCACCGTCTTTTTACTATCCTGCTCTCCTTGTGTGTGTATGCTACACAATTCAGCAGTAGCCTAACTCCACTTGAAATAACGCGCGAAGTCAGGATGTAGCGTCCAACTCCTTTTAATTAGTAAGTATTTCCTCATGGAGTAAAACTAAAATACAAATAACATAGCTAAAATTAACTTAGCATCATTAGCACAACAAAATTAGATTCCAATACACATCCATTAGCGTTAGCACACAACTACTAAAGTATTCATCTACAGCAAATATTTCCACAAAATATACATAAAATACAATCCTACAATTCAATACAAATGAAAACTTACAGACGGTGGTGTCGATGGCACAAACAAAAGGCAGATGTCGGTGGATAGACCTTCCCCACATGTGACCCGCTAGGAACTAAACAAACATGGCTGACTTCCTGTCACTTCCTGAAACTGGTTTTCAAAATAAAACGAATTTCAACATAAAATTAGCTCACTACAAAAAGCGCCTATATTGCAATAAACTTAAGAGCGGAACAGATTAATATAGATATACTTTTAGTTTTTACATATATCACATTGGAACTCTAAACTCTAAACTGAAATGTTTGCTTAAATGTCGCATAAGTTGTATACTGGATTATTTGTTTACGTGAAAAATTTGAATAAATAAACATTATAGCGTTTCCGCCATGTTTAACCTGCAGGCTTTTACTTTGACAGTGATCAACCGGAAGTGCTTCTGTGTCGCTTGAGGTTGGCAATATTCTACTTGAACAATGCAGGTAATAAATATGAATATATATTCTGTATGACAGTATAATGCCTTCTTAGATGCAGTAGCATTCATTAAAATTGTTATTTATTTTGCCTGATGACTCATTTTCTTCTTGTTTAAGTGACTGTTGGTCTCTTAGGCGGTCGAAGTCATGCACTCTTTAGCCGTTTAGCTAGCACAACTGTGTATTTGCAGTGAGTTTGGGAGGTTTTTAATGCTTTTGTTGTCTTTTAGCAACGAGAAGAGAAACAATTAGAGGCGTCGGTGGAGTCTCTCATTTCGCGGGTGGCTCACGTTAAAAATGCTCTGCACAGTTTCATTTACAAACTAGAAAACGAGTACGAGCGTTTGACATGGTGAGTAAAATTGTTTTCAATGTAAAGCAGGCTGATTTGTTTTAAAAGAAACGCGAGATAGATTTAAGTTGACTTCATACTTTGTTATTCAAGCAGTTTTTGACAGCAACATATAAACACATTGTGTTCCTTTTATTTACAGGAGCAAATTTGACAGAAACTGTGGAAAATCTTGTCTTGTGGACATACAGATTTGATCTGAAACGCGTGCTTTGTGGATTATTTTGAGCTCTCACAGATGTGCCCTTTTTTGTCCTATAGGCCTTCTGTTTTGGATAACTTCGCCCTTCTGTCTGGTCAGCTGAACACCATCAATAAACTGCTTAGGAACGAGAAGACCCCGTCCTTTCGCAACCAGGTTATAATTCCCCTGGTCCTGTCTCCAGACCGAGATGGGGACTTGAGGACAGTGAGTACCACAGCTGATAACACGTTTCCTGGACACCAAGAACAGGGGTCCTTGATGAGTGGAGGTCCAACCTTACAGCAGGTCACTATTGGTGGGGGTTCAGGCCAGCCGGGTATGGGAGGACCTGTGGCTCAACAGCAGCAAGGACAGACAGGTAGGAGTTAGTATTTTACCTGAGCACAGCATCACAGTTATGTGAGAGCCAACCATAGAGCGTTTTGCTGTGTTTCTTCAGTTTTCTTCAGTTTCAACATTTTACTGATGACAGTCATTAGTTTTTGAATTATAATGAATTAAATCTGATGCTCCATTTAAAAATTATGGTCACTTTAAGAGGTAGGAAGGTGAATTATACAGGATATGTTAAAGACAAAGTTTTAAAACACCAGGCTGATAGCAAAAATGCTCAGCTCTAGGCTTCATAACAGGATACTCAAACAATTTTACATTATACTGCAGTGTAATAAACTGCCTATTCCAATATTTAAAAAAACAATAACATTGCACAAATGAAAAAACATTCTCAAGCTAATGTGCCCATTTTTCCCATGCAATAATTCATCTGTGCTTCCAACCAAATGCAAAGGCTGAAGGGACCGTGTTAAGTATTACAAAGTAGTTGACTGTCATCCCTGGCTTTCCAAACATGGACATGATTTAAAATAGTAGATGGCATTTTGTCATAAATTTGGTAGAAATGCCAACATTTCCGCATAGAATTCATTTCTGTGGTCTAAGTATACTTGTTATCATGTAGTTTACAGCTTAAAAACATGTTAAGGTGTGCACTACCTGTTTAATTTAACTAGAAATGTACTTTTACTTCAAAGTAATCTCCACGTTAATGCCAGGAAAATTCCCACTAAACATTACATTGTAATGAGATGATAATGTTCATTTTCATATGAAAACTGCTTGTTTGTTCAGATGTATCGATACTACAGGGTGGGCCATTTATATGGATACACCGTAATAACATGGGAATGGTTGGTGATATTAAAGTCCTGTTTGTGGCTCATTAGTATATGTGAGGTGGCCAAATCTGAGACACCATTGTCGAAAAGACTTCGCCCGGCAGATTCCCCCGGCACAACATTGCCAGCTGGCAAAGATATTCCCGACATACTGGAGTCAATCGACAAGCGATTGTCCAGTTTTGACGCAAGGCTGTCCTTGGTGGAGATTCTTCACCGGGAATTTAAATCCTTGCGAGAATCCCTGGAGTTCAGCCAGCAGCAGGTGGAAACGCTCGCTGCTGAAAATGCCACGCTAAGGGAGTCGGTGAAATGTCTCACAGAAAATGTTACCCAGCTCAATAGAGAAAATAAAAAAATAAAAGAAACAGTTATTGATCTACAAGCTCGTGGCATGCGTGATAATCTGGTATTTTCTGGTATTCCAGAAGCCGCTGGAGAGGACGCGGAGACTACGGTAAAAAGCTTAATCAAAACCCACCTGAAGCTGCCGGAGGACACGGTGAAGAAAATCACCTTCGATAGGGTGCATCGCCTCGGCTTCATGCGGGCTGCGGCCGGGAGACCACGTCCTATCGTGGCCAAATTCGGCCACTTGAAACAAAAGGAACAGGTGAAAAGCCGCGGCAGGGAATTAAAAGGAACGGACTTCAGCGTGAACGACCAGTTCCCCAAAGAGATCCTGGAACGACGCAGGGTCCTCTTCCCAGTCCGACGCGGCTTCATCCAGAAGGGCTCCCGCGCTGTCATCGCTGTGGACCGGCTGTACGTGGACGGACAGCTTTACCGCGACCCCGACATCACTCCGTGGCTGTATTAACTTCACACCAGATAAGAATCCGCTACACCCTTTCCCCACCCACTCACACTAACTTGCATTAACATCTGTTTAACTTACTAGTATCAAATCGCATCTTAAGTGTGATATCATAGCAGAATTAACACCGTCACTCTCCGTCAATGGTTTCCGGTCTTTTTTTTCCTTCTCATTTTTTTTTTCCCCTCTTTTTCCCCCTCTTGTTTTTATGCTGCTCACCCTTGTCCTTGGTTTCTTTCTTTCTTTCTTTTTCTTTTCTTTCACTGCTTCAATCACCTGCTTCCACACTCATCCACAAACAACATCCTTTATTTCGACACGATCACGCACAGTCATGCGCTCAACGGCAGCACATTTACATCAGTCAGACAGCGCACACAGACCTACCTACAGGATACACACACTTAAGCCAAGCGTACTCATATTAGTAAATATGCAAACACATAGTCAGACTCAGGGAGCATCTCGCCACACATTTTTTCCCTCTCTCCCTCTCTTTATTTATGAACAAGTGATGTATTCTCTCCACCTGTCTAAGCGACACACACAGCATACACTCCTAGTTATACACAGACATCTATGGGTGCACTAAGGTTTGTTACATGGAATATACATGGAGCTGGCTCCAGAGAAAAGAGGTTAAAAATATTTAACCAACTCAAAAAACTACAGGCAGATGTTGTCCTTTTACAAGAGACACACAGACCTCTTAGAGGTTCGAATGAACTTAAAACACCTGAGTTTCCTAATGTGTTCTCAGCTTGTTATAATTCTAGACAAAGGGGAGTAGCAATTTTAATACATAAAAATATTAATTTCACAGTACTCGATACAGTTATAGATCCAGAGGGTAGATTCTTAATCATTAAACTATCTATACTTGATGAAAAGCTATGTATTGTAAGTGTATATGGTCCAAATGTTGATGATCCCTCATTCTTTCACGGTTTTTTCAGTGCACTCTCTGAACACTTAGATGGCACACTTGTTCTTGGAGGCGACCTCAACCTTGGACTAAATGAAGAAATGGATAGGCTCAATACAGCAGGAACTCAGCGTAATTGGCAGTCCACAAATATAATCAAACAGTATATGAGCGACTTTGGTCTTTGCGATGCATGGCACTCCCTTCACCCCACCAGTAAGGAATATACTTTTTTCTCACATGTTCATCACTCCTACTCTCGTCTGGATTATTTTTTGGTCAGCAGCTCACTGCTGAGTGACATTTCAGACACTGAGATTCACCCTATAGCTGTCAGCGATCATGCTCCTGTATCTTTAACACTAATGCACAAGAATAATACTACGCCAAGTAAAAACTGGAGATTTAATACATCACTGCTTAAAGATGAAGACTTTATTAAATATTTTAAAAAAGAGTGGACTTCATATTTAGACTTTAATGACACTCCCGGAACATCAGCTTCTGTTCTATGGGAAGCAGGGAAAGCTGTGATGAGAGGTAAAATAATTTCTTTCTCATCACATAAAAAGAAAGAAGAAAACAAAAATATTCAGGAATTAGAAAAAACCATCAAATCACTAGAAGAAGCCTATGCGTCCGACCAAGATCAGGAAACATTGAACAAAATACGCAAAACAAAACTAGAATTAAATGAGATAATTGATAAAAAAACAAAATTCTTAGTACAAAGACTACGCTTACAAAATTATGAACATGGTAATAAATCTGGTCAATTTCTAGCAAACCAGCTAAAAATAAATAAAGAAAAAACAACTATATGTGCTGTTCAAGATTCATCTGGGAACACAATATATATAACCGAAACAAATAAACAACATTTTCAGGGATTTCTACAAAACGTTGTATTCACCACAAATAAACCCATCTAAAAAGGAAATTGATCAGTTTTTAGACAACATAACTCTTCCAAAATTATTAGACTCTCAAGCAATGGCACTGGATTCGCCACTGACATCAGGTGAACTCCAGGAAGCCCTGATAAATATGCCCAATAATAAGGCTCCAGGTCCAGACGGCTTTCCTGCTGAATTCTACAAAGAATTCTGGACGATTCTAGCACCAGTTTTTTACAGAACGCTGTTGGAAATCAAAGAAAAGGGCAGACTTCCATCAAATATGAATTCTGCAAACATTAATCTCCTGCTAAAACCAGGCAAAGACCCTGTATATCCCTCAAGCTATCGTCCAATATCCCTTATAAATGTAGACCTTAAAATAATCTAAAAAGCTCTCTCAAAGAGACTAGAGAAAATAACCCCCCTCTTAATTCATCCTGACCAAACTGGTTTCATAAAAGGTAGGCACTCATCAACAAATACACGTAGATTACTTAATTTGATAGACTACTCATACAGTAAAAACCTTGAAACTACAATATTTTCTTTAGATGCAGAAAAAGCATTTGACAGAGTTAACTGGAAATTCCTATTTGCAACTTTACACAAATTTGGGTTTGGATCCTCTTTCATTAACTGGTTAAAAATATTATATAATTCCCCAACAGCTTGTGTCAGAACAAATGACCAGACATCCTCCAGCATCTGTCTCCTGAGGGGCACCAGACAGGGATGCCCACTTTCCCCTTCACTGTTTGCAATTTTTATTGAACCACTAGCAGCAGCAATTAGACAGAATTCAGTAATTAAGGGCATAAAATGCAAGAACGTGGAACATAAAATCAGCCTTTATGCGGATGATGTGTTACTTTTTCTCCAAAACTCACAAACCAATATCTCTGGGGTGATTGAATTGATAAACTCTTTTGCAAGAATATCAGATTACTCAATCAACTGGTCAAAATCTACAGTCCTTCCAATTAATTGCTCCTTCCATAATTTTTCTTCTACCCCACTGCAATCAGGAAATATAAAATATTTAGGTATTAATGTTTCTCCCAAGCTTGCAGATCTAACTAAATTAAACCATATCCCACTTTTAAAGAAAGTAGAAGGTGATCTGGCTAGGTGGAAATGTCTACCCATATCACTCATGGGGAGGGTTGCCGCTATAAAAATTATGGTCTTACCAAAAATTAATTATTTATTCCCAATGATCCCAACTAAACCGCCACAAGATTGGTTCAGATCTCTAGATTCATATATGTCCAAATTCCTTTGGAAAAATAAACCCCCACGTATAAGCTTAAAAACACTACAAAAGACCAAGGATAAAGGAGGATTAGAACTACCTAACTTTCAGCACTACTTCTTAGCCAACAGGCTTCAGTTTATCTCAGGATGGCTAAAACATACCCTCTTAGATGAACCTTGGCTAGATGTAGAACAAGCACTTTGCAATAATCTAGAGATTTCAGATCTACCATTTATCAGCTCAAACATCCAACGACATGAATGCTTCAAAAGCGTCAACATCAGCTCTTCTCTGACAGCATGGTGGGAGTTTCTAAAATTGACGGAGTCTTCATTAATCCCATGCCAACGTACACCTATCTGGAACAACCCTGACATATTACAAAACAATAATATGATAAACTTTTCAGATTGGAGTGGTAAAGGACTTCAGCATGAACATATACTAGAAGGAACAGAATTTATTTCATTTGACAGACTAGTTACACAATATGGGATCAACAAGAAAAGATTCTTAGAATATCAACAAATTAAATCCATAGTAAAAAAGAAATTTAAACCGGGTCAAGTTGAACTACAAACTAGAGATGGCACGATACCACTTTTTAATGTCCGATACCGATATCATAAATTTGGATATCTGCCGATACCGATATAAATCCAATATATCTATTTTTTAAACTGTTTTTGTATAAGTTCAAAGTCAAATTTAAAAAGACAAAACACTAAAGCTATTCTCTTACGGTGTGTTCACACCGAATGCGATAGAGGCAGCCAGAGCGTCAGGTTTACATGTAAAGTCAATGGAAAAGTGCGATGACACGCGATTGCGCGTCCGGCGAAAATTCGGAAGCAGATTTGCGTCGCGAAAACGCCAAAACTCGTGAAACGCGCGTCAGTGTACCGCGTCTGGCGCGTTGGACTCGCGAAAAAAATCACGCGCGTCAGTTTTTGTGTTGCATTTTGTGCATACGCGTGTTTCGCCTCTACCGCTCGAGTTGGAAAAATCTGAACTCCAGCGTCAAATCGCGCCGCGTCAACCAATCAGGAGCCTGGTGACGTGGCTGTAACCAGGTCAAAGGGGCAGATCCAGCCAAAGCCCTTCATTCTTCAATGGAGGGTAGGCTAATCAACGCTGTAGCAAACAACCCGGAGCTGTACGACACCAGCTGCTTTCTGTACCAAAACAGGAATATAAAGGACCGAGCTTGGAGGAAGAAATGTGAAGAGATCGGGCAACCTGGTAAGTTCATTCATTTCTCTTTTTACATTTTTCACTGACCCGGGGAAGCCGCACAAAAGCTAGCAAGCCACCACTATTTTCCCACTGATGTACAAATACCGTTCTGCTTTTATGCATGTTGTCATATAGGAATATATTTTGTTTATTAATAAACAGCACAGTACAGCATTGCATTCTGCAGCCTGATTGACAAATCAAATTTATCATGTTTGGTTTTGATAACCATCACATCCAATAGAAAAAACAGCACAAAAACACCCATAACTATGACCTTCATTCGGAAATACACACCTGCACCGCGAGGGAAAACGGCGCACGAAAGTGGCAGGCAGACGAAGACAAAACACGGCATAATAATACTTTTACGTTTTGCAATCTACAAAGGTTTGCACTTTGAGAATCAACTTGTGAGAACTGTGACTAATGTTCATGTGTGTGGGGAAAAAAAGTGTATAAAGTGCGTGGCGAGGGGCTAGTTATTCTGACAACCCCTGCTGCAATAAATGAGGGACCACTGTATATACTTTCTCTATGACTATTGTTTAAAACCTGTTAACATTTAATATTGTCTTGATAGAACCAACTGATTCTGCAGCAGAGCATCACCTGTTGCTTCTCCTTGCTCCCCAGTCCCTGAGCTCCTGCTGCTGCACCCACAGGTATGCAATTGTAGCAACAGATGTACAGCACGCACTGATAGCTTTTTACTCGGTGGGATTCCCTTGTGATCACTTTTACTAAATATCTACAACTAATCTGATTATATCATGTTTTGTTTTGTTTTTTCAATGTTGAAATTAAAATCTAGTAGCAGCCTTCTCATTTCTTTGTGTTTTGTGCTGTGTTTTACAGGCCCAGAGAGGAGGACAGCTCCGAGGCAGATGAGGGACGGGTCCCAGGACGGTCCATCGGTGGTGGAGCTGGCCATCCTGGAGTTCCTGAAGAGGCCACGCCAGTCTCCAATGGAGAATTTCCTCAGCCTTGTTCCTGCTCTGGAGAGCAGCTGGGTCCTTTTTATTCCTGTCTCTCTGTAAATACTTATATTTTATATATTTGTTTTATGTTTTTCTGTTTGAGAATTTTAATATTATTTCAAATAAATTTTTATAATGACTAATGTCTCAGTTCTACTACACAGCAAATGTTGGCACACGACTTGACACATGTAGAATTTATTTCATATTATACTGACAAAATATACTAATACAGTGGGATGCAAAAGTTTGGGCAACCTTGATAATAGCCAGTATTTTCCTGTATAAATCGTTGGTTGTTACAATAAAAAATGTCAGTTAAATATATCATATAGGAGACACACACAGTGATATTTGAGAAGTGAAAAGAAGTTTACTGGAATTACAAAAAGAGTGCAATAATTGTTTAAACAAAATCAAGCAGGTGCATAAATTTGGGCACCACAAAAAAAGAAATGAAATAAATTTTTAGTGTATATCAATGTGTGTGTCTCCTATATGATATATGGGGTGCCTTTGTCTGGACGTGCTTCCCATCCAGAGCTCCACAGCAGAGAGGGAAGTTCCAGCGCTCCTGGAATCCCTCTGTGATGGACCGCCAGTCTCCAGGTGAAGGCACAGCCATGAAGTCGTCCACTAGACAGTCCCAGATGGCCGTCGCTACCTGGGGGGTGATCTGGCACACCGTGGACACACAGACTCTGAAACTGAACGCAATGATCCTGAAGGAGTCCCCGGTGGCAAGGGACCTGGACAAAATTGTTCAAAATTAGTATTATGTGTACTGCAGTTACAAAATACAATATTCAAATTCCAAAATACTTTTGTGATGTCAGATTTAAATTACAAAACATAAATCTTACATAAAACATTTTGTAATTATAAGGATAATTACATAATATATATTAGATATAATATAAAACAGTTGTGTTTTGTTTAACTTTAACATATCATAATTTGATTGGTAGCAACTTTTACCACTACAGTGAGCCAATCTCTCATAATTCCTAAACATGTGAATTAGGGCTGGGTATCGTCACTGATTTCTAGAATCGATTCGTTTCCGATTCACAAGGTCCCGAATCGATTCGATCCACGATTCGATTCGATTCAATTCGATTCGATTTAATTAAATTCAATTTGAATCTGGGAAATTTTGACAGTCAGAAATATTATAATTCAGATCAGTACATTTACATATTTTTGTATCTATAAAAAGGAAGCTGACACACGCAAGACTTTATCAAAGGTGTAAGCGTCACAGCAGATGCCTTTGTGTCAAAGTAGCTGAAGATAAAACACAGAAAAACATGAAGGTGATTTTCCTGGCCTGGGATTTTATAAAAATATTCTGCAGTACATCAAAAACGAAAGAAAACCATTAATCAACATATGAACGTTACCTCTGAAGTTACAGCGGTTTTATTAGAGACACGGCTAAGCGTTCTGCATTTTGCATAATTTTAAAAAGTTTAAATTTGTTCAGTATTGAACGGCAGAAATTAGGTTTTCTTTTCGGAAGAATGTAAAAGGAAAAAAAAAAAACAGCGGCCGACAGCGCTGTAAACAATAGTAGACTTGTGCGTAACAAGCAAGCGAATAATGCAGAAAACAGATTTTTAAACGGGAAACTGTTCAGAGAGAGAGAGAGAGAGCTGTGCATGAAGTGTGGTTTTATCGTGGTGGAAGCAAAACAGTAAAAGTCAGAGTGATTTCATGACAATGTTTATGTGAAGCGTAGTTTGGATCTTCTTTTGCTGCTGGTTCGGTCAATATTGTTTGGAGAGAGATAAAACTAACAGCTTTAGAATCAGCGCAAAAGGGGCGTGAACACAAAGCGCGGACCCGCCGAAACATCAGAATCAGCGAGCTGTCGGCTTTCAGCCCCGACCGCGTCCGTGCAGTTGTTGTGCCAAAAAGTGATTGTCTGCCAAAAAGTGATTGCCGTCCGCGGGAGCGCGCGCAGCCGCTTAAAGATGCAGCGCCCGTCAGGTGAGAAAGGCGACATCTCACTGATTCTGATCCGCGGGTCCGCCTGTGTGTTTACGTCCTTGTGCAGAATCCGTGTTCCTGCTCTCATTTACTGTCTTAGCTGTTTGGTGGTTGTTGAAATTTTGTGAGGTTTTACCTGAGATTCTGGCGTTTCGGGAAAAATAAATTTATATTAAAAAATCGATTCAGGATTTTAATGAATCGATTTCACGTTATCCAAGCCAGAATCGATTTTAATCGATGAATCGATTATTAAAACCCACCCCTAATGTGAATCAGGTAGGAATGAAGTAAGACATTAATAGAAATAAAGAGTTGTATGTTGACATGTAGCCCTTTCTTTGCTTAAATCATTGTTAATATTTTTGAAAAATTAACCTGAGATAAGACAGCATATCAAGATAGAATATGCTAGATAACTAAAGATGAACCAAACTGTTCACAATTTTATCTAGCTCTCAGATTTAAGAAAGGCTGGTGACCCCTGTTATAGAGTCTTGACAGCTGCAGGGATTATATACAAATATTCAACTATACCAGAATTAAACCAGGTCTAAATATAAAAAAAAAAGAGTGAGTATCACTACAAAGATTAGCCCACAGTGGGCCTCATACCACAGTTTGATATCAGCAAACACCGAGAGCATACATTGATAGACACCACAGCCATGCTATCATTGCAAACACTGATAACAGCATAAATCGAATTAAATCGGGACTTGATGAGACCTTTCGAGTATCACTAAAAATATTATACACAGTCGTCTCTGTACCACAGTTTGCTATCAGTGAACACCGACGGCATTCACTGTTAGCATACCACATCCATGTTAGCAGTGTATAAACGGATGGTTTAGCATATATTAGCACAGGTATCAATAAAGGACTACCGTATTAAAGACTTTTACTAACCTCAGGCTGATGGACAGGCGCTCTGCAGGTGGGATTGAGCGCCTGTAGTTGGTGTCTAGGCGGGCGATTCTGGGACCGACGCGGGACAGCAGGTCCTCAAACTGGGCAAGTGAAAGACAGTGATATCGCTGTCATCGCCGTCATCCAGGCGCAGCTCCTGGAGCAAGTGGTGAAACTCACCACACTGCTCACGCCTCTGGAGGACCGGACCCAGGTACGGCGAGGACGTCCTTAACGCTGCTGCTCTGCTCTCCACAGTAAATAGAGAAGGGAGACTCTCTCTTCAAGCGCTAGCTCGACAGCTGCCATCTAGCAAAGATACCGTCTGGCACAACTTCCTCCCACATCCCTCCCACATTTCCGGTTCACGCGAGTCAAAATATGCAATTTTGAGGCGCGATGGATTTCTGTTGGACACGCGTCGAGGTGCGAATGTGCACGCGTCAAATTAGGGGCGTTTAGGGCGTTTTCACTCGCGCCTATCGCGTTCGGTGTGAACACACCGTTATACTTGCATGCAAGAAAAAGACTGCACCCAAAATATTGCTCACTTCAACAATGCATATCTCTTTATTTAAACTTTAGCACTGTTTAGCTGTCACCACTATCAAAATATCCATCCTGAAAGTGCGCAACATAATGCAGAACTTTAAATCTAGAAGTATTTAAAGTAACATTCATGTAAATAAAAGTGCAACATTATGCAGAACTTTAAATGTCGAAGTATTTAAAGTAACATTCATCAAAATAAAAGTGCAACTTTATGCAGAACTTTAAATCTCTAAGTATTTAAAGTAACATTCATCAAAATAAAAGTGCACCTTTATGCAGAACTTTAAATGTCGAAGTATTTAAAGTAAAATTCAAGTAAATAAAAGTGCAACATTATGCAGAACTTTAAATGTCGAAGTATTTAAAGTAAAATTCAAGTAAATAAAAGTGCAACATTATGCAGAACTTTAAATGTCGAAGTATTTAAAGTAACATTCATCAAAATAAAAGTGCAACTTTATGCAGAACTTTAAATCTCTAAGTATTTAAAGTAACATTCATCAAAATAAAAGTGCACCTTTATGCAGAACTTTAAATGTCGAAGTATTTAAAGTAAAATTCAAGTAAATAAAAGTGCAACATTATGCAGAACTTTAAATGTCGAAGTATTTAAAGTAACATTCAAGTAAATAAAAGTGCAACATTATGCAGAACTTTAAATGTCGAAGTATTTAAAGTAAAATTCAAGTAAATAAAAGTGCAAATTTGAAAACCCCTTTGGTACTGAAAAAAGGTGCAATTTTAGCAGAGCAGACAAAGCAATTGCTCTCCAAACCCTAAAAAAAACCCAACAACCCCCCCCCCCAAACAACATTCTTGTAATAATGCATTTGTAACTTTTTTTTCCACTTTAACATGAGAGGTAGGTTCTTCTTCAGAAAGATCAACATTTCAACCTTCTCAGCTGTCAGCCTGCTTCTCCTTTCATTAATGATACTGAAGAGTCTCTCGCTCTCAATACTTGTGGTAGGTGCACAGAGAAATTTAGCTGCTGTAGAAGCCAGAGTGGGAAATCTAAGTTTGTTGACTTGCCAGTACAGCAGTGGATTATCTGAGCGTTGAATGGTTGGCTCACTAAGGTAAGTTTGCACTTCAATGCGTGCACTTGTCGTGGCTAACTGAGGAACAGGATCTTGAGTGTTTTCCTTCAGGATTTCATCAAAAACACTTTCAAGTCTGCTTTGGCTGGAAGATTCCACCCGTGGAGTCTTCTTTGCTGGCTCCAAGACTGCTGATGTCCCCTCTGCTGGCTCTGAGGAGTTTAATGTAGTTCTCAAAACTCCATCTTCCTCACCTCTGCCATCAAAGCATCTTTAGCTTGTTTTGAGGTTTCTACACTCGTGAAGTACCTGAAATAAAAAAAAATTCCAAACTTTAATATTAAACAATCATTAAATTTATCATTAGTATCATTCAGCAGTGTGATTAAACTATCATTCCTCATTCTTGCTATTTATTCCATGATCATTATAAAGACCTCAACATACTTTGCTGTACTACTCTGAATCAGACAATGCATGTTATAATGCGCAATGGTGGTGTCCTGACTGAATGACAAGTCTATCACAACTAATCTAGAATGTCCTCACCATTTTCTGACACACTCTCTCTAATGCACTATTGCTTACACACACACACACACATGCACACACACACACACACACACACAAAACAAGTTGACCTGTTAAAATAACATGAGTGAAGCCTTACATACCTGTCTTTATATCTTGGATCCAGCAGTGTTGCAACTGTGTATAGTGGCTCGGATTCCACGTCTCTGAAGCGTCTGTTAACCCAGGGCTCTAGAGTGCGACCAATTTGGTCGCAAATGCGACCAAATTTTTCCGTGGTGCGACTAAAGAAAAACATTTGGTCGCACCGGTGCGACCAAATGTTACCAACACTTGGTTGTACCTGTTTGGGTAACAAAAAAAAATCTCTGCAACTCCGTGTGGTCAACAACAGACACACATTATGCCCCTATCGTGGACTAAACCAATCAGAGATAGTCAGGGGCGGGACCTCTCTGATTGGCCGTGGTCCAGTGGAAAGTGCAGGTAGAAGAGGGAGGTGAGTAGCTTTAATAAGGCGATATCAATTCATTAACGGATTCCACACAAAGACGTAAACACAGAGCGACCCGACGCATCAGAATCAGCTTTGTCTTTCTCGGCTTTCTCACCGGACGGCCCGCAGACGGACACGCTGTCGGAGCTTAGCGATTCTGATGCGTCGGGTCGCTCTGTGTTTACGTCTTTTTGCGCTGATTCTGAGCTGCAGGTTTTGTCTCTCCAACCAAAATTCGCCGAGCCAGCAGCAAAAGAAGCAACAAACTACGCTTCACATTTGATCAATGTCGTCATGAATTCCCTCTGACTTTTGCTGTTTTGCTTCCCCACGATAAAAATTACACTTCCTACACAGCTCCCTGTGTGTACTTCAAGAACAGTTTCCCGTCTCAAATCTGTTTTCTGGATTATTCATTCGCTTATTACCCACCAGTCTACCGTTGTTTACAGCGCTGTCTTTTTCTTTTTTCATGTAAATGACGTCCGACAAGAAAGCCTAATTTCTGCTGTTCAATACTGAAGAAATTTAAACTTCTTAAAATTATGCAAAATTGCAGAATATTGCAGAATATTTTTAAGGTTATCTGTTATAAAAAGCCAGACCAGGAAAATCTCCTTCATGTTTTTCTGTGTTTTATTGTCAGTTACTTTGACACAAAGGCATCTACTGTGATGTTCACAATTCTGATGAAGTCTCACATGTATCAGTACTGATAAATGATCAGAATTATAATATTTCTGACTGTCTGAGGCTAAATTGAATCGAATCAGGACTTTGAGAACCGGAATCGAATGGATTATAGAAATCAGTGATGATACCCAGCTCTAGTGAGCAGCCTAGGCCTGACAGAAGTGGATGTAGCTGTGGGTAATAAGAAAAGATGAAAAGAACTATTGATAACTTTTGTGTTAAGTTAAGGCCTGATCTGTCTGAAATTCATAGCCAGCTCTGACACAGTGCCATCAATCTTTGAATGCTGAAAAAGCACAGTGTATCCAGAAAACACACTTCATGCTGCAATAAATGCACTGCCCAAGTGTCCTCTCTCCCCACTGCCTTTCAGCAGCAGGCAGTGGCAAACAGGTCATCAGAGGAGGCCAAGCTGATGATTAAGTTTAACATTTTCTACAATATTGACAAAGCACTTTAAGCACAAGATTGTTAGTTAATAATTTAGAAATGAATATTGTCTGTATGGACTTCCCCCCAAAGAAGGTGCACATGTAAAACTGCGGTGTTAAGCGAAGCGGTTGAAAAATTTGAGTGCGCCTAACTTTTGTGCCGGTACGCCTAACTTTTGTGCCGGTACGCCTAAATTTTTTAAGTTAGGCGTACCGGTGCGCCCATGTCAAAAAGTTAGTCTAGAGCCCTGTGTTAACCCCTTCAAGAAGAGTGCATTTCATTTTCTTTATTCCTTCGTCGGCCTCATTTTCTCGGGAGAGCATGCGCTTAAGACGCAGACAATAGGGATGACATCAGATACAGATGAGGATGATGCGCTTACCTCCTTTGTTAACTCCTCAAAGGGAGCTAGAGCTGTCAGGACCTTTTCCAGTAACCCCCACTGCTGTGCACTGAGTGTGGCAGGCAGATCATACTCTGCAGAATATGCACACAAGGCTCGCTTCTGTTCGGTGAGGGTCTTGATCATATAATATGTGCTATTCCATCTTGTTCGCACATCTTGTATCAGACGTTTGGGTGACATGTTCAGCTGCATTTGAATGTCCTCCAAACGTGAATATGCCTGTGGTGAGTGTTTGAAGTGACCCACTATTTTTCTGCCCACTGTCACAGCATCACATACACCACGTTGTGCTAGCAGTCCCTCATTCACCACAAGTTGCAAAGTGTGCGCGAAGCATCCCAAACTTGCAACACTTAGCCAGTCCATTGCCTTTTTTATATTGCTGGCATTGTCTCGCAAAACAACGTGGACTTTATTCTTCGGAATTTTCCATGCATTTAACATTTCCTCCAGCCCTGGCGCAGGGTGCCGCCGGCGCATCGAGCCATCTGGGGGGCTCTTCAACTGGTGGGGGAGGTTGTTACATCTAGCAGGAGCTCTCCTCTCTTCAGGAACTCACTTTGCAGGAGGGGGAGATACAGGAGAGGTGGAGGAAGATCTCAGCCTGGGCGTCTATTGTCTTGTATAGTCTGGAAGATGAGTGGATGACGGGGTGGGTGCAGTTTTCTCTGCGGTGGGGTCGGGTGGGCTGTCCCAGGCTCTGTGGGGCCGGGCGGCGCTGCTGCACCGGGCCCCGGTCCGGATGGGCCTGGGCCCCCTTTCCCTGGCGGGTTGCAGAGTATGGGGGTGCCTACTGGGGTCAGCGGGGGAGCTGGCCCCAGGGAGGGGTCACTTGCCCCTCCCTTCCTTCCCTCCCCATCTCCAGCTGCCTCCCTCTTCCCGCTCCACCACAATCACCCACACATGCAGGGCCTTGGGGTAAAGGTGTGTCACCAGGGTGCAGGGGAGGCATCCCTCCCTTTGTCCCCTTCTGGCTGCCTGTGCCTCAATTTTATCTCACAACGTAGACATTCACATTACTCACACTCTCATAACACATACATATAGGATCTTGGGGGTGGGCACGCTATAAGGACTCCAAAAGACCATCAGGGTGTACACCTCACCCCTGGCGTCGTTGCCCACCTCTCAATTTTAAATACATGTAGACGTTGAGGGCTAGCAGGAGGGGCTATGCGCTTACCTGCTGCTCTTTGGCAGGTAGCTCCATGCCCTCCTGGGTTTTAAATGCACCTTAGAACACACATGCATCAACACTACATATGAGCGGGCGGAGGGAGGTTTGGAGTCTTCTCACACCCCCGTTCTCTGCGGCCTGCTGGAGCGGGGGGGCTAGGAGAAGGAGTTGGCCATCCGAACTGGGGTCTGGAATGTGGGGCCTCCCTGCTGCTGTGGAGTCGGGGCGGTCTGCTTATCCCCACCGCAGGGAAAAGGGTAACGCCACCTGGGTCTGGGTGCAGTTTCCCCCTCCAGGGGCAAGGGTAGCTAGACCTGGGGCTTAGAGTACACTTGGGGAGTGTGATTGTGTGTACAGTGTCTCTCTATGTATGTCTCCACGTTTTGTGAGTGTTGAGTAATTGCTTATGAGAGCATGAGGGTGGGAATGGATGTTTGTATCTGTGTGTGCCTTTATGTCTGTGTCTATATGTCAGGTTGGATATCAGACGCCACCTCTCTAGGGACATCTCAGGCCCTCCAAGGTTTGGAGGCCTATCTCCCCCCACCACTTCCCCTGCCAGTGGCAGACGCCCTCAGACATCGGTGCGTTGGTGGTTCTTTGTGTCCGGGGATGGGCGTCCAGGTACACACCGGCTCACTCCTTGGTGGCTGCCTATCGGGCCCTGGAGCCTGGGGCTCGCTCGGGCCACTTCGGGGGTGGGGTGCCCTCGGCCTCTCGGCCTGGGGCTCGGTCACTCAGGCACAGCTGGCTGCCGGCGGAGCTCACGGGCACGTCACTGCAACCCCCCCTGGCTTCTGCTCCGCGGCTGCTGAGTGACCCCTCATCTGGGACTCTCCTCAGCTCTTTCTGGGACAGTGGCGCGGCTGCCCCTCTGTTGGTCTTCCTTGGTCTCTTGTGTTCTGGGGGCCTCTGGATGTCTGGAGTTTTGATCTCCTCCATACCTGCTTCAGGCCCTGGAGGATGGGGCTGTGGCTCCCCACACCCTCTAGCAGATCATTACATTAAGGAACCTTTTAAATACAAGCGCGCTCATGCTCACAGGTGTACACACGGGTGCTCACACACACAAACTACACCCTTTTTGGCTCCTACCTCAAAGCACACTGTGCGCTGTCGATCTTACGTGCTGCACAATAATGTTTAATATTAAGTAACTCCAGCTACTGAAGCATCTCAACGAGGATGACCCAGATCGGCGCACAGAATTTGCAGAATGGGCAAAACAAAAATTGGAACAGGACCCTCAGTTCACGCAGAAGATTTTGTTCAGTGATGAGGCAAACTTTTATGTGAATGGTGAAGTTAACAAACAAAACCACCGCTATTGGTCTGACGCTAACCCACATTGGATGGATCCCTCCAAGACTGTTGGAACATCAAAAGTGATGGTTTGGTGTGGTATATGCGGTACAACGATAGTGGGTCCATTCTTCACCACCGACATCTGCCTTTTGTTTGTGCCATCGACACCACCGTCTGAAAAAACAAAAGTTGTATCCAAGATGGCCGACTTCTAAATGGCCACCATGGTCACCACCCATCTTGAGGAGTTTGCCCCCTCACATACACTAATGTGCCACAAACAGGACTTTAATATCACCAACCATTCCCATGTTATTACGGTGTATCCATATAAATGGCCCACCCTGTAGAGTAAAATGGAAAAGAACTACTTCACCCACAATCATGACCTAAATCCTCAAATTCTGACTTGAATCCTTCTTGAAATGGAAAAGCCGCAAACAGTGATTCCAGGCAGGAACAAAGCCCTTTACTCTATTGAGAACTTCTACTTTACTACATACGCAAACACCAACTACAAAATATATTGACAGCTATTATTTTACAACACTATGATGGGGAACACGATTAAATTCAAGAAGGCTGAAAGTTGTTTCCTCTGGAATCTGGGGTGTGCAGTGCATTGTGGGATGTCTAGTTCCTTCTCCATTAAAAGTAACTTATGCCCATGTTATTGTACCTTTTGCTTTTTTTCCCTTCATTTTTTTAACCAAACTAATTCTTTTTGTGGTATTTTCTTGTGTTTTATGATTCCCCTCGTAGCTGGTTGGCTTGGTTTGAGGCTTAAAACTCTTTAACTTTCTGAACAACAACATGTAAAGTCCTTTGAGTGCTTAGAGTAGAAAAGCACTATATGAGAACCAGTCCACATAACTGGAGAAAATGAATGGGATATTCACTTCTAGAACCGGAGCCCTTAGAAACATGGGTGGTTACTGTTGAGCTAGCAACAAAACACCTTTGATTATATTAAACTGAACAAAGGTTTTTTGTTTTGTTTTTTTGCTCAAAGTTACCCTTACAGTTGAGCCGTTATGCTTTTCCTTGTTTTCTGCCGCTGAGGGCAGATTTCCATAATATATCTTGTGTTTTGTGAGGGTTAGCTAGTCAGAAGAAATTTGGCTCAAAGGGAGAGGAAACGATTTGTTTCAGACAGGGTCGACTGAAGAGTAAGGCTCAGAATGTGGTAAAAGGAGTTATTCTGAAGAGTGAAACATGCAAAGTCACTGTATTGGAGTCCAGTCATAATGATATTGAGCTGGCGTAATAAGTCTTCTTTAAAGTCTGGTGTGTGAAAAGCAGCAGCTGGGTCATAGGTTTGTAGCTTAACCCTATTCGCTGGAACGTTGAAGACAATGTAATTACACAGCAAAGCAAGACACAAGTAGGCAATGTTCTTTGTTTCCGTGCACGGGAGAGAACCGGACAGGCGCCGTTCCTTCGCTTGACCCCAGTTGCTCTCGTCCGCTCCCCCGTAACACTGCTCTTTTATTGTGGTTACATGAATATACATAGGTTCATTAACATATGACATCTTACATAGGTATACATGAGAACAAAGAATACCTTGTGTGTGTGTGTGTGTGTGTGTGTGTGTGTGTGGGGTCAGAGTGTGACCCCATAAACGACTTCCCTAAACCTGCTGGCCTGGAAGTCCAGCAGTTCATCTAAACAAAAGGTACTTAGCCTAAAACAGATATAGATACGTTTATCCTACCATAAAACAATAAGACAAGGTACGACCTCTCCCATGCTCCCAGAGTGCTCTGGAATGCACACAAAGTTTGCAGACTATTAAGGATCAAACCTCTACCAATCTACAACTAATTATAAAACTCTAAGAATATATAAGTAGATATTTCTAAGCATAAATGACAGTCAACAATACAAAAACCTAACATTCCCCCCTTTTTGGCAGTTATGCTAGAAAAGTACCCAGTTATGAATACCTCATGTCTGACAGTGTCAATGCAAACATTTTTATACTCAGCATACGTCAAATCACCCTAAATTACTGTAAATGCACACAGTATCACAAACATATTAGCAGTTATCCAATTTCTCATTGATCTCATTCAATGGTAAACTGCATCCTACAAGTGAACAAATGAATTGTTAATGGTCAAAAGAGAAATTAACATTTTCAAAAACACTCCAGCTTGGTGGTGCTCCTCTGCAAGACATGTAAATCACAGTCTCTCTGCAGAGTGGTTTAAGTTCTGCAGGGCGTCATAAATGTCTCTTACAGTTGTTTCCATCACTGTCCATAGGACCAGAGTCCAAATGTATGTAGAATAGACATTCAAACATACCAGTTGAGTTTGTTGTTTGTCAACATAGGTCTCAGCTATCGTGAAAGCTGCAGGCCTTGTCAGCACTCTAGTTTTATGGCTTCTACCAACCCCCATCACCTCACTTCAGGCCTCCGTCCTGCGAGGGGGATACATATGACTCCTCTACTGTCCATTCATCTCTGCAAACCCCTCTGTGGAAAAGGTGCTGGATCCAGTTGTTTTACTGCTGTTATGATCCCAGCAGTCTTCAGAGTGTCATCGTATGCATAGTACAGTGACACAGCATTAGGTGATGTTAATAGGAAACTGCTGTCATCACCACCATAGCTTCTGGTTCCTGTGCTTTTCACAGAATCATGATGCCATCCTTGGACTCCCTATGTCGATGGAGCGTGGCATGCTCCCCTCATCCTTCAGGTGCCCTTCTGTTATCCACAATCTCCTCTGTTGGCCTCTGGAAAGCCCCCTTGGCACAGCTCTCATTCCAACGCAGCTTCATGGTCCTTGCTGTGACTGTGGAATCTGATCTCATGATGGGCCCCAAACAGCTCGACCTTTGACCTCAACCAATGCCTGGACTGTCAGCTATGCCTGGAATGGGTTCGCTTCTCACTGGGCCTCTGAAGATTTCTCAGGAGATTCCTTCCAGCAATATTCTGACTGCTGCGCCTGTATTTCCTTGCTAGGAGGAAAAAACTTCTATCTGGAAAGCATGTCAACTATCATCAAACCACATTCTTTAGTTCAGTGAACTTCACTTATAGGCCATCAAAGCCTCATCTGAACATGGATGCACCACTTGCATAGGTTTAATACCCGTAAATTAACTGTTAATCACACAAATCACTGCAACAATCATAAAAAACATAGTTTAGAAAACATAGACAACATAGTTTCATGTAATTCATGTAATTCTGGACCCCTCCTCTTGACGCATGGACACTCCCATGAGTCAACTCATCAAAACCAGATTCCTGTCTAAAAGAAAAAGGCTAGCTAGATCATGTCCCAGGCAACCTCAGAGTATCTCCACCGGAGCAGCTCCGTAACCCTGCAGTAAAAGATGTTAGTGTGTTTTGCATATTAAGTTTGCTTAAAACCTGGCTCTGCCTGGAGCCTGCATACACACCATCATGGCCTGGAAAACAAGATTTGGAAGTGAAGTCAACCTTCACACTTATAAACAATTATATCATAAGAGTAATAAAGCAGTCAGCATCAACGGGACAAGTATCATGTGCAGGTTTTCTCAATTTAGAAAAATACAATTATTGCCATAATTTGCCCCAGACATGGATCATCCCATGTACTCAGTTAACATTAATGTAATCGGTGACTTCCCTTAAGCAAAGTCACTCCATGTATTTAACACTAGGAGCTCAGTAGTGGCCAGCTAATGAGCCCCGTATTAAACTATTCCATAAACACTGCATCTCTTATTTGCTTTCTCATGTTACTTGTCCGTCTCTGCTGAATCCTATACATGCACTCTTAGAAAAAACAAATGTTAGCAACACACATGGACAATCCTGGAGGTCAGGCACAAATTGACAGGGTCCAGAGGTGCTATAAAAAGACCATAAAGTTAGCCATCCATAGCTGCGGAAAGAAGTGACACTAGTTTCAACACAGGGAATGCTTTACATGTTATTCACATTGTCAAAGTAACCTTCACATTTTCCCAAAAACACAGTGTAACAGCATCACCACTCATTACTTGTAAACACAGTTTTCTTCATACATGAACCCAGAAATCCTGTAGTAGAAAAACATCAACCAGCTGCCCTGGTATAATTCACATGATCAAATCACGTGAAGAACTGTAATGCTGTAGAAAAGAAAATGCAAAAGTTAGCGCTGCGCAGGTGTATACACACTTTCTCACAGTGATCTCTGTGAGCAACACAAGCCTATGAATAACATCCCTGGTAGATGCACAGACACAGAAAGTGGCATTTAAAAGGTTAAATCGTCATGCAACCTCGAATGTTGCTGTCATATTTCTGCTCCTGTAAAAAGGAACACACATAGATTCATCTGCACCTTTGTCAGGTGGGGGTTAACTTCGCACAGTCGTGTTACATCAGTAAAGTCTTGTCAGCTTTTGTCAGCTTTTACCAGTCAGTCAGTTTTATGTCCTTCCACTCATTTATTCACGCATTCATTCTTCCTTTGCTGATAGTGGAACCTATTGTCGCATTTAGTTTCCACTCTCAGCAAAATGACGTCATTCAAAAAGAAAAAGAAGAATTTTAGGTCGGATTACTTCGCTGAATCCTTTTTGGGCAGGGACCCTCTTTTTAATTGTCCCAGATAAGTGACTTTCTCCCGAGCCCATTTTATTAGAGAAGCTCACTTGCAACAATTTTCTTGACAACGTGTCGTATAGCGCTTGTGTTCTAATCGTGCAGATCTGCTCCAAACAGAGATTATCAAACAAAACTTTCAGTGCACTGTGAAAGTAACAAAAATAAAAAGGCCTCGTTAAGTTATGACACATGCTCCTCATCTCAGGAGGGTAAATCATACCATTAGCATGATTTATCATACCATCATACTAATTGGCAGGCTCAACTTCACAACAAAAGAAAAATCATCAGCTAGATAAACTCCAAACCAACCATCAGCCGCACAACACACAACATAAGCCTCATGTCTTATTAGCTATGAATTTAATCCCTACGTCTGTGCTTTTCACTCATTCAGGCCACAGACCCATTTTATCCATTTTCTTTTCCATCATCATAAAACGTGTGACATGTCATCAGGTATTTCACAAAAAACGTTTGTTCTTATGTATTCAGAGTTGTGTATCTGGGTGCAGGATTCACTCGCACATCACAACAGGAAACTCAGTGTTTTAGAGTCTCCACTCTAACAAACTCCAACACCAACACATCCCATTCACTCGTGCTAGAATTCAGTCACCTTTCCTTAATCTAAGAACAATCAACTAATTTGCATATCAGCTATTAACCCACTAAGTTGACAGGACAACAGAAATGCATGTTCAAAATATTATCACAAAAATAGAATTTCCCTTATACAGTAAATTACTTGTGCTGCATCAGTCAAGCAGAAAGCATCTCCCAATTTACTATATTAACAACTAAATTTATTGTCTGATCACTGGTTGGTCAAACCAGAATCTTTTTCCCACAAAAGTTAAACTGTTGTCCTGCAACCTAGAGAGTTAATTGTCAGCATTGGATAAATTCAGCATTTGATAACAAGTGTCTGCTAAATTGACACTATTTTAACACTGATGAGAGATAACAAGCTGATTTTCATTGCATGTGTGTTTGTGTTATCAGGCAGGTTTAATCAATGTCTGTGGAGCTGCATCTCCAGCAGGGCATGTTCTTAAAGCTGCCTTTCCTACACACTTCTCTGCTATTAATTGATCATTTTTTAACTGATGTGCTATGAGTCCACTGATCTTTGCATCACTTCTCATCACACTAAGTGACTTGGACAAGATGGTAAACAGACTCACATGCTTAAGATGCTGCCTAATCTTCATGGGCTCTCTTGTGTTTGTGTTAGTAGGGTTAATGCATGTTCTGCTTGTGTGTGTGATTTTGTATATGTTTCTTTTTTGCAGTGTTTCACATCCCTTCACAATTTTCCAACTTAAGCAGTCAGTTTTCTTTCCCCCAGGTTTGCTAACCCAATTTTGATTTCCCACATTAAACAACAGCGCTCTCTGTGTTCTTACCTCCCCTCACTCTGTTGTCCTCTCCCACTTCAACAGTCCAACAGCCGGCAGTTCTTCTTCAGCTTTGTCCTGTGTTCCACTGTCTCTTCTTGCCATTTTACTCCAAAGGTGGCAAATGTCAACCTCCAACAGTCTCCTCAGTTCTCCTCAGACGTTCTTTTCACAAGCACAGTGAATTTGCAGCTTGTTGGAAACACAGTGCCATTCATCCAATCAGTCAGGATGATGGGTTTGTTTTTCTTCTCCGATGCTGTTTGTCCACACTGCCGCTGCTTGCTGGGTCTCTTTGCTCAGGACTTTGCTGCTGTCTCTTTATCTGCCATGTTATTGCTCTTTGGAACTGCATTCCTTGTCTTCAGGGAGCAGTGAGATCTCGCTTGTGAGGATGAGGGACACATGGTGCTTAGGGGTGCAACGATACTCGTATCGATATTGAACCGTTCGATACAGTGCTTTCGGTTCGGTACGCATGTGTATCGAACAATACAAAATTTTTAATTTATTTTATCAACTTTTCTTCTGACGATGCTGTCTGTGTTGAGAGCTCAGTGGATCTGCGTTCGACTACTCCGCCTAGGCTGCACTGTCGAGCGCAGATCCACTGAGCTCAGCGCAAGCTAGCAAGACAGAAGCTTAGCTCGTTGCAACATGGCAAATTGAACCTCCCCCACCCTCATTCAGATCTGGCCTTTGGAACTGTTTTGGTCTTCATGTGAAGTATGACCCTGAAGGTAAGCGCATCATGGACAAAAGTAAAACAGTATGTCGGATGTGCCACGCAATGCTCAATTACATGGGTGGGAACTAGTGCTTAGCGCAGTTTGCTCGTTAACGTGTTGACGCTGTCCAGCCCCAGGCACGGGGCGATCCGCGGTAGCTCGTTAACGGAGATTTGCCGTGTTGTGGCATTAATGTCATTTCAGATTAACGCTGACAGCACTAGTGGGAACACAACGAATATGACTGCACATTTACTCCGACATCATCCTAGTGCAAAGACAAGTGGAAGCAGACAAAAACAACAAGCACGCATGCTACAAACTTTACCCGAGTCATTTAGACAGCCGTTAGCACATGATTCTCCTTATGGGGACCTGATATGTTTAATATGCTGCTGAGAGTATACCCCAGAAGAAGCGTATAGTACAGCTTTTATTTTGGAAAGAGCCATTTGTCTGTAATAAACTCTCTTTTCCAAAGATGAGGGATTTCTCCATGAGATATTTATGTTTTTATTACTTTGTCGTTTCAGCAACATTAAATTTAAAAACTGTACTTTTGAGTTAAAATATATATTTATAATTTTAATAAATGACACATTAAAAAAGCATGAACATTTTTTGTATCGAAAAAATATCGAACCGTGACACCAAAGTATCGAACCGAACCGAACCGTGAATTTTGTGTATCGTTGCACCCCTAATGGTGCTGTAAATAAGTTAGCCAGAAACTTGGCCTGAACGTTTCCAATGATGTTAAACTATAACTTTCTTCCGACTGCTGCATGTGGAAAATTGATCCAGGTCTGCTTTTCATCTGAAAGTGACAAAACTAAAACTTTGTCATTAATATTATCATTACTGCTTAACCAACACACACATCTCTCTCTCTCTGTTTTTTGAACTCTCCTTTCTTAAAAGCAGAAAATGAGATTGTAGTTGTTCTTGGCTGATAAACACAAAGCCTTTTTCCTATGATTATTTTTCATCTACAATGTAGATTTTGTCTCCTTTTACTCTTTTTTTTTATTTTTTAATTGGTGACCTGCAGAATCACTGTTCTCACAATTAAAGGCAATTACTTTTACACAGCGCACACACACACTGCGACGTCAGGCACATTCACACTCAATTTTTTCATCTGCGTAAATAAACCATATGACTGATGAGATGTGCCATGGTGATCCATAAGTATGATCACAAGTTTATTTAATTATTTTTCAACCCAACGAAACAAATAAACAAGAACATGATGCTGATGTTATGAACACTCTACACACGTGTCAAGATGCAGGAAAACTGCTGCGCATCTGAAAGAAGAAGCTGAACTCACGGATATTCTACATACTTGAGTTATCATAGTTCTGTTTCCCTTTCTTTGATGAGTTCTCAGCCAACTCCCGATCTGATAATGTGTAGCTTGCTCATCAGCTCAGAAGAGACCGCAACGCAACCTCACACAGTGGTTGCATGCTTTGCCCCACAGTGGCAAAGACTTGCACTTTCATATTCAATTCAGCTTCTCCATCATGTAGTTTTAGCTGTTTTACACAGGGTTCAGCATAATAGTTGTTTTCACAGGCGTGCTCTATATCTCAACAATGGCTCATAATAAGACGACAGTCTTTCAAACAGGTCAAGTGCCTCTATGCACTTCATTAATTAAAATATTTACCTATTTTACTTCAGCTCATATGCGATCGTGCTGTATTGAGCAACCCTAAGCTTAATGCAGATTACTGTTAGCAATTGGTTAAATTAATGGTCTGGAGCACAGGCTGTTGTCGATCAGGGCAAGTTAAAGAATCATCTGTACATGTGCGTGTATTGGCAGTATCAACAGGTACTTGCCATGTATTACACTAGGGGTTTCTTGCATCAGGGCGTTTATACTCTTCAGGCATGCGAGCAGGACACTCTCTTGCGTGGTGGCCCATTTCCCCGCATGCATAGCACTTATCATCTCTTTTTCCACGGTTCCCCCTAAATTGCCGTGAGCTTCTATTTCTCCTACTCCTGCCTCTATTTCGCCCTCTTCCAACCTGTCCCTGAAACAAAATTTCATCTGCTAAAAAGGCAGCGGCCTCAGCGCTTTGTGACTTCTTTTTGTTATTTTTAATGACTTCCTGCGCATGGTGGGTACAGTTCATACATACCCGTTAATACTCGTCAGAGTTATGATTAACATTTTGTTTCCTAATGAAATCAGCAATGGGTGGGTGAAAGTCGTTCATCAGAGCATAGCTCAACTGCTGCTGATGTGGGCTGGCCTTCTCTGCACGCTCTCCAAGGCTGCTGTGTTTTCTGAAAACTTCCAACATTTGAGATTCTCCCGCGACCAGTTTACGCTCATGACAGTTATGAGAATATAGATACCTCGCGCTGCCGGGAGTGAATTCTTGCATGGATGTGTCATCTCCCTGTGAGGCAGTCTTACTTGCTCGGGAACCCATGATAACAACAACAACCGTGTCACAGACCACGCCTGGTCCACAGTCATTCACACAAACACAACAACACAAAATAGGCCTACTGTCCACCACAAAATGGACTCCGCGGAACTTGCCCGACTAAGACGGCGAACCAAAAAAAGTTCGAACTGTGCAACTCTGCGACTTAATGCTTCTGTACAACAACTTCACTGAGCGGTTTTGTACATCGCCCCACTAAGACGGCGAATTTTAGCCCCACTAAGCGGCCACGAACATCGCCCCACGCAGCCGGCGAAGACGTACAGTTATAGAGATGTACTCTAAACTTACTCGGTGTTGCTTAGCGTGTAATATCAGCCTCGGATCCCGCCGATTGTCATTCGTCGAGGAGAGAATTGTTACAGATTGTCTGCTTAGAGAAAGCACAATGTAAGAAGGTCACTGTATGCAAGATGCATGCAACACGTGTGAACCTGTGTGTGTTAATTCATTCTATAGAGCCTTCCAGATCACAGTAACCCATGGCACTCACTGTGTTTGAGTGTATTACAATAAAAACGATGCTTGACTTGAAACTGCAGTCTGCCTGGTGTTTCGGGACTTGGGATTTTCTCTCTTTTTCTCTCAGAAGTCTTAAAAAGACCCCTATATGTAGAACAAATGCTCATTTAACAGTCCAAAATGAAAGATGGTTGTTATGTCCAGTATAAAGTAATATTTAATAAATTATATTACTGGGATAAAAAGTCAATTTGTGTCTTTTCTGCAGTTCATTCTGTCCAGTAATATTGAGTGGAATGCCTCTTAGTGGTCACTGTTGGAACTGCAGCCAGCAGGTTTAGTGAGAAACCTTCTCAGCATGGTTCAAACTCGGGAATTCCATTTACCAGATTGATGAGGTTTGGTTAGAGATCCTCTAAGGTCTTGTACATTAGTAATGAGGTAATTGTATTAAGAACTGAAGATGCCTCTTGGATAAGAGGTGAAAATCTTCAAAAAAAACCCCAACTTGAAGTCCAGTCGCCTTTTTCTCAAGCTCTTAAGACTAAAGGTAATTGTGTGGTTAAACTTAAAATTCAGGTTATTCGCCTTTGAAAATCTAAAAACTATTGCTATGATTCCCAAACCTTTTCCTGGGTTACTTTCCCCAAAAATATTTCTCCAACTCAATGGAAGGATCCAGAATAATTTAAGGTAAAAACGCATATCATCAGCCAATCTTTTGTGTAATTTATTTTGGTTTACGTAATTCCCTCATTCTAATTTCACTGATGCACCTCAGCCATCAGCGTTGGATGTGACATGTGCCCTGCTTTCTGCACTTACCACCTGAACCAAAGCATTTACAGTAGTGTAAACACACGTAAAGTAAATTTTAGATGGACATGCATACATACGTACACATCGATGGTTAGGGTTCAGAACCAGGGAAAAAAACACTGATAATCCCCTGATGTGTATCAATTGTGTCCAACATTAAAGGTAAATGACTAAACATCCTGACCTGATTCTCCCAGGAGTCTTGTGAAAACAGACAAGGTGGACAAGGAGGTGGACAAATGCTATAAAGACAAATGCTGTCAGATTTGATTTTATTTAAAGTCAGATTGCACTTGTTGACAATCTGATTAAACAATTGCAGAAATCACTGAGTCACTCATAGTGTGGTTTCTGTTCTGGCCACTGTCACATGTTTCCCTTGACTTCCCATCACGGTGTAGAGAAAGGAGATGATACATCTTTACTTGGTTGCTCCTGTAATAAAAAAGAGAAATTTAATGTGGATTTGATCAAATTTTCTTTAGACTAATCAGCACAGAAGGGACACAGTAACAACTGAAGATGTGCTGACTCTGTTTTACTCATACTCACTTCCATGAATCCAGATATGTTATGAATGATCACCCCCTCCCTGCTCTCCTGCTGTCTCCTCATCTTACTCGTCCTCCAGGCTTTCCCCACAATCAGCATGGAAACCACCAGCATGAGTCCTGCCACTGATCCAGCGATAGCTATGACTACAGTGGTGTTATTGACAGCTCCCTGTGGAGCTGCTTGATCTGCTGCCTTTATCGGTCTCTCATCACCATGGACGGCAGAGTCGGGCATAGGCTGCGGCTTCAACAAGTCCGATATATCTGAGGGAAGACAAGAAAACTATATTGTTGGGGTAGAAAGCTGTAAAATCTGAACACATCTAAGAGCCAGGCAATTATGTTGGAGCCTCTCCAAAAATGGCAAGGCTAACCAAACAGGGGTGGTTCATAATATTTGTCTCAGAATTGTAATTCTGATCAAAACATTGTGGTTCCCATCTGTTGTCTAAAATCTTCCTCACCTTCCAGACTGAAGAGGAAGAAGGCGTCGTCTCCTTTGATGAAGTATCTGCTCCTCAGTCTGTCGTGGGTGATGAAGCTACTTGTTCCTAACCCTGGGCCTCGATAGTAATAACTGCCATCAGACTCAGTTATTTTAGAGCCCACATACTTGGGATTGTCCCAGAAGAACTCAGTACCTGAAGAGAAAACATGGAAATGCAACAGCTTACTGAAAACCTGGAATGACTTGGCAAATAATTAGTTAACCTGTTGCCCTGCTTCTTACCATCAGAGGACATCCTCGCAGGGTCAGTTGTGATCATTCGGTTCATGTTCATGTGCTGCCTGATGTCGGACTGCTGATCCATCAAGGTCATGGTTATCTGGTGCCATGGACATGGCCACTTGAGATTGTCGTCATTAGGGCCTGAGGTCAGGTGGAAGAAGATGGCCATATACCCTGGATTGCTGCTTTGTCCGTTTAGGTACACACCTATCTGAAGAGGACAGGGCAATATGAAGTACTGAGAACTTTAAAGGTAGAGACGAGCACTTTGTAGCTACCACAAGGTTTGCACTTTCCATGTTCATTACCTAATGTACACCGGTTCAAAAACCTTTTGTTTTTCTACCATTTGAAAAGGACAGGCTCTAAAATAGTGACTAAATGTATTTGAATATCATAAATAGACAAAAATTGTGTTATTTTTTTAATATGGAGCACCGTACTTTGAAGTGTTTCCAGTTATTTTTAATGCAACAGAATTAAAAAGATATATAAATATCAAATAGCAATTAATAGTAATTTACCTGGAAGGTGTAACCTGTTGGTGACAAGAAGCGAGGGCTGTCCATTCTCCTTCCAGCTGGTGTGGTGGCCAGCAGCTCGTTGATGCCACGGATGTGCCAGATGTGATGAGGACACTTTGTGGATGACAGGTTAATGTCATCCAAAGAGAAACCTCCCTTTGATGGATTCATTCCCCTCACGCCCTCGAAAACCACTCGCGCCTTCTGTGTCACATTCAGGTTGATGTTATGCAGCTCCCAGGAGCCCATGACACCTCCTACAACGATGGAAAAACAGATGTTAACTCTTAATTTATCAATTATGTCCAAACTTTAACACATCCGTGTATAAAGTTTTTCATTCATTTAAAACTCAGTTTAATTGTTCTTTTTACAAATCTCGGTTAAATGTATTGATGCTTTCGCTAAGTGTCACCAAATTCAGAACTTTCCAAATCACACCTTTAACAATAACCTTCACAATCACAACTCAGTCTGTATGTCATTTCTTACCTGAAATGCTGTGGAAGAGCTTCATTTTCCCGTTGGGGTTGGCCTTGTCGTACTCTCTCACCCAGATGTTGAGAACATCATCGTCTGCCCCGGAGTTATAGAGGAAGAACTGCAGACACTGGGGTCCAGATTTGGGATAAAGCCAGCGACTCTCCAGAAAAGCGCGCTCGCCAGGTTGTGCAGAGGCTGTGCTGAAGTGCATGAAGTAACCTTTCCCTGGGCAGCAAAAGTCAGTGGTGATATTAAGTATCAACATTGTGATGTTACAGTAAATCTGGTTGCCTGTGAATGACAAATAATTGTTGAAATACTGTATTTCAAACAACCACAGATGCTTGATTCATCTCTCTTCTTTTTAAGACATCTGCTTCTTCTTTTGTCTTTTTCTTTTGCCCAGTTTCCTCAGATTTTTTAAGGACTCATTGGACAACATCTTGAGATATGCCAAATTATCAGCTAATTGAGAATCAACTTCTTGGTGCAAAAACATAATTTTGTGCCTGTCAAACTGTTATCTTTAGTATTTTTCCTAGGTTCGACTAAAGAATTTGAAACAAATTATGTGTTTTTGCAACAGACTTCTAGTAACAAAGTTCCTACAGGTACAATTTAAATGGTTTCTTTGCTAAATTTTCTGTTTTGTGTAGACACAACACTAGTTCATCGAATTAGTTAATTGCTTTTTATGCTTAAATGAATAATAGGTCAGTGGTTAGTGGTTCAACAAACAACAAAGCATTCTGCTTACAGTGGTCTTGTAGAATATTGGACTGAAACTGAGTGAAAAAGTAGCCAATGACGAAAGAAAAACTTTGAAAGACCTTCAGAAAGCATGAAAAATGATTGCTCAACACCACTTAAAAAATCAGAAGATGGACTCAAATTTAGATTATTTGATATTATTATTTTGATTATGGAATCAAAATATAAAGAAATTAGGAGTGTCATGAGAGTTTTGCCAAGCATTGTACAGACTAGGCAGTAGCAGTAGTAGCTAGAGGGTACTACCTCAGTAGCAAGCAGTTGTGCACCTTAAAGGTACAATAAAGTACTTTATTTTCTGAATGTGTTAAATCTTTCACATTGATGAACCTTCCAGATCTGTTTTTGAAGTCCTACAAACATTTTTTTCATTGCTTTCTCTACATAACAACAGGATATAGGTTTGAAGACTCTTAGCAGGCATCAGTTTTTATTCTCTTGATGTACCACTGGTATTAAAGCACTGGGATACTGGGTTTGTATTTTTGTTGTTAGCACAGCAGTAGTTCAACTTAATGAATAGAAAAGCAAATAAAGAATGATTCTCTCTTTTAGTGAGATCAGTATCGAAGCATTTTATCCTTGTCAAGTTTATCATATAAACACTTTCAAGTTATTTTTCTAACAAACTAAGCGTGTTTTTGTGAAAACAATAAATCCCTTTATCTTGATTCCAGTCTGAACTTTGCACAGGTCACTGCTGTAAATCACCTCGGATCTCTTTGTTTTTCAGATACATGTAACCAAAGCAGTAACTCTTAACTCAGATAAGAGCACACAGGTAATCATTCCTTGGAACTCTGCTCAACATCTCTCCTCAGACATCCCCACCCTCCACAAACCAGAGTCCAGTTTTTGAAAGTGCACTAAATGTTTTTGTAGTGCAAACTATTCATTTAACTAAGGGAGAACTGTTGGGATTAAGAATCCCTTTGTGCATGGAAGGATCCTTCCATGAAGGCTTAGCATAATAACACACATTTTTGTGATTATTCATGGTTACCTTTGCATTGTCCCAAATTGGTGAAATCAGTCTGAGGTCCTCCAGCCACTGAAGCAAGCTGCTCCCACTTTGCATCGCCAGAGCCCTGAATCATCCCGCAGATGTTCTCCTCCTCAAAATTACAGCTGTCCACAAAGGTGGAAGATGTGGCTGTTGAGAGGAAGCAGTCACACTTTCACTGCTCAAAGGATTTTCCCTCTTTACAAAAAATACGTTTTGACTTTGAGGAAAAAAGACGGCTAAAATTGAGAAATAAGCAAAAAGGAGAGGAAGCTGACACTTTTAATATAATGTAATATTTGGCAGGTTTTTTAGGTTTATTGGTATTTCATAATCAATATATTCTAATTATATTATATCATAGTATAATATTTTTGTTTTATGGAAACTTGTTATGCAAGAGTTATTGATGTGCTCCGCTCTCATCAGCTGTGTTATCAGAGATCCAAGTTTTATTGGGCTACATTGAAGTCTGTTAAAAAGAAACAATGTGCTGATAAAGAGCCTGACAACTAAGTTGTGATAATTCAGATAAACAGCAAGAGTACAACCATCCACATGTGGCTATATTATGTATCATAATAGTACAAAAGGCTTCTAGGTCTAGTAAACAACTCGCAGACTTCCAGAGCACCTGTGTGTTTACCTGAAGACAGGAAACAAATCGGCACCTGCGCCGATCACCTGTGCCTTATATAACAGTAGCGTGAGGAAAGTTAATCTGTTGATTAAACTATGGCTTACTATTAAACTATGAAGACTGATTGTGGTTTATTGTCCAAGATTATCAGTGTATAATCTCATCATTTTCTGCCAGACAGACTTTAATCTGTGGAACACTGCTTGGTTATCATTGGACATTGGTTTTAATGAACTGATTCAATTTATCGTTTGTTCAAAGTGCCATCGGTCACATTCAATATACGTGTAGAATTTTTGGCTATTGTTTTACAACAACACCCATGATGTGTTATGAATTTGAATATTGTTTCCCATCTTCATGCTTCTTCCCTACTTGATGCTCAGCTGATGATGACTTAAGAAAAATAGGAAGATGTAAAAATGAGCTAGATATGCTTTCTCTGCACACTGAACACAAAGAGCAAATGTTTCTTTCATGCTTTGTTTCATGATCTGTGCTTAGACATCTTTAGAGTTCTTACTTGGAATCTCTTTGCTTTAGTAAATAACACATGAAGTGAAAGGAGATTTTCAGTTCTGTTTGTCTGCTACACTATGCACAAATTACCACATGAATTTTGCAGAACTTGTTGTTTGGGTTGAGTATGGGTAAATTTTAAATTTCCTTGCCATAATTGTCTAAATTGTTGGAAAATGCTCAAAGAGTCACCACAAAGTCAAAGGAGTTTGCAAAGAAAAGCGTCTGGACTTCTTTAAGTTGCTTGAAGACGTTTCACCTCTGATCCGAGAAGCTTCTTCAGTTCTAAGGTCAAATGGCCGAGAGTCCCAGATTTAAACCCAGTGGGAGTATCCCCCCAAAGAGGGACAAAGGACCCCCTGATGATCCTCTAATCACATGAGCCAAGGTGTGAAAGCGGGTGTGGGACCTAATCAGCCAGAGTTTCGGGTGAGCTCATTGTGAAACCTGGCCCCACCTTGTCGTGTGAATTCCTGAGGAATTCACAAACCTGGCCCCACCTTGTCATGTGAATTCCTCAGGAATTCACAAATCTGGCCCCACCTTATATAACACTGTACAGTGTAGCGTGAGGAAAGTTAATCTGTTGATTAAACTATGGTTTACTATTAAACTATGAAGACTGATTGTGGTTTATTGTCCAAGATTATCATTGTATAATCTCATCATTTTCTGCCAGACAGACTTTAATCTGTGGAACACTGCTTGGTTATCATTGGACATTGGTTTTAATGAACTGATTCAATTTATTGTTTGTTCAAAGTGCCATCGGTCACTGTAGATTCAATATACGTGTAGAATTTTTGGCCATTTGACCTTAGAACTGAAGAAGCTTCTCGGATGACTAAAGAGATTTCTTATTGCATGACATGATTAGTATTTCATTTGGTTAAACATAGTTCTAAGAAAAAAAGGCCATTAACACTTAATTTATGACATTAATAGTTCATTAGCACTCACTAGTTTTTGTGGTGTGAAATGTTTTCTTCCTTACCTTTGAATATTCTGTATTGTTTCTGCATTTCTTGTACTATTTGTGATTCATTTCTGACAAGTTGTCATGACTCACTGCAGTTGTAGAGGCGGTTGAGCTTAGTTAGGTCACTAGAACTGAACCCCATCCTCTGGCCAATCACATCCATGAAGTGGGGGATCTTTGTGACGATGGTTGGCTCTGAGCCGATGCTGAAGGCCGTTTTGCTGTAGTGCATCACAGAACCATAGTCATAGGGAACACCCAGTGCGCTGGACACTGTGTCATCATATGTGTTGAAGTTGTGCTCTTTACCTGAGGAATACCAGGAAGAAATTACCCTTATTTGACACAATATTTCAGTTGTCTGTCATTATTCTGACAACAGGGATATAAGGAAAACACAAACTCCTAATGGTTGTATAATCTAATTCTAGATTAAATGAGGTATAATTCACACTTGTCACTCTTACCGGACTGAATCTGATTCCAAATGATATTGACGTAGTCGTCACGGTCAGCTCTGGACTGTTCGTGCCAGAAGCCGAGAGCATGCAGGAACTCATGTTCAACTGTTCCCAGACTATCACAGTTACTACCAATGGAAAGCTGCTGCTTCCCCACATGCCGGTTGCCAACAGAGGAGAAGCATCTGTAGAGGAAGAAATCTAGATGTACAAATCTCTAAACACGCAGATCTCCAGTCTTCCAGGCTCAACTCACAAACTGCGTGACTATTAGCAGAAGGCAAACTGGTAATACAATTAAAGCCACCACTAATAATGTAATTTATCACTTAATTATTATCTTTTATTTTTAGATTTTGTTATTGATTTCATTTACCACTTACTGGTTATGTCAAGTGTTATGAATTATGTCTATTTATGTCACTAAGTTGTGTAAGAGTTTATGAATATATTTTGTATCATAAACCATAGTAATATATATATATATATATATATATATATATATATTTTTTTTTTTTTTTTTTTTTTAAATATATAATAGTACCATATTTCTAGGGAATGGGCATGGAAACGATTACCAAATGTTATCGTAGTTTCTTTAACAAGCCACCTGTTGGTTGAAGGCTGACTCACCCATTGCCTTTAAAAACAGAGATATAGTTCTCCTCTCCTTTCCACGGCGAGAAATCAATGCAGGTCTTCAGTCTGTACTGATCAAAAGCCTTCAGGATCACCCCCTTTGCATTCATCTCTACAAAGTGCAAAATAACATAGAGAAGCATAATGATTTGGTGCATAGAGTCATAAGTGCTGTGAATGGGAGTTTCCAGAATGTCTTACCCAGGCTGTCCTCTAAGTAGTAGGGGATGATTGTTGGCCAGCGATATTGATCACCTATGATAGAGTTTCTGCCGGATGTCTAAAGGGAAACACGAATACTGTTATGTTGTAAAAATACCAGCTAAGCCAATGAACCCTATTTTATCCAGCTTCAAGACTCTAATAATTACTAAAATTTAAAAAATTAATTTTATGATGTAATATGACTTGAAACTAGTGTTCGAGCCTATAATGAAAACTACAAACAACTGGATGTTTTTTTGCAAGCAGAAGAGACACCATCTGCGTGCCATTAAAGAAATATGCAGATTTAAAGGAGAGAAATAAAACAAAACACAGCTTGCAACAACCAAGGTCACAACACAGGAAATTTAATTAAAATTTAAACACAAGAAACAAATGACTATCAAAATAAAACAGGAAGCGACTAAATAGGAAATCTCTATCATCTTGGACAAAGATTTGGCAAGATACAGGAAGACACTAGGAACGCTAGACTAATTAAAACACAAACAATCAAAATTCTAAATAATCCTAAACACTAACAGAAACAAGATTACAAAGATGGTAAAAACTCAAGACTTAACACAGTGGCACTACTAAAATACAGAAAAACCCAAAAGAAATAAAAATATAAAACTCAGGAGTTTCATGACAAAGGATAAACTCACTTTTTCCTGATTAATATCTCCTTCCAACAGGTCCAGCCCAGCCGCTAAAGAGAAAAAAATAAAATAATTTCACCGACTCCTCAGAGAGAGATTATCAAGCAAAATGAAACAAGAACAGTGAACAAGAACAAACCTTCATTGATGTTAATGATGTCCCAGTCATGGCCTTCGTCAACATCAATTTCTGCAGGTAAGGAATCAGTGATAATAAGATAAAAGACCTGTGAACTCTAATAACATGAACGCAGAATTGGCTGAAAATGGTTGTTTTACTAAAGCATTAATATCCAGACAAGAGTAATACAAAGAAGTATATGGAACAGTGACATTATAAGTTCAACAGTCCTCTAAAACACTTCTGGGGTGTAAAATTGTAATTCTGCCCTTCAGTAACATCACCACCTAAAATATATTGTTTAGCTCACCTGTATCACCGGTTAGTTTGGCTGCTGTCTGTAAAGTAAATTAGAAGGCACAATAATCAATCAACAGAGAAAACTTTAATATTATCCACGTGAAACTGAATGGACTCAAATCCTGCCTGGAAATGTAATAGATACTTTTATTGTATCCACATGAAGAGGTTTCTCTTACCAATCCCAGAGCAAACAGCAGAATGATCCACCTGAGGTTCATGGTTCCAGCTGCAGGGCGATGCTCTCTGAAGACCTGCTGTGGCTCAAGTAAAGCTGTTAACCTGCTTTTGTGCAGAAGATTTTCATGATCATTTTATGACTCAGGTTGTTAAAGATTGTGTGGTTACATAATTCATTATTAATTCCATCCATCCATTTTCTACTGCTTATCTGAGTTCAACTCATGGGGCAGGAATCCAAACACTTATCTGGTGTTGTTGGAGCGACAGTAAATAACAGGTTTGAATTTTTGAAGTTTAATACAGTAGAGAAGCACAGGAGAGGCTCACAGATGCAGATGCGGCTTTACCTCGGAGAGACAGTGACACAGATTTAAGATAAGATAAGATAAGATAAGATAAGATAAGATAAGACTTCATTGATCCCACGACGGGGAAATTTTTTGCGTTACCTCAGCTCAGGTACAGATATCAGAAGGAAATACAAAAATACAAATAAGTACAACCAATGAAAAAAAGTAAGATAATACACTATATACAACGGTAGCATACACAGTATGTGATTATGGATATGGTTGGAAATATGCAAGACATAAACTATATAGTTTAGCATAACTATTGTACCACTACTATTCCTATGTATAGACATGTACACACATGTACGCGCTAAATATACATATGTATACATATACATACATATATACCTGCACATGTCCATACACATAGAAGGTCCATTATGCATGAAGTGGTGACCATGGATGCTCACAGTGTCCAGTGACTAATGACATCGTGATTGAGGAGTTATAGAGTCTAACTGCTGTTGGGATGAATGATCTGCGAAAGCGCTCCTTCCTGTAGTGAGGGTGTTTCAGTCTCTGACTAAAGGAGCTGCTCAGCACACTCACATACTCATGCAGTGGGGTGCACCACTTTGTCAATCCTGCTCCTGTCCCTGTCCGTGCATCCACTCCCCCAGCAGGCCTCTGCATAGAAAAGGGCAGATGCTACCACAGTGTCATAGAATGTCCTTAATAGAGTCCTGCAGACTCCGAAGGACCTCAGTCTCCTCAGCAGGTGGAGTCGACTCTGGCCCTTCTTATACAGGATGTCTGTATTTGTAGTCTAGTCCAGTTTATTGTTGAGGTGAACACCCAGATACTTGTAAGAGTCCACTATATCAATGTCTTTCCCTTGTATGTTCACCGGTGTTGTAGGGGGTGACTTCCTCCTGAAGTCTATGATCATCTCCTTTGTCTTGCCGGCATTGATTTGGAGTGCGTTGGTCTCACACCAGCCAACAAAGTCACTGATGACCCCCCTGTATTCCTGATCATTCCTGTCTGATATGCATCCAATGATGGCTGTATCATCTGAGAACTTCTGTAGATGGCAATCGTCCAAATTATAACAGAAGTCTGAAGTGTAAAGGCTGAACAGGAATGGTGAGAGAATCGTGTCCTGTGGTGCCCCCGTGCTGCAGATTACCACACACAGTCATGGAGCCTCACATACTGTGGTCTGTTGGTAAGGTAGTCGATGGTCCATGCAGTCAGCTGTTTGCCTACTCCGGCTCCCTCCAGCTTCCCTCTCAGCTGCTATTTCTGCTATTTACATAGCAGAAATCTTCTACATCTTTTGCGCCTCCATGTTTCACTATGAGATGGTCGACAATAATCCTCACTTCCAGGGCCCGTCTGATCCGGAGAGATACAGTGTTTTCACGTGACCACAAAATGTGCTGCTAATTCTAAATTGCTCATTACACTCCACTTCATAATATTTGAAAAAGACTAAGTGTATATTCTTGTTATTTTGTGGGTTTGCAAGTGTGCAACATCCATAAATGTCAGCTCTTTTCAATGGCCTTCATACTGAGTTTACCTGAAATGCTGTTTTATACAAATTACTTTTAGGCCAATTTAGAAGCTCATATCTGCTTGTTGCATGACATTAACACCTGTAAAAATATCCAGCTCCATATTTTTGTTCTTGGACTCTTCTGTAGTAACTTTGCATCATTCACAGTTTTTTCCCTCCCAGTTCATCCTTTTCCTCTACCTTTAATCAACTCTCTTCTGATTGGAAGCCCTCCCCAAACAGATGGCTGTGGGTGCTGTTGGTGGGCGTGGCTTCTGTTTTCAGAAGTAGTGTTCTGTAACTGAAAAATGGGTGTTTGGAGCTGTCTGAAGCCTGAGCTTAAATTACATGTACAATCAGTTTATCTGCAACCTAAAAACGGAAAACACATATAAGATGATATTACTGTAATTATTGACATTTTTAGAGTATTATGGAGGTGTGTACTCAGTTTTTTCATGTACTTAATCAGTACACTTTCATATACTGATTATATTTGTGTTGGATACAGTGATCTGTGATGGTGAATGGGATCCAGACTTAAACAGGGCCTATGAAACTGTTATACAGTGTCATCTTAATGTTATAATTAACACAGTAAACAAATGCAGAATATTTAGGTGTAATGAGTGGTTTGAATGATGGTTTTATAAAGGCCCTATGGCTCATATATGTGGATACAGTGACCAAAATAAATAAATAACAATCTTTATTAAACAGTCACCACTTCTTTTTGACAGGCAACTTGTGTTTATTTGGTAGTACATGTTTATGCAACAAAATGTTAGAAAGAAAATGTAAAACCAAGTTGTCTGTAGTATAACATGTGAAGCTGTGACTCCTCTAATATTAAGCCCAGCAGTCCTAATTAGGAGGCTGTAAAGGATTACCACCAATTTATCCTCTGCTTTAAAGTCAAAAAGAGTTAGATTAATGTGCTGTATTTGATAAGCAAGCTCGGTGATGTAAAGTAGATTAAAAAAATGTTCGGTTAATGGTTGATGGAAATAATAACCTTTCTGTTTACCATCATTCCTCTTAATTCCAGCTGGTTTCAGTTTATTTTAGTTTAACGACCATTTCTCATCTTTACTCCCACAGAATCATTAAAAACACATTTCAAAACTCACTTTAATTAACACTGTATAGCTGAATCAGTTCAACATGATATGAAAAAGGAAAAAACAATCTCTCAGAGAGACTATATAACTTGCAAAATACCTGACTTATTGTGCAGAAAGAATTCAGTTTTACATAAGTGTGGTTTTAAAAAAATGATTGTCAGGGTTTGATTGTTTGCTAAAAGTAGATTTTTAAAAGACAAACATGCTGCAAACCCAGAAATTCTGACATGTTTGTTACTCCTCAGCTGTGAATAAATGAACATCAGACTCAAAATCTGCATGATCTGCAACATGATTTCCAGTCAGTTTAAAAACCTACTTCTAAGAGACAAGACCAGTTAAGCATTATCAGCCTTTGGTATATGGAAACCACAATAATTTAAATATAAATATTTGATACTAAGCTAAAGTTTAAGAACTAATCTGTTCTTAAGGAAATAGTTTGACTTTTTGGTAAAATAAATCTCACTAACATAATTTGAATAACATAAAATGCTACTATGTTTTTAGCCTATGCCAACAATGAAGCTATAACCAGTAGTTTCTTATGCTAGGGTAAAGATAGGAAACAGTTCGCATTAAAAATACTACTAACAATTATTTTAAAAACTATTTAAAAAAAAAAAAGCGGCGAAAAACACCAGACTCCCAGCACATCATTTTCAGAACCCCGCGGTCTTTCGCTACTCAGGTTAAACATGATATATAAGTCACTTAGATAACTTTAAAATGTTATTGTTTGGCTTTTTTCAGTGTTTTATTTGTTCCTGAGTAAATTGGTTTGGCTATGATTAAAGTTATAGTTTTCACACAGCTGAATAAACGTCAAACGGAAAACCGATTAAACAGAAATGTGTGATGATCGAGAATTCACGCTAGTGTCCTGTTATATTTTAGATAGAAAGGAGAAGACAGCCGAGTTTATTAAACTCCACCAAGACAGCTAGTGACGCAAAACTGAAGGCTAGACCGTCCAATTCACAGCCGCTCACTTCCGGCCTTCGGAGGACCCGGCCCACGTAGACTGCGAAGGCTGGGTCCTCAGGAGGATGCAGCCTGTGAATTTGGACACCCCTCATGACTAGGGACTATGCTATGTCTGTATGCTAGTTTTTAAGCTAAGATGGCAATCTGTTACGTTTCCTTAGCATAAAGACAATTACAAATTTAAAAAGCAACCGGCAGGAGGGTTAATCTACACTTTTCTGAAACTTGGGTAGCTGTTTCAGTTGCTTTGGCACTACAGCGACCTTCTCATCCAGCTCTTAGCAAAAAGGCTAATAAGAGTATTTGCTAAAATATTTAACGAATAGACATATAAAGCAGAACAGGCACTTAAATATGTATGTAACAAGTGACATAAGTAAAAATCCTGTGATTTACCCACAGGCTCCACTGGAGTCAAGCATAATAACAAAGAGAAACGCTTCTTTGTGATTGTCAGAAAATGTTCGAGTCATAGCGTGTCAGCTGCCACAGACAAACCACATCTCAGCTTTTTTGTGTTTCAGTCTTGACACCATGACTCTGCTTATTGCCCCTTGTCTATGTAGCCTCGAAACCCTTCACCTCTTGATGCGGCTCAGTCTATCGCACACGACGGACAGGTACTGAGTCAGCTTCACCATGGCAATGATGACGCTTCCTCCAATCAAAGTGCAGGTGGGCCAGAAGAGCGAGTGGAAGACAGCGATCTGACTGTAGATTTGTGTCAGGATGGCGCTGTCTGTTTTGTCTGTGCGGTCCACGAAACACTGAAGTGTGTGCTGAGACCGAAGACGCTCAGAAATGTTCTGAACCAAGACCTGCATGGCTGCGTAGTCCTTACGGCACTTTGGGATGTAGAAGCACTGAACAGGATAGAAGAAGAGTGAAAGTAACAGCTGTGTTTGGTAACTCTTTTAGATTATGCTATTAGTGTAAATGGTGTTCTCTCATCTTTGCTGTGTGCTGTTTGGATGGAAAAGTGCACACCAAAGATGCCAGCAATTACTGAGTACCTCAGGGTTGTTGTCCTGCGTCTCCTCGTTATGGAACAGTCGTACCACTTTTCCAGATGAGTTAAGGCTGACATACACCTGGAGACAGGGGTAGCGAGACCTCTTCCAGCACTCTGTTCCACAGCTGTATGAACAGTTCACATCCCAAACGATAGTGGAGTTGACAATAGTGCAGCTTGTCTCATCGGTCCACACGCTGGAGAAAAAGACAAAGACTCCACTTGATGTTATGAGGAAACTCCTCTGATAAGATTATTCGCAATACCTTTCTTAAATATTACTGAAATTAATTCAGCCTATTACCTGTCAGAATAAGAGCGCAGGATGGTGATTCCCACAACAAAGTACATCATGATGGAGAAGAAGACCATGCTGAGGCCCAGCAGGATGGCTCTGTCCTCTCCTGCCCTCAGAGCTGTCACTGTCTTCCTCCTGTCCAGGACCTCATATTCACGAATCTTCTGGTAGATGGATCTAAAAAAAAGGTGAGTATTGATTATGCATCTCCTCCTAATTATAATTATAAGCAAGACTGAATTAAGAAATATATATATATATATATATATATATATATATATATATATATATATATATATATATATATATATATATATATATATATACATATATATATATATATATATATATCAAACCTGCGGTCAGATCTTCCATCTGTTGCTTTACTTCCTGCCCACAGAAACATTCTTTCTGAGGAACGCTCAAATTGTAGTCCACCGCTGCTGCCAGAGGTGCTGACCCAGCTGTAAAACATACAAAAAGTAGCATTTAAGAACCAACACACCATGCAGGATATGATTTCTGTTGTCTTGACAGTTTTCTGGTCAGCTTCAGAAGGTATTTCTAGATTGATCTGTTGGTGTCAAATGCACACATTAAAAAAAAAGAAAAGAAAGAAACAATACTTAGATTCTTACCAGCTGTGAAAGTGTGGCTGATACTGTATTATGTGCATCATCACACATTTGAAAGTAGGAACTACCACAAATGTGTTTGTCATTACATTAGTGGGTGTTTGTCTGTCTGTGAACAGAAGGTGGATGTGTACTAGGATTTGTTCTAGCTTTTCAGAATCACTAATTGCTCTTCTCTAGTTCCAATCCAACCCAGTCTCACAGCAAAACACGTAATAGACAGACCACCGTGTCCATTTCACGCTGCATTACCAGCAGGGGGAGATAATATATTTAAAATCAAGAAATTGGAAGTAAGCAAAAGCATATGAAGTGCAGTCCAGGGTCCTTAATCGCCAGAAACAATTAAACTAGGAGGCTACTATGTATATACATGTAAATACTTTAATAATGTGTGTTGAAACACTTTCCCATGATTATTTTCATGTTGGCTTGAAATAAAATATCTCCCTCTGCTGGTTCTTCTGCATGCTTGTCTGTTTCACACTTTAATTCTCTAAAGTGTGAAATGGACATGGTGGACTGGCGTGTCTATTACACATTTTGCTGCGATATCAGCTTGCCCAATTCCAATTCCTAATAAATCCCAGAGGGCTAATTGGTAGCCCACGGTCAAATAATGATGTGTAGACAACTCTGCATTTCTGTAGACATCATACTATGAACAGTTCGACACTGGGTAGCAAAAGATTAGTAACTCTAATGTTCCACTTTATTGTTTCACATAGATGTTCTGGTGCAGAACTACATTGACACATTTTGTCAGTGAAATCGTACCTCAACCATTCATACTATAGTCACAAAGCCTTATAGGAATGTAGCTGGCTTACATGAAGAGGAAGCTGAAGATGGGCTTATTTTAGTTGAAAAGTCACTGGTATCACAGCTGGTGTGATCCTATCACAAGACAGTCTTTAGAGACAAAACATGTCTTGAATACTATGTTTCTAATGCATTACTGTATTGCAGCAAACATCAGTAGGTGAGAGCAACCCCAGCTGTTTACCATGATGTGCGTTCACATCATGGTAAACAGCTACAGACCCAGTTACATTAATTGCTGACACACCCAAGTTTATTCATCAGCCATTAATAAGAGTTTCAAGCTTGCTCTGAAAGGTATATGTGTGTGCCGTGTGGTGTTCTAGGACAGCAAAAGGTAAAAGTTTGCCTTCATGGCAACAACATCCATGCAGGGAGGATGTTTAATGCAGGATTTTCATGCAGGAGACTGGGATTTGTGCCCCATGAAACCAAAAGTCTGTGTTGACTTATGAGACTTATTATTCACACAGTAGGTGTGTCCAGGGTCACATTTTTTAAATATTTTTACAGATCTTTTAACATCAGTTGTGCTAGTGTTAAAACGATATTTTTTTTATTGCTAATACCTGACAAGGACATGCAGGATTGCATTAAATTCATCAGTTCGCCTGCAGTTTCTTTTTACGCTGTAAGCTAAAATAAGTGTGAATGGCACTTACATTGTGTCTGTGCACGTGTCGTAACTAAGAACATATGTGGGTCTGATTTATGTGTAATGAACGTGTTGACTGACTGCATGCCTACGCAGGGTGACATGTGTGTCTTCGAGTGTTATATTTGTCAGTTATTTGGACACTTATGTCTGTAAATTAATGGAAAAACTCCACCGGCACACATGAAGTGGTATGTGGACACACTCCCCACTCCACATTGTACTCATTCCTGTGCAGTTTAAGACCTCCTGGACAAATAGACACCACACTGTCCGTAAAAGCTGACGTCACCAAGGTCAGACGCCATTGTCACCTGAACCAGAAAGAAACATTATATTATGTAAATGCTAGTGTTGTTTTATAAGTTATAGCACCATTTTATAGTTTAGAAGATGTGATCCAAGTAAGAGGTGTGCCCAGGAGACGAGATAGAGAGCAGAAATACAGACGAACATGATGCAAAGCATTTCTAGGTTGAATGAAAAGCTCTGTAAGAATGCACAGCGAGTCAAGGACACGGCCTCTCCAAGATGTTCACAAACATCTGAAGACTTCATGACCAAAACCACAGAGGATTCACCACAAGCTGCAAATCTCTGGTGTCATATTCGACCTGTTTGTTATTGGAGTTTTCCTGGTTTCTGTAAATATAAAGTAAAGGCTTCTGGTTTGGGGTTGTTTCTTTGTACCCCTGCCTCAGTTATGTTGCCCTTTATAGTGTTCTGATTTAAATATGGTTTGCCTTGATTTCTTTGTATTTCAGTAATTATTGTACTATCATGAGTTTGTTGATATTTTAATATTCTAGTTTCTGGTAGTTATTTTATTGGGTTCCTTGTATTTTGATTTATTGGTTATGTCAATAAGTCTGTCTCTGTTAGTTGCTCTATGCTTAGTCACTCAGAGTGTCTGGCCTGCCCTTGTCTTCGTTCTTTGTCAGAGCATGTGTTCCTTGTGGTTCCCTGTTATTTTTGGATTTGTGTTTGTTGGCATTTTGGACTTCTAAATCATAATACATGTCAGCTGGTAAGCCTTAGCTACAGAAAAACAGGATGCAGTCCACAAAAAGATTCAAAAACAACCCAATAGAGCACTATAACATTTTTTTAAGTTTTCTGTGAGCTCTTAGGGCAAAAGCAGAAAACAAATCAAGCTAATGAGGTTCATGTTTATCTTGTGTTTTTTAATTTCTATACAAAAATTGTTTCAGGGACGAGAAAAAGCAGAGAAGCAAATCTGCTGTTTGCACCTGTCTACTTAAACAGAAGTGGTCAACATGACAGCGCTTAATATTGACTAAAGCATGCTTCATTACACTCACATTCACACCAGTGCACACAGTCTGTTAAAAAATAGGACAATGGCTGATTAACCATGGGTGCCTGAGTCTCAATATTTACTTATCTTGTAGGTGTGTGTTGTGCAGTTGGTTGAGGTGAACAGTTTCAGACCAGCTTTTTAGCACAGCACCGTGGGGCTCTTAGTGGCAGCTTAGCGACACTTTACCTTCACTGAAATCTACTCTGACGATAAGACGATCAGTGGTGGGAAATGTCAACACTGGAAGCAAAGAATCCCATTTTATGACTGAAATGTGAACCACGGCCTAAATCAGAGGTTTCCAACCTGAAGACTGAGGTATTATTCCAGACAAAACACAAAGGACTGTAAGTCAACATGGCTTCATGATTAAAAGCTCCAGGCCAAACAAGGTGGATTTTGGCCGCAAAGAACAAACAGAACAACTACAAACGAGAGTAGAAGAAAGTAATGATGTGCAATGGTGGCTTATTAACACATGAGGAGTGAAAAGACAAGAAGCCTAGGAACAACAAATAAGTCTGCATTCTGAGAGCAAAGTGCTCTATTAAGATAAACTGGTACTATTAGTGGTATCTTTAAATAAGGGAGGGACTGATCATTCAGCACTTTGTATGTGAAGAGAAGGATTATAGACCGAATTCATTATTTAACAGGAGCCAATGAAGAGAAGTTAATATCGAAGAAATATGATATGTCTTTCTAGTCTCTGTTAGTACTCTTGCTGAAGCACGTTGGATCAGCTGAACACTCATGAAAACAATTTCTGACATAAAGATATCACACAAGTGCCTGGCTTGATGCTGGGCAAGAGTCATCTTCAAGTGAATGTGAATCTGTAAATCTCTCAGGAAGGAAGGAAAAACTTGTGCTAATAGTATCACTCTTTCAAGACCTGTGAGTAAGGCTGGTGTTTTCATTATACTACAGTGGTATTGCTGAACATGCTCAAGTACAGAGGCTCTGTTAGAGCTCAAGGCTCTGCTTAAATAGGTGTTTGTTTGAAATGGGCATGGATTATGTTGAGGCAAGTAATACCATGATATTACATAAGACTGCATTTCTTTTTCAAAGAATGTCTTTGTAAATGCAATATGTATCAATTCATCTCATTCCATTAATAAGGAAATAATTTCTTTTTTGTTATAATTAATATAAAAACGTACAAACATATTCAGTTCTGCACATTTAGTATGTTTTACTGCTTTGTTCACCTAACCTGAGCAAATAACTTACTATGTAATTACAGTCCCAATATTATTATGTTATATTAACAGTATCAGCAGTGGGGAAAAAAGAAGATGAAAAAGAAATAATAAAAAATAAAAATCACTTACCATAAATAAATATATTTCTATGACAGTATTTATAAATGGTATTCTTTTATTTTATTACTATGTAATTATCATTCTTCTTATCGTTTTAAGGTAAGATATACTTCCTTTATCTTGCTGTTTCACAGTATTAAATACAGCTCTTAACAGAGCTTTAAAACAGTAAACGCTTAATAAAATAAATACACTATAACAAGCCAAAATTGCTTAATCAGGTAAAACTTATATAGAAGAAGTGAAATTAATATAAAATTTAAGAACTTCTTCAAAGAAAGTGTAAATATAATATAAAAAGGGCTTAATAATTAATAACAAATAACGTATTGTGGTATGAGGTGGTAATGTATATGTCTATATCTGTAGCAGAGAAGATAAGAGCCATCTGCTATAAAATAACTGGCTGACATTTAATGTGTAAATATTTGTCTATTTTTAATTCAGCTTTTGCTTGAAAATGCAAATACAGTAACAATACTTTTACTTGAGTTCAGTATCCCAGGACTATCACAGACAAATATGCTATATTGAAACAAATAGTTCCATACTGATGGTGGTTTAAATGAAAATACTAAATCTAGAGAAGAAAAGATTTTATAGCTCCCACCTGAGCAGTGATGATGAAACAGAGCTCACCTGATTTCTGATGGCGGTGTTGGATAAAAGTCAATGGTCAGACTGTCGGAGCAGTTGTCCCCTACCATGTCACCTTATGCTTCACAACACCTTCACCCATCGGATAATTTAGCTCTTTACCTAAAGACTGCTGCCATTTAATACTGTGACTGCTGCCTTACAGAAAGCCTCAACAGTGCTTCAATTTCCCAGTAAAGCCCAACAAGAAGAATACAGTTATCGGTATCAGAGACAGTGAAATAATTTTCTTGTGCATAAAGCTTCTGTCGCTGTTTTCAAATTGTCAGTAATGTAATTTTCTGATCAATTGTTCTAAAAATAAAAAACAGCAAACTGTCAACGGTGATCCATCGAGATTCTGACCCCCCCTTCTCTGTGTCTGGGGTGAACGAAGCCTCGTGGCTCTGTTTTTGACTGCTGCTATGTCTGATGTGTCAAATCTCAGTCACTGAGCTTACATCATCCTCATCTGCATGTTTTAGGGTGGTTGTGGGAGGTGTCCGTGCTGCATGGAAGGGAGGGGCATTGTCAAGTCTCTAAGTCATGTTAAAGGCTTCTGGTGCCACTTTGGTCATGTTGGATTTTGAAATGAGCACATTAAAGCAGTTTTTAATTTTTTAGGTTTTTAAAAACAGAGAGCGAATCATTCTAAGCAGTGAAGATCCTGCTGAAAATCTGCAAACGCTGTACTGCAAGAATCATGATGTGGAGCATAAACCATGATGGCTGCCATTAATACCATCTACTGCTAGTGCTTAGGACTCTGTCAGCACTTTATGATGCTTAGCTACATATCTCAGGAGTATGACTGACAAAACACTGACTGACTTTGCCCTGATGGACCTGATTTATGATGCGGGAACTGAAGCTTTAGTGCCAACTGGGGGATGCAGAATGGATAACAATTGAAATTGTTAGGAAACGGTTTGAATTTTATTTTTCAGTCACACTTTTTGGTTGCATATTGTAGCAAATTGGTTTGGTCTTGGTGTTGCGTATAGTTTATACTGTCTTTGTGCCTGTTTTATGGCAATCCTGCTGCTAAACATGAGTATCCCATTTAACTGGCCATGTTGTTGAGCTGTCTTTTGCTCTGTTGTGTTGAGTGCTGCTAGGCCTATCAACATTTTAGATATATTTTTGTTATAATGGAAAGGTTAGTGCAGCTTTCAGAAATGAAAGCATAAGGCCACTGGGTTTAACTAGAAACAATTTTACAATTAGTTCTCATTCTTAGTATATTATGGCTCCTCTGAAACAAAGACATTGTGGAATTGGCTTTAACTTGTATTCTTTCTAATGACCAGCTGTAGGTTACAAAGAGTTGTCTAACTGTATAAAAATCTACAGCAAGATTAACATCTATCTCCAAATGCTCTGTAATTCTGGTAAATAATTCCCACAATGCATTGAGTATTTCTTCTTCAGTCACTTTTCTCACTTACTATGTGTTAATAGACCTCTCTGCATTGAATCACACTTGTTATTAATCTCTGTCTCTCTTCCACAGCATGTCTTCTATCCCGTCTTCCTACTCTCAACTCTCAACCCTCAACCCCTCCCTGAGCCTCGTCCTGCCGGAGGTTTCTTCCTGTTAAAAGGAAGTTTTTCCTTCCCACTGTCCCCAAAGTGCTTGCTCATAGGGGGTCATATGATTGTTGGGTTGTTCTCTGTATGTATTATTGTAGGATCTAACTTACAATATAAAGCGCCTTGAGGCAACTGTTGTTGTGATTTGGCGCTATATAAATAAAATAAAAATGAACTGAATTTAATTGAATTATTGTTGATACCTTAGGAGTGTGGAGCATCTTCTATTTCTTAGTCAAATATACTTCTCACTCATCTTTCCTGGCTTTGAAACACCATGCTGATGACACTATGCTCAGCTTGAGGCTTCACACAAGCACTTCACAGACTAGTGGGCGTTGTCATGGTGGCTCTGTCAATGTTTTTTATGCAGTCTGTATTCCAGCCCAAGGTGCTTCGGAGAGTGGGAAAATTTATGTTAATGTTATGAAAAAAAAATTAAAATACGAAAACAATGAATAGAACTTTGCAAGAATAGAAACCTGGAGAAAATTATGCTGCAAGCAATACTAGACTATAGAAACCACTGACAACCAAACTGGAAATGAAATGCTTAAATTATAAAACTTACTACATCGTATTTGTTTTTAGAGGTTTTATTATGTTATTTTTGATTCAATTATTCTAGTGCTTTTTTTTTTCAATCTTATACAGTATTGTAACTGACTGGTTTCCTTCATAATTTTCTTAATATATGCTGTGTTTTCTATACTGCCCTCATCTAATGTCTGGCACCACACACAGTGTAAAATGCTCTGAGTTTGACCTTTAAATGACAGATATTTGAAACAACAGCTTTGTATATGTATGTCCATCTATAGGTTTGTATATATTTTTTAGTATTTATCACATTATTTTACCAAATATTTAAAGCACGAGAAGTATTAAATTATGGAAACAGCACCAAAACTGTTGAATGCCAGTGCTGTTTTCCATGTGGTTGAGTCAGGATCATATTCAGATTTCTTTACAGATGCATGGCTGAATACAATTCTGTGCACAGAGACAAACAAGAACATCACAATAAAACGGGATAGTTTTTTTTTTTTTTTTAAATGAAGTGCAGCCAAATAAAATAAAATAAATCAATAGATTAAGATGTTATTACACATGTATAGAACATAAAACAAATAAAAGCAATATTTGCAAAATAAAAACTATGGCTTAGGTGTTCTCAGCTATTGCAATGTATCCATGGGTCATGTATTAGTATCATGTGCATTGTGAATTTAATCTGATGGCAGTTGGTTTTAGGTAATCCTAAAAATCTGTATATTATAAAAAGCAGAAACTCATTGTTATTTTTCCACTATGTCTGTTAAAAAGGTCATGGTCAGCATGTCCACCAGAGGAATGTAGTCTGATATGGTCAAAAATACTGCCATGAACACATGCTCGGACTTGGTGCCTACATATTACTGTCCTCATGTACATGCACAGGGCCACATACCACACACACACAGACGCACACACACACACCTACGCATGCTGGCTTCATCTCAAGCAGGTCATAACCTAAGCTCTTGTCTCTCTTTGACAACTTAAACCTCTTGGTGTTCCTGGAAGGCAGGAGCGTCAGGTGGTATAGTGATACCACAGGTGCTGCCATTCTCTGTGACAGGGTTAGACACAGAGGCATGCCTACACGTACACGTACACACACACACACACACACACACACACACACACACACACACACACACACACACACACACACACACACACAAAACCCCTAAATCACTTCTTCACTCTAAAATTTAATGGTTTCTGTAATGTGCACTCGCTTTCTGTCACCACAGAGCGACCATGAAAACAGATTTATGTCGCCGCTGAGGGTGTGTCTCAGCAGTGATGTCATGGGTCTGTTTCTGGAAGGTTATTCGGATGGCATCTGTTCAGTGTGTGTAATCTGCAGTTGTCTTTTTTCTGAGTGGCTGCTGAACAGACTGTGAAAGCATAACACAGCTGTTCAGCTTTGTTTAGAATTGAAATTCTGCACTCTATAGCTTGTAAAATACGTAATGTGACTGAAAGAACTAATAAAAGAGGACTAAACAGTAAAGATGTGCTTGTGATGTAAAGCCGAGGTGGATGGCACTGCTGTCTGATATTCTAGTGCGCGGTTTGATGGTACATCACTTAAGATCAGTCTCATATTTCAGCATTCATCTTGCATTCATAACTCTACAGCATTCATAGAACAATTTTAGATCTTTTAATGGAGTTTGCATAGGCAACACGCTGTACTGATAGATATTGGATTTTCCACTGGACTATTTTGTTGATGCAATAAGCAGAATTTGCTCACTTTGATGTATGGCTTGATTGTCAACCAAACTGGCCAATGTCTCCAAAAGCAACTAATTGTTTATGGTAAGGTCATTTATGCTAAATGGTTATTGTGACAGGATTTTTTTTCACCTAGGTTGAAATCATTCTGCATTTATGCATATCTTTTTGAACATTATCTATTTGTTCTTTTTTCCCTTTAACTGACACTCATCAGTTAAAAGGCAGATATGAAACATGAGGCAAGAGAAGCTATGGTGGCATTCATCCTCCTAGTTGGAAGTAGACCAGGGGCATTACAGTTATGTGGCATGTGCTTTAGCAATAAGGCTTACGTCAAAGGGTACATTGAATTTCAAATGTTTCACTTTTATAGTAACTGCTAGAAGTAGTACTTCCTTGTTTGTTTCATAATTGCAGGAACTGAGGATCATTGTAGTTCTTAGAACTCTGTTTATAGGGTCTTTTCCCCTTGACTTTAAAAATGGAGGTGCAATGTGATTGATTAAGCAAGTGTAGGTTGTTTAGTTGAAGGCACAGATGCAGTAGCCAGCAACCAAAATTTTATCCATGTAACAGTTGTTTATTTAGCCTTAAAAATGTAATAAAACAAGAAGAAATTAACCAACTGTGAAGACCTGACAAAGACGTGTGACAGTGGGAAGGAAGAACTCCCATTTAACAGGAAGAGACAGGACCAGGCTCAGGGAGGGAAGCAAAGCAATGTAGCGCAAACAAGATTACAGCAAGGTACATATTAGAAATCAGTGGTTGGCTATTACATAACTGATTGGCAAGCAAACAGAAAAAATGCTTCAAACATATGTAGCTCTCAGGAGACCTCGTCCAGTGGAAGGTAGTCCACAATGTTCGTTTCCCAGACATGGATTAAGTCTAGTCTTAAGTCTAAAAACTTTTTTCAGTGGAAACTTTCATTGAATTTTCCTTTAAATCAAAAACTAGGTGAAATGGACAATATTGGTTGACTTCAATGGTGGCTGCTGAAGTCCATAGCTCAATTTGGCTGTGCATAATGCCCTATTTGCAAGGCTTTAGTTTCATCAGAGACCATTGCTGTGAAAAAGAAACCTCCACTCCCGACCCATATCTGTGTTTCATGCTATGCACATTTTAATCCAATTTACTGAAAAATCTCGCTGAATTTGATAACAAATTTTGAAAGTGTCTGGTACACTCAGCTAGACATCTCATGTTACTAATAGGCTCCCAGATAATAACTGTTGAGTCACTTGAAAGACATTAAAATGTTCCTTAATGCATGCTGCCATCCATCTCATCCGTCTCATCATGCTTTAAGATTTTACTCTTCTAATGGAAATGGAGCTTTCCATTTGTTTGAATGGGTCCCTGTGGTGTGTAGAGATGTGAGTCATGATTTTTATTAAAAAAAAAAAAACGCAGCCTCTCTAAACCTTGAGTTAGAGAGAGGCAGAAAACGTGAGCAGACAAAACAAAAAACAACCTCAAATCACTGAGGTCACTATTTGTCATTTGGGACTAATAGCCACTGCAGGATCTCCTGTTTTTGTTATAATAAGGGAGGTAATATGTGGTCTTTATAAACAGTAAACACATGTGGGATGACATTCACAGGTCATCCGAGCAATTATTATAAATTAGTAGATCTGGTGATCCTAGGTAATAATAGTCCGGTGAGATTTGTAAGATAAAATTGCAAGTTCATTACTTCTTCATATCCTGATAACTGAGGAAAAATGAATCTTCCCTTTGAATGTTTTTTTTGCGATTTCCTTTCTCTATGGAGCTAAAAGAGGCCACCCAAACACATGAGATATCAAAGGAAAGACCAGGATGTCCTCTATTTAGTCCATCAGGACTTATTAGGATATCTCAAATAAGTCAAAAGATATAGACCAAAAACAAATGTTTATTACAGAGGACATAAATGAATGGGCTGGTTCTCAGGAGAATATAAACAAACAATAAACCACATGATAATATGAACATTCACTGTTTTTCTCATCCTGTAGGTGAAAAAGTGAAAGAGATGGTAAAGCAGTGTGATTTACTGTAGACTGGATTAAAGATGGTTCATCTGGCACATATTTTGTTGTGACTGTTACAATGACTGCTAATAGAGCAGTGCAGACAGCTGGTGTTAATGGCTGAGAACCAGACTCCCCGGCTCCTCACGGCGAGGTAACATTAATGGAATGATCCAGACTGCTGGAAAGTCATTTTGCTGCATGTAATTAAATTAACAGCTACAGTTTACAGTAGCTCTGTGGTGGCATCATTCAGTCCAAATATGGAGAAAACATTTTGAGACTATATCAAATTTATATTTTAATTTTAATTTTTATTTGTTTCCTCATGTGTATATTCAATTCTTAAGAATGTGACAATGAAGGCAGCAAAATTTATGTTCTCGTGTGGGCAGGAACTATGAGGACATGAAGTCCTATCACATTTGAAGTAATGGTGAACAAAGGGAGAAGGAGAAAGCAAACAAACAGACTCAAACTTGTATTATGAAAGAAAAAGAAACTTCTTTTTTTTTTTTTAGAAATATAACAACAGTTTGTACAATTTGTAGTTTGTATGAGCAGGCTTTATAGTCGCCATGACCACCAACAGCTACAAATGTCTTATTTGCACGCTAACATTTGTATTAATCCGTATTGTCTTCATATATAGACAGAAAAATGTAGGTTTGGTTTAAAAAGTCCCAAAACGTTCACCATTGACTTGCTGAAAGATTCAAAGAACTGAGAATAGAAAATTAATAATAATAGTATTATTCTCTGTGGGTTTGTCACTGTGGGTGACCCCTTTCATACTGAACAGAGTCATTTGATCATTAATATAAATCATGAATACAGCCACTATAACTAATTTAAAATATAGAGTCTTTTCAATCTCTAGCTCCTGGTTAATATGTCATATTTTCACCATAATAGAAGGCCACTAGAATGAGTCCTAAAATAGAGAAAATGAATTTGCATTTGACACTTTACATTACTTTACATTTAATTACCCAGTTGGTGACTTTTGACAGTGGCAAAATGAGACTACAGGAGCTGTCAAGGACAATCAATAGCATTGTACCAAACACACAAGCTCAGTGGTGCCAGTGCTGAAGTCATGCAAGCGTGCGATTTGTTTGTAGCCCCGTGTTAGCATTTTATTGCAGGCAAGTACATTTTTGCTTCACTATCATAGAGTTTGCATTAACTTGTGATGATAATCTAGCTGAACCAATCAGGAAACATACCTTAACACCCTGCTATGGAAAGCCTTTATGTATTTTTTTCAGTGTTTAATTTAAACATTGTTCCTCAGCTGGGCTGATACACAAACATCGACTCAAATGATCAAGCTTAACGTCAGACTTTACAGCCGTCATAAAAGGAATAGCATCGCTTTGTTTTCTTATCAGTGATTGACAAAGGCAGTTTTTACACAGCTGAGACAGAGGAACTTCACTTAGTGTGGAAACTGCTCTGATGCCAAGATTGCATCTCTGTCATATTCAATAACCCCAACCCCCTCTGAAACCTTTAGCAGTGTAATCAAACACCTTCCTAATCCACAAATATATCACCAGAGGACTCAATAGCTTCACAAACAGTTGTTCACCTTGTCTCAGTTTGATAAATTGTCTGAACTTACCTTCGAACGCAGCTGCAGTCAAAAAGTTTCCTGGCTAGGTGAACATTTTGCATTTAATATCCAAGGCTTCATCAAATAAGAGTCCTCTAGACTGAGCCAACAGGCGGTCCATGTCTATGAGGCATGGAGCAGCTCTGGCAGCCTTCAGCATGCCTCCCATACTGCAGACTGAACAACAGCCAGAGGAGCCACACTGCCCCTCACTGCTCCCACTAATAATTAGTGTGTGATGATGATTGTGGGATTTAGGAGAGAGAGGGTGTTTGGTGCAAAGGGAAACAAGAGTGAGTGACAGGAAACAAACTAAGAGGTGAAAAAAGAACAACTAAGGTGATGGGAAAAATATCTCTTAGAGAGTCTGCCATGTTAATCCTTAAAGGAGCAATTATTCCGGATGTTTCCTGAAACATCTGTCAGCTGCTAGATGCTGATCAATGAGTCCGGGGCAATCTGGGCTATCTGGGCTGTTGGGGCCCCTAAGCTGTTTAGTCCTTGACGATCAGTTATTTGGTTCTAAATCAAGACAGTTAAATTAAAGGGGACCAGTGTTGGGTGCAATGCATTACAAAGTAATAGATTACGTTTTTGTTAAGGTAGCAGTGCAACTCATTATTATACTAAATTCAGTAATCAGATCACAATTCCGATTATATTTGTACTCGTGTTACAAACAATTTCAGATATTTTCACACAGGCCGCTGTTTTCCGGACATGAAAAAACAAACACATCACTGCCTTTTGAAAATATCTGCGCAGACCGCATGTTAAGACAAAGCTATTGAAAAGCCCAGAGTGATGTTAAAGCTGAGTGGATACCAATTCCAGCCCAGCAGCCAAAGCCTGATCTTCAGCAGGCAGTGATGAGCAGTCAGGCTTGTAGCATTCTGCCCTCCCTCTCTCCCAGCACCGGTTTCTACAGTAGAACACAGTGGTGATTGTTTTGAAGTGTCTTCGGGCTGGTTTTCAATTTTTCTTTGTGCTAAAGCTTCAACACAAAAGAAATATTGTATGTATGGGCTCTTTAGGATAGGGACTGGTGTTAGTATGCGTCACAGTGCATATCAAGCCAGAGAGTTGGTTAGAGAGTAACACAAAAGTAATGTAATGAGTAGTAACACAAAGTCACAAAATTACTTTCTTGGTGAGTAATTAAGTAAAGGAATACATTGAATATGTGTAATACATCAAAGTCACATTAAACAGGGCCAATATTTCAGATAATAAAGTCAGGAGATGCACAGTTATTTGCTCAGAGCAGGAAGCTCAGTAATCAAATGGCTCTAAATTTACACTTTACAATTTTCAGGTAGTTTTTTTTTTCTATTCTTGACTGTGTTTGATGTCATTGAGTGGGGGTGTGCTTGATGTGGTGATCTCAGATACACAGCACTGGCTATCAACACAGAAGAAGAAAAATAAGGATTATTTTGAACTGTGAATAGTGCAAAGCTACTCTAAGAGAGTCCAAGAATAAAAGGTTCAGAGTGAGCATAACAGATCCTCTTTAAAGACAGTACTCATGATCAGGTACTACATATTCATGATTATGTGATGGTGTTATTACAACTGAGCCATTACAACTGAACATTAAACAGACTCTCATCCCATCCATCCATCTCTACATGGCTATAACTAATCCATGGTGAGAAAAAATACTATTACTAGTATTATTGTTGTTGTAATATAATTTATTTTCCAAGAACATTAAAGATTATTGTTGAAATTCTATATTTAAAAAACAAATGTGTAGAATAAGAGACATCTAAATGTGGATGTGGATGTTTAGGTTCTATAGAAAAATTTTTTTCCAGTACATGTGTTAGTCTCATAACACATGTACTCTCATAATCTGACAGTAAAACATGTATTTTATTTGTGTCATATAAACATAAAGCTAAAAAGAGTGAAAAGAGTTTAAAAAAAACAAAAAACAAAAAGGAAACATGTATGATCTGGTCTGGACCAAAAGGAGAAACAGAGCAGTGATCTCACCGTGGGGTGCAGTGGATGGTGGCCTTTCTGAAGGTCCTCTGGTGTAGCATGTTGTTGCTGGGTTTATGACTGAATGAGTAGCTGTGGACTGGCTTCACAGTTAGTCTACACAGTCAGTGAACTCACATATGAGGTCCACAGGAAGAGGTGGAATCCTATAAACAAACAGAGAAAGAATCGTAGGAAGTGGAAGCTTTGGTCACCTTCCTGGTGGTGAAAGATGTGCAATTGCAACTACAGCCTTCCATCCAGTGAAAGTTGATAGTTTAATGCGAATTTTTTCACAGTTATTCAAAATTACAAAACTTTTTTGCAAACTTGATGCTTTAAGCTTGATCTCTATAACCCATATTTTATTCACAACAGAACATAGGGGAAAAAAATACACTTTTAAGGACATTTTCGCTCATTTTCAATTTGATGGCAGCAGCACACAAAAGTTGTGACAGCTATGTCACATCGCCTTTTCTACTTCAGTGTGTAAACATCTGGGAACTCGGGAGTTCAGGACTTTTGAGCGACGATCGTTATCCCATTCTTGTCTGACAGTTTTTTTACTTTTCTGGGTGATAGGCTCAAATATCATAGGCATCCAATACTGAATTACAGCATTTCTCGAGATTCTCAGAATTTTTTGATGATATTTTATACTGCAGATGATGAGATATTTCAAAGTCTTCACATTATACATTGATGAATATTATTTCGAAACAGCTCCACAATTTGTTGTTTTTTGTAGATGCACTGAAACTAGGAAACATTTATGGTCCAATGACTGAATTGAATTTTATTGCTGTGAGAGAACAATTGCAGGTAGCTGCATTGTTCAACTGATCACTGAGAGGTTGAGGATACAAGACCCTCAACTTCTGAGCAACCACTTTTGATTGCAAGTCGACTGCAAAGACATGGTCTGGCTCAGACTTAGATTGCGAATGTCTGTAGCATCACGCGCCCTGACAGAGAACGTTAACCTCAGCATGAAGCTGGAGTTTTAGCTGAAAACACTTTCAGCACAGACAGCAGGTACATTTATAATTTAGCAACTGTATGTAATTCTGATAACTTTTACAATCTTTCTTTTAGAAAACTAGCTAATAGCAGCCTTGGCTTATTAATCAATTAGATTGCTTAATGATTGTGAATTATTTCAATGGTTCAGCAGTGTATGCATCACAGTATGAATTTTACTTCATGGATGAGAACATATGTTTTTAATAGGATGTTTTTTGGAATCTCTTTCGTTTGCGGAAGCCACGTGAGGGACAGCCAATCAGAAGAAAGTGCACTTTTAGGAAAGAGGGGGCTTTTAAACAAAAAAGGCTAAATGCTTATTTCAGACACAGACCTTAATCGCTGCATAATCCACTTTTTTAAAGCTTTGAATCACTGAAGGCTGTTGTAGAGCACAAGTTCACAAGGTAAAATTTGTGGAATACTTCTTTAATTTAAGTTACTTAAAAAAAAAACTGCATTACATGTGGAAACCAAACTCTACTACTAGGAAAAACTCTTCATGCGGTCCATGGAGTAAATGTAGAATGAGAGGTGCTCTTATTATTTTTACCACTAGGTAGAAGCAGAGAGGAGGATCTGACAGTGCTGCAAAAATTCAACATGGTTGCAGTTTTGACCAAGGCTCAGCAGGGGTCAGTATGGAGTTGCACATGTGAACAGGAGCAAGATGCTGTTTGTCCATAGGAGGCACTGTATCCACAGCCATCCCTGTTCTCTATGTCACACACAAACACATGCCGTGTTTTGAAACAGGGTTCACTCAAGGCTTAACTTGGCATCCCATTTTAGAACTCCACCCTTAACAGCTCTAAATGGACTTAGTGACTTCACCCCACCCCCGTCCTGCTGTGTTGCTCTGTGTGTGTGTGTGTGTGTGTGTGTGTGTGTGTGTGTGTGTGTGTGTGTGTGTGTGTGTGTGTGTGTGTGTGTGTGTTTCTAACACAATGTGCAAGAATCTGGGAAAGCAGAAAAGACGGAGAGGAACTAAAAGGCCAAGACATTAGGAGGAAATGTAGGTCATCGAAGATATGAGCGAGGATGAAGTGCAGTGAAGGGACATTGATGGAGACAAGGGGGAGGATGACAGACGAGGACAAGACACCTGAAAGACTCCCAGCCCTGATGTGGCCAAAGGCAAAGGAACGTCAGGGGCAGAGAGACAGAAAGAGTCAAAGAGGGATGAAGAAAGAATCAGAATCAATAACAAGTGTGTGTGTGTGTGTGTGTGTGTGGGGGGGGGGGGGGGGGGGGGTCTGACCAATCAAAAGCAACCATTACCTCTCTCCTTATACCTCCTCCCTCTCTTGTTATACAAAGAGGTGACCTAAATACTAAATCTGCCAAACTGTTGGAGAAAAACTAGGAGAAACTGCTTCCTGCCTGTGTGCGTGTGTGTGTGTGTGTGTGTGTGTGTGTGTGTGTGTGTGTGTGTGTGTGTGTGTGTGTGAGTGAGTGAGGGCAGTGTTGGGGTTGTGCTAAATGTTGCATCAGTAATGAAAGCCATATTATTGCAGCTCAAAGCTTTATTCTCGCCTGTTGGCATAGCAACTACTGAGCCAAACCAGGATGATCAAAGAGGGTCTGATTACAGTGTTTGCCTGAGTGTGTGTGTGTGTGCGTGCGTGTGTGTGTGTGTGTGTGTGCGTGTGTGTGTGCGTGTATGTGTGCAAGTGTGTGTGTGTTTCTGCGCTTTTTGGGGCTTCATACACTGTTGGATATACAGAGTAATATATAATGCATCAGTGGTGCAAAATTGCTCGAGTTTGATAAGAACCAGCGGTGCCAGCGGTACATCAGTTCCATAGTTTAATGAAGCTATCATCTCAGTGAGATCAGGTATCAAAAGAAACACAGTTTGGTATTTTAGCCCTGAAGAACCAGGATGAACGTAGGTTTGTAATAACTTGATTATTTTCCCTTTTGGTGCAGACTGCAGACAGGATATAATAAAAAAGTAAATATGTCAGAAAGTGTGAATATTGTTATATTGATATTAATATAATATTAATATTATATATTTTCAATCTGTGCAAACAACATATGCATTAAATGTCATTAAAAATAGAGTAAAAATTAAAACTTTCACTTGATAAAGTTTAGCTAGAAAGCTTCATCTGTAGACTATAGTGAACAGACACAGACCTGCTGATTATAACATTCCATAAATTCCATTAAAAAACGCTCCACCAAGAACCACCACCACCAATGTTGTGAGGCTCAGTGACCAGACACACAGAATTAAAGATGACCTGTAATAAATAAACATGAGGCTGTGAGGAATAACTCGCTTTTTTGCCAGCCTTGGGTGTCCATTTGGGGAACTGTAGCTTAGAAAACTAGCTTAGTATTTATAACAAAAAAGCAGACTGGACATTAAAGATGGGATTTTTTAAACTGTAATAAAATGTAATAAAAAACACATAATTCTTTTTTTTTCTTTTTTTTGGGGGGGGGGGGGGAGAGAGAGAGAGAGAGAGAGAGAGAGAGAGAGACTGAATTGAACCTAGTCCTTATGACGACAGCTGACATTCCCAAAACCTGTGTGGATGCTTGAAATACAGTTGAAGGTGAATTAAAGTCAGATGGAGATGAGGATGAACTTTTATTTGTGTTTTATACTGAACATGTAGATGCCTTAAGTTCTACAGATGGTCATTTTAAAATGAAAACACAGCTGATTAAAAGCGTTTTCTTACTGTTTACATTCACAAGAAGGGTTAGAAGAGATTGGATTTTTCCCTCTGTTTCCCTGTGGGTGGTTTGGTCGGTAGAGAATGGCAATGTTATTGTGTCAAGAAGCAACCCCTGCAGGATCCAGCAGCTTGATGAGCACATTGCAGAAGAGACCTAGTCAATACAAAGGTTTAAATGAGCTCCGTATGATATGCATTTAAAAAATAATCAGGTGATCACGAGCTTCTCTCGTCATTTGCTCCCTGCATGTGTTTCTGGCAATGGGATACAGTCCCTTACATCACAGATAAAATACGTTGGCTGAGATGATGTGCATCTGCACACCATTCCCACAGATGGAGAAATAAGTTTCAGGCTTCAAATTAAAGAGCTATAACCACTCACATCTGACTAAAAGTAAAAAACACACAACATGAAGAGACATTTAGATTAGCTGTTCAGTTAAGCAGGCTGTAGAATGGTAGGGCGTAGGGAGAGATTCTTTTTATGTGAGACCCCTATGTGAATTCATAGGATGCTTCTTTGCCACCATGACATCACCATGACATTGGCTTGTGCCGTTTTGAAGCACACTTGTAATATAGTGGATTATCAGTCACAAAGTGGCCCCGTGTTAAGCCGCACCCTGTTTTAAACAAACATCAGGAGAAGGTCAACTGGGATAGTAAATCAGTGTAGCATTAGGTTCATTTTCTCATTGTTTTACATTATGCAGTTGGATTATTGGGGCTGACTAAAAGCACAACCCTCACTCCCACTAAACGTCCAGTTTGATGCCATAGCTCGCAAGATGAATATGCCGTATGAGGCTTTTGTCCAAAATATAATGTTTCATTAAGTCACAATAATAACATTTTTTTAAACAGGATTTGAGTTAGTAAAATACATTTTGATGTTATTGTACCATGAATAAGTTTTTGTGCCTCAAGCAGCTGCTTGTGAGAACATGTTTACGTTCCTGTTTTGATTTTATTTTGCTCTTTTTATCTATTTTAGTCAGTGTTTGTAAACAGGAGCCATCAGGGGAAGGTTCCTGTAAATCCATAATGCTCAGGTTTTAAGGGCAAAATTGGTTTTGTGGAAAGAAAGTGAAATGCCATTTAAGTTATGACATATAATCAATGCTATATCTTTGCAAAAACAAAAATAAATTCATGGCTTTTTTTTGTCTCACATCTTGTTAATCAAGGACTATCTCACAAGTGTTGGCTAGATGAATTTGCAGCTCTTTTCTCTTCAGTAGCGGTAAAGGCACTGAACACAGACTTGATGCATTTTGGCTTTGCTCATCGTTGATACACAGTCTGATAATAACACACAATGTTTCAACAGAGCTAATGGCCTTTGTTGCATTTTATTCTCTGTGGTGTGTCTAAACTAACACCATAAAGACAGATAACTCTTGTTTATTTTGTCTGTCAGGTGAAAAGCTGAGAGTCAGTAATGTGTAACTGAAACCACAATATCTGCTCATGTGAATTAATCGAGCCAGTCTAACAAAGAAGAATGAAAAGAGAGCAGGTTTATTGCTTTTGCCAGCTGAGAAAAGAAGTGTGCGTGCATGCGTGCGTGCGTGCGTGCGTGCGTGCGTGTGTGTGTGTGTCTGTGTGTGTGCGTGCATGCAGTGTGAAGAGTCACTTTGGGGGTGAGCCTGGTATTACAGAGTTATAAAAAAAACATGTCATCATTTCTCAGAAACCACAGAGCCGGTTGCCATGGGGATGCTGCAGGGAGCTCCTCATCCTCCCACCAATGGGCTTCAGTGATCTGTTACCGCGGGAAACCTGGCTTGTTGCCTAGGAGACCAGAGGCTGTGTGCTCCAGCTTAAATGAGAGAAAGAGCTGAAACACAGGGCAAAAAAAGGTTCACAGAGATATCTGGGATTACTGGTGTGTGGAGGTAATATCGATCTCTTAATTGAAAATTAGATATCAGCCAATGAATGTAGCAGTTATATTGATTCTGGTGTTATTGCACTATTTGTCACTGTTACTGTATACTGTCTTTGTTTGGTAATATAAAAGGAAAAAAAGCCATAAAGACATGAGTAAAAGTGTGGCCAAATATCTAAATTATATTAGAAAAGATGATAGTTATTCAGTAATACTGTCCTTAGTTTAGAAAGAATGAAATGGAAGTGATGTTTACTGATGCACCATACACCAGCTAACTGCTATAGTGTACCTATCTTTACTTACCATTGATTGAGATCAAACAAAACATCAGTCAGAGCATAAAATATAACATAATAGTATCAAACTTATATCTTCCATCGCCTTGTAAAAGGTGATAGGCTCTTTAAAACTCACATTTTATAATATTCCTTACATTTTAAAAACCAAGAACTGGTGGAGCAAAACATGATTGGCTGAAAACAGAGGTTTTACAGTTTTTATAGGTTTAAATGTACAATAGAAGTGTAGGTAGACAGCAGAGCAGTGACTGATACTAGAAAAGGTGGTGGAGAGTGGCAAAGCCAGAGAGAAAATCTGCCATTCAGCCCCCAGTAGGACTGGCTGGCACATGAAGACAGTCTGGACCACAAAACAGACAAGTTAGCAAATAAGATATCCAGCAACAGTTTCCAGAAACAAGAGAAGTTTGAGGCATTTTCTACCACAACTGTTGAAGCAATCTATCAAAGACTGAATAAGAGAGCTGGAGTATATGTGTAGATGTCAACTAACTGTTGAGCTATGAGCAGGTCCAAGGACCAGGACCAATAAAAAAAAGGTCACTGTGCCCCACAGGTTACCTTTACTTTTAAAACTGAGGCACAGAGTTTGGTAACAAAAGACTTAAATACTCACAGCAGCAATAAGTAACAGCAGCACAACTAAGCTTATGCTAATTATTCATTTAATAGTACCTCCGTGCATCAGCCATGGCAGAGGTAACTAGCACAGACCCCACTGGGGCTCAGCAGCTGATGCTTATATCTAACAGATCAGACTTCTCAAAGTATCCAAGTACCCTTCATGTCTCATTGGAAAAAAAAAAAAAAGAGGTTAGTGTGTGCAGCTAGCTTTGCATCATAATTTCACTTGAAAATAGAAAGGTCTCGAGATTCTGCACTCCCAGTCGGTGCTGCTTTGTACACTGCCATCTCAAAGACAACTATTGACTGCATTTTTGTAAATGTGGTTACATTTTCCTATGAGAACTGTGTACAACGTTTTGTAGCTGTGCATACTGTCCTTGCAAGTGCTGAGTAGCCTGTAAAGGTATCCCAGTGTTTATTCATTGATTAGGTTTATTAATTTTATAGGCCTGCCTCTCACAGTACTGTCTTAAATGTGAATTCAGTGGTTACTTATGTGCATATTAGTTTATATCCTCTTCTTTTGCACACAAAGTAATTTTTTCAGTGAAAAATGAGAGTGAGGTGAGCCAAATGCCCCTACTGAAAGTTTGCTGTTTGACCACGTCATATGATCTGGCCCACACCCCAGTTGAGCCTAAAGTGTGGAAAAATAGTAAGAAAAAATACAGATCGTTGGTCTTAAACTTTCATTCTGATATCTTTTATTTCAGTTTTAGTGCTTAGCAGAAAAGGACAGAAATCTGGCATCATTAAAAAAAAATACAAGTGATGAGCGGTTTTACTTATGGTAATAATATGAAACTTTTCTTCATCAGTCTTTATCTCAAAAATGCCCACAGATTAGTGAGTTTCTAGTTTGAAGATACAAAGTCTGTATTTTACAGATTTGTGGAAAAAAAAGCTCCAGATGAGCATTTTATGTGAAAATACCAGCGCCAGGAAAACAAAGTGTGAGAGGACATATTCAACACACGATGAATTATTGATAAGTGAGCCATCTGGAGATGCAAATAACCTCCTACTTATTCACCAAGGACGTCACCTGAGTGCAATGCACTGCAATGCAGAGGGAAATATTACATAGTGTGTTGTATGGCATTGTGCCATAGAAATACACTGTGTGACTTAAGATTTTCCACTATTCTGAATTTTGCATTTCAAGGTTTTATATTGTACAGCTACTGAAAAGTTTATTTATAATTTATTTATTTATTTATGAGGGCTGAGTTTCTCCTTTAAATCTTTCCACATGAAGGTCCGAGCACAACCCAATGCTTTTAGACTGTTGCAGAGTGTTGGTGCATCCAGTAAAGACTAAAATTACTTTTTATAGAATGTTTTATACGTTCTGTGGTATCTGCTCAAATTCAGCAATATTCCTGCTGCTGACTCATGTTGAACAGCTGTTATTTACTCTAAGCGGTTGTGATTGGGCCCAAGTTAAAATGCTGGAGTTTCTTGGAGATTGGAGATTTGTTGCCCATTGAACTGCAGGATGTTCATTTTGTCCTTGCAGCTATGGAGCTTTTAAGTGATGAATTTAGGGAACTCCATGGATAAAGTCTGGTGCCTGTTGTGCTCACTTTCAACTCTTTGAATGTAGCTGTCAACCCAGAGAGCTATGGCCATGCCAAGCAGGGAGTCCCACAAATTCATCCAGAATGATTGGTGACTCTGTTAAGGGGAAAGCTGCCAACATCTATCTCTAGACTCTTTATTCAAGTCACTAATTAGGCACTACTGGGGAGGTTTTATCTTTGCTCTATTGGACCACTTGAACTGAGACTGCTAAACTTTTCTTTTTATATTTTCTACTAATACCTGACTAATAAAAGGAAATACAAATAAGAGATAGAGTACATAATAAGTACATATAAAATATAAGTTCTTTTTTTAAAGCTTCCGTCTTTAAAAATAAATCATACAAACCATTATACATCCAATGGCATCAATTAAAAATTCAATTTTTCAATGATGTAACAAAGTATATACACAATATTCAAATTGCCTGTGTGATATTGTTTAGGTTGCACACCTTCTTGGATCGAGTTTTGATGCATCCCGTAAATTGTTGATCGGACTGAGGTCTCAAGGTTTCCCAGCAGAACGCTGAAATGTGTCAAGATGCTGTTTTTTAAATTCATGTTTCAGTAGTAGGTTTTTGAACTTTGTGCAGTTTTCGTAAAGCAAAGAGTGGAAGTGGTATGGAGTGAGAACAGTTATCTGGTGTATGCAATTAGTGGATATTTTCCCACTCAAAGATGTCATTATGCATGAATAACTTCCTGTTAAAAACAAAGTGTAGATATTAGCTTGCCTTTTTTTAAATATTTAGGATACGGCAACAGTGTTGGAGTTCTTTTAAATTTTACACCGAAACATAAATGAAACAAAGAATGATTGATTGCCTCGAAACCAGGAAACAGATAGCTGCAGGGCATGATGCAGTAATGTACTTTTAGCCAACTAAAATAAAAGATAAGCACATCAGTACAAATAAATATTTTAAACTAAAGTTAGCATTTTTTCATTAATACAACATATGGTATTACTATTTCCCGACAGTCACCACAGACACCACTAACTGGTTACAAGTGACTCTTGAGATTATTTTTATGTTATTTACATTTGTGCAAATCCCTCTGTAGTGAAAGTAGCAAAGCAAACACTGCTTTGCGTGACACACCTGAACACCACATCAAACAGAATGCTTTCCACTGAACTCAAGCGATTTGACTGATGTCAACAGTGTCAGAGTTTATTTTCCAGTAGTGTACTGTTACCTTTGATAAGCGAGCAGTGCCTGAATATGAAATAGAAAAACATATACAAACAGTAAGTGTGCTACATGAAGACCAGTCACTTTAATGAGTCATGCACCCTTTCTGATGCACAAGGTTAACTAAATACTAACTTTTGGATATTCAGTGTTTTGTTAATTGAAACTGAAAAGCACTTTAGGTTATCCAAAGAAAAATTTTCCTACTTAAAAAGAAAGAGAGAAAAACACTTATCCACACTGCACACACAGGTTTGGTGTTTAAAGCATAAATTTGACCGTAAACGTCTTAAATTTTGCTTCAAAAATGAAAGTCCCCATTTCTAAAATTGCACCAAATAATGAGCTTCAATAAAAAGGCATAACTGATTGTGGCTTTGAAAAGCCTCTGAGTCATGCCTGGCTTACATCAGGATACTTTTTGATGCTTGAGTCACTCTGGTTTTATCTTAATAAGAAAAAGAGGTCAGTCTGATCCCCTGAGTGTGTCCATTTACAAAGTAGATAATGAATGGCTCGAGATGTCTGAAGAAAAGAAAATGTATAAAGTTGGATGTTGCTTCCAAACCTGGAAATGAAAGCTGCTTCAATGGCCAAAAGGGGGCGACATCATTGGTGGCGAAAAGATTTTAGGGTGTATCAAAGTGTTTGGGAAAACTGGCTTCAACTCCCATCGCTGTGACCTCAGTAAACACTTTCCGGTCATATTTCGTCCATTCATTACATTTTCGACATAATTTTGGTCGCCAAGAGTCACAAAGAAGGATTATCCATTAATGGTCATGAATGAGTCGTTTCATAGTCTGATCCATCCCTTATTCGTCAAGTTTGATTTCAGAACACCAAGATGTTTAGAAAACTCTCAGCTTGAGGCTTAAAGCCGGGACTTTGATAAGAAATGGGTGATGTCAAAGTTGCGTCTATGTTTTATACTGTCAGTGATAACCTAATGTCTCAGTTTTCCCTCATTAAGTCACTTATTATAATACATTTATCACAGTACAACTATTGTCATAACTCATAGTGCTAACAGGCCTCTTAGGTTTACTATCTCACATTGATGTGGTGCAGAAGGCCATGGGTAGTGTCTCTAAATCACTGTCAGTTTTACAGCTTTCTGAAACACCTATGGCTCTGATGAAACAGTTTGGAAAAACACTCCCAGGACAGGATCTATTCCAGATCTAATGTTGACTGGATCTATACATTTAATTCTCCTGGCCAAGACTAAACACAACAAGGAAATGACTAGATGTGATTCAAGACCAGCAAAAAAGAACTTAGCATTGAACAGACCTCATCTTATCTTAATGAACTTGTAGTACCATATCACCCTATTAGAGCACTTCGCTCTCGCACTGCAGGCTTACTTGTTGTTCCTAGAGTATTTAAAAGTAGAATGGGAGGGAGAGCCTTCAGTTTTCAGGCCCCTCTTCTGTGGAACCAGCTTCCAGTTTGGATTCAGGAGACAGACACTATCTCTACTTTTAAGATTAGGCTTAAAACTTTCCTTTTTGCTAAAGCATATAGGGGTGGATCAGGTGACCCTGAATCCTCCCTTAGTTATGCTGCAATAGACGTAGCCTGCTGGGGGATTCCCATGATGCATTGAGTATTTCTTCTTCAATCACCTTTCTCACTCACTATGTGTTCATAGACCTCTCTGCACTGAATCATACTTGTTATTAACCTCTGTCTCTCTTCCACAGCATGCCTTTTATCCTGTCTTCCTTCTCTCACCCCAACCGGTCACAGCAGATGGGCAGCCCTCCGTGAGTCTGGTTCTGCCGGAGGTTTCTTCCTGTTAAAAGGAAGTTTTTCCTTCCCACTGTCCCCAAAGTGCTTGATCATAGGGGGTCATATGATTGTTGGGTTTTTGCCTGTATGTGTTATTGTAGGGTCTACCTTACAATATAAAGCGCCTTCAGGCGACTGTAGTTGTGATTTGGCGTTGTATAAATAAAATTGAATTGAACTGAACATCCAGAGGGTCTGTGATATGTTAAATGATGAAAGTGGCTTTTCATTCCTCTACATATTAAACCAAAGTAAATAAAATGATTAGCTATTAACAATTGATTTGTTTTTCTATACTGACAACTGTAACTGAAATGGCTTTGACATTGAATAATTCTTAAAATCATTCTCACTTCTGAAGCAATTCATGCCTCATCAGTGTGTGGTACATTATCTCATATTTACAATTTTCTCCACAAGATCTTGTAATTACGAGATATTAGGCTAATGCGGCATTGATTGAACTGTGAATTGGGATAATTAAGAACTTTCCACGGGATATGATGTCAGCCAAAAAAATGAATAAATAAACACGCTGCTATGATGATGGACATTAGAGCCAAACTGATTTATCTGTCTTAAGACGGATACTGATTTTTGGTCATTTAAAAATACGATATATTGTCTGAAATTATTTTTTTAATACACATTAACCATAAACATTTGTTCTGTGTAGTTATTCATTAGTCCTTATAAATGTTGGGGTCATTGCTCAGAAAAAGCAATCTATACAATTACTTGTTAATTTTCTTAAAAGTAATGCAGTACATAACTAACTAATTACTCAGCATTAAAAAAAATTTATACACTACTCTTTGCGTTACGTACTCTGTAAAAACCATTTAACAGTATAAACCTTGTCTATATTGTGTCTGAGACTGTGTTGGTGCTACAGTCCCAGACACCAACACAAACCCCTACACTAAGAAGGACACACATGGGATTATTCTTTCAGTATTAACATATTAAAACTGAGTAATAAAAATAAGATAAATGTCCACAACTCCGCTCTAGACTGTGCCACCATTTTCCTCCTTCTGCCCACAAACTGAAATCAGCTGATTGTAGTGGGGTGGGGTGGCCCATTTATTGAGATGAAGAGCAGGATTTTTTACAGAGAGTCATTAAATATCTGAAAATGACTCAGCTTTTTAATTTGTTTTAATCACAAGTTCCAACTTGTGATTCCCGCAGTGAATGATTGTCAGGCTAGGACTGATCTTTCCACAGAGGAGTGTGACTGCTGCTCCGTATCATATCATCATAACAGCTGTGGAATCAGTTGCAAAGCCAACAAGCTGTGAGTGAAACATTTCTTCAGCGATGCCCTGCATATGAAAGCATTCTACCAGGATCTCACAGATAGTAGTGCTATTGCATGATTGCTGTTAATCTAATGAAAACAAGACGTTGCAGATGTCACATTCAGACAGGGGAGACTGCAACACCACAGCAGAGCTGCACAGTAGCCATGCAAAGAGTGATGAAGAGCTAACAGCCAAATAAAAGCCCTGGAAGGTGACCAGGTGAGAAACCCTTGGAGATCCGTAAATAAATTAGCTGCAATGTGTTAATGTTTCCTCCACAGGTTCGCTAATCTAAGGCCATGTCCACACTAATACGTTTTTGTTTGAAAACGCATTTTTTTTTCTCTCCCTTTTGACCTTCCATCTACACTGAGACGGCGTTTTCGGTCATGGAAAATGGAGCGTTTTGAAAACGCTCTCCTCAAAGTGGATACATTTGAAAAGGCCGTTTTCGCGTCGCAGTGTGGACAGCGAACGCGGAGCCTTTTCGAAAACGATGACACATTTTAGTCATGTGATGCAGTCATGTGACCAATTAAACTAAGATAGCGGAGGGCATTACACAGCAGTTGTTTTGTTTGCTCTCAATTTTGACAGCCCTATTAAAGATTAATATCATGCTCCAGATAGCTTTTCTTAAATTTCTTTAATTCTGACTCGCTTTTGCAACTTTGTACTTTTGTGTTACCCGCAGCAACAACTCCACCTCCATTTAAAAAAAACTCGGTCCTTTTCCTCGACATTTTGCCGCGACGTTTCAAAGAGCCGGAAAGTAAATAAACGGCAGACAGAAATGAGGCAGGTCGAATCATCTTTCCTTTCATGCATACGCAGTACTGGAACGTAAGCATTTTCGGCCGTTTCAATGTGGATGAACAACTCTATGAAAACGATAGTGTGGAAGCGGAGCGTTTTCAGACGTATACGCCATTTTCAAATTCATCCGGGCTAGTGTGGACGTAGCCTAAATCTTTTACAGTGGTAACCTCTTGTAGTTTTGTTAACTAAGGGTCAACATTTTGTCGCTATATCATCATAAAACTGAACTGAACAATGAATAAGCTGTGTTGGGTAAGGATTGGATACAAAAGTAACTGTTTATCCACATTATCTTGTTTTCATAATTGCTGGAAGCTAAAATTGTAACTGAAATTTTTCACGAGATCACATGGGGCTTCATAAATGTTCAAAGACATTTCTGAAATTATAAAACTCCCACACGTTAGTACAAATCTTCAGGTTTCTTCTTTTAGAGGTCAGTTGAGGTTATCACCAACTTAACGCCCTTTTGAACTTCAGTTGGCCCTTTTGCAGGTGTAACTCAGATTGGGATCTTTATAACAGGATCTGACAGTTGGATAGGAAGAGCTAATAATGCTGATGGAGTTTAGTTAGGAAGGCTTCTGAACATTTACCTCTCTTCTGTCCCCGTCAACCTCCTTCTGGCTCCCCGTCTGCCTCCTGCTGAATATTTCAGGTTAAGACTAATGAAGGGAAGCTATCTGTCTTTCACTGCAGCAGGAGCTTTAAATAGAACTGGAACATCAGTTCACTGCTAGCAGTCCCACAGCTCCGTCTCTGTGTTAACCTCACCAAATGGCCTGGCATCGTTCGAGCACACTGAGAAATGAATGGGATTATTGAGCATGGGAAATCTGACAAGTATCAAACTGACGATGATATGAATTGCAGGATCAAAACAAGGAGCCAAAGCGAAAAAATTACTGAAGCTCTGCTGCAGTTGAATGATGAGGTGGGGGCTCAGATCAGATGGATGCGTTTCATCAGGAAGCCTGGCTTTGTTGTATCCCTGTATGGTTGGGAGTAATTATACAGATTTATATTCATTAAAAGAGGGTTTTTGGGGGCGTTTTTTGTTTTCATCAGTGTGAGAACCAGATGGAGAACTGACATCTGAGTGTGTTATTTTTGTCAGGGCTTTTTGCACTTTAAAGGGATAGTACACCATTTTCCTTTATTGTTCAATGGTGAAATGCTTCTTTTGCTCTTTGGTTTTTATGGCGATTAAACCAAAGATATAAAGCAACACGTGCTCATCCCAGGGTGTAAAATGGTGCTGTTCTCTTGCTGCTGGCTTCTCTATTTTATCACATCTTTTAAAAAGTCCACATTTTGAGGCTGTAATGGTGGCAGTAGAATAAATCCAACTTTTTTCAACTTGTTTACCATGGTGTACCATCCTGTTTTATATTTTGTTTTTACTTGCACAGGTCTTGAGAACTGAAAAATTACTTAATTTGTGAAAAATGTGATGTTTACCCAGTGCATTTAAATGTGATGCCAAAGGATTCTTCACAACATCCACATATGAGTTTATAGTAAGACCTATTGCACTGTTACCATGAACCGGATGCTTTCAACACCAACACAGAAGGACATATTCTGTGTGATTTGGAAATAATATCAGTATTTCACGCCCTTCAAATTGAAATGGTATTAAAAGATGTTTATTATTGACCTTTAAAAAAGTTGATGATGTTGACTGTGGATAGAGCCAGGCTGGCAATTTACCCATTTCCTGTCTTTATACCATGCTTCAATGAGCCAGTATCTACTTCTTTCCATGGTTAAGCCACATGCATTTTCATCACATGTTGCAGTTGTCCATTAACCAGTTCATTAAAACTTCTCCAAGTATATTTGGCGCAATGGGGCGTTAACATTATGAGTTTGCTTGCTAAAGATGCCGGACTGTACAAAACATAAAAATAAATAAATCATTCTTCCAAAAGCATCAACACCTCACATACAGTGAGAAGGTGAAGCCTAGAAGTAGCAAAATCATTTTTTGTATCGGGATATGAATATGCCTTTTATTGCTAATTTATGATTACGACTTTTAACATTTAAGCCTATGGATATTCACTCGTTTTTGGAGTCAGCCTAGAGTGGCGGCTGGAGGTACTGCAGTTTTTATTTCTTCTGCATAGGCTTCGTTTTTTCAGCTGTGGAGGTTGCCACTTAGTCAAAAGATATGAAGTGCGTTCATTGAATGTTTGAATTTAAAAATAAAATGTGTGTGTAATAAATACCCTCAGCCTCAGACATGCCTCATCCTTCAGTGTGTGACGCATGCGTTTCCACGCATCCTAACTCTAACCCTAACCCACAGTAAAAGCGACTGCAGTAACACGCATCATCTGATGGTTAGTAATATTTTGCATTCTTCTGCAGATCACACAGGTCAACTTTCAGGTTTATTCTGTGGAATCGTTTGTAATATGGTAACTCTCCTCTGAATGAATCCTGCGCTCCACCTGAGCTGTCAGATTTATCCAGAGATCACAAACGTACATCGGCACACAGTCCCCAGCAATTTCTAACAGAAGACTTCACTCTTATATCAAAACCATATCAAGTCTGTTTCAACTGCCTCTCACTGATCTGAACTGCCATGCTGCCAGAGAAAAAGATGCATGAAACCAAAGCTTACATTGTATTATTTTGGTTAGTGCACTTGCCCCTTTCAATGCTCCTGGCAGAATACTGCCCTTTATTGTAATGAACTGGCTCTGTCTGTGTTGACACATTAGCACAGTGATCATCCAGATTACTCATTATTTTCTCTTTTCCTCCTTTTCTTTGTCTCCTCGGTTGCTACATCTTTACAGATAATCACCAGTATAATCCTGAGCTTTCAGCGTAAAGTTTAGCAAACCCTCAACAGCGAAGTAATGAGCCCGACATGAGTCAGGGTTCATTTTAAATCCTGTCAGTGTCCAAAACATACATCCTCTTTCTCACTTCCCTTCTCTCCTCTACTTCTCACTCCCTCCAGAGAGACAGCAAAAGTCTTCAGTAGCACTCCATATCCAACTGAGAGACAAGTTGAAGAGACAGACAGACACCCCGAGGATTACCAGCTTGCAGAGATAAAGGCAGGCAGGGGAGAAGAGATGGCAAGGCTGCAACAGATTTCCAGATGGAAAAGGTGTAAAGGTGATTAAAACAGAAGCTTTAAAAGTTCAATTTAAGTTAAAATGCCCAAGCAAAGTTCACTGTGGCCATGTCAATCCCATTAATAGGGTGTGATATACTGCAGCTGCATATTGATTTATTAATATCAGCTTTAATGCTCTCCAGATTTATGACTGACATGTCAACACTCCTCGTCAATCAGAGGGGAGCTGACATTTTGGTTCCGCCAGTTCCGGTCAAACCTAAATGAAAATGAAAGTCTTCATCATGCAGAATGTATTCTCAGGCTTTATTTGTGTGCGAGTGTGTGTGTTTGGGGTGTGAGCTGTGAGCACTCTGGGCTACAGTGCTATTTATAACTGACATTGGCAGAGTTGCATGAGGACACTGTGCTCCATGAGGACAGAGAGAGAGAGAGAGCAGCATGATGAACTGTTCACTGCATTCCTACATAAAATGTCCACATAGTGTACACACTCAGCACCTGTGTTTGTGCAGCGTTTTGTACTTAATATCACCGCTGTGACAGAGGCTTACGCTGTGTTTTAAATGAGAATCTTTTTGGCGGCACACAGTAAATGTGGCACCACAAATGCTGTCATTGCTTGAGCAATCCACAGGAGCTGCTGTACACTACAGCCCCTCCAGCTAACAGTCTCCCACACGCCAGTATTTTAAGGCTTCAGAAATTATCCACTGACAAGCCAACTGAAATTTTCTGTGCAGAGACTTGGCTTAGGATCACAACTTTTAGATAGCAAATATGAACAGGCGGCCAAACATTAATTACTCACCTGTTGTAAACAGCACAATCTCAAACAGTCCCTTGGCTGCAATTTTGTTTTGTTTTTTTCAATATCAATATCACCATACTGTATGATGGCACGTGTCTCTACCTATTAGACACTCAAGGCGTGTGGTACCTCGCCAAGTCACCCTAAATCAACTGGCAACCTCTAGAGCTTAAAAATGAAGTCAACACAGAGTTGCAAAAAACTGCAGTACCCCTAGTGGCCACTTGAGATTTCAAAAGTGATGTCTACTGTGATGTCATCCAGTGGTTTCTGAAGTCCCGTTTTGAAGCCTCAAGGGTGTCGGCGCAATCTTGGTTTCGAAAACCCGCTGAATTTTACCACGAGCAATCTGCGTTAAATGAAAAGGAGTTTAATTCCTTTTAAATTTGTAAATTCTGTCATCTACGCTTGACCCTAATGCCCGTGAGAACAGATACACTGATTGTATACTGAAGATGAAAATAATAATAATTTAGATCAGTACTTGTTTGCTTGTTTGGAAACTGAAGGAGCATTTTGACCTGGAGATGGCAAATTTTATATTTGGAACCTGCATCTACTGCATTGCTCAGTGTCTAGTGACGTCTCTGAAAAGCTCTCTGTGCTTAAATCCAACGCTTGACAGAGAGAAGCATCACTCTTCTTAGGAATCTTAATATATTAATTCATAAGCAATACAAGTCAAAAAGCTCTCTGCACAGCCCACGCAAGGTAGGCAGGTAATCAGAGAAGGCATACAGATCAGATGATGAGCCAGTTCAGGCAAGGGTCAGGATCAGGTATGCAAAAATGCTTGTGTAAGTGCTGTTCAAACAAAAGATATCGAAAGATTAACGGGTAAAGCATGTGTAAGGCCGCGGGGAGCTAGTGTTGCAAGTGGTGATCAAATGACTATTTAAGTTGTGAAGCTGTGGATCTAACCATCACAGGCCTCACAACTAACATGTGAATAATGCAGCTTTAAAGTGTAACTCCACACTAGTTTGTGTTTTTTGAAGGAGGTAAACGTAGCTGCACTGACCTGGTTAGTCAGCAGAACCGCCGACCACACCCAGCATCACAGCTGAGGTTGTATTTCTGAGACCACACACAGCTTTGGTCGTATAGAAACCACAGTACGCGTGCTGCACAGGGTGTGGAAAGTCCTAGTTGGAAGCCCATGTAATTACCTGGGTGTGGTTACTCTGTCCCTAAAAAACAGACACTACTGTCCCATTTACACTTGGTATTAATATGTGCACACTTTTCATTCACACCACAGACTATATTAGGATATATATTTCTACCTTACCTATTATTACTTTATACTTCTCACATGTAGCACACAGTCTTCAAAAATGGAAATGCTCTGGTTTCTATGACAGGAGCCAGGATACGTGATGTGCATTCACTCAAATTCAGTGGACAGCTACCAGCATTCTTGTCACATGGGGGAATTGGATATCACACAGGCTTTGTAAGGGTGAGAGTCCTGGCAGTTTGAAGAGCCTTAAGTGTCTAGTCACATTGTATTAGGTATGAATCTTCTCACCTGCGCCTCTGTCGGGTAATATGCTGTATGTGTGAGAATGGCTCATGAGTTCGTCCATATTTTGATCCTATCTCGATGGCTGGCTGACTTGTCAGCAACCAGGTGCTTTCCAGGCTGAAGTGAACCTTTGTAAGCGAAAACATGCAGCTTTCTAACATGTATTTAAAAGGGTGTATTTCATTCCATACAACTTTTTTCTTGATCTTACTCAAGCTGAGTAGTTTTGTAGTTCAAATCTAAAGAACGGAAGTGAAACTTAAAAACGAAGCGGGACTTGGCTGCATTTAAGTAGTTTCAGGAACATTCACAGTGGCTTGTTTGCGTTGGTAGGAATAAACAATGTCATTAAATAATGAGGGGCCACCGGGAGGTAATGGCCCCGTCTTAAAGATCTGCAGAGTTGTCAGGAAAGTTGAAGAAGTTGGAGGTGTTATTGCTGGGTTCAGATTTAACAGCCAGACATGGTGAAATTTTGTGGTTTGCATTTTATTTCACTATTGTTTTTCCTCATGCTGTTTGATTTTTCACTGCCGTTTTTAACTTTTGCACTCAGTCTCTAGTTAGGTTTGGATACTAAAAACTACTATGTAAACTGTTGGGTTTAGGAAAAGATGTGGTTTGGGTTTGAGCATGTCCCTTCACCTCAGTAACCTAAAAAGCTGAAAAATAACAAGATATGAGTGACAGCCCCGTCTTACTAATGCTAGAACCTGGCAATACACTGCGGGCAATAACTGAGATGCACAAGAAACTGCATTATTATAAGATTCTGGAATGAGAATGTCATGTGTGCTCACACTTTGCTATCCTCACTCCGATGTGACTCAGTGTAATGCCAGCTTTTTTTTCTTTTTTTACTTTCAAATCCAAATCACCACAGAAAGTAACTGTATCAGGAAGTAGCTGCTTATTTTAAAGGACGTGGCAAAGTCTGTTTTCACTTCTCCCCATGTGTACAGCCACTTGCAGAGAAGCATGAGAGGTGCAAAGAGGTCACCGGATTTAAAATACAATGCATTATGGATGACAAGAAAACGCCATGAATATTTAGTTATGTTGGAGTTTCTCAACTATTCAACAGAAGGTCAATGAAAGGTAGCTAACCTCTGAAGCAGAGGAGCCAGGGGCTGTTCTGTCTATGTTCTAACAAGATATAAACTTGGAAAACGATAATATTTAGTCAAATCTCCCCCTGATCACCCCAGGGATTTAAACCTGAACTAATGTGTCTCTAATTAAAGTCTCAGCGGGGAGACACAAAGTCAAATTTATCTTTAAATATCTGCTTTCAAAAATGTTTGTGAATCACATAAAAAAGTCAGTGTTTTTATATGCACTGTTACCCACTGCTTGTTCAGGGGTTGGGATTTCTCTTTGTGGACTTGTAAAGTGGTGTTACTGTAAACTGTGATGAGATTAGTTTTGTTAGGATTTGCAACTCTAGAAATAAAAAAATGTGGCTAAATTTTAATAACGTTCTCAACCTCTGACATGTGACACCAATCACCAGCAACTTATATCTCATTAAATAACTTTTACCCATACATGGGTAAAATACACCCAGAACCAGTCCATGGATCAGTCGGTACCCGATGTCCTAAAATGAAAACTAAAAACCAAACAAAAGAAGAAGCAATAAAAACTGCTTCAGTGGGGTGCATGTGTATGTAAAGGGAGGCACGCCCATGTTTTCTTACATACATGAACTCATTACTGTCATTTATTTTTTACAATAAATAGCTGAGCAAACATTAGCTGTCCTTCCACTGATTTTCTTATCATGTGTGTGGACTCAAACTCCACTGTCCACTGTAGTCCTGGTGCTGCACTGCAACCTCAGTGAGCTAACAGTGCAGCAGTGCATGGACCATTTCTCAGTCAGCTTCAAGTTAAGATTTCAATGCTCACAGAAGCTCACATGAGATCTTCAGAGTAGACCACAGAGTGCCATCACCAGCTGCACATAGCTGGTGATACACATAGCTTATAGCCTGCACAAGCATTTGATATGTGTGGGGATACATTCAAATATGTTCATAAATAATAAATATTATACAAGCTTTTCTGCAGTCATTGAAGCAGGTCTGAACTGCTATTGTATTAGCTAGCTTTGCATGTCAAAACAGAAATTATTTCATTTATATTCATGAATATAACAATGTATATGTACAAAGGTTTATCTGTGAATGCTTATTTTATCCATTTACTGATGCAGGCTTGTATTTCAAGTTAGTGGCAGCACACTCTTTCCCCTCGCCTTGCTATGACAACTGGGCTAGGCTCCAGCCACCCCGCAACCCTGAACTAGATATGTACGGACAGACGGAAGGACAAAGATCTTGATTTCTGGAGCGAGGACCCAGATTTATTTCAAAATAATCTGTCATGTCTTCTAAAATTCTTGGATTTCAGCATGTTTCAGCTCTTCGTGTGTCATGTTTCCATTTGTTTGTTCAGTCTGTGGCCCTTTGCTTACAGTTTCAAAGTCGCTCTGGCGCTGTGACAATAACGTATCCCCTCTCCCCATCCCAAATGGACCATTTCATTACTTCATACCCTGCAAATTAAACAGTGTTTACATCATTGTTAGTGTGATGTTGGGTAGTCTGCCTCCCCCTTTTTTATACAATGGATCAAGGAAGTCGTGATATGGTTTGAAATAGAGTAGCTGGCCTATTTCTCAGAGGGAAAAGATGTTTTTCCTGCACAAACTGACACAGAGCTGACTTTCTGAGTGCAAATGGCTTGCAAATCTTGCACACTATACAGCTGTTTTTCCTTTTAGCATTTCTGGGTTTGTTTGCTTAATTGATTCTAAATGATATTGCATTTTATTAGAGAGATTATTTATTTTATTATTACTTTCAATGTGGCTGTGTTTCAATCAGAAGAGAAACTGTAAATGATCCTGACAGATGAAAGAAAGATCAAATTTCAGGGATTTTTATAGGCCTACACTTAGCATTGTGTTTAAGTGAACTAAAGAGTTTAGCTTTAGGCTCAATTACATAAGCTGGCATAAAGATTCTTGCATAAATATGTTGACAGTAAAAAGTCAGACCTTGAAACAGCTACATTTAAAAAAAAAATGTAGCTGGGATGCTGAGTGGGTGGAGGTGTCGAGTGAAGTCTGTCACCTGCAGCTACTCTCCTGTTTTCTGACGTTATTATCCTCGGGTTGTTTCCATGCTTTCCTGTAAAATCTTAAATGCAACACAGGTTTTTTGGGATAAGAGCCAGTATCTAACAGATTTCAAATATTCGGATCATCGTAACGAAAACGTAAGCATAATAGCCTCGTATCATGAAAATCCTCCACTGCAGCGTGTGGTGTTATCTGTGCAGCTTCACTGTTAATCCCAGGATCAATAACTGGAGCCACTCTTTCATGATCGCTTCACGGTGGCCTCAATCTGTCATACGATATCATGTCAGTCCTCCACAGACACACGCATGCATTTTAGCTGTATGGAAGATCACACTTTAGTCAAGAAAAGAACACCAACAGTGCCCGCGTCGCACCATTGCTGTACATTTGGCACCTGTTTTTATATATATATAAAACTGTGACATTATTTATGGTTTCTATGTTCTTTCTCGGCAACAGCCTTAAACCATCCTTCACACTCGCGATGTTTACAACACAATCACATCTACTTTTCTTCTGCTGCAGCATCTTCAAAGGCACCTTGACTGGAATATTGGCAAGAGACGGTTTCTCATTCACTTTCTGTGCACACGCGTTCTCTGGCAGCCTGGATATTTGTGCTGGCACCATTGCAGCTCGCAGGTTCTCTAACATTTGCATAAAAGCCTTTTTTATTTTAGTCATCTGTGCAGAGTAGAGAGAGAAAAGCCACCTGGCAGGAGCTGCACTTTGATTATTCTGCTGACAAATGTAAAAAAAAAAATAGATGAAAGGATTAAGGGATATGCAGTTTTTAGTCTCTTATTTTGTTTTTTGAGTTTAACAGCAGACTCCTGTTAGGTTAGAAACATTATGTACCATACGGCCTCTAAACAAACAAACTATTCATTTGTTAATTGCCCCCATTTGGCCCATAATATGCAATGTTTGCTTTCTTTTTCCAAGTGCTCATACAAATGCAACAAATGACAATTCTCTAAGGCAAATGAACCCATGTAGTAAAACTATCCATCTATCTATTTTCTTAAGTGCTTATCCAGCTCTGAGTTTCAGGCCCTGGATGCTTTCCCAGCTTTCACAGGGCAATAGGGAGACTACACCCTTCAGTGACTGCCATTTCCATCATTGGGCAACAAACTAACATACTCGTATGTCCACAGCCAGTTTGGACTCACCAGTTAGCTGCGCTGCCTCAAATAAAATCAAATTACTGTCATAGACAGAGCGTACTATTGCCATCACTATTTTATTTACAAGCTACACTATCCTGATAATCACACTAAAAACCACATTCAGAGTATATACAGAGAAGCTCTTTGGACCTGAGTGGATAAGAGCTGCATGAGAGGTTTGATTCAATTTTATTTATATAGTATCAAATCACAAGAGCAGTCGCCTCAAAGCACTTTGGAATTTGAGGTAAAGTCTCTACAATAATACAGAGAAAACCTCAACAATCAACGACCCCAAGTGAGAAAGCACTGGGAGACAGTGGGAAAGAAAAACTCCCTTAAAACAGGAAGCTTCCAGCAGAACCAGGCTTGTGAACCGGTTGGGTGGTGAGGGGAGGAAGGCAAGTCAAAAACACATTGTTGAAGAGAGCCAGAAAGAAAAATAAGTAATGGCTGAGGCTATCTATGTCGCTAAATTCTGGAGGTGTGGCAACTGAAAAATTCAGAATCTTGTGTCAATTTTTTTTTGCAATGAGTTTGGTGCATTAAAGATTCAAAATGTCAGATTCATTACTTTCAAATATGCAGGAATAAACAATGATTGTGTCCTGATGTATTTAATTTTTGTAATTATTTTATGTTTTGTCATCACGCTGTTTAGATTCGGACTTAGAATTTGTTCTATTGAAAAAATAGCCGAAAGCATCAGTTTCACAGTCATAAAACTGATAGGCAAAATAACAAACTGTTGGATGGTGATCATTATCTAAACACTTTTTACACAGAGCTCCAGTTCGCTTGGTCTACATCACCTCCTGCTTCTCATGTTATTAAAGCTGAAGATGTGCCAAACAGCTGCAGCAGCACTCCGGCTTTTTGCTCCCCTGAGCTCGCTGTCAGTGGCTGTTTCTTGTGCGACACGACTTCTATCAGAGGGGGAAAAAAATGAAGTGTTAGCCCTAAACTAAAAGTGGCAGTGTGGTGAAAAAAAATACCAATAGCCAAGATAAGCCTTGAGCATTTTCAAATGGCCTGGTATAAAGTAAGTTACTGCTAGATCCCCGAATGCTAAATATAAAATTGATTTGGTGACAGTATGCATTAGCAAAACCTTTTTTCCTCAGATCTAGGTTCAACCTTGGAATAAACCTTGACTTCTATGATGAATTCTCTCAAACCTCCCAGTTTCTGTCATCCAGCCCAACAACTGTACAGAAACAGACGTGCCTCTGCTACTCTGCTGGCGCTGAGCCCATCTCCACTTCTTTTATATACACCCTCTGCTTCATACCAGCTATTTCTGCTGCTCTTATTTTGTATGTCTCTCTCCATCTTCCATTGTGTTTATCTCTTTTTGAGTGTGTGTGTGTGTGCGAATGAGAATGTGTGTATCTTTCTTACACATCCGAACACTCTTTCATTTCTTGGCTGCCTGCCTGCAGAGATTCATCATTAATTCATCCAATTTCTTAATGTTCCTCCTCTTCCTTGCCTTCACATGGCCTCAGTGTCCCTACCTCTTCAGCCTCCCACTGGCTCCTCTCCACCTGCACCACTTTTAGATTGAAGAGCCTTTTTCTTCTTTATTTCCTCCTGTGTCACTTCTGAGTAACTCCATAATAAGTGTTCTCAAACTGCAGAGAACATTGACTAATGGTGGCCCTCTATGTGCAGCATACAAGTGAAATAGATTTCATGTATGCACAGGAACAAATAGTTATGTACTTAAACAGTTATAACCTGTTACTGGATCGTGCATAACAAAGTCAGAATAAAGTAACATGATATTTAGAATCCCCAAAATATCATTCCCTTCAATACAAACAATGGCTGGGATAAACACTTTTAAATGGAACTATAAAACATTATCCGGTCTTTAAGTCTGACGTCATTAGCCCAGTCTGGGTCCAAACTCCGCTGCAGGTCCTAAAGTCAAACGAACACTGCGGCATCACTGAGAGTTGAAAAACTGTCTAAATTCTTTCATCTGTAATAAAATGATCAGTGTTGCTGCTTTACCAGGTGTAACAATTAAGTTTAACATCCAGGCATCCATAAAAACAGAATTTATTACATTTAACGGAGTTAGAAGTTAGCAGGAAGTTAGCTCACTAGTTTCCATCTAAATATAATATACCATGTTCAGCCTGAGGGATTTCTGAAACAAATTAAGACATGCAGCTCTGCTATCACTTCCGACATAAAAGAAGACAGGAATATCAACAGCAGTGATGTTTTGTAGGGTGATTCAAGTTTGGCTAGCTGGTATATAATGATGTGCTACGTGACTGCTAGCGACAGTTTATATTATGCTAACATAGGTTAGCATAATATAAACAGTGAAGCTGGAGGATGAATGCTAACTTTTTTCCACTCGATAAAAGTTAACGTGAGGGTTCCCGATGGTTAGGGACAAATGCAATCGCATGGCAGGATGCTGTAAACGGACCAAACTTCAGTCAGGAACATCTGAGATAATCCATCCACAATACGAGGTTAGTCATTATACTGCTGCATGGGCTGGGCTGTAGTTACATCGTAAGGTTTTAAAAACTGAGCTTTAAAATGAATAGCGGTAATAAAAACTGAGAGAGGCTGTGATCACTGACTGTTTTTAGGGGCTTGCTGAGACTAAACAGAACAAGATACAAAACATTAAAACGTGTTGAAAACACAACAGCCTTAATAAAAACTCAGAATAGTTTGGGCCCGGAAGCAGGATTCATCACGTCATCACTTAAAGACCGGATTATTATTACTTTCACCTTCAGATCAGTCTGTGGACCTTGAAGAAGAGGTCAGAGGTCAAATGTGATGTGATATTTTAAAATCTTTTTGGGGTACTTTCTATATGTCGACAATACACAGCACACTTGTAAAAATCATTGTTTCTAAGGTAAGGCTTTTTGTTAGATTTCAACCAATAAATCATTGAGTTGACCTTGAAGACCTTGGCGGTTGTAAGCCAAATTTTAATGGATTGTTAACATGACCCCATTCTAGACCTCTACAAAGTTTTATCAGAATTCAGTCAAAACTTTTGGATTTATCTTGTTTACAGACAAAATGATGACATCCATACTACCAAAAACATAACCTCCTTGTCGAAGGTAACTATTACACATCTGTACATCTGTACATATTTTACATCTGGTATAATACAATACACACTTGCTGAAGTACATCTATTCAAATGATTGATAATACAAGTGGAACTTTCAGAACCTGCTGATCTACTGGAATATTTGCTACGTAGCCAGGGTTTAAAGAGAAAACTATCCAGTGAGTGGCAGTTTTATGAGCAAAAATGCCAGAGGTCAGAGAAGAATGGCTAGACTGCTCTGAGCTGATAGGAAGGAAACAGTAATTCAAATAAACTCTCAATCAGTGTATGCAGCCGAGCGCCTCTGAATGCACAAGCAGATGTGCACAGCAGCAGAAGACCGCAGCAGGTGCCACTCCTGCCAGCTAAGAGCAGAAAGTAAGGCTGCAACTCACAATGCTATAATGTCAATACAGACCAAGATCTTTGAGGAATGCTCCCAGCACTCTGTTGAATTAATGTTAGAATAAAATTAAGGCAGTTTTAAAGGCAGCTGTGGATCCAGCCCAGAACTAGTAAAATGGTCTTTGCCTATAATTATATAATATGTAATGATACATTGCCACTACTGTATATTTCAATGATCTTACTGGCTGCCAGGAGAGCTTGGTAGTTTACTGAGGGCCTGTATTAGTTCTGAACCCTTTTTACTTGTAATCATGAGAAAATATTCACACATGATAACCATTAATAACAACTAACTCTTCAACAGGGCAAACAAGGAGGCACACAATAATTGGTGAAATATAATTCAATTCAATTCAATTCAATTTTATTTATATAGCGCCAAATCACAACAAAAGTCGCCTCAAGGCGCTTTATATTGTACAGTAGATAGCACAATAATAAATACAGAGAAAAACCCAACAATCATATCATATGACCCCCTATGAGCAAGCACTTTGGCGACAGTGGGAAGGAAAAACTCCCTTTTAACAGGAAGAAACCTCCGGCAGAACCAGGCTCAGGGAGGGGCGGCCATCTGCTGCGACCGGTTGGGGTGAAAGAAGGAAAACAGGATGAAAGACATGCTGTGGAAGAGAGACAGAGATTAATAACAGATATGATTCGATGCAGAGAGGTCTATTAACACATAGTGAGTGAGAAGGTGACTGGAAAGGAAAAACTCAATGCATCATGGGAATCCCCGGCAGCCTACGTCTATTGCAGCATAACTAAGGGAGGATTCAGGGTCACCTGGTCCAGCCCTAACTATATGCTTTAGCAAAAAGGAAAGTTTTAAGCCTAACCTTGAAAGTAGAGATAGTGTCTGTCTCCTGAATCCAAACTGGAAGCTGGTTCCACAGAAGAGGGGCCTGAAAACTGAAGGCTCTCCCTCCCATTCTACTTTTAAATACTCTAGGAACAACAAGTAAGCCTGCAGAGCGAGAGCGAAGTGCTCTAATAGGGTGATATGGTACTACAAGGTCATTAAGATAAGATGGGGCCTGATTATTTAAGACCTTGTATGTGAGGAGCAGGATTTTGAATTCAATTCTGGATTTAACAGGAAGCCAATGAAGGGAAGCCAAAACAGGAGAAATATGCTCTCTCTTTCTAGTCCCTGTCAGTACTCTTGCTGCAGCATTTTGGATTAACTGAAGACTTTTCAGGGAGTTTTTAGGACATCCTGATAATAATGAGTTACAGTAGTCCAGCCTGGAAGTAATGAAGGCATGAACTAGTTTTTCAGCATCACTCTGAGACAGGATATTTCTAATTTTAGAGATGTTGCGCAAATGGAAGAAAGCAGTCTTACATATTTGTTTAATATGTGCCTTGAAGGACATGTCCTGGTCAAAAATGACTCCAAGGTTCCTCACAGCATTACTGGAGGCCAAGGTAATGCCATCCAGAGTAAGGATCTGCTTAGATACCATATTTCTAAGATTTTCAGGGCCGAGTACAATAACCTCAGTTTTATCTGAATTAAGAAGCAGGAAGTTAGCGGCCATCCAGGTCTTTATGTCTTTAAGACATTCCTGCAGTTTAACTAATTGGTGTGTGTTACCTGGCTTCATGGATAGATAGAGCTGCGTATCATCTGCATAGCAGTGAAAATTTATGCTATGTCTTCTAATGATGCTACCTAGGGGAAGCATGTATAATGTAAACAGAATTGGTCCTAGCACTGAACCCTGTGGAACTCCATAATTAACCTCAGCATGTGAAGAAGACTCTCCATTTACTTGAACAAATTGGAGTCTATTAGATAGATATGATACAAACCACTGCAGTGCAGTACCTGTAATACCTACAGCATGTTCTAATCGCTCTAATAGGATATTATGGTCGACAGTATCAAACGCTGCACTGAGGTCTAGCAGGACAAGCACAGAGATGAGTCCACTGTCAGAGGCCATAAGAAGATCATTTGTAACCTTCACTAAAGCTGTTTCTGTGCTGTGATGAGCTCTGAAACCTGACTGAAACTCTTCAAATAAGCCATTCCTCTGCAGATGATCTGTTAGCTGTTTGACAACTACTCTTTCAAGGATTTTTGATATGAAAGGAAGGTTGGAGATTGGCCTATAATTAGCTAAGACAGCTGGGTCTAGAGATTGCTTTTTAAGTAAGGGTTTAACTACAGCCACCTTGAAGGCCTGTGGTACATAGCCAATTATTAGAGATAGATTGATCATATTTAAGATTGAAGAATTAATTAATGGCAGGACTTCTTTGAGCAGTTTTGTAGGAATGGGGTCTAAAAGACACGTTGATGGTTTGGAGGAAGTAATTATTGAAGTTAACTCAGAAAGATCGATTGGAGAAAAAGAGTCTAACTTAACATCAATGGTACTAAAAGTAGCTGTAGACGATATTACATCTGTGGGATGATTATTGGTAATTTTTTCTCTAATGATAAAAATTTTATTTCTGAAGAAGTTCATGAAGTCATTACTAGTTAGCGTTAAAGGGATTGTTGGCTCAGTAGAGCTCTGACTTTTTGTCAGCCTGGCTACAGTGCTGAAGAGAAACCTGGGGTTTGTAAATGATCTGAAACATACACAAGCCTCTGGGTAATGCCATCAGTAAAGAGCACTCCCCCCCTTTCATCCACACACGTGTGGCTCCAAAATAACAACACGGTGGTGGCAAATATGCAAACACTGAGGCTTCAGATGGAGTCAAGAAAACAATGGTTGGTGCCACGGTGGCTGCGGCCCTCCTTTATAGTCGCTCCAGGAGGAAACTGGTTTGATTAAATTTGTTGATGCTGGATGTAAATCAAAAGGTGCAGAATCATCCCATGTGTGCTTCAGTGTGACGATACTGAGTTGTGCATTTTTTGAGAAGCACTAATGACTCTATAAACACAACCCAGCCATTGTATATATAAAAGTGTGGAATGTAGACTTATGAAGGACGTGTTAAGGAGTCTAATATGAAGACAACACTAATTTTAGAACACCGGATACGCGTTGAAAAACCCCGAAAAACTAATAATAAAGTCAAAGTAGAGAGCAAAATGAAATGTCACTTTAACCTTTACTGTTCACTCCAAAGGCAGGCCGGTCCCATTTCATTTCTTTCTGCTTCTTTTGCTTTCATCATCCACTATGAGGGAGACGAGGGAGGGAGGTGAAAGTGTCCTTGAGATGGTTTTCTCATGCAAATAAGTGCCGGGAAAGAGATTTCTGCCATAATACCTTTACCAGTGTCACTGCAATAGAGCTGGGGTGAAGCACTGAATACCATAGAGCTGTAATGTAAACTATAGCTGATGCTGGATAGTGCAATCCCAGCTTCAGTACTAATGCATTACAGGATAATTAACGTTACTCAAGCACGCCGAAGCTAAGAACATCATTTTGATACAGTTATGTAGTAATTTAGTAATTTACTTTTTTTTTTTTTAAAAACACACCTAAAACTCTCCACAGAGATAATGAAGAAAGGAAAAAGAAAAAATGAAGGGTTGAAGTGGTGGATGTATACTTAATGTATACTTAATAGTGAACAAAATGTTACAATATTTACATAAGATAAATCCAGCACATGTCGTTAAGGGATTAAAAATAGGTGAGATGACAAAGTGAAGATTAAATTAATGAAGACAAAAAGCAAAAGTACATAATGAAGCATAATAAACTTGGATATGTTAAACTCTCTTATTTGCAGTTTTTATTAGCAGAAAGCATAAATGTCTTTCTTTTTTTTTTAATAAATATTTATCTCCCCTGCTCACTGAGCCAAAGACAGTTCATGTCATCATTGTCCATTGAGTGTGAGTCTGTTCCCCATGGGTCACAGATGTTACTGACTGAATTTGGGGATTTTTTTCTTCACTCGTTGCTGTTGTTTTGCAGTATTTCCAAAAGTCTGGGATTTAGGAGTTAAAGGGGGACCTCGAAAGAAGGCTGAAGATCTCATCCTGTTGCTGCTGGTTGCATTTTCATGACTTTTAGCCATATCTTTAACCATGCAGATTTATGCCACAACAAAACCCTTCCACCTTACCCAATGTCTGCGTAGCCACGAGATGAGGCAGAGCCAAACAAATTTTCTCATTACTGACAAATGTCGGAGACTGAAAAACCAGATTTAGTGTGAAATTAATGTTCTCTTCTGTTTATAACTGGTTCCAGTTCTTGACAGATTTCAGACAGATTTCCCAGCCTTTGCTCTAAATATGTCAAAGAGGATTTGGTGAGTCATCCAAAACTTGTGTGACCAACATAGCACCTTTAACCATGTTATTTGCCTCAGTGGGTGGGCCAGCCTTTCAGTTTGATACGTTTGAGAACAGTCTGTCAGTGTTCACCACAAAAATCCACAACAGAAATTCACAACAAAAATTCACAATCATCTTATTTTTGAAAGAGAAAAGAATGAATGCAGGGAGAGCTTGTACTGAACCTCTGACATATTCAAGTTTCTCTACCACCGTTTATCTTGACCCCAATTGTAGCCTTTCAGTGTATTGTGTAACTGTAATTCTTTAATGGCATCAATATTTGTGTTTTGTAAAATAAAAAAAATGTATGCAGGCCGTATTTCTCCCAACTGACCTCTTTTCTAATGAATAACAACGAGTTACTAAAAAGTGTACAAAGAGCTTTATGTCCTACTTGATTCTGTTTCGGTCCAAAGCTGTTGCTGGATATACATCACGGTAAATAATTCAACATCAGCATGTTTCAGGGGCTGTAGTTTTACTCTTCCAGTGCAGCATTCACATTTTAATGCATGGTAATCCATTTGCTCAGAAGACTTGCTGACTCTGAGAAACTGTTGGGACACAAAAGAGATAAAAAGGGAGAATGGTCTGGAATTTGAACCTGCTGATGGAATCTGTAAAGATGAAATTATTATCCGTGGACTGACTATTCCCGGACATTAACTGTTAAGCTTATAGATATGAGCATGTTTTTTTCTCCCGCCGTATACTGTATCTCTGTAGGGTTGTGCTGAGGGACAACGATCTTGGCTCAGAGTTGTCACCAACATCTCACCAGTGTCGACGTTTTTTGTTCTGTTTTTATCTGGTTTCCTATTACTGTATTAGATCATTATTATCATTATTAAAGTTGATTTCTCTTGCTATAGTTTCTCTCCATATAATGACACCTGCAACAAGGACATGTGTGGGTGAGCAGCAGCAGCTACACAGATCCATCATTATCTCAAAATACGAATGGACGATATTTCTGTGTTTTGTTTCGATTTTAAATTACAGTTTAGTGTAGCTGCTTACTTTGTTTGTTTGTGCATGAACACACGTGAAAGTGCATTTGTGGAGGACTCATCTAGCTATTTCACATATATAAAAACCAATTCAACAAGTTAGTAGAACTACAATATAGGCCTAAAGAAAAAAATTAACGGGACGACTAGACTAAGGAGAAGATGACCCGACGCCTAGAAACTATTCACCAGATCCACCAGACGGGCCAGTACCCAGAGCTAATAGATATTAATAATAGTTGTTTCATTATGTCTACCTTGTATTTCCTTTCATGGAAATGCCTGCATTGTGTGTATTAATTACACACTAGATTAGGAGCTGAGATGGTTGCCACTTCCAGCGGACCATCTGCTTACCTTTCAGCCACCCAGCCAGCATTTGTGTAACTTGAAGTTTGATCTGTATTTAGATGGAGCAAGTAGAGATGAGCTCTGATTAGTGTTTGCACCTGTTTTCTCCCCTTTTGTTAGTCTAGGTAGATGAGCGCTTGTATTTTTTTAATTACTTTTGATTAGGTTACCTGAGCTTTTATTGGTAAACAGTGTTGTTTGTTCTTTTGTCCTGTGTTCATAAATCTGTTGAAGACTAAATACAACTGATATTCGTGATTAAAACGTCTCAATTTCTTTGGCTGCTTGGGACATGGGGGGGTCGATGTATTTATCATGTTGTGCCTCAGCCCTCTAGATAGGACGTAACAAGAGTTTATTAATTATTCCTAATATAACATGACTAATGGGGCCAGAAACATTAACAGTCACACAGCAGTACAGCTTTTAAACCAAGCCAGCTCAGGGAGAGAAAATGAAGGTGAACAGAGTTCCACAGTGTTAGAGCCTGGACACAGAAGGCTTTGTCTCCCGGGACAGGGATAACAAGACGAGGATGGACAGGAAGTTTAAAAAGCCTGGCGCTGAGCCTTAACCCAGAGCTAGCAATAAGACTAGCAAAGTACGCTCTCCACATCTTTCAATGCTTGTATTCAGTTCTCAAAGGACTGCGCACACACTCTCCACACATGTGCACCTCTCCACTGAACCGGGAATAATATGAGACGGCTGATAGCGCTGGTTTGCAGTCTTCCTTCGCCTGTTTCCATAGATCTATAAATAACAGTGCTTATCATGCACCACAGCCTCCCATCACCCTGCCTGTTCCTGCAGCACACACACATCTGCAGACTTCTCCTTATGTTTCTTTTCTACAGTTTCCCACTTATTTTTTCTGACTCCTCCCCCTCCTTCTCCCATTTTTTAACCCCCCACCACTACCACCGCCTCCACCCTCTAATTTTATCTCACTTCCCTCATTATGCTGTCCTTTATTTCTCTAACTCTCCAGTTTCTCTCTCACTACCCTGTGATTCATTCTGCTCACCTCCCCTCTTCATTTAGTACCCTCCCCGACATCCATCATGTTCCCCTGTCTCTCGCTCATTAACTGTTAACCCAGCCTGTCTCTTCTTCCATCTTCACACACAGAGATTGATGGATTGAAAGAGGACATGGTAATGCTCTCTGATAATAGTAACATGCAGTATTGGACTGCAGTTGTGGATTGTACACAGAATCACCGCAGCTTACTGGACTTTCTCCTTCATCGTCTGTGGGTCTTTGAGCTCCTTTGCACCATGTAAGCTCCCACTGAGACTGCTAGCCACAATTTGTTATAATAACCAAGATGAGAATGCCTGCTTGCCAGTTTAGACGGTGAAAGCTACCTTTTGCATGCTAAACTTTGTTATAAAGCTGCATGTCTAAAGCTAAAGTCAAACTAATCTAATTCCGATCTTGACTTGATGATGAATACCCTTAAATTAAAACCACAGATCTCAAAGTCATGGTCCTACAAGAGAAGACTTGAGGTCATCGGTGTCCATGATCTTTTAGTGTCTGCCCTAACAATGAGTCTGAGACTGTGGTCACTACTATTGATATCAGAGAGAAACCTCCAACCAAAAGTGAGTCAAGACCTACAGACTCCTGTGTGAAAATGCCCAACTTTGGTCTCAATGGATTGTATAACAATTATGACAAGGGTGATTTTTGCTTTTTTTTTTAATAGCTAATGCACATGGACACTGGAGTTAGTGGTCTGGATGCAGTTGGCAATTGATAAATCGATAACAACATTTTTGTCCGATTATTGCAATTTTTGCCCTTGAAGCTTTAAAACTAGTTCAACCAAAGTCCAAAACTAATGGCTGATATCCTGGTTCCTACATCTGTCTTTGCCACAGTCTACAATATGTGTTCTTCATCAGTTCTGACTCTAGAAATCAAATTCCACAGGTTAACATGGAAGACATGAGTCACTGCTGCTCCTTTCCTCATCTAAAATATGAGTGTGTGCATGTGTGGGTTTTTTTTATTATTATTATAATTACAGGAAACTCCAGTTTCGTTTCTGTAAGTTTCTGACTTTGCTTTCTCTGTTTACATAATCAGATGTTTTGTTCTGTGACTTTTTGCGAACATTCTGATGTGAATTAGTGCATACTTGACCTTGATGGAAGATATTCCAGTGCTGGCGGCGCTGCACAGCTTTATGTTTAAGTCTGGGATCAGTTACCTTCATCATTTTCAGTTTGGGAAACATTGTAGCACTGTGGCCTCACCTGGCAGCTGACAGATGTTTCCTAGTTTCTAAATTTAATTCAAGTTCTTCTTTCATTTTGTTTCAACAGCAGACATCCTGTGAGATCTGGTTTGTTTCCTCTGACATTACTAATATCTTGCAAATTCTTTTTGGATGGGGCAAAAGAAATAGGTCGAGGTTTTGGGGGGGGGGGGGGGGGGGGGGGGGGGGGGGGGGGTTGCCACAGCAGTGGAACTAACGTTGGGTGAATAATGACCACACTTAAGTTGAATACCTGCCATGTCTATGTATAAGTAGTTTGTGGTCCCAATGGGATTTCATTCATTAACCCTGATCCAGCAATCACTGTCTGGCTGTCTCCACTGAAGCCTCACCATTAGTAACCTCCTTCCATTAGTGCAGGCTAAAAAGGAAAGAAGAAATCTTTGGTTTGTAGTGGGCGTGCACAGATGTCCACTTCTTCAGTCAGTCACTCCGACAGTCCAGTTCTAGCAAACTTCCTCACCTTAATTAAATCCTTAAATAATGCTTGACATTCACTTTAAGGCAAAGTAGTGACCTCAGCATTTCCTGTTCCCTGCTTCCAAAAACAACACACACACCAAACTGCAGCATATAGACTGAAGAATACCAAAGGCACCAGCTGCAGGTGTACAGTAGTTGGAGCTATTTCTGGCTACCTGCAGTTTAGATGGTTGCTAGTCTTATTGTATACAACATATGGTATAACATTATCATAAAAATGTTGAATGAAACCCATCATTCCTCCGAGATGTAAAACCTCTGTGTTTGTGCTAGCAGATCACTAACATAATAACCACACATGGACATAGCAGACCTTATACCAGTATTCCAAAAATCAGATTATATATATTTTAAAGTCAAAATGTTGTTACTTCTTACTTGATCTAAGACCTCAGTAACACTTTCCTTGTGATTTTATGGCCTTAGTCTCTAATGAAAAGGTTATTCACTGCAGTATGAAATTCATTTGTGCATTTTTTTCCCACATAAAAGTTAAAAATGAGGATAAATCATGCTGGGGGCTTTAGCATGCAGTGTCCCTTCATTTCTTGGGCGGAGTGACCCCTCGCTCATCATGTCCAGTTTCAAAACACTTAGATGGTGATATATTTACCTTGATGCTTCATGAACTCATGTATGACGTCAGGGCTTTGATCTATCTGAAGTATATGATGATGACAGTTGAGGGTAGCTTCGGCATCGATATTTGACGATAAATAATCATATATAAAGAATATTTTGAAGCTGTTGTAGTGTTGGGCTTAGTTATTCTGCCCATAAAAGACATAAATCTTACTTGATTTAAGCTTAGCTGTTACCCCCTCACAGTCTGTCAGCTCTCTGAAAGTCTCCTTCTGACTTCATGCTTATATCCACCTTCAGTTTCGACATGAAGCAAAACTTGTGCCATCCGATTCAAATGAGTTTCTTGTCTCTCTCTTTCTCACCAGATGTAAGTTTGGCTTGTTGTACAGTCTGCAATTTATTTTACTATAACAGATTTATAAGAAAAGCAAATTATGCTGAAGCTGCAGCTGAAGCGCTTCTTTTCAGTGCTTATCCTTGGCTTCATACTCCCACGATCCTCTTTTGCTTTTGTTTATTTTACAGACTTCTCTGTATACCATTTATTCTATTGCAAACCCATCCCACCTCTGTGGGAATCATTAAACATTTATCTAGTCTAATTCATCTGTCTCTCCATGCTAGCTTCACTGTGTCACCCCTCCTATTCTTTTCATTTTTAACTCAATTTTTCTTGTCGTTTTCTGTCATAAATCCATACTTTGTGCCCCACCCCCGCACTACCCAGACCTCCATTCCCCCAAATTCAATGCACCATCTCTCCTTGTCGTCCTCTGCATTTATTTAATACTCTTATCCAACCCCTTTCTCATACACATCTCCAGTTTTATTGGGACATGCACTTAAGGGAATCACTTTCTCCCCCCAAACTCCAGCCTCCCCACCCCCAATCCCTACTGAACAGAAGTGCTGCACCCCCATTAGTAGGACACACGGGCTTTCAAGAAAATGCCCTTCCAAGACATTGGAAACATCAGTTCTGAGATGCATTAAATCATGTATTTGAATGACAGGATTCCTTTTAAAGGGGAATTCTGTTGTTGGATGGTTTAAACTATAGACTGCATATAAAAGATGGAAGCAGCCACACTTTAACGTTAGTTTGCGATGTCCCGTTTTTGAAATCATCAGTTTGTGTTCTGGTAGACTTGACTAAATTCATCTGGTAAAGGAAGCCAGGGGTCATTTGTCTATAGACCTGTTTACAGCTGAATGTCTTTTTGTAACCACAGTTGTTGCCCCCTGGTGGCCTTTTGGAAGATTGCAGGTTTAAAGCACTTTCGCATTAGCGTCACTTTTTCAGAAGCTACATACATGTCTTATAATCACTCCTTTGTTTAACTGCTGTTTGAGCTTCTATAAACCAAGCATACACACTAAACCAAATTATTTTAGGATCTGTTTCAAAAACATTATTGGCTTTTCTAATATTACTGACAATGTATGCTGCCACAAAAGTTAGTGTAGTCAGTAATGTTAGCAACAATCATAACTTATTGCCCATTTTATCCACTGGCCACTGTTGCTTGACAATGTCTTGGTAATGTTCATATAGTAAGGCTGAGTTAAATGAGTGAACAGGTCTTTTTCTGCCTATATGCTTAAACACAAACCATGATTTTTCACGCGAAAACAGTGTCAGAATCTCTGTTTTAAGGGATTTGAGTGCCATAACACTTCATACTTACATTTTTGTGTGTACTTGACTCACTTCAGTCTTCTCCTACACTAAAGATGCCAGTGGAAATGGGATAAAAGAAGTCAAAACAGGAAACAAAGTGATTACGGAGGTGTTTTCACAGTTTTCTGTAGAGCATTTCATTAAACCTGTTATGGCTGTCTCTTTATGTGAAAACCCCTTTGCTCCTGCATTGTTCTATTAACCAAGTTACATAACTTGCGTTTTACATGAAGAATAACAATACAGCAAATTACATGGACATTGCCTGAGTGCAGCTGGCTTTGCCATCGCAGTGTCTCGCACTGGGAGCTTCTTAAGTTAAAGGGTGGAGAAGTGTTCTAAGTGTTTCCACAACGTGGCCAAATCCCTGGGAAGAATGAACATATCATCATCTGCTCACATATTAAAAACATAAAGGTCTTAAAATCTTACTAAATGTAGTTTGCGGTGTTCTACCTCCCCGTGTTTGTTGCATGGTAACCCCACCAACTCCTTAGTGAAATGAACAGCATGAAACCTGAGGCATTAATGAGTGTTACATCACTCATGTACGCGCATATGCATGTGCATGAACCCAGTGCAAACAAACTGTGGGAACGCTTCTAAAAACATTGCTCATAAGTGGTCAAAAATTGCACAGACGACCCACAAGCAATGCTGTGGGCAGCTCCAAGAGTGAATACTATTGTATGTAGAACTGAAGGGTGACACAGGACACAAAACTGTGAATGTTTACTCTGAGCATTTCCTCCGTAAATAAATCTGTGTTTTTTGTTTTGGTCTCAGCGTGTTTGCCGGGCTTTGTTTAGCAGCGCTGGTTTCATCTCCTTATTCCTGTGAGACACGTTGGCCTGAAGTGACCTCAGCCTTCCTACACTAACTCCCCACCACACCCCCACCCAGTCAGCAATTCATTATCTAACCTAACCAAGCACACAAGCCCTGATTCATTTTTCTTCTTCCCTCTCTCTCAGCTAAACCTCCCCCACCACCACCTCCATCCCCACGCCTGCCTGCCTGCCTGTAATTGTTGATTGTCCTTTCCAGTTTATGCCTGCAGCAAGCTCACGTAGGCGCCCACACACACACGCACACACACACACCGAATCTCTATCTTTTTATAGCACTGTCTTGTTATGCAGGGAAAGCAGATTTCTCCCCAGTGAACAGTAAGCATCTCCTGCAGCCAAAAGTGCTCTGTGTTATATAACAAGGGACTTCAAAGTGTGTCACAGAAGTATGAGCTGTCCATTTCCAACTCCAGTCGTATTGTTGATGGATCTCTGATGATGGGATGCATGAATGTTAATGTTATGGTTACTTGTGCTTTTAGAATTCTGAGAGAGATTGCTACAAAACCGCTGAAAGGAAGCTGTGGTTTCGGTCTAACTGTTTATTTGTGGCATCCACAAGCACAAAAGTACAGGATGTATTTTTGTCTGCTGGACTGTGTTATAAAACTCCAACAGCACAGAGAGGAGACTACACAATGTTATGTTAGTACATGTTGAACAAATATAGCTGGAAGTGTTAGTTTAAAACTTAAAACTATGTTTTGGTATTTTTTTATCATGAAATCACATATTAACACCCCAAGTTCCGAAACAGATAGGTTGGGTACATGCATGGGAAAAATTCTGTAATTCTGGCTTTGGAGACTTTTCATATATGGGCTAATAAGATGTGGTGATCACTCTGCAAAAATGTAACTTTCTGCTATAAACTGAATATTTTACCATGTCTGTGTAGAATGATTCACTTTTCGGAACTGCAGATTCTAGCACTATTTTATTACTGGTTTAGTTGGGCCACAGTAATACAGGCCTAAAGACCAGTTGGCAACAAGTGAAGGCAAGGGAAAATGGTCTTCCCTGTCAGGCATTACTGGCAGTTGCTATAAAATTGACTGCTAAAGATCCAATCACACAAACCTACAGAAACCAGTCAGAGATCCTCTGGTTGCCAGGGAAATATGTTTTTTCCCAAGTGTTTCTGGGAGGTTGGTTGCTGTTGCTAGGGGAAATTGGTCACAAAGACATATTGGGTGCTTCGTAGACTCCGACAAATGCAGCCGACAAATGCGTCGTCCTGTTCCCCAGATTTGAAGGATGGGTCGGGTGTATCCTTCGTGGCCCACCATATCCCAGAATTCATAGCACGGGATAGCCAATTCCAGTTTCCAACAATGGGGGCAGCTACTTAGTTTTAATATTACTCTTATTACTCTTTCTGGGTCACAAAATAAACTTTGAAGATATTTTCAGGTGAGAATGTAGCTGTGTAAACTTCAAATATCTGCTCGGTTTATCAAGATATCACATATTTATAAAAGTGCTCCGACATTTTCGGAGACGTCTGTTACCCACCAGCTTGATAGCTAGCCAGGGCGGGAACAGCGAACACCCAGCACATCGTTTTCAAACCTCCCACAATCTTTCGCTACTCAGGTTAAACATGATATATAAGTCACTTAGATAACTTAAAAATGTTATTGTTTGGCTTTTTTCAGTGTTTTATTTGTTCCTGAGTAAATCGGTTTGCCCGAGATTAAAGTTATAGTTTTCACACAGCTGAATAAACGTCATACAGAAAACTGATTTAACAGAAATGTGAGATGGTCGAGAATTCACGCTAGTGTCCTGTTATATTTTACATAGCAAGAAGTAGACGGCTGATTTATTAAACTCCACCGAGACAGCTAGTGATGCAAAACTAAAGGCTAGACCACCCAATTTCAAAGCTGCTCACTTCCGATCTACCCAGCCTTTGTAGTACCCGGCCAACATAGACCACCGGGTCCTCAAGAGAATGCAGCCTATGAATTTGGACACCCCTGATGTCTTTTGTGCAAAGTATAGGTAACCACGGCAACCTACTAATGACCAAAGCAATCACCAGGAGATTTTTGGTAAAACAACCTGTTTGCGAGCAATGTCACCCTGTGACAGCCAGCAACCATTCGCCAACCACTCATCATTAGTATTCATTGTATCTATATACCATAGTGGTTGATTATTACTACACTGCTTGGTTGATAAAAGTTATATTTTAATGTTAAGACCTCTAGCCTTCCTGCTTTTTAGATGGGGCAGAACTAGCCACTTATTTTCAGAGGTAATTTTTTAAATAATGTTATTTTTATGCATTGAAAGAGTTTGGCAGGAAGTGACTTAGGTGAATGACAGAGATTCATACTCCAGACAGCAGGGCTCACGTCTACACTGGCACCTTTGACTCGGTTCAGGCAACAGAAACACCAGTAAAGGTCATAGAAGATCATGGTTTGGATTAAATATAAATAAATATGGTGCATTTAAAGTCACTGAGGATTTCTTCTGTATTGAAGCAGGCCATGATCTTTCCCTGACTTTAATGAAGTGGTGTGAATGTCTAACGAGAACTGTTGAATAATGTATTCATTATAGGTGGATATTGCACGAAAAATTTAGATATTTTGCTGTGAAAATTATGTCAGAATATTTTAGGATGCTATCAATACAAAAACATTTGCAGCTTTTCAGTTAGATTCTCCTCTTTATGGTAATCACAAATGGAGTCCGGTTTATTCAGGACACATTTGGTGCTGCAGTTTTTGATTTAGGAATAAAGATTCTGGGCTGCTTGAACCTTTTGAGATGGTGCGTGAATAATGTGGCACTGTGGCGTGCAGTGTTGTTTCTGCAATGTGCTATCAGTGAGGATATACAAGAAAACCAAACACATTTCCTCTGTGGACTAGCATGGGCACCACATTACACTGAGGACTCTGAGCTGAATGCAGCTGCTCTTTGCTTTTTAAAGCCCCACCTCGAGGCTGCAGATATGATACTAAAAGATGGCTGCTCGAGAAAACAACAAAAACTGGCAGCTTTATTGGAAAAGTTAATCAAGTGACTTCTGTATCTTTCTCCCTTACTGCCCTTCCCTCCTCCTCCCACATCGATCCGCCTCTCCACCCCACCCCTTTGGAAAGATGGCGGGGGAGTGTAGATTATAGCTTATCCCTGCTCTGCTCAGCTCTGCATTGCCTCGCTCTGACAGCAAAGCCCTTTCACCTACATTCACTGAGAGTGCCTGCCTGCCTAGACACACACACACACACACAGAGTCTGCCTGCCTGGTCTTGTCATGCAGGGAGCAGCAGTGCTCTGCGGTCTGACATGTCTCCCTACAGGAGGGAAGTATTTACCATCTGTCTACATTTATTCTCTCAATCTTTTTCTCCTATACCCTTGTCTTCTGTTCTCTCCTTCAACTCTATCTTAAGCGTGGGGCTGAGTGTATAAACTTTTATTTGGTAGCCATGAAAGCTTCAGCTAGCCTTGGATACTTTTGTTTTTAGATAAAAGCATTAAAAACAGCTAACCATAATCCACAATAAACCTCGTCCTTGTCCAAATGTGTCGCCTTGCTTCTCAGTGTTAATATAAAAAACATATAGAGGTGAATATTTTTTAGGGTATGGAAGCTTCACTGCAGTGCCTCTTAGTCTGCTAATTGGATTCAGTGCATGTTTTTGTGCTTTTTCTTTTTTCAGAGTGATGAAAGTCGGTGTGTAATATCTACTGGTCTCTGGTATGCATTTGTGCAGATCAGTGCCCCCCACAAGCTCATGAAGTTTCTCAATCTTTAACTATTTTGGATTACACAGATACATTCATTTACACCCAGTGAACTACTTCAAAAGTCATTTTCACAACATCAGGAGCCTTTAATTTCCACCATAGTATTCAGTCAGTTGATAATTTTGATTGATACAAAGCTACATAAATACAACAACTAAACAGATGCAATAAAGAGTTCTCCAATAATAGAGATATGTCAGAAAAAAACATTGATTTTTGCTCTTCATGGAGATAATATTATTAAACCTAAAATGGTTCTTCAACCCCACTTATGCAGCAACATAAAGGTACATAAAAGCAATTTTCCTATTATATTTTTGACATAAGTGAATTTTCACGCATACACTGCACTGAACTTTCTAGGCATTGTGCAGATGGTGGATGTGTATGTGAGAACATCAGTGTCCAGTGTAGTGAGATCAGCCATCACTTGCCTACTAAGTCCATGTGATATCCAGTGGCTGTGCACAGAAAATGGTGGAGGCAATAGTCTTCAGCCTTTTGTATGTTTCAGTAGATCTGGTGCTTGAAACTACCTTTCTAAGCCAAATGACTGAAGCTATGTCTTTTTTTTTTTAAATTATTTATGTAATGCTAAAACAATCTGTTAATTGAAATGTGTGTAGGTGAGTTTAAAGTTTGTTCTTTACAAAACGGCTGTGTCAAACTGAATTTCAAGGGACCGTCAGATCTTCAATTGTGGCCAGTTTGCACAGTGACCTTTTTGCAGAGTTGTCCTTGGAGAGAAGCAGATTCTTACAAAGCTTAGCAAGGCCTTTAGATTCTTACAGTTAAAGATGCAATCTTGTCCAGAACACTGGCTACAACATTCTTTCTCTTAAATCTATTACTGAAGTAATACTCTTTCTTAGCAAAACACAAAAACCAGAAGTGTAACAATTCTGCAACCAGGATCAGAATCGAGATACAAATGCAAAATCATATTGTGGTTCCATCTTTTTTTTACAGTGATACCAAACTGTAGAAAAAGCTGTAACATGGAAATATATCTAAATAATGGAGCTTATATTTTGTTCATCACCCAGTCATAATAAATTCATCATCGCTTAGGTAGGAAGATATTTTCTGCATGTTTTGTTGTTCTTTCACTCTAAAGAAAATTTATTTTTATGTCATCACTTAATCTGAGCCTGACTTCCTAACCCCTAACCCTAAGACTTTTAGCTTATGTCTTGCTTTTAGTCCTAAAACTCAGTCATACAGCCAGACTTTGGATATGCAGCAGACAAACTGAGACACTAGTGGAGCAGCTGGTGAAGACCAAAGTAAAACCAAAGGAAAAGAGATCATTGGATTTATTTTTACATTCTGAAAAAAAATGTTAAAAACTGTTTGCGGTCTCATTTGCCTGGAAATGTGAAGGGAGGAAGCAGTGAGGCCAAAAAATATTTGGATAATGAGCCCATTTTTTTGTCATTTTGCCTCTGCACACCACCATAGCTCATTTTAAATCAAAGAATCAAGACGTGATCCAAGTTCAGACTTTCTGCTTTAAATCAAACGTTAAATTTAACCAAAAGTTTAAATTCACTGTTTAAGAACTGCATCCATTTTTATACACATCCCCCCTCCCCCCATTTTCAGACTCTCTAAAATAATTGGACAAACTACCATAATTTCATATACAGGGATTGTTTTAATACTTGGAAAAAAATAATTTGTTCAATGAGACTACCTAAAGTCTAGAACCCACGGACATTACCAAATGCTATGTTTCACACCTTGAGATGCTCTGCAGGGGTCTTTGTGGGTCTTTCTACCTTCAGTTTTGTCTTCAGTAACAAAAAAGCATGCTCTGTTGGCTCTAGATCAGGTGACTGACTTAGTCATTGAAGAAAATCACATTCCTTTGCCTTGAGGCCATGTCCACACTAATCGTTTGAAAACGCATCTTTTTCTCTCTGTTTTGGCCTTCCATCCACACTGAGACGGCATTTTCAGTCAAGGAAAACGCAGCATTTTGAAAATGCTCTCCAAAACGGATACATTTGAAAACGCCATTTTCGCATCACAGTGTGGACAGCGAAACCGGAGACTTTTCGAAAATGATGACACATTTTAGTCATATGATGCAGTCATGTGACCAGTTAAACCAAGATAGCGGAGGGCATTATACAGCTGTTGTTTTGTTTGTGCTCAATTTCGACAGCCGTATTAAAGATTAATATCAGTCTGTACATGCTCCAGATCGCTTTTCTTCAAATTCTTTAATTCTCACTCGCTTTTGCAACTTTGTACTTTTGTGTTACTCGCAGCAACAACTCCACCTCACTGTTAGTCCATTTAAAAAACTCGGTGCTTTTCCTCAACATTTTGCCGCAACGTTTCAAAGAGCCGGAAAGTAAATAAACGGCAGACAGAAATGAGGCAGGTAGAATCGTCTTGCATTTCACGCATACGCAGGACTGGAACGTAAGCGTTTTGGGCTGTTTCAATGTGGACGCACAACTCTGTGAAAACAACTGAAAACGATAGTGTGGACACAGAGTGTTTTCAGACGTACACGCCATTTTCAAATGTATCCGGGCTAGTGTGGATGTAACTTGAGAAACTCTGTGGATTGCTTTAGATCATTATCCATTTGCAATGTGAAGCTAAATGTGAGCATAACCCCGTACACTTCACAATTCATCCTACCACTTCTACCAGCACTCACATCGTCAATAAACACTAGAAACCTGGTTCCAATCCCAACCATACATTCCAGTGCCATAAGAGGCGATCGTGGCTCAAGAGTTGGGCGTTTGCCTTGTAATCGGAAGGTTGCCGGTTCGAGCCCCGGCTTGGACAGTCTTGGTCGTTGTGTCCTTCGGCAAGACACTTCACCCGTTGCCTACTGGTGGTGATCAGAGGGCCCGGTGGCGCCAGTGTCCGGCAGCCTCGCCTCTGTCAGTGCGCCCCAGGGTGGCTGTGGCTACAATGTAGCTTGCCATCACCAGTGTGTGAACGGGTGGATGACTGGATATGTAAAGCACTTTGGGGTCCTTAGGGACTATTAAAGCGCTATATAAATACAGGCCATTTACCATAACATTATCTTCACCATGTTTGATGGAATATCTTGTATACTTCAGATCAAGAGCGGTTCTTTTCTTGCTCCAGATTTTTTGTCCTGAGTTATTTTTGCGAGATCTCGCAAAATAGGCCACATCCTTTGGAGGCCGGATTTGAAGGCCGATTACACCACAGCCAGGAAACAAAGGCTGTCCTAATTCGAAAGCTGCTCCAAATGCGTCCTTCATTTCCCCGAATTTGATGGATGGGTTGGGTGTATCCTTCATCGCCCAACCTATCCCAACCTATTCATAGCGCGGCCCAGCCAATTCCAGTTTCCAACAATGGCGGCAGCTACTTAGTTTTAGTATTACTCTTTCTGGGTCACAAAATAAACTTTTAAGATATTTTCAGACGAGAATGTAGCTGTGTAAACTTCAAATTCCCGGTCAGCTTCAAGTTGGCGGCCTCCGAAGGATGCAGCCTATTTTGCGAGATCTTGCAAAAGTTCATCTTCATTTTTTTTTTTCTCCAATGTCCCTTGCGGGGCTCCGTAGTCTTCCCATCAGTGTTAATTTCATTGACCAATAGTTTTCATCATAGTTTTTGTCAGCTACCTTTTTTTCTGACAAAAACCAGATGATAACTAGGTAAAAACTAATCCATGAGGACAAAAACTATGATAAAATGAAATGTATTGACACTTTTGTTGATGAATAAAAACAAGATGAAAATGAGATCCAATCAAAATTAATTAAGTTGTGTAGAGAGGCGGGACAAGTTTGAAAGTGATACAATCAGATGTAATCTCTTGTGCAGCACGTTAGACACACTAATTTATATATGCTGGCGACAAACAGGGTGGGAGTGCGTTCTCATGGAAACGCTTAGGATGTCAAATAAAATTAGACACTCTACGAACCATGTGGTGCAACTTTTGGTGCACTTTACTTTTTACTCAACTGAATCAACTTCAGATTTAGTCTACAATAATCTTATGATATTTATTCAGCTAAAACTAGACTAAAACTAAAAGAATTTAGATACCTAAACTATGACATAACCTAAATCAAAATTTGCTGTCAAAATTAACACTGCTAGCCATTATTATCACTTCCTATCAAGTTCATCTTGATTTGATCAGACTTATTTTTTTAGAACTGTGCAGGCTCATTTAGATGTTTTCTGCCAAAGTCTCCAAAGGTTGATTCTGTTCATCTGGACGTAGCGTTTTCAGTGGGAGAAACGTTTCGCCACTCATCCAAGTGACTTCTTCAGTCTCAGCTGACTGCAGGTTTCAGCTGTTGTCCCATCTGCTTTGCCAGAGGTTGTTTGGTTTCCCCGATGTATAAATCCTGGCAATCCTCCTGGCACTTGACAGCGTACACTATGTTACTCTGTTTGTGTCGGGGGACCTGATCCTGACACATACGTGATCACTACAGGTTTTCGCTTAGGCAGCGGTTGTCCTTCTCTCCTGGATCGGCTGGAGCTTTCTTTAGGCAGCTTCCCAGCTTTGACAAATGTCCAGCTGGGATAACCACATTTACTCAGGGCCTTCTTGATATGCTGTTCTTCTGCTTCCCTGGCCGCTGTGTCTGTGGGGATGGTGTTGGCTCTGTGATGATGGGAGTCAAACCTTAAATACTGATCCGTATGCGTAGGTTTCCGGTACACATCAGCTTTTAGATATCCCCCATTACTGATGGAAATCTCACAGTCTAAGAAGGCTAACCTGCCATTTTTCATATCCTCCCTGGTGAACTTGATGTGTCGGTCCACCGAGTTAATGTGATCCGTGAAGTGTGGTACGTCCTGAGATTTGATTTTCACCCAGGTGTCATCCACATACCTGAAACAATGGCTTGGTGGTGTTCCAGGGTAGGATGGCAAAGCCCTCTTTTCCACTTCTTCCATGTACAAATTGGCCACGATGGGTGAAACTGGGGAGCCCATGGCACACCCATGTTTCTGCCTGTAGAACTGACCCTTGTATGTGAAATAGGTGGAATGAAGACACAGTTCCAAAAGCAAACACACTTGGTCGATGCCGAGAGTGGTCCTGTTGCTGAGGTTGGGGTCATCCTGTAATCTCTTACGAACTACCTCCAACGCTTCCGTGACTGGGATGCAAGTGAAGAGAGATGTAACGTCGTACGAGACCATGGTTTCATCTGCCTCCATAATGACATCTCTCACCTTCTCAACAAAATCCAAGGTGTTTTGGATGTGGTGTTTAGAGCTGCCTACCAGCGGGTTGAGGATCGAAGCCAGAAACCTAGAGATGTTATAGGTGACCGAGTTGATCAGACAGAAAATCGGTCTTAAGGTGCATCCCATGGTACTCATGGTCATTGATCAGTGGTCTTTGATCAGCGAAAACCTGTAGTGATCACGTATGTGTCAGGATCGGGTCCCCCGAAACAAACAGAGTAACATAATGCCAGGAGGATTGCCAGGATTTATACATCGGGGAAACCAAACAACCTCTGGCGAAGCGGATGGCACAACACAGAAGAGGTACCTCGTCAGGCCAGGACTCTGCAGTCTATTTACACCTACAGGCCAATGGACACTCTTTCAACGATGAGGATGTACACATCCTGGACAGGGAGGAACGCTGGTTTGAGCGTGGAGTCAAGGAGGCCATTTACGTGAAAAGGGAAACCCTATCTCTGAATCAAGGAGGGGGCCTAAGGGTACATCTTTCGCCATCTTACAATGCTGTGATTGCAGCCATTCCCCAACTCTCTGTGAATGGTACTCATGGCCATTGATCAGTGGTTGTTGATCAATGGTCATGAGAATTTGCATAATCATGATGAAGGAACTGACCTCCCAGCCCATTGTTCCTTCAGTGGGCTGGTTTCAGCCATTATGCAAATGTACTGTTTATAAGATTTGGGGAAACCTGCAGTTAGCTGAGACTGAAGAAGTCACTTGGATGAGTGACGAAACGTTTCTCCCACTGAAAACGCTACGTCCAGATGAACAGAATCAACCTTTGGAGACTTTGAGATTTACTTACCTGGATGATTGAGAATGCATCAAGACGTTTTCTGACAAAGCTTAATTTAGCCTTAGTGTTCTTGAGTGTAACCAGTGGTTTGCACCTTGTTGTACTTAAATTCATGAAGGAACTGCAGACTTAGATTGCAGACTTTGACATTGGCACACTTGACTCCTCCAGAGGGCTCTTGCCTTGGGTATTTTTGTTTGAGTCATGCAACTCACACAAGTTTTGTTAACAAAGTTTGGTGTCTAAAATCCCCACCCTGATATCTGTGAGGGAAAAGGGTTGTATAAGCTCTCCAGACATGGCTGACACAAATGCTGATTCATCTGTGCTTCTGCAAATGGTTATTAGGAATGTCTGGAATGCACACAAACAGGTTGAAAAATTAATATGAGCAACAGTCTAAATCCTGGGAGATGTTATTTGTGGATGTACTGCTTGTCAGGTTTTATGCTCTGCGAATAATAACCAAGTAGGATGGTGCAATTTAGAGTAAATATCATCTTTTTTTGCTCCTGTCTTCCAGCAGGGCAGCTGATTGTTAGCTCCGTCTTCATTAGGGCGCCTTGGGGTCAGCTAGGACTGAAATTAGACCGTGCTGATTTGGCCACTTTCCACATCTTGCTTGCCTGCTCTCTCACACACACACACATACGCACAGATATTTCATCCTGCTAAAGCTTCCTGTCAGCAACTAGGAATATAGTGTGGCTGCTTGTAGCTTCCAGCTCATATGTGTTATCACACTCATTCACTCTCAAACTGTCTGTGCTGCGATATAAATGTGCAACCGGGCACTTTATCAGTTTACTAATGAGAGCACATTGCACAAATTGAAGACTGTAAAGGGAAAGATTGCATTACTGAGCAAAGCGTTAAAAATATCAGTGTATGAAAATTAATTTATTTGCAGAATAGTTGAATTAATAGAAATAGTAGCTGTAAGAGCAAGAAGTCCTTGTTCCTGTAGCAGTAGAGATGGTAGAAAAATAATAGGTAAATCTGACAGTATAAATATATCAAACAATAACAGGGTGCACTGAACAGTGACTGTTGTGTTGGTGAAGCCAGACCGCAGCCAGCTGGCCTCAATACAGATCCATCATGTTCACTCCAAAATCTAATTTCAACAAAAACCACTCCCAGGCTCTGCATGGAAAACTGCTGAAACACTGGATTATTATACTTGCATGTGGTTGCCAGCAACACTGATGTGAACTGTTAACAGCAGTTTTATTAATATGGATTTAAATGTTGCACCATCATTTGTAGACAGGGACTCTTTTGTTGTTGTTGTTGTTGTTGTTGTTGCTTTATGATTGATTTACTGAATGAAACAAAGAGGGAACAACTATATTTCTATATATCTATTTTTGGTTCCTTGGTCAGATTGTCGGTAATGTTTGGACTGGTACATGATTACCTGTAACATAACCTGTATAACATAATAAAGTGAACCTGTAGTAGGAACAGTCTAAATTTTGTTCCCTGTAGATCTAGCTCAGCTGGCTGTTAACACTCTTTCCATTTAATGCTAAATTAAGATAACCATCTGGCTATGATTACTTTTATTTACACCAGGGCTACAGATGTTGATTTTCTCAAAGTGATCCATTATGATGTGTTTAGTCCAAATGCCCAAATCTGAACAGTGAGTGAGACTGAAAAATGAGATTTCAGTGAACAATATCATCAATGTCAGTAAATCCAGGATCATCACTAAAGGATGCTTTGAGCATAAAAGACTGACCAGTCACATTTGAACTGCGCTGATCTAAAACACTGCGGCACAAGGACTAACAGGTACTAGACGGTGAGAGCATGTATGTCCCATTCTGGATTCTCTTCAATGGCTCATATATAAACTCTTGAATAATCAGGCCCCATTACGTCTTACAGACCTCATAGCACCATATTATCCCATCAGACTGCTTCTCTCGCATACTGCACGTTACATCTGGTGGCTCCTCTCCCAGTTTAAATTCACGAGACAGACACCCTCTCTACTTTTAAGATAAGGTTTAAAATTTTCCTTTTTTTCCTTTTTTGATAAAGCATATAGTTAGGGCTGGATCAGATGACCCTAAACTATCCCTTAAGAGCAGGTAAGGCTGCTGTGTTTGATGAATTTGTGAATACGGAGCCACTACTGCATGCCATTAACTTATGTCTCCACCATCTCCTATGCTCTCTTTCTTGCTTCTCTTTCCCCCAAGCCCCAACCAGTTGCAGTAGATGGCTGCCCCTCAATGAGTCTGGATCCCTTGCTGTCAAAAGGGGTTCTTTCTTCTGACCTGTGCTTGCTCACAGGGCATCATCTGATTGCCGGGGTTTTCTCGCTAATATTGGAGGCTCTTTACCTTGCAATATAAAAGTGCCTTGAAGCCACTGTTTTTGTGAATTGGTGCTGTATAGATTAAACTGAATTGAATTAGAAGCACTGATGGTTAACACGTGAAGCACTAGGTTAGACAGGCCTCTGCACCACCCCCGTAATTAAAACACCAAATGAGGGAATATCTCTTTAAAAGCATGGGGTTCGTTCCTCCTGTAGAGCTTCAGGGAAACAGAGAACGAATGACAAAGAGCATTAGACCAGCATGCACCAGAGCTGTTACTATAAAATTGTTGTATTTTCTTTTAATTTGTCACCTACTTTTAGTTTGCTAGTCTAAAACTAGAGTTGAGTGTTTTTTCCTGCCGTTGCTGCCCGCCTGCTCTCTTTCCACGGCTCGGCTCTAAACGAAATCTGACAGTGAGAATATTTCATGTGGAAAACAGACTGAATATGAGGAAAGGAAACCTGCAAACACCTCTGACCACCAACAGACCTTTCCACCAGACATCCACGCTGTGCTGCAAGATCAGTGTATTACTGGCTGAGGTGAGGATGGGAAAGGGGCCCGCACAAACACAATGAAGGTACATTTGTAATGCCTGTATATGAAAGTAAGACTCCCTGCTTTTTAAAAAAAAAATCAATTTGTCTCTTCACTGCAACACTCTGACACTCTCAAATTCAAATGGCTTAACAATTATTGAATGGATTCATATTAAATTCACTGACATGTTCACCACAGGATGAACCCCCAGGAGCTTGGCCATTTTCTAACTTTTCAGCTAATGGCAATGTGACACGTGTGCTTTTTAGTAAAAAAATCTTCACTGCATCAGGATAGATTATGGTTAATTTTGGTTCTAAGTGATGACCGATATATTCATAACAAATGGCATAATCATGGTCAGCCATGCTTTCTGTTATTAGTGTTAATGAGCAAATGTGTTTTTCGCAGAAGCCACCCGCACTCTCCAAAGAAGAAAACAAATTAGCTCACAGTTATGACTTACTATCTCATAATTACACAGAAATGTGTTTTAATTATAAGAGCCGGATCTTGAAATGAGAAAAGGTCAATGTGATTATCAGACACGGTTATTTGACAAGTCAGAAGCATCATGATGCTTTTATCGTTATCTATGATCTATATATTGAACATGAGCATGAATATTAATGTAAAGGGGAACCGTCATGGTAAAAATTAAAAGTTGCCTTTTGTTTTAACACACGTAAACTATTGCCGGATACACAAAGTATAATATCGCTATGGACAAAGAGACTGTAAGCTGTAACGTGAGCCATTTTACCAACCCTCATATATTGTTTTGCACCAAGATTGGGGATCAACCCAGGTTTCATACATAGAGAGACTGATGTAAATCCAAGATATGACCATCTAACTGAATATGAGAGGGACAATCACAAGAAACCAGTGACTGACAGATGTAGCCCACAGATTCTTCCTGCCATGATTTCCATCCCATTAACTAAACTTCCTCTACCAAGGAGAAAAAATAAAAAGTTGCCTGAATATTTCATACTGTATTTTATTTTTTTTATCGTTAATGTTTGTTTGTTTTGTTTTTTCTGCACTTCTCCCATTCCTGGTGAATCTTTCCCTTCCCTGTTCTGGCCCTGTTGTCAGCCTATCACCACATGGTTACAACATAATCAACGTGCAGTTGGGATTTTGGAGGACTGCACAGCAGCTTGTTCATGGTGGCCGGAAATCCCTCTCTGCAGGCAAATCCACACGCAAATAGACACAACTGCGGTAGCAGTTCTTTACCAGACAAATCCCAGTGAGTCACCACATCACTGTGTCGGTGGGACCTGAAAATATCCACTAAGTTTTCCACTGGTCGCTCTTTTCTGGCTACTCTATGAGCTGACTACGCTCAGCAACCCATCAAAACCATGTTATGTAATGTGATTTATGTATGTATGTATTCAGTTATTTGTTTAATGTCAGGGACCACGCACAGAAACATTCCTCTCATGAGAAAAGATGTTTTGTGCCAGATTTAGGTAGGAGCTCATTTCCATCTGCAGCACCTGTGTAGGTGCACACAATATTAAATAAGGTATAAAATACAAATACATATCAGAGATATATCAGAGATATAAGTATAGCAATATACTATACTCAGCCCCACTTCAAACCACAAAAAATATAAACATTTTCCAACACAAAAAATGCGATGCTGTGTTAAAAACAGATGTGCAATTTTCATAAACCCGTATTTTATTTATTTATTTAACAAAATAAAGGAAGCCCATCAAAATTTTAAACTTATCATAAAATATTTCCTCAGTTCAACATTTTTCTAAAAACCTGGGTCAGGACCAGGAACTATTATATTCATTTAGATTATTTTTTAATTTGGTGTTAACCAGACCAGTTAAGCACCTGGACTCTTCTATTACAAAACCATGCTGCTGTAAATATATGTGGTTTTGCATTGTCTTACTAAAAACATGCAAAAACTACCCTGTCATCAATATGTCATCTGGATTCAAACATATACTATCAGCACTGATGGGGCTAGATATTGATGACATGATAGTATCATGTAGCTGCTGTAGATTTGTAAGCTGAACATCGATGATATAAATCTCTCATTCCACCACATTTGAAAGGTACTAGTGGACTGAGATTTAATGACTGTGGAGGCCATTTGAGTACAGTGAACTCATTGTAATGTTGAAGAAACACATTTCAGATTTAAGCTTTGTTTAAATATCACAGCAGAAATCAGGACTCATCAGATCAGTCATTGTTTTCCAATCCTCTGTTATCTAGTTCTGGTGAGTCTATGTGAACCTCAGTTTTCTGTTCCAAGCTGACAGCAGTGGCGCTGAGTGAGGTCTTCTGCTGCTGTAGACTGTCTGCTTCAAGGTTTGATGTGTTGTGCATTCAAATATGCTCTTCTGCTGCCTTTGGTGTACAACGTGGTTAATTGTGTTAATGTTGTGTTACTGTATTCAGTCCATACTCTGTAACCCTTAGAGTTGGTTGTGCAGTGAAATCCCAATAGATCAGCACTTTTTGAAATATTCAGACCATCCCATCTGGCACTGACAGCCAAGCCACTGTCAAAGTTACTTAGATCACCTTTCTTCTTCATTATGATGCTCCATTTAAACTTCAGCAGATGATCTTGATGATGTCTACATGTCTAAATGCACCAAGTTGCTGCCATGTGATTTGATGAGTAGATATTTGTGTTCATGAACAGTTAAGCAGGTTTACCGAACGAAGTGGCCACTGACAGTTCTTTATTATTATTATTTTTTATTTTAAGCTTGAATAAGTCCACCACATGTGCTTCCTTCCTCTCTTTCTTTCCGAGTGCTAAATAAGAAGCTAAATCAAAAACAGGCCATCTTAACATGCTGCAAGCTAATAAAGGAAATATTCTGACAGTACATATTCATCTTTAGTGCACAACATTTCAAATAGCATTACTGAATTCCAAGCCTTTAATTGCAGTGAAACCTGCTCCGCTGCTCTTATTTTCCAAACTCCCCTGGAGCAAATATGCTGAAACAAAACCCAACTGTACACATACTGTATACATGTTTTTCATCCCTTTGATACCAGCCTCAGTCATAGCAAAGGTTGCTAGAGTGTTGCCAAGGAGACTCAGGATGTGTCTGTTATTGGCTCAGCTGTATCCAGGCAGCCTATATTACCACAGTTACACACAAAAACACAATAATGCCCTCCCTGTTACACAAACACATATGTTCTGAGGCTGTATCAAACCAAGAAGACTCACAGGTCTCTACAGTATATTCTGGTTGTTTCACACAGGCGAATTAAGCAGTAACTGCATGCTTAATTTCACTTTTCATTTTAGCGGTTATCACAGAGCTACGTGGGTCGTCCGATTGTCTGATTCAAACCACACGTGATTCAGTTGGTCATCATGGAGACGCTTTGTCAAATGTTGCTCGCACATTTTGTCCTCCACATCTTATTTGCAAATGAAACGTGACTCACTGCATGGATGAAAGAGTCTTTTCAGCTCCTAGTGAGTGACTCTGTTCAAATCAGATTACAACAAAAGACCGGGGACATCCTGGAGACAAGACAAAGGTGGGCTCATTATTTCCAGGTTGAATAGATTTTATGCCACGTAAAGAAACTTCTACATCCACATCTTTCTGATTAGATCACTTACTTTGCTGATTTCACAGGTTTTGTCAATCTTCATTGAGGTGTTTTTCAGCACAAGTGTTTTGACTTCTGCACCTTTTTTCTTGTCCCGTGAAACAGTTTAAAACATAAACAGAGAGAGTTGGCATTATCTTTCAAACAAAGGCATGAAGGGCAGTAACAGAAAATCCAGTGGAGGATCCCAGAAGAGATTCTGTGACATTTGTCTTTCTGTCAAGAGCAAAGGCCAAAGTGACTGAGTGGAAACTGAAAAGAAAAACATAACGCATCTGCTTCAAATTTCTTGACTCTGTTGTAGATTTATATGTATTTCCAAGATAAGAAATTCTTGCTCCCTTTCTTCTGACAGTTTCTTTTCATCCTTTATTTTTATTCAGTATCATCCAATAATTCCCAGCTAAAACTCTCAGACCAATACTCTTACCAAGGTAACCATATTTTTAACTGCTGGCCATCACATCACTGCTTGTGAAAAATGTGATGAAAGAGTGCGTGCGCATATTTCAAAAAGGGGAAGAAAAAGCCTTAAGAAAAAGCCTTCCTATTGGCACATACTTGTCCTTGTACGTGTTGTTAAAAAACATGTGAAAGCTGGCTCTTGAAGAACAAACACCTTCATAAAAGAAAAAGGTAATCTATAGCTCTTCTTCTCCTGACAGATGACTCATTGGAATCTATTATGCAGATAATCAGCCTAATTAAGACAGTTATCTCTCATTATATCTGCCTGTAGAGCTGTTTTCAGTCACAGTGGGCACCTCTTTCAATAGGATTTCTCAACCTTCAACTGTCACAATTTCCTGCTTCAACCGCCATCTGATGACTTTACTGCACAAGAAAACTGAAGGTCTTGGTCTTTAGCTGTGTGTGCTTGTTAAAATGGAAGCGGCACTAATTTTAAAGGGACAGCTCACCCTAAAATAAAGCTTTTGGGTTTGTTTGGTTTTTTTCATCTGATTGATTCTGATGTCCTATAGTTATCCATATAGACTGCTATGAGTACAACTGAACACTACCACCAATCAAGAAGTCTACTTGTAAAGAGAGACTCCTGACAGTGTGACAGGATGCAAACATTAATGGCATCACCTTCAAAAAGTACTATGGCTACAAGTCAACCACTTTAACATGAGGTTCTATATTTTTGCAAAAATCAAACTGAAAAAAATAAGCTGCAGCTGTAAGATTTGAAATAAAGTGCACATTTACTCTATTCAGTTTACTCTGATGCTCAGTCTTTTTTCTGAAATACTGCATTAATCTGCTAGTTTTATGACTTTTCTGCCCATGTGGTAAGAAGCACTCTCCAGCAGTCTGTATTGTTTCCTGCTGGTGGTTGGATAGATTATGAAATTCGGTCCATGCAAAGACAAACACCCTCTTTTTACTGTCCACCATATTATCTGGCTCCTATATCTGACTCCAGATTTTCAAAATTATTCACTCAAAAAACTAAGCAAGCTCATCTGAATCTTTCTGAGTCCATTTTTTAATTTCTTTTTTTCAGCATCCAGTCTGTGCGACTCATTGCACACGCACAGTATTTCCTCTATCTATGGCCCTGCCTGCTGAGTCATCAGACTTTCCAATGGGATGACAGTGCAAGCATAAAAATAGTTTTTCTGGGCTTGAGTTCTTCCACCTACTTAAGTTTTTACCAAACTTTCTGGGAGATATTTGAATGGGTTGTAGAAAAGTCGGTCACTGTATCGTCATGCATTGGTTTTACATTACAAATTCTGAAGCCTCGTTTTTTTTAACTTACCATAATGGCACAGAGGGAGAAGTGCAAAGTTATAAGATAATGTTAGCAAGCTACATTTATAAATTCTTAAGACACACATCTACTAATTTCCTAAGTAAAAAAACTAATAAGATACTAAAATCTTACTCGCCGATACTGAATCAAAGACATCTTAGTCTGTGCCCCACACACAGCTCATATCATCTGTCAGATAATTCCACAGAAAATGATCCAAAAGACCAAATCAGTTACTTTACTCAGTGACTGATTTGTCCAATTCCCTCAGATTTGTGAGGAAACACATTGCACACCATGCCAAGATATGTTAAAGTTTTGCCTATTAGCACTTTGGGAATCACTATAATGGTGCAAAAGGTTATTTTGGACATTTTTCATTGATTCATTTAGACAGAAAATGGGAACAAATGATGTTTGAACAAGAGTCTGGATTGACTCTTGTATTCAGATGGACGAGGTATAAAAAAATTAACCTCACCAGGCTGTAAATGTGTTTTGAGTAAAATAAAGTAGGGGGGTTTGAGTCTGGGAGTCTGGGGCATTGATTCCATTTTGGAGAGCCCCCCTCCCCCAAGTGACCATTAGAGGAATTGTGGGTTTTACTGCTAAGTTGGCTTCCATTTTTTGCTTGCAAGGTTGTCCCTTGGTCGCCACGAGGGGATATTGTGTTGGAAGACCGTCTTATGAAGGCTTCCCAACAGACTTGACTTCTCACATCATGCCTTTCTTCAATCTAATCCTTAATTTTTTTTTATATCAGCAACATATAAAAACATAATGACAAGGGCAAACAATATCAGCTATGCCTCGTAAGGTAAATATCTTATATAACAAACAATACATCATATTTGAAGTTGACAATAAATTATGGCTCAAAAAACTCACTACTCATGGGTTAGACCACACCCACCTCTGAAGCTTTGTCACTGTGTTTTGCACGGTCATGCTATTGTGTTGACAAAATCCATTCTCAGACATCCAGACAGACATAAACACCTTTCAAAGTCCTCAAAACCGCCTTTGTGGTAGTTTCCGCTACAGTTAGTGCTTCTACGACCACATTTTGCAGGATGACACACACATACACAAAAATACCAGCCACATTGTTGCGGCTGGTAAACATAATTAGTAGGAGACAGAGTTTCGCAGTCAGGTCGCCCAATGTTTAGTCAGAGAAAGTGACTGGAGGAAAAAGTAATTCAGTGTGCCATCATATCGTAACTGCCTCTCGTGGCTGCTGTGGTTGTGGGCAGTAAATGATTTCTCCATAAGCTCATATATCTTTCAGTGTTTACCAAAAATTGCTTTCATCAAACACCGTTTAATATTTAACCTTTTGCATTCAGCCCAAAATGTACAAGTATTGTAATTGGAGTGTCACATAACAGGTTGGCGTGAATTTAATGGTACGCACAAAGTAGGTAAAGCTTTTAAAACCTGCTTTCGTGAAAATAAAGGACTTTTAGTAATATATGGCATCAGATGTCATCTGTGACACACAGTTAAGCAGAAATAAGTAACAGATTTGGTCGCATGCAATAGAATCTGTAGCTGTCCGTCCTGCAGTAAAATCACAGACGCTCCTATTCGAGTGCCAAATGATAACTCAAGCCTCTCTTTAATATTCGCCTTCAGAGACAAACCTAAAATTGCATCCTAATCTCCTCAGTGCTCGGGAAAGGATGAGCTGTTATGTAAAAGAATCTGGAGCTCTCTGGAGATCCAGGAGGTTTGTGTTGAAACCACAATGGCTTTGCCTGGATAATCTCACCCCTCATATTACTGGTGATGGAGGAGGGGGGCACAAGGGAGACAATGTGAGAGAGTGAAAAAAAGAGAACGGGGATGGGATGGAGGATAATGTTAATTTAGTCAAAGCTGAAATCACACACATAGGGAATGTGGGGCATCTTTGTCACTCAGACCCATTCAACCTTCACACACTTCCACCACATGCACATACACACACACAAATACACACAAAGTACTAAAAAGCTGTTCACACACACAAAGGGATTCTCTTGTCACAAAGAGTGGGTTGCTGCTGAAACACCCGTAGAGATTTTGCCTAATCTGCCCTTACAGATTTCAAATATTATTTATGTGTGAGTGCGTGCATGTGCATGCTCATAAAGAGGCAGCAGCAGAAAGTGCCATGGGAAAGACCTTGTCGCATCCAGTTTGATGCTGATATTTCACATCCCTCTGTCTGTGTGTGTACGTTAGGCTGGATTTGTGGTAACTGAGAGCATGAACGTTTGCGCACGCGCGTGTGTGTGTGTCTGTGTGTGTGTATGTGTGTAAATACTTTGATCTCCAGAGCTCCCTAGAGTTAAGCTCTTCCCTGCCTGACATCTGAAAACAGGCAGTCTGTCATGGCAGCCTCTTTACTTAGAGCAATGAGAGAGAGAGTGAGAGGAGCGGGTGGTGCAGTACAGATACAGTAAACAAAGACAACGGGTGGGGAGGAATCATAAGTGTCCAGCCACAGTGAATTTGACCCTCATAATAAAAACAAAATCTATGTAAATCTGATAAACACCAGTAAAGGCCAATTCTGCCAAACACTAACTCAACCGGGATGTTCAAGGTCAGCCTCACCCATGTACCAACATGTCTCAGGGGAGACTCCAGTGGATAGCTCCACCTGGTCCATGAATATGGTTGCAAGTATCAGTTCTTTTCTGATAGTAGTATTTACAACCTCAAGTTTAAACACAACTGCTCTTTCAAGGTTTTTACTAGAGCATATCCAAATGACACGAATGGTAAACCAATTAAAATTCTGATGAATAACAAAATAAAGTGAAAACAACCACATTCTACTAAAGCAGCCACAGTGTATACCATAGCAGTGATTCTCTTTGTATTGCCATTCTTCTTTCAAGGCAAAAGAAAGAAGATGCCACTGACAGCAGACATGACATCTACTAAGTTAGAAAACATTACAGTAGGACATGAGGTGGAGGTGAGAGCCAAAGTGTCTTGCAGAGAAGTCATAATTGTGTGTACCTAAAGCAGCTTAAATGGCACATCCCATTTGAGATGTGCCAATTGCCTATGTAGAAAGGCTTAAGCTAAACCATCAACTGATGTGAGCTGGCATTGAAATAAACTGATCTACAAAAAATTATTATTTATTTATTTATTATTATTATTATTATTTAGGCCCAGGACCGGTCCCCATATCAACCTCTGGTAAATATTCCCTGACTGGCTAGTAAGTAGTTGCTGTCTGTTGCTGGGTAAATTCAGTTAACTGCATCGAGAACCTGCCTGTGATTGCTTTGGTAACTACCATATTGTCGTGGTTACCTGCAATTTACATAGAAGATGACAACTTGTCTGCACATACTGGCTAACTAACCAGTGAGATGTAGCTAAATTTGAAAAACTGTTACGCAAAATGAAAAAGAGATTGTGTCCTTTCAAAGTAAAAGAAGTCTTCACAGTTTTGTAACCTCTTATCAAATCGCTGACGCCCATACAAACTGTGGATGACTGCAACAACTTGCTAGCAACCAAAGCAATCACAAGGAGGGCTGTAGGCCTGCGTGTCTCGAGCTTAGCAATACATTTCACAGCTACTACTAGCAATCATTTGCCACCAGTCAGGGAATTCAAATTTTTCCCTCGTGATCAGTGGCTTCCAGATGGTCTCTGGGCCTGTATGACTGAAGGGTTTTAAAGGTTTAGCAAAATAATACGGTGCTTGTAGGCTCTTTACATGCATGCGTGAACTTTGCATTCTAGTGCAGTCAAAGCCTTTAGCGTGAGGGTGTGTTCAAACTGAGTATTTCGGGCTGATTCATGTGATATCTATAATTCATAAATTTGGTTTTCCTGGCCAGTAATGCCAGATGAACTTGGGAGGTTCTAAGTACTCTTTGACCCAGAGAATGTTTGTTTGTTCTGGTCTTAGATGAATGTGTGGTTTGGTCAAAGTGTTATGATAAGTTTGGATCCAGTGATTCCAACATATGGGTGGTAAAAAAAAAAAAAAAAAAAACTTTGACATTTGATAGTCAGGAGTTTGTCGTGCTTGGACAGCCTGACATAACAAATTGAACTGAGGGAAGACCACAGTCTGATTATAAATATCAGCAATTTCTTCATCTCTTTTCCATTTTAAGAATTTGAAGGGAGGGGAAATAACAGCCATCATGCAGACAGACAGAGTGCATCATTCCAAGTGAGACTGATGATGTTTGGAATGGAGATCCAGGAGGATAACAAGATAAAACTTGGCCCAGAATAAACCATATTCATTTTTGTTTGCATGGTGTTTAGTTTGAATGTTTTTGGGAAGTGTGAAGCTAACTTATTTAAATTCACATTCTTCAACCCAAACAAAGAAAACAAACAGTTAGCCATAGTGGGACACTGCTGCGGTGAGGTGGACCCAAATACCAGTGCATCTCTGATAGTCTCTGGTTTGAAACAGCTTTGAACTACCATGCACAAACAAGTGTTTGCTGTCTTCCCAGTTAAAACGAATCAAAAACAGTGCTCGTGTTGTCCGCTGGAAGTAGGCGAGCAAATCGAGAAGAAAAAAAATTTCCATGTGCAACAGGCCACAACAGCCACAAATCACAAAGAAAAGAAACAGCTGACGTTTGCATCCCCAAATGAGCCACTTCTTTTTTAAATATGGGGCCTGTTAAAATTTCATCCAATCCAGATTCAGGATGAGGTGTTCACTAAGCAGAACCATCTGTGACAGAAGAATGTGAGGCTTGGATAACACAGCAAGTTTTTTCCTCTTTCCTTGAAAGGCTTTTATGGGGTTTTTGTATTCTGCCAAACATTCCTGCTGTGCATGATTTCCAGCAAAAGTATTTCCCAGGCCTGCAGGAATGTTCAGACCCCTCTGCCTCGACATGTTTCAAATTGTTTTTCTATTATTAAAATATTGTTTAATATTTTCCATATCGTTCTGCAGTTGCTTGAGGGTTACAGCACATATTTCTTGAGAAAGAATCAGTTCACAGGTGAGCCATTAAACTTCCCACCATGTAGGCCTGGCTTTACTGGTTCACCAGTGAGGAAAGAATTGGAAAGGATTTGCTCAGTACACCAAAATGTCCAAAATAAGACTGTATATAAAAGATAGATACGGCCACGGTCACGTAAAGTTTTTACAATGAAACAGTGGTTCTTACATAGAACTTTTCTACTCAAAGTACTCAACTGTTGCCTCCTTCATCCATTCACACAAGCTAGTTAGTTGTACTGGGAGATGCAACTCTCCCTAAACAGCAGCAGCAACCAATATTCCAATATGGTATCTACATATAATAGATAAGAAGTCCCACGGACTTAACTTTAGCTAATCTGTTAACATTATGGTCCCTGGATTTGTCCTTGTTTGATATTTAGGTTTGAGTTTCTGTTCTACTGTTTGAAGTTACTGATTCCTGTTTCCATTTCTTTATTATATAGTGATTGTGATTCCTTGTAATGTTGTATTATATTCTAGTATCTGATCTCTGTTTGGTTTCTTTTTATTTCTATTCTAGCAATGAGTTTTATTTCTTTTGGTTTCCTGGTGTTTTTGTTCATGTCTGGTAGTGGTAGTAGTCTCCCCGGCATGATTGTCTTTTTATTCCTAAGTACCTTTGCGTTTCCTGGTCTCGTACATGTTACTATATATTTATGCTTCTGCAAGAAATCTATGCTTGTAGCTGCACTGTAACCACAAACCTCTCTGAATATTTAGGTCATTTTTTTTTACTTTTCAAAAGCTAATTCCTGGAGTTTTTTGAGCATTCTTATTTCAGAAGTCATACTTTATAGCAGTCATTCTATACAGAATACTTCTATGCTCATTTTTTCAGTCAAAGGCATCATCCTATACTGGCCGTTAGGAAAAACTGAGGTTGGAGACACTTCATGATCATGAATTTATTGAAATGGAAAAATCTCTATTCATCTCAAATTACGAATGTTTCATAATTGGAAAAAGCAAAAACCTCACATCTAATTTACACTGATTTTGAAGGACTGGCACTGATTGAAAAAAGGGTGATTGAATGGGACAAAAGTTCTAGACTATTCCTGAATGAAGCTGTAAGATGCCATGCCTGATACTACTTAAGAATTCCAGTAGCCTAGATGACCAACTTAGATTGCCTAAAAGTCTCATATGGGTTGAAAGAGAAATAAATGTTGATGTTATCTACAAATAAAATGCGCTGAATGATAAATAATTTGTTAATTCTATAATTTAATAGTTGGTCATAATAAAGAGTTTAAAAAATGGCAAAGCCCTGCAAGATATAACAAGACAGTGGGGTAAAATCGGATACGAGATAGCCGATACAGATTATGGAATTTCTATTAGTGAGATAAGATCCAAACCGATCGGATGCTGCTCCTGAACAAAAACAATACATGAAAGAAGTCCTAAAACCAAACAGCTAGTTAAAACTGATCTTATTGTTACTGGTGGGAACATGCTGGAGTTGATACATCACAGCAGGTAATTTGTCTGTTAAACTAAGATAAAATGAATGTCAATATTGACGCTACTGTACAAAAGTCTTGAGCCACTCATCCGTTCTTCATATTTTGCTTGAAAAATGGGAAATAGATGCAGCAGTTTATAGGAATGTGTACACATAAATGGAAATACAATATACAAGGCCAAAACATAGTATGTAGAATTCTAATGAGCTTGAAAGTTAATATTTGGTAAGACCACCTTGATTTTTCAGCACATTCTCAAATTTTTATTATTATTATTTCTTTAGGACATATACTGTTTCTCTGCTATAGATAGGTTTTAGTTGAGTGAAAATGTCCAAAGAAAGAAATCCTAAAGATAACTGTGCTTCGATTATTTCTCTACTTCTGTCCTTGTACTGCCAGGTGCAGCAGTGGGCTGGATTCTCTTGCTGGCCAGCACAGTGGGAAACACTGGTGTTTCTGGCTTCAGCTGCTTCACCTGTTTCCGATTCCACTAATCAAACCTCACATTTTTTAAAGACCGCCTGGTGCTCACTTTTCCTTAGCTTCTGCTGAAAACCCAGTATTCCTTGCGTGGGCTCAGTCTGAAATCCTGTTCTCTTGTGTGTTTCCTGTAAAAACCTCTGGAGAATAATAGTTAAAGTCAGATTCCTCAGTTTCTCCCAACCTGGAAGATTTCAAGTCACCTTCTGTCTGGAGGGAAACTGCCTGACCCATTCCAGATGAGCAGCATTTACCAGAGTCAGTTATTCATGCCTTTAACTATTAAGCAGCGACTTTCTCTGGGCTTTCTCTGTCTCTAACAGAGCGCTTGCCTTGTGGGTTAACACTTGCATAAATTGTAAGCACGCTCTTGCAGCAGCTAGCTCCATTGAGGGCTTTATATTTATTATTCAGTAGAGATTAGGCTAGTCCGTCCCATGTTTTTGTTTTTCTCACTTTGAAACTCTGAACCTAAACCAGTTGCAGCCCAGTGAGTATTGTTCTTGTCCAGCAAGTCTTGTGAAGCTTCTTTAACGCAGCAACCTTGAAATCTGTGTGAAGCAAATGCCTCCTAGGGCCTCAGCAGAGCACAGTGAGAGAAGTGAAAATTGAGGGCTGGTGTTGTGAAGCTCATGAAACCCTTATGGGAAGAAATATAAACCACAATAACAGACAACAGGACACCTCATAATTGCTCTGCCGAAATTCCTCTTGTACTGTTCAAAGAACAGGTGCCCTTGTTGCATTTTTGATAATTAAAAGGCACCAATTCATAAAAGATGCCATTTACATTCCCACCTGTTATCTATGAAAGCACTTGTATTCAATTTAGGAGTTATATCAGTAGAAAATCAACTCCTCCTGGAGGAAGGATCTGAGAGAGGTTTTCTTTTTACATACTGGAGGCTGATCAGACATCCGAGGATTTGGGGGGGAGGGCAGAGCTCATCATCAGTCTGGCAAGGAAAGCAAGAAAGCTCAAACCTGGTGATAGCAACAACACAGCGACTTGCAAATCTGTGGTGGGGACGAGCCACATCGCTGCTGTCTATCACATAGCAATGGGCCAATTTACTGCTAATACAAAATATCACTCAGAGCACATTATCGTGAAATGGATGGAAATGAGGAACATCACCTTTGATAAGAGTGCTATGATGAGAGTAAAATACTTTATCCTTCAGTGAGCTGGTGATGTGCTGCTGTGCATCGTTATAGTCCTCACCTTTTTAACACTGCTATGAAGTCAAGCTAAATTGGCCGCTGGAACAAAACTTGACCCAGGGAAATAAACTGTATTGAAAGTACTTGGTTAGGATTCACTCTTAAATGTTGTGTAATTACTCTCTTTTCCCCCCTCGTTGTCCTGCAGGAATACACACATACAGACACACGGAGGCACAAAGACACTGTGTGTACCACTCTTCCCATCTTTATTTCTCAGTGTATGTAGGTCACTGCTGCAAGCAGGCCATCTGGGCTATCAAGGCGTAGATGAGTACTGATGGAGCCTACTTGAAGCATCTTTTTGTTTTTAAAGTCAGAACCACGGCTGGGGATGAGGGTCATTTCTCTCCAGCCATTGCTTCCCACACTGACACAATTTAACATCACTGCTACCAATTTAACTCCTAATTCTCTTCAGAACTTTATTAACAGTGACAAAACAGTAATTTTAGAAACTGTTCTGACTTTTTCATCACTTGGTGGTTACATGAAAATGATTGTTATTTATGAGTCAACAAATGGTGATTCATTGAATAGTTGGCCCTAGAAAATCACCCACAGAATTGGATCCTTTTTGGCTGCTTTGGCTGTTTGGTGAAGATTTAAATGCATTCATGTGCGCTGTGAACTCCCTATTAATGATACTAATGTGTATGTGCCCAGAAGCTTGTAAACAATGTCAGTAGGCCTTCCCTAAGGTGGGGATTATTTAGTTTTGTGTAGGAGGTGGATGAGTAGTTCACTTTCCTGTTTATGCTTTCAGAAGAGTTTCAGAAGACTTTGTTGAACGCGTAGATAAAAGGAGCCACGTTTGTATAAACTGACTGTTTTTTTGCAACTAAAGTAGTTGCCCCCTGCTGGTAAATGAAAAGAATCCAGGTACTTCCTGCACTCATTTCACTTTTAAAGCCTGGAAGCAACATTTGTTTGTACACAGCTTGTGAATTTGATTAACGCAGAAACTAAAAGACTTTAATCTGCAGTGTTAAGCTGGATAACTCAACCCAGGAATTGCATCTCATATTTTTGCAATTTTATCTCACATTAATGGTTGTGAAGAAGCTAAATTATAAGCCAACACTGTAAGCTTTTAGGATAAAGACTATTTCACTAGAGTTCACCATGACTGTTTCTGTTTCCTAAGCTACAAAATGTGAGGGAGGGATTTGTAGGTGCCACAGAAGGTAAGAACATGGACCATTTTCACACAACAGGCGGTCAGAAATGGCTTTTTTCACAACATTATCTCTACTGGCTGCCACCACACACGTAAGAAGCTACTGAAGCCAAAAGGGCCTTTTATGGGATGTTCTTTGATAGTATGACAGTTGGAAAGAGTTTGATTTCATTGCTGTGTGATAACAGAAAAGGGTTCTGAAACCTCATGAGTAAAACATGAGACTTGACAGGTTTAAGAGGTGAACATCACCATCATCGGACTGTTTGCTGATTGCAGGGATGGTTGATGCCATCTTTTTAAAGATCAGATTATATCAGTCGAGTTGGTATCGAGCAGATGGGCTGATTGTATGCCACAGCTGATCAGTACTGCGTGCGCTGCAAAGAAAGCAGAGGTACAAGTCAAAGATTTCATGTTTGCCAGGTAAAGAAAAAACAAAAAAAACACGACGAGACTTAAATCCTCTGTTTGTTACCCACATGAATGGCAGGAAAACAGTCTAGCTTAAAAGATATATCCTCCAGTGTCATCTTGAGCAGCTTAAACCTCCAAATATTAATATTAGACATTCATAAGGGACAAGCACTGTTTACTACATCTAATATTGTGAGTTCTGGAGTGGTGTCTGCTCTTACAGCTGCATTAACACCTACATGTACATTTCACCAGCATACTGCTGTAGCAAAGGGAGCAAGTGGCTACAAGTCAGCAGCACCAGGCCGTGAAATTACCTTAATTTTGTCCACTATGCAGCCTACAACACACATACAGACACATCATCATGTCCCCAGCCACAGTTGAGTGCACACACCACACTATCTCCCTTTTTTTGCTCTCCTGGACTCGCTGTTTTTATGTGTACGCGTGTGGGAGGTTGACTGGGATTGTGCTTTATTCTTTTATCTGTGGATGACTCTACATGTGGGTGTGTAGCCATACTGTGGGATTGTGGGAGTGTGTCTGGGAATGTCTGAGTGCGAGTGACTTTTTACAACCCTGGAATCCATGTCTTGCTTTTATTTTTTGAGGTATACAGTGTTTTACTCACCACCCACTCAGTGCAAGGGCATTATACCTTTTCAGCACTTCAATGATCTGTGTTTGTGTGGATTCAAACATACTCATGCACCTTCAGTGTTACTAAAAAACAAATGAAGGCTATAGTTCAGGTGTATATTTGCAGTGTGAATGAATAACTGGACTGAAACATTTTTTTTAGTACTTCTCGCTTTTGAAAATTACAGGTATTGGGCCACTTTGTTGGGTACCCCTGTTCACTTGCCTACTAAATAATAATAAATAATAATGAAGTTCAACCTGAGCACCAAAATGGGGGAAAAAGGTGATTTAAGTGGTTTTAAGCATGACATGGTTTTTGGTGCCAGGAGGTCTGGTCTGAGAATTTCAGAATGCAGATGAACTAATGAACTACTGAAATGAACTCTTCTGAAGGCTCCTTCCACCATGATAATGTGCCCTATCACAAAGCTCAAATCTTCTCCAACTTTTTTCTTGAAAAACGAGTTCACTGCACTCAAATGGCCTTCAGTCACCAGTCCAACAAAGCACTTTTGGCATGTGGTGGAACAGAGAGATTTGCATCACGGATGTGCAGCTGACAAATCTGAAGCAACTGTGAACATTGTGTAATAGACAGCTGCACTACATTCTTTTAACCCACTTCTGTTTTTATTGTGATTCTTTTGTATTTTTGTCTGTGTTTTTTTATTTCCTTCAGCAATGCATATGTTGTGTATTGACTGAATGACCATAACGGAATCTGATTCTGATGCTGTCATGTCAATATGGACCAAAAATCTCTGTGGGATGTTTCCAGGATCTTGTTGAATCTTTGCCATTAAGAATTCAAGTAGTTTGGAAGACAAAAGTGGATGCAACAAGGCACTGTAAGTTAGTTATTTGATCACAATTTTAGGAAATTTTAGTTTAGCCCTTGCTTGTCACACCTGGTTTCAAAATACCAAGATGGGGATATTGAAAACGATCAACTCCAAGCTTCAAAACAATAGCAATGCCAACGTTGATATTATCTATGGTTCTTACTCAAAACAATAATGCATTGCACATAACAGTCTACACTGTTGCAACAGAATGGATTGTAAGTAAGTTCTTACACTACTCATTACATTCTTCTTGTGTTACATTATTGCTACATAATTGCTATTTAACAATACATGCTATAACCTACATAACAATGTTATTGAGCAATATGAGCTTAAGCTACAGAATGATACAAATCCCTATCCCAATTACTCTAATAAGAACAGATCAGTAAGTAATGATATCTGGCATGCCAGCATACTATTTATGAATGCAAATATGAAATTTTTGTGTTTATTGTGAAAACAGTGTTATGCAGCTTTATAGCAATGAACTGGTAGTGGACATACAGAAGACAGAGGTATGAATTGTATTTGGGGGGCAAAGCAGACTGTTGCAGCAAAGGATTAGAAATTGAGCTTGTGGCATAGCTGATCTGACAGAGAAAGCCTTTCACTGCGCCCTACTGCTACACAGCATCTAAAGATTTACACACAGACACACACACCAGGCAGGAATGCTGAAGCGGAGTGTGGAAAATTGATTGGAATGTTGTGTAGGGCGTGTGTATTTTTTCATATAGTCCGGGGTTTGTCTGTTGTTTTTGTGTGTGTGTGTGTGTGTGTGTGTGTGTGTGTGTGTGTGTGTGTGTGTGTGTGTGTGTGTGTGTGTGTGTGTGTGTGTGTGCGCTTGATGGGGAAGGGCAAGGAAGTTACGGTTGTGATCGTCTATCTGTGTGTGAATGAGCGTGTCTGCATTTTTGGCTTTGAAGTAATACTATTTCAGGAGATAGTTTGGTTCCTCACAACCAGAAGATTGATATTAATCTGTAGCTTTATATAAGACCGAATTGTCAACTCATTACACTCGGCTCCAATCTCCAGTCTAACACCTAACCAATAACCACAAGGGAGGGGATTCAATTTTCCTTATCCAATAACTGGAGACCCACATATGTGCCTGCAGCTAACATCATTCTAAATTAACACTGACGCAAAGCCATGCCAACATGGTGGTTTTGCCAGGATTTTACGAGTCAAGTGGAGTGAATAAAAAACAGTTGCCGATGTCCGTGCCTCAGAGCTGCTGAAAACAAGCGATCACTGGAGTTTAAAATATCCATGCAGTGGTGCACAACTTGAATAAACAATTACAAATTAAAAGTGCTGATAGGCATGCTGTTAGTCCTTCAGCACCGCTCTACGGACAGCTGTTTAGAAAATGCATTTCTCAGTTTGATACCTTACAAGTCAACTTAGTGAAACAGACAGATTGAGCAATCTCACAAGTAAGCGAGTAAGCCTGGCTAGCTCAGCCCCGATTAAAGCAGCAGATAAAAACATCCACCTAATATTATGTTTCCTGCTCGTTTCAAGCTTTACAAGAACTACCTGCTTCAGCTTCAGAAATGCTTGGCAATGCCAAGTCTGTTTTTCTCAAGGTTGAGTAGTCTATTGCATGTTTTTAGCTGCACAATTTTTCCAGTCTTTTTTGAGTTTGCAGTTTTTGTGTTCAGTTTTCATCGCCAACAATATTGTCTTGTAGACTTGTGTAAAATTACTGACATGAACGTGCAGCATGTTGCCCACAACTCTGCTTGTGTCAATACATCCTCAGTGCGGTACTGATGTGCACTAACTCAGTAGGACTAGCATTAGTGCAATAGGCTCCACGCGCACAAGGAAATGCTGATACTAGCTAACTATTCTAATGTATATTTTAGTGATCTTTTTAAATCAATACTTTTAAAAAACTAAACATTTTTGTTGCATTGTAGCACAGTTATTGATGTAAGGACTCCAGCTGTAGGTCATATAATGGTTTTTCCAGCTCTCTACTCAATAAATCGGCATAACATTGATATTAACCTTGATGGGAAATGACATCTGATAACCACATTTTCTAAATTGTTGACTCTGAGATTTTGTCTCAGAGTCAAGTGTGTAAGGCTGCAAATGTGTGCATGCAAGAATGGCCTAACTGTGTGTATATGATAAACATCTTGGTCACCTGTCACTGATTCAGGCCTGCTGGAAAGGCCATTCATGCTCTTCCCCTCCCCCACCACGGCTATCTCTCTCCAGTCCACCTGTCTCTACCTCTGCTCCCTGACCTGCATTCACTTCCTCAGCCTCCAGCCTCATCAGCAGCACAGAAGATGCTGCTCTCTCCCTTTCTCTCTCTCATATGGCTGCTAGAATAAAGGCAGCACTGTATCCTACAAAACCAATGATGATGTCAGCTTGTTATTGACTCTCCCAGGTCTGAATGACTGAGCAGAGGATAGGGGGTGGGGTGGAATCTATCTATTGCAGTGAGGTGACCAGCCAAGCACAAATGAGCTATAGTGTGTGTGCGTGTGTGTTTGTGTGTCTGTGCCGGTGTGGTGTGTGTGGGGGATGGGTGGGATCCTGCAGTCCTTGTTTCCGCAGACATAATCTGTCCCAGTTGCTGCACACCTCTTACAGTTTACAATAAGCTCGCTCTCTCTCCCTCTCTCTCTCTCTTCACCCCTCCCCCACATCTCCCTTGCTGTTTTCCCTCCCTCCTGGTTGATTTGATCTGAGTACCAAGGCATAGAGATGGACATAATGGGTAGTGAAACGAGAAGAATAACCAGAAGGACCAAAAATAATAAAATTTGCTTAAATGTAAAATTACATTGCTTGTGAGCACACACTGCTAGCTATTTCTTTTATAAGTGTTTATATTTATTATCTGTTTTTAGTCAGTCATCAATAGTATTGGACAGAGAACACAACAGTCTGTATATAAAAGACAGACGTGGACCACAGACTGTTTAAAAGATGAATGAAAGCACTGAAACATCACCCAATTTGTGATGTCCTGTTATGAAACCTCTAGAGTAGTGTTTTCACAGTCACCGTCTTGGTGTTTTGAAAACTGGATGAGCAAGGTGTGAACCTGTTGGTGAAATTGGATTCTCATTAGATCAACGGTCCCCAACCTTTTTTGTGCCACGGACCGGTTGATGTCCGACAATATTTTCACGGACCAGCCTTTAAGGCGTCGCGGATAAATACAACAAAATAAAACCAGTACCGGTACCAAAAAAAAAGATTTATTCATAACACATGGGAATAGACCCAGGGAAACCAAACTAACGATAAAAACAATAAAAAATAATGTTAAAAACCGATAAAAAATCCTGAGAACCATCAATTTCACACCCGAGCCTCAACTCTGCTGGCCCGGTACCAAACGACTCATGGACCGGTACAGGTCCGTGGCCCGCGGGTTGGGGGGCCGCTGCATTAGATAACCACTTATCAATCACAAGTCATTTACCAATGAGGATATCCTAATTTACCCTCTATTGTGACTCTGATAATGACCGTAATTTACAAAATGAACTTCATATTGTATTCAGTATGATTTAGACTTATCAATTGAGTCGATAAAGTCCTCAGGAAAATGTTGTGCGGGGTCAAAGAGAAAAGTGTAGTTTTCCCACAGACTTTTATAAAGCTGAGCTTCCTGTTCAAACAAAAAAAGCATGAAAAACCTGGTTTAAACCATTTCTCAGCCTTCACTTTTCAGACCCGAGTCCATTTTAATGTATCATAAAATGAACTGCTTCTTTTTGAAAACAAGAAGTCACATCCACAGAACCACAAAACTGCCTCGTCTTTGCAGATGATGTGGTTTTGTTTGCTGCATTAAACCCTGACCTTTTGCCTGTTTCTGTCAGGTTGTGCTGAAAAGGACCCAAATGCAGATTCTGAAGCTAAACTTGATAAACAAAGACAACTTTTATTTCAATGGAGTATAAACCCATAGAAACCCAAAACATAACAAATAAAGAGAACTGAGGCCATGTCCACACTAATACGTTTTAGTTTGAAAACACATCTTTTTCTCTCCGTTTTGGCCTTCCGTTCACACTGAGACGGCGTTTTCGGTCAATGAAAATGGAGCATTTTGAAAACACTCTCCAAAGCGGATCCATTTGAAAACGCCGTTTTCGCGTCACAGTGTGGGCAGCAAACCCGGCGCCTTTTCGAAAATGATGACACATTTTAGTCATGTGATGCAGTCATGTGATAGCGGAGGGCATTACACAGCAGTTGTTTTGTTTGCTCTCAATTTTGACAGCCCTATTAAAGAGTAATATCAGTCAGTGCATGCTCCAGATAGCTTTTCTTCAAATTCTTTAATTCTCACTCGCTTTTGCAACTTTGTACTTTTGTGTTACCCGCAGCAACAACTCCACCTCACTGTTAGTCCATTTAAAAAACTCGGTGCTTTTCCTCGACATTTTGCCGCAACGTTTCAAAGAGCCGGAAAGTAAATAAACGGCAGAGAGAAACTAGGCAGGTCGAATCGTCTTGCGTTTCACCCATGCACAATACTGGAACGTAAGTGTTTTGGGCCGTTTCAATGTGGACGCACAACTCTGTGAAAGCGAATGAAAACGATAGAGTGGACACAGAGTGTTTTCAGACGTACACGCCGTTTTCAAATTTATCCGGGCTAGTGTAGACGTAGCCTGAACAGGCTGGAAACAGACAATCTGACAAAGGGAGACACCAACTATAAATACACAGAGGGGTATTTAGCAGAGACACCTGAACTAAATCAGAATAACAAGACATGTGGAAGTAAAAATAAAGCATAGCACCAGAGACAAATGACTAAGTAAACCAGGAAGTAACGTGACAGGAAAACACCTGCCACAATGATCACAATTCAGATAGCTACACTAAAAATAGGAAGGCCTGAGAATATAAAGAAACCAACAAAGAATAAAAGAATACAAAGCTCAAAACACCACAAACACATATCCAAAATACAAAACTCAAACTTATTATACATTATTTGGGTGATTTAAAGCAGCAGACGGAAACTTAGAACCATTTAGCAGGGAGTTGGTGTCCAAAGCTAAGGAGTATCCCAGTTTTACTCACAAATACATAATCAAGTATATTAAAATTAAATGACTGAATGACAGACTGTTGCTGTCAAATTAAAAAAAAAGAAAAAAAAAGTTATGTATACTCCTGTTTCACTTTCCACTCTCTACAATACTACTTTTGAATAGCCAGCTTATCTTAGAGTATGCATGTAGTCTGACTTTGGTCTGATAAAATCAGGGTAGTCAGGTTACATACGTTCATGTAAACACAGTATGAAGGCAAAAGAGGACTAAGCCTTCTTAAAATGGTAGGAATAATACATGAGTGAAAAATGGCCAGCATGCACTCAGTATAGTCCTTTTCTTTGGATATACAATTTAGTTTTCTAAGTCAGTGATGACATCTTTATGAAAATGACCCAAAACACACAATCAGGCTGTCTTATGTGTAGTTGTATCATCTTTATGGATTAGTTACATGTGCCAGCAGTTTAACATGTTGTGTGATCGTCTTTGGTACCAATCAGGCTTCTTCATAGTCCGCATTGTGCAAGAGCTGCAACTCTTTTGTAGCAATCCTGTTGTGTTTCAACTAATACAGTTATTGTAACATTTACACAACACAGGACCGTATCTGAAAGGCCAGAAACTAATCATTAATAGACAGAACAAGCCATTAGTGTTACATGTTTCTTTCTATAGGCTTCAGGCAGATGTGTCGAGATTGACACATTTGAGCAGTTTTCACACTCTATTTCAGTTTCACCCTAACTTAATAGCTGTAAGGCTACGTCTACACTAATCCGGATTAATTTGAAAATGGCGTTTTCGTCTAAAAACGCTCCGCGTCCACACTATCGTTTTCAAGCGTTTCCAAACAGATCATCCACACTGAAACGATCGAAAACGTTACGTTCCAGTACTGTGCATGGGTGAAACGTAAGATGATTCGACCTGCCTCATTTCTGTCTGCCGTTTATTTACTTTCCGGCTTTTTGAAACGTCACGGCAAAATGTCGAGGAAAAGTACCGAGTTTTTTAAATGGACTAACAGTGAGGTGGAGTTGTTGTTGTTGCTGCAAGTAACACAAAAGTACAAAGTTGCAAAAGCGAGTGAGAATTAAAGAATTTGAAGAAAAGCTATCTGGAGCATGTACAGACTGATATTAATCTTTAATAGGGCTGTCAAAATTGAGAGCAGACAAAACAACAGCTGTGTAATGCCCTCCGCTATCTTAGTTTAACTGGTCACATGATTCCATCACATGACTAAAACGCATCATCGTTTTAAAAAGTCTCCGTTTACGCAGTCTACACTGCGCCGTGAAAACTGCGTTTTCAAATGTATCCGCTTTGAGGGGAGCGTTTTCAAAACGCTCCGTTTTCCTTGACTGAAAATGGCATCTCAGTGTGGATGGAAGGCCAAAATGGAGAGAAAAAGATGCGTTTTCAAACAAAAACATATTAGTGTGGACATGACCTAAGACTGACATACACCTTCTCAGAGAAGGACATGGAGATGGCAACTGAAGGAAAGGTCATGAGGTGCATTGCATACACAGTGTGCTGATTAGAGTGAGGATTATGCCACGGTTAACCAGAATAGGCTGTAGTTGTAGGTGCAGTTGTTAGAATTCTGCTGTTTTCTGATCATAGTACCAACAATCTGTGATCTGATTCATGTTCTGAAGTCTTTTTTATTATTGACTCCATAAGATCAGCAAGTTTTCATTGACAATGAAAACCCCTTAAAGACACACCAGCAAACAAATATAAACCAGGTTTAATACCACAACAGTAACACAGTTTTACTTGATGTACATGTGAGTTGTCAGTGTATCAATACACAACAAAATTCATACATTGCTGTCTGACATTTATACATTATTGCCACAGACTGATATGGCAAGCATATCCGCAATGTAAAAGATTATTCTAAACTTCTGAAACGCAGCAACAGCAACATGGGGGATGTTGACGTGAGATTGATAGAGCAACAATACAATTTTACAGCTCAGTGATTGAGGTCTTGTTTCCACATAAACACTTGATGCACTGGCTGTTAAACTCAACACATTTAAATCATCTCCAGGCACTTTTTTTTTTAAAACTTACACTGCTGTGAACTTTGAAAATTTCTTCAAAACATGTAGGCATATAGGAGGCACAAATGTTTAAAGTTATCTTGAAAAGAAAGAGACTGCTTTTAACTTCATTTCACATTTTAGAAATAAAGTGTTTTTGGTCTATATATTTTTTCGTGAACCATAATAACTGAATTTTAAATACCCAACAAACTGTAGCGAGGGCTTAATGCATTTTTTAAAAAAGATTTTTAGTGTCAGAGTTTTGCTTCTAAGGTAGCATACAGATTGCCTCAGCTTCCTGGCAAAGGTTATGGAGTGTGGAAAAAATACCTGGAGACCCCACTCCGAATGTGCAAATTTCACTGCATCTAAATAACCGGCAGGTGAAGATGACATTTCTAGCTTTATATTTTCTTGCTAGATTTTCTGTAAGAAACATTGTTCTTGGTGTCTGAGAACCCCGGAGAGAGTGAGCATGAGGTTCATTCCTCTGATCAGTCAGTAAAGCCTGTGGTTAAGAAGAAAATACCATGACAGGAAGTCATGGTAAGACACGGTGACATGATGTCTTAATATGTTCTATTAATGATTGAAAATCTAATATCATCTTGAACATGCTGCTGTGGGTATTCATGCGCAGGGTTGTCTGCAATTAGAGCCTGTTCATATTAAAGTGTGTGCCACTTGGTCATGAAACATGGAGTACTGTCTCCTGAGAATGAAAATCTATCATATGGTTCAAGTTGTGGGTTAAAACTTGGTCTTTTATGGGTTTTTAAGTGGCAACATTTGCCATGTTTTTACTAAGCAATTCTCTTTTAAAATGGTAAACAACACACAGGTAATAGTATTATAGCTGAAATGTGTCTGTGTTCTCTATAGACAGCAGCAGTTTAGCTGAGTTGATCAAAGATCACGCAATCAATGTATTAGCACATCTACAGCTCCGTTATTAATGGGTTAGAGCCTGTTACAAACTGCTAGGCACCCTGTTTCTCTGCTTATTCTAAGCTAATCAGCGGCTGCATGCACTTTTTTGTGAACAGCAATGACTGCAAAAATATTTCCTTGAATACAAGAAAACTCCACAGGGTACCTTTAAGATGGATTCAGAGAAGTGTTCCAATACTATTTCAAGGTTGTGTCATGGTTGTGTCATATTACTACTGGAGTCATTTATACAAAATATATTTTACTCCGAGGCTACAGGGGCTTAAAAATAAACTAACACACAGCCAAACCATGCTTTACCCAGTGTGATATTAACTCTGTGTTGTGGACTTTGATGAATGCATTTGCGAGTAGGCTCCTACACACCTCTCAGCAGATACAGTAAGTGATACAGTATGTGATATGAGCCGTCACACATCATCTCTCTCCATTTTTTTCAAAGCGCTCCCCGCAGAGAAGCCCTATTTATGGAAGTCAATCATAATCTGTCATATGCCATGACTGAGTTGGAGCCTGCTGCAGGCGCTCAAGATTATCACACCATTTCAAGGCCCCGGAGCCACAGATTTAATGTATAATCCCTGTTCGCTGTATTTTCTATTATAATACATTTACCATTATTATTTTGGGTTCCACCGGTCAGCCAAAACAATTTTTCTGAATGTGTCACCTTGGGCTCTGTGAAGCAGTGGCTGATTAATTGGGAATGTAATTGTTAAAATAATTCATATTGGAGAACAAAGGCCAGATTTAATGGTCATTTTGTACAATCGTGAAGTGGGCAGGGCTATTTTTTCTCCCTTGCTTCTGGAAGTTAAACCCAGTCATAAAGTCCCACATTTCTTTCGCAGAAACTGTCAGGTGACTGGCGAATGGTACAGTATTACAGCTTGGATTGGTCTAAAATTTCTATGGTTAATTAAATTAAATTACATTTCATTTATATAGTGCCCAGTCACAACAGTTGCTTTACCTTACTTATTGTAAGGTAAAGCACTATAATAATAGAGAGAAAACCTCAACATTCAGACAACCCACAAAAGCAAGCTCTTGGTGACAGTGGGAAGGAAGCCCTGCCTGTTCAACAGGAAGAAACCTCAGGCAGAACCAGGCTCAGGGCGGGTCAGCCATCTGTAGTTACTGGTTGGGGGGTGAGAGAAGGGAGACCATACACTTTCTTTACAGTAAAAAATCTAAACAAAGGCATAACAACACTGTGTAGTTATTGCATTAAAATCCAGCGAACGAACTTGAATATAAGAACTGTAGAACAAACAAGAGAGATAAAAAACATTACACTGAGACTGTAAAGGTTATCTCTATGTTTCCCCATAATGCCCACAGCTTTTCTACTGACTGATAAAAACACTTTTATACACAGAATATTTTAACATAATTTAATAATATAAACACTTAGCTATAAATCATGAATAAAATACAGATTTGAGTCAATTAAATATTTCGTGGTACTAAGTGTAGGCTGTCAGTCCGTTGTTTACGTCAGTTGTCACTCTGCTGGGTTTCCATGTCTGTTTACTCTGAGGGAGGCTAAAAAACTTTGTGAATGTAGTCCTATACAGGTCGATGAGTCAGTCAAGCTCACCTCCGTGCAGTGACAGTGATACTGTGCTGAGTTGCTGAGGATATCCTGAACTTTTCTGTCAGTTAGCACTGCTGTTTTTGCTGCTGTTAGCCAGCATTAGTAAAACTTTATTTGAAGTGGATCTGATATTATTGGCCTCAGACTCTCATACGATGTGAGAAAATAATCAGACTGTTTATCAGAGAGAAAGTTTGATTTTTAGGACACTAATATTAGCTAACATAATGTTAGCTTGTAACAGGCCATTGTTAGCTGTCCAGAGATTTGTCGAATGTCTAATCTATTCACAATAAGTGAATTGAATTGAATAAGTAATTGTGACAATATTAGGGATAAATAAGCATGTACATTTTCTTGCGTTAGAGCACTGACTTCAGTTCAGGAGATGAAGCTTGAGGCAATGAGGAAGATGATGACATTTATCCACATGACGATCACACACTCTCTTTCCTTAGTGTTTTTCCTTCTTTGGTGAAGGGGACCCTTTCTCAGATGATGCAACAAAGGTATGATCCTTCACATGTTGAATCTGAAGTTAGGAAATCCCTAGGAGTTCCCTCCTCCTTTACCTTTAGCATACTACGCATGTGGAACAGCAATGCCCTTATCTGTATTCAGTATGGTGGGATAATACGGTAACTTCCACAAATCAGTGTGCTCTTATGTGTTTTTAATTAATTAATTATAAGTTTATGAGAATGCATATACAAAATTATTTTTTTTAATTTTGTCAGGTTTATTTGCACACCCTATTCATATTTTCTCCTCCTCCAGCTTCTCAGATAACTTCCCTACCTTTTCATCTTCCTTTCACTCAGGAGAGTCTTTAGCTGTCTGAGCTGGATTTCCTAGTTGTAAATGTTAATGTGTAAAGAGGTGAGCTGAGATCGATGAGGATATTAAACTGACCGGCTTCCCTTTGTCTTATCAGCCTGATGAGGAAGAACACACAGTGTGACACTTTGTGTGTCATTAGCACACATAAACACACATACAAGCAAATATATGAAAGACATGTCTTCCAATGTTTCTTCTCTCTTTCTCTCTCTCTCTCTCTCTCTCTCTCTCTCTCTCTCTCTCTCTCTCGCACACACACACACACACCAGAAATAGTCATGCAGTATCTGTTTTTCTCTGTCTCCATCTCTGCTCTGCTAAATAATTTAATCACTTAAGAGCAAAAGCCAACCATGCAGTCCCAGTCTCTACCATGAAGGGTAAATTATAGCCCTGTAGGTAGAGAACAGCCATTACTGTATGGTCTTATGAAGACATATTATAGAGCCATACTTTGTTGAGACCTTGTCATTGTCAAAGCACTAAATATGCCAGAGGTGGAATGACGTATTACTACTACTTTGAAGTGGATATAGTCTAACGTTGCTATGGGTTTTTAAAGGCCGATGCTGTTGTTGTTGGATGTGCCTGGCTGAAAAATGTGGCAGAAGGAAGGGCATGTTTGCTTTGAGGTTATACAGTATGTATGAGTTCTCCAGTCAGAGAGAGGGCGGGGAGAAATGAGACAATGGAAGGTGAGAACACAAACGTGAAACCGATGCAAACATCTGTACTCAAGGTTAAATACCAAATGTTACAGTTACACAAATATGGAACATATGTTTAAGCCTATTACCTCTTTTCCACCAGCATGGTGCGGGTGTAAAGCCAGTTCTGCCTCAGTTCTTTTTAAGAACCAGTCCACATTTTCACTGGTCTGAGAACCAAAATGATGTCTAGAACTCAGTAGCAGAAGTTGAAGTCATTTCTATGGGAAGAAAATAATTGTGAATCTGTGGAATCCATATACTTATCATTCTTGAAATTCTTTTGGTAGCTCTTCCCACGTTCACTACCTTTCGGGGCACTGAAGGACACCTTACAAGCAATTGAATACCAAAATCACAGTATGCATAAAATAAGTCAATACAGTATAGAATAAAAAAAATACAGCATCAAACAGAATAGGCAAGCTTAAAAAGATGTCTTTTAAGACTGACTTTAAAGACGGAGCAGAAATCAATATTGTAAATGTGATGCGGGGGAGAGATCCAAAGACAAGTGGCCAATCAGCTGGAAGCGCTAAAGCCTATGGTGGCAAGCGGGTAGTATAATGAGAGTAAGATAAGAGGAGGATCTCAGAGTATGGAAAGGAGTGGCAATGTGCAGAAGATTAAAGAGATATGAAGGTGTGAGAGTATGGAAAGACTTGAAAGGAAACGAGTAATATGTTCTAGGGAATGGCTTCTAGTAACATTATGAGCAGCTACATTTTGAAACAGCTGTTTGTGTGGTAAGCCAGAGAGGATAGAATTACAATAATCAATATGAGTGTAGCCAGAGCATGTACAAGAATAGCAGTACAGTTAGCTGTAAGAAACGGCGTAGCCAACTGATTTTACGTGACTGGAAAAATGCAGACTGAGTGATATTATTGATGTATGTGTCAAAATTTAAGGTGCTAGAAAACAACACCTAAACTCCTAACCTGAGAGGAAGGAGAGATTCAAGAATTGTAAATACACAGAGAGAATTTATCCTAAACATTTTTAGTACGTAACCTAACCTAATGGGAGAGTGGAATTAGGCTGACTGGATGGGTAGAGCTGTGTGTCATCAGCATAAGTACCTGACAAACATCCTAAACATGTGACCTACGGGTGAATGGTAAGTAAAAAAAAAAAAAGGAGCACTGTGACAGAGGCTTAGGGAACCTCACTGACAACTGGACAAGCTTGTAATCTAATTTTTTTTTAAGTATAAATATTTGGACCAATGTGAAATGTATTCTAGTTTAAATGTATGGAACCAGTTAACTATTGGACACCAGTACTGGCACTGCATCTGTGCATACACGTCGCTCAGAGTGAGGAATTTGCAGAGTTCTCATCTGACTCTGCAGCTCCTCTTTAATTTTTTGTATTTTAGTTTCTTTTAGCTGGTTTAATTCAGCATAATAAGTCTAAAAACTTCTAACAGGCTCACAAAAAAAGCACAGGTTTATTGACTAACTAGCTACAGCCCTGTCTCCTTGATGCCTTCCTGTGCATCAAAAATGCCAGTAGATTTTAAAATGAAATGTAAATACAAGCAGATTAAGATTCCCTTTAACAAGTCAGGAAACGTGAATAAATGTGTGGCTTTGTATTGTCTCAAAACCAATATCTTAACATGTTATGGCCAATGATTATGTAGCACCTAAATGTTATTGACATATTTTAGTTGTATATACAGGCAAGTTCTAGCAAACAGGGTCACTGTTGAGTAAAGTGGAGCTTTCATCATTTAAACAAAGACCTGAATCATATTATAAAGCCAAGGGAAGCTTGAGATTATAATAATAACTGGTTTTAGAACAAATATTTTCTGTAGCAGCTAAAAGCCAATAAAATCCATACCAACTATTATGTTGCCAGAGGTAAACCTATTAAAGAGACAGAATGGAAAGACACATGATCAGTGTCAAGTGTTCTGTTCCCAGTCTGGGAAGCATTTACTTGCAGGTCTATTTGAGGTGTATGTCCAATTAGACCTGATAGAAGCCCCAAAAACTGGGAGGAAAGAGATGTCTTGATATTTAACTTCATTAAAGGAGACATGACCAAAAAAGTGCATTAGGAGTGGAGTGTAATTCACCATTTTCCAGCTGAGAGTTGGAGTGATGTCAGGAGTAAAAAAAAAGAAAGAAAAAGAAATTGATCAAAAACCTTTTTGAAGCTGGATTTGGGATGAAAAGAACTACACATTCAGACTCTCTCAGACTTACAGTTGCAATGGCAACTAGGCTTTCAATCCTCTCTGGCACAGCTAATGATGCTTTATATATACACATATAAGACATTCTTGCAGGTTAAGCTACTTTCCTTTTTTTTTTTTTTTTTGGTTAACGAGCACTGAAAATAAAGTTCATACCACAGCAGAGATTTTCTAGAGTATCTTTTTTCAAAGGATTATTCCAGTGTCACTAGGTGTAACTCACACTGTTCCACTCCAGGTAATTCCTTTTGCCGTTGTAGTTGAGCTGCCATCGAACACCTTCTGGCCACAGTGAATGACAGAAATTCAATGTTATATGTTGGTAGGGACAAATATTAAATGGGACATTGGTATTGCTTTGTTTATATCTGCTATACCTCTCTCCTACTCATTGCTGCAGTTCGTAACACAATAAATTCAATCTACATGCAACACTCTGTCAATGCTAAACATCAGGGTGGAAGTATGCATGCACAGATCACACAGTTATTAATAACCTAACAGTGGAGCTGCTCTACTTGAGGACACATCAACACGTGGATTTTTATTTTTTAAATACTGGCATCAATTTGGTGGAAGCTTCAACTCCATTCTGCGCTCCTCAGAGTTCAAGGACACACTCATTATTGAACACCTTTTTGTACAGGGAGGTTTGCTAAAGTTTCTTCCTCTACATGCAGCTTTTGTCAAGATTGCTTAAGCTTGCATGAAGAGAGGAGGTTTCGTAGCTTTTCAACTCACTCCGTGGAATATATTCTTAAGAATGCTGTCAGGCTGTATGTACTGCATTCACACCTCACTGAGGTCCCATCACTATGTGAGCCAGGCCGCCTCGAAGCATCGTTTTATCTGATCACCTTGCAAGCACAATTCCTCTTGTGTGCATTTCCATATGCGCTGACGCATGCTTTTCTTTCTATCTGAAGCCACTAAATAGATTTCAGCACTTTAATTTGATTATTAATATGCTTTTCGTACTGTGACATGTCAAAATGTCTGCTGGTTGTTTACACTATTTACACTACTTTATAATGTTTCTGTCACCCCAGCTGTTGTTGTTGTTTCGCATATAACATAAAGGTATTAAAGTGGTGCTTACATGCTTCCTCAAATTTTGACAAGAAGGTAAATATGAGCATATTTATAGAACTATTTCTTTAACTGCCCATAAATGCAAGAGCTCTGACAGCCTAATCATTTTTAAATAAGATCCATTGAATTCTAAGGCTACACCCACTGTGGAAAATATACTTATACACAACAGAAAATGCACAAAGCTGTATGACAGGGGTGTAAAGTAGGACAAAGCCACGCTCACCTCTTCTGTTGCCATTTGTTCACTAGTCACAGGCTAGACCACCCCAGTCTTAGCATATCCGATCTTCATTTTGATCCCAGCTAAAGTTTTATGACTGTACCTGCCGTGTTTGCAGTGGAATATCTGCACGCGGACATGCATAAACATCTGGCTAAATACTCAAAAACCTCCTTGTGATAGTTCAATTACAGTAGGCTTTTAAAAAATATATACTACTCTGTTGTTGCTGTTAAAAAGTTTGTTTTCTGCTTCTTCACATTCACATGAAGACAAGTTTGAACAGATTATGTAAAACCAGTACAAGGAAATAAGCTCTAAAAAATATGTTGAAGACGACGTTGTCAGACGTCTAAACAATGTTGAGGCTTGTTTAAAAACTGAATGATGATAAGCTGTCTTAGGTTGTTGAAAAGTTTTCTAGAAGAAAAATTTCCCTTTGCATCTGAATTAGTTTGAAAAGTGAAAGGACATCTCTTCATGTTCAACACTTCTACAGTCTCAGACAACCAGCTGATTTGTAGCCAGCTCCTCTTGGCTTTGAGGCAGCATTGCTAAACGCTGCATCACCGTCCTGCTGTAGCATTTGGGAACAATAGGCTCTTACTATCCAGAGCGTCAAACAAATCACAGAATGTATAAATATAACAAGCATGTCTTAAAACAGGCTGTCTGGTACTATCAGTCTGAGTACCTTAAGTGTTCCTTCATAACCAATCAAAAATTAAAGAAAAAAATAAATATTTAGATAAAAGACAAATGTGAAAGTGCACAGAGTACTAGTAGTGTATAATACTTTGTGCATTTATGTTCACTAGTTGAAGAATTGAATCCCTATAGCATGAATACCATACTTTCATAAGATAACTCACTCATTAGAAGTGGTGGTGGTTGGGTGCTTACTGTAGAAGGCACAGAGAAGAAGAAAACACTGAGGCAGAGTACTGCATAGAGATAATGTGATGTGGTTTCCCAGAAAGCCATTACCCTAATAGTGGTCTGCTTTGCCCTGTGGTACTCACTTCACAATTTGCCACAGTGGAGCTGTTTCTAAATCATTGTACCCCCCTGATTTGTTCAGCCGCTATGGGGCAGAGATGCAGTGATGTACCACTGGTGGGATAGCTTCATTTCCTCCTAAAACAAATACAAGAAAAGTCATCAAAGTCTTCAAGGGAGAACAGTGTGAAAATAATTGCACCATCAGACTTGCAGGGCCCCTCTTGTACTACAAAACTCTCCAGGCATGTGAAAGGGAGGGTGAAGAAAACACACTGATGTTCCCCCTCACCCTGTATAAAGGTCATTACCCATCCCCCACTCTTCTTGTTATAGCCACACTAAAGCTCACACTACACAGCACCCCAGGGCTTTCTGTCTGTGTGTCTCTTTGTCTCAGCTGAGCCTTATCTCTGTGTGTGTGTGCATGCTGATGAGCATATGCTTTGGGGTAATACATACATGAGTTGCTGTCTGTTTTTCACAGTTTATGTCTGCAGAATACACATCAGTTTGCGTCTGCTCATGCCTCTCCTTATAGGATGAATTTACATGAGAAAGCCACCACCACACGCTTCTCTGTCACCTCATAAATGCTACTGTGAACACATGTGGTCACATAACCCCGTTCACCTCAGTACGTCTATGTATTATCCTGAATAATACTTGATGTGTTAAAAATAATGGGGTGAAATTAATAAATGTTACCAACTATAAGGCATGGCAAGTTTATTTATATAGCACGATTCAACAACAAGGTGATTCAAAGTGCTTTACAGAGACATTAAAAACAAAAACAAATAAAAAGCATGATTTAAAATTGATTAAAACAAACAAACAAACAAACAAACAAAACAGTATATAAAATCAAAAATCAAAACAGATAAAATCAGAACAGTAGATAAAATCAGTAGTTAAAATGTAAGTTTTGAAATTTAAGCTTAAGTGCGGATTTGGTGCTTTATTCAAATGCAGCTGAGAATAAGTGAGTCTTCAACCTGGATTTAAATAAACTGAGTGTTTCAGCTGATCTGAGGCTTCCTGGGAGTTTGTTCCAGATATATGGAGCATAAAAGCTGAATGCAGCTTCTCCGTGTTTGGTTCTGACTCTGGGAACTGATAAAAGACCGGATCCAGATGACCTGAGGGATCTGGAAGGTTCATACTGGGTCAGGAGGTCACTGATGTATTTTGGTCCTAAACCATTCAGAGCTTTATAGACCAGCATCAGAACTTTAAAGTCTATCCTCTGACGGACAGGCAGCCAGTGTAAAGACCTCAGAGCTGGACTGATGTCCACTTTTTTGGTCTTAGTGAGGACTCGAGCAGCAGAGTTCTGAATGAGCTGTAGTTGTCTGACTGATTTTTTTAGGTAGACCTGTAAAGATGCTCTTACAGTAATCAAGCCTACTAAAGATGAATGCATGGACTGTATTTGTTATCATGTGGGCTGCTTGTTGTGTGATTTATTCAGTTTTCTTCTTACGTCACAAAATCATTATATAGGAAGTAAATAACAAGCATTTTTTAAATTACCTGTTAAATGAATTTACTTTGTGGTTTATGTGGGAAATTATTTTCAACTGCAGGGTTTTAATATTGAGTGCAATCCCACAACTGGCCACTAGGATATATTAGCTAAACACTGTGGGTCAGCCCACAGTGTTTAGCTAATATAGCTTAAGTGAGCTTAAGTGTCAAAAATTCCACTTCCTGGAATGGCCACTAGAGACCAGAACTGTAGAGACTAGAAGTTTTGGTCTTCCTGTAAAACATCTACAGTGGTGCAATTAAAACAAAAATATCTATTTAAATTGTGTTAGGGCTAAAAGTTGTTTTTTTTTTTCCAAATAATGCATGTGTATTTGGTGCACTTTCTTGCAGTGTTTCTGCCCAGATCTGTTCACGTATCAAAAAAATTTCCAAGCATGCAGAAGACTGAATGTCGCCTTGTGCTTATTTACATAAAATTTACATCACTCAGATCTAAGCTAACCTTCGCATGGTCATGGACGTGTAAATTTTGGTATGCATCAGGGAGTTGATTGTTCATCCCCCCCCATATATATATATATATATATATATATATATATATTTGTTTTAAGCCTATTTTGAAAAAGCCCCGACAAAAACATGTAATCACCAAACCACTGACATACCATGATGGCTAGTTTAATCTTCATAGAGTTCGTAGACACCTATAGTTATAAAATTCTAACATTTCCAAATGTTACTGGACTGTATTAAATTTTGGACTTTTAAACAGCAATTTCACCGGATTTGAAATGTTGAATTATTTTGACAGCTCTTTCTTTATGTAAATACAGTTTTTACTTTTTAAATTCTGCTGGGAGACAATACAGTTGTTGAAATATAAGTGGAACTGTTTGGTTTATTCACAGCGCCACATTCCTGCACACTCTAGTTCTGTTCTGGTGAGCTATAAATATGTGCATGGTGATATTGGTTATATTTACGCTGCCTATCATCAACCGACCCCGATAGCCCTGCTTTTACTAATAATTAAGATAGATAGCATGTGGTGTGCGAGCCAGCATTGGAAGGCTTAGTTCCAAACAACAAAAGTACATTTTGTTCCTAAAATGTTGCCTGAAAAAGTAAATTGTTATCGCATAAAAGAATCGTACTTTTTTTTTACATCGTTTTTTTTTTGCATAGTTTCATAAATAACTAAAAATGTGAGCTACAGTATATTTTTCATGTGCATAACAGCATGCCTACAGCTACACTCCAAAAATAGCTACGTAGTAATAACAGTCTACTACTGAGCGACATAAACGGATAATTAATTTTAACCTAATATTTCTGAGTTGTTTTTGAGGAGTTACCGCTTACCCCCAGCCTGACTACACCATCCTTCTCCATACTGCGACACCCATTTTGATGTTTATGTGACTAGAGTGTGCTTCCTGCAGAGAGAGGAGCTCAGGCCTAGCTCATTTTCGCCTGGCGGGTCAGATGCTCTGTGTTTCAGTCTGAAGCCGTTGGCTGCTACTGAACCGTTTGGCTCTTTTCTCTACTAGCGAGCAAACCTACAATCTAGACCCAACTGTACATCCAGCTCATTTTTAAGGGGATTTATCACTATATATGCCCGTGTTTCCAAAACACATCGGTCATTGGGGATTCCTAGCCCCGCTTGGCCGGGTCTGAAGGCAGTTATAACGCTTTTTTCGAGGTGTAATTAGAGCTAGAAAACAACGGTGGTGGAGGAGATTCCATATTAGGAGCACAGAGGAGAAGGCACCCCCCTTGTGTGATTTGGAGCTTTTGGTGAGTGTTTACCGTCTTTCCGCTTGATTATTGCCGTTATAAATGATAACCTCGCGTAGATCGATTACGCGTGGCTGTGAACGCGAGGTTTCGCCGGGTTATTGCGCTGTTTCGGACGTTTATTTTTATAATTTTTCTCGAGTGTGGGGGATGGGCAGCCTCAGCGCGTGAGTAGGCGCGCGCGTGTCGTGTGCATGTGTTCGAAAGCAGTTCTCGCGCGTGGTTTGTGTTTGTGAGCGCGCCCTTCCTTCCTGCAACTCCTACTAGCTTTGAATTAAAACCAGTGTAATATATTTTTTTGTATTATTTAAACCCAAGTCATTAGAATATACATTTCTAAGATAATTTATATTGGATTCAACCCAGAATAAATTAGATTGAATATGACATCAAACTTTTTACTTTTTCACTTAAGTTTTATTATTGTGAAGTAACTATTTTCTCCAGTTATGGTTTAATTTATTCTGTTATCTCTTACTTAACTTGGACAATTTGTGTGTTTCAATGCACTTTGTACTTGTTAAATAAGGCAGTGTGTCTATAAAACTATGAAGGGTTATGAATCAAAACTGAAACTGTTTGAGCCCAGTTAGTAGTTGTGCCAGTCTGGTGTGTTGTGCTTTACAGGCTCTTGTTTATTTTTTTGTCTGTAGCATACCTTGGATTCATAATTGTGACAAAGTTCATGTCATAGTATTTCAACGTGTTATTTACTTTGTTACCTTTGTGCCACTTTGATTGAAAGCTTACTACAGAGCTGTGGAGCTGGTTGTTCCAAAGCCATGGACGATATGGGGGAGGGGCGAATACACACAGACAGACAGACAGGCACACACACACACACCACACACACACACACACACACACACACACACAGGAGGGCCACTTGCCAACCTTGCAAAGCTCAACTCAATGACACAATGTACCAGTCCCAGATAAGCCTTCACTATCTGTGCTAGCAAGGAAAAGGCTGGCAATAGAGACTGTTTAGCCTGAGTTACATTTCACAGGCTAACTGGGTTAAGATATTTGTAGGCTTTAATATATATCGATATTTTTGACATTTGTCATTATTTTTTTATTGACCTGGTCCTTTCATGGGATTTTGGTTCTTTAAACATTGTAACGAATATTTAAAGTAGGTTATGTAACACACACAGTCCTGAGTCCAGTATTCACACATAAACCTGGCTTTAAGCAGCCCTAATTTTATTAAGGGCAGCTCTTATTGGGTTTCATAGCTGATAATTATTAACTTTTTTAAGCTAAGGACCAAGCACACCATAAAACATGTCATCTCAGGTCATTGCTTTTTTTTTTTTTTTTTGTCTTTGTGGGTTTTAAGGTCAGGCAAGGTGTCCGTGCTTCATATTCACAGTGCGCAAGAGTTTAAAATTGTCTACAGGGCATACTCTGCTACATGTGCTGCAGACAATGCAGAGAGTTAAATAAACATGATACAGAAACATATATATTCTGATAGGTGATAGATGATAATATGGGCTGTTAGCATCAGCTGAAACATATACTTGTGTCCTTATTCATGTGCATCTACAGCGTTTTGTGCTACCACCCTTAGGGCTATCCATACAGCAAGTGTGCTCCAGGAGAATAAACTTGAGGTTTGCTCTATGTGTCAGCTATTTAATGTGTCTCCTGTTTTTGTGGCCAGGAGGTCACCATTTATGAATGCGTGAGAGCTGATTTTTAGATGTCAGTATAATCCTAACTGAAAGTGCTGGATCGGATATCGGGAGCAACCTGCCGATCTGTTAGCTTATCTGTTCATTTCAGTTCAGTTCTAGTGGAGAACTAACGTGGCATAGATGAAGCTAACAGCAACGGGTGAGCTGTTCTGAGGTATTTCACACTGTGGTCAAGTTAGTTTACAAGTTCAAGGCTTGTTTACAAGGCTTACAAGGCTTTTTTATTTACTTTCACTCTCGTTATATCTGTTGTTATGGGTTCATCCCCAGAAACAACAATGACACAAAGCCAGTTGTGTGACCTCACAGTTATTCAGTATTTTTTCTTTAATCAAGAATCATTGACGACTACAAAGTCTGCTGTCTAATCTCACATTGTTGGGCTGGGTATGCATATGTCAGCAGTAAGCTCTCTGTCAGTTCTTATGGTGTCATAGTGCAATTTTTGACAGCTATTAAGCAATACATCCTTTGTTTGTCCTAGTGCACAGATGACCCATAATGGGGAAATTATGGTTTAGCAGTGGTAGCATGTTCGCAGTCAGGTGGAAGCTACATACTGCCCGTCTACCTACAGAGACGTACCATACATAGTACTATAAATGAAAAATCAGTGTGTCACCCGACAAAACAGTGACAGCTATTTTTACAGCTATAACTATCAAATCTATAAACGTGAAGATATAGATATTAAAATTGTGCTACTGTATGTCTCTTTCAGCTCAGTGTATAAAGACAAATCACTTTGTCCCGTACAGTAGCTTGGTGTGACTTTTACTCTCTGTGGAAGTGTCACTGTTGAGTTCACAGCAATCTCAGATATGCTCTTTTATCTTGTTTTATGTGCTGTTATGATCAGAGCTACTCCTCTTTCCTCTGGTTGTATCAGTTCAGTTGTGTTTTTAAAGAACTGAACCACACAACAAGAGAAACCCACCAAAACCAAAAGCTTTGTGCTGATCGTTAAAATTGGGATCAGCGCTGCACATGTTATGTGGGTTTTTTGGTTAAAAAAAGGCAAAAGAAAGAAGAGCTCATACACAGCATGTGTTGGCCTCCCCTCTGCTCCTTTTTTGCACCTGTAGTGTTTTGCATCGTAAGTCACACCTGAATAGACTCTGAACAGACATCCACGGAGATTAAAATAATAATCCTGCATGTAGGAGATAGAATGGGAAAGAAACTGATCGTTGAAAGGCTCATAATGTCTGAATCACCTATTTTTACTGTATTTATAGATGTTTAAAATATAGTTCTGTCTCAAGTCTAGAACGCATACAAACACACAAGTGTAAATTGGAGCTTAATAGAAGTGATGCTGGTTTCTGTACTGTGTCTATTTTGTGTTTCACCATGTGCGTGTCTGTTTGCGGCTGCAATGATCCTCTCGAACTAAGAAGACAGTGAGAAACATTGTCTTCAGAAACATTGCCCTCATCGTTTACCCTCATGCAAACGTGACGCATATTGTCTTCAGCAGAAATCCGCATCTGTAAATACTTGACCTGAAATTGGCAACTTTGCAGTAGTCAAGCAATTAAAGCAATCTTCTTTGTAGTCTGATTGTCCTTTTGCCTCCCTGTAAAGTTGCCAGTGTCCAGCCTACTGTAAGTTGCCCAAAAACAACTGAAAGAGAAAGAGTGGGGAGTTTATTTGCCACTTCTAGCATGAAGAGAATGAACATAGTCTATATCAGGGAGAGGGAGAGGTTCCCTGCTGTAATTAGTGAACATAAGTGTGACCATTAGTGGATGATGAGGGATCGGTGTAGAAGCTCCACTTATGCACATTAATTTCACAGAGGACAAAGTTGTGAGCATGAACTTGTTTGTGTGTGTGTGTGTGTGTGTGCCTGCACTCTCTCACACACATAGATGGTATAAAAGGTGGAAGTCCGGTTATGAAGCCTCAGGGTGAGCTGTGTTTGCCATCTCCATCTTGGTGTGTAGAAGCCAAAAGTGACGAGCGGCCGGCGGATCAGACTGTGAAACTGCACACTCTTTGGCTACCAACTTGCAGTTGAGAAGTTGTTAGATAATGAGTATGTCCAGGATAATCTTCATTTCTGAGTAACTGTAATTTACACAGTGAACTTAATGTTTTATTCAGTGGGACCCAGAACTAGCGCTTGAGGCCATAAAGTCATCAGGAAAGTGTTTACTGAGCTGAGGGATTTGAGGGATCTAACTTCTGTATAACTTGAAGTCTTTTTGCAACCACAAGGGTCGCTAGAAGGATTGCAGTTAATCAGTAGAATGTAGGTTTAAAGCAGTTCAGCATCTTTTATGTCCATGGTGTGGATGCGCCCACGTATGCCCATGATGTAAGAGGTGGGTGACATACACATCAACATGAAGCTTTATATTGGGAGTTTAGGTTTAATATTTTAATGATAATATTAATGTACTGCATTAAGGGGGAAATGAGCTACAATTGCTTGCTTGGTATTATCCAGCAGCTCGACACTATTGGCTTTTTCCCTACAAAAATGTCATATTCAAAACCATCAGGGAGGTTTTGGCATTTAACTACAGGAAAACCACCAGAACTGTCATTTATAAAATACCTTTAAGCAGTGTATAGTTTATTGTGGGGTTTTAATAAGTGAAGTTTAAAATACATTTTTGTTGAAATGGCCATAGAATAACAGGAAATGCCTAAATGTGTGTCAGCTACAGTAACAAAGACTCTTTGTCTTAACTATATGTGGACCAAGGAGTGTTTAAACCAGGAAAAACATTGCCCGTTGGTAACTGTGAAACTTGAAACGGCAACATGATGGAGGTTGTGCCGTGTTTTTCTACTTTCACATTTCCTTTCACGTTACCACAATTTATCGATGAGGTAATATAGCTTCTAAAACATGCACTAGAAGAAGCTAGAATGATCTTTAAAACATTATCTTAACTGATAGCATTCTTAATTTTGGATTCATCAGTACTTGAGTTTTTTGATAGATTAGCTATGGCATAATAGAAAGCTTTGAGTGGCTGTAATTAACTTCCTGTAAATTTTACAATTTCCTGAGCTGAAGCACAACATTTCGGTAGACAGGCAGAGATGTGTCGAAATCCCGTTTGTGTGTGACAGCTAATTGCCTTGGTAACTGTTTCTAAACTGCCAAGGTTGTTGAACATTCACATACTGGTTCATTTCTCTGATTGTCTTGTGAGCACGATGTTTATGACTGACCCTATTGCGTCTAACACCAGAGTATAAAATAGGACAACAAAGGAAAGCTAGAAGTTCAAGTCGTGATCTTTGAAATATTGTGTGGATGTTTTTAATATGGACTGAATTTGCCTGTTTGTCATTGATATAGTAGAGCACATGCTGAGCATAGGACAGAAGAATAAGGTTTTGCTACAGAGCAGGCAGCTGAGTCATGTTATCTACACAGGACACATTTATTGCTTGGCCTTAATAAATCACAGAGGAAGCGTGGTGGTGGAGTAGTACAGTTATGTAACCAGTGCCCGTCATCAGTGTTGTGAATTGAAAAGGGAAAGACAAAATGGACTAAAGTGCAGTGAGTGAAAATGTCTTCCTTGGTTAGATAATGGCCTGACACGAGATGGAGAGACGCACAAATATGGAACTACCCTGGATCGTGTACATATCTGCCATAACTAAACAATAAGTAGGTCTTATTTCCTCAATGAGTACAGGGTTTGTGTGCATAACTTCTGGGATGTTGGAAACGTAATTTGAATTGACTTGATTGAATTCACCTGGAAATTTACCACAGATAGTGGTTGTATAACATAAGGGGCTTTACGTAAATTAGATCAGTACGTCACTAAAACTATGAGTTAAACACAAGATTTGGGTAGTCTATAAATAATGTTGGATAGTAACAATTAGTTTATGCTTTTAACATGATGCATCACTGCCATAAAAGTTCATTATTTACATCTTTGACTGTTGGGTTCAAAAGGACTTCAGCTGTTAATGGTGTGACATTAACCTCAGCTCAGTCATTTACTGAGTGCCACTGTCAGCAACATCTTGTGGGATTGCTGGTCACATATATGTTTGTCATTCTTGCATGGCGTCAGAACAAAGAAGATTCAGTGAAAGTGTGAAAGTTACCATGGTGATAATAGTGGGTTAAAATGATAGCGATCTTCGTGGCATTACAACCTCTGGCTTTAGGGTCAACATATGTCAGATTTTTCTCCATTTCTAGTTCATGCACTCGTATAGACAGCTCACTGTAGAGGGAAACGAGGACCTATCACCATGGCTACAGTCCAAGATGGCAAACTTGGATGAGAGACTCACTGGGGAGGCAGCTGAACATGTTACTCAGATATTTGTCACAATTGTGTAAAGTCGTAACATTGTTCTTTTGTCCTATTAACACTTAAAAATGTTGTTGTGGCTGTAGAAATAAAGATTTACAGTAACACTGCACTATTTACATACTTGAGGTAATTTAGTAGTTATAGCTTGTGGCACAAAAAACAAATGAATAACACAAAACTTCCTGCTTGTTAGACCTGACAGGGTAACAAAGGAAATGGGCCTTTGTGTGCACAATGCAGACTTGGGTAATTTGATTCTAAGTGGAGTTTTCTTTTCCTTTTTTATACAAATAATCAGATGTGATTTTTGGTCTTTAGCAAAGCATGCATTTTTCTCCTTTGGCAGGCTTGTGTTTTTTATGGTATTTGATCTGATCACAGAAATTATCCTCCAATACAGTGGTTAGCTATATTTACCAAATAGTTCAAACCTGTTATTTAATTGGTTTAAATTGTAAGTTTGAAGGTCCAGGAGTTAGGTGTGCTTATTATCTTTGAGGACTGTATTCAAAACTCACTCTCTCTCACACGCACAGTCATGCTCATACTACATGCGCATCCACGCAGATCTGCACCACGCACACACACATGCAGTTGACAGCAGTCACATGGTGTGTGTGGCAACCTCAGGGGTCAAGTTCAACATTGTGAAGAATGCTTGGTACTCAGCGGCCCCTCCCCCTCTTTACTCAAAAGGCTTTGAAGTTTACAGGCCTGCAGCTCCCTTTCCCCTCTGCTGCAGAGTGACCCAGGGTGATTATGTACGGCCTGCAGCTTCCGTCCAAACTCTGGGGAAAGTCCCAATCCACAATTTAGTTTACCTCATGAATAGGACTGCTGGATCTTGTGATATATTCCAGTACAGTATGATATGACAAATAATACCCTGTTAGTAATGAACTATTCCACTGTGCTATTTATGACGAAAGATTGGGATTTTATAATTTTATGTTTTGTGAGCTTGGAATGTACTGCATGCTCTAACAAAAATAATAGAGATCAGTAATAACATGCTGGCTGCTTGACATCACATAAGAAAGTACTAACAGTTTAGTAACTTTTAGTTTGTATTTAGGCAAACAAGAAAGAGTTTTTATACCTCTTAATGACACCTTGGTTTTCTTCTAATAGTACCTTCTCCATACGAGATTGTCCTAGCTGAACTTAGGCCTAAGCACAATCTGACTTCATGTTGCAACAGCACTGATAAAAATTGCTTACTGTGCTTTAAAAAACTGCATGAAAGTCTTATGCCTTAGTGCAGACCTTCCCAAAGTGTGGGGCCCGCCCCCTAGGGGGGGCGCAGAGCCATTGCAGGGGGGGTGCGGCATGAAAAGGGGAAAAAAAACCAATGCTAGCACGGGGCGCCCACACAAACGCAAAGCAGGAGATGAAGCATAGCTGAATACGTTTCCAAACCAACTTCATTCTAAGCCAAAGACTAGAAAATATGGTGAAGCATATCTTCCCTTTGGTTTCACCTGCACAAGTGCCGAGGTAGGTCTCCCCTGCAGAATTGGTTTTCCCTGCGTCGGGAGCACGCGCTGGGCTCTTCAAATCACGGACAAACAGTATCCCACAGTTGTTCATGTTTTTAAACCCATTTTGCACAGAGAGGCATTTTTTGAAAAATGTATTGATAGCAATGTTGAATATTATTACACATGAAAAAAACAACTACACGTAAAATAATCACACTGTGATGCCTCTGCCTTTCTAAATGGAGGGACAGTAACTGCGTGTGTTTAAGTGAGCGTGTAAAACCTGAAGATAGTCAGATTAACAGTATTTTGTCTCTATCTGCCATTCTGCAATTCATCTCATGTAAACAATAACGTGGCGCACAGCGTGACGTGGAAAAAGGCACATACCTTTAACGTTGCGTGACTAACTCTGTATTCCTCGTCCACACATAAACCCAAAATACGAGTTTTAAAAAATCTCCGTTTTCGGTGATTCCAAACGCCGTTTACGTGTGGACGAAACAGCTGCGTTTTCAAAATAGTGTACGTGCGGACGCAGCGTAAAAGAGTTAGTAGTTTACTTTCTTACTACCTGCAGATTACTTGTATTTGCTTAATTGTTTACTAAATGTTTGAGGTGTGAAATAAACCGCAATGGAGCAAAATATGGGTGTGTGTGGTTGGAGGATGTGTTTGTGCGTGCGCGCGCGCGAGGGGGGGGGGGCGAATATTTATCTTGTGAAACAAAGGGGGACCCAACAAAAAAAAGTTTGGGAACCACTGCCTTAGTGCATGTTACAGACCACAATTCAGCGCCACCTTTTTTTTTGAGAACAAGAGCAAGAAAACATCTACGACCAGGGCTTCTGTGTAACACAACAAAAAGAAAAGGAGGCACCGCCGCCAGTGGTGCTTTAGATATAAATAATTTATTGTACTGGAATCTCTGAGTCCACTAAAGTGGCAAAATAAATCAACAAAAGATGCCCACCATCATTAAACGGAGACCTATCGTTGAATTCATTCCTAGTTTTGACGTGCGGAAAAATTGTGCTTTGTTTTTCCATATGTGCCAGCATCATTTCAAAATTGTTTTTAATATCAGATTCAGTTATTTTATTTACAGCTGCTTAAATTTTCTTTCTGTTAAAACAGCATTGAAGAATCAGTACACATGCCAGGTGCAGTTTCTTGTAAATTGTGCAAACAGATGTCTGTGGCCTTAAGTTCTTGATGCATGGCAAACACAGCCAGCTGGCGGGACAAACACATGGTTTATACTTTTAAGTGAAGGCTATGCAGAGGCTTTCAGGTCTTTTTTGCTAGACTGATAAGGAATGTGAGCTCAGGGCTGGCTATAATTTGGGGAAAAATATAGGAAGGGTTCCGATCGCAGCTGTGATAAAGTCCTATCTAGGAAATGCAGGAAAGTTATCAGCAGAGCTTTGGTATGTTCACTGTTTCAGTTGAACTTTCACAAAGATTCGTCTATTGCTTGCCATTACAGGTACAACCAGGAAGAGTGCGATACTGACGTAAGGATAATTTTGGGTCTGTTGCAACCTTTAGTTTAGCTGTTGTGGGTCATGCAGACTTTGGATTTGATAGCGAAACTGTTTTGGGAAACAATGAGTTGCTCGAAACTGTGTAGCTTTATATTAATCATTTTAATTACCTAAAGTCTGAAAGTAAACACAAAAATGATCTGTCTGGAGCAGACATGCGCTAGAGTGTTGTTGAGTGAAAGTCTAGTTTTTTTAGATTCTTAGCTGAATCTAAAAGCTCATCTCCAAGAGAGGATGGCAACAAGAGACATGATGGAGTACGGCACTCACCGAGATGCTAACGTGTAGGTTACAAAATACGGTCTCCAAAACCAGTGGGCAACATAATGGTGGCTTCATCCATCTTAAATGTTGTAAATGGACTGGTATTCATAAATCCATTTGCTACTCTTACTGAACACTCAAAGCTGTTCTACACGACATGCTGCATTCACCCACACATTCATACAGTGCTTTGTTCTACTTACTCACCGAAGAATGCCTCGGGAGCATTTTGAGTTTCAGCAACTTGCTCAAGGACAATGTGGACTGGAGGAGCCAGGAATTTCACTTTGCATTGGCTCTTCTGAGACACTGTCTATTGAGGAGGTGGTCTCTTTTCTTTTATCTCTTTTTTTCCCAGCTTAATTTAGAAAGCCTGCCTTCAGAAATTACTGAATTTATACAGCTAGTGTTAATCTCACGGATTATCCATCTTCTGCAGATTTTCCAACTACAGCTCTGGGTTTTAATGTGGCATTTTAAAAAATTTGGATCTCATCTCTATCAGTTAGCGTGACCCACGTTAGCCATTGCAACTGGTTAAAATATTTAACAAAAACATGATTTGAATGTAATATTGCTAGGATATAAATATCCTACCATTAGTGGCATTAGTTGCTAATTTTACTTGGCACTTACCAGCTCATTCATCAGCTGACTCATCCAGTGCAATCATATTCATGAAGATATACAGCATGGTCTCTACAACCTGACCCCTCTGACACTGATAGACTCATTCACCTTCCTACCCTAATGTGCTATATTTCAGATACTCATTTAACTTGAATGTTCATTTAGGTTTAATAAATGAGGCTGAGTCCTCCCAGCAGAGATGTCTTTTCTACTTGGATTCTTGGAGAGCTCTGTCAAACAGCAGGTGCTTTTCTGACAGATCTAACGTTAAGACAGTATTTTTGCAAAGGACCAACTCCATGACATGAGCCTCTGATTGAACCACATGGATCAGAAGAGATGTTAAACTGTGAATGGAATGTTCACTTTGCTAATTGGCTCACAGGAACGCCCCAGCACAGCTGCTGTCACAGTGTCAGCAGAAAGAAAAGACAAAGGGCCACTGGGGCATTCCACGCCTTCCAGGTCCCGGGTTAACCCGCCAACACAGGAACGCCACGCCGCAGCTGCACTGTGGGTGCAGATTTTATCATGTTGCAGGAACTGCTTGACTGACTGTTCAGCCTGTTACACTACTTTTTTTTTTTTTGGCAAGCGTGTTCGATGTTATCACTGGTGTCGTAGTGAATGCTTAGCATGGCTGAAATCTGAGAAATGAGGTTGGCCTTAATAAAACTGGAGCAAACCGATAGTACAGAAGATTTACAGGTCAGTTTTATACACTGCAGTTTGAATGCTTTTTCACTGCAGCAAATAGGAAGTTAGTGGATTGTTTCTCAAGTTTTTTTTTAATTATTATTTTTTGTGTGGCTTTCGAACATTAAACACGTTAAACCTGCATTAATGGCCATTAATGAATGCCAGATTAAAGCACGATCTGCTTTAAAGGCTCAGTCAAGTAATAAGAGAGATGGAAGTAGTAATGTTCTTTTTTTGTTCATGAGCCAATCATCAACTACTATAAGTCATTGATTTATTACCGTAAAGTGTTTCTATATTTGTGTTCATGTGCTTGGGCGTGGCTTGGATTAATATTTTATCTGGTTTGTGTTTGTTTCATCAGTCAAATGCTTCTGGCTCTTATCTGTAGATGGATGCTTTTGCATTGCTTTGCTTTACTATCTGTAAATGCCATCAGCCTGTCAGGGACTGCAGATGGAATTTGGCCCATATGGCTAAATTTGGCATATTTATATAATGGAACTTTGTTCTCATGTGTATTAATGTGAATTTTCCCTTTTTGAATCAAATAAACATGAACCCAAGGTCCAGGAACTGGGTTATGATCCAAAGCATGGCTTTAGAGAAGTATTACCTCCTTTATTAATGCTGCCTAAATAGTTATGATCTGGTTGGCTGCAAAAGCCGCGCTTCTCAACAGACCAAGGTGAAAAAGTAGCATTAGTGAAACGCGTTCACATGTAAAGATGCCTGATGGATTTATTTGGTGATGAAGCAAGTCTGGCAGAAGTTTTAAAGACGGCACAATAAAAATTTCCCTTTGCTCTGAAACAGAAAATACTGGGCATGCAGAACTGTTGTGTTCAAATCAGTGATTCTGCTTGTGCAGTGCCAGAGTGTCCAATAATACGTAACAATATGAACGGCGACTTACTCTTTCGTATCTTCTCATGTGTGCCCTTCTTCATGCCGAATGTGTTTTCTTATCTGATGTGTCTTCTGCTCCAGTAAGCATAAGCGACAAATTGCTGACTGCATTATACTTTTGAATCCCCTGTCGTCGACATAGTATGATGATGATTTAATGTAGAATCTTAAAGAAAACAGAACAAAAACAAGGTTTTATTAGCCATGGCTCCATTTGAATTTTTACTTTATTTTTGTTTGTTTGTTTACAATTGTTTTTCTAAAAGAGTGGGCTTACTGTAATTCAATAGTAGGGCTTAATGTGTACTTTCTAGACTTAGTGGCTTTTATGAATATGGCTTGAAGCTGACCTGAAAGTATTTATTTGAATTTTGTCTTTTGACTTTATTCTTAAATTAAAAAAATAAATACTTCTTATCAGACTAAAAAATTGCAAGCAAATTTCAATTGATAAACATGAGACAGTTTTGATTCGAAGCCAATATATTAAAATATATATTTTTCATTAGGGGCATCATTTTGATCACCAAAAACTATAGCTTAAGCTAGCTTTGGGTTTGGCCTTTAGTGGACATTATGTTAATTTCGGACCAAACAGACATTGTGAAGCAAAGAAGACACAGGGCATATTGAATAAATCTCATATTTAAGCACATCTCATCCAGCTGAAGTGATACACTGTGTGGAAGCCTCAGCCACATCTGTTTGGTCCTGGCCTGTCAGTAGAGGATCCAAACAGGTATGCTGAGTATCTTCTTGGGTTAAAACCAGAAAGATGCTCTGAAACATCTCTACAGTGTTTTGTTATTGCTGCTCACCTGTTGTGGGATTCAGTTATGGATTCAGTTAAAATTTCGTAATAAACCCTGCTGATGATGGTTGTCTGTGGCTGACTCAGCACTGAATGGTTAATGCTCTTTAACCTTCCAACCATTTTCTTTTCTTCAGATCACTCCCTCTGCTCTCTCCTAATTATTTATTGTTATTTTGTAGAAGAATTCCCTGTGTTTTTGTCTGGAGCTGACCAGCACAAATTTAATGACCTTAAATTTGCGCTGCTAACGTCTAAGGTCAAACACTAAACTTATTACGAGTATCCAGATCATGAGGATGTCATTTTACACACACCAGCTTTACTGAAATATGAATTCCCATAATTCCTAAGAGGCCTAAAATGACCCACAGCGTGTCCCAGGCTCTAACAAGCTCCCTGTGATTCTGGTTTGCTCGGTCCAGGGTTTGTCCCTCCTCTGTACTTGAGGAGAGAAGGAGAAAGTTGAGGTGCGTTTAAGCCCAGCTAAATGTCATGGGATCCTGTGCTGTGATATATTGCATTGCATTATTATCAGGGATTGCCCGGGCTCAGCATTGTTTTAGTAGTTGATGTTTTTATCTGTGATTCTGGCATAAATCTGAAGGATCTGCAGTTGGTTGAGCTTGTCTCATATGTCCTTGGATCAGACAAAAGAAAACCGATCTCATCACGGATTAGTGGTATTAACAAGGACTTGGGCATATGACCCATGTTTATGATGCAGCACTGTTGTTGAGTGAAAGGCCTGCGGTCCATTTTTACTGAAGGATTTTTTTTTTTTGCCGCACATGATGTGGATTTTAGAGCATGGTTTCAGAGAGAAGGGATATTAAAAAGTTAATAAATGACATTTGAACTAGGGATGCAACAATTCAGCAAAAACAAACAGAAAAGACGGCGGTGGTGGATGTTTTTTAAGATTGATACTAGGGCTGGGCGATATGGCCCCAAATTCATATATTCTTTAGCTGGATGGCGATATACGATATATATCTCAATTTTTTTTTTTAAAGCCATAAAGTAAGAACAAAAAAAGAGTTCTTAGTCAAAGCTGTGTCCCAGATGTCACACAGGCACTTTTATTAACATACAGCATAGATGTACATGAAAGAAATTACTCAGAAACTAATGATCAGCATTTATTAAATAAAAATGCTCCATAAATAAAATAAAACAATGTTGTTTTTGTGCATAACAAAAAGCTCACAATAAAACATTTTAACATAGGCTATATCGATATAAACGATATTGTCACATCTCATATCTCGTATAAAAATATATCGATATATTTAAAAACTCGATATATCGCCCAGTCCTAACTGATACTGATATTTGGTGATCTTAAAATCTGATATTTGGCCAGTCTCTTTTTTCTTTTAGACACACGAAAATCCCACCGCCTGTCTCTGCTCTGATCAGGTGGTTGTTGTGTTAGTTGCATTTCAAGTGTGTGTTGCTAACAGGGAGGTTGCACAGTGTTCTCTTTTGGACAAAACATGCAGTGTTAACAGTTATAAGGTAGTTGAGGGTTTTTTATGTTTTAAATTTCCATTTGTTGGCTGTTATGAATGCCGATGCCGATATATCAGCAAATCACTAATAAATCGATGCAGAGGACTACTCTCCCAGACAGTGGAGTTGCTGTCCAGCAGCGGGACAGGTCATTATTGTTCTATTGTAATTTTTGTAAAGAAAGCATACTTGCGTTCCCTTTCACACATCCGGCCTTTCTGCTAACACCACAAATACAATCCAATTCTGTGAGAAACTGAATCCCACATAAGCTTTTTAGGCTTCTGTGAGGGACCAGGAAAATCCTTCCACAGCTTTCCCGTCAGCTTCACGCACACATAAACAACATTAAGTGAATTATCGATGCTATTTGGTGGAATCCTCCAATTTTATTGGAATGAATGGACCAGGTTAATATAAAAAAAGAAACATTCTGGCATTTTCTGTTTGTAATGATTGTGTATGAGGAAAAATTGTGTTGTTTTGTTTTTTTTGTCAGCACAAGCGCACTGCAATCCCAGAGTGGTATCCATTCCAAAATTGCCTCACAACCCAGTATTGCATTAGCATTGCCACTATAGCTACATCTAGATCCAGTGCTGTGGCAGTTCAGCCTGTGATTGATCAGTGGAAGTGCACGGTCCTGTGGCAAATCAAAATGAAACTGCCAATAAAGACACAAGCTTCATGCTGTGTCATACTGCCCTGCAAAAATAACAGTAGCCACGGTAGTGACAGTAATATGAATCGCTGGCAGTGTTGTCGCCATCTGTAAGCTTCCATACGGTATATAGTAGAACTGGCATACTAGGACTGGAACATCGGCGCTCTTTTCTTTCACAGCAACAAAGCTGTCAGCAACAAAAGCACACAACAGCACACACGGTGCTGTGTTTAATAGAAAGGCCGCTGTGGCTTTTTTTTATTTTTATTTTTTTTATTTAGCACCTCCATCACAATTGTTGGAGCTCACTCTTGAGGGTTTATACTTAACATTTCTGGACCAGATGGAATATGTGTGCATAATGTCAGAGGACTTGGAAAAACATGGCTTAGCTTGTAAATGAAGTCACACAATTTATATTTCAGATTTCTAGGGTCAGCATTTGGTATTATCATAGCATTTCTTTCTCAACGGTAAGGCTGGCATTGGTAAAGGCTCTTAAGTGGAAACTGAAATTTTGATAACGTTTGGATCGTGAAACTGTGGCCTGTAATACACAGCAAGTTCATACCAATTATGCCAATGTTATATTTTCTGTATCTGACTGAACTTCCTCTAAATCTTAATTTCTACTGTATTGAATCTATGTAGAGCCTGTGATGTAGTCTAAAAAGTGGCAGCATTCATACTTGTGCGTAGCGTCCCTGCATTGCTCTGCCATAAAACACTATTTGCCAGCGGAGTTTCTTTCTTTGACTTGTTCAACTCTCTTCCAGTAGATTTAGCCAGAAATGCATAGTAGGAAGGAGTGGCCCACACAGTTGTTATAGCACTAAACATATCACTGTTAAACACATCACTGTTAAAAACATCACTGATAAGCCATTAGTGTTGCGTGGTATGCTGATACTAGAAAAGTGTTACAACCCATGCGCTCAAAAATTGTACTATTGTCAGTTTTATTTGTACCACTACTTTAACAAAGAGTTTATTAATAGGTAATTCATGGACTTGAAGCTTGATAATTACTGCTGTGAGTGAGAGGGATGTCAAGGCCTGTGAAAGTCACAGGAGTAAAGGGATATAGAACACATGGAGGAAGAATAAAATCCAGAAAACCAGTCTTTAGTCTGGGCAGGGGTTACAGACAGAAAGGTAGTCAGAGAATACAGACAAAATGTCTAAATGTCCTGCACGAGAAACCCAAAGACTAGAAAACAAGTTACACAATGAAATGCCTTGAAGGCTTGACTAGCAGTAACAAGACAATCTGTGAAGTGGAAGGTGAAAAACGGGAGGTATATGTGCACTGGGAAGAGTCTTTGGACAGTTGGACATGTCTAAACAGGTCAACCAGGGCAGACAGCAAAAAATCCCACGATGGTGCCCAAGTTCAGAAGCTAAATAAAAAAAGAAAAAAAAGGAAAATTTGAATCTCAAAACAGAAAGAAAAAACAACCTAAAACCCACACAATAATTCAGTATACCCAAAGCCAAATTTTTGGGCGCAGGCCTAGAGAATCTGTCTGGAGAATAGCAGGGAAATGGTGGTAATCTCTGCACTACCCTAGTGCCATCCCGGGCCAAAACCAGAGTATTTCCAGTGGTGAATATGTATCTGAGGCAGACTATTTCCTGTTGTGTGTTACATGTATGAAAGGGCAGCTTTGGATGATGTCCCAACCTGATTTTTCTAAAAATTGTCCAGCTTCACGCGTGAAAGTGGCTTATGTAACAGGAGTGCGGTTGATTTTGTAACAGTATTTTTTTAATCAACAATAATTTGAACAAGGCAGTTGGCAGAAAGTGGAAGCAACTGTTTCATTTCAGTTAGTCTTAAATCTAACTTGATAATGTAGTCAAAATTATATAAAGAAATATATATAAAGAGATAATTTAGTCCCAGGAGGTTTAATAATAGTCATAATAGACTGTACAATTATTTCGTAATAATTTATGGTATTTGAAAAATGTGTTTTTTGGAATGCTTGCCAAGCGCATGTAAGCTATATGTTATGGAGTCAAAACTGAGCATGATGTAATTTTAAATAATCCTGTTATTAAATGGCATAAACCAGGGACATTGTATTACTGTGTATCATGTAAAAGCTTTTAATGAAACTGTGAGCTTGACCTAATACAGAGTAATCTCATTATTACTGTTTGGGTTAGGGTTCATCGTCACAGAGACACCCACATGGATGAAAACACAGATGACTCAATACAGGTTAAGGTCTGGACTTTCTAGTTTTCCGTCTAATTTAAAATTCTGGTTAATGAGAACAGTCTTTCAAAAGCAGTATACAATCTATGTAGGCAGTTAAACTTAAAACTGACATTTTAAAGTGAATTAAAAAAAGAAGAATTTTAAGTGCCGTGTTGTCTAACCCATTATTCCTTTTCTTTTCCTGATATTTCAGGTATTCTGTGGTGTTCTTATAGATTCTGTACTAACATATTTATGTTGAAATTGTATTAAACTGATAATTTTGGTGTTGTGACATTAGTAGTCAAACCCAGCTACTCCCACTCAATTTCTTTGTTCTTAGGTTATCGCTGTTTTTGCTCTGCGGCTCTACTACAACCTCACCATCACTTTATAGAGCTAGCAGAGTCAGATGAATCAATGGAAACAATGACTAAAAGGAGAAAGGCACAGAGGGAATTAAGGTCAAAGAAAACAGGGGAGGAAGCAGCAAGCTGAGAGGAGGAGCCTGAAAAGAAAAATCTTAATGTTCAGTGATTTGCAGCACACGGCGTTATGCAATCCAGTAACACTCAAGCATCACCTCAGTGTGCAGCTTTCATAATTACCACAGGGCCGAATCCCAGTTTGTCTAAAAATTGAACATTAATTACTTTACAGAGTTACTGTTTGCTTTACACTTTACATTTCTTTATGGTAACCCACTGGAAATGTGGGCAGCGAGCAGGCTCCCCTAGCGTGCTGTTGTCTCCATCTGTGCTCAGACTAAAGAGGTGAGCCATTGTTCAGATGTCTGAATGAGTGTCAGTCACATGGTAAAGCCATTCAGTCGCCATGTGCTGCTGGCTGACACAGTGAGCTTTTTTTTTCATGTTCAGTTCATTGCATTAGCGAGGTATCATTTTACATTTTGATGGTTTTTACCAATGTGGGTGCAGACGGTGAAAATATTTCCTCTTACACCGGCAGACGGGTGCTGGCTGTTTCTGGGAAGTGATGCATGCAATGAAATCTGTTTAAAGGGTGAACTACGGAGTTTTGATTTTAGCAAATCCAGTAATGCTACGTTGATTTTCTTTTCTGATAAAGGTTAAAACCGGCACTGTTAACATTTAGTAGCAGTTGGCTATCTCTTTAGACAGACTTTACTTGTTAGCCGCATATTTAGTGACTCTGTTTAGCATGTCTTTCTGATAAATTATGACAAATAATACCAGAAGTAAATTTACTGCTCAACAATCCCTTCAGTCTTATTTTGAAAGTTCAGTTGGTGGTAATAACTAGCCTGCTTGGTGGCTAAGTTGCTGTTGTGGCATACTAGGCTCCTTAGTATGATTTACCTACATCTGGTCTTGGATTCGGTGGACTCCAGTCCCGCTGTCTTGGACCACAGTTGGCAAAGGTAGTCGTTGTTCTCATGTGGGGATGCACAGCTAGCAGAGGTTCAACTCCAGCCAGAACCTGCAGCTTGTGGAGAACTGGATCATGTGCCGCTATGCCCAGTTCACCAGAGCAGAACATAAGTTACAGCTGCCAGCTGCAGACTATTTGCTGGATCAGATAATTTGTAAATTAGAAACTATTAGAATTATTTGATCATTAATTTGTGCCTCCTTTTGCATGCCCACATGCGCAGATATGCACCAGCACCACAAATCAGTGGAAAGCAGTAAATAATATGAGACATTGTGTGTGTTACATTGCATGCTCATGCATCCTAATAGTGCAATGGATCTTTTTCTTTTTTTTTTTTATAAAAGGTTTTTTAAAAAGTAGTGAAAAGTTAAAGGTTAGTAAAAATTGTGCACCTTCAGAAATGTCCACATGCATTTGCTAGTATGCAGCATAACACAGTATATAACATTGTCCAATCGGCTCTGCATCAGGTTCGGGTCAAAAACTTGAAGGGGTGCATTTAATGCATCCAAGGTAGATTCAGAGGCATGCTCCTGCATTATTATCCCTCATGACAATATTTCAAATTTGAAAGATGCAAGTGTAGTTATTTATTTCTCTTCATGAGCTCCTTTCAAGCGCATTATAAATGTGCAGTTTCCACACTTACAGAAGGTTGTGTGAACTGATAAATAATTCAAATTTAAGATGTGTTCACTCCCATAAATAAACCCTCCACTTTGCTTTTGATGCCTTTTAGAAATGTGTCACATGATGCTTGTACAGGCCATGTATAGACACTTTGCAGTGAATTCTAAAACTTACGTTTTAAATGTCGAACACATGCTGTGATATATGTTGTTTTCTAATTGCATGGTTGAAAACAACACCTCCATTCAGAGACCAATAACTGAGTTTGTAACTGCTTCTTGTTGCAGGTTCTGAGCACATGGTACAAGGTCCTGACTGAATACACTGGTGGTGCAAACAGACTTACTGCTGTGGTGAGTGATCTACAGCCAGGCTGCATTTGAACATGTTTCTATCTGCATAGCTTATGCAAGTTTCAGATCCTGGATTTGAAATATCCCCAACTCTAATAGGACCGAAAAATAAATAAAACTAAACCAAGACAGTGTGTCCTTTCACAATAATAGCTTTTGTCATCACTTCCTTATTGATTTTGGGTTTTGTCACTTGATCATATTATTGAATATTCTTGCTCATATGTAAGAAAATGAATTTCTTCCCTTACTTGTATTTTCCCTCTTAGAAATGATGTTTTAGGCAGGCATGAATATTTTTTTCATGTACCATGTATTCTAGTTGTATAGACGCAGACGGTGGTAATTCTACACCAGTGCCATGTTGCACGATTCAAACTAATTGCACAAGGGTGCAAAAGCATATATTTAATGGATAATAATTCTATTTTAGCAAGATTCTTATAAAAAAGGATGTATTTGAAGTACTTCTCAAATGTTGCTCTGGTTGAAAGGAGTGGATGGATTGGTAATGTTGTTAGTTTTGTTTCTGTTTTCTTAAAGGTTATTTTTGATGTTTTGTTTTCATCTGATTAGATCATAAAAGCAGTAGGGAACAAGAGGAAAGATTGTGATATGACGCACACTGATCCTGAGGGTTGTACTATCAAGGTCAACATAGCGAGACTTTCGTTAGTGTGCTCAGCAAGACCTAAAACTGCAGCCAGACATGAGTCTTACGTTGGTTGCTATTAATTTTCTTTGTGAACTCAGGTTTTTGGCTTCAGGCTCTGAAATGGGGTTGTTAAATGTATCTTTTGATTCTTTTTCTTAAGTTTTCTTTTTGGCATTTTAAGAGTGCAGTGGTGACAGGAATACAGGGGGTCACGACTCTGAGGAAAACTTTGGCGTGATCGTGAGCTGTAATGGTGCGCCATTTGATTCTTCTGTTTGCAAAGGTCCAATTAAGTGGTGCCTTAATTGGCAAAACTGGTGATGTAAACAAGGGAAAAGAGCATCACACCAGAAAATGGGTAATTTTCTGAATTTATAAATGAATATATTTTTTGAGCGCTCATTGCTCTTGCCATTGTTTTTTAGGATTATCAAACTTTAAACGAGCAATTTAAAAAACAGTATTATTATAAGCTTTGACACGGCTGCACAGCTTAGCAAAGGAGATGGGGAAATCACTTTTTTCCAAAGTGAAATTAAATAAATTTTATTGATTCATATTTTTGCTGGTAAATGGGCTACAAATAGACTGTTTGTGTCCTATTAGATACAGTTCCAGCTGTTAAAACCAGAACTGGCAGCAAAGTAGGATTTTTACATTTGCTGCATAACTATGCAGCACGGCTTCCTTCTGCAATATTACTAAGATACAACCGAATGGGTTGCATATATCAAACCGTTTCCTTCAGCTGAGTATCTATATTGCACTTGCAGCATGTCGCAGAGAAAAAGTCTGAAACTCTTGCCATAATGTCAGCCTAACCTGGTAAAGCCACATTTGTGACACTGAAAACGCAACACAGCTCACTAACCTGTTAATCCTGTACTGCAGTACTTTCCTCGCAGGTGTAATCAGACTGCAGACATCAGTTATACTAGTTTTTTCTTTGGCTAGCTGCTAGTAGCATGCAATGTGGTTCAGTATGGCCTCAGTTTTGGAGCCCTGATTCCTGTATGTTATACTGGAATCCAAAAATTACTTTACTTTTATGACTGTACCGAGACCACTTCATGAGTCCAGTGTGATTCATCTGGACTGAACAAACAGGTTTCAAATTTCCCCAAGGCTTACTGGCAGTTAGTCGCACACAAGTGTCATTGTTCCCCCACTGTTTTCCTGTTGTACTGAGTTTATTTTTGGTCTTTAACCACTTGTGAAAGTCAGAAAGTGTGAAAGCGTCTGTTTGAGTTCCACTGGAGGAACAGACCCCTCTTCCTGTTTTGTACCATTGAAGAATCCAGCAGGTTTCCTGTGAACCCTGCCCAAAAACGCACTGTTGCTAGATAGGACTCACATCCAGGTTCTTGGTTGTGCTTGTTTAAGTTCACATGGCAAGCGATTTTGTGCTAACTTTCTGACATTGTTGGTTCGGTTTTCAGGTTGAATCTCAATGTTTTGCTCTGACTTGCTAAAAACTCCTCTCACCCACTTTAACAGTTAGCCACGTTAATGTCAGGCCAGGCTCGTTGGAAGGCTTTGTTTTCTCCATTGTAGAGCCCTCAGCTCTGCTTATTTGTTTTATTCATGATGCTACAACTCAGCACTGGAGCTCTTAGTCACCCAGTGAGTGTGTTATTTACATAAAGAGCCTATAAGCACTGGTACAGGGTTTACATTTTCATATCAGAAACCAAGAAGCAAGTCATTTTGCAAATGGTGTTTTCTGGTGTGATGTAACGTGCAGCGGTTGAACTGCTTGAGGAAGGCGGTGATGTCAGGGGAGCATGTTGGAGTGTTTTTTTGGTTTTTGTGCTGAGGATGACATGTAACTCAGTGGTGCCAAACTACACACCCAATTTGTTTATGCCCTGCAGAAACCTTTTACTAACAACTTTAATTTCACTCTGAATGCCAGTATTGTTTCTCACATTTAAAATACTTTTTATCACCCCAGGAGCGAGACGATACGACATCCGTGTCTGGTTTTAGGAGAATTTTGTCAGGATGTCATTTCTCTTCTGAATTTTGACGAGTCTTTAGAAAACCCGGCTTCTGATTTTAGCTTGTGTTTTGTGTTTTTATTAATGCACTTGTGCAGAACACTGTGTTGCTCTCACAAGGCTGTTGTATGTAACAGGAGAAGAAAGAAGCCTTTGTTCTAAAATGATTCAGCCCACTGTATTGATCGTGTGTATCACTTTGCCTAGAAACCAGCGCGAGAGCTACTCTTCCAGAATGTGCCCCCATTTCTGAAATCACACCACAAATATTTCAGAGACTTGTCCATTAGTGTGTCCTGAAGGGACTGCAAAATTCCACACCTCCTGCAAAGGATGTGTCCCTGGTTAACCCTGAAGCTCAAACCCTCGTTTAGTGAGAGAGCGGAAAAATCAGAGTTGAATGAAAAGATATAAAGCGAGATAGCCGAATACAGATCATGCATGGCGGATAGAAGGTGAGATTAGTTTCGCCACAACTCTTTTTTCATCTTTAGACATCTCCCTCAGTGGTTTATATCTCTGTAAGGACTGTGCAATAAAATACAGCTTTGGCTACACAGAAGAAAATTACTACAATGGTGACTTGAATTTTATCGTTGTATCATTTCAGCTAAATTTGAACAAATACAACTTCTCTAGGTAGATTTCCCCACACGTAGTCTTTAGTTGGGTAGGCCACCCAGGTATAATAATGGCAACCAAAGCATACCAGCTTGGCTTGGACCTACTGGCCTCGTGTTTTCTTTATGAGCTGGCTCACTGGTGAGGTAGCTTTTGTGATGTCCACAGTAGCTTTCAGCTGCTTCCCTCCGAGAACTCATCCAGCAGTTGGGTGAACTCCAATTCGACCATCTTTGATTGCAGTTGGTATTGATTCTTCTGTCCAGAGATCTGCTGCAAGCTAATGTGCCACTGTGGCAAACTTAAAGAGGCTGCACAGAATGAGGACTGCCAACAGTGGCATTTAAATTGGTCCCCTCTTTACCAGAAATGCATTTTTGAGCCATATCAGCTCTACATGGTCCACAATAGAGGCTCATTGAAGAGACAGACAATTATATTGGGCAGATATTCTCTGTCTTTCTTCCACAATGTACATGGCAAATATAAAATAGGACTGGGTTCAAATATTTTAGGTTCTTTAAATCTACTGTCCAGTTCAAGTGAGTGTATAGTCTTTCTGAATGGCCACACCAGAAGGCAGATTGAAAAGCAGTCATCACAGAGAGTGAAGACGCTCCCTAAAAATGCAGATAACGGGGCACACTTCCAGACAGACATTGATAGAGATGTATTGAGCTGTACTCATGAACTGTGACACATAGTTGAGTAAAAAATGGGGAAGAAAGAGGGTTGGAAAGAGAAAAACTTCTCTGTCTCCTCTTTTACATTCACACGGCTGGCCCATAATTGCATGAAGTTCGAGTGAATGTTGGGTTGTCTGCTTCAGGAATGTTAGAGAGCAGTGTGGACAGGCCATAATATCACTGCCAACTAAACCCTAGTCTCCGCAGTAGCTCCTTTAAACACTTCTTTGGCATTCTGCTTCTTGTGAAAATGCTCACTAAATCATATATCTCTGAAAACTGCAAATAATAAAAGTTGGTGAATGCCAAAGCATTGGCGAGTGCATTTGCTCATTTAGGCACGCTCGACCACCTGCCAAAAGAAATATTCTACATATCTTATGTTTGCTAGTTGGACAAATTGATAAAAATAGACCTTCATGTTTTACATTAGTAACATCATGTTGGTGTTGACAGTGCTGACTTCTGCAGGAATAGAGGGAGCTGGAGATTCCAGGAGACAGCTAGTTATTATCTCCCTAAATTTTTTTTTTAAATTTATTCCTCTTTCAAAAGAACATTGATTTGCAGAGTTTTGAGACATGCTTAGAGTCACTGTGTGAATTTAATTCATGCTAGCTTTCAGCCTTTGAGAGCTTTGTTCCCCTTCTACAATCATCGAGTAATGCATAATCCTGAAGCCTAAGTACAAGAGTAGAGAAAACACACATCACAACAGACCTTTAATAGATATTGCAAAAAATTTCCGGCTAGTCCAGCTGCTGCAATATTTCCCAACTTAAGCACGTCATCCGTCGTCTTGCACCAAATACCACATCTAGATGCATGCTAAATTTTTTTAAGCTACCAAATTCACTCCAACAGCGTAACCACATGTGGTCAAGTTCTCAATGGCACTACTTTTGCTGATAATACTGATCAAGATCTCTGTCAGCATCTGTGTACAACTGTCAAATGTTGCATCACACAACAAAAGGTTACAAGTCAAATGCTTTCTTAGATGAAAGATGTTGACGTGTATCGGTGTGTCGGGGCCTGTGATAATATTCTTGCCCTACCTCTGTTTCTTTTAAGAAATCAGGACATAAATGATTGTTATATATTTACAGATGTAGCCTTCCTTTGCTTTCACAGTATGTCTCTCTGATACAAGCAGGTTTTATCAGTTCAGTTCAGGCAATGTGAAAAAAAATCACCCTAATATAACCCAGGTTAGAGAGTTTGAATTCTGCTAACAGTGTTTAGAATAAGCCACATTTGTTTTCCCTGTATTCACTATTTCGCATTTACAGATCAATGAGTTATACTGGGTTGCTTATACACGTAATGGGGACTCTTTGTCTTTACATTATGTTCTAACCCAAGATTTCACACCTGACCTGTGGTCACCTGTTAACCTCACTTGTCAGTAAATAGACTCAACTTGTTTGTTAGAGTCAGTACCTCTGATCTCACAATATGTTACTGGAAATAGATGCCTGCCTGCTTAGGGTATGCGGATTAATGGCTTACTATAGTAAATCCATTAAAAACAACAGAAAACAAAAGGCTTAATATGTGATGTCAGGTGTCATTGTGTGTGCAAAGAAGCCTAAGGGCAGCTCCAGTGTAAAACCTGAAAAGAAACCCCCAAAACACCAATATGATATATTTGCTAACTGATTACGAGGAACTGAATGGGGATCGCTTTATATGAGGAACTGAATGTTTTCATGGTATATCAGTAAAGTAATGCCCACCATCAGGTAAATATCCGACAGTAGAACCCAAATGCTCCCATTAGCATTCGCCCAGTCCCGTGTCCAACATGATTATGGGTATTGCAAAGCAGGCTGTAACCAGGACTGGTTCCAGATAAGTAGATCAGACCTGACCTTCTAAAGAGATTCTCAAAATGTGATTTGGATTCTGACTTGGGCGAGGTCTTCTAATCTTAGTCATCACGGCAGCTCGCTGTGAGATAACCACCGCTGATTCAGTGGCCCTCACTGACCTCATGCATTCAGATGGACACGAGCTGCCCATAGCAGGTTTAACTGCCCGTCAAGCGAGGCTAGCTGGCAGAGCCTACATGCTACCATCTGTCACCGACAGACAGCTAGCCTCTCTGACCTCACACTGGCCATGTGAGGCTGAGCTGGGCTTGCCAATGCAATCTGTCACTCTAAGCGACCAGTAACCCAGGAGAGGGGGAGGGGAGAGCCACAAGCAGATTATGATTCATTTCTGTTGTCATTGCATCATACACAACTACCTCGGGATGCACCGATACTGATGGAGTATTTAGTATCTGTCCGAGACCAGCGCTAATTAATAAGGTGCTTTCCTCGCTGTGCAGAAGGGGCTGGGACTCCTTCTTGTGTGTGAGTGAGCATCTTAAACAAGAGCTTTAGTAACATAGAAATAAAGGGGGTAGTAGTTTGTTTTTTTTTTTTATAAATCTTTAGTGAAAGTAGGAACTGGAATTTCCAGATAAGTAAGAGAAATTATGAGTTTTGTTCCTTAAGCTGCAGATTCTTTCTCATTAAAAAAAAACATTTCCGCTTTCTCTGTGGTTAGTCTGTATTTTCTCGTCCATGTTGTTAGAGACCATGCAAACAGCCTCTCGCTTTCTACGCTGGTGCAGGGGGGCACAGAGGAATTTTGGGGAAGCTGAAGTAAACTCAGGAAACCAAAGACTGTTGAGGACATGGCTCGAGCTGCTTGCTGCACTGGGCTCTTCGTGCTCCTGCAGTCTTTGGTTAAATGCGTTCATAAAGGTGCTCTTGTGTTTTGTGCAGCTGCTTTTCACACGAGGGGCCTTTTTTGGTAATTCTGAAGCCTCCAATGCCCCAGCTGTGGTTTAAACATAGAATCAAAAGTAGTACATCTTAGGGGGAAAAATATATATATATTTATGTATTAAAAAAATCACAGGTCTACACAGATGTTTGCAAATTTAAACCCATCTTAAATTCAGGCTATGAACCACATTTACATTTTCACTATGCTGTTTTTGGCGGGAGAGTGATCTTCCAGATTCACCCCTACACGTTGGGCTAAGCGTCATTGCGAGTCGGTGTGGTGGTTTGCCGTCAGCGGTGCTCATCTGTCTGGTGACAGCTTGCAGGAGTGTCCTTTTCATTGTTTTAATCCCAGAGCTGCCCTCATAAGAGACATTTGAGAGTGTGGCAGTTGGAATTACATCAGCCGTGGAGGAGGTGGATGAGCTAGCTTTGCTGGTTATCTCTGCAAATGGTGCCAACATGAATATAGCATGCGCTAGCAAGGCCCACTAGTTGAGTTATGTGCATAGATCATGATCAGCAACATAGGCACAAAGGTCTCTCTTGCAAAGAAGCATAAGGGCTGTGCCATATCATATTGTTCGTGATGATGATGATGATAATAATATACATTTTTACATGATATGAAAGTGTCATATTTGTATGTCATTGCTAAAGCAACGTCATGTGTCTACAATACCTAGTGCTCACAAGCCCAGGCATGTCTGAGAGCAAGAGCCGTGTGTGCGAAAGGCATAGACGGTTGCTGTGTAGGGATAAAAGGAGTTTCTGGTTATTACACAAGTTAGGATGTAAATTTCCTGCAGAAGTCTAAATCAAGCTTTAATATTGAGTAGTAACCAGGAAGTGAAAAATAAATACTAGCAGCCATGTAAGCTGTGGTTGGCTGGAGAGTGATTTGTTTCTTAACAATGCAGCCCTGTAGTGTTCGTGAATATCAGGAGTTTTTTTCAAACCATATTTGAGCATGCTACACATGACTAGTGCTAATGAAGAGCTGTAAAGGCCGAGAACGGTTGAATAGTCTTGTGTTTGCTAAAAAACAAACAAAAAACTCAAGAAACTAAGCACTCCAGGATTTTAAAAAGAAGAGAGCCTCATCCAGGAGGAGCTTTGATGTTGATGTGTCTTCACTTAACAAGCAGATTATTTGTTTAACCACCGAAGCTGGCACAGAGTGGGCAAATCAGGATGGTGGTCTAAAAGCACCAAGAACTAATAGTTTGTTCTGCACCGAGGATGGAAATGCGTTTTATTTATTTATTTATCTTTAAGGGTTTTAAGCTATGAATATTGCAGATGTGTTAGTCTAGCCCCAGAATAAAAATACAAACATGGAAATGTGTTCGAGCCTTTAAACATCAATAACTACGCCGTCTTTTGTGATGTTGTTGCTGCTAATATTTTTGGTGGTGCAGTTTTCTACATGTATTCTGAATCGCTCCAGACTGATTGTAACCTTTGTCTTGCCTTTGCTTTCAGTGTGTCATTGTGGCAGCACAATAGGTGAGAATCAGATTTTCATGTGTGATTCTGTCTGGTTTCAGAAGAATTGGACACGTTATACAGTGAGAGATGATTTGAAATATGGTTTCCTTTAAATCATCCCATCCCCCACTGCCTGAATTTTCTTTCTGCTGCTCTGAAAATAGAGCCAAACCGTCAGGTCTCAGAGACACAGAGAGAGAGAGAGGCTTTAAATAGGAATGAGCCCCATTTTATCTGCACTGGTGCAGAGTAGAATCAGAGCAGCAGACATCACAGCTTGGGTCTCCTTTACGCATGATGCAGAAATACCTTTAAAGAACACCAAACCTAAATGGTGTATATTATTGTCACGGAGTGGGAGAGACAAGAAGGTGTGCAGTGGCAGTTTGTTTGAAGTTCAGTTTCATTGCATGCACCTGCCATTTTATAAAGGCTCCTCTGGCACATACTTTAGCAAAATAGAGTGTTCAGACTGTTCCAGTAAGGCCAGCGGCTCCTTTTGTTCACACAGCCAGTGGCTGTTCATAGCCTACCAATCCTCATAAAATACAGAGAAAACGACAGGCGATGTGCCAGAATGCTGTGCTGTAACCATACCACTAATGTCACACTTTACTGCACGTAATACCACTGTAATGAAAAGCGACGATTCCTTTTTTTTTTTTCTAATGGTGCTGGGAACCATTGGGGAATTTTTGATATATCTGCAGATACTGCGGCTAATAGTCAGTGCTACAGTCGGATTTAATGGTCGTTATTTGTGTAGTGAATTTACCTAACAAGTGTATTAATCTTGAATCACTGGTTTGGTATTAAATTTGATTGGTTTTGTATGACCTGCGCGCCAAGTGATTGCTGCTTATCCGGTCTTTAAGTCTGACGTCACTAGCCTTGTCTGGGCTCAAACGCCGCTGCAGGTCCCTAAATCAAACGATCATTGTGGCATCACTGAGAGTTGAAAAACTGTCTAAAGTCTATCATCTGTAATAAAATGATCAGCGTTCTGCTCTACCAGGTGTAACAATTAAGTTTAACATCCAGACATCCATGAAAACGGAATTTATGACATTTAACGGAGTTAGAAATTAGCAGGACGTTAGCTCGCTAGCTTCCATTTAAATACAATATAGCATGTCCTGACTGAGGGATTTTGGAAACAAATTAAGACGTACAGCTCTGCTATCACTTCCGACATAAATGAAGACAGAAAACTAAACAGGAGTGACGTTTGTAGGGTTACTGAAGTTTGGCTAGCTGGTATATAACGATGTGCAATGTGACCGCTAGCGACACAGCTATGTGAGCATAATATAAACACGCTAACTTTTTTCCACTCGATAAAAGTTAACGTGACAAATGTAATCGCATGGCAGGATGCTGTAAACAGACCAAACTTCAGCCAGGAGAACAACTGAGATAAGCCATCCACAATACGAGGTTAGTCATTAATATACTGCTGCATGGGCTGGGCTGTAGTTGCATCGTAAGGTTTTAAAAACTGAGCTTTAAAATGAATAGCGGTAATAAAAGCAGAGAGGTCGACAGTGATCACTGACTGTTTTTAGGGGCTTTTTGAAATTAAATAGAAGAAGATACAAAACATTAAACATGTTAACAACACAAAAGCCATATTAAACGCAGACTACTTTGGGCCCGGAAGCAGGATTCATCACATCATCACTTAAAGACCGGATTGATACATACGTGAGCTTTTGAAACAAATGTTGTGGAGGGGAAATGCCTCGGTAGCAGTTGTTCATCAAGTTTAGAAAGGGCTGTAACTGTGCCAACGCAGGATATTTTATTAAACATGCAGTGCTTTAACACCGAGTTAGAATTTGGGAACTTCTGTTTTTGTTTTTCAGTTTTAGTGCTAGTTCTTCCTTCTCCTCTTGGTGTTTGTCTGGAACAGTTGCATGAAGTCTACCAGAAAACTATCCTCTGCTCTCGCTGCGTCACCTCTGTAAACACTTTCCGAATTAACTTTTTTGGCTAAACAGCTAGTTTCTGGTCTTACTGAATAACACAACACTTCGCATCGTCATCATTTCATAGTATGATCTAGCAAATTTCAACCAGTAATGAACTCGACACTCACCAAAAGGCCTGTAGATTTTTCCAGTCGCATGAGCTCAGTGATAAACAACACAACCTTGACGCTTTCTCTGTCACTTGGTCAGGATGTGGAACTGAAAAGAACATCGTTGCCACAATTCTTTAGAGGTGAAATGTTTGGACTGCGAGCGGTTACTACTCTGTAGAATATTTTCACAAACTTTTCATTCATCAGTCTGGGCAATCAGATGGGAATTTGTCATTCATTTGACTAAACAGCTGAGTAGTAAGTGGCACAACAAAACATTTTTTAATTATTTTTAACTTGAGTGATGATGCAAGCTGTTTATTGACCTGAGTATTTAGAAATGTTCTGCACTGCTCAGAGAGGAAATTTTGTGTGAAGATTGCTATCTGCAGTCCATGGAATTGCAGTGTGTGTGGTGTAGCACAGTATCCTGTGATAGACACAAACTGTGTTGAAAAGGGGCACCAGTTGTGCAGTCTTAAAACTTACAGTCCTACTTCATTGTTACCAGAGAGTAAAATTTGTTGTTTGTGTTAGTGTTGAAAATAAAAAGGTTTTATGTTATTTTTTATTAACTCTGTTTGGTTGTATTTTACACGATTGAAGTCATTTTTTTGTGATAAGCATCTTAAAATAAAGTGCTTTCTTCATAATGTAGGAGATGCAATCTCAAACATGATTAAAAGGCAGTTGAAGTGAATTCCTTCTTATTGATTGGGGCCTTGTGAGTGATGGATGTCAGCTGATGAACCAAAGCAAATCTAATTTATTAGCGATATTGATTTCATATTGTGAAGGTCAGCCCCACATGCCCACCTGCCCCTTTATTCTTATTGGTGTGATTTCAGTCTTGCTTCCTCGGGAGCAACTCCATGGTCATGGCACAGGTCACATGCTGCAGTAATAGTCCTGTCCTGATTTTTGTTGTTGTTGTTGTTTGTTGGGTGGGTGGGTGGGATTATTGATTGTATGATTGTGCGTGTGTGTGTGTGTCTCCTACCCTCCCCCTCTCTCCTTGAGCAGTAACTAGATCTAACATTTACTGTACAGGCCAGTCTGCCACTGGCAGCACAGAGACAGAGAGACAGAGGGAGAGAGGCGAAGGGAAAAAATGTAGAGCCAGAGATTCCCTTCTCCTCTCCCATCCCCCCCTTTACTCTCCCACACTGTCAACACAGAGGCTCCTGGCTGCCGCTCATGGCTCCACAGCGCCACTGCAGTGGAGTGGTGGTAGAGAGAACTACAGCTCACTGTTTACAAACTAACATCACTGCTGTCAGGAGGGATTTGAGCAAAAGGTCTGAATGATCTCTGACAGGACCGTCTACAGGTTCCCCGTTAAAGGAAGCACAGCAGCAGGTGGCTGAAATTATACTCTGCTTTCATGCTTATTGATTGAGGCTCCTGGCCCAGCTCCAGTCTTAATGTGAGCACCACACATTACCAGTAACTGTAAGCTTTAATACCACATAATGTAGATTCAATGTATATCAATTAGCTTTTGTCAAATAAGCAAAAATTTTGTCAGGAGATGGCTGATATGAGCGTCTTCCTGTTTTTGAGGAATGTATTGGAACAATCATACTGTGCTCTTATAAGATCATAAATTTTCAGTGTTGGGCAGCTACAGTTGTCAAATAAACCAAAGATGCTTTTGCCTTTCACGTATCCCACTCTAGAACTATATGATCTATGGAAATAGAACTTTTTAGTTCCCGGGTCACTATACAAATGTGATGTAGTTATTTGAGCCTAACTGCTGAAGCAGTTGACCTCAAAGTTGCATTTCAGTGAAGAAGCAGTTGCTTTAAATTAGCACTGGGTGAGATTTATTTGTATAATATGCTACAGACTGACTGCGCTACTTTGTATCGATCCTTTCTCAGTTAAAATGGTGCACTGGTGTCTTTAATAGGTGGAGAGACCGAGAGAGATGGAAGTAGCTACCTAAATAGACATAGAGCAAGGTGCTGTCGGGTAGAATGAGGGCTTGCCACCTTGTTTTGTCACTTTATAATTTTCTAGCTTGTTAGCAGTTTACTGGACAAATGAATACTTTCTTGCAGGGTGCACAGACCTGGTAAACTACTTTAATTTCTTCAGTTGAATTACTCTAAAGCCCAAGAAGAGGGTGTGCACAGCTCGTGTGTCCTTAAAAACAAACAGAAAGTAAGAAGGATTCACTGTGTGGCTCCATTTAGCAATTGAGCTTCACAAGATGATTAAATTCAGAGTCGAGTTGACAAACATCACAAAAAATCCTTTAAAGAGAAGCAGATCCATTCAATTCGCAACCCTAAATATCACCAGCTGAGTCTGTTTCAGTGCAGTCTTGAGTAGGCTGTCATGAATTTGCTCATTTTCTTTCTACCGTTGTAGGTTGTTCTTTTGGATTGTGCTACATCATATCAAATTATATAATATATTCACTTTTTTTTACCAGTATTTTGTCCACGACTTTCCGATACATGATTACAAAATAGCTTGAGTGTAGTGGTGTAACTAGAGATGTGATCAGTAGTGGAAGTAGTAAAATTACTTTTTAAGGGTCTTGCACAGAGCAGTTTATTTTTGTGTCATTGTGGTATTTTTCAGAGGCTGATTGTCACACGTTACGTCAAGAAGGGCAACCGCAAAGTACATGGGTGTGGCTTGTTTGAAAAGTTAGCTTGCAGTATAACACTGTAGTAAACTGGAAGTGAAAGCAGTCTGACAGCTGCATATGATTTAATTATAATAAGAGGTCTAATTTAACACAGTGTGTCTGTGGTAGTGCCGTTTCATGGGGCTGCAGGAGGAACGGCTCATTTCAGCCCCAACAAAGTGTTGCTACTTTTGTAATTATGCTGAAAAGCTCAACTCTGAGATGGTTTCCATTATTTTGTCTGCCTGCAGTTTATCTGCCCCCTCAAAACAATCTGTTTGCTGACAGTTGTCTCTGTGGAAAACACAATCCTCTCTCTTTGGAGACAGAGGGTCCAGGCATAGATAAGTATCGCTGAGCCAACATGCCAGAGAACAACACCACCTCTTCTTCATCTGCTGTCTCCTGGGTTATGAACACATCCCCAGACAGCTCAGCCATGGCACCCCGTTCTCCGGTGAAGCTGATGCAACTGACTCGCTTTACTTTTTTGTTGTCGTCGTTACTGTGGAAAAACTACTCCGGATTCTCAAATACCATTTTGTGGAGCTTCAGCAGAAATCGTCAGTGAAACGGTGCATCTCGGGAAGGGCGCATACTTTTTAGTTCAATAACCGCAGAAATTTTCAAGCATCTCGTTTTGGAACCGCAACATTGCCTGACAGACTCACCACACACATGTTGAAGTGTGGAGCTGTTAGTCAGCTGTATTTACATGTGACAGAATGTCTTATTTTCCTCTCACACAGTGCACAGCCTCGGTTTAACATTGCACATGTGCAGACTGCTCATTTACAGGTACTCGCTGTCACACAGTGAACAGTTCAGACAGAGAGAGAAGTGGATTTGCTGCAGGAGAGTGAGCACTTGCACCTGGCAGCCAGTACTGGCCACATATCCAGAAAGTTGTTGAAGTACACGTTACTCAGTTCGTTTTTGAGAAGGGGGGGAACTGAACAAAAAAAAAAATTCACATTGTCCAATATCGTCCTGCTGTTCCCAATAAATAAAATGGAAGGTTATCAGTGCTTGTGGCTGCTGTTGCAATCTCATCAATTTTGTGATCTCATTAAAAATTAGGAGATATAAAATCAGGCCAGATCGTTTGTTTCTCTGGAATAAATTAGGGATTAATAAATGACCATGGTTAGCACCGTTGCCTCACAGCAATAAAGGTTCTGGGTTTGAATCTGCTGGCCAGTGAAGACTGTATGTAGGGCTGCGCGATATGGCCTAAAATCCATATCGCGGTATAATTTGAAGCATACGCAGTAACGATTTATTCTTTTCTTCTGTATGCCGTATTTTCCGCACTATAAGGTGCACTTAAAATCCGACAGTGTGCCTTATAATCCGGTGCGCCTTATATATGAATTCTGGTTGTGCTTACTGACCGCGAACAATTTTATGTGGTACACGGCGCTGAAAAATCTGTCAAATGTTTTTCTACGACTTTGGTAAGCTACGAAGCCGTACCGCTTGATGGATTGTCGGAGCATTACGGCTACCATAGTCAGGAGCCTCGCGGAGTAATCTGGGTCCAAAACTCCGTCTGCTTCAGGTCCCAAAATCAGTGAACACTGCGTCTTCACTGAGAGTTAAAAACTGTCAAAATTCTTTCATCTTTAATAAAACGGTCAGTGTTGCTGCTTTACCAGGTGTAACAATTAAGTTTAACATCCGGGCATCCATGAAAACAGAATTTATTAAATACAACAGTGTTAGAAGTTAGCAGGAAGTTAGTGGAAGTTAGCGCGCTGGTTTCGCTAGTTACCTAAACATGATCTACAATGTTCTGACTGAGAGATTTCTGAAAAAATTAAAACATACAGCTCTATTATCACTTCCAACATAAATGAAGACAGAAAACTAAACAGCAGTGACTTTTCGGGTTACTGAAGTTGGGCTAGCTGGTAGATAATGATGTGCTACGTGATCGCTAGTGACACAACTATGTTAGCATAACAAACACAGTGAAGCTGGAAAATGAGCGCTAACTTTTTTCTACTCGATAAAAGTTAAAGTGAGTGTTCCCGATGGTTAGGGACAAATGTAATCACATGGCAGGATGCTGTAAACGGACCAAACTTCAGTCAGGAGAACAACTGAGATAATTCATCCACGATAGAAGGTTAGTCATTAATATACTGCAACAACATGGGAATAGAGCATCTGCGAGAGAATTCAACATTAATAAATCAATGGTACGGAAGTGGAGGAAGTGCAGTTTTTGGCTTTCCTCATATTCCAAAACGTGCTTCGTCTCTTTGCTATTACTGTCACCGCATAATTTGCAGATGATATTGTTTGCAGCCGCTGCAATGCTTTTGACCAAAACAGGTGAAGCTTGATGACACCATTAACATGCGGTATCGCGGTATAGTCAAAATCTCTACCGCTGGCCAAATTCATGTCGTTTCTACCAAATACAGTTTATACCGCCCACCCCTAACTGTATGTGTGGAGTTTAATGTTGGCCCTGTGGTTCCTTCCTGCTTCTTCTCACAGTCCAATAACGTGCTCATTTGGTTAACCCGACTAACTTCCAACTGACAATTTTATGTTGTGCCATGGTGCATCTAGCCTCTTACTCGGTAATAGCTGGGGATATGAATTGGATAAGCAGTTAAGAAAATGGTGTTTGGATAGAAATAAAACAAACAACAACAAAAAGGTAGTGGCATCACATTGTGATTTTTAAATGTCTTTTTCTGTCATTAGATCTTTATCAGAACGGCAGAATGAAAAACAGAATATCTGCTCAAGGAAGAAATCCATGAGTAATTGAATTTTTTGGGATCTGCTCTACTCTACTACAATACTGATGTTTCACAGTTGTAGTGTGTAATTGTGTCTTATTTTTCGTCGCTTCGACCGGTTTATCAGGTTGTCATTAAAGGAAACTTCTCCCCCCTCCCTTAGCTCAGCATCCAGCAATGCTAAGGCCACTGCTCAGTGTACGGAGATGTTGAGCTGTTCCAGATGACGCAAGGTTAAAATCCTCTGAAAAGAAATGTGTCCACAGTACCCAGGAGAGTTTCAATCACTTAACTACCATTAAATGCACAGAGAGACTCCTGCTGGGAGGCGAGTGGGGGGGCTGCAGACGAGGAGCTCCAGGCCTGATTACTCTCTGGGGGAAACAGGCTTTGAACTGGTCCTTGTTTGGAATCGGCTCTCTGCACTTGTTAACCCCGCAGTTGTTAAACTTGCGGTTCCCAGCCATATTAGTTGACACACAAAGGCAACGTCAAATCATGTGACATGTGCTTGGGCGCACACACGAAAGGAGTCCTACCAGCAGAAGTGTTTCTGTCCTGCTGATTTCCTTCCCGCTCGTGTTTTTCAGTTGAGTAGTTTGTAGTGGGCCGGTGCCCAGATGACTGCATCAGATGTTAAATATGTGGTCAGAGGGAACAGAGCAGCTTGGGGTGTGGGCACACTGTGAATAAAACACCAACTGAGAAGTAATTGTAACACATATTAACGTACAGCCAGCATGGTCTGGATCACATTGAAAAAATAAAGACGTCAACTGATGTAAACTAAACAGACTGCTGGTCCAGCTTTAGTTAGCACCAGTGCAATAGCATGTGTTTAATCTGCCTGTTGTTAAGCTATAAGCTGCAGCTGTTATTTTATTTTATTTTATTTTATTTTATCTTTGTCAATTTTGTGCTTGTGTTAATTAATGATGTCAGTGTGCCATACATTTAGCCATACAGGCTATTCTTCATCCCTGGCAGGCTGATGCCACAAACAAGAAACGTAAACGCAGAAGGATTCAAGCGCAGAGCAAAGTCAGAAACACATAAATGATCAATCAATGACATAATCAGATAAAATATTAAACAGTAAAAGCCACTTAGAGTGCTCATGAGCACAGACAATAGCACGACCAGAGTGACTAAAATGCAGACAAACAGTAAAACAATGACACTCCATCAGATGTCTTGACTCACAGGCATGTAGACACGCTGTCTCAGTAAATACATGAATCAGTGCCTCAATGTGATTGTTGTTTTTAAAAATGTAATCAAATTGTTGGTGCTAAACTTTCTTTCTTACTTCGTTTTATGTGCCCCCATGTGTTGGTGTAGATCCCCACCTCCCCACCCTGGAGAAATGCAGGATAATTCTAAGGCCCTGCAAGACGAGGGTCATGTGATCATGTTGTGCACTGAGGCAGCTGTAGGCTATGTACTTTGCTACCAGTGACGTGATTAAGTATGATCGAGGAGGTCCAGTTTAAAGCTCTGTACATGCGCTAGCTCTGCAGTAATTTCCTTTTCCACAGTAACATCAGCTGTAAACTGACTTTGTGTTTGAGCTTAAATAACTGGTGAGATTTCCCCTTCACTGATGAACCTCTCTCTGTTTTCCAGGCTAGGTGTGTGTGTGCTGACCTCATGGTGTAACAGGAGTAAAGATGAGCATTAGCAGTGATGAGGTCAACTTCCTGGTCTACAGATACCTACAGGAGTCAGGTATCCAGCTCCAGTTCTTCTCCTCTTCATGAAAACCTTTATCGTTTTTGTAATAGTTCTTTGCTTTTCTACCAACATGGCTCATTATAATTTTCATTAACAGACTTAGTTTTCATCACAACAAATGTGTGTTTTTATTCACTAATGATGATTAAAATGAGCTGTATGAATCAACAGTACTCTTTAAAAGTTTGTTATAAAAAAGTAAATCGGAAATGTGAACACCGAAAAGCATTTATCATGTTTTTTTGTTGTGTTTTTTTTTTAAAGAAGGGACTGAATTAAACACAAATTGAGCAAGAAGACAGTTTCTGATATTTCTAAAAAATGTCTCTTCTAAGATATATTATTATTTATTTGTTTGGGTGGAATTTAATCCTTTTTTTCAGGATCTGTTTTCATTACATTTATAAGATGAGAAATCAGTTTCTTTTTTTCCTTGTTGTACTATAGGCGGTAGGGTAGTCAGCAGATGCCCGAGCTGCCTGTCAGGTTGTTGGGTCATCTTTGCCACTTTGTATACACAACACGGTCAGTGTGGTGCTGCTTGTTGTTTAAAAGCAGAATATAATGACGCCATTGTAAACAAGAGTGCTTAAAAGAGGACAAACAGCACAGGCTGTCTGCAGTGTTTTAGACAGACGTCATCACACAGTCAGAATGAATCATACAGCCGGACCGGTGTCTGTCCATCGCTTAATCAGATGGGTCGAAATAACATCATGCCTGCCACCTGTGTTGTATGGATTTAGGGAAACAAGGAGAAACCAGGAGAAAAGCGGTGAAGGTTAAGGAGGCCCTTAGCTTGTTAAGCGATGTATCGATCACGGTTTTTAATGTGCAGCTTTTGTCTGTCAAAAAAGAGACAGACAAAAAATGGTCACCTCTCATTCCGCGCCACTACAGTTTGTTTTTACTGCTTATGTGCAGCAAGTCTATAAGATGAGCCCCCAGTTTGGTGTCCCAAACACCAAATACACACTAACTGAATAGTGTCACTTTGGGGTTTTTGTCTTTTCTTTATAGCAACTAAACCAAACTACATAGCAACATGCTAATGACCTCGTGCTGCAGACGGACCAGATGTGCTGTTGGTTGAAGTTTTATCTGTGTATATCTTCTTCCTGTTCTATGATGGTGTTTGTCTCTGCCCGTTATTGAGAACAATTTAACCTTCATGCAGTGTCTTCCTTGTGCCAGTGTGTTTACATGGGTCTAACCACAGCACTGTAGCTAGCCACCAGGTCAACTAGCCCAACTTCGCCCACCGCCCAAACTTTGCTGGTATTTAGTCACTCAGGACATGGTACGTAGCTCTAGATGTTAAAAGGCTAGCTAACTTACCGCTAACTTCCACCTCTTCTAAATCCTCTTTTTTTTTGCATGCCTGGACGTTGAACTTCAACACCGGGGAAAACAGGCACTCATCATTCAATTGGTGCGGAAAGAATTTGGACTGGTTTTAACCCTTAATGCTGCCTTAGTGTTAATTGGCAATGTGGTAGATAGTAAGATCATTAAGAGCCATTTGCATTTCGTTTTATATAAGTTTGGTCCTGACTTGAAGTAAAGGCAGAAGTTATCTGGAATAACCATTTTGCAGATATCACAGCAGAAATGACAGATTAGCTATGGACCATCATAAGGATGATCATTTAGATGGTTGATCAGATATATTTGAACTGGAGTCGATCTGTTGGAAGGCAACACTTTGAGGATGTAGACAAAAAAAGGCTTAAACAAAACTGCTCTGCTGCCGAGTGATGAGGAAAACTTTGGCCGCAAAGAGTGGGACCTGTTGAGATCAGATTTGTTGTGTACACAGATGAGAGTCGTCTCAGCTGTGGATCTACAACTAATGAATCAGAGGTTTTGAGAAATATTATTAAGAGGAGAAAGAAGTCGACCAGCTCTAAAATTAAAAGGGTGACCAGCTGTCCAAATTAAGGATGAGCTCAACAATAATCACATGATAACAGAAAAATCTCCACAGCTTCTTACATTTAAGCAAATATGGGCGGTGATGAAATTAGTTGGCAAGTATTTCTGGATTTGTGTTCTCAGATTTTGCCTTTGGGGCCGGCGTTGCAGCCAGCAGATATATGGATAACTGATACCCTGAGCCAAAACTTCTTGTTCTGTATTTATAGTCCAACAATGAATGAAGATAAATCATCATTACAAGAGAGCTGATGGTTTTGAGATTTAAATTCAGTCAAAGCTTTTGTCCTGTTTCTCCACACACAGGTAGCTGAGAGGTTGTACATCAGAACAGAAAGACGGAGATGTCTGGATTAGATAATTCCATTTGTTTATGGGATACCTTTTAAACGTCACCACATTTCTACAAAAGCACTTTTATGCCTACATGTCAGTGGCAACCATAAACAAAACTTCGTATGTCTGACCAGTTCCCGTGAACGCAGCATCTCAGCAGTAGGTCAGTCCACTATTTAGGTCTAGATGTTACCTGCAGATTGACAGAGGTGAGGGGGGCATGCGGTTGTGACGCAGCAGTTCTTGTTCTCCAACAGCAACGACTTCACAAACATGTTACTAACAAGTCAGAGGTCGAGCATTTTCTTTATTAATACGTCGACTCTGCAGAGGGTCAGTAACTTTCATCACCACAAAACCTTAAGGAAAAAAAGGGTTGACTTTTATAAAAAAGTATTAAAAGGCGATTAAGACTGAAAACCCCCCCACAACTTGTAGTTCTTCACTGTGTTGAAATCGAAGGGAGTATTATTTACTAATATTCTTTTCTTCTCCTCTTTAGGGTTCTCCCACTCAGCATTTACCTTTGGCATAGAGAGCCACATTAGCCAGTCCAACATCAATGGTGCTCTGGTTCCCCCTGCTGCCCTGATCAGCATCATCCAGAAGGGCCTGCAGTACGTGGAGGCTGAAGTCAGCATAAATGAGGTGGGACACAAACAAAGAACCTTTAACATCAGATAATAATTCAAGTCTTTCTAAATGGACTATCAGGATGTCATTCCCATATTAATCTGATATCAAAGGGAATCTGTAAATGTAATATAGACAGAAGCCTGTCAGCTTCTTTCACCAGCTTCTAGAGAAAGAGCTATCAATCTGTCAATCCTTTCCGTTCAAACTGGAAATGAGTCCTGATTCAGACAAACTTGTGTTTGTGTTTCCGCTCCAACCCGATTTCTTCTCTGGCTCCGCAGGATGGCACGCTATTTGACGGCCGGCCCATTGAGTCCCTGTCCCTGATCGATGCGGTGATGCCGGACGTCGTTCAGACGAGGCAGCAGGCTTACCGGGACAAAATGGCCCAGCAGCAGGCTGCAGCTTCAGCGCCGGCGTCGACCACTGGGGGCACTATCCCTGGCAATGCCAAGAACGGAGAGAATACTGCCAATGGGGAGGAGAATGGAGCCCATGCCTTAGCAAGTGAGTGAAATGATTCGTATGATTTTTGGGATTGGGGAATTCTTTTAACAGAGACTTGTATTTATGTTATTAATTAAAATGATGGAATATTATTACATTTTTTATGTATTCACTCATTGAATTTTGTGGTTTTTCATGCCTGATCCATCAACTCTGTGTTCAGATAATCATGCAGACCTGATGGAAGTGGACGGCGATGTAGAGATCCCTCAGAACAAAGCCATGGTCTTGAGGGGCCATGAGTCAGAAGTCTTTATTTGTGCCTGGAATCCAGTCAGCGATCTGCTGGCATCAGGGTGAGCCTTCCTTCCACTTTTGTACCACGTTAATGTTCAAGTCATGAAGCAAACAAGTTGAAAAAAGAGACTAAACATGAATTAATGCTTAGTGTCAGTTTGACCTGAATGTAGTCTTATGACTTGCCTGGTTGTCTCAGTGCACCAGCTGGTGGTACAACTTGGTATTACATGAAAGTGCAGCACAGCCCTATTTTAATTTCAGTCGAGGTCACCTCAACACTTAACGCAGGTGTTCTGCCCATGAGCAATAAAGTGACGCTTCAGATTTATAACAGAGATCTTTGCTTTGTACAAATGATATGTAAAGATGTGCTATAATGTTGCAGGTTACTTTTTCAGATGGTAGTCTGATGTGTGTGTGTGTGGGTGTGTCTCAGGTCTGGCGATTCGACGGCTCGTATTTGGAACCTGAGTGAGAACAGTACAAGCAGCTCCACACAGCTGGTCCTGAGGCATTGCATACGAGAGGGAGGACAAGATGTCCCCAGCAACAAAGACGTCACCTCACTAGACTGGAATGTGAGTACACACAGGCACACACAAACACACCGAATGTAACACGAATCACCCTGCTCGTGTGGATTAATTCACAATCCGTAACCTCGAGAAGTTTGTGGGATATTTTTGAATTTCAAAGGGCTGCTTGATGTGTTTTCTAAAAGGATTCTGGTAGTTTTTAATGTTCGGTGTCATTTTTAAACCCCTATTTGAAGAAGAAGAGAAACACTTTTGTTGCTAACGCTTATTGTTGTGAACACCTCAGCACGAGACATGCATCCTAAAACAAAAACAGGCTAAGCACAGGCTGTACCCCATGCACAGTCCTGTCAGCAGTGCCCTCCAAGAGCATGGTAGTAATAACGTTTGATGTTAGATAAGATATAAAAAGATATGTGAAAGAAAAAGAATCCACTATCAACTTTAATTTAAGGCTCCTGCTGTGCATTTTGCTACTTTACCAAATAGGTTGATTGTCACCACTGTTAGGTGTGGCAGTAGACGGATGGTTCATTTACTCATCTCCCACTCATGTTTTTTGAATGTTTCTACCTATGAGCATTTGCCTGGGGTCGAGCATTTAAGCCTCGCCTCTTTATCAGGTAATATGTAATGCAGTCACAATCCCAGCCATTTAAAGAAAGAAAGAAAGTATCAGTAAAACATGGAGGCCTGTGTTGGTGCTTCTGAAACTGCCCCATGTGTCTTTATTTGTGATCGCAGAGGATGGCAGTAGCTGACTGAACTTTACAGAGTAAACTCAGGTTTTTTAATGTGCGCATGTTTCTCCAGTTACTTTGGCCTGGCCTCCATGCTCCAGCAAGACAGCATGCCCACACCCACTCTATCAACCAAAACTTTAAGCAGTCACAAAATCCAGGAAGTCTTACTAGCCAGATCAGTCACCAGATTGAGACTGCGGCGAGGGTGTAGAAAACCCTCGAGGCCTATTAAAGCATTTCCAAAGAAGATACTAAACAGGTTTTTTTTAACCGTCTTATAAAATGACAACATGTAGGTAGATATAAAGAGCAAAGAAAAAATAAATTAAAAAGGTTCCTTCATATGTACTGAATTGTCAGCATGTGCTGAGTATTTTAACTGTTGGAGTTATCAGACGATGCATTCTTCCTTCAGTCCAGCCTCTGGGACATAAACCAGAGCCAAAGGCAGAGTCAGAAATTTCCTGGAAAGCATCCATGCTGATGGAGAAAACAGACCTCTGTTATAACACCAGCTGACGCTCATTCGGCCTGAAATATTTGGACACATGCTGTAACTGAAGAACAGGACTTGGGTCAGTAAATGTGTCGAAATCAGGCTCTCATTTATATGGAAACATCTCTCTCTCTCTCTCTCTCTCTGGCAGAGCGAGGGCACACTGTTAGCGACGGGCTCTTATGACGGCTTTGCCAGAATATGGACAAAAGATGGTGAGATGGCTTTAATTGATGTTACATTCACACTTATTAATGTGGTGTAATCGCTGGAATGCTTTGGGAATTGTGACGTGAATAGTTTGCCACATGCTTTAGTTAATCCTTGAACAATGCTTCCACCTAGAGGCAGGTTTACAGAATGCAGTTATTTTTCCCCCCTGCTCTGTATTTCTTTTCAGGCCTTTAAATTCTTTTTTGCATTTAAAGCTGACACGTGTTGTTCTCGGTCTACTCCACAGGTAACCTGGCCAGTACTCTCGGCCAGCACAAAGGTCCCATCTTTGCCCTTAAGTGGAACAAAAAAGGCAATTTTATCCTGAGCGCAGGCGTAGACAAGGTAAACCTGTAAATCAGCTCTAGCGAGAAATAACTTTAAGAATAGTTTCTTATTGTCTTGTGAGGTAATATTTTACTCTAGTCACACTAAGTGTACATGTCTCCTGACAGACAACAATCATATGGGATGCCCATACAGGAGAAGCCAAACAACAGTTTCCTTTCCACTCAGGTAAACAGACGAGACACCCAACAAAACTAAAATAAAAAACTGTTTGTTTTTTGCTTCTTCTTTTTTTTTGTTCCTGTCTAATATTCCTCTCTCCATCCGCCCACAGCTCCAGCACTTGACGTGGACTGGCAGAGTAACAACACGTTCGCCTCCTGTAGTACAGACATGTGCATCCACGTCTGTAAACTGGGGCAGGACCGACCCATTAAAACATTCCAGGGACACACAGTGAGTAGATTTGTGTTCATGTGCATCTTCCCAAAGCAAAGCACACTGATCACATATATAATGCTTTAGCTAACCTTCGTCTCCTCTCTGCTTCCAGAATGAAGTAAATGCAATCAAGTGGGATCCCACAGGAAACCTCCTAGCCTCCTGCTCAGATGACATGACGCTGAAGGTGAGTCGCATCGCTGCAGCTCTTCACTTCCAAATGAAGAACTTGATGATGATGACAAGAGATTAAAACATTTAGGAAACAGCTGAGCTATAAATCAGCATTCAGGCATTATAGTAACTTTCTAACCGTTAAGACGTGCTGTAGGCTTCTTGAATGCAATGGTTAAATTTTAATAATTAGTTCAACTAAAATCGAAAGCTTTTAACTTTCTTTGGGATTTTGCGTCTCTTCAGATCTGGAGTATGAAGCAGGACGCCTGTGTCCACGACCTGCAGGCACACAGCAAAGAAATCTACACCATCAAATGGAGTCCCACTGGCCCTGGAACAAACAATCCCAGCGCTAACCTCATGCTAGCCAGGTGTGTGTGTGTGTGTGTGTGTTAGAAACCCAAGAAGTAATTAAGGACACATCAGGACACTTTCAGCTCTGACAAGACTTGATTTTAAACATTGATTTAAATGGAAATGATGGTGTGTTGAACAGCCTGCCATTGCCTGTGGCAGCTGATCCATTGTGTGCACGGCCTTTTTAATACCGTCTGGTTTATCTACATGTTGCCGCTGACTGAGCAACACCTCCGACACTCAGTTTAGAAAGCTTTCAGGTTAAGTATACACATTCAAATTAAAATGGGCTGGTGTTTATATAACGCTTCTCTAGTCTTTACTGACCACTAGTGCTTTATTCTCTACACTTGAACTGCCTCACATCCGTGATCAGTGTAGAATCATCTGCTGTGCAACTAGCTAATGAGCTAACTAGCTAATAATAAACATATGTTTGACTCAGCACTAGCTGTGTTGTTTCCGAGCTAAATCAACTCCATGTTTTACAAAGCGCTCAGGTTTTAAATTAACACAGGAGAGTGAAACGTGTTACAGTTTCTGCCAAAGTGAAAGCTGCAGTTCAGCACATTTTCCCTTCAATATGTGAGATATTTCTGAACCTCCCCCTCCTTCCACAGCGCATCATTTGATTCCACCGTCCGTCTTTGGGACGTGGATAGAGGCATCTGTATTCACACGCTGACCAAACACCAGGAGCCCGTCTACAGTGTGGCTTTCAGCCCTGATGGTCGCCATCTGGCTAGCGGCTCCTTTGACAAATGCGTGCACATCTGGAATACACAGGTAGGAGGAGGACGGTGTATGTACTGTTCAAAGCTCTGAAATAAAACAAGTAGTTCGATTAAAATAACACTCGTTTGCACTGTGTCTGCAGACGGGAGCTTTAGTCCACAGTTACAGAGGGACAGGGGGAATCTTTGAGGTTTGCTGGAACGCAGCGGGGGATAAAGTGGGAGCCAGCGCATCAGACGGATCTGTAAGTCCACACACGACTGTTTTAAGGCTTTTTTTGTGATCGTTTTAGTCTAACAGATGGACCTCTGCTCTGTTCCAGGTGTGTGTATTAGACCTTCGGAAATAGTGCTGCCGTTTGTTGGAAGCCATGGACCGACCATGAATGTGTACATAGCCAAATGACTGTCCCTGCCTGCCCTGCCCTGCGTACTGCTCACGCTTACGACTTCGGCCCCGCTCACCGACAGACAGGAAGCAGGGAACAGGAACAGGAATCAAGCACCCGACACAGCAGGTCCAGACACAGGGGTGAACAGACGGACGGTCAGACACAGATGGATAAACGTGCTGATGGAAGCGGCCCTCTCTGTCTGCGCAGACTCTTAAAGAGATGCAGGAGGGACACGGCGAAAAAAGAAAAAGGAAAAAAACAAAACAAAACAAAAACACACACAAAAAAAAAAAAAATCAAAAAAACAAAACTGATAGACAAAAAAAAAAAAAAGAAGTTACAGATCCGTATATGTACCAAAATTTGGAAGCTGTTTTGCTTTTTTCGATCTTTAAACCATGCTCATCGTCATCAAAATGAAAAAGTATGAAAAAAGTGTTGATCTTTGTTACTAGTCGGATCTCATCGTGCGGACATATCTCCACCACAAAAATAGGATGGCACTTAGTTTTTTTTAAATTTCAGAACTCTCGTTTCAATGTTTTTATATTTTCTATCTTTGGGGGGAAGGGGCGGGGCGGGAGGGGGGCTTGGTGAGGTTTTCCAGGTTTAGGAGGACGGCAGACACACAAAACAGACACACACTCGAACACACAAACACGCACACCAAACCAAACCGTTATGAAGAGCAGCGTCCTCGCCATGATTTCCAAACAGTGCAGCAAAACGAAGGCTTTTTCTTCTTCATGTGTTTCAGCGATTTCCACCTGCAGCTGGGAGTGGGTCTCATGGTTAAATGCAGTTCTTAATACGTAGACACACACTAGTTCCCCCTCTGTGCCTCCATGCAGGCACATGACATTGATAACACGCTTTAAAACGGGTCAGGATTCTTTTACCCCGCTGATCAAAACTTTCTGTTGCCTTCAGTTTTTTAAAACTTAACAGCAACAGGAATTTCCAGCTCAAACACACAGTCGTCGAGGTGTCATTTGGCAATTTTAAAACTGCAAACATCTCTAATTGGATTCAACTTCAGCTGTCTGAGACCGAAAGAGTGAGAAAACTCGGCATCACGTTTCAGTGTCAGTGCTGCCAGAGGCAAGAAAAACCCCGCAGAGGGCCGAGCCAAAGAAAACAGAGTAAAGTGTTACACAGTTAAACGTGGAAAATGATCCCAAAATGGAAAAGTTTCCTTTTTCATTAGCTGGATGACTTTTGAAGAATTAAAGTTAGATTGTGTGCAAGTTTAGCTGTACAGCTACTTGTTTCAGCTAGTTTTATTCTGGTACCAGTGACGCTGATGTAAACAGGCCGTTTTCAAACACTGATCAGTCTGACTGTTAACAGGAAGTGTGCGCATACCACGGGCCCTTTTCACCTTAAATTTAAATGAGACTTTTGAATCTCCGCAAGTGACCAGTGCTGTTGCCGGCATTTATACCTGTGCATGGTGTGTATAATTCCACTGTTAGGTGGACTACGTGAAGTAGAAATTTCAGGATAAGAAACTGGCAGAAAGTCTGTGGTAGGGAGTAGCTTTGGATGCCGCCTCGATCTGATCATGCTACCTGGTGAGCGAGGTCAGTTGTGGCTTTCTTAGCTTGGTTCTGAAAACAGTAATTATTTGGCTTTGCTGTCTTGGTTGAATTCAAACAGTAACTTCATAAAAGTCCCTAAAATATTTTTATAATTGAAACTTTAGGGTTTTTTTAAAACAGTTTTTTAAAATATGGTCACTCAGATTTCCCCGGCAGGCAGCGGAGGGCTGCTCAGAGCGACCCTTTACAAAAAGAAGAACAGGGACGAGCTGTCTGCCGGATCAGAACGCACTCGAGTGCGTTAGGAACTTATTAGAGGCACCAAAGGACAAACAAACCAGACACAAACAAATGGCTAAAAGTCACAGCGTGACAGTTTTGGTGAATTAAAAGTAAAACATGACGCTGCATCTTTAGTGTATTTTTTGCTCATCTGCCCTCTCATCGTCATTCTTGGTTTTATGCGCCAAAAAATCAGCTTAAATTTTATTCCGAAGGTCCCTGCTGACGAGACGTTTTATACTCTTTTAAAGACAAATTTAAAGTTTTTGTAATTTCTTTGTAGAGCTGAAGAAAAAAATGTGAATTGATTTATTGGCAGTGTTAATTTCCATGTTGAATAAATTTTAAAGATTTTTTTTTTTTACTCTGATGCAAACAGTAAAGGTTGACCCTGTAATGTAAAAGCTTTCTGAGCTGAGCTGTCATTCTGAAGGCACCTTGCCTGGGGAGCATTTTCCCAGGAGCAAATCGCCACTAAATTTGTCTATGTTTTAATAAAACAAATGTTTTAATTTTTTATTTTGCTTGAATCCATTCGGGAAGCTTTGTCCCTGAATCGCTGTCTCCTGAAGTCCATTAAACACGAGATTGTAATTCTTAAATTGAGCCAGGTAAAGTTGGGAGTCACACAGATGTTTCTTTGAGAGAGTCGCTCCAGACGCAGGTCAGTGGTCGAGTATGGAGTTATATTTGTGTTTGCGTGTCATTGCACACGTGAAATCCTGCTGCTTCACATCACTGATGAATGAGCCACGAGGGAAAGGCAATCAGCTCTCAACTCTGTTGCATAGAAGCTCCCAGATTTCAAATTGAAACCAACATGGCTGCTCTGTTGGGCACCTACTGTGCGTCTGGGCAGGAGCTTCTCAGATGACAGTGAGGGAAACGTAACAGTTGGAAAACACCTACAAAAGCTGAGACAACTATAACTCAATACTCGAGTTAAACCTCCGAACCAAAGAACTCATTCTAGGTAAAATCCACCAAAATCCTAATTGGCCAAAAAAAGTGCATCCATGAATGCAACTTCAGAGGTTTAATTAAACCCAAACCTGCCTCGAGGGGAAGTTCTGCCTCTGAGAAAAGTTTGTACAATTGCAAATTAACTCATTTCTTCTTCTCTACCCTGTAATAAATTTCTACTTCTGGGCTGACGGTTTTCATGGATTAGTGTTTAAAGTCTGATATTTTGTACCTGTTCCTTTTGTTTTTAACTTTCCTGTACTCAAAGCATTCAAGTACTGAAATTCCTCCCAACATGTCACACAGGCAGGGTCCCCCTGATTTGGTCTGTGCCACAGAGTCAGCCCGGCAGCGCCTGCGATGGGCTCCCCGAGCCTCTTTGTTTTTCTCTGCAGCTCGCATCACTTTCATGTGTCATCATTTAAGTCCGATCAGTGAAACTTAAGTGCAGAATAAAATATATTTTGATAAGAGCTTTGAGTTTTTATTTGTGTGCCTGTAGAGTGTCGGTGCTGAAATAACACCAAAGAATACGACTGAATGGCAATCATGAATACATGTTTTTTTAATATATGTCAAACAAAAATAGCCGACTTTAATAAAACAGTAAATCTTTGATTTCAAACGTCCTCAGGCTGGTGCTTCTGCAGAAAGCAATCAAACTGAGCGGCATGCTGCATTCCCAGCTAACCCTGACCCATCGAAATTAAATGCAAGCGAAGCGGTGAAATGCTCACAAGCCTGTACTACGAAGCTAGACCCTGGCTTTTCACTGTCTTACCAAGACACATCTGCATATTAACTTGTGCTGCAGGCTTGCCCTGCTCTGCGGCAGGTAAGATATCAACATGCACAAAATCACCGTCTACTGACCAATCGGTTCTCAGGAAAACAGCATCATCATTCCTGAAGATTCCTCAGAAACTCGGTTTTGTCTTTCTCTGATGAGCATCGGTTAGAAATAGACTCAAAAGCAACTTTTTTTCTTTGCTCGCTGTTAACTAAAAGCGTAGGTTGAAGCTGAAAGCGTAGCTAAACCTTTCTTACATCAGACAGCCTGTTAATTTAAAGACAGCTGTAATTTTAATTCAGGCTCGGGCTTACCAAGTTGATAACACTGTTGGGGTAGGAGAACTCAGAAACCAATAAGATGTTCTGGGTGTGCTGGACTTTGTAGGTTTACAGGTCCCAGGTAAACACGTCAAGCAGCTGTAACACAAAGCAAGTTCAACCTACCCCAGATATATCCTTTCCTTATCTAACAAAGATGGGAGCCATCCCAGAGTTTGGCATCATGTGACCAGAAACAAACATTGATAAGTCAGCAGAGGAAATGATTGTAAAAATTAAATAATAAACTTGATTATTAGAGAAATGTAACAAGGTTAAACACACAATGTGGCCTAAACACAGCAGCTGCGTGGTAGGAAAAGCCCCACATGAATGTGTGTGGGCTTTCAAAGCTTTGCATGGTCAGTAAATGTGGAAAAGTTGGCAAAAAAGCAGTTCATGCCAGTAAGTAAGGAGACTGACTTACAAATTTTATACAAGGTCAACAAGTAAAAGGCTTAAGTGCCCTGTCTGAGGATTATATCAGTATTTTAAGGCTTACAGAAAAATAGAGTGGCTTTAAAGTTGTTTGCAACCAGCACTTAAAAAAGCAGGTCAGGAGGTTGCTTCTAATACTCTCTATTTCTTATTGATGGTGTTACAGAGAGAAAGACTTCACATAGTCTCTTAAAACTAAAGATACAGTTATTTTGTGCCTACTGAGGTCTGAGGGATCTTCTGGGAGTGGTGATGGTAGGTGGTGATTTATTTGCACTGCATGAGTTCATCTCTTATCTCCAACTTAACCTGCTGTGGTCAGAAGTGACTTACCTTTGTAACCCTTAAACATCAGGCTAATCCTGAATCCCCAAATGCTTTATAGTACATGCCCTAGACACGAGTAATTAGTCAACTGGTTATAATAAAATACACATTTTTGTCAGGTTTAGTTTGTGTATTGGGAGGCTAAATGGAGCTCATGCCTGAACCAAAAGTTCTTGCATTTGTGAACATGCAAAGAGACCACTGGGAGCCTCTCTAGTCTAACTTTTCATTGTGCGTACTAATGCTGTCTGGAGTGCAGTGACACGTTGCCTTTAAGTCCACCCGTGTGTGTGTGCCTGTACTAGTTTACATATCTTTGTGGAGACCAAAAATTGGAAGTTTACTATACATGTGAGGACCAACAGCCCTTATGGGAACAAAATTCACGTCCCCACAAGTTTGGAGGTATTTTTGAGATTCAAAATGTGGTTTTTAGTTTCAGGGTTACAGAAAGCATTATGTCAATTAGTTGTCCCCACATTGATATGAAAACATGATTGTGTGTGCGTGTGCCTGTGTGTGCACTGCAATATTATTAGTATGAAAATAATGTAGACTGCAGAAAAGGCTGAAAAACCCTGAAGAAGAGATCTTCCTATGTCATAACTATATAACTTACTCTACTATTATACATTACTGTTTAAATAAATGCCATTTTTATACTCTGCATAAGGCGTTAAGGAGTAAATCTATAACAAAGTAATAAATAGTACTGTGCAGAAGTTTCTGATGTTTAGTCCCATTTATCAGACACCATATTCAGGAAAGCAGCCCAGATTCATTATACAGCATGAAGATGCCTCGCAACAGCCAGTCATGAAAAACTAACTTCAGCCACAACAAGAACAAGAAGTCCTGTAACAGATGGTGTAACACCCACAGAACTCTGATCTCTACATCATGGAGTGAGTCTGGGATTGCATGAAGAGCCAGGAGACACAGGCAGAGGAAATCCACATGAGAACTGTTGGGATTCCTGGAACAACCTGCCTTCCAATTGACTTAAAAGAACTTTGTGCAAGTGTACCGACATGAACTGGTGCTGATTTAAAAGGCAAAGGGTGCTCACACCAAGCACTGATTTCATTTAGGTTTCGCCCTACTTCACAATCTGTAAAACATTAACAGCTGATAACTGCAAACTATCCTCACTTTACTTGCTTGAAACTTTTGCACAGCACTAATAATTTCAAACTGTATTTACCGTCATACTGGACGCAAAAAACTAAGCACGCTGAAATGTTTCATCTCAGTAGGATTTAATCGGTCTCTCACTTTTTGAACATTAATCTCTTTTCCAATCTAAATATTACCCAGTTAGTCTGTGCTCTACCCATCACACAGACTCAGAAGCAATGACTGCAGCCTGGTTAAAAGGCTGTATATAAAACACTCAAAATGAGAGTTAAGAGAAATCGACTTAATACGAACTAAGCACACCCAGAAAAATGGCACTATTGCACAGTAGAGACCAAAATTAGCTGTAACAATTCAAATTTAAAGTTACCCTAACACTAATAAAAAGATGTCATTGAGGCATAGTTTTGAATTTAAAAACGCTGAAAATACTGTACAACAAAACTGCAAAAGAAAACTTTAATGAGAATTTCTGAAGGAACCGTGATCAAAACTAGAGAACACTTTGGGATCTGAGAGACCCCATAAAAATAGAGAACAATCATTTTGAAAGATGGGGAGCTGCTGGTTGTTGATGGCTGTGGTTCAAGTGGAGGCTGAATGTATTAGAGGAGCCGGTTGTTCAAAGAGCACTGACTGCTAGAATATTCAACCAGTTTACTTCTAAAATGCTGGCCATCTATACAAGCCGAAGGAGAAGAGGAGAAAAGTCTCAGTACAGATTTGAATCAACACTGATGCCGATTCTTGGCTGAAAAGGTGTAAGGTTCTTTCTTCGTATACAGAAATCAGACTGAAAGCCCGCAGTGACCAAACCAATCATGAAACAGGAGAAATCAAAAGAGTATACTGAAATCTGCAGAGGAACAGATCATGTGGACACAGAGGAACTGGTATGATAAGTTCACACAGGAAGCATCATGTTCTGCACTAAAACTGGAAAACAAATGCACCCACACCAGTGTGAAGAAGCCAGTTAAGTTTGGAGGAGGGAGGTTAATGGTTTGGTGGATGTTTTCTGCTGCAAAGTTTGAGCCTCTTACACATCCCCTCAGCAAGGTGAATGCTAATGTCCCGATGAAGCTCCTTCAACACAGATTATTCCCTCCCTGACATCAGCTTCTAATCAGCCAACAATATTTATGCAAGACAATGCTTCGTAATCACTCTGCAGAACTGGGAAAGCACTTCCTTGCAGCTGTTAAGCCTGAAATAATGAAATAGCAAACCCTGAATCCTGAACTAAACCCAATCGAGAATCTCCGGTTGACTGCTGAGGACAATGCTATGGCTAAGAAATCCACTACGGTTAGTAGACTGAGGACGAGATGAAGAAACAGCGGGACGAAATCAAACGGAGCAGGCGTGGAATTGGTAACATCCACGCTGCAGATCTGCCAGCCGCTCCAATTAAGACGGCTTCTACAGTTCTTAATCATCAGGAATTTAATTTTTAGATGTCTATTATTTTATAGCAACAAAAACTTTTATCTAACTTTGATCACTTTAGTTACACACTGGGTCCACACTTCATTATTTTGAATAAAACCCTAGATGAGTCCTAAATCTACAGCTAACATGCCATGAAGGCCACTGAAAGGAAAAAAAACAGTCTGAAATTTTGATCTCTACTGTGTCGCTAACTTGAGCAAGGATGGCCACCGTGACATAACAAAAGAGAGCCCTCTGCATCTGACTGTTAGATTGTTTCATACATGGTTTTTGGGAAAGTGCAGTGCACAAAAAAACCAAAAAAAACAAACAAAGGTGCTAAGCTTGTCATTTTGGCAATTTTAACTCCTACCAGTTTGTGCCTTAACTAGCTTCTTAGATCAGAGGAGGGTGGAGAGATTGGCTGCTGCTAAACTCCCCGTCAGATTGTAAATGTGTGGCTCCTGATCGTGGTTGTAGAAATGCATATAATGCGCCAGATCCGCCAGGGTCTGCAGGACGTCGTAGGTTACTGCAAACAGGAAGTAGGTGGGCAGCAGCCAGCTGAGGCTGAACACGCAGTCGCCCAGTGGCAGAGGGACAGCAAGCTGTCTGGAAAGACAAGCAGAGAGAGCGAGAGAGAATTTATTATTCTCATTATCACGGTCGAAACTCCCCGGCTCGGAACGAAGAGCCTAAACAAGCTCCAACAGAAAGGGTGGAGCATGTATGCCAGTTAAACTGTGTGCTATGCCACCAAAAATCCAACTCGAATCTGTTTCTGGAAACAAAATAAAGTCTTAAAGTTTTTTTTTAAGTTAATCCAATCCTGAACATCACAGGTACTCACTGGAATCTGTCCTCTCTGGATTCTCTCAGCATGATGAAGACAAACAGTCCCACTTCAGTGTTGAGGGAGAATGACACAACTTTGTCCAACATGACAACAAAACCCTGAAGCAGATGGAAAACACGGATGACTGGCAGAATTCCAGACAGCAGTCATTACTCCGTGTGTGTATGTGTGTGTGTGTGTGTGTGTGTGTGTGTGTGTGTGTGTGTGTGTGTGTGTGTGTGTGTTATTTACCCTGGGATCACACACTGACACAATAAAGATGACAACGAACCCGAGCAGTGACATGAATCCTTTGGCCACGCTGGAAGGATGAGAAAAAAAAAAAAAGGAGAAGCATGAAATTAACTTAATCAGTCGTCGTCTGAAGAGCGTTTCAGATGAATTATACGTCATGTCACAGATCGTCCTCTTCTTCATTTATGTGGAGGGGGAGAGAAAACACACTGCCGATTAAATTATAAAGGAGAGAGGCAGAGACAGAGAGAACCTGAGTAAACAGCCTGTGAAATCGGTTCGAGTGGCTTTTTGGTGCAAATATGGTGCAAGAGGAGTGAAACTTCAAAGTCTTGTGCCCAAAGTGAATCTCCTCAATAGGCTGATGCAGTTTTTATGTTTGCTTTAAACTAAAATCATGACGAGACAAATAAGTAATAACCTGTGGACGCGCCGCATGATTTCTGCAGTGACTCCTGGTAGTTTGAGTACTTTTTAACTGAATGTTTTAGATGTTTGCGAGAGTCTCCCCTGTAAATCCTGCAGTTATTTCAGGCTTTGAAGCTACAAGTCTGGGACCTGCTGTTTCTCAGAGAGCAACTCAGTTTAAGGTTTGCTGTTAATTTTGAACTCCGGGGTATAGTTTTAGTTCTTTCAGAAATCAAGAAACCTGGGTGAGTTGGGAACTCCTAAAGAGAGTCATAATATGGGCTTAATTACAGACGCGGAGGCCATTCTGCATTTCCTTCCCAATCAGAGCAGCATTTGACACTGGACCCATCACCAGTCAGTTATCTGCTATGCTGAATCAAAGGAATCATCATATACATCTTATAAGGATCTCAAACTGATGGCATGATAGGATGTCTGCAAATCTTAGCACCCTAAAGCAGAGATATGAAAGTCATTTTACATCATGGGCCACATACAGTCCAGATGAGAGAAAGTCCTTTCTTTCTCCAGCCTGCTGAATTATCCCCATAAGAGAGAAAACAAGTACTATTTCAAAATCATGTCTCAGTGTTCTTATTTAGAAATCTGTCAGCACGACTCTGTAATAAACTGTAAGTAATAAATGTGTAAAATTACAGAAAAAGTAGCTCATTGCCCAGACTGTCCTCTAACAAAGAAACAAAGCTTTTGCTTCCTTTGTTCCCTTCCCCCCCCCCACTTTTTCTTTCTTTTTTTAAGCTGTGTGGGCCAACTGTTAAAAATAAAAAATAAAAAAAATCGAAATTTCTACTGTAGATAGTGAAAAATCTGAAACTTTTCTGCATTTTAAATGTTCAGTAGTTATTACTTCTTTGGTGTAGTATGAATGAATATGGTGGATTTCAAGCTTGCTTGCTCTTGAATCTCTTGACAAAGAAGGAGTGAGGGGCCACAAGACAAAACAACTGAAAGTTAGAGATTGTCTTCTCTTTGCTCTGGTGTAAAAGAGAGGACACCAGCTGGAAGCCTTGTGGAGAGGAGCAGTGACCTGGGTGCCACTGCTTATCCACCAGCTGGAGAGTGTTGTGGATAAGGATCACACTCACTGCTGCGCTCAGTTTTGCTTCGGAGAGTTTCTAACTGAGTGAAGAGATCTAAAAGTATCTGCCAGACCCAGATCAATCGTCTAAATGCAAAGAAATTAATTATGTCCTTCAGCATAGGACCCACTGGACAATCCTTTATATAACTACAGAAGAGACACATACAGATGATGATGTAAATTACTGTCATGTTTCCATCAGATGTTGATATGTTGAGAACCTTCAATAAACGTGACAAAAATGAATTCTAAGCTAAAATCTCTTTGATATGAAGAGGCCTGGTTTCCCATAAATACTGTTAAACCTGGATTAAAAATGTGCTCCATAATTAACTAGCTTTATTTAAACGATCAAAGAGAATTTGAGCTTTAGCATGCCATCATTTTGAGCGCTGTTGTGTTGTAGCCTTGAAGATTATTAATAACTGTATTTCAGTAACAAATGTTGAAAGCCTTAATAAAGCCAGGAGACACGCTGGATCCTGGATCATCTGGATCATTCATCACAGTGAATGGACAGGACGAGCAGGTCATCTCAACGTGCCGAGCATTTCATTTCATTTAACAGCCTCAAAATCAGTTTTTCTTTTACGTTCCAACCTAATGATGTGATAATCACCTGGATGTCTGCATGAAAGGTTTTGTGGGGGTTGGGAGCCCGGTTGTAATATGACATCTCTTTGTGTAATTATTTATATTAAAGAAAAATATTACATTTATCATATAATTCCAAGAATAAGCCATTTTCAACCATGCTCTGCAGCCCTGAACTATGAATTCTGTGCACATCACCCAGAGGAGGTCCACATAAAAGCACAAACGTCTGATGTAATCAGCAGCCCACCCCGAACCATCCAGTTCCCAGTATGCGGTGACTGTGCTGATGTGAGAATTGAGCAGCCTGCACTGCCAGCAAGAGGGAATCACATATTCTGCTTCCTCTGTGGTCTGCCCAGGCAGCACCCTCTCCTTAATCACATGGAGTATTTCCAGTAATATGCAAACCACTTCCTGCAAGGGGGCATGTATTAGAGAGGATGACTGTGGAAAACATCCCCACGTGATTCTCCAGAAAATGTCTAAAGTTTTTGTATGAAAAAGCAACTTCAACCAACTTTAACTTGCTTTTAAAGCAGAACTATAATTATAATTACAAAACTGATTAAACTATTAACCTTTTACATGTGAACAGCTGATGCTGATGATGCTCTCTGGCACACGAAGCTTTAGCATCATGCGCCCCTTAAATTGAATCACATATCATCCAAACTAAACGCTTTTACTCCCCATCATCACCTTCTTGCTGAGCAGATGTGCTGTTTATTTGGCAACTTTGGCTCCCAGGCTTTAGTCAGCCACTCCAGCTTGCTGCTCCACAGTGAGCTCACCAGACCATCGACTGAAAGAAACAGTCAAAACATAACATTACACAGCTTATTCCTTCAGTATAAATCACGACATAAACAAGAGAAACATCAACAATTGTGGCAGTACCACAGAGATGAACCACTAGTAAATAGCATATCCACAGCTTTCTCTTTTTCTCCTATAATATTAAATACAAAAGCAACAGCAACATCCAGGGCTGAAAGATGAAGCTAATATTGAAGTTCCAAAAGATGCAGTTTTCTGAAACTGAAACCAACTTTCTTAAACCAATAGCGATGTCACAGGGTCTACCTTCGTCTTTTATGAGCAGTTTATGGGAATTAGTCAACTTACTGGTGTGCTTCATAGCAGATCCCATAACCAGGAAGGACACAGTGACGCTGATGGCTATAAACACCTGGATCAGCTCAGCCACCCACGAATAAGCCCTGTAACGTTCATTAATGATCTACAGGGAATGTCATGGGGGGTGATGGATGGCGGTGGGTGTGGAAAATGAGGACACAAGAAGCTTAATACACTAAGCTGACCTAAGGTGACACCTACATGACGGTTAATTTCTTAAATTTATTGCCGGTGTTATTGAAACGTTTATAGGATTATGAATTTCACCTGAATAAAGTTCAGAACTTTTATGCAATCACTGCATTTACAAGAATGTTTTAACCTTTTTTTAAAAAACAGAAAGAAAGAAAGAAATTAATTTCCTGTTGCAGATACAGGTGATCAAACATAATGCAAAAGGCTAAATGAGAACGACATCCCTCTGTAACATGTTTTATACTGAGCTCTGGTTCAGACTGATGTTTTCTTGTAGCGCTGTGTCTGCTCGCCTTTATCGGCCCATCACAGCAAATGCAGCCAACAAACCACAGGCCTCGCAATTCTTCAGAGATGGCCTGCACATCAAAGCTTTCTAGCAGGATGTCGCAGATAGCATCCCCACTACATGGCTGAAATTAAGTTGAAACATGCTGGAGAGCTCACCTTCAGAGGGAATGTTGATGCTGGAGATCATGTTTTTGACGGCAGTAATGTTTCAGGGATTTTTAGGATATTTTGTGAGGGTCTTGCAAAATATGAGGACCTGCTCCTCTGAAACCTTTTCATTTACAAAGGTATAGGTCTTCACATTGGAACGGCTTATTGGTGCTTGTTTGTACACTGAAAAGCCGTGCATGCATAAAGGTAGATTTGGAACAGGACCAGAATCGTCTCCGCTCACACTTTGTCGTGTCTATTGTCACGAGCTGTGATGTTATTGTTGGTTGCACTATAGACCACCAGAAGTTGCAGTGCCAAAATAACTTACAGGGGATTCAGTTCATCCCCACCATGTATAGAAATAATTTAGTAAGAAAATGTAGACCAGAAAAGGCCCCACCTCAATCTCTGCAGCAAATTGCATCCAATGTACGAAGCTGACACGATGACACAGGTGGATGTAGAACTGAATTTAGCAGATATCCTTGTTTGGTGACACACAAAATCCTGCAGACTTTTGAACGTCTGTTTGTATAAAGATTAATTTCAGTCAGAAAGTTTCATTTTTGCATTAGGTTGATAACGCGTGGATTTCTACGTTACATTTTGCCTGGTGCAGCTTTATTCTCCTGAGTTATTTTCTCTCTAAAGAGATCAGGTCAGGATGGCTCCAAAGCGCGATCTGACTGCTAATTAGTTTTTGAGCTAGGCCAAGCCAAGCACTATAGCTAATTGCTGCATGTTTCCATTAGCTCCACAGGAAGCTGTTAGCAGGGTAAAATCACTGTTTCTTGTATTGTACTGAATACAAACACACTGTGATCACATCTTCCTGCAGTTGATCGCAACACAAACTATTATCTGGCCCAGCATGTGGCTTTAAGGGCACGCAAAGGTCACATATGAAGTTTTTATGTTTTCTTATTCACCATAGATGGGGAAGGAAACAGACTGATCACCATAAGCAATGTGGACATCTGTTGCTTTTCAAATGAAAGCACTGTTATTAGCTTATGCAAGCCCAGGCTATTAGAGGTAGTATGTATATACAGAGAAGATGTTACCAAAGTTATTATTGAGGCTTTTCAGATATGTGAGCATTTTTCAAGTTTTACTACTAGTACTCGACTAGTAGTTTGTTGCCAAACATGAAAAACAGCAGGACACTAATCTCTGCAACTGATTTCATCCAGTAAGAGCCAACAGCCTCTAAGAGCCACTGCCAACCAGTCAGTGAATACACAATTTTCCTTGGCAACCAATGGTTGCATCACGTCCAATATGGCGGAGATATCATGAGCAATGTGTGTATGTAGCTAACTATAATCAAATTACAACCTAAAGGAAAGTGTGAAAGAAAACTAACTGAAATAAAATCTAGACTTTAAATCATTATAATTCATTTATAAACAATGATAAAGCTAACAAACATGAATGAAAAAATGCTACATTCTGAATTACTGGAGGCAAGAGAGACTTTGAGGGAGAGGGGGGAGTTACAGTGGGCAATACCTGCCTTTTAAATTAATTTATGTGTCATGTAGTAGTCACACCATCTCCTCTACCTATAGCGTCATCTTAACTGTGTTTTATGACTGGACTGGATCCACACACCATCTGACACTTCAAACAAACTCAATTATTGCGAAGCCAAAAACAGTAGTGTTATTACAAAGCATTAGGAAAGCTACATTTTATGCCATTTCATGTCACTGTATGTTACAAAAAGCTCATTTTTATACAGCACTAAGGATAATATCATTTTTTTAATGTCGAAGATTGCAAAGATTTTTAAACATCAGACACAAGTTTACAATAATCCAAACAATTCTACAAATCAATTATTAACTGATTAATGAAAAGTATTAGTTATAATTTCATAGTTTTTTTTACAGTAAAATAACCATGAAAAAAATGATTCAAAGCCGTTGTTATTAGCTAATTTAATAAGCTAAATGCATAAGCAGTCACGCAAGAGAAAACAGTGTTTGAAGACTGTAGCACAACCAAAATTATTGTGACAGTGTGCAATGAACTTGTCACCTTGTTGCTTTGAAGATGGGAATCTGCTACAACTCGCTGTCGTTTGCTGGTTTTTTTCAAGATGTAGATAAAATGGTAAAGTGAGGGAGTCAGTCTGCTGTAGGTGTGCTACCCAGCCACCAATTGTGACTGAGGGGGTCAAGTTTGCAATCGCATGCAATCTTGTTTGCAATAACAGTGGATTACTGTGATCAGCAGGTGAAAATTGCATCTGCAGACACAAATGGCAACGTAGTTGCTGCAGGACAGCAATTTAACTACAAAAACAAATAGTCACTTGGCGACCAGCTGAGTCAAATCCCCTATTGCAAAAGACAGATTGCAGACAAGTTGTGGTGATCAGTGCAGACTTATTCTGAGTGATTGCAACATGTTAGCAATCTGTGTTCGGAGAGTAACTGCAGTCACTTCAAGTCAAACGGAGTTTGTTTAGAGACAGGTTGACGCTCCCCAGGGAATTTGTGCAGTTGCCTTGGTATTAAAAACGGTTGACCTGAGGTTGAGGGTGCTGCCTGCTCCACCTCTGGTGAATCAGGTCGTTGTTGCAACTACCTGTAATCTGTTTCAGACAGCAGAAAAATTCAATGGAATCAACGTGCAACCCTCGATTGTTGCCAGGAGGTTGCTGTTCTTTATATCTAGCGTGCATGAGCCAAAGCACTTTATCGAATCAGATATGGGGTGTGTGATCCTTCTTTCAAATAGCCTCCTACAGATAAGGATTTATGCTTATTATTATTATTATTTAATCCACAATATCTGTAATATTTTTTTTTTTTTAAAAAATCTAATTTTCCAGTTGACCAATACAAGCACACAAAAAAAGGGTTGGATAGTCATACCTTAGTCAGTGGAATAGTGGCAATCTCTCCTGCTTTTTCTGACCTGAGGGGAGCAGACAAACAAATACATGGAAATAAAAAACAGAAAATAAGTTTATCTCAGTGTTACAGATCTGTGAGGAGGAGAGTTGACTGCTGTTAACGGGTCTCTCAGCCACAGCTGTAAATGTGCCACCGAGCAACACAAATCTTTATCTAATGTCTAACGCCTGCAGTGACAATTTATCAGCATTTCTTAGAAATTTTATGAAATAACAAATGAGCTACTTTTTAAGAGAAAAACCTTTAGCACACAATTCATCAGATTCCCCACAAAGAAGTAATAAAATGATTCAGTCTCAGTCAATTTCCTCTGATATATTTCATCTATGTAAACCTCACTGAACAGAGAAATTGAATCAGTGAGTAAGTCAGAAAGGGATTTGAATGTTATTAAGGGAGGATTTTCTCCCTGTTAACCCACACATATACATATAAATAAATATATATATATATATATATATATATTCTGTGTGTCCTTTAAAGGTGAAGAAGTTTCTCTTCAAGGTTAGAGTGGCCTAAAATAAACCATAATATAATGCTAAATTAAGTTCACATCAATTGAAGCTTTTCATAACCACACCATAAATTCTAGTAGCACAGTTGCAATCCATTTCATTGTTCACTCAGAAACATTGTTGTCAACAAGCCGACCTCCACTTGCATTTCCAGAACCTTATTCTGTATGATGAGCAGGATTATCTACAGAGGAAGTGAAAGATGGAATGCACAATTCAGTTTAATTCACACGTAGGACACAAAAACTCTGATCTGTACTTTTTTTGCACATAAAAACCATGGATATGACTGTGGCAGTGCATTAGCTTAACAGACACTGGCCACACCCCAATCGCTTTTGACCAGTATCATAGATAAACCAAGTAAAGGCTTACGTCTGAGAAATGTGTCTTGTGCACTGTTCATTTGACTGTTTTGAGTACAGACTGTATATAAAAGATGGAGGCATGTACCGTGCCATCACTCACAGATTAAGAGAGTCAAATCAAGCTGTTGCCATCGTCTTTTAAAATCAGATGTCATAGAGGAGAGGTGGGGAGTTTTAACAGCCCTGCCCTTAACTGTACACTGCTCGTTTTACTTTAAATGCAACCATAATGAACAAATATTGTATTCAGTAACACTTGTATGTATCCGTATATATGATAAGTTGCATGTCTTGATTTGACCGACTTCCTTTGATGTTTGTCTTTTGGGGAAACAACATTTAACACAAGACACTTGAAGCAGAGCATATGATTTTGTACTGACATACCTGCGCTGTCTTATGCTACATTAATCTTTCTGACCCTTTACGTTTTTAATAGTAATTATCATTTATAAATGGCTGCCCTCTACATTAATTAATCTTCATTAGGAGTCAGTGAAATAGAGCCTGGCTCTCTCAGGTTTGCTGGGAGCTGGCCAACTCCCGGCCGGCAGAGGGATCTCCTGGGGAGAAACAAGAATACTACAGCAGGGGGAAAATATTGTCCTAAATATTAAATTAGCCACAAATGGTAGTAAAGCATATGGCAGGTCAGGGCTAAACCTATGAATCAGTGTTTCCATTTTAAACTCTAATTTCAGCCATTTGTCTGCTGCTGCTGTAATGTGCTGTAGGTTTCATTAGTTACTCTGTTGTTTTTCTTTGCAGCCAAACTAACAGAACTAAATGTTCTGCTGTAAAAAGAGGTTACAGAAAGTTAAAGACTCGAGAATATGACAACAACAGTCGGTGTGCACACGTGAAAACTTGGAGTTGCATCATAATTGCATAACAGTGAAATATAACATACCACCATAATGAAACCATAGTGTGATACAAAGAGAACAGCCTTCAACTCAGCTGGAACAAAACTAAGGAGCTGAATGAAACAATGAGACAAAGGTACGCCACATTGTTTACCTCACTGAAGCTGAGGTACAGCAGCGTCTCCACCCTTAGAAGCAAACTCTTATCAATGAGACTGAAGAACTCAAAAAGTCTTATTAACCACTAAAGAGAAGAAATAGGAAGCTTTCTAACTGGAAGCTTCACACGGTATGGGATGTGCACAGCCCAATATCAGAAAGCCCTGCTGTCGGGGGGATTGGAACCATCAGGGTTCCTGCAACATTTGTAAATTCAATCAATGACTCTAAAGACCTTTTAAAAACCTCAGTCTATTAAAAGAAACCTAGAACCAAGTAAGACTGAAATCATAAGTTGGGATTTTATGAAGAAAATACATAAACCTACATAAACCTCTGTTTTTTTGTGGCAGACATGACAGTAAAGTCTTTGGATTTTGGACTGCTATGTAAAACAAGGAATCTTGTAGATAAAGTTAGGGAGGGTAGGCTGAGATGACTGTAAAGAATGATAGTGGATATACTGAAAAATGAATATTGAATATGGAGCTGCTAGGTAACGGAGGTTCAAGGATGTAGTGAAGGAGGACATGCTCACAGTTGCTGTGATAGAGGAGGATGCTAGGGATAAGGAGACACAGAGGCAGATGATCCACAGCATGGCAGTGCTTAAGGATGCAGCTGAAAAAAACTTGACAAAACAGTCACTGTTGTATGAGAAAGCTTAACCATGATTTGATGTTCTCTGGTTGATTGGGCCAAAACATCTTTCGCTTCATGCTGAAAATAAACTTCCAGTTGTCTCGCTCCCATTCATATTTTTCCTTTGTCTGATGCAGGCAAACATCAGCAGCTACATTGTTTATGCTGAATGTTGGAGTACTGAATATTTCTGCAATGTTAAATGTTGAGGTTCTCCAGTCCTAAAAATCTTAGAACCATGGTGTCTAACCAGATTATTACTGTGTTACTGGCTTCCAGTAACACTGTGACATCCCATCTCAGAATGATGCTGATGATGATGGAACTAGTTCAAGCATTTATTACTTTGCTGGACTATTGTTATTCATTATTATCAGGTTGTTTTACAAACTCCATTAAAAGCCTTCAGTTGATCCAAAATGCCGCAGTGAGACTGACAGGGACCAAAATAAGAGCATATTTGTCACTATATTGGCTCCCAAATAAATCCAGAATTGAATATAAAATCCTTTTCCTCACAGACGAAGTCTTGAATAATTAGAACCTTATTTTAAAGACCATGTACTACCATATCACTCAAACAGTACACTCTTTTCTCTGACTGCAGGCTTACTTGTTGTTCCTAGGATATTTAAAGAGTAGAATGGGAGGCAGAGTCTTCAGTTGTCAGGCCCTTCTCCCGTGGAACCAGCTCCCAGTTCGGATTTGCAAGACAAACTATTTATCTTGGGCTTAAAACTTTCCTCTTTGATAAAGCATATAGTTAGTCCTGGATTGGGTGACCCTGAATCCTCCCTTAGTTACGCTGCAATAGGCTTAGACTGCTGGGGCCTTCCAATGATGCACCGAGTGTAGTCTTCAATCACCCCTTTTAAATTTTCATGTGTTTAAACAGCACTGTGCATTTAATCATTAATTTCTGGGTGTCTTCCACAGTGTGTCTTATGTCTTGTCTCTCTCTTTCTCTCCCCCCTTACCCAAAACCAGTCACAGATGGCGGCCCCTTCATGAGCCTGGTAGGACTGGAGGTTTCTTCCTGTTAAAAGGGAGTTTTTCCTTCCCACTGTCACCGTGTGCTTGCTCATAGCAGGTCATGTCATAGTAGGAGTTTTCTATATTTTTTCTGTATGATTGTTTTTTCAATATCAAGTGCCTTGAGATGACTGTTGTGATTTGGTTCTATATAAATAAAATTGAAGTGAATTTAGATTAGACAGAGAACAACTAAAATGTTGGATTTCAGAAAATATTCTACCAAGTTTGGGCAAAGCATGAAACCAGGACCTTCTTGGATAGGCTGAGCTAATATGTTTGCTAAACATGTGAGATTGTGCCGATACCCTCTTTGTCATTGCTGTTTATTTTATTTTATTTCATCGCTTAACATTTACAACTCAAATGTTGTGAACCTGTCACCGTTTTATCACAAAAAAAATTGAATGCCCCTAATTAGTTTAGAAAAGGACATTTTGAGGACTCTGGTTCTGGTGCTGTAGTTCATCCACTTACATGATGACGAACAGTGCTCCGCTGCAAACTTGATTTCTTTAGTGGATTTGTGTGTAGGTAATTTTTTAAGAGAAGGGAAAAATAAAAAAAGATTAGCAGATATATACAGGTCCTGTTAAACCAGTAATGAAATCCTATTTGAAACAAACTAATGCAAATGTGATACTGGAAAAGCAAAGTCCGAACGTATGTAAGAACTGACCGACTGGGAGACTCTTTGACAGTCTCCAAGTCAGATTTCTCCTCGCCAACCCAGTTGTTGAGGAGCACAGTTCGTTGTGTGCCCTGCTCCTTTAGCCCACGGGTCAAACAGGCTTTTTGCTCCGTTGGTCTCAGAAAGCAACAGTCACCCTTCTCCCACGTCCACTGCTGCTCCACATTCTGATCATCCTGAATGAACGAAGGCCTCCCGGTAGGAACCACCGTCACTTCCTTCCACTTAGGCATTTTACTACTCAGTAGATCTTCTTCTTTCTCCATGTCCTCTCCAGGCATCACTATTCTCTCATCTGTGGAAACTTTCGTCAATCGCTTAAACATCTCCATTTCGGTCTCGAGTTGCCCTTGGTTTATTAGCACCAAATATTCTTTTTTTCCCCAAACACGACGTTCAGTGCTGTTTGGTTTTGATCACTTCTGTCGTGTCCTGTTGCTTAGGTAGAATTCTCACTTAAAGCATTTTTTAAAAATGAAAAGAAGTGATTCAGCAGTGTCACTAAGGGAGGCGGCTTTGTGGCCTCTTAACAAGTACAGTGTGAATGATCAGGCAACACTGGGGACTGACTGCTGCTCAAGTGTAGCATGCACAGAGACAGAGCTTTTTAACAGCTACGGGAAGCTGCTGCTAGAGTGTCCTTTTTTTCACTGAAAACACAGGAGTTTTGGAGCTTTGACAGTCACTAGAAACACATTTATGGTCCTTTGGCAGACTTCCAGTGTGTGTTACTGCGCTGTAGTGAAGCCGGCTGCTTTATTACAAGAGGCTTTCTCACTATGTGTCTGTGGAGGATTGTCAGTACAAGCTGGTTAATGTGGGATGCTTCCCCCCCCTCTTAATTATCCGGAGAAGAAACACTACTTAAACATTTTAAAAATAAATTATGATTAATCGCACTGTGTACCCAGTGGCCAGTTCATTATTTTATTGCAGATTGTTTTTAAACTATGATTTATCTTTGTGTTCATTAGTTTACCTCCTATGTGAGGAGCAGAGGCCAGCAGTGTGTGTGTGTGTAGGTCTTTAAGCTTTGGTAAGCAGGTGACCCGTGGCTGCTCTATAATTGGTTGCTTCAGATTTCCCACAGCAGCTCTCTGTGCCCCAGACGCTCCTGCCTTTATTGGTAGTGCATTGGTATGTTTGCTGTTTTTTGACCTCGTGGGATTGAACTGCTGCCCCTCTTCCAAACATACAATTAACAGCGAGTTGACCGGTACTGCTGCAGACTGACAGTTCTGTTTCACATCTCTCCCTGTTTGCTGTACTGTGATGTGTGTGACAATTGAGGGGTTGCAAGACTTAAAAGAAAACAAAAATGGTTACAGCCATTTAGAAAAAATGCTATGAGGCTAAACAACTATCTGAAGGCTACAAGGCAGGCATTAAAAAGCAGTGAAGAGGTAAAAAACAAAACAAAACTCAAACCCCCCAAAACAAAATATACACATTTTGTTCAGAAAAGCAGAAATTTGTATGTCCTTCAAATATGGCTTTGCAAGAGGATTTTTCCCGTGTATTGAAAATCAACAGTGACACCACCACTTACAGGAACTCTGAAAACTGAGCAGAATTAGTTCCTTGACTGTATGTTCTGAGAAAACACATCAAAAGGATCTACAAGGATATTTTTTTTAAATTAATGCAGGCAGATGAAATGATCATACTGCCAAAACAGAGCCAAGCGTCACCCATGACAAAAATAGTGTGCTAGGATGATTATCAGTTTGTACCAGTCTGCTGCAACCAGTCCCTGTCATATAAATGAAAAGGAACCATGAGGAGAGAGTCGCATGCAAAGGAAACAAAAAAAGAAGACAAACAGTTGATGTGTCAGAAAGGCAGTTCGCATTAGTTATTTTGAGAATCCTCACGTCACACTTGCAGAGTATTTTGAATTCAGCACAGTCTTATTTCCACTGAGAACATTATGACACTGGCCTTGGATGAAACAGGTGACGTAGGAGTGCTAATCAGAAGCCACCTTCAACAACTTCTGCTTTCCTGATGACATCAACTTACTGGTAGGGTCATCAACTGCACTGCAGCATCTGCTAAACTCAGTGAATACCAGACAAAGCATGGAGCGACTCAAAAACACAAGTCACGTGCACCAGCAAAGAGCACGAGCTTTTAAATATCAAGGTCAACGAAAGCAGTGATAATAATATTTTCAGCCTGTCTGAACATCATTATCAACCTTGCATGTGTTCTCTTAACACAACAAATCTTCTAAGTCAAACACAGAATGTCTTACGCCTGTTTTGACAGCGAGTCTGAGTTTCATGTTTTTGTTTGATTGTGGTGTCGCAAAATTATTTTGCAAAGATGTATTTCTTTTAAGCAAATTAAAATAAATGATTTTCATTTGTATCAAAGTCTTCATGAAAGTCAAATTTTATCTAACAGCAGTTTTTAATTTTTAATTTAAAAACAGGCAAATATAACTAGAGACGTGTCTCTTATGCATAAAGCCTGATGGATCGGTGATTGACAACACTGATCTGCACCTCGCTGCATCCTTTTATACCAATGAGGGTGATAAAAATATTACAAATTTAACACTGTCCAGAGAAAAAAAAAACACCAGAAATCTGCTGCATAGCTTCATAGCTTTCATGCAGATTATAATTTATTAGACATTAGTTTTGGCTTTTTATACCTAACCAACTAACGCCTAGGCATCTAGGACAAAGCCAAATAAGCTTTCTATTATGATGTGAACAGGTTATCCCAAAAATAGATTTGTCATTGTGTGATTGCAGGAATTTGAATGCTCGAACTTGAGAGAAAAGATCAAATACACACTGCTCCCATGCAGAATGTAAAAAACAAATATTCAATAAAGGTTGATCTAGAAGAACCTACTTTGACTGTTGCAATACCACAAGGGGTCACCAAAGCAGCTAGCTCTGCATGTTTGACGTGGCAGAATTTTATACTGGATGCCTTTTCTGATGCAACCTCCAGCTGGAACGAAACTTAAAAATGTTTGAGCGCTAAAGTAAACGCCATTCCATGTTCATTTAGCTGGGCTTCACATAATTTTAAAAATGCTTTGGAATCAGGTTTATCTAAAGCAAAATGATCCAGAAAACTCAGTTTACTGGTGAAACTTTACATAGTCATGTGATATTTGATGAACACAGATTATCGTTGCCTTTTCTTAAAGTATAAGTTAACGTATTGATAGACGGGCCTTAAATTAGCAACATCCTGGCATTACAGCACAATAACTCACATCTGCCTTACTTTCTAATTCCTTTCACTTTCTTCTTCTTCTTCTGTAGTCTTACTGCAGTGGCTGTGCAGGCAGTTTTGAAACTCTTGGTTGTGACATACTGAGTCACAGCGGGGGGATAAGGGAGACAAAGCTAATTAAAAGGACAAGCAACAGCAAAGACGACGCACTATGCATCATTTGTGGTGTTTCCAATCGCCAAAGCTAATAAGCCTTAGACAGTCGGGGAACAGCTTTTGTTTCTCACTTTGAGCAAATTCTGTGAAAAGAAACAAGCTTCAGGACTGATGACAAATGTTCCACTTTTCAGATACACAGAGTCGCAGCACACACAACCAAATGGGGGACAATTTCTAAATAAACTGTGACATCAACATATGCACAATCTGTGATCCAAGTCAAGGGTGAGGACAGTTTTGAAACAGGGTGAGGGCCACAGCTTTCTGCAGACTGCATGCATTTGTTTCTCCAGTGGACAATTTGTCTGTGTTTTATGTAGTTGCAGAGCAGCCAAGTTGGCATTTTCACCACCCATCTTTTTCTGGTGCCACAGTATAAATCATAGACAGTATAAAAGATTGTCGTAGCCCCTGATTTCACCCACTGAATATCAAGATTAGAATTTCAATTTCGTCATCTTGACTGTTGAAGCCAGATGTGACGAGCAAAGGGCGAATGTGTCCTTTGGCCAATTTATAACCAGCTGTGTGAAATTACTGGTTGATTGGATTGGTGATTGATTGGGTTCCTTTGTTAGCCCAACCAATCACCAATCAGATATTAAGACAGATAGATTTATTATTTTGTTTTTAGTTCGTTTAGCAATTTCAAACATGTTAAAATTTAGATGAGATGTATTAGTTTGCCTCAACCTGAACAAGTATGTAAAATAATACAATTAAACTTCCTGCAGCCTCAGTGAGGTACGGGTTTTGTCCAGGTCTCAAATTAGGAGTTAACTTTCTAATTAACCTGGAGCATTAATTCCAACTTTATATAGAAATATGCATGGAAATGGGTGCAGACGACCATGACCTCTTGCTGTACTTTGATGGCAGGTGGCTCAGGAAAGGTGCTGACCTGCTTGTTTTACCTCTGAGGGAAGCTTTTTTTTTCCTGCACAAAGTTGCAAGCTGGCTTAACTGACGCTTGTACTCATCTGAATGAAAGCATGCAAAACTCAGGCACATCCATCCCAATGAACAGGGATCCATTTACAGCACTCACAGGCACGTGGGGCTTGTTTTCATGTTCTGACCTTGTAAAGTATGAAAGATGCAGTGTGTACTATGCTGCCAAAGGCAACTGTCACAACCATTTTAAACTCTGATTTGAAATTGTTTTCTGACCAACTATCCCCCCCCCCACACACACACACAGATTCATAGATGGGGTACATATTTTTACTTATTTCACCATTTGCAACTGAGTGAGCAGTCTAAATACAGCCTGCTCTAAAGCCTCCCTCCACCCAACCCTGACATCCTGTTCAAGAAACACACGGCTGAAGGCCGGACTGCAGGTTCCACTGCTGTGAGAAATCCTACATACAGCCCAACACAAGACACGCTCTAAAGCATGAATGGAAATGAATATATTAATATAATGAATATGGCCCAAAGCGACTAACAACAGTGGTTCCAACTTTGTGGCATCATAATTCTACCAGTTTTTTAGCATTGGTACCAAACTTTCTGAGTGGAAATACATGAAACTGATGTCAGGCTAGGCCTTGGCACTACTTTTGGTGAAAAAGAAGGGTTGTCGCCCTGACAGAGCCAAACCAACAAGTGATGCTTAAAACAGACTTTTACCAAACTGAAAGTAAACCATAACCACTATGAACAGATCAGCAGATGCCAATTTTGCTCTCATTTTCATTCATAACACAAAGTAAGCACTTCTTTAAGCAAGAAATCACCTTTTATCTTATTTCTACTGTTAGATCAAGACCAATATCCATTTGCAGTTTGCATACATAACAAACAACCACATTTAAGCTTTATTCTTTTTACTGAACATTCTTAACCCAGGTATGTTTTTTTAAAAGCTCTTAAATCTGCAACAGTTAAAACGCTATTTTAGATCAATTAGGAATTACATTGAAGTGGTTATTCACACAAGGGTATGGATTTTATAGCCTATAATGCGGTTTTTATTTATTAATTTAGGGGCAAGCCAGTCGTGAAAACTCTTTTTAACTTCATAGTGACAACAAATCTAAACTGAGGAGTCGAGTCAGTTGTCAACAAATTTCAACAAAGCCCACGATTATCAAGGTGAAACTTTCTCTACAGCAAGGCCATTGGAACATTCAAAGGGATGTATCGACAGCATAAGTCACTGAAGGTGCCATTTTCATATACATATATATATATAAAGAACAAAGCACAACTAAAGGTGAAGGATACATGCAAACTTTCTGTGTTTGCATGGACACTTCCAGCATGCGCATGCTTTGATGAGTGAGCCAAGGACTTGATAAAGGCAGACTTATCAACAGTCCAACACCTCAGGTGAGACTTCCAACATTTTCCAGATGGAGAAATGCTCTCCAATCACCTTTACTTTGACTTTCCAAGACTCCCAAATCTTTTTTTGTCTAATTGCAACAGCCTAAAAGCAAACAGTTGTTTCTGATCCCAGTGACACATGAGACTAGTGACAAGGCTGCAAAATCCTCAGTCCTTACTTTTATCGTTTATATTACATCCTTCATTCCACCGTGGCTTTAAAGGCACAAAGCTGCTCTGAAAGACTCAACAGATGAGGGGAACAAGGTTAGAGGACTGGGATTTGGAACAGTATAAACAACCATGTGATCTTAATAGATGATTTATAAAAACCCACTAGGGGGCACTGTTGGTATAGAAAAGCTCTGCAAAGGCAGAAGTGCAGGTACCTGTCACCGAGGTTGTCTCAGCCATGTGGGTCACAGGAGCTCTGTTTTTTTTCTTTTCTTTTTTTTTTTTTTAAGAGATGAACAATGAGCAGTGATGGGTAGGGGGGAAAAGAATAACACAGAAATAAAAATTCATGCCAAGCAATCAGAATGAAAAATGGTTGTTCTGCAAATCAGTGTAATGAAAGAGGATTTAATGGAAAGGGAAAGCCTGAGCCAGGGAGCGATTACAATTCAAAGATGCTTTGAAATAATTACATATTCAGTACAAGAGCTGCTAATTGCACATATTCACACAATTCTCTGCTGATGTATCATCACTGTCAAACTTGGCCATCAACAAAATGGCATACTGTACAATGCTGATGACAAAAAGCCAACTTAGTATCAGAAATGGAAATCTGGTGCCATTTTTTGATGATCTCAGAATGGGTGTGGATAATGTAATGGCATAAAAAGAGCTTCATACCTGCCAAATTATTTAAAGGCTGACCTGATATGACTGCTATTTGACACTGTTATTCTACTACAGATAACCCAGGACATTTAATCTGGAATATCTGCTATCCTCTGGTTCTCTCCTTTCAAGGTGTGGCATTTATGCCCTTCAATATCCAGATTTACATACTGTCCACTGAGTCTGTCTCTCAGTGCTTCATATGCTGGGATTAGAGTGGGATTTGGGAGGTGGGGACCAGAACTTCAGAGTAGCAATGCCTCAAGGTTAACTGACTCGAATAATCATTATTGTGAGCTCCGGTACATTTGCTTTCTTTATGTGAAGGCTATGACCACCTGACCAGTGCTGGTTTTGAGGCTTGCTACTCTATGTTGCTTTAGCACCAACATTCTACAATATACAGGCAGATGTTCTATGAGCCTTTGTAGCTGCGTTCCAAATAATATTTTTAAAAGCGTCTTTCCTTCAAAGTTATACTTCACCTTCATCTTTGCTGGTGAAAAACACTGTGGTCACAAAGGGATGGACATGATTTTCTATGCATTGCATAGAAAATATCCTCCTCCACCACCAGCCCGAACTGTTGATACAAAGCAGGATGGATCCATGCTTTCATGTTGTTTACACCAAATTCTGACTGCTCCATCTGAATGCTGAAGCAAAATCAAGACTCATCAGACCAGGCACCATTTTTCCAACCTTCTGTTGTCCAATTATCGTGAGCCTGTGTGAACTGCAACCTCAGCTGATGGAGTGCCACCAAGTGTGGTCTTCTGCTGGTATTCTAAATGCATTAGGTTTCTGCCATGTTATTAGCTCATTAACAAGCATTTGAACTGTGGCTAGAGTGCAGTTCATCACTATGAGCTGTACCACAGTACCGCAAACTGCCCAGTTAAGCCTGCACCTGCTGTAAGTATAACCTTCAAAATCACTTCTAAGTTTGAATTAACTTCAGCAACACCTGTCCAGATCCACACTCTGATTGAAAAAATCCAACATAAATTAGGACGTTACATAGGTAAGCTTTAAATTACCAGCTGATCGGATGTCACTTGCTACCTTTGAACGTAATCTCTCATCGTCTTCTGCTATCCTGTCTTCAATGTTTTGTGATTTCTGACAGCACAGTTATCACACATTGTTATAATTGCTTATTAAGTGAAGGTGAGAACAAAACCATCCCATGGCCCACTTTAACCCCTGTTCTTGTCTATTTTTAACTACTCTTAACTCTTTCTCAGCTATTGTTACTCAGGTTCTATGAATCAACCATCAATATTCAAGCCAACATGAGTGGGAAATCTGAGCGTTCCTTGCATCCTGAGGAGAGCCCTTTTTCTAAGCTAATATTAGCAAGATGGAAATTAAAGATGCACTGAGGCAAGGCACAAGCATGGACATCACTTCCTTTGGATTTTTATAGAAAATTTGTGTCTTTGTTTCATTCCAGTATCCAACACACAAAAAAGAGATTTCATGACAGCGAGAACGACACCCACTGAAGAAACAACACTCGGGCAAACTGAACCCTGTTTAGGACAGATTTGAAACCCTGCTTCACATATTAGCACATATTTATTCAAAGCATACAACCATAAGTGTCAGACTTGTGGCTAAAGATTGCAGTGGTTGGTTTCTTGTGATGAAAGACAGAACAGGAGAGGTAAGCACTTTAAGTACAGACTCACTCTTCTAGCGAGATGTTAGAGTATTTCTGTGAGGAGACTGAGGACGGAGGACCAGAGGGGCTGCTGTAGTCAGGCCTGGTTGTTGTTTCAGGTGTCATCCTCCTCTCTGGGAATGATGTCTGCGGGACAATTTCCAGCACTGCCCAGCACCTAACACACACACACACACACACACACACACACACACACACACACACACACACACACACACACACACACACACACCCTGTCATATTAATAAAGGGTATGTACATTAGTGCTTGATGGTCTGTGACTTCTTTAAATTTGAATTAAATATTACAATTACACACAAATCCTAAAAGCATATATATGAAAAAACTCAGTGGTTTGTTAGCCGAGTAGTATTTCTATTACTGTGCAAGTAGCAAATGTATGTGAACCTTTGCTTTTAGCAAGACTAATTTACTAATACTAAAAATGTAGAAAAACTGTTGAACAGTCCTACACACCAGCTTGGAGGACTTGTACATTTGAATTATCAGAACACATTCAGCTCTGGGATGTTTGTTAGTTTCATCACACGAATTGCTTGTTTCAGGCTGCTGGAAGAAGGTCAGGACTTTGACTTGGGCTTTCCAAAACATCATCTTGCTTCTTTGATCATTTTTGGTAAAACAACTTGTATGCTGATGCTTTTTTTTTTTTTTAAATTCAGCATCACCCACTTTCTCTTAATGTTCAGTTCATGAACAGATGTTGCTTCATTCTTTATAAATTTGCGGTAATATTCTGTCGATGATTACCGATGATGACCCGCCCTGGTGCAGATGAATTATATGTCTCAAACCATCATAATATGGCCACCATGTTTTACAGATGGGATAAGGTTATGCTACAATGTAAAGTTCTCCCGGTTCAAACAGCCTTCTGATTCGTCCTTTAGTGTTAGTAAACTTCCATTCTCATTCATGAACATGTACACAATGTGAGAAGCTGCTTAGAAGTTCTCCTGGGTTCCCATGTGACCTTCCACACTATTAGACACCGTGCTCTGTGAGTGAACACTGGACACTCCAGGGGAGTGAAGCAATGTTCTTCATTTCCTTCATTTGTAGTCTGTCTGTTTGACTGCTGCTGAACATCAATAAGCCTTTTTTGAGGTCCATGGAGACCTTTGTTCATGATTCACTTCCTAAAACAATGTTGTGACGCTCAGACACTGGGCTGATCCCTGATCTTTACATAAACCAGGGCACACACTCACACCTGACTGTCATCCCCCTACCTGAAAACAATAGAATAATGTAAATAATAATAATAAGAAAGGTCAAAAACTTGAGAATTTTTTTCTACTAGGCTAATTACTGGAAACATAAAATTGCTATATTATAATATTTAACACTTCAGAAAACTCTCTTTTGATAACTGATATATTAATAGATATATACACAATACATATTGTGAATGGCAGTTGCATTAGTAGAGAACAGCAGCCTTGGAGCTTGGAAATCTCCTTACTGTAACTGCGCGAGCAGCCAAAAGTCTGCATTCCCTGACAACGATAGCAGTCGTACTTCTAACCGTAGTTTAATTTCTATCCTTTGGAAAATGAAACCAACCCCGAGTCTGATTTGGAAACAGAGACTTTGTATCCTCTGTAGACTTTAAAAGTAGTAGACCGCATGAATGAATGAATTAATTACAAATTTATCACAAAGACTGATATAATTTTAATTATTGATACATATTAAGCAGTGGCGAAGCCTCATTTTAGTTGGCAGAGCAATACATCAAGAAAATGAGGTGATCTTTAAAACCTGACAAAGCCTCTCACGATATTATTCTACACACATAACAGCTAGTTATACTATTTTCATCCAACTGCTAGACAACACCGTTACTGGGTGTGTTGATAATTTACTCTCTCCAACACCACAGGCTGCTGTTGTGCTAGTTTCCCATTGCTATACTTGACAAGGGCATCTATTTCCTTGTGCATTATGTGTATAGGATCTCTCTGTGCAGCTTGTCTGCTGGGTTCTGCACTGCACAGCCTTGGAGCCGTGCCCCCTGCTGAAACTCCTGCTGCTCGATAGGTTGGTACAGAGTTTCTAAAGCATAGCTTATTCTGAAAAGAAACAAGTTCTCGTGCGTAAATTTAGCAGTTTGTTTAATTTTAACTGGCTTCTTCCCCCCAAAGTCATTTTTTTAGTTATTATAAATATTAATGGAGCAATTTATTTGACAACAATGTGCTGGGATTGATTCTTTAATTGTTATAATCATAAATAATTCTTCTTTTGCTCATGTTTTAAACAAGATGACAACAAACAAACTAAAAAAAAGTCTGAAAAACTGAAATTGCCAATTTATGCTTGCTCCAAAAGCAAGTCAGTCTCCAGGAACTCCCATGTTAAATTTTCCAGTATGCTTATAGCCCGCTACAAAACGTTTGGTCTCTATAGCCAATTTCCCTGCTTGATGATAATTGGATAAGGGAGGAGTTGTATTATAACTCTCCTACTTATGTTGTATTAAGGCTTGATCTGGCCACCACGGCAGTGAGGTGGAGGACAAACCTGGTTGTTAAAGTATTAAAGATATAGAAATCCCTTGTTAATTTCTGATTGAAATAACTGCGATTTACCAAAATTTTCGAAACACTTAGTTCAATTTCATTAGACAGATCCGGAGTGAGAACCATCAAACCTGTAGAATCAACAAATCACTTAAACAAAATCTGTCAGACAAACTAAAGTTGGCTAAAAGCTCTGAACAAGCAACATATTAAAGCCACTGACATCTATCAGTGTGGAAAAGCCAAACCTAAGGCTTTGTGACTCCATCAAACCACAGGGAGAGTCATTATCCACAAATAGAGAAACTTGGAACAGTGGTGAACCATCCCAGGAGAGGCCAGCTCTAAGAGCACAGCAATGACTCATCCAGGAGGTCACAAAAGAACATCACTGAAAGAACTGAAGGCCTCACTTACCTTTGTTAAGAACAGAGTTCATGATTCAACAATCAGAAAAAGACCAGGCAAAAATGGCACCCATGGGAGATTTCCAAGGTGAAAACACCACCAACCAAAACGAACAAAGGCTCGTTTCACATTTGAGCCTTTGTGTATGCGGTTTGAATTCTGCTACATCTGGCGTAAAACTAAAACTGCAATGTCTGATGTGTGCAGAAGTATATAATGTTTTTTGCAGCTACCGTGTGCCACTGCATACGATTTAATCAATGTAAGCACGGTGGATTGCTGTGCAAAATAGCACTACCCTCTGGCGTGGCAATGCCGCAGATTTATGGACGTGAGTCATGCTGCATTCAAAATGCTGCGGGGACCAAGTAAGAGAAACTTTTTATGTAGTATAAAGCTGCTGTGGACAACAGTAACAATCACTCAAATTAATATATGGATCAATATACTGGCATTCCTGATTTAACCACATTAAACATTAATATCTGATCCCTTTAAAGAAATCTACTGGTTCAGTAATGCTTAATTAAAATAGTTTATATCGGAGTCTCTACATAAAAATGGATTTCACATCACCAGTTTCTCTCAGTGCACAGAAATAAAGCTATAATATCTGCAGAAATGGGGACTGTCATCATGTGCTGGGGACTGCGTGTCGCTTAAAAAAAATCCAAGATCAATTGTGTGACCCAAGATGAGCTAGTTACGCTAATCTGCACGGTTCAGTTCTTCGAAGCCACAAGAGAATTAGATTAGCCAAGCTGGATTCAATCATCCAAGATGACTCAGCACTCTTGTGGTCACTGACTGAGGGAAATATATCAATACTGGAAACCATCATCAACAACACTGTGACTGGAGGAAGAATGAACAGTAAGGTTAAAAGTTAGAAGAGCTTCAGGGGGGATTAAGGAGAAATAACAGATGTTTTACACACGAGTAGAAATCAAAAAAAGCAACAAAAATAAAAACATGTATGAGAAGCAAAAGGGCATCAAGTTTAATGCATTAGTAATCAATACTCCTGAAATTTTCAATGTACTTTTCTACTGCAGCAGAGGAGTCATCCGAAAAGAAAACTACTACACTTCTATTACACTTCTCAGCTTCCATGCTCTAAAAGGGCATTAAAATCATTCATAAAAATCACCCTTAAGAGAATAAGACTCAGAGAGAAACTGAATAGCATGAAATTCCAAAAGCACACAGCAATGAGACGTATTTGTGTGCAATAAAGATCTTATTTCTTAATATTCAGAACAAGTAGCAGGACACTGAGGAGCTGGGAATTCACAAAATATTTAAACAGGTGTGTTGGATTTTTCAACAGAACTTAATGGGCCACAGAGCGATTAATGTTCTCTGTCCTTTTAAAGCAAAAGTGAAGAGGGAAAACGAGCTTAGTGTACACACTGATAATATTAATCTCTTCCTCTGAGGACTCGAAGGATACAGCAGAGTCGACTTCTGAGGTAAAATAAGCTCACTGGACGTTTCTGCTGTTTGTGTATCACTGATCTCATAGCGTTACGTTATTTTGTTGGTAATTGGCAGAAAATACCACACTTTCCTCCTAACATGAAAGGTAATACATTACATGTGAATGTAGTCCATTTCAGCTGAAGCAGCACTTCTCTAAAGGACAAGGTGGAGGATCACGATGCACACTCTGTTTCTCCCCTTGAAATATTCTTTTCGATGCACCAGTCGCGGCTCGGTGATGCCTATGAAGTCCTTCGCTTAATCTTGCTCTCAGGAAATTCTGACCTGATGCTGGTGTGACAACCAATCCATCAAATGATTCAAAGAGCCTCTGACATAATTTGCAAACAAATTTTGCACAGTAGTGACGGGAGAAGGGAGATGAGATAATGCGATCCTGCTGTCTGCCAAAAATGCAAAAATGTAAGCACATTAAATTTCATGACATCAAATCAACAATGCAAAACTGTATGTCTGGGTTTTTTTTTTTTTAGATTAATCATGAATTATATATAGTAAGTGCTATTTCATCACGGCTATACATATTCTCAACGTATTTGATTATTCTTGTTGACAAAAATCTGTGAATTTTAAACCAAGTTTAAAGTTTAAACCAAGTTACCAATAGTTGTTTTTGCACAGGAAGAAAAAATGTAAACATGAGGATTCTATTGCAATTCATCAAATCACCTTTTAAACTTTTACAGTTAAATGCACACAGCATTTCCCTTTGTTCTAATTAGGATAAGTGATTTTACAGGAACTAAATAGAACTGCCTACATAAATTATTATTTCATTTGAATTATCAAATATGATTGCTGTACCAACCTTTGTATGTCTGATTCATGTGAATCTGTAAAGTTTGCAAATTCCATGCTGCAAATTAGGGTGTAAGATGTTACATCTGTGCTAACAAGTCACTGTGTGACTGTGCCACACATGACAACGTTTATACTGTCATGTTACTCTAATTTCAACCACAGCCCAAGGCAACCGTCTCAGCTAGGAACCTTTTAATGAGCTGCCAGTCTGAAAATGCAGCTGTTTCACAAAGAATGAGTCGATCCAAAAGCTTTGTGAATAAAAGGGACCACAAGTTATTTGCTCATTTATAGCTCCATATTTTTGTTAATCTTTGTCTACTAGAGTAGCTTAATATGATTTACAGTTCAAAGTAATCCTTTTTAAAAAAAAATCTCATACAAGGCAACTCCTCAGTCTATCCACTGTCTGAAACAAGCTGTTCTAGCATCTCTGCTTTTAAACCTGGAACTGAGTGCATGAAAACCTGATCCATATAACACCGTACAGTTCTGAGAGTATTAATCTGTGTCCACACTGGAAGCAATCTATGGCAGCACATAGAAAGTCATTCAGCATCTTCAAGCAACTATGGGTGAAAACTACTGGTGACAAGAGTCACGTGGGTCCAAGAAGTGACCCTAGGGTGACGATTGATAAGACTAGCATTGAAAGGGCAGTATATCAGTGATTGGCATATGATGGACCCCCAGTAAATACAATAGATGGTTACCCTGGCAACCAGAGCCTGGTAGCTGGCAACCAAACATCAGCTTCAAAGTGATATCTAGTGGGGACAGCTGTAGCATGATCGAGTAACAGTTGAATTTTGGGTTTCCCATTGTCAGCACATGCGCCACAAGTCTGAAAAATATTATCCGACTCTGAACTGACCCACTGCAAAGATTTGTGCATCAGCTCTAGACATAAATCACAAGATCTAATAAGGAAGAATTGTTAATATTATAATATGTCAATATGCTATAGCACTGGTTATTAAACTTTTGGTGCCCAAGTCCTATTTGTATTCATTATAGCCAAAAATAGCCTCTATGCCATCTGGCATGCTATCATTCTTTGGATTTAATTGTTAGATGACGGCACATTTAAAAGCCCATTTGCAACATCTGGACCTAGCATGACACTTTTTGCATGAGTGACATCATGGGATGAGGATCTAGATGACCTCCATCAGCTGGTCAGGTATTTTCACACTGCCCAAACAGAAATACTGTCTGTCTGTTCAGATGCAGCACTCTTCTGAAGTAGTTTGTCCCAGAGGGAATATTTGATTACCAAGAATCTCTTTAACTCTCTCTGTATAATGTTAGCATTAGCCAAGTTCTCCCCAAAGATGATACACTCAGGTTAAGAGAACTGATGCAGTTAGTAAATAAATGAGTTTTTGTGCAGTCATGTATTGTGATAATAACATATGGTTGTCAGAAAATGTCACAGCACACCTGAAAATGCCTCAGTGCACCTTAGTCATGACTCAGCATATTATTCTGACCCATCTGTTCTTTAACATATGTTTGAGAACTGGTGAAATTTCTCTGAAATAATCATTATATTTCTGTAATAATTCAAACTACACTAATATCTCAATTATGATATAAACAAACTGATACACTTCATTAATTTTGGTATCATGCTGAATAAAATAAAGCTATTTCCAGTCATAAAAACTACACAAATGGTGATGCCAGACACATTAGGACTTTTAATCTCACAAGACATTGTTGTGCCCACTAAATGTGCTATTATTAGTGATAAACATGGCCGGCCAAAAGGCCGAATTAAGCCTCTGGTGTGGATTTCCACTTGGATTGTCAAGGTTTTTAAAGTTTGGTGGAAATGAGCCTGATAATCCTTCAGGATATGAGTGGTCTTTGAAGATTTTTTAAAACCAAAAACAGCAGACTGTGAAACAGAAGACAAATCACAAGTTCTTTGTTTGAAACCAAAGGCCGTAAAGTTCAGCTGCAGAGAGAGAGAGAAAGCCAGTCACGAACAAGCAAGTTTTCTCCTCTCTCTGCGGCACTGACTGTTGGTCTCTTTGAATCGGCAGTGCCGAGTGCAGCTCTGAGAGATTTATCCATTCATTTGTTGTGGCTACGCTCGAATGCACCCAACAACACACCATTTCTATTTTATTCTACTAGTCTTTCACTCTGCAGGGTGGCTCAACAGAATTATGTCCCCAACGATAATTATCAATCAAAATTATGGTCTGAAAAATGGAGGCAGAGGAAATTGCTTACCAGGACGTCAAGCAGGAACAGGACCCCCAAAAGAAGTAGTGTGATAAGTGAGAGAGGTGAAAGAGAGCAAAGGGGAGAGAGCAGATTTGCATTCGTGCAGTAAAAGAGCTTTTTACCACCACACAACTTATAGTAACCAAGAGAAGTAGACTTTTAAGCTTTTAAGACACAAATAAGGTCAATTCATGGGCATTACATTAACTTTTGAGTTCAGCTCCAGCTGAGCTTTCAAATACTGTGAAATGTTTAAACCTTCAGCAGCATAGTGACATATGGGATTTAAAGAAAGCAATAACTCTTTTTAAAGGACGCGTTCAGTTAATTTGTTTTTCTAAGTCCCACATCAGTTTGAGGCAATGATTTATCCAGATCTCATTTCAGTGTGGGAGAAACTGCAAAAAAGAGTTAGCTACACACCTGAAAGGAGACAAATCATTTAAACTGAAAACTTTGTTTTGCAAAGCGCTATCTTTGTGGTAGCATTTCATCTGTTTCAAAGTAAAATGACTGCAGAGTTTGTTCCATTGTCTCAAAAGGAAACTGTTAATTTGTCCAATACGTTTTCTAAAATTAAAGGGCAAATGGACTGATTCTTATATAGTGTTTTTTTTACTCCCCTGGAGCATTCAAAGCAGTTTATATGCCTTGTTCATACATATTTTTGTGCTTAACATTCACACACATTCACACTTTCATGGATGCATCCGGAGAGCAAGTTGGGGTTAGTATCTTATCCATGGACATTTAGTATGCAGATTGGAGCATCCAGGGACTGAACCACCAACGTTACGATTAGCAGATGACCTGCCCTACTTCCTGACTACAGCCACCCCGTGGCACCATAAGCAAGGATACAAATTACTGCATTCACTTAATTGAGAATTCTGATACATAGTACTTATACTGTTTAAATAGCAACCTAACTTAACTGATTGGGACCTGAGGAATGTAAAAACAAAGACTTACCAGATTTTCATTTTTTACCTGATTTTTGTTTTGACAAAAATAAGATCCACATATGATGACATTTCTTTTAAATTTTGATAGAACAGTGGCAGTATAATGTCCTCGTAAGTCAATATCAGGCCCTTGTAGAGCTAAATTTAGTATTTTGGTCTAGACAACCCAAAATGTGATGTCAGGTCCTCGGAGGTTAAAACTAAAATGGCTCGTATATGTCAGTTTTTGTGTAACAAATATATTAAATAAAATGCAAAAAAAAAAAAAACTCCTTTCACAATATTCCTATTGTTTGAGATGCAATATATATGTGTGTGTTGATTAATGTCACTGATACAGTAGGTGAAGTCAGATTGAGTCAGAGTCGGATTGAGCATACGTGGGTTGACCAGAGCTATCCTGATACCACAGTCTGATGGACACACTGCAAATGTCCCCATGCCTGATAACACCGCACTGTATCGCTGTGTTGATGCCCTGATGTGTCAGAGCTGTTTTATAGTACTGCTCGAGAACACAATTTTCCATGACAAACTGAAGCTGAACTCTCGCAAAAGGACCAAATAAATTTACTTTACCTCTGTGAGAAACGCCCTCAGACTGCATAAAGTAATCTCAGTGTGACTTATTTCCCATCAGTAAGAGGACTGTAGGCAAAAGAAACATTGTTAGGTGGTGACCTCCAGTAATGGCTGCACTAAACTGGGATCACACACTTAAAACATAGCCGCGTGGCATGAAGATTTGCAGTACCGCAAACAATCAGCATTAGCAAACTCTCTTACCGTGCATTTCCTCTCACTTGGGTCTACTGCGAGTCATACTAAGTCAACACGGTGGAGGAAATAACCTCAGTGCTGCATGAAAATGCTTGTTTGTCTGTTCAACAATGCATTCTGTAACCTGCAGCGACCGGAAAATAATGTAAAGGCCTGTTGTACCCATGTGAAGTATAACACTTAGCTGAGGGTCACGTGCTATAGGTCTCTAAAAGTGCATTTATAAAACTAAAGGTATAAGCTGAGTTTAGGTTTTTTGCAGCGCACGTGTGTTGACCAAAGGGATCTATATATGTGGAAGGAAAAGCAAACCTGTTTGAAATAACTCTGAAATGTTATCATGATTCAATAAATGGAGCCCCCCTGTGAAAAACCTGTTATTATAGAGCATTATTTTGCCACGCAACACTGCTTTCAGATTCTGGTGTATAGCTTGAACACAAAACAACAAGAACAAAAAAAAAGAAAAAAAAATGCTGCCTGAAGCTCATAAATCTTAGAGAAGCATCCCAGAGGAGAGAGACTTATTGTGTGGAGCTGCTGCAAGTTGTTTTGCCAGAAGCCGATCAGTAAAGTACACCAAAGGTCAGATACAACCAATTGTGGGTTGTAGCTCAGTGAAATTTGTCATGGGTGTGCAGAGAGCATCTCATGCAGCAGTGATACATTGTATTTGCTTAAGTTTAACATGTGTTCGCCTTGCCAAACCCAATTATTTCCAGATCGGAATTTCCAGATTTGATTGATTTTGTGCCGTGCATACCCGCCTCACTTTGTTTTAAGCTGTAGTGCCAGCACACGTGAAAATGTGCCGTTAAATGAGATACGATCAAGCACTGAAACATAGAAGAAAAGAGGACAGAAATGAACCTGAGAGGCAGATTTAGAAAAAACAATAGGGAGAGACGGAGTATCCTGACCTTTACAGCAGTGCTTAGTTATATCCTAGACTGCCCATAAGGCAAGCAGATAAACTTGAATGGAAATGCTCATAACTAATGAATTGACTCAGATATGTGAAATTGGCAGAGTGCTCCTTTAAATTTCTCCATTTTTTCCCCTTAATAAAAAGTTGACTTTTTTCACAAATGGACGGGATGACACACACTGTGAGATACGACCAGATTTCCTCAGATAATACTCTGGGAGAATATATTTCTGTTGTGCTGGGCGAAGAACAAAATTAACCACACAGTGGCTGCCTACATTACTCACTATGTTTACAGACTTATTTACTGAGTAGAGGGACGTTAAATACCAGTTTAAATATACACCAGGTGCAGTGTGACTCCAAACTCCATTCTGTTGAGGCTTGTTTCTCTGTCGCGAGAAGGAAAGGGCAGACTAAACATTCTTCCTAAACGCACCTGACTCTTCAGCTGCAAAGTGGGGGTTCAATAGACAGTGAAGGGTCTGTGCTCTCTGGTGCATTTCTAGTCCTTTGTGGATGGTTATTTTGCCAGATGGCCTTCTTAAAACTCTGGGCCACTGTCCTTGCTGCTGCTGCTGCTGCTTTTACTCTTTGCTCTCTTCAAACGTCTGCTGAAGGTCTCAGAGGATCCTACCTTCAGAGCCAGCGTATGTGACCCTGAAGTGGTCATATGTGACCATCTGGCCACAATGCCCTATGTCAATCATACTGGATCGTATACAGCTTTAACAGTTGACATTTGGCATATGGCTTAAATCATTCTTTCTGAACTATTTCATACTTTCTAAGGAAGGCAGCCTTGCAGCCACTTATTCCTTATTTATGCAGAATTACCCAGTAAACGCTTATTTGCTATAACTACTAGCAAAATTATAATAAACGATAAAGACTTTAAGCTTAATGATGATTGTGCCTAAAAGATCCTGCACAGTTTCCTTCCTCAATAGTACCTGACCCTCAACCAGGTTGAGAGTAGGTTGTGGGCAGATTGTGGTCATTGTTCACAGAAATAGTCCAGCACCCTGTGGTGCTCTCTGGGTGATAATACACCAGATGGTTTTCTGGGGGAAGAGAATTTCTATAGTTAATAGTTAAGAAGCAGCAAAAATGGCAATTGCTTGACTTAAATTTTAGTAAGTACTGAAAAAGCAATTTATTTCCACAGAGACTGCAAAAGAAAAGGGAAGGAGCTAAAGGATAATTAAATATAAATAGAGCTATAGCTTATAACTCTTAACTCACTGGATAGTCTATCCATGCTTCTTTGCTAATCTCTTATTCTTCCAAGGTTGCAGTATGGCTGGACCATATCCCAACTGACATTGTGCTCAAGTCAAGGAACCCTGGAGCCTGGACTGGATGCCAGTCCATCACAGAGCTAAGAGAGAGGCCTACATAAGGTCAGCTTAGAATCCTCAATTAACCTGGCATACATGTCAGAATGGAAACCACAGCACCTGAAAGACTTCCTTTTTCAGACCACAGTTCTAACCATGATAAAACTGTGCCAACCAATATCTGGAAAGGAATAAAGAATCAAAGATCAAACAACGAGTAAAGTGCTCACCAGAGGATGTTGAGCACAGTGCAAGTTGTCAGACCTCCAATCACTGCTCTCCGAAACCACAGGATCTAAAGATGAAGACAAAAGAGAACATGATAACCAACATCCGGCTCAAGCAGCGTAACAGAAGAACATTGTGGAACAATTGCACTACATAATCACATAACTGCACAGGCGATAATACAGAGTTCCTCAAAAGCAAACTTAGTTGCTACTATTTCACTCATTTGTGCATTTCATCTAAATGATGCTTAGGCAAACTGATCAGTAGCAGACAGAGAGCATCTAGACTTTGTGGGTCTGACTCTTTGTATATGGGCTGTGGATGTGACATGGCAGTTTTACTGTATCACAAGAAATAAAAATTAAATTACCTAGTACTGTCCTCATGGTTAAGATTTAAATTGACCTATTGTTATAAAACCTCACTTCATTTTTCATTTTTAAAACCTTTTTTTTTGCCTGATTTAAAATGTATTTAACTGTAACTGTAAATATCATGTAATAACAACTGCATGTAACCATGTAATTGCCATCCATGAATTAAGAAATGCAGCTTTTATACAGAAAATAACATGCTTTAAAAAAAAGCTGATAAACACCTCTGGCATAACTGTAACTATTGTATTAAATGACAATTTTTTTTTTCCATACATGCATTTCTAAAAATGTAGTTATTTTAGGTTGAAACACAGTACAAATGCTTCAAAAACAGTCACTTAATTGAAAAAAATGTATATACCTGTAAATTTTTTAATTTTCTCTTTCAATATGATGTTTTACAAAACAAAAATATTGTTAGTTATATATTTGTCAACTACCCATATGCTCAAAATATGCCTCTTCAAAGTAACATTAAAAACAATGACTCCAACATAGATGCTAGCCTCTGTAGTCATGCAGGTGCTTGTTTATATGGAAGGTTCTATGTTATTCTGACAATGGTTTTGAAACATTACAGCAGCAAAATGCAGGCCTGTAGTTAGGAACCCTGTGATATGAAGATATTTACATCAGGATACTTTTTCATTTCAGATTAGTAAGTGTGTTTCTATTCTTCTGTCTTTATGTATATTTTCAATTGGAGGATTTTGGATTGGCAACAAAGTTATATGGCATATCTCCACTTATGAAGAACGGAAAAAGCAATCAATCTGCGTCTTCTTTACCTGGTTTTCTAGACGTGTAGTAAATGAATAGAATTTCTCATGTTATTTTTTGTTAATCACTAAGCCCTTTTACTCTTATTTATTTATATTAATAAATGCTTTTGCATGTGTCCAGATGATAGTCTGAGACAGGAGCTTGGTCAATAAAAGACTAGACTGTGTGGCTGGGAAAGAGCCGTGACCTAACAGCATTACTTCTGACCTGACCAATAAAGACTGACCCATCCTGCAGGTAGGGTTAGTGGCCTATCAGAAATGGTGAGATACAGAAAAAGAAACCTGAATTTTTCCTTCCACAAACAATACCTATCAAGAATTCTTTATTTTGAGACCTGGGCTCTAGTTTCCCATCATTCTGTATGGAAGTGGGCAAAACTCTTTGGAATCAGCAGACTGTTATTCTGCATGCACCACAATCTGCAGTGCATGCCTTTTAAACAGCAGAGAGACCCGCTGGAGGCAGTTTTCCTTCCTCTCGTAACACTCAATAGGAGATACTGGAAATACGACATTTGATTTAAGCAAATGAGTTTAACTGTTTAACTGTTTTTTCTTACATGCCATTTGGCACATGACCCTTGTAGTAGGAAGCCCGGCAAAGCTGTTTAATGTCCAACCTGAGCGTGCCAGACACCTGCATTTCCAAATGCACCATCATGAAGGTAACATCTCAAAATTTCAGGGCTGCAAAGCATATGTCTGGACCGTACTGGGGCCACCTTACTGTGCATCTAATATCTAGATGCATGCAAAGTCATATATTAATATAAAATCAGAGTAAAACAGCTTAGTGTTGTGAAATAATTTTAAAAGGAATAAAATAATGGAGCAATTTTTGTCCCGATTATGACAGTGGGTCGACTCCAAACACTTCTATCTGATGCAAAATAGGCTTGATGAGCAAGGTCTCACAATAACTTAATATTTCTTTAAGATTTCTACATAAACTGTTTGCATCAGCGTTAATTAAGGAGTTGAAATGTTCCAATTATCTAGTTAATCTAAGGAACACTTTGTTGTCAAACCTTTCTGCTTCAGTGCTGGAGCTTAATACCGGGAGCCATCAGTAGAATAATAATATGGTTGACCACCTGTGTAAGAGCCTTTCAGTCCTAATTCTTCTCCAAAATTCTAGTTTATTTCTCACAGTGATGCCCGTCTCTCGCTCTCTCTTTCTACTACTAACTCATGTTGAAGAATACGAACACAGTGCTTTCCAAGCCATTTCTGAATTCAGTACACTGAGTCCACAGATCAGCGGGTAGTGCCAGGTGCAGTCCCAAGATTAGATTTACCTGTGTTCTGTTGTGTGAGATCTGTGAGAAAAGCAGAGGCATCACGTTTACAATCCCACCTGTCAAGACCAAAAACAGAGCAGCGCGTCATTCATATGATACCTCCGTCTGTAATCTGTGGGCTTTTTTTACTGTTCCACAGGACAAAAATGATGATATTTAATATGAGAAGGGAGACACAGAAAATACCCAAATAGGTTTCCAGATATCACTGCTTGAAATAAAAACATCCCAACAGTATTACCTTAGTAAGGAAGCAAAACTAAATTATGGAAATACTGGTATCATGAATCCCCACCTTCTCTTATTAGCATTTTAAACATTTTTTTGTCAGAAACTTTAGTTTAAATTCAAGCAACTCAAAAATTAAGCAGAAAATATAAAGCTGAGAGGCCTCTGGTTCCAAAAGTGAGTCCGCTAGATTCCCATTTTAAAATGCACTTTTTACAGTAAAAGAAACTGTGTTCTATATTTGGTTCGACTTCACATTTAACGACAGCTGTACAGCATTTATTAAGGCTTAATTTGCATTATAAGGGGCGTGGCCATGTCAGATAGCTAGAGCAGCTCCCAAAGCTGCCATGTGATTGGCTTATGCTCACTAAATATTTCATCATGAGAAGCAGCAGATATGTTGGATCCATTTTTTGCAAAACTTAATTTCTGAAGATCTGAAGATTTGTCTTTGCAATTATGGCATTTTGTTTCTATATTAGCCAAATCAATCGCTGTCACCAAGCTGCAAAATTACAGTTTCCTTGCTTGTTTGCAGTTCAGTTCCTCAATATCATGGCACTTTCTCCCTTTAAAATTCCATTTAGAGAAATCAGTCTCCAAAGGTAGCAGAGAAATAGGTCCCACCCTGCTGAGCTGCACCGCATTAGTCTTGGTTTTGGGGGAGTAGTTTTGGAGTTTCAGCATAGTCTGAATGTTGTTTGAGAAGCTTTTAAAATCCTGACCAGAATTCAGAAGAAAAAGTAATCCATTTTTAATCTTGGGAAAATGATTTAAAGTTGTTCTGTATACTGTTCCACACAACTAGCAGTGACAAACTGCAAAGCAGCTGTCATAGCTGGCAGTTTGCATGTTCAAATGGTTCTCTGAAGTAATGGAAGCGGGTAGGAAGTACAGTCAGAGCTGTCACAGAGATGCTAATGAAACAGAGCAATCACCCCTTAGCCTGCCACAGCTGATGTGTTGCAGTTACTTCAGGAAGTCAGAGTACTCGCTGGTACCCAAACACACACACACACACCAAAGCTCAGACCACTCTCTCCATCCAGCTACCTCCATCTATTAAGTGTGAGTCTTAACAGTTGTTTTGACTGAGCTTGCTCTAACTTATGTTAGAATGCATTTTGGGATATTCTACCTTCTGTTTACTTTAGTCTCATATTTAAGTCTGTGCAGCTAAACCGAAGACACTGACTCATCCTCTGAAAATTTGTTTTTGTGAAAGGAGAAGCTTAACATAAAATGTAGTGATTAGTTTCCATGTAAATTGCTGAAGTACCTCAAAGGTTCTTATTGCTTTGTGAATATTTAACACTGTATATAAAGATGGATGAAATTACGCCTTCCCAGAAGTGATGCCAATATGTGTCCTAAATGGGCACAGGCTTCCTCTTGTAACAACAAGCTGGGATGTGGAGAAGTGGCAAAAATCTGTCTATGCAGACATATCGCTGGGTGGCTGGACAACTAGTAGGTAGTAGTAGTCCAAAATTTGATGGCTGCACTACACAAAGTTCAACACACATCTGTGCCGGGCAGCAGGCAGGACTTTGATGTCTGGGCTCCATCTTCCAGTAATTCCTTAACAGACTTTGGTTTCAAATGACAGCCAATATTGCAGTGCTCATTTCTATTTCTTCCTCACTTCGAACAGTAGGAGAAGATGGCGATGGGTCATCCATCTGCACAGTCTGTGGTTTAACGTTACAAAGTGAAGACAGACGGATGAAAAGAAAAAGTTGAAAAGAGTGAAAAAGAGCAGACTGGACATATGGAGGTCACAAAGAGCAAAAATCAGCACAGACTAGCTGATGCACTAGATTAAAAAAAAATCATTTTTAAAAAGGTTTATAAACAGTTTAATAGATTCGTATTCTAAAGGGAATTAAAGATATTCTCTGTCGACGCTAGATGTTTGTTCCCAAGTTTAAATAACGAACAATCATGTATAAGACCTCTGCAACAAGAAAACTGTATTTAGATGAGGGCTGGACTTCAGAAGCAGTGCTTCTTATGTTCTTAATCCCCCTGTTTAAAAAAGAACATCTTTGATGTAAAGATGAAAGTTTGACTTTTCCGGCGCTTCCATTGTTTGTATCATTTGACTGTAGAAAAGAGAGATTACAAAAAATGAAAAACACGAAACAAAAACAAGAACAAGTGATTGAGGGTGAAAACAGTTTTTGTTTTGGTTGTGTCTATTCTGAATATTTCCCTTCTGTTCGGATGTGCAGGATATGTGAGTATGCCTGCGTGCGTCTCCTCCAGCGTGTTAAATTGGTGATCCTCCAGCTAAATTTTCACTTGGGACAAAGTCACAGCGAGGCAAATCTGGTGAATACGGCAGCTGACAAGCAGACTGTGTTGGTGTGGGTTAAAAAAAACAAACCTAAAAGCACTCTAAGTCAGCACATGATGGCACTCTGCACACACCACAGTTCCCGTTGATTCTTATGAATGTTCTCCAAATCACTCATGACGCTACAGTAAATGCCCACTAGTCCGACTCCGGGGAACAAAAATCAGGGTGAACAACTCGAAAAATGCTGTACACGCTCCTGGTTTTGTCCCTTACTTGATGAGCTGCCTTCGTGCTTTAAATCTGGACTTTTCCACTGAAACTATGGAAAACTGCTCATCCTGGCCCAGCTCATAGTTTCCTATATTATAACCATCCTGGTTTGTAAGATGACCTTGAACATTAAATTGACCAAATTTAAATTAGATAAGGTTCGTGATTTTTATGGTTCTGCTCCCAAATTCTGGGAATAACATTGAGCTGACAAGATCTACTTGGTGCAACTGTAGATTTGGCATACCTGCCAACTGTTATATCTGAAAAGACCAGAGGCTTTTCTTTTGTATTTCCTCTATTGAAAGAGATATTTGCGCTTTCACAATTTTCTGGAAAATTGAATCAAGTAAGGTCTTCCCAGCTATGCGGAAATGAGCAATTCCCTGTTGCACATATGACTTGGCTCACTATTATTTATGTTGTTATGTCTGTAAAGTCTCATTCTTCAGTGTATCTTTGCAGTAAAGAGAGCCAAGAGTAAGTGATGAAACAGCAGTGAAGTCAAACGATCAGTCAGAATTCAAATAGTCAGCCTGTGCAAACAGTAGCTTTGCACACATCAGGTGCAGTACGAGGCAAAAGTCTCGAGCCAGCCCTGATTTCTTTATATTTTCCTTGGAAATGGCATTAGAGGAAAACAAGTCTTATAGATACATCTACTTCAAGTATTCATAATACAGTCTGAGGATCATGCAAACTGTGGGAGAAACCACAAGATGGGGTTCTGCCAGCAGTTCAAAGGTATGCTTTGGTTATACTTGAAGCACATTTAAATAACTTGTTTTCTCATTTCTTAGGAGATAATCTGTTCATGTAATGAAATTCCAATTTTGGTAGCAGCTGGAATGGAAAGTCAGACCATCACTAGCTTCAGCATCCTTTGCAGTACAACAGACTGGAAAAGGGCCACAAAGACACAATGATAAAAAGATGAAGACAAAAAAGAAAGAATGTGAGCTTTATTGCACAAAGCTGAAGCTTACCCAGAGCCACTGTGCCCATTAGGAAAGGTTTTCCCATCTGACTGAAGTCACTGCTGCTCTGAAGGCCGACCTCTGACCCCACTGCAAATGTCACAGCCACCTGAGAGACACACAGATGAATGCACACATACAGGCCTTCTGTTACATCTCAGGCAGTATATCTTTCCCTAGTTCTATATTAAAGAGAAAAATCAAGCTTTTCTTTGTGCAGGAAGATAATTAATTCTTTCACTGTAACACACAAACAACACAGGACAGTTATATTAAAAAAAAAACAAAGACATTTTTTTCTTACTTCTAAAAAAAGTTATGTATAAGCACTTTGGGTGATTTGTTATGGTGCACCTGCCCTGCTGTAGGTACCAAAGCACTTTTTAATCTCTTAAACTTGCGAACCCTGGAGAGATAGCAGGTTGGAAGTTTATATTCACATCGAGTGAAACAACTCTGCTATCTAACAAACTTTCAGCATTGCTGTTAGTTTCTCTTGCTGACACCACAACATGTGCAAAGGGAAAAAAAAAAAAACACTAAAACATATGAAGAGCACCAACATTTCATCAGCAATCAGACAAGCAAAGCTGTGCAAATTATGACATTATTTTTTTGTGTGTTAGTCATACTTCCCATCTAATATTTCAGATGCTATTAACTGTTTCTAAATTGCAAAAATACTTTAGGGCAAATTTACTACACAGCTCAAATTAGTAGGTGGGAAATAGAGGTTGGAAAGGTCTGGGGTTGATCTACTAGTAATATGCAAAATTATGAACTGAGGTGTACCAGTAATGACCAAGGCACTTTGTGGCTCCACAAAAAATTGCATGGAGCCACAAACAAGAAGAACTGTGTCAGGAACCGAGACTGTACTGGCAACACATATTCAGCTTGTAACTCATCATCCAACAAAATAATCCAAGTGTACGTTTCCAGAATGAGTTTTTCTTGGAAAACAGCACAGCAGCACAGACAGAGAGACAGGAAAAGAAAAAAAATCTGCAGTACAATTGGAGGTCTTAGTGGACAAATTGAACAATTTTAGTAACATACTTCAAAATTGCAATGTCCAGCCTGGCCACAAAAGGGACACATGAAACACAACTGAGGGCAGTGTGACTGCAGCAGGAGGAAATTTCTAAAAAGATATCACAAAATTACAACAGCAATGGATGACTTGAAGTGACACAAGAAGTAAATAGCCATTTTTTCTACTTTCACACAGCCCGTGTAGACTAATGTCTTTTTTCCAAACCAAGTTTAGTAAGCTGGAGGTCTGTGGTTCTGATGAAGTCATTTTCTGGCCTGAACAATAAGCCTCTTGCTAGTTTTCTTGCAGTTATGGGACAGCATTTGAAATAGTTATAATCGAGACAGATCATCACTACATTATCAGTAGTGTTAAAGCACTGGAACTTGTTTTTTCAAAATATCCAGACTATACCTGTAAGCATCTCAGAATAGTTTAGACAGGGGTGTCCAACTCCAGGCCTTGAGGGCTGGTGTCCTGCAGGTTTTAGATATCACCCTGGGTCAGCACACCAGAATCAAATGATTAGTTCAATACCAGGCCTCTGGAGAGCTTCAAGACATGTTGAGGAGGTAATTTAGCCATTTAAATCAACTGTGTTGGATCAAGGACACATCTAAAACCTGCAGGACACCTGCCTTGAGGCCTGGAGTTGGACACCCCTGGTTTAGAGCATTTGCACAGCCTTCCTCATAGTCATCCCAACTCATCAGAAGTCAGTCACCTCTTCCTTTGCTGGTTTTGAACCTTTTTATTCTTCTTAATAATGGCCTATTAAATGTAGACCAAGTGTAAAATGTAAAAGTGTATAGATAAGAAAATATGAAAAGAAAAAATGAGAACAAATAAGCATTGATATTTCGAGTTGGACAACAGACAGATTTCCTTTATTATATTAAAATTTTAGAATTATGCTACATGATAAAAATGCATAAATTATCATGTTTATAATCACACCACAGACATGTCGTATGAGCCATGTAATACATACAGTGAATGCAAATGTTTTATACATTTCTCCCCCCACATGTTGCCTGAGGGACACAGGATAAAGACTAAAACACAAATCTCAGCAGGTTTCTTTTGAGTTTATATTGTTCTATGTTTTGAAGTAGTGTGTAATGAATGCTCAGTAGTGGTGCTGTGAATACAGGCTGTGAATTCTGAAAATGTGTGATTCTGACCACAGATGAAGCTGTTTTGTTGTGCTGGTTTGATTGTTTGGGAATACTTTGAGTTTTGTGAATGTAGTTTGAAAATTGTCCTTTGTGTTTACAGTTTAGAGAAGAGGGAGGAAGGTTTCAAGAAATGCATCTTTGCAATTGTGAAAAAACTGTAACCCAGAAATAAAGAGTTGAGTTGAGAACTGTCCACATTTTAAAGAAATGAGCTGGTTCAGTTTTTCCAGCGCTGACCGTAACCGCCAACATAACAGAGTGCTCATAAAGAAAGTGTACAGAGCACACTTTGAGGAGGGATCAAAGATCAAGTCAAAGCCTACCCTCCAGCTTGATTCAGCACAAAGATGTTGTGCCGACATGACTCACTTGTTGACTTTGATTTTTAGGTTACATTGTGCTGTGTGATGCTTTCAGCAGCATTCCAGTTTTGGCCTTTGGCTTTTTGAAGTACACAATATTTGCAGTATGGAAATATCGACTCCACAGAGAACAGCTGTACTTACTGTACGCAGTATCTAAATTCTCTTACTGACCTTTGTTTATTTTTTCAAGAATACAAAATACATTAACTTTATCATCAAACCATAAACTTTTACAGTCACCTCATGCCCTGAAATTCTTTTTCTATATTATGATGTACCATATGCTCAGTGAGGTTTTTATTTGGCCTGAGCCACTTGGTTTTTAAACACAGATGAAATTGCTTTGAGGATATCGTTTGATTATTTTCCCAGAAAATTCAATCATGCCATGAATGTTGTTTGAAAATGGGTTTCGTGTTTACCGTTTGGAGTAAAAGATGGAAGGTTTCAATGAAAGAAATGCAAGAACTGAAAAACTTTCTGCAATTTCATGTCAGGCGAGTATTTGTGATGTCTAATTTTCATTTCTGCAGCATCAAACAGGATTTGACAACATTTGTTGACATTTTCCATCTCTGGCTGAGAAACAGAAGACAAAACCCACGCTGGAAGCTCACCTGACGTGAACAACAATAGTCATATCAGAAATCTGCTTAACATTTCATAAGATGAGTAAGTGCGATCTGTATGTTGCCAAAACATGAGTGCAAGAGCAACTGGTGTTTTAGTGCACAAAAACACTATGCACATTTTTTCAAAAGAACAAGGAAGAGGAAATTGGGGTGAACGAGACCAGTAGTGTTAAAAACAAACAAAAAAATAATAATAGCAGCAAGTTAATTAGAGGTGAGAAAAAAAAGGGATGGGCTGAAAAGCAAAATGTGGAAAAAGACTAGAAAAAATGGAAAGGAGAGAAGAGGAGGACAGCAGAACTGGTTTTAATGACTTCAAAGTCCTAGACACATATTTCAGCTGATGTTTTTTAGGTTATTTCGTAGTTGTTTGATCTAATGTTAGTCCTAAGAATTAAAAAATTAAAAAATCTCCCCCTCCTTAGTGACATGGCACCTGACTGTGTCCATGAAAGTAGCATAAGATTATGAAAAATAAATGCAGTTCAAATAAACCTGACCACATGAACCTGACCATAAGTTCCATAAATTCTGCCTCCTCTCACCCTATCCCCAACATCCTCCTCTGTCACACCAATCCTCTTATCCTCCTGTCTAGCAGCTCCATCTTCAGCATCTTTTGTCCGATACATCAACAAACCCCTTTGTACATGTCCAAAGCATCTGGGTCCTGCCTTTCAAACTAACTCTCTGAACGACTCAACCATGCACTCATTTTTAATCCCGTCCCTCCTGGTCAATCCCACTGAAAAATCTTAGCTTCTTCAACTCCACCACCTCCTGTCTTTCTGTCAGTACAATAGTCTCCAAACCATACATCACAGCAGGTCTCACTACTTTCTTGTAAAGGCAAAATAATAGTCTGATCCAAAATTTTTCCCAATTTCTAGTCACGCACATGAAATGAAACAAAACTCCAGCTTTCTCAGCAATCCACAAATGCGAAGCTTTAAAACAAGGAAGGATTTCCAAGTTCTGTTTTGTTCACCTCAACCAAGGAAAAATAAAAGTTTGAAAAAAAAGTAATGAAAGAAAAGAAGGCTAAACATTTTTAGGTGCAGGATATCTGAGACTTTGAAGCAGCGGTCAAGTCTCTGGAGAGCTCCCATCAAGGAGATGATCACCCAGGTTACACAAACCATCGTGAGGTTTGTGTAAGAACAAAATAATTGGTAATAATTTGAGAAGTTTCCTCATCGTTCCACAGGTGGAGCACGTTAAATTAGAGAGAAAGGGTGGACCATATTTTACTTAAGCAGTCACCCCACAGACTCACCCAAACACAAATGCACCACAGGCCTAACTACATTGTCCTCTTCCAAGTGATTTGACCCCCTTGCACCAGGCTGCAATATTCCCTTGCTGTCATGGGAGCGAGTAGCATTAAAGGTTCAATGACAACTTTATTAGAGGTGAGGGTCTGGAATCTTAACCAATTATAAAGCCTGAATAAATGTCACGCTAATTATTTCCAGAAAACCGTGAAATTGTAGTCGATTCTCCGTGAATAATCTACCTTCAAACATAATTCCACAGCTCAGTGCATGAGATTCATTTAAAAGTGTGTGTGTGTGTGTGTGTGTGTGTAGCATTGCTATGTGTGGCTGATGTAATGGCTAAAGCTACATTCGGGCCTATTTCACAATGACTTAATAGAGCTCTTATCAAGGTGCATAAACTTCATTTGGGCTGCCCTGTTATTTTATTTAGCTGCAGGTTTTTGTGTGGAGCAATCAGTCAGACGTCAGGCCTGAAGGAGCTGCTGGAGCAGCACATCGATTCGGATGAAATTACATAAAGGAGGGAAGAGAGAAGGAATGAAAAAGAAAGGAGAAGAGGAGTGGAGGAGGAACAAAGAGGAGAGAATATGTTTTCATTACAAAGTGAGAGATCCCATGTGAGTGAAGCAAGTGTGACTTTACACACTGTATGTGTAGTTTTTGCGTTTCCTGGCAACTGAGAGGGACATGCTATGATATGAGTGGGAGATAAAAGTTGAATAATATGTCCAAAAGTACGCAACCAGGAAAGGAGTCAAAACAGTTTTCATATGTTGTGGGGAATCAGATTGGTTAAGCCAGCGGTCCCCAACCTTTTCTGTGCCACGGACCGGTTTATGCCCGACAATATTTTCACGGACCGGCCGTTAAGGTGTCGCGGATAAATACAACAAAATAAAACTAGTACCGGCACCGAAAAAAAGAAGATTTATTCATAACACACGTGAAAAGACCCAGGAAAACCGAGTTAACGATAACAAAATAACGCTGAAAACCGATAAAAACCCTGAAAACCATACATTTCACACCTGAGCCTCAACTCTCGCGGCCCGGTACCAAACGACTAACGGACCGGTACCGGTCCGAGGCCCGGGGGTTGGGGACCGCTGGGTTAAGCCATGTTTCTCATCTCAGAGTTGCATGCTAGCATCTGCTATCTATAGTAGCACAAAGAGGCAATCTCTGGGAATACCAAAAACTGCAATTTAGTGCCACCCTCATTGACAAAGCCAAATTAAAGACCCCTAAGTTGAAATGCTCCACTTCAGCATGAAAACATATATGTTTCCAGCTTTGTAGAAAACTAATTTAAGTCTTTAATACTAATCTTGCCCTTCATGACTTTTGAACTAGAGTAAATTTAAGTGCAATAAAGCTTAAAGCTACGCCTTTTGAAGGGTGAATGACAAGTAGGTGCCATTTCAGTATTTAATTAGACTAAGAGTTAGAGGCTCTCTTTCACTAGACAAAATTGGCATCATTTTATAGCACAGTGACATTGATACAACCTGTCAGCCAAGCTAGCTAGCAGCACAACAATTAGTTTGTACCCTCCTATCATACTCTGGTCAAGCTTGGTTTCAAAATAAGCAGGATGGTGAGGGCATCCTGCCTACAGTATGTCCATCTTCCAGACTGTTTAGCAGAAGGTGGCAGCAATGTTACCGTTTATGTATCTGATCATAAACTATTGGGCAAATAAAAGTCTTTGATGATTTCATTTCCTGGGAGTCAGGATTGTTGTAACAATAAATTTCAGTTCATCTAACAGACAATTTTGATAACCACACACTGGCCAAACGAATCTTTGACCACTGCTGCAAGCATGCAAGGAATACAGTGAGCTAAACATTCACTATTAATGCCTCCATCAGGTTACTTAAATAGACCTTTGTCTCACCAGAATCAATCCGAATCAACATGCCTTAAGGGCTTACTTACATACTCCCCACTCTGCCTCTCAACAGACCCCAAAACAAACAGTTATTTAAAGCCTCCTCAAAACATCACTCAACTTCATAAGTTGTTTACTGCCAAGGTTTCACATTGGCTTTTCATGAATTTGACTTAAAAAAAGCCCAGATGCAAAGTGAAAGTGGTTTTGCAGTGGAGAAACATCTCCCTGCGGCCACCATTTCTAATGTGGAATAAATTATGGATGGCTTTATTTAGGATTATGCTCCTGCAAAGGGAAGCAATCAAAGAGACTGCAGCGCTGATTTTGTTCTGAGAATGTCTGGAAATCCTGGTAAACACTGCAAAAGACTTCTATAAACTGACTGTAAATGTGGAAAATACACAGATTTGAGGTCTGTTAGAGTTTAACCACAAACCATAAATGGACGAGTCCCATCAGCCACTGAAATATACATATACATATACATCTATAGAGTGATTTTATTGTAGACATGCAACACTTAAAAGTATTCATGCACCAATGACAGATTGAGTGCAGTTTTTGTATTTTAATAACTTCGTTTTAAAAACAATCGTGAAAGGACCTCACCGATAGCCTGATGAAGTAATTGCCGAGTTGTGGCAGCAGTTTGTTGCATTAAGTATTAATTCAGTCAATTTACCCTTTTGGTTTCGCCCACTTACCAAATAATTCCAATTGTAAGCATCTAATGCTCTGTATGCTTTTTTAATAAACATGGCAAAGAATTGAATAAAAAAAATGTTTAAAAATATTTTGTTTATGTCTGTTACATTGGCTTTGATGTTTTACAGTGGTCACTGAGTGAAGGTCATACTTTATCCACCCTTTTATTTGCCAATTCATTACTTGTTAAATTCTCCAGTCTACCTCTTTTCATGCCCTTCTATCTTGGCAGCTCAGGGCCTGGAAACTGCTGTTTTCTTTCTAAGTATACCAAGATAGAAACATTAATATTTCAGCTATAAAGAGAAAAATCACATTTGGTGGGCCATAAATGGACGGTGCTTGACGACAGTGTGTTTTATTCTGGTGCAGTCGGCCTTGCCCGCCCAGCTCTCTCTCATATTGATGCAGAGTAGAGGGAATGGCTCTCAGTGCCCTGCTCCAGAACTGAGCCTCTAAATCTTAACGCCTCCCCCTGTTTGGGATTTGGCTTTAGGTCACATTTCTTTCATACTGTGTGTGTGTGTGTGTGTGTGTGTGTGTGTGTGTGTGTGTGTGTGTGTGTGTGGATCCGAAGGAGTCTCTGTGTGTACATCTCCATCTACAGGGCGTGCAGGAAAAGGCGGCTTTCCAAAACAGCATCACAGAGGAAGCACTTCGCAATGAGGTGTCAGGATGATTTTATCTATTTCCTTTTAAAACTCGGCCTCAGTAATGATGGCAAAATTGAACCACAACTTCTGTGACGCACACTCAGTTGACGTTAGTGTGGGTTTGTGCATGAAAGCGCTTATGGACTTGTGTGCTATCAATGCAATCTAAAATCAATCTGTGCAGTTTCTCCATTGTTCTTCAAGGACAGATGATCCTTTGGGGAGACATAAAGGTTCCACTGAACGCCTTCTGCTCTGGAGGGACGTCATTGATCTGATTCCGGTGTCTGGATAGCTGCTCACCAACAACCCTGACATTTATTCTTATATTCCCATAGTTTTAAAACGTATCTTAATACTTAGCTAAGGGGATGTCAGATATTTTTGTCATATTTTATACTGTAAAATATGCAAAGAGGAAAATATTTACATATCCTACTAATGGCCAATAAGTAGTAACTCTATAAAAAAAAAAAAGTTATCAATTTACTACTGCTGAACTGTACTCCTACTATATTGTACACATTTTGCATGTGAATTAGCTTATTCATTTCAACATTTTCCCCTTGTTTTTTATTTTTTCCATGGCATATTGAAATTAGTATGACTCCAGCATTTCAGTTATCCTCAAGGGTTCACGCCCTGTGAGATTCATTCAGACAGAAATAAAGATAAGGCAGAAGTAAACAAGCAAATAGCTGAGAGTGAGTTTGAACTCACAAACCTTTTGTTTGGGAAAGAGCTGTTCAAACAGCATCAAGCTTAGAAACTCAAACCAGCAACTCCCCATGGAGAGGTTTCAATTGTAAAATACTACCGAAGTCAAATACATTGCTTTTTTGGATGAGGACTTGAAGGAACAATGCGAGTTTCCACTAGTGTGATATATATTTCTTCATCAGAGAGTGCAGCAAAAGTAATAAAGACATACCAAAAGTAGTAAAATTAACAAACTATCATTGTATGGGACCATCATAAAAACTGAGTGTGCTTTAAATTGTTAATCCTGGGCTGTGCAGCAAAGTTGCATCTTTAGAAAACTAAAAAACTAAATAAGCAAAGTTGTCTCATTGTGACAGCTTCCTTTTGTTTAAAAAAATACTGCTCTATCTAAAGATGTATAAAAGTGTCTTGTAAATTTGAACTGTGTACATTTTTCATTTATAAAAAACGTTTAAGCTACAAGACAGCAAGTCCTTTCAGAACATGTGGATCAGCGTTTGTTAAAACTAGTCTCAAATTCATCTGGTAATTCTATACACTGATGGTCAAACACCCCAATTCAACACATTTATGAGTACAATGCCGACATTATTTTTATTTATATTTATATAGCCACCTGTGACGGGTACCTCTCAAAAGACCGTGAGCTGCTGTAGCACAAAACCCACACCCACACCTCACTCTCTTGCTGCCAGCAAGATAAGACTGAATAACACTGGCATCGATCTCTGCTGTTACTAATCCCCGCAGCATTAGTTCATCTGCCAATACGTCAATAATTGAGCTGAACTAATGTAGAATATAAACTGCAGAAAAACACATTTACAGGGTACACAAAAAAGACATTTCTGTCCTTGGGAAGAACGAATATCATGAAAAAAAAATGTCTTCAGCAACAATAGTAGAGAGAAGAGAAACCTTTCGAAAGATGGTGAAAAGCTGTCGAAGTATTTCTTCCAGAGATATTTCTTTTGCCAATTAGGCAGTGATTTTTAAGAAGATGGGGAGAGAAAAGTGTCAAAAAGGACACATTTAATATTTTCTATCACTGATTGGCTGCAATTTTGAAAAATCTGCATCCATTTGATTTTAAAGAGACACTGGGGATTTTCCTGTGCCACGCTAGGACAGAGCTGAAGGGAAAGGCACATTAAATACAGAAATTTTTATCCATTAACTAGCACGGATATCCCTGAAATTGTTTAAATGCAAATTTTCTGACATAATTGCTCGCATTGCATAATCACAGAAAGTGGTTCCCTGGTCCTAAACATAGGCTCCAGTTACATGGACATTCAAATATAGAGATTTGGTTACTCACAGAGAATTGTGAGGCACCACTGAAATGATACTGTTATCGACTATACATGAAGAACTGTAAATTGTCCCATAAGAAAAGCTTTAATTTACATATAAAATGAGCTTGCTAGGATTACACTAATGTAGGCGTTCAAAGTAATATTAATAATCATTTGTGTCGCAAAGAGTTGTGTCCATCAAAGGCTTGGCTAACACTGAATATAATACATTTCCCTGCAGCAGATGTACAATTCACTGAGGCAGTGTAATCTTGTGGGATGTGGTGGTGGTGTTAAATGGACTCTGAGCCAAGCCTAAAAATGTCTTTAAAGAGCACCTACTGAGATGCTGACATGCCAAGATGTTGGCAGGAACTGACCTGGAAAGGCCCAAAACCACCACAGACACACTGGGAGCTCCTTAAGTACAAAACTTCTGCATAGAGTAGAAGTGTAGAGTGCCACCTCCATCCATTTTGCCAGCATGACCTTTCATTTGCTGCAGAAACCAGCATTTCTTATGACACTGCAGTCATCAAAAAATATACAAAGCATATTTTTAGGCGGTGAATAAGCACAAAGTGGAAAAGTATGTCACGTAAAAGTGATAAACTCCTGAAACTTTTTTGTTAATATAATTAATCTCAAATCTTTTTACCTTTAATATCCTCTCCCAGTTGATACTGAAATTGCTCCCCTTAAAATTCTTAACAGGATCTATGATAAAATAAATAAATAAATAAATAAGATATTTATTTTTCTTCTATTTGTCACCCAAAAATGTATTATAATTTGATATTAAGTGTGAATTTACAACTCCAAACTGAATTGTGTGTGCTAAGTAGAATGTTTATATATGCTTTTGAGAAATATCCAAGCATAACTTCAGTTAGATGCAGAATCTCAAGCTCAAAGAAAAGCAAACTTCTAATTCTGTTGCAAACTTAAGAAATTTGACTTTGAAATACTTACAAAGATTCAAGTCAGTGAAGTAATGAGCTTGACAAGATGTTCTGAGTGGCATTCTTGTAGTAAAAAGGGCAGAACATCACGGGAATGTGGCACACAGTCAGGCAACCTTCCACAGTAACAACTGCTAAAAATGTTAGATATTGAGCAGACTGTGCGTCAGGATCGTTGCACAACAACCAGAGAAACTGTTGACATTCTTTACTTTTCATTAAGAGCAGTTCTCACAATAAATTTGAAAGTCACCACATTGTTGCCAAGTGTGTGTCACAGTAGAAAAGGCACTACATCCAAGAGAACCTTCAGTGGTGATGAGAGGTGGAGGTAGAGCTACGTGCCAAAACCAAACAAAGTCTTTGTAGTTGAAGAGTCTGTAATTTAAGACTGAAGAAAGCACATCAGCTAGAAATGCAAACAAGCCAATTATACCCCTGCGATACGTGATGAATGAATATCCAGGTGGATCTCCCCATCAGAGGGTGTTAAAAACGCTTACTGCAGTGGGGACAAAAACCTCCTGTGTAGTCAGCCTGTGGTTAGGGACCAGTCAAGCTTGTCATCCAGTAGGACCTCCAGATATTATAAGACTTCACCACCTCAGTATCCTGGCTATATAAGGAGACTGGCAGATCGTCAGAAGATCTAGGCTATCCTATCTTTTTGGTTTTCGTAGTACTGAGATGGAGGCAACTCCTACTGCACCAGTTCTGAATGCCTCAACAAGAACACCCACCTTTGCTCTTGTTGCTCATCTTCTGATCTAAGTTCACATAATAGTGAAGCCCAATAAGATAAGATAAGATAAGATAAGATAACCTTTATTAGTCCCACACGTGGGAAATTTGTTTTGTCACAGCAGGAAGTGGACAGTGCAAAAGTTATGAAGCAAAAATTAGAATAAAATAAAATAAGAATAAATACAGTACACAACTGTACAGAATAGAATAAAATAGAATACTATATACACTAGAATAAAATAGAATAAAATATACAATAAGATAAAAATGCTATATACAACTGAGTAAAAATACAACGATGCCAGAAAAGATTATTGCACTTAGTGTTATTGCACATTTGTGGATGTGTGTGTTTGATCAGTTAAAGTCTTTGTTGTGGAGTCTGACAGCAGTGGGGAGGAAAGACCTGCGAAATCTCTCCGTCCCACACCGTGGGTGCCGCAGTCTCCCACTGAAGGAGCTGCTCAGTGCTGTCACAGTCTCATGCATGGGGTGGGAGATGTTGTCCAGCAGGGATGACAGCTTAGCCACCATTCTCCTGTCACTCACCACCTCCACTGGGTCCAGAGGGCATCCTAGAACAGAGCTGGCCCTTCGGATCAGCCTGTTCAGTCTCTTCCTGTCCCCAGAAGAGATGCTGCCGCCCCAGCAGACCACACCATAAAAGATGGCTGAGGCCACCACAGAGTCATAGAAGGTCTTCAGGAGTGGGCCCTCCACTCCAAACGACCTGAGTCTCCGCAGCAGGTACAGTCTGCTCTGCCCTTTCCTGTAGAGGGCGTCTGAGTTATGAGTCCAGTCCAGTTTGCTGTTCAGATGAACACCAAGGTACCTGTAGCTGTCCACAGCCTCAATGTCCATACCTTGGATGTTCAGTGGTTGCAGTGGAAGATGTTTGTGCCTGCGGAAGTCTACCACCAGCTCCTTTGTTTTACTGGCATTGATCTGGAGGTAGTTCAGCTGGCACCAGTCCACAAAGTCCTGAGTCAGTCCTCTGTACTCCTTGTCGTCCCCATCAGTGATGAGGCCGACTATAGCAGTGTCATCAGAGAACTTCTGCAGGAAGCACTGGGTGGAGTTGTGGGAGAAGTCTGCAGTGTAGATGGTGAAGAGGAACGGAGCCAGAACCGTTGCCTGTGGGGCCCCCGTACTGCAGACGACCCTGTCCGACACACAGCCCTGAGTCCTCACATACTGTGGTCGGTCGGTGAGGTAGTCCAAAATCCAGGTAGTGAGGTGATGGTCCACTCCTGAGTTCTCCAGCTTGTCCTTCAGAACCGAGGGAAGAATAGTGTTGAAGGCACTGGAGAAATCAAAGAACATGATTCTCACAGTGCTCCCAGCGGTCTCCAGGTGAGCGAGGGAGCGATGTAGGAGGTGAATGACGGCATCATCCGCTCCAATGCCAGGCTGGTAGGCAAACTGAAGTGGGTCCAGTGATGAGCTCACAAGGCGCCGAAGCTGAGCCAGGACCAGCCGCTCCAGGGTCTTCATCAGGTGGGATGTCAGAGCCACCGGCCTGTAGCTGTTGAGGTCCTTGGGGCGTGAAGTCTTTGGCACTGGTACAACACAGGAGGTTTTCCAGAGCTGTGGGACTCTTCCCAGCCTCAGGCTCAGGTTGAAGAGGTGCTCCATCACACCATACAGTTGGTCCGCGCAGGACCTGACGACCCTCGAGCTGATGCCATCTGGGCCCGCTGCCTTCTTGCCATTAATCCTCCTCAGTTCCCTCCTAACCTGGGTGGTTGAGAGAGTCAGGTTGGAGCCTTGTATTGATTGTGTATTGGATGCTATTGTTGGGGGTGGGGAGGAGTGAGCAGGGTGAATAGAGGAGGTGTGAAGTGTCTGAGGTGTCAGAGGTGGAACAGCAGCAGTGGGGGTGGGTGAGTCTGCAGCCGATGTTGGAGACTGCCTCATGGCTGAATCAAATCTGTTGAAGAAATGATTCAGTTCATTTGCCCACCTCACATCCCTCCCAGGCAGAGAGTTCTGATGTTTGTGGCCTGAGATGGTTCTGAGGCCTCTCCAGACTTCACCAACGTTATTTTGCTGAAGCTGGTTCTCCATCTTCTGCCTGTAGCTATCCTTCCCATTCCTTATCAGTCCCCTCAACTCTCTCTGCACCCTTTTCAACTCCTCTTTGTCTTTGGATTTGAAGGCCCTCCTCTTCTGCTTGAGGACGGCTTTAATTTCTGGGGTAATCCAAGGTTTGTTGTTGGAGAAACACCGTACAGTCCTGGTAGGTACGGTGTTATCCACACAGAAATTAATATAGTCAGTAATGCATGTGGTAAGGCTGTCGATGTCCTCTCCGTGGTCGTCACAGATCACCTCCCACACAGTCGACTCAAAACAGTCCTTAAGAGCCTCCTCGCTCTCCTGCGACCATCTCTGTACTGTGCGGGTGGCTGGTGGCTCCCTGCGCACTAAGGGCTCATACACAGGGACAAGGTGCACCAGGTTGTGATCAGATCTGCCCAGTGGAGGGAGAGGTGATGAACTGTATGCCTCTTCAGCATTGGCATACAGTAAGTCCAGTGTTTTATTGTCTCTGGTTGGGCAGGTCACATACTGGGTGAAGGTGGGCAGTGTGGAGTCCAATGAGGCATGATTGAAGTCCCCTGATATTATGAGGAGGGCTCTCGGAGATTGTGTTTGCAGTCTGCTGACCACTGAGTGGAGAGTGTCACAGGCTGCATCCGCGTTGGCCGAGGGGGGGGACATACGCTGTTATCGCGATAACATGCGAGAATTCCCGGGGCAGGTAGTACGGACGCATGCTAACGGCTAACAGCTCAATGTCTCTGCTGCAGAGTTGTTCTTTCACAGTGATGTGCCCAGGGTTACACCATCTGTCATTCACAAACACTGCCAGTCCCCCTCCTTTCCTCTTACCGCTCTCTCTCATCCTGTCCGCTCGCAGCAGCTGGAATCCCGGTAGTGTCATGCTCGTGTCCGGAGTTAGCGGTGTTAGCCACAACTCCGTTAGCATCATGATGCTACATTGCCGGTACTCCCTCTGTGACCAGGTTAGCGACGTGAGCTCATCCATTTTATTGGGCAAAGACCGTACATTTCCAATAATTACAGAAGGAAGAGATGGTCGATAACGTCTCCTTCTTGGCCGACGGCGCTCCTTCCCAGCACGACACCCCCGTCTTTTCCTCCTCAGCTCGCTGGGAATGTCAAGTCTGTCCGCCGGCAGTACAGCTGCTGGACGCAGCGCTAACAGCTGATCCTTACTGTAAACAAAGGATCCCTGCTCTGGGTCCCCAGACACGGGTGAAAAAAGTAGAAAAAAACTAAGAAAAACGACCAGAACTAGCACAAAACGGTAGAACATGGTTGCAGAGTCTAATTACTAATACGTTAGTTATAAAAAATTTACGAGAAGAAAAGATAAGAAAGAAATAAACTCAGAATGAGCAGAGCTGCTGTAACAGGCTGCCGCACACGGGGGGCGCCGGAAGTATGTCGGAAGTAAGTCTACACAGGAGTCAGGTATTTTTCCACGAATTTCCACGAATTTTTCCACGAAGCACAGCAGACAACATTCCCGGAAGCATCTCAATATTTCTCAACAGTGCCACCAAATCATCAAGGTTGTCGACTACTGAGTTGACATTTCCAAATCAGAAGCGATGGCAGAAACAGCTTATACTTCCACCTGCTAGCCTTTAGTTTAGCTTAGCTCCTGCTCTGTAGCCTTGGGAGGGCTTCCTGAACTCCAGTGGCATCTGGTATCTGACCCCAGTTTGCAAAGCCACAAGACTGTCCTTTGTGTGCAGTACTCGGACTTGCCCCCACTTGGTACACTGCGTGATCTAATCTTTATATTATTGCCTATCAGTGGCAACCATAGCTTAGACCAGTGTTTCCCAACCTTTTGGAGCCATGGCACATATTTCACATTAGAAAAATCACACGGCATACCACCAGACAAAAATGTCACAAAAAGCATATTGATAATTTTTCCCGCACACCTGGCATAGCGGAATTGGCTCGGTTTGTCCCCCAGTATACCTTTTTTGCTTTCTTCTGACCACTACTCATGCTAGAGCCTTAATCTGAGTCAGAATTTTCTCCAGGGCCCAGGTCAGATTGACTTTTTCTTTTCAAATATTTATCTATTCCTATTACGCACTGCATCGTCTGACAGCATGACTATTATGTAATTTCTTCTTCGTCTTCTTCTGTTTTACTGGAAGTTGGCAACCCATTTAATTAGAGCAGGTAGCTGTACTGCCCTCTAGTGGAAATAGAATGTAATTGTTCTGCCCATTACTCACGCCAGGAACCAGATAATCTTCCACGGCACACCTGATCATTTCTCACAGCACACCTATGCGCTGCAGCACAGTGGTTGGGAAACACTGGCTTAGGCAGGCCGAGAGAAAATTCACGATTTAACAGACGGCTTTCCATTTAAATCACAAATTATACTTCATATAAGAAATGTATAAACCCTTACTGAAGAGTTGTAATGGCAGTCATTACTACACCATTCAGCACTTTGCGTGTACAGAGTGATACTTACATCAAATTATATTTCATATAAGAATGTAAAAAAAAAAAAAAAACACTTACGGAGGAGTTGTCATGACAATTAGCATGGCTACATCATTCAGAACTTTGTATGCAGAGAGTGTACAGTTCATCCCACTTTAAAACTGACAAAGTAATTGAAAAAAGTATATAAAAGCAAGGTACACAAGCAAAGAGTTTGTGAAAGTCAGAAGTGAGTTTCTTTCTTCGTTTTTTAAACTGAGATGAGATTACGAACATAAAAGAATAAACTGATTTTGAGAGTTTTATTTTCTCAGAAGTTTGGAAGCTGCAATACATGTTTGATCTCTCCTTTATCTCTCTTGATCTTCTCTTCTTTGTCTTGTTTTTGTCTCCTTTAGTGCCGGTACAAAGTATAGCTGTACAGTATAAATCTTTTCATTGCTTTCCTAGTTTTTCTAGAATAACACTTTAGATATGAATTATCTTTTGAATCCCCTTTGACATGTGTTGTATAAAGTCTTCATTATTATGCCAGCGGACTTTATAAATTCAAGGTATTCATGTTCTGATACAAGTAGAGTCTTCTTGATATATTGTAATTCATCTCTTGCCTTTCCTACGTGCTATTTCATGTAATAGCAAATAAGCTTAAAGTACTGTGATTAATTCCTTTTCTACCCCATATTCAAATCATCTTCGGTGCCTCTTTCTGCTTTTCAAAAACCGTAAGCTACATGGTGTAATATAGGACTCATTTGTGAAGAAATGTTTTTTCTGTAATTTCCCTAGAGGATCATGTTGCATAATGTATACTGCAGGCTGGATAAAAAAGTCTGAAAACCTGTTGTTTATCCAAGGTAATTTCCGATGAATTTTGCCTGGTGAAGTTCTTATTCACAAAGTTGTGCACAAATGAAGTAAGCTCAAGTGATGGACAGTGTGTGAGATTTTCAGCTATCAAAAGTCAACCACAATAAATCAAAAGGTTTTTTCCCTTCACTAATGAACACAGAAAAATCCACAGGAGGAATTGTATTTAACAACTGAAGAACTGTAGTGGTCAGAAGTTTACATAAACCCATCATGGCCATGAATGTAACAGTGATTTGAAGCTTTTAATGACTTCCTTGAACTGTTCTTTTTCCAGGTGTGGAGTGATTGTACACTTTAATGACTTTAAAAACAAGAATTGGATATAAAAGTTATGATTTATTATATATTTCCTCTAATCTGGATTACTTCAGGGTTGTACTGATACATAAGGTATCTTTTTTCCTTTATCAGCCAGTATATCCGTGATGCACTGATCACTTATTTTAACTCACTGTATTTATATGGCTGCCCCTCCTTGACCTTCATAATGCCTGCACTCTCTTCCTGTTAAATGGCTGTTCTTGGTTCCCACCACAGCCAAGGGCTTGCATATATTATAGTGTCTTTACCTTACAATGTAAAGCAAACGAGCTAAACTGGTGCTAGAAAAATTAAACTGAAATGATTAATATCCAACATCTCACATTTATTTTTACACAAATCTTTACACAACAAAGGCACAGACGTGTACATCATCTATACTTTCAGTGTTTGCCACAGTGGTGTGGTAATAAAGAAGCTCTACAGAGAAGTAGATAACAGGACTCATAACTACTCTTTTAAAACTCCACCATTATGCAGGCACAAAAACCCTGAAACAGCTTTCCCATGTAAATTTTTTTAACCCAAATTAGAGTTCAACGATTTTTCCATTGTGTGGTCATGCTATCTTCCATGTTATCAGAGCCACTACTGTTGGTAAGATAGAGAGCGAGACACACACTTGGGGACTTATTCCCCACTTCCCCAAGAGGAGAACCTCATTCAGACACAGTGATAAATGATTTAGCTTACTAACGTCCTATGAATTACTGACTTGTAGTTCTGCTAATTTCATTCAGCCCATTTCATTTTTTCCCATGCACACTGTCTTCCTCACACTGACTGGCAAAACAAAAAAGTGGAAGATGTAGCAGCAACTCTGAAAACGTACATTTTCATCGAGCTTTAGTTTAAAGTCCAAGCAACAAGCAAAAAACCCCCTAATTTAGTTTTTTTTCCTTGTGACAATTTCTTTCACTTATCAAATTCCAGTCTAAGGGGAAGGCTGAAGCCTATCCAAGCTGTCATAGGGCAAGAGGTGGGGTACATGCTGGACAGGTCACCAGTCTGTCTGAGGCCGAACACATAGAGAGAACAATAATTTACACTCATGTTCAAAGACTAGAGAGCTGCAAGCAACAACTTAAAGTCCCGAGTTGAAATTCTCAGCTGTATGCGGAGAGGCTATGATGAAAGTATCGTGAGGCAGATAAAAGTTTATATGAATAACCAATATGAATCTAGGAATACTTTTAACACTGATTATAAACATTTATAGGATAATAAGCTGAATATCAGTTCTTGGAAAGTCATGGAAAATCACTGGCCATCGGTGCAACCTTAATGTATTAAAAAAAAGACCTGGATGAACGTGTGGGAAAGCATACCTGTACAAAAAGTATGACCCATAATAACACATTATGGAAACGGGTGTCTGAGATGAGTGTGTCATTTCACCTCATCAAAATTCCAACAAGCTGCAGTATTTACACTTGTGCTAACAAACCAGAACTACTTCACAGGCATCATTCAACTAGAAAACACATCACACAACTCCAACCTCACATCAAATTCTGTTTGATATTTCATGTCTCACATTTATCATTTATGTTTCCTTTATTTTGTCCATCCCATTCAAATCAATAAAAGCAGGCTGTATAACAGAAACACCTCTCTGCAAATGCAATACAACAGCACAAGCTGCAGCTGCCAAAATGATCTTACTGTTGAAACAACACCTTCTACATCAAATCAGCGCTTTCATGAAGAGAGAATCCATTTTAGATAAGTGAACACCGTCACATAAATATCGAACAGATGGATACTCGGGACATGGCACAGCCATCAGACGCCTTTATCATTAGCGACATTCCCAAATATGTTTTTCCTTTACATGAATTCTCCTTTTTCTAATGATAAAAAGCTATTCTCAGTAAAGCCCTGTATCATTATTGCAAATGCTTGAAAATTATGCCAAAAAGTATCAAAATAGCAAAATGAAGAGAATCACTGTTACCGTGACAATGAGGAGGATTCCTTTCAGGAGGGTGAGCACTGAAGTGATTGGCTGAATAACTGTGTGGGCCAGTAAAATAGCAAGAGTCAGGGTCCAGGTGAAGACTGGGATCACATAGATGTGGCTGTGGAGAGAAAAAAAACCCCAAATAACACACATAATTAAACACTTCTGTTTATGATTAAGTTTCATAACAGAAGTCAGAAGCAAAAATCTTTTTCCAGTTAGTGAATCAGTCTTTCAATGATTTTTTTTCTTCATCTTCCCCGTCACTTGCACTCTATGCTATAAAAACCTCCACAATTTGACTGTTGACTAAACACAAGCGCTCTGCATTGATAGATAATCAAGATGCAAGTCTAGTACTTCATAAGCTTGGTAAGGAACACCTGTGGTTCAATTAACAGTCATCCTCCAAAACAAACACCTGTTTGCTGCTTATTAACAATGAAAACATCTGGAGTTTTAGCAACTACTGTTGACTGTTGCACAGTTAGAACAGGGAAAACACCTCATGGATATTCACTGTCACAGCCAAAGTAACCAAACATACAGTAAGTCAACAATTTTGTAATACGCCCAAACAAATTATTGAAGTTCATGCAATATTATACTTAAAACTGTTCTAAGCTACTTCACTGAAGCAGCCATTTTTCCCAGTAGATGCAACTTAATACTACTATTAATCCACCACTGTATACACAGAGCACAAAATACATTTTATAGTAAGCTTTATGCAGTGCTTAAAGTTAATACTTAAGCTCTAGATTAAATATTCAATACAAACGCATCATATTTATAATATAAAATAATAAATGACCATGTAATTATTGTATGATTGTTTTTTTTAATATTATTAAAAAAGTGTGTTGCAGCACATAAAGCTGCTATAAAGGACAAAGACTTAAAGTATGCAACAGTGCAAGAATACAACAATAAACCTCTTTTGTTCTCAAAACAGGATATCAAATACTGCTATCAGAAGCTGGTTGCCTTTTAGACAAGGACCTTCAGCCCTACCTACTATCTATGCAGAGGACATTACCTTAGGCAAGTAAGATAAGGTACTAAAGTACTTTCATGAAGTTGACCTGATGCAAAGATGACTAGTAATACAGTTAATGAGAGCAAATGGTTTAAAAGTAGGGATCTTCCAGGCAACTAGATAGCTAACAAGTATAAAAGTACTCAGAAAACAGCAAAAACTGCTCTGCATACCATTTAAAGTCCTGCAGTTTGTTTTTCTTTGTTTTCAGTGAATAAATTTTACTAAATGTTGGATTAATTTTACGCAACAAACTTACTTTGCTAGGCTTTAATCAGCCCCTTCACAACAACAACAACCATGTACACCGAAAAGAAACAGCAGTTAACTGTACAATACAGCATTATATTTAAAACTGTATCCTATACTGTAGACTTAGTTAGGTCTGTTTGCATGTTGTGCAGTCAGTTTTCATTTCAATTCAATTCAGTTTTATTTACCAAGTGCCAAATCTCAACAACAGTGACCCCAAGAAGCTTTACACTGTAAGGTAAAGACCCTACAATAATGGAGAGAAAACCCCAGATATCAGGCAAGCCTCGTTGGACAAAAGACACACTGTGGAAGAGAGCCAAAGATTAATAACTAAGGTTTAAATGCAAAGTAGCGTTACACAGTGAAAAAAAGGTGAGAGAAGAAACGCTCAGTGCATCATGGGAAGCCCCCAGCAGCCTAAGCCTATTGCAGCATAACTAAGCAACGGTTCAGGGTCACCTGATCAAGCTCTAAATATATGCTTTGTCAAAAAGCAAAGTCTTAAGCCAGTGGCATTTCCTCAGGACAAGCAAGGCAGTGCTTGCCTTATCAAATCTAAGAATAAGCATCAATTAAAACGTACCAAAGTAAGGCAATCTTTTTCTGTTAATCTCAGGCAGATCTGTCATAAAGCTCAGCCACTCAGACGCCACTCAAACACCAGCAGCTCAGTTACGACCTGCCCTCTGTATGAAAACACAGCTGGCATTAGCAAGTAAACAACCCTCAGTGATTTAACCTCACAACAGAAAAGTTTGGTCTTGCTAAACATGGCTAACATGTGTGATGTAGATAAGATGGAGTTTGAAAAAGCTGTTAATAACTTCCTTAAGGCATTAACAAGGAATGCTGTGACGATGATGGAGATGAAGGCAGCTCTGACCATGTCCATAAAACAGGTAAGTTAAGCAGGTGCAGGCTCAGCAGTACTTTCGGACTAACATCTATGAGAATGACTGAATGTCATAAGCTTAACTACCTGTTTTGCCAACAGCCCACCTTCATTTTTCATTCATATTTTAATCCCCTCGGTGGATATTGACAGTTAACATGTCACACTCTGCACAAGCCTTTCATTTCAGCTGATTTTTTTCTAAATGAATATTTAATATACCAAGATGTATGCCTGTAGTTCTAAGCTCATGAACAGTTTTTTCTTCATAGATATGTGGTTCTCACAGGACAGCCAATACAAACGAGTGATTTCTAGAATACGACACTGAACATTAAACAGAAATAAAGTATTTAAAATGAGCTCAACCTTAAACATATGCAGTAGTAATATACATCCATTTAGCACTGCTAGAGAACATTTTTCTGCAGAACAATTATTTTTACTTTCAATATTTTAAGCACAATTTCCCAATAATACAGTTTATGTGTAGTGAGGTGTTTTCAGAGTCTTTATTGCACAGAGGGGTAATGCCTCCATGAAGCAAAATGAAACAGCCTATCAAGTTTGGTCAGTATGCTTATTGTAAAAGTAACTGTTGCTAAAGAATTTTCAGCTTCAACTGCAACATGATCAGTTCAGCCTCATTTGTGACAGCAGAGCAACGCAGACAGGCCTGTGCTACGAAGCAGGATTTTGCCTTATCCAGGTAACTTCAAGGTTAACCCTGGGTTTTCTGTACTACAAAGGTAGTTCACGACTTATCAGGGTAAATCGCCATGGTAACTTATGCTGTAGCCCTAACCTGCTCCTGAGTAGGTTAAGTTCAAGATTACAGATCAGCACGTGTGAAATCCCCCCCCTCCCCCCTACTCAGCAATCAATTCTCCAGAAAATAGCATCACCATTCCTGGAGGATCCCTCGGAGGATTGGGGAGAGTAGGAGGATGTAAAGTTTTTCAGTTGTTGAAACCTTTGTGCTTCCCTGATGAACATCAGTAATACATATAGATTCTTAGACACAACTTTATTATTTGATTTTTTTTCCAGTTGTGGCTTAAGCTGATTGGATAAATGCTGTATGTGGAGGTTTCATGAGTCTCACAGATGACATAGTAAGAGAAAAGTTTTGGGGGGGATTGTTTTTTGTTCTTTTTCTTTGTTTCTTGAATTCCCACTTAAGTGTTCGTACAATCAATCAATCTGAATACTGTAGCTGTAATCTGACTATGACGTTCTGCAGCATTTTTATTTTTGGAATTGATTCAAATAAAAAAATGATATAAGTTTTTGTATGACCAAGGGAAAAAATGTAGAAACCTAAAATGACTTCACACTCTTTATTACATTCTTCTATATAATAAAGATATATGCAGTAATAAGGTTGTTGTATTTGTCCATCAGTTTCCACAGAGGCCTCCCTAATGTGGTTTTAAACTGTAGCAAATGGATATTTTATATAAAATATTAACACAGTAAGATAAAAAATTTATTTAAAATTAGTTCATTTTGCCAACTGTATGAATTATGAGGAACAAGACTATTAAGATTTAAGTTCAACAGACTTAAGGATGAGCTTTTGCTCCTCTTAATTAAACGCTTGCAATTTAAACTGTATTTATTGGTTAAACATAGCTCAAAGCCTCTAATGATTCCAACTAGATAGAAAATTAATATTTTCTTTATCTAAAGTGCTAAAAAATAATCTGGTCATTGGTTTGAGAATGAGGTGCTGATGTGCAATTCCTGCAGAGCTCAGTGACATTCACTCTCTGGGATTCGTGTCCACTATCCTACAGCAGTATTGACGAGAGTTTTTACACAGAGATCTGCAGTAACCTATTGATTGGGGAGAGGGAATATGGTAGTTTATCCAAAGGAGGTCTCCTAAGGTGTTTTCACTCCAGTAACCCTGTCTCCCCACAACACATCGCAGAATCCCCCCCGGCACCGAGCGGCCCGATAATGAAGCCCCCAGGTGTGCCGACGAAGCAGTCCAACCATCCCGTAGAGTGTGAATAATATTATTTGGGTTAAGTATTTACTGGGGCATGACAAAATAAATTAGCTCCGTTAACTGATAAAGGTAATTATAGGCTTGGGAAAGGAAAGGAGAGGGAGGCGCGAGGTCGAGACAACGATTACTTGAAGAGCTGGTTGGAGTTGCTGCAACGATTTTTGCTGCTTCAAGTTTAGTTTAAACAAAGTTGCTTTATTTAATACTCCACATTATCTGACAGTTCTAACAAGTAGTACACTAAGTTGATTTACTAATAATCATTTTTTTAATAAGGCTAACCTCTGACGCTGCCAAAGTGAATTTTAAACTCCTCCAGCGCTTCCCCACCTAATGGCACATCTTACCGTGTGTTGGGGGGAAAAAAACACATACTAGTTTAAAAAGCTGTTTACAGTCTGCTTTACTCCAGTGACCGTGAGGACTTCACTGAAGTGGCATGTGCAGTGAGCCTCTAACTCAGACTAAAATGTCTGTAGACTACAGCAAGGCAGCAAAGAATACAGGGTATGTAAACACAACTGTGGAGTTATGGTGTTGCATTCCTGTTTGTTTCAGTAGGTCCACTGAAAACAAAGACTTAAGAAAAGATGGTCTAAAGCAATCTTAATAACATTACAATAATTTACAATGTGTTTCCTAAGTGGGTGTGGTTGAAAGCTTTGTGGGCACCGTGTTCACCTGGCTGACTGTGTTGTACTTATTTGGTTATGGATGGATATGAGGACTTACAAGTAGGAATTACTATTAGACTGCTACACTATTACAGATATTTCATCTCCATAGGTAAAGCTTTGAAACCAGGATGCAACATCTGAGATTTTCCTGATAAAACAGAATGCTGCTCTGCAGCCCCAAATTAAGACATCTTAAGCTGCGTATATACTGAAGGAGATTTGCTCCAATGTGACAACCACAGATCATAAAAAGTGAATGATATGTGGTGCCTTTAAGTGACTTTGGGCAAAATAACTACTGGCAAAGTGGGCAGGACCCGCAATCAACTTTCACGTGACAGTTAGACTGAAGAATAGATCACGATTTCAAAAGAAAGCTGCAGGAAGAAAAATCTATGTGTATCAGAAAGATGCATTTTTCCAGCATTTATCATGCTACTGCAGCATGAAAGCGGCACGTACATATGCACAAATTTCGAAAAGTCCAGAATAGCTCGTAATGATCAAGGTGAGATTATGCCAACTTCAAGAGAGACACCTAAACCTGACATATTTAGAAATACTGAAACATGTTATCCATTTAGCTTTCACTAGGAAAAACTACTTTAAGACTATATTGAATAATCTAAAACAGAAAATAAATCCTTAATGTCTGATAATGGGATGTTTTCCCTCTCATCTCTGCAGTGTGTGCAGCCTGTACGTGTTTGTTTGCTTTGATTAAAAGCAATGCTGTAACTTCATGCAATCCTTTCATGGCCTCCCTCTCCAGTGGTCAGCTCTCAGGGTTGCATCAGTGTTTTTTTCCCCTTTTAAATCAATATCAAATAAAAATATTTTTGTGTGAACTCATGTCACCCTAACAACACGACCCTGAAGTGACAATTCGCTTTCAATTTTGTGCTAACTGAGAAGGGGGAATGGGGAGCCAGACTGATGTGCAAAATTTCTGGCAGCCCTGCATGGCGTTTGGCTTTCTTTGCACATTATTTATTCTTTCAGTGACATTTTTCCCTGCTGTTAATTGTGTTTGAATGGCACTCTCTCTGAGCTGGAACCCCTTAAAGAATTTAAGTAATTTATATGTAGAAGGAACCCAAGCTCAGAATTAAAGCAACTCATATGTCAGGCTAAGCCATCTTGATCCCCTCGCCATACTGCATGTATACTATGTAGAGGATAGCATACATAAGGCCCATTACGCTAAATCGGAAATCCTAGCACCCCAGATGCAAGCAAAAACTGACAGAGACAGCCACATAAAAGCTAATTAACGGAAAAGATATGATGAAAGGATTCCCATCCCTTGTGCATGGTTTGAAACTGGATTTAGGTTTGATTAAAGAGAAGTGTAACGTGAAATTAATCAGAATAACCTAAAAAGCAACAGTTTAACCAAGTAGCATGATTGTAAGACTTACCTGATATTAAGAAGTGCAGCGTAGGCCTCACTGCCAGCTAAGACATAACTAATTCCAATTGAAATGCTGGAGAAAGACAGTAATAGAAAAAGACAGAAAAGGGGAAAAACAGAGATAGAGGCAGAGGAAAGCAGGGAAGGAAAAGGAGAGAAAGAGAGGCTTTTAGGTATTAAGTAGTGATCAGTCATCCTCTACAGTCTTAGTGACAAGCACTCCTCCGTTGTATTAAACATTAGGTTGTTACCGCATCATAGCGCCCGAGGCAATGAAGAGATTTAATTTCATAATAGTTTCTTGTTTTCCATGCAGTGCCTTGATCCTCCACAACTTTTCGATTTTATATTTTCTCCAAACAAAAAAGGTGCCTTCGGGGGCTACTTAAAGCAAATGTTTTGGTTGTATATTTTACATGTACTTTGAACATCACACACCCACATCAAGCCAGAAATCTGCTTGCAAAATGTTGTACCTTCACGAAGAAGCCGGATGTTGCTGAACATTAGAAGTGAGTGTCTTTACAGTACGTTTCAATCCCACGTGAATGACAAGACAGGTTTTTGGAGCTCAACATCTGTTCCATTCCTTATAAGTCTAAGCTCCTGTAATCTCTCAACAGTTGGTTGTTGAGACTGCAAATCTATTAGTGGTTTCTCCAGACAGCTAAATGTTATTTTGGAGCGCGGCGTTACACCCACTCTTTCATATCTCCCCGCTTTCAAATCTTGAAAGGAAATGCCAACAAATTTAGGAAGTTTTATGCAGCCTAGTCCTCTCATCTACAGCAGTTTAAACCATATTTTTGAACATAAAAAAAAAAAACTTGCCAGAGTTGGAAAGCAAAGAACAGAGAAGCAGTGATGTCAATGTTGCAGCGAGAGATTTCAAAGTCAAGATATAACATGTGGACTTTAAAACAGAAAATACAAAGAAAAACAACGTTTACTTCTATCATTCTGAATACGTGAACATTTCTGCTAACCTGAGGTGCCACAGTAATACAGTTGTATACACATGAACTCTTTTCCACACAACTTAAGTCAAAAACATATGAAATCACACAACTTGTGCAGCACAAATGTCCTCATCAACCTCTAGTATGAGGTTAGATCAAAAAGTTTTCCCCTTAAAACGGAAAATATTCGCTCAATTTAAATTTGGCCAACTTCTCCCCTTCAAATCCTCTGATCCTCTACCTCTGGACAACATCCAGCCTTATAAAAGACTCTGGGATAAAGTTGGGATTCCTTAGATCCAATCACTTGCAAATGCACATGTGAAATACGGACTAGATCTTCTAAACTGTGTCCAAACCGGGGGTCCTTCATTTGGGGTAGATGGTAACATTTGTGCTCGTTTACTGGGAGAACACTGGTTTCTAAACTCACAAACTCTTACACAAGCTATGAACAGTCATGGAAATTATGATGCAACCAGGTCTGAACTCGTACAGGAACAATTGTTCAGGAGATGCACACGAATAGTATAAAATATATTTCTCTAATATTTTTCTCATTTGCACATTCCTGTTACCAGTCATATCTTTTATCACATCCAAAACACAATGATCTGATTAAGGCCTGGTGCCTGAGCAGGAGGGTAAAGGATTTCCCACACTGAGACACCATCACTAGCCTGGGTTGTTAACATACGGCAGGTTGGCTCCATGGAGTCATACTATTGATGCCAAATATAGAGGCTAGCATATGAATATGTCAACCCAGTTTTGATGTGAGCAGTGTAGCCTCATATTAGGCCTACAAAACATATTTTTGAGAAACATTTTTTCTGAAAAAAAAATACAATATTTCCTTATTCATTTACATCAGTATTTCTTTTATTGTCCCTCAAGCTTTCTTTAGGTTAAAAGACATGATAATATAATGTTAAAAATCTGACATATGGCTATAATGAATAAAGGTTATTGCTCTGTTAACTTTTTCAAAGCTTCCAGACAAAAACAGATATCTACTAAACTGAAAATGTTGGTCGCTCCTCCTTTTATGATGTTTGTTTACAAAATAAACAATGAAAATGCTAAAGATCCACAAAAAGCACCCAATCAATCTGATATTTTCACAAGTAAAAGTCCTGTTTCTGTAAATAGAGTCTGGTGGACTGTAATCATTTCACTTCCTTGATGGAAAGCGCAGTCCAACAGCAGATAATGAGATGAAAATGTTTCAAGTATAGTATATACTCAAACTGATACGGATTTCTTTAGGTTGCCAATGTCTATTTGGCTGCTGACAGCATTCACAGCAGTACATGTGTTTAGTTTCTATGCTAGTCGTGCACCTGTCTGCTTGGGGATGTTGCTTAGTTCTGTCTACTGCAAGTAAAACACAGACTGTGGACAGTAACATTGCACAACCCACTTAAAATGAAATATACCCAGCTACAGTATGTGAGCATTCAATAAAAAGGTTAGAAGAAATATGTGAAATGTTTTACTAAGGTTCCTGAAAAACTCCAGAGGCATTATCTTAGTTATCTAGTTATTTTTAAATAATTTTTGACATCTCATGTGTTGTTTTCATTGAAAAAAAAATGGATGTCTGTATTTGTCTATCACCTTCCACTACCTCAAATTTCTTTTTTTGTTTTGATTGACAGGGTCTGTCTGCTTCAGTGTGCTGTGCAGTGTGAGATGCTTACACTTGGTTGTAAGGTGTGCTTATCTGAGTGACCCTTCTGTCAGAGCCAACCGACATGGCTGTTCTCCTCTACCAATACAGTGATTCTCTCCACAGAACATCAGCGAGATCACTGTTTTCCTCCAGTGTTTGTCATGAACCGTAACTCCAGCTCCTGACCTGTATCTGGATGATTTTATGTACGTCGGCCACACGATTGGCTGTTTGTATAATGTTTCTAATAACATTTTAATAAAAGGTCTGGCCTTTGGTAAAGCATTTTAAAATGACAAAGATTCTGCAGACTGTGTACTTCCCCTTAAACTCACAAAAATGTAATGGAGTTTTGGTAGAGGTTCAGTAAGGCGGATATTTCACACATTTTATCTTTACTACTTGGCTATATAATCCACTCATTAGTCTGCATGTGTGGGTGTGTACGGATCTCTGGGGAAGACAAGAGAGAAGTTTTAGAGTTTCATCCTTAAATTCCAGTTTTATAAAGTCAAAAAAAGTACATGGGTACATGAAATTAATAAAGCGCAAACACATTTCATCAAGCAATTTGTGTTAGATTAGTTATATGTACTCATACATTCTGTGTGCATAAGGTGCCCTGCATGGCTGTGCCAAAATGCACATTTTACAGCAGCTCTACCGTGTAGGGCAGTACATAAAGAGCGAGGGGTGCCAAGGGTAAAAGATGCAGGTCGTGTTTTGTGTGTGCGTTAGCGGGGCTGAGCCTCTGCATTGATCGACCACTAAGCCTCCTTGAACACAATGAGGGAACTATCGATTGTCCAGGTGTTTCAGAGCTGTTCACACACTGATAACAAGACCTTCCACCGACGATGTTAAAAGCCCTGTGCCCCTCCTCTGTGCCCATAAGGACACACACATGGACACACAAATCTGTCAATGGTGCAAACAAATAATTCAAACCTAAACTGATTAACAGCACACTGGTGTATTTCTGTTAAGAATAAAAAAAGAAAAACAATGCAGGATACAACAGGATGGACAAGTCAAAGTACCTACTGGCAACATTTGGTCATTACTTTAATTGAAGACACTTATTTGGAGGGTGATGCATCAGTGTTTTTCCTCAAATTAAAAATAAATAAATATTAGCAAAAAGAATGACTTTTCTAGACCATTACTTCCACAGACTGACCCAGACAGATCATTAGTTTTGAGCCAGAGAAGAAATTGATAAGGAACAGAAAAAGAATCCAGTTCTCCATTAGGGAAATCAAACATTACATTCCCATTATTTTTGCAGGAAATATAGTGTGTGTGTTTTTCTACAATATGCATATAATTAAAATTAATGGTCAGTATTTTTGCATCAGCTGTGATTGTGCTTTGCTTTCATGCATAATCAGGAGATTTCAACCTCAGCCAGCCACAGCAGCTTCCCTGTTTAAGCATTTCAATACAAAGTTTCATTTACCAGCTGTCAAATTTAAATTAAGGACAGACAACAGTAACTGAAAACAGGTTACTTAAAAAAGTTGGTGGACTGCAGATGGTGGAGCAGTGATCATATTTTATCACTATTTGGCTCAGGCTTGTAACTCAATATTTCAAGACTGTGCAGCAGAAGCCAGTGATATAAAGTCTGAACCTCAAGGACAGTTTTTACACAAGTCTGCTGTGCTCGCTCAGTTAAGAGTAGTTGTGCTAGTGCAGGACACTGAAAATGAAATTACTCGACAGGTTTAAAATATCACTGTGTAACAACGCCCGAAGGGGAAAAACCAAAAAACAATGGTCAAATATGATATTAGGATTTATTCTAATGTGACTTTTAAAGGGACAGGCGTGAAAAACAAGTTATGAAGCCTGTTGTAGGAAAACTCAGCGCCGTGTCACTAATCTGAAAGAGTAACTATAAAAAAACAAAACAAAACCTTGAAAACGTTCATGAACCTAGCAACTTTGCGACTACAAAAAAAAAAAAAAAAATCCAGAATGCACCTTTACAGAACACTCTTACTAGACTTGGAAAGTAATGTGTGGGGCTGTGATAATGTTTATAATTCACAGGAAAAACAATTGTGGAGTTTCTCCTTCTTTGGACCCATCACAACACAACACTTTGGGTTTTTCCACTGAGCTGGATCTTAAATGAATGTCTACAAACTACAGCAGACTGTGGAACGCTACTCCACCACCCCAACTGCTTCATTTCTTATGTCATTTCCTACAAATGGGTAGTTCAGAGATAAGTGCACACACCTCGAGTTAAAAAAAAAACAAAAACAAAAAAAAAAACAGAAAATGGAAGGCTTCCTTACATTTGTAGAAAAATGCCTCTCTTATGCCCTGCACTTTGTGCAGCATCTTTCACTCATTACAGTAAGAGTGTGTGAGTCAACAATATAAGGATCTGGTGATATTCCCAATTCTTATAGAAGTATTATATAATACATCTGCCATTTCCAGGAATTTTTAGAAATGAGTTACATTTTTAGAAAGAACTTACTTTCATAATTGTGACACGTACACATTAGGGGGCAGTAATGACTGGGTGGTTTTTACCTGAGGAAAGCATATTTGGTTATTTTCAAGTTTTTCTTAATCTAATAAATAACTTATTTACAAAATAAGTTATTTCAGAAGCTTGCTTGGCAGCATTAAGTTTTCATGGGAAAATCCGAACAAGCTGTGCACTCTTGGTATGTGTAGTTTATCCCAGATGCTGACAGGCACTCTAAGCACTGCCATACTCCATGGTCAGTTTCTCAGTGAATGAGAAGAATCCGAACTACTAGTAACTTTAGCCTCCTCCACAGATTCAAACCAACTTGAATAAAAGTTCCCATGGCTTCAGACTTCTGCCATTCCACATGTACTGAGGTCATTATCTCCCAAGGGACATTTAGTGCTTTGGAAGTGGTTTTATACTCTCACCCTGACCTGTGCTATCTCAAGAGAGTTCCAAGCCACAGCTTGAGGTAGGCTTGGGTAGCATGGCGGACCTAGCCTGGTGACCCTTACTGAATACATGCCCTGGCTGGAATCCCTTACCAATTGTTCCAGAGGTTGTAATGGTGCTATTCAGCTTCTTAAAATCAGAAGGAGCATAAGAAAATAGAGAAACACCACAGGCTGAAGAAACAGCTGGAGCAGTCTAAGAGTGATCAGCCCTTTAAAAAGGAAAAAAAAAAGGAAACTAAAACAAAAAAATGCTTACAGCTCACTAACAAAGGTTGAACTTATTCTCCATCACACGTAGAGCGAAGTGCTGCAAAACACCACATTCAACCACATTCCTCCCACACTCAGTGGTACTTAATGTGTGACTGGTAAATGATGCAACTTTAAGAACCTGCAAAGATCATTGCCATGGTAACTTACAATTGGAAGAGGAGAATGCAGTTGAAAGCATGGCTCATGGGGCGGGAGAGGAAGATTCGCCCAAGCAGATGAAGGTTCGGCTGCAGACTGCCGGCTTGGTCATGCAGAGCTGCTGCATCCGGCTGTAGTAAACCTGTATCTAAAAGACACAGACAAATGCAGGAGGCAATCAATTCACTGAACCTCAAACTGCTACAGTAAAAAAAAAAAGCTGCTAAATGTTCAGCTTAGCACATCATTTCCAAAGAAAGTAGACTCGTGGCCCTTTTATCACAGGTTATAGCCTCAATGTAGACATGAATGATAGTTTCCCCTCTCAGATTTTCATTTTTCATGTTATTTGCACTTTTTCAAGCCTCCTGAAGGTGAATAGCACTAAAGAAAATATCCAGCAATTTTAAACATAAAAATAATCCATCCATCCATCAGTTTTCTTATCCAATTCAGTCACAACTAAGCTAGAGCCTATTCCAGCTGTCATAGGGCAGACAGGAGAATACACCCTATATAGGTTACCAATGTATCAGAGAGTTAACACAGGGACAGACAACCATTCACACTCACACTATGAGACAAAGCAGGAGTACCCAGACAAAACCCACACACAGCACAACACAACACAACAAGAGAGTTTAAGGTCACGAACTCCCAAAGAATCTTTTCATGGCTTTCATGATAACCCTCAAGAGACAGAAAATGAGTGAAGACAACATCTCAAAAGAAGGGTGAACATGTTTAAAAAGTTCTTTGGAGGCTTGACGGTCCTTACTACAGCCCATCACTTTTTTAATATTCTGTTTCAACTACCAATTATGCTATGCATTGTTCTTTTGAAGCTTATTTCAGCTTCCTTAAAGTGCTGACTTGAACACTGAGCTTGAAGAATGCTGCAGCTATTGCCACAGATTCTGCTCTTCAAGTAACCCACAGTCTTTGTTGCTGCTGTTCTGGGTTTGAACTCCCATGCATGCTGCAAGGACAGATGATAATAACTTTGATGAAAGTGGACCTGGCAGAGTGTACATTATTAAATGTGACAGTCAAAACCAGCATGTTAAATTAATGGCAAACATGCCTGTTAAATTAATAGCAATGCAGAAGTCCATTAAGTAAGAGTAGGGCACTGAAACACAAACACAACAGCATCACCATACAAACAAAAAAACAAAACAAAATTCCAATCCAGAACCAAGCAACTGCATAGCATTAACATGCAGCTTTCATGGTGAACAGGACTTTTTGTCTGATTTGATAATGACGGCTGGTTTATACTGGGACACATCAAATTTTAAAAGCAAATTTCCCTTGACTGTATTTTTTTAAGCTTGTTAACTGTTTTACTGATGCATAAATGTATAAGGTGCATTTCAATGCTGTAGCTGGCCAAGACAAGGCTAACATCTATTTGCAGGTTAACAACAATCTATATACATATACAGAATACATTATGTAATGTATATACCTTTACATATTGTACATATATTTATTACTTTTTAGATTAGCCATTTTTATATTTTGCTTGTTTTACATTATTGTATTTTGCACAACTCTGTTGCTTGTGAAGCTCGCACACAAGAATTTCACTCACATGTACTGTACCAGTGTACCTGCACATGTGATGTGACAATAAAAGTGATTTGATTTTGATTTGATTAAATATGTCCAACATGCCACTTTTTTCTGTTTTTTATTTGCGAATAATCCATAAACTGCAAAAGGCATAATTCAGAGATACAATAGATCTTTCAATTACTGAGAGCCACATCCTGAGTATGTACTTGAGCTTTTTCTAACCAGTTTAATCATGGTTTATGTATTGACGTTTCCTTTTCATCTCCACCATTTAGGTATACTGAAGGATTTATCTATGACTCTACTCATGCAATACTTAGAGAGGTCAGTCATACATTTAAGTCAAGTTAAAGCTAGATACTAAAGATATTATACAGATGATATATGTGAATGTAGTAATGCTTGTGATATCTACAGCTCCTCTCAGAGTATTCCAAGCAGCACTGGAGAGGAATGTGATTAATTGCAAGAGATCTTTAGTAAACAAACCCAAGCAATGAATGCAGAGAATTTATGAGAAAAGTGTGTTTATTTCTATACATGTATGTGTAAACATGCAGCACAACCATCAATTTAGAAATGCAAAAAGAAAGCTTTGAAAAGCAACTTTGAATATGCCTTATCAATAATCAAAAAATAATTATAGTTCAAAGAATTAAGCAGCAGGTTCTCACTAATGCATAGTGACACTGTAAGCATCATTTTATGATGTGCAGGGTAGTATGTTACTGAATTTGGGAGTATAAAACCAAAGTAAGTCAAAATTTGGGGGTAGACAGAGCAGGGAGAGGTATTTTGAAAAAGATCACAATTTGGGTTAAAATACACTTTTCACATGTAAAAAGGCAAATTTCTCCCATCTCTAGCAAGTGTCTTCTTATTTTCCATTACCACAGCCTCACAAAGCCAAGGTCAAGGCTTTAACTTGTTTTTAGAAATTTTTAAAAGAGTAGACATTAAGCAATATTTCTGTGCACAATATCACACAAATACGACAAATAATGTATTTGTGTGATGGTTTAAAACCATCACACAAATACATTGTTGAACCATTTGCAAATTAGTAAATTTGCAGTGGTCTTGAATTAACAGGCAAGCATTTAGCAGAAGGTGAGTACTGAATGCTGATCAGTTTCAGTATCAAACAACTACAGTGCAGATCAGAAAACACAGAATTCTTAGTAAATTATGATTATATTCCTGAAAAACTGGCTTGCAAATTAGCGCCTTACCGACGCACAGAGTGTTCTGTCATCGCTAATATTTAAAAATTATTCCTCTACTTTAGGTTATAACAAATTAGGCTTCATATATTAGCACATATGCATATCTCCTGTTTAAAACCAGTTTAATTAGTATTCTGAATGTAATTAGTGATGTGAAAAATTTAGTCAACAGAATAATACAATTCAAATCAGTCCTGCCCCGATGTATTAGTTTAAGTCCATTTAAAACACTGGGAAAAATTCCTATGGAAAAAATCAGTAACTCCCTCCCACATGAGCCGCTCAGAAACAGAATGTGTTTTTTCTTTTAGTACAACAACTTGAGCGCAGCTATTAAAGCCTGCAAAATGTGACCTTCATATTATGAAAACTGTTCTAGTTACAGGCCCTTAAAGTACATAGCAGTGGGTAGAAATTTGGCACTTTCTAAGTAGACTTCTTCTTCTTTTTTATAACTCGTAACATCTTGAGTACAAAAGACACACATGAAATTTTCAAAGTTGAAAAACACATTTAGAGTCTAAACTCTGCAGAAAAATCAATTTTACACCCACTCCAAATGTTACAATCCAAAGCTAAAAGCTCTCTTTTCCCCCCAGAACATTTTTTTCTATAACTAAGTTTGAGCATAAATGTCATGGGGTATTTCAAAGTTTTAATAGCAAAATATATTAAAAAAATATACACATATACACAAAAATATATACACACACAAACACGCACTTGGTTATAGTATACGAAATGTCTCATTTTCAGCTACATTTTGATGTAAAGATCGTGTTCTAGATTTGATTCCTTTAGCAATAAAATTACTTCTAAAGAATTTAATTTTGTATAACGGGCTTCTCACCTGCTTCTGCATTTTCACTGTCATCATCTTCTTCCTCAGTATGAACTGGATCCTCCACACCCACCTGATCCATGACTATACACTCTGCAACACCTGTCTATGATTACCACAGAAAATAGAGTCATTTAGCTTGCCACTTGACCAAAATGAAACCAGAAAATTATGAATAAGTAAGGTAAGCTTTAATACACTTCTTCGTTTGACATGCAGGGAAAGTATCAGGGTAAAGATTTGTGTTTAAAAAAAGTTCTAAATCCGTGCTCTGTATCATGTTTCTGTATTAAGTTTTCATTCCCTTAATCCTTAATCCTTCCTAAAGGCTCCAGCTATATTTCGTGTCTTTGATTATTATTAGTGCAGAATGAAGCTTCTAGCTTCTTGCCAGTTAAGTACTTTTGGACAGCAAAACATAAAATGTAGGCACTACACAGGTTTAATTCAGTTACTGACCTTTAAGGATTCCAGCTGCATCACCTGACATTTCTGAAGAAGCTCCACAAACAGGTAGATTAGCAAGGCCTGCATGGGAAAGAATATGGAAAATACATGTAGGTTTTGTGGTTGAAATGGCTGTGGTCGCTTCATGAACTATAAAACCATAAAATCAGAGGTTGTGTATTACTTACCTGGACAAAGAATCCAACAATAAAGGAGAACAGGAAAGGCACCAGTCCAGCATGGGCTATCGTTACTGGAAGACCTGCAAATTAAAATGAAGTGGAACTATTTCTGAATTTCATTCCCATCTAAGCTTACCAGAAGATATGTGCTAGACAATGTCTGACTCTTTGTCAGCATATCAACCTGCCTGTCTATCACTATCTCGGCTCGTTTTTCGCTCTCTCAGACACTCCTCTGTACTCTGGCTCAAACTTCCCATAAAATTTAATGGATGGTGCTGATTTCAATATGAGATTTAAGTGACTGAACAAGTATTAACTTGGAAGGGCTCCACCTTTGTGGAACTACATGAAGACCCTGCTGAAAACAAAGTACTTAAATGTAATGTTCCATGTAATTTCCACCTCTACAAAAATCTCTCTGGTGTTAACTACACTTCATAAACCACACTTAAATTTGCACTGCCAATGACAGCCAGGAGATGGACAGCGCTTTAATTATGCTTCAAGTGAAGTTATATTAGAAAAGTCCATCCAGTAGAAAGAAAAAATACAGCTCCCTAAAGTTTCGACCACTGTGTTAGCCAAGTCACAATACTCCAGTGCAGTAAACTTTTAATAAATACTTCTGTGAAGAGTCGGGTTTATTTTGAGACTGTGTGGGAAGGATCTTGTTTCTACTATTCAGTAAATTCTCAGAGCAGTTTGTAGTGTTGTTCATCTCATACTGAAATGTACAATATTCCTTCTTTTGTCTCATCCAGAACTCTGGTTCTTTTAAACGCTGCCTCTAAATTTGTCTTGTTTTTTTCCAATAGTTTTTTTTGCTCACCACCAAATTACCTCCAGCCAGTCTCAACATTAAGTATTAAGTCACTTGACTTACTATTCTGACTCATCATCCAATTCCAAGTGGCCTCAAGAAATGTGTATTCAGAATCCCTGCAGATGTTTTTTTTTTGCACAAGGATTCAGCACATGTCAAACAGGAGCAGCAAGGAAGGATAACATGGGAACAACTATGTACGTAAAAGTATGTAAAATTTTGCTTTTGAGGTGTTCATCTGCCCTGATAAGAGTTCACGTGAACATTTACTTTGTCATTCAGAGCGTTATTCTCACTCTGAATAGTGATTTAAGTTTCAGCGTTTTGTTCCATAAAAATCTCCCACTGAGATTGGCTGTACATGTGTTCCATAAGCAGAAATGAGTGCATCTCACAAAGAGCTTACTGAAGATGTCAACTCATTAACCTACTCTGAGTGCATCAAAGCAAGTGTTAATTCATCTAAAAACAAATATGGTCAAGTGCTGAGCGACCATAATAAATCCAAGGCTGATGACTCAGAAAAACTAGCAAACAAACAGAGAAGAACAGGCTTTAACCTTAATTTCCAAAGTAGACCTTTCAGAAGAGGAAGAACAACTACTCACTGTCCAACCATTTTTAGCACAGAAACAAACAAGCGCACACACAGAAAAAACAAAACCATAATAGCTAAAGTGCTATTGCTGCTGCGGACTATGCACCGCAGCCCAAGATGTTAACCTCCAGGACAGACTGACGTGTGTTTGCTTATCAGATGTTTTAGTTGATGGGTTAAAAACTGTGATTCATGCACCTCAAGAAAAAAAAAAAGGCTGTGAATATGTGAATACTCACCTAAGATTCCAGTTCCCAGTATTGTTGCAATGGTCAAAAAGTCTGGGAAGACAGAAAGTGATTATTTGAGGGATTATTATTATGATTATTTCTTGTTCTACTTGTAGAAATAAAATGTTTGACTTGAACATACAAAATAACACCGAGGTTCGCAGAAAGAAAAAAATTTATATATTGCAAATACCAACTGAGTTGGGTGAAATAAATCAGGAGGAATGTCTGCAACAGCCTTAAGCTGAGACTGCATGGTCAAAGGTGGCTTCTTCCTGCTCAGGCCACACCCTCCAGGGTAGCATTACTTGCCGCAGCTTCAGTTCATAAACAGCCCACAACAGCCTTTGCCCTGTTTGGTGGATGTCTTCGAAGTGCAACCCAAACAACACACATTTGGTACAGAAACTATGCCATCTTACACAAAGTAGTGCATGCCATGATCAGTTGCTATAGGGCCAACACTTGCTAAATATAACAGTGTTCAACACACACCATCAAACTGAATGCAGCCAGGACCTTCTTTACTTTCATTCATTAGATTGGGGGTGGGGGAACTCCAGGCCTCAAGGGCCGGTGTCCTGCAGGTTTTAGACGTGTCCTCAATCCAACATAGCTGATTGAAATGGCTTCAGGTTCTCCAGAGGCCTGTTAATGAACCAATCATTTGATTCAGGTGTGTTGATGCAGGGTGATACCTAAAACCTGCAGGACACCCGCCCCGAGGCCTGAAGTTCCCCACCCCTGGATTAGATGGAGCTGACTCAAACACTAAAGGTTATACAAGAGACAGCAAAACCATACGATATTTTTTTGTTTCGACATGACAACTATATATATATATATATACATATATATAGGTAAAGCATACAGATACTGAATAGAAAAGCAGGCACACATTGAGTGTATGGTCCTACATAAAAGACAAAGAAATAAACCAGGCAGCACAAACTCAAATAATTTCAGCACCCTTCCTGATATCTCAGCAGAGCTTTCACTGTAACTCCACTGTGCAATCGGCCTTTTCAGTGTAATCACAGCTGTGGAAGGAGCTACATTTTTCAGAGCTGCACACATCATCTCTGAGCTCACTCGGCCTCACATAAACAACTCGTTCTATGTAACCGCTATCACTCTGAGATTTAAATTCAGCATTACAGTGAATAAACCCAAACGATCCTTCACACTGCCTCCATCAAGCAGCAGATATCACAGATATCAACGTACACTAAAATGTTAAACAGTAAAATGAAGCTGTTAGCATTTTCCATAATTATAATGTACCACTAACTCAAATGAATGGTCCTGGTCAGTGTTATGGAGTTTGCAATTTTTATGTTTGGGAAGCATAATTTTTGCTTATTGGGAATAATATTAGTATCAATTAGTATTAATTAGCAATTAATACTGCTGCACTTTCATGTTGGTATCTCTGCACAAACCGCAACATGGATGAGGACGTGCACACCTTTGCACTCTTTGAAATTAATGTGCACACAAGAAGCCGCAACATCACATGAGAAGAGAGAACAGAAAGAGGGTAACTCTGCTGACCAAATGAGGAGGGAGGACCAGGAAAAATGACAATAAAGGACCATGAAATGTTATGCCTTTATGCAGTGTAAGCTCTCCATCTGATCCACTTTTAGTCACTACTCACTGTAGTCAACCAAGCTCTCCTGTGGGTATAGTATACATTTTGTGTCATCATGCTAAAAGTGGGGGAAAAAAACTCCTAGGTACTTCTTTTTCACTAGCCACAAAAATAGTTTTGTGTTGGGACCACATAGTATGTATTTTGGTGGGTGGGTAATGCTATGTTTACTAGAGCAGGGGGGGCGTTCAAACCTGGCTACAGAGAAAATCACTCAGCCATACGATTTGTCACACATCACCACCATGAGGGAATGAGACTGTCTCAGATTCATTCTTCACTGCATAACGGTTAGTCCAAACTAAGGTCTGACCAATATTGGGACTGTGGAAAGAACTCAAACAGTGGAATAGTGTCAGTACAACCAGTGCACTCCATACACCACACGGTAGCAGGATTTATTTAGCATATGGCCACACCCACCTTATATAAAACTGTATATCTAACAAACACTGTATTTAAAAGAGAGAAAAAAAGCTACAGGCCACTGTGTCGACATGTGAATTTTAATAATTATGTGAACAATTACTTTTTTTGACTCTGTACACAACCAGTTGATTTTAAATCAAACAATAAACATGTGATTGAAATGCACCATCTCAGCTTTAACTCATAGAGTTTAACAAAAGTGTTGCATTCGCTTTTTCAAAATCACAGCCATTTGTATACATAATTCTCCATTTTCAAAGACTCAAAAGCAACTGGACAATTGACTCAGGTGAGGCCTTCACCTCTGGAATACACTGAGCACATAAAAGATCTGGATTTGATTACTTGTTGCCACATCAACAATACAGACACTCTTAAAAAAAGAAATCCAATGGCCAGCTTAGCAACACCAAAAGGCCTGAAAGACCAAGGAAGAAAATTGAAGTCGATGATGGCATAATTTATTCTTTGGTTAAAAAACAACAAACAAGTAAATAAACCTTCACAGCATCTAGCAAAGTCAAGAGCACTCTCAAGGAGGTAAACGTGTCAATGTCAAAGTCTACAATCAAGACGCGTTCTCATGAATATAAATACAGAGGTTTTACAGCACTGTGATTAGACTCAAGAACCGAACGGCCATCTAAAGAAATTCTTTGAATAGCTGCAACCAAAGTTAACTTTCACCAGAGTGATGGGAGGAGAAACGCATTGAGAAGGAGAAGAACAGCTCTTGCTCAAAAACACACCACATTATCCGAAAGGGGAGATGGACACGGCCATGCATGGCTGCCAGTGGATCCAGTGGAACAAGATCACTAGTGTTTATTGATAATGTGACTGCTGATATAGAAATCAAGACTAATTGTGATGTGGACAAGGCCATACTCTCTGCTCAGATTCAGCCAAATGTAGAACTCATCAGACAGTTTCACATACAAGGTGTACGAAGGCATAATTTAAAAAACTGTGCCACTGTCCAAATATTTATGGACCTAACAGTAACCCTAACCCAGTTTAGTTTTAGTAGCTCAAACTATACTTTGAAAACAACACCTGAAGCCTTACCATCACATAAAAGCTTTTACATTTGTGCTACATATTACCAGAGAGTAGTCAGGAAGCTATGAAACCTTTCTGGGTAATTACAATAAACACCATCAACCAGCCTCGCCAACCACAAGCTGATGGTCGTATTGACGAGACAGGTCACTTTTCTGTCGAATTCAGATCCATCACTTGGACTCTAAGGACCTCCCATCATCACTAGAAATAGGCTGTCATTTTCAATCAGCCTGGTCGTTTTTTACGATTCTCTTATCAGTCCTCTTCTGTACTCTTTCAATGCCGTCCAAAGATGAGTGAGGCACATATGGTGACGGTAATCAGACATGTCATGAAAATCTTTCATATTGTCTGCGTTCTCACAGCTGGGCAGGCATGTAATATAACAACTCAATAACTCATTTTAGACAGATATAGACTGTAACCGCAGGAGAGGAACATGGAACTTGGACAAAGTGACCCTAATATTCATAAATAGTACTTTGATTTGGATGCTTCATTTTTGATTGACCCCTGTCTTTATTCATGCAAACAGTTTGACACTTCTTACTCACAAAATACAAACAGACAACTTTTTTTATATAGAAAGTGTATGGAAAAAACTTTGCCACAGTGACATTGGCAAAAAGAGAAAGCTTAGAGAAAAGTACAGCGGTGGGAGGCTTTAATAAGCTATAATACGTGACATGTCTCGTGATGTGGACATGAACCTAACCTCTGAACGTTGATGACTTAGGACTTAAACTAACCTTAAAGATTCCCTCAAGACAATATTTGAAGATATATGAAAGACCTGCTTTGAATGATAATTTGTGTGTGATAAGGTTTTCAATGCAATTTAACAATAACATAATAAGAAATTCAAAAATGACATTTACACCTTGTTTTTCAAAAATAAAAAAACCCCAGAATGTATGAATATGTTCAAAAATATCATTGCAGATGTTTAGGGTGTCAACAAGCTGTCTCATACATCACATGAAGTCAATTTTTGATATTTTTTGCAATGGAGGCATCAGGTTCCCAAAGCTCCCTGGTCTATGATGCTTGCTGGACTCAAACTGGCTTCCAGTCATGATGTCAGAAAATCTAATTTTGATTTTGGGAGAAACTTTCCACTTTCAGTAGAAGAATTTGAAAACAGCATAAATTATTTGTACGGGTAAGATCAAATATCAACAGGGCTACCAGCTCTCAGACTTCTGGTGTGAGTCTCTGTCAAATATAAGAGAAAAATCTTGCTCAATATAGGATGGAAAGAAAAAAAAACATACACAGTGGAAATATGGAGTTTGTGTAGCCTGACAAAGGCAAAGGAACCTTCACTAATATTGCACAATACCCTATATTGAGTTTTGATTCAGTCAATTTGAAATGGTCACATAAATGCAAAATTTGCTCAAAACATTATCCATTTGTGTTTAAATTTGTGAATTTCATAAACACAGTTCTGCCTTCAAATGTAATCCCTATTTTGCCAAAATGATAATACCTGCCATAGTATCAATAGGATTTATATAAGCATATAAGTACACCGACAGCAACTTAATTCAAATGTAACCACTAAATCTGAGATGTCTGCCTCTGTCATCTTAATTCAGGAAGAAGTAGGCAATTTTACCCTGGATACACAAAAATATGTATTTTTCCCCTGTAATGTTTATTACATATATTTTTGTGGTTTCAATTCAATGTAGTTAAATTTTCCCTGTTTTATGTTAGTTTAATAATTTCAGTGCTGGTGTGGCAGCAATTTTTCACACCAGCCTATTAATTAACGAAAGACCAAGACAGACTTTTAATTCATTTGAAAGCCTGATGCTTAGCCTCGTCCACCCCAGCTGTAAAACTCAGAAACCAGTCTTACTTGTTATTATCTATCGTCCACCTGGGCCTTACACAGAGTTTCTCTCTGATTTCTCAGACTTTTTATCTGATTTAGTGCTCAGCTCAGATAAAATAATTATTGTGGGTGATTTTAACATCCATGTAGATGCTAAAAATGACAGCCTCAACATCGCATTTAATCTGTTATTAGACTCAATTGGCTTCTCTCAAAATGTAAAAGAACCCACCCACCACTTTAATCACACCCTAGATCTCATTTTAACATATGGCATAGAAACTGAACATGTAACAGTGTTTCCTGAAAACCCTCTGCTGTCTGATCATTTCCTGATAACATTTACATTTACAATGATTGATTACACAGCAGTGGAGAGTAGACTTTATCAAAGTAGATGTCTTTCTGAAAGTGCTGTAACTAAGTTTAAGAATATAATCCACCCACTGTTATCATCTTCAATGCCCTGTACCAACATAGAGCAGAGCAGCTATCTGAACACTACTCCAACAGAGGTTGATTATCTTGTTAATAATTTTACCTTCTCACTACGTACGACTCTGGATACTGTAGCTCCTGTGAAAACTAAGGCCTCAAATCCGAAGTACCTGACTCCGTGGTATAATTCTCAAACACGTAGCCTAAAGCAGATAACTCGTAAGCTGGAGAGGAAATGGCGTGTCACAAATTTAGAGGATCATCATTTAGCCTGGAGAAATAGTTTGCTGCTTTATAAGAAAGCCCTCCGCAAAGCCAGAACATCTTACTATTCGTCACTGATTGAAGAAAATAAGAACAACCCCAGGTTTCTCTTCAGCACTGTAGCCAGGCTGACAAAAAGTCAGAGCTCTTTTGAGCCAACCATCCCTTTAACGTTAACTAGTAATGACTTCATGAACTTCTTCACAAATAAAATTTTTATCATTAGAGAAAAAATTACCAATAACCATCCCACAGATGTAATATTATCTACAGCTACTTTTAGTACCATTGATGTTAAGTTAGACTCTTTTTCTCCAATTGATCTTTCTGAGTTAACTTCAATAATTAATTCCTCCAAACCATCAACGTGTCTTTTAGACCCCATTCCTACAAAACTGCTCAAAGAAGTCCTGCCATTAATTAATTCTTCGATCTTAAGTATGATCAACCTATCTCTAATAATCGGCTATGTACCACAGGCCTTCAAGCTGGCTGTAGTTAAACCCTTACTTAAAAAGCAATCTCTAGACCCAGCTGTCTTAGCTAATTACAGGCCAATCTCCAACCTTCCTTTCATATCAAAAATCCTTGAAAGAGTAGTTGTCAAACAGCTAACAGATCATCTGCAGAGGAATGGCTTATTTGAAGAGTTTCAGTCAGGTTTCAGAGCTCATCACAGCACAGAAACAGCTTTAGTGAAGGTTACAAATGATCTTCTTATGGCCTCTGACAGTGGACTCATCTCTGTGCTTGTCCTGCTAGACCTTAGTGCTGCGTTTGATACTGTTGATCATAATATCCTATTAGAGCGATTAGAACATGCTGTAGGTATTACAGGTACTGCGCTGCAGTGGTTTGTATCATATCTAACTAATAGACTCCAATTTGTACATGTAAATGGAGAGTCCTCTTCACCCACTAAGGTCAATTATGGTGTTCCACAGGGTTCAGTGCTAGGACCAATTCTATTTACATTATACATGCTTCCCCTAGGCAGCATCATTAGAAGACATAGCATAAATTTTCACTGCTATGCAGATGACACGCAGCTCTATCTATCCATGAAGCCAGGTAACACACACCAATTAGTTAAACTGCAAGAATGTCTTGAAGACATAAAGACCTGGATGGCCGCTAACTTTCTGCTTCTTAATTCAGATAAAACTGAGGTTATTGTACTCGGCCCTGAGAATCTTAGAAATATGGTATCTAACCAGATTCTTACTCTGGATGGCATTACCTTGGCCTCCAGTAACACTGTGAGGAACCTTGGAGTCATTTTTGACCAGGACATGTCCTTTAACGCACATATTAAACAAATATGTAAGACTGCTTTCTTCCATTTGCGCAACATCTCTAAAATTAGAAATATCCTGTCTCAGAGTGATGCTGAAAAACTAGTTCATGCCTTCATTACTTCCAGGCTGGACTACTGTAATTCTTTATTATCAGGATGTCCTAAAAACTCCCTGAAAAGTCTTCAGCTAATCCAAAATGCTGCAGCAAGAGTACTGACAGGGACTAGGAAGAGAGAACATATTTCTCCTGTTTTGGCTTCCCTTCATTGGCTTCCTGTTAAATCCAGAATTGAATTCAAAATCCTGCTCCTCACATACAAGGTCTTAAATAATCAGGCCCCATCTTATCTTAATGACCTTGTAGTACCATATCACCCTATTAGAGCACTTCGCTCTCGCTCTGCAGGCCTACTTGTTGTTCCTAGAGTATTTAAAAGTAGAATGGGAGGGAGAGCCTTCAGTTTTCAGGCCCCTCTTCTGTGGAACCAGCTTCCAGTTTGGATTCGGGAGACAGACACTATCTCTACTTTCAAGATTAGGCTTAAAACTTTCCTTTTTTCTAAAGCATATAGTTAGGGCTGGACCAGGTGACCCTGAATCCTCCCTTAGTTATGCTGCAATAGACGTAGGCTGCCGGGGATTCCCATGATGCACTGAGTTTTTCCTTTCCAGCCACTCACTATGTGTTAATAGACCTCTCTGCATCGAATCATATCTGTTATTAATTTCTGTCTCTCTTCCACAGCATGTCTTTCATCCTGTTTTCCTTCTTCACCCCAACCGGTCGCAGCAGATGGCCGCCCCTCCCTGAGCCTGGTTCTGCCGGAGGTTTCTTCCTGTTAAAAGGGAGTTTTTCCTTCCCACTGTCGCCAAAGTGCTTGCTCATAGGGGGTCATATGATATGATTGTTGGGGTTTTCTCTGTATTTATTATTGTGCGATCTATTGTACAATATAAAGCGCCTTGAGGCGACTTTTGTTGTGATTTGGCGCTATATAAATAAAATTGAATTGAATTGAATTGAATTGAATTAAAAGTCTAATAAAACTTTGCAACACGGACACACACAGACACACACACACACACACACACACACACACATATATATAAACATCTATCTATCTATCTATCTATCTATCTATCTATCTATCTATCTATCTATCTATCTATCTATCTATCTATCTATCTATCTATCTATCTTCACATCATCTAGTAGAGATGGGGTGAAAGGGGGATTTTAAAATTCTCCACTTGCCCTGCGGGTGGTCTTTATCCTCCCCCAGAGTGCTGAGAGCTTGAGGATTCTACGCAGTATCTTTGCTGTTCCTAGACCTGTGCTCTTCTGGACAGAGATCTTGGATGTTGTTCCTGGGATCTGAGTCACTCACCCAGTCTGGGGGTCACTGCCTCAAGTGCTCCGATTACCACTGGGATCATTGTAGCCTTCACACTTGACATCTTTTTGAGCCCCCTCATCTCTTGGCATTTCTGGTGCTTCTTATGTTCCTTCTTCCCAATGTTGCTATAACTCAGTATAGCTAAATCTATCAGCATGGCTGTCTTCCTCTGCTTGTCCACTACTATGTTCGGTTGGTTTGCCATCCCCAGTTTGTCCATCCGTCCCACAGGATCTTAGTTTGGTCATTCGCAACCACCCTAGGGGGCAGATCCCATTTTGACCTCGGGACCTCCATGCCATACTTGCACAGATGTTCCTGTAGACTATGCCAGCTACTTTGTTATGGTGTTCCATATATGCCCTGCCTGCTAGCATCTTGTTCCTGATGAAGGCTCTTAGGGTCCTGTTAATCTTGTATAATTCTAGGCCTTCCAGGATTCATGTGTGAGACACTGAGTCATAGCTTTCTTTTGCTCAATCCAGGGAGCGCACAGGTTGGTCAGTCTCCTCTTACAGTCTTGACATGAGCGTTCTATCTACCAGGAGCTGGTGTTTCTGCCAATTCCTTTCTGTGCCCTGCTCTTGTTATGAGCCATGTGCCTGTTAATCTTAGCCCCTATGATACCTGACAGGTGTGGTGCTGAAGCAGGTTATTGACCACGAGGTGGATGTGACTAATCCATTCTGGGGATCCTTGGGGATCAGGACTGTCTGGCATTTGGTTAACCATTCTGGGTGCATCTCATCCATTAGCAGCTGGTTCATATGTGCTGCCAGACACGTATGCCTTCTTGTTGTAATAGTGCCCTTCTCATCACGGTGTCCTGATTCCTTCCTGAAGTGGACCTTGTTAATCTGGGCAACGCTAACTGCTGAATTTACAGGGTAATAGCTTTTGGTGGTTACAGTCTCATGGAAAAACAAGCTTGTCAACATTGGAGGTAATCTCAATGCAGAGAAAAATTGAGATAATATTCTCCAACCAGTGGCAATCCCATATCTCCACAGTCTAGGCGTGCTGTTCATGCCAGGGTGACCAAATCAACCACATTGGCTGACTTGAGACAAACGCTGGCTGACTAATGAGACGCCATCCCACAGCAGTGTGTGCCCAAGCAGGTGGCCACCACAAGGAGGAGGTGGCAAGCTGCTATGGCTGTATATGGTTCTTCCACATACTACTGAGGCCCCTGTTTGTTTAATGAATGATGGGTTAAATTGCCAGTATATGTTGTTTCTGGAGACTTTCATCATCTAATTGAATAAAGGACACCAAACACGAGTCCACAGCAGAATAAAGTGCTTGGAATTGGCAGAGAAGATTTGACCAATTTGTAATGGTCACAACCCACATACTCAACACTGCTGCTTCACTGATAGGAAGTGGTGACAGCCTGTAGACCAATACTAAACTTTCACTGCAGTGCAAAATTTTACTGGTTGGGAATATTAAATATCCTGTCAGACACTGTAGTGTGGAGTGTGGCTTCATTTTTCTTGTGTGAAAATATGACTCTATAGCATATATTTCCATGAAACTTTTCTCACATAACTTGCTACTTAGTACTTCAAATTAAATTTGAAGTAGTAAGTAAACACATATATATATATAAACATATATTTCCTTTGTTAAATGCATGCCGAAGTGAAATGTAAAGCGTTGTAAAACATAAGGTTTTACAAAGCTAGGTATGTATATTTACTGCGTTATGAATAGGAATTATTTTTTAATTTTTCTAGTGGAAACAGCGTCCTCCCCGTGCCTGTCCTTCGGGGCGTTTATCCGCCTCCTCCACCCCCTCTGTAACACGAATGGAGGCTCGGCTCTTCAAATGTGTTGATATGATAAATTTATTCGGCTGCGACAAACCAAACGTCGCCTAAAACAGGGATGCGGCACATTTTCCATGATTTTCTGAGCGGACTTGTGTAGCCTGTGTTCGGTGTTTGACTCTAAACGTCGTGGTGTGTGTCGGTACTCACAGCACTGCAGATAAATAAACCGCAACTTCCAGTGTCTGTCCTGGTTTTTCCGCGTTATTTTGATGGACAGAGTGCTGAGACTGTTGTCAGGGATGGGACAGGGGCTCGTTTGGTTTCTTATCTCCACTGAATCGGTCGCCATCATTTTTACTACCCTATCTCTGTCCCCCCCAATCTCCTCTCTCACTCTCTCTCCTCCTCTCCCTCCCTTCTCTCGCAGCGCGCGAACACGCGTTGTCGTCGGGATGCTGCGCGCGCCCGATGGTCTTTCTTTCTGTTTGGAGCATGATCCACCCAAAGGACGTTTGAGTCAAAGCTAGCTCAAAACAGGTATGGTGAATAATATAATGAGCATGTAAAGAGGAAGCAGCCTGCAAAAGACAGATTTAATGTGATAAAAGAGGACCAGAAGACGGGAGCGCACAGACAGAAGCAGCGCTTTTATTCAATATTTTATACAATATTTCAGAAAATACTGCTGAGGCATGATGTGGGATGATTCAGTAGATGTGACAAAATTACTTGAAAGAGTGCTCGCATTTAACATGATATTGATAAAGACAAATTGGTAATAAATATTGTGTATGTACAATGGCTAAAAAAGCATTGATGTCCATGTACTGATTTCTATTTGAAGCAGAGATTTATGGGAGAAACAAAAGGGTAGTTTGTGCATTTAGATGGGATGAGGAGCTCGATAATTTTGTTCATTCAGTAATGCTGCTCCTCCACATCAAAAGGAACCAGATGAGATTGTTTGGGCATCTGGCTTAGGCTACGTCCACACTTACATGTGTATCTTGGGACATAACGTAGCTTTTTCTATGCATTTTGGCCTTTTGTCTATATGGAGATGGACAAACTGAGCCTTCGGAAAAGCCCTGTTAGGGTGAAGATTTGCAGAAAAGGAAAACAGAGGTTTTGTCTTGTAAGGTGGGCATCTTTATCAAATTTTTTGACATCAGAATGTGCTCTTTGTTATTGTTTGTGAGCTTTTGATTGGCCAGCATTTCTTCCTGGTGTTGTAACAACTCCTGTTGCTTTAGCATGCTCTTAACAGGAACACGCTACACCTTTTCATCTTTGTGTAGAAAGATCCGTACTGCAGCATGATAATCAGCCAAGTACACATTAGAGCTCTCTCTTACACGAAGCCGAAGAACTGCTGACTGTCATGGACGTTCACCCAAAAGTTGTCTGACCTCAACCACACCCAACATTTGTGGCTGCTTGAAGACTAAAAACTCCCTTACAGCACAAGCTGTTTACAGCATTGGAGCATCATGCTGAAAGAAATGAGTTGTAGGTCAACTCCATATAGCTCAACATGGAGTAGAGCTAAGGATGGAAAGCCAGCATGTCCGTTGCCTTAATAGCTTGAACAAAGAAGGTACATGGACTTATTTAAGTTTGTAAACAAGTTTCATCTCTCAGGCGAGTTCTGAGAGCTCTGACAGTGGAAAGCCAAATACCAATATAACAATAAAAGCTTCTGAAATCCATGTACATTAATAATAATAACAACACCCATAACCCAGCTTCTCCTAACCCGAACCTATCAGAAGCAAGGGGAACCTTGAAAGCGAGTGTTGTGTTGGTAAAGTTAGGAATTCATATCAGTGTACCCTATGCACATAAAAAAGTTAAAACTCTGTTTCACAGGTGACACTGACCTGGGTGGATGTGAGCAGGCACCCAAAATGTTAAAATCTGTTTTTGCCCACTCTCCAGTAACCCCTCCACCCTCCAGCTCTTCAGAGAGTATACCAAAGCATTGCTGAGAGACATAATCTCTCTTTAACATATCCTGTGTTTGCCCCAGGGCCTGCTGCCAGTTGGACATGCCCCAAACACACATATTAGGTGTCAAGGAGGCATAATGACCAACTCAACTGACTTCTTGCAATGCGGAGGAATAGCAACTCTACTCTGAACCCTTTCTGAATGATTAAACTCCTCACTATGTCTTTGAGCTCCTCTATCACAGGAAGCTAATTTCTCCTCTTCACTACATATAGCTTGTGGCCATAGGTCAGGCTAGGAATACAGATTGATTGATGAACTGACAGCTTTATTTTCACACTCATTTTGCAGGCAAATAATAGTTGACAAAAAAGTGTATTGACCTTCAAGTGTTTCTTTTCATTTATTCAGTTTATTCCTTATCCAACCATACTACTTTCCCTAATTTAGTTTGCTTTCATCTTAATAATCACTCTTAATAATAGAGCTACATTTTTGGTTGTGTTTTAACTATTTAGCCATATTCTAAACAAGCACATATTCCTACATGTATTTCAGAATTGCAGTTCTACTTTCATAAGTTTTCCGGTGTGAGTATTTTTTATATGTGACAGTTTCATGAACAGAGATAACCTAACCTTAACTCTATTGTCCCCCTAATTTGGAATTAAAGTGACTAACTTAGCTACAACTCTAACATTATTCCAAATGTTGAAAACATAATGGCACATGTAAGTTTACAGTTGCAGAAATGAAGGCAGAAGTTTAAAACAGTTTTTATTGCATTGAAAATTTAACACGACTTTACATAGTGAAGAGGACAAAAAATCCATGCCAACAACCTGCATAAGCGGGTTAGTGTTAATATGTCATGCATAAGAAACCAGGCCATTTTAAATGTACAATTAAGAAAAACAATAACAACACAGTGTGATTAATAATTGCAGAATGCAAATGTTGAGAATTAGAAAACAGAACATTCAGATTTTGTGCAAATTCCACAATACAGCAGTTTCCAGTATTGTCTAATTTTATTAAAAATATATATTTCACATTGCATATCAGTTTAGCCTAACTGTCCAAAATTTCAAATAAATACTGTACACAGTAGACAGCTCACAGTTCAGCCAGGTCAAGTATTTTTAAACCTGTGGGTTGAGACCTCTTAAGAGGTAGGGTGAATCTGTGTTTGTGCAATTGTGCAATTTGTACTGCAATAATCATGTTTACGTGATATTTTATCCTCATACCCCTATTATCTTGTCATGCCAGTAACCTTTTCATTTAAAAAAAAAGTTGGTGAACCTCTGGTCGTTTATGTACAATATATTAACAGCCAATAGCAATAGCCAAAAACAATAATCCATGTACAAAATTGTGAAGTAATGATGACACTCTGCAAGGCTCATGCAATTACTGTATAAACCAAAACCAAAAAAGATGAAAGCATATGCTGTGAAGCAGACTGGCCATACTGTGACCCATCAGACCAAATGGAATCAAAATGACCTTTTAGTTTGTCAGAAATTGGATTAACTGTATGTGGTAGATAATTAGGTAATTTACAGTTTAATTAAATAATGTATAGTATCACTCAATAATATCGGTGTCGGTCATGCATAGAGCTCAGCTTTTAAGGTGAGACCTACTTTCTGTCCATCTAGGACTGTAGTCTGCTTACTGTATGTTAAGTCTGTGACACAGTGACAGGATCAGTATGTCTCACGCATGGACAATACACAACAGACAATACATTTACTTTACAAAGTGTACAAAGACTAATCAAACAACAACGCAACTCTTTTTAAAAAAGGGAAGATACGTCTTTTAAATATTCAAAATAAAGACCTGAACCGGAGCAGGCATAACATGCTTATTGTATTGGTAGTCCACTGATGTGCCTGGTTTGTATGTAATGCACAGCATGCATGATAGTTTAAAACCTTTAGCCATTTGTATTGACTGAATTTCTGATTAATTATATGACATATGTATTATCATATCTGTTAACTAGCTAAAACAGCAAGCTAGTTAAAAAAATAAAAATCTTAGTAACAACAATCAGTTTTCAAAAGTTGGATTTAACTTAAAAATTCAACAGTTGTTACAGTTACAGCTATTGGTCCAGTCTGTTTACCACAAGCAGCCAATCCATAATCTATAGCTAAGCTAGCTACAGGCTGAATGGGTTTTCTGTGTTTACTTTTAAACAATTACATCACCACTAAAACTTGTTTTGCATATAGTCAAAATGCAGTGTAATGCTACTCCAATAAACGATCGTGATAATCAGATATATTAATGCCACATCAATAACTTATTGATGAGATTCCACGGTCAGTCAATTAAAGTTTTTGGTATGCCATTTAAATAAATTAAAGCATTTTCTCCTCTGATAAAAGGCACATTATTTAAAGCATTCGACATTTATACTTTTTGATCCCTGAAGAGTTTTACTGTTTTTTTTCTTATCAAATCAGTATTGCATTTCTGGTTATTTACAAACTGGATAGTAACATATGTAGAAATGATCAGTTTAGCTTACAAAAATTTTGTGTATCAAATATTTTCTAGAAATTGAGAGGAAATAATAAAAAAAAAGCACGATATTTGAAAGGTTGAAATTCAACTATTTGAGTGCATCGCAATTAATGCAAAAACACTAAAACACATGAGAGAGCAGACAGATTATCTGGGGAAGAAAAACAATTGTAGTCAACGCTGTTGGTATCTCTCCAGATGCTTAATTATTTCTCAGAACATTTTATAAGTGTGTAATCTCTACAAATCTCTAATTTAATAAGAAATTACAAGATGTAAAATCTAAGCCCATCCATTACCCTCCCACCCCTTAATTATGCTACAAAAGTCTATCACATTCAAACTAATATAAATAAGTCAAGATAAGAAATATAACGTATAAAATTGTTATCTTTTTCCCATTGCTTTAATCACAGACACCACTATTACAAACATCATGCCTAACTACAAAAAACCTGAAACCAGTTATTTTTCTATTATTTATATCTCATGATTCTTGTTATTTCAAGGATTATTGAGCTGTTGATCTGTCATTCACAGCTTTAGATTGGTTCCAGCTTAAAAACCACAAACCAGGATATACTATTGCTCTTGCTCACAACAACCCTCTTCTTGTTTCCCAAACAATTTCATGATATTAATTAAAAACGGTAATGAAAAAAAGAGATTTATTGCTCAGCTCTCCATCCATGCATGTGCAGGCTGTTAAAAAGAGCACATCAGCCTTAGACTCAGAAGTGTCTTGTCGTGAGAGCAAACTGATGCAGAATGAGAGAGATTGCTTGATTGTGATAATAATGAGTGAGAGAATGTGTGAAGAATAAAGAGACAGAGGACTGTTGTCACTTAGAACACTAGGAGTTTGCAGTATGTTGTGCACACACTGAGAAAATGGGATAAATGACAAATGGAGATAGAAAGCAACTGTCAAACAGGGCATAATGGTTGTAAACATTCATCCAGCTGCCATTACAGTGTGTGCTGCGGCTCATTCTGCTTTAAAACTAAATGAATGTATGCTAAAATATTTCACTTATTTTCCAACCTGATGTAGACACTGAGATTGTCAGCAATACTACACTGGACTGGTTTTCTGAGTAGCCAAACAGGATATCTGATTCAGCTGATTAAAAATGCCTTTTACACTAACGTTGACTGTGTTAGTCTATTGATTGCCCCTCTTCTAATCTTGCATTTCTCTTACTTGTCTTTCACATATGGCGTTTGCATGACACAGCCAGTTCCAGCTTTAAGCCACCATTCATACTTCAAAATAAGGATTACACAACCGCTTCTTTTCACCTGACACTGAGGAGCTGTATTGGTTTTATCAGCAGGAGAAATTAGTGGCATTGCACATAGTCATCTATGAAGACATATTTAAAACAGCTACCTTTAAGATGATTTTTGTTGACTATGCTACAACATGGAAATTGTAGAATAGCTGATTTTATTTGTGTTATTGTGTCAAGTTGAGTTGTGTTGATGCGCTTCATCAAATGCAGCAGACCTTACAGTAACATACCATTGCTTACAGTGACAGCAAAAGGGTGATTGTTGGGTAGGCTGATACTAGAATGGCTTTTTGCTACATGAAGCCACACAGAGAGCTGAGTATAAGAATATTACAATTTGCATCTAACTTTGCTAATGCTAACGTTGCATTCCCCTGCCCAAAAGCAAAAACTTAATTCATAAACTGTTTGCATCCTGAGGCAAAATCTAGATTACATTCAATTAATTATTATGAATTCTTATAATATTTATTAATAAAACAGAAAAAGGCCTCTGAATTAGCTAAAAAATATTGGCTGCTTTTTAATTAACTAAGCAAACTAGCCATTTGGTTGGGCAGCTAGTATTTGGTTTGACACCAAATGAAAAATCGGATCTGGAACATTTTAGGGAGCAGCTTTCCCAAATTTTGTTGTCCCAGCAATTGTGCTTGCAGTGGGTACAAAGTTAACTGTTTTCTAGTATAAACAAGATTTCAAGGTTGTCAAAGTTACCCTGACCCAGACCATTTTTGCCCACTGGCTTTACAACAGCTTTCAGTACTGTATCTACAGCTCTAAAGACAGAATATTTTTACTTGAAAAAATGATTTCTAAAGTAATCTTGTGTGGGGATTTGCTCCTGATGAAAACTTTTCAGGCACAAATTACATACCTGGTGTAAAGTACTAAGAAAGTACTAATGCTGTTTATTATGTTCACTGGAAGAGAATTTATTGCAATTTAAAGAACCTCACCGTCTAAGCATCATATGCATGCATAAGCCCTATTGTGTGTTAAATTTGTTTCAATACATTCATCAATCAAGTCTCTGAGATGTCTCTCTACAATATGAACTGCATATCGCTGTCATTTGTTTGACACTAATTACTGGAGAGGTGTGGAAGTGAACACCTTTATACTTTACACATTATAGACTGGTGATACTATGGAATGGCAGCTCCAGTGTCTTTGTTTTTTTTTCAATAGGTGGATTTCCTATAACTTTAAACCTTTTTCAGGACTATAGTATGATGGGTAAGATTGGTTAGAAGATCAGCTGTCTTCTGCTATTTGCATTGAATTAAACTTAATTAATTTAATATGTGCCAGTTACGTCCGTTTCAGCAAAAATCCTCATTCACTTGAATAATTTTCAAACAAGTCCAAACCAAAACACACAAGCCTCTCAGCTGACTGGATGGCCCTGAGGATGAGAGACAGAGACTGGTTTGTGGCGCTGTGGAAAAGTACTTCTTTGTTTGCGGAGTTGTGTTTGATTGCTTTGCTGGGGATGTTGCAAGGCAGGACAGCTTCCTGAGGGAACTTCAAGATGGAAAACTGAGGAGTCTTTCCTGGAAGGCTGTATAACAGATTCCTGTTGAAGGACATAAAGAGAAGAGAGTGTCACTAAATACCTCAGGCATGTTTTAAAATGTATATATCTAACATCCATACTAATCCATTTTAGGACCAGGCCTACCCAGTCTAAAGCTCAGTGGTAGGCAATAACTTTGGGAACTTTGGTGCAGACAACCATATTCACTGAGTCAAATCAGTCACTTCTTTTTCTCCGATTCAGGAAGACAACAGAAACATCAACATTCACCATCAGTGGTTAATTAAACATGAATAAAAAGTTACAGGGGCTGCTGAGCTCATTCTCTATAGAGGAGCAGCTGTTGTGCATTTATGCATTTAACATGAAAACGTGTGCATGAATAGTCATGTGATATCTTCAGGTGTTTTATGGAGAAGACGTCTGAAATGCTGCTATGTGCACCTTTAGTTTATCTGAAGTTACATCTAAGTTCATAATAGCAGAATGTAGCATGACAGCACAGTTCAATTAAATTAATGATTACATTTATCCAGTATGGCAGTTTTATTTGTGAAGCACATTTCATATTTGTATTTTTCAAAATGCAAAAAGAAATAATAATAATAATAATAATAAAAGCAACAGCCATCAAAACCTAAACCTTTTTACAATAAATTAAAAACTGAAAAAGACAGGCAGGAAAGAGGCGTTCTGTGAGTTAGTCTTTCAAGTAATTCCGGTTTAGTTAAAGGCATAAAATCTTTTTAACATGGATATAAATTTGGTAAAAGTGGGAGCAAGCCCATTAAAACTCCAAATGCTAGTTACATACATAATGTAATGTTCTATTAATTCTAGATGACTGCCAGATGTACTGGATTTTGAACATCTGTGTTGAACAGTAACAATGAAATGGAGCACTCATTGTGCTGACAGCTCATATTTTTTTCATATATTTTCATAAGTCTTTATAGGGACACACAGAGTAAACATAATAACATAATGTTGTTTTATACTTGGCACAGGGTTTTTGTTTGATTTGTTGGGAAAGATGAAAGAGATTCCCTGGGAACAGAAAAGCTCATTGCCATCAACACCACAGAGCGCTACCTCATGTGATATCATGGATCTGTGTATAACAAGATGACACTTTAGGCCGGCCCATTTTGCATGTCATGTTTTTGCATTTTTTGCGAGAAGTCACGAGAATAACAGAATTATCAAACGTTTTGTCAAATGAAATTCATTAGCGTACTATAAAACACAAAATACTGTCCTTAAACAATTGCATTCTGTATCTCTTTGTGTTTTTGTCACATTTGCTACTCACTGCCACACACCTAAAGCAAAGCATGTATATAAATAGAGATGAGCCTTTGAGGGTAGCAGAATACTCATTTGTAGGTCAGAAAGGCAGTGACTGCAGAGTGTTGCGCTCCTCGGGGCTCAAGTACATTGATTTCTCTTAAAGTGGCTGAACTGCCAGTCTCAAAAAGTAAATGGAGTGATTCTTCATGTGTTAAGACACAGGTCGTGGGCTGCAGGGTGTGAAGGAGCATTGACCTTCAGTACACAATTTAGACTCAAAGTCAGAGTGCTATGAAGATTCTGTATCTGCTCTACAACATAAAACCACTATATGACACCAGTGACGCTTCTCCTCCAAGTTAAGGATGGTTAGGTGCAATATTTACAAAGGTATAATAGGGTCATAGAATATATGATACATGGAATATCAAAATGTAAAATTTGGCTGCTGCATGTGAGACACTTTGATATATTGCAATATCCATTGTCACAACAAACTGTTTGGAGTAAGTGTCAAAATATTTGGCAGTGACTTAGATAGTATGCAAATCTGGCCAGCAATAACTACTCTACTACTGAACAAAACTATCCTTTCAAGTCAATTACAACCTCCCTACTTTTAAGATTAGAAATAAAACCATTCCTTTGTGATAGAGTTTAGTTAGGGCTGGATCAGATTACCCTGAGCCATCCGTGATCATACTGCTATAGGCTCAGGCTGTTGGAGGCCCTCTAATGATATACTTTGTCTCTCCTCTCTTTTGCACTTTACATACTTATATTCCATTAGTGCATATTATATTAACTTTGTATTATTATCTCTCATAGTTTGTTTTTTTTCTCCTCTTTGTTGTATGTCAGTTCTTGTGCTTTCCTCTTTTCCCTTTCCCCTTTCCCCTTACCCCTACGGATCCAGGCAGATGGTCACCCTCATGAGACTAAAGGTCTTTTTTCTAATTCTTTGTCTCCAAACGCTTGCTCATAGAGGTCTTTGAGCTTTTATCTTTAATGTTGAGGGATTACTTTAAAATATAAAGCACAATGAAGTTACTTTTGTTGTGATACTTTCTTAATAAACTAAGTGGATTTTTATTGCCAAAAAAAAAGTGCAAATATGTATGGTAGATGGCAATGATAGTTCATGTGCTACTCAGTCTGTGGGGGGAGTATACTGCATTAAGCAGAAAGCCAAAATCAGGAAGTTCTGCATGCTGCAAAAATTGTAGATTTGTTGAAATTGAAAAGTTAAAAAAAGAAAAAAGAAAAAACAAAACCCAACAATATAAAATGTAGTAATAAAAAATGATTATATTAATAATGTATTTATGCATGAGATGTGTTATTTAATTTTTAGTTATCATACTTTTTTGTTTTGTCTTGTTATTTGGAAGCATTCTCTAATGCAGTGACAGAAGTTAAATTGGCAGAGAAGTTAAAATAATTGTGCATATGATGTGTGGAGATTGCCCTGCACTAACTTTAGATTTGTGTCCTGAGTTTGATGTTTTAATATCAACATTGCAGCTTTATGTTTATATGAGCTGCAGGCCTTTTCTTTTCAATCTACTGTACCCCATGAGTGGCTGTGGAAGGGAGGGAGTGGAAATGTCTTTCCTTCTCTGGAGGAATTCGAGGTCTGAGTGATTCATATAATCCTTAATCACAGTTAGTACCTCCACCTCCTTTCGTGTCCCAGTGATATTACAGTCAAAATAAACTTTAAAGCCAACATCAATCAGTTACAGTTCCACCCAAGTCTGATGCTTTGCAGTTGGTTTAATCGGCCAGTCAGTGGGGGTTGCTGCATGTAGTGCCTCAGATAAATTCTACTTAAATCAACACCTGGGATATAAATGTAACATGAGTGAATGAAAAGAGGAAGTTTGACTGGACTCGACTGATGTTTCACCCCTACCATTGCCGATGCCGTTAGAAGGAGTCAAAGTTGTCCTACGCATAACTCAACACGTTTTCCCAAAGTTAAAACATCATGTAAGGGTTTTACCTGGAATGTACTTTTTGGCTTAAACATTGAAAGCATCTTAAGACTGCTCACAGAATTAAAAGGATATTCCAAGTGTTGACTTGTTCATCATGTTCATTAGTAAAGATAAATACTCTCCCAAAAGCTCTTAAGATTCAATTTCACCAGCAGAGCCAATGAATATCTGACACACATCTTTGCGCCCAGTTTTTAGTTCACATCACACTTGAGTTATTTTAATGAGACTTTTCCAGTTGTTTTGCCTCTGAGTTCCTCCACAATGGTATTATGATTAGTTTTATTTCACTTAATGTATAATATTGTAAGCACAGCACATTGCCACAGGTGTATAAAATCAAGCATCTACAGTAGCCATACAGTTTTACTTTACAAACATTTGAGAAACTGCACTGAAAAAAGAACCAACTTAATTGAATTATTTCAAGTGGTAACACCTAATTTAATTAAGTTCTTTGAAATGAAGTTAATACATTAGATAAATCAGTTGTGTTACTCTATGTATTAACTTCATTTCAAAGAACTTAATTAAATTAGGTGTTACCACTTGAAATAATTCAATTAAGTTGGTTCTTTTTACAGTGTGTGAGCCGTTCTAAAAAGCTCATTCCCCTCTTAGATATTCTTTGATCGACTGTAAGTGATGACACATCCAAGGAGGCAGAAGTGTTTGACAGAGTGGGCTTGCCCAGTTCTGAGGGACATTGGCATAAAATTTGCCACCACTCTACTGAATCAGAGTTCCAAACCACAGCACAAAGGCCGTACACTGGCAGCTTCATGGCATGGGCTATCATGGCTGAGCTGCTATTGACTTTTGATCAACAATAAATTAGCCAGATAACTCCCATTAATGAAAAATAGCATAACAAAACAGACTTAATTATTTATTTAGGATAACCAAAAAGAAGTGACTGAGCCCATAAACTGAGCAGGAAAGTTTTCCCAGAGGAGACGTCAGAAAGCTGTTTTTCTCTAGACTTGGGACTGAAAGTCTTTTTGCAGCATCTTGCGGCCTTCATATGGAATACACGTTTTTAGGCTCCTATGCACTGGTTTAATTTTTCAGATCCAGAAGCTACGTCCATGTGTCCATGATCACAATCTGCCCTGAGACTGTGTTGCAATAATAATACAGCAAAACCAGGAAATTCCAAAAGGCTAAATCCCAAATTTCTTTTATTCTGATTTTTTTTTAATTTCTTCAAAAAAAGACATTTTCTCCTTTTAATGTTGAGACTATAAGCTGTACTGTACATGTTGGTTTTCCTCACATTACGCTTTTTTATATTGATTAAACCTTGTGTTACTGGAACAGATTTTCCTCTTTGGTATTACATGCCTTTCACTGCCGCTGGTGATCCTTGTAGTAATTTAATCAGAAGAGGTGGAATCATTTTCTCTACAACCCAAACAAAAAAAAACATCACACCAAATATAAAGTTCAGTATTTTTGCTTGGGCGGTTGCAAGAGACAAACGCACACTTTGAGTTTAAGGCTGCAGGACTTCACAGACCTCCCAGTGATAGTGTGCGCACATTTATGTTCATTATCAGCTGCTGTGTGTTCACTTCTGTAAACAAGGAGCCAGGTGTCATTATCCTACATGTTAATAGAAAAGACATTACAAGTGCTTTAAGAATGAACAGCAAAGTGAACAGAATGAACAGAGTTAACCTGTGCATCAATTCTCCAGCATCTCAGTATGTAAGTATTTTCATAATGCAGTTATTGTAGACGTTATTGACTTAAGCTTCATGGTTTACGATTGTCCTAATTTTATGACTATAGGGGACGTTTGTTCTTACACAGGAGTTTGTGTAAAACACACACACACACACACACACACACACACACACACACACACACACACACACACACACACACACACACACACACACACACACAAAAACAAAGTGCAATACAGATTAGAGAGAAAAGAGTATTACAAGAAGCACAGTTAAAGTGTTATCCAAAGTGCTTTCCATGAGCATAGTAAAAGCAATAGAATGAATGACAGATGGACTCCATTAGTTTATCCATGTAAGTGTCTCGAAAGCAAAATCTAAAGTCACTATTGCAAATTATCTACAGGCTAGATGGTTCAGATTCTCTAATATGGCATTAAATTCAGAAGGACCTGCCTTTTTTTAAATGTCCACACAGTTTTTCTCCTTTTGAGGCCTATTTTGAGTATTTTAAGATACTAGTATATTTTAAGAACACTTACAGGCCAGTTGTTAAATTTCCAAACCATGCAACGTTATTGGCTATTTGTACAGCAGCAACCTACACAACCAAACAAAAGAGTCTCAGATTCAAGGACAGTTCTGTAAAATAATTACCTCATCTCAGAATAATGAAAAAGGTATTGGTCTTTGGAATGTTTAGCTCAAGCATCAACATGTAATTCACACTGAAGTTTATTATCGAGGGTAATATCTAAATAATTGTACCTCTGCAACCGCTGAGTGTGAGCTCCAGTCATCATGGTGGACACATTTAGGTGGAGCAAAGAATCATTACAGTGAGTCATAAAGTCTAGACCATCATGATACACTTCCTTCCCTTAAAAATTATAGTCTAAGAACAGAAATATTAAGCAAATGTTAAGATGCGTGTTGTGTTAGTGTGGTAGAGCTGTGTTTGGGGAATTTTTTGTGATGCATACACAGCAGCATTCTGCTACAAAGTAGCAGTTGCAGTTGCAAATTAGTTGGATTATCAGTTGGATTAAAATTTATGCCTAGAGTTGAACATAAGTATAAACCACACATAGGACCACCCTCTTTGCCAGGGCTAATCATTATCCTGGATTTCTTTCCTGTTTCAAGACCAAGTTCATTTTTGAACTGAGACGACATAAGGCTGCACTAACTTCCCAAATTCTCAAATGATATTTTATAGCAGAAACACAGTGTATGGAATTCAATGGCAATTTAATGCTTATTCCATCTTTCTATGTGAAAGCAACACTATCATACAAACAAATGACAGACATTTTTAAGACTTAGTTAGCATTACTGCCTCACTGAGCAGACAAAATGTCCTAATTATGTGTTTCGGTTGCATATAATGCACCTCATGTTGTCAAAGTAAACATTTTAAAGACTGTTTAGCACTCTTAGACTAATAGTCTTAGTCCTGTGAGTGAATGGTAACTTCCTTTATAAATGAGTGCTATTAAGCCTTAATGCTTTCCAGGCATGATGGAGCAGCTAATTTTAGCTTGGATGCTAATGGCAGTCTAGAACAATTAACATGTCTATTACTGCCATAAACTGTGAATAACACTGAACAGCAGAAGCCATTTATTCTGTTGGAATCTAGTGGAAAAGTAGACAGCTAAAGAGGTGTCGGGGGGGAGACAGTGTACACCCCAGACACTGTGCGGATGCTAAAATCAAACATCACTGAGGTGTTACTGTTATGAGACAGAAATATAGTTGGCGAGAAAAGTCCTCACTATCAGTCAAGGTCAGCTGTCTCCAAGTAAATGTAATTTGATATGATTCATTGTGTTTATTCTTAAGCTGGACAGTTTGACTAAAATAAATTCATCAATTAATCTAGGAGCGCTCACTTTCTTGCACATGCACTGAGCAGAGCCAATGAATTACTGCTGCTCTGCCCTGAAAAGCTGCCGCCTGGGAAAAAAAGGGGGGAAAAAAGGAAAATCAAACACTGTGGAGTGTAAATTATTCCCCTTTTCACTTTTTTTGTCAGAAGGAATAAATATGTGTGAAATACTGTGAAGCAAGTTTTATGTTGCATTATTGCTGTTCTGCTCCATATGTATAAGAACTTGAAAAAGAAGTGGATCCACTCAATCCAAGATACATGGCTAATGGGGATTTAAATCATGCCTGCCCAAATGAGGAACTGCATGTGATTTAGAGACTGTGTAAAATTATTAGTGTGAGGGTTACTTGTATGTATATTCTTCTTGGATGGTATTCTAAATTTGTAGCTTTTTGTTGTCTTCTCTTCTTGAACCTGCTTTACAATGAGATCACTAGTCAAAGGTCCAAAGTAGGGGTGTAATCAAAAGCTTTAGATCATCTGTATATTCTCCCCCTGAAGGGAGGAATATGCAATCGGTTCCTTTTCTTTGTGTGTCTGTCTGTGTGTTGGGAGTCTAGGATCCACAGTTTTCAAGATGATATGTTCAAATGCTCTCTGAAGGAAGATACCAATAAAAGCTCGGGCTGATTTAATTTAGGTGAAAACTAGGTAAAGGTCACATCCTTATCGTGCTTGTTTGATTTGTATCTGTTGTCAGATCTGGTTACTTACACGTGTGTTCTGTCATCTAGCAGAACCACAACTATGATGGAAGGCCACAGTGACAGTGTCGACTGCTGTCTGGTTGGTTAGTTATATTGACCTTGTCAGAACAGCTGATTTTATATTTCACAAAAGGCTAAAATATTTAATCAGTGTGACCATTGCAGTCCCTTGATAGCTTCTTAACCGGTGCTTCGGCAAGCGACCCAGAATTGCGCTCCGGCACCTGCAATTAAAAAGTAATTAAATCTAATACATAATAAATACGAAGTAAGTTCATTTTTCATGTGCTGCAGCCTTTTGTTCCTTCCAGCTGATGGCATGGAGACACTCAATAACTAAAAGAGTAATGTCATTCCACAGCCTCCCCTGTGCACACTGCACACATCCCTTTTTCCTTCTCAGTAGATGTCAGTCGGAGTAGTTGTGAAAAAGAAAGTTTTCACAGGACTGTGTGCCGTCCATGGAAGTAAGCCCCATTATCCAAACATCTGTAGGTCCATGTCTGTTATCAGTCTCTCTCACATGGTTGAAGATGAATTTTGATCTCCTTTGCTCCACAATGTTACTTCAAGTTCATTCAGGTTTGTTTGGATTCATTTATGCACAGCTCTGTCATGTAAGTTCCTGCCACAGCATTTTGGGTTTAAGGTCTGGACTTATCTAATCTGTCCCATTGCTACACTTTGATTCTTTTCTTTTTAAACATACTGCTGGTGTGCTTGACTTCTTTGTTCTTTTGTGTCACCCATTTTCAGCTAAGCTTTAGTTGTTGAACAGATACTTTGGTTTACAGAGGAGTTCATGGTGCACACAGTGACTGCAAGATGCCTGTGGCCACAAAACAAGCCCACATCATCGCCTCTTGACAGTTGAGCTGAGTAGTATTTGAGATTTAGCTCGTTGGTTTGTGCAATTTCTCAGAGCACGGTCTGACCTTGGGGTGAATTTTCTGGGAGGTCCACTCATGGGAGGTTTGTGGCATTGTGCTAACACCTGAGTAGCCTAGACCAACAAACTGTCAAAACTTCTACTTTTATAGAGGTGGTCACATTTGCTGATGCATTTGATCAGAAGCACATAGCTGGTACTTACCTTCTTAAATCCTAAGGCAGCAGTACGGGTGTACTAGTGGACTGCATAGACCCATGAAAACTTTCTTTTTCATTTAACTGCATAACAGAGAATTGAGTTACTTTATTTTTTTGAGAAGTGTAGATTAATTTAAAATTTCAAATGTGCAAATTTCAACACTTCAAACAGCTCAAGAAATATTAGAAACATAAGCTGATTATTTGCCAAATTGCACACAAACAAACTCTGGAACTGTTTTTTTTTCCCCAAGAAATTTGAAGAAAACAGATTCTTTTCAAAGGTAAGGCCTGCTTAGCAAGTGAAATTTGATCAAGTTAAAATTTAAGACATAGATATAATATTATAAATGCAATGTTCTGGGTTTTTAAAAAAATAATTTTGATTTGATCTGTACATGATATGTTAATTATTTTTTTGATATTTTGAAATATTTTTGAAAACAGATTAAATGACATTGATTTTATGTCACTCATGAAGGTTATATATTAGTGAACTCAGCTGGTTTAATCTAGAAAGAGCAGCACAGGATAGCGCCAGTGCAGAACATACTAGAAGTCACAAATGAATTTGTTCATGAATCAGTTTAAACCGCCATACTGGATCCTAGTTTGCCAACACACCAAACCTCCCTCACTAACTTCTCTTCTTAACTAACATTAGTCTAATCACTAATCACTATTAAATGAAGCTTAGCCTAATTTCAATAAGGAACATCTGTAATCACTGGTCTTCCTGCTTTCTTGGTTGTTATGCTGCTTTTCTGTTCTTTACATGACTACTGGTTTTCCACACTGTCAATCTCAATACTGACATCATTACCCTAGTCCAATGATCTTCTCGTCCACCTGTGAGCCAATCAGCCTCCGCTTCACATGGTTTAAATCTATGCTCTCCATCACTCTCCCTTTCGGACTCTGTCATGCAAACCACCTTCTCCTCATCTCCAGTGAGAGGTGTAAGGGGCCCATCCAGGACTCCTAGTATTACTTGAATATATTTGGATGTGGTATTATAGGGTCTACCTTACAATATAAAGTGCCTGCTGTTGTGATTTGGTGCTGTATAAATAACATTGAATTGAACTGAACTTGAAGTGGAGAGTAGTGGACCCAAATCCAGACAAACAAAACGTGGACAAAACAGGAATCTTAACGAAGGGCGAGCCGTTTATTGTGGCTGATAAAGACTACAAAACAAAGGGCGAGGCAAAACAATTCGACACTAAACTAAAGCTAAACTGGGAAAACTAGAAAATATATGTGACAACTTTAAACATGAAAACCTGGGGTGGATACGAGGAAACCTGGAGACGTGGCGTGAGCATAACAGACAACCTGAAAACTGACACACAAAATACACAGAGAGGAGACGAGGGGAGTGGAAACACACGGGGAACACAGCTGATACAAATGAAGATGACGCCACAGGGGAAACAAAATTAAACACATTGAACATGAAACATGAGACTGTCAGAATAAAACAGGAAACATAAAGATGCAGACCTAAAACACACAGAGGGGCGAGAGAGATACACATACACACGGGGAGGTGAACTTAACACTGAAGACACGACAGACTCACATGGGCGACACGGGAGTGAGACAAACACACAACCTCAGGGAATAAATCATAATGAAGGCAAACCACAAAACTCAAATATATCAGAATATAATACACGACTAAACTGTGTTTAAACAGGATCTAAATCATCATGATACCAAGATAATACACAATTAGCTCAGGATGCTGGGTGAAAAGACCCAGCACCCTGATGGAACCAAAACACCCTACTCCCATGCTTTCAAATAAGTCAAACAAAGAAACAAGCCAACAAAAGTCAACTTCTCCATGGTTAAACATGTATGATTTGATACTAAGATCATTAAAGGAGACAAGTCTAACTTATTTTATTGGAGGAAAAACGATTTTCTTGGCTTTGTTGACATAAATCATGGAAATCAATCAATCATTTTGATTTTCAATTTTATAAAAAGTGTATGTACCAAGTTAGGTACTTGTATGATTTATCCGTAATGTTATCTTGTGCATTAAGAGGCTTGTGCAGTTCAAATTCAGGTTTGTACCAACACTACTGGCGAAGTTATAAGAACTTGTTGACTTCACATACTTTTCAGATTTATTATATTCAAACTTTTCCAGGAGAAGGTTTGTGCCTCATTAAGAAGTTGTTTAAATGTGTGGTCCAGTTTATATGATGCATTTGTGTGTTTCTAATACAACATTGTAGTTTCCTTTCATATTATCAGAGGAGGTCTAAATGAAGATGAGCTTGGTTTGAAGTTAAAAGAGGTCTCTTGGCCATTTGAATGGACTTTTGAATCCGTAGCTAGCTTCAGCTCCTCAGCTTCTATCGACTGCAGTATTGGATCATGATGAATAAATAAACAAATAGCATAGGGTACACGAGTCAATTTTTATCCTGCACTGCACAACCAATCTTGTGAGGATTGACGAAAAGTTAGTGAGGATAAACTTTTCTGAATGTTAGAATTATTATACCTAAAACTACAAAATCAAACCTACAACTCATACAGAAGCTACTTGTGAAGCTAATGTAAAAAGAGATACTGGCCTTAAAGCGCTAAAAACAAACCAAAAAAACCCCCTCGGTTTACGGAGCAGTTATCCTTGATGAGCATTGGAAATCCCACCACCAGTAGAAGGGTGTTAATGAGTGTACCGGCACCTATGTGCTCCTTGTGTCTTCTAATTTTAGACTGAGTTATGACTTCAAGAGGACAAAAGTTTGAGTTCGGCCAACTGGTTGGAATGAGAGGGATGGAAAAAAAATACATTACTACAGTCTTCTATAGTTTAGAAGAAAAAGGAATCCAAACAGTGAAGTAACACATATGGGATAGTAAGTAAAATTTTCACAAGAACAGCACCTTAAATGGCTTCCAGGAGTCACAGGGAATCGTTTTTAGTTAAAACGTGAGAGTTGTCAAAAGTTAATTCATTGAATTTCTTGCCTAGTAAAAATGTTTAAGACTAATTTTGCTTTGCAGAGGTGGTGTTGTTATCCAGCAAACTGACATCCTCTTCTTTACTTTATATTTATATTTTGTATGTGACTATCATCAGTGAGAACTTTGTTTTCCCTCCACTAGACTGTACTTGTTCTACTTTGCCCTCTCCCTGCACATTTCTGCATGCACCTTTGGCTCTGTGGCAGATGTTTTCTGACCCGCAGTTACTGACCCCACCAACCTGCTCACTTTTTATTGTCTGTTGTCTCCTGGCCTCTCTCTCACCCTAACCACTCCAAGTACATGGCCTCACTTCATTTCTTTTTCTTTTACTTTTTTTTTGTCCTGTTGAAATTTTTTCCCCACTTTTGCAAAGTTCTTCCTCAAAGGTGTTTGTTGGGTTGCCTCTATAATATTGTGAAGCTCTGTTGAGACTACTTATGTTAGGATTTGTTAGTATATACAGTTCTTTAATGTCATAACATTTTGTCTGCTATTTAAAAAACAAAACACAACAAAAGCATAATGTACGTTACGACAGAAAAGACATTAAGGTTAGCCAATCCAAAAGTAATTTGGTGGTTTCTATAACTGCACCAGCTCCTATAAGAGGTTTTCTGCTGCAGAGGACAAATTAGTCTTACCAGCTTCAGAAAAAGAACCACATTTAATGCTTACCAGAGTTAAAGAAGCACCAACAATAACATCAAATGTTGGGAGAGACAGAAATCAGAATTTTATGACCAAAATGCTGAAAAACAATCCAATACTGAAAATCTGTCAATAGGTAGTTAATACAAGATCATGTAAACAGCTTCAGGAGCTGAAACATGAAGCTGTTCAGAGAATAAACATAGTCTGTCATGACTTACTTACTTACAAAGGTATCAAAGCAAAAGGATGCTAATTTGAAGAACCTGTGTGTGTTACAGTATTACAAACGCTGACAGGGTCTCTCTTATACAAAATGAAATGAGATTAGACTATCCGTGATAAAGTATCTTTCCTGTAATCCCTTACTGTCGCTGCTCTATTCATCAGCAAATTTGAATTCCTGGATTTGGCCTCCGGAGTTGCCACGTGTTCCAAATGTTTCCCAGGCATAGTGGGAACTGTTTAGATGAGTCATTGCTATGCAGGCTACAGGCCATTGTGTTCAAACAGGTGTAACCTACAAGCTTGTTCTTTGCCTGCCAGGATTTTCTGAATAAGCTAGTGATTGAACCACTTTCATTCAGCTGCACTGGGCAACCACTACAATCAATGTGTACAATTTTGGGATATTTCTCATGATCACACTCGCACAATGAAGAGTTCTGCACGCTAAACAGGTGACATTTAATAAAGGCCTCTCTAATTATCTGTTTAATGACAGCTCACCAGAAGACCTTTTCAAATGAAGTCATGAATTTAAATAACTCCAGGGTATATATACCATCCAATGTGACTGCCTCATTCTCCGTATGTTATTACACATATGAACCCCAGTTCAGATCATTCAAAACTGATCAAATGAGGCAAGGCAAGGCAAGTTTATTTATATAGCACAATTCAACAACAAGGTGATTCAAAGTGAGAACAAATGAGAACAAATTCAAATGAGAACAAATAAGATCTGCTGAGGGATTCCTAAACAAAGTAAATACAGAACACATTCACAGATGCTCGTTTACCTTCCTCTTTATTATATAGGGACATCGAAATGTGGTATGTAAAAAGGAGTTGATATGGCAACGAAAGATTGGACTGGAGTGGATTAGATTTAACGACGCCTCTTAGTAGTGAACATACTTCTGTGTTCATTATGCCTTGTGCTGTGATGATAGTGGTTGCTAGCTAGTGGTTGAGGAAAAAAACTTTTAAACAAATAAACTAATGGAGTGACAAAAACTTAAAAGTCCAGACAGAAAAAAGAGACACAATGAGAGGAGTCAAAATGGCAGGAATTTAATTAGACATCCTTGGTTTGATGTACCAAAGTGATGTCAATACAATATATGTACACTATATTTTTTTGTTCTGCGTGTGAATTTTATGCACTCTGTCATATGGACTTTATGGTTTTAATGACCACTTATGTTTAATTGAGTTCACAATTTGGCACACTTACCAGTGATGGAGGGCAGAGCATTTGATTGCCCACTTGATCATCTTTAATAAAAAAGTTAACTTGTTAATACAGAATCAACATTTCTGCTCATGCCATAAAGTTTTCACAAAAAACAAAGGAAAAATCAAAAATGCAGGCGATCCAGCAGAAACCCAACTTCCAAGAACTAAAAGAGGGCGACAGAAGGCACATGCAGACAAACAGGGAGGCAGATTCTGGAAAACGATGTGTAAAAGAAACACACTTTCATTTCAGGATAGAACACAATAAACTTGTTTCGAGTATTAGTCACATGAGCTTTGCTCAAGTAGTTTCCTTCATTTTCATCCCTGTTGAATTTTTGACCACTAATAATGCCTTATAGCAGTGTTTAACGGGGCCAGTTTTTTTTATCATCTTGTAAACCAACAAATGTGCAAACCACATATTCCTACTAGTGGAGTCGACTGATAACAGCTGGCAAAAATGCTACACAAAGACCTCAAGGACATTTTTTGTGAACAAAGGCAGGAAAGAACACTGCCAGTCAACAAATATGCATATTTCTAACTATTCAAAAATTCCAGTTTGCAAAGACTTCATCAATAGGGAAACTTTATCACACACAACTTTCTTTCATGAGAAAATGCCATCTAGTATCATTGATAAATGTTATGTGATGCTGGAGTGCACAGCAAATGCAATGACTTGGCTGTATCTGGGGAGCTGAGTAGGTATGTGAGAACATGCAAACTGAACCACGCTAACAAGGAGGTAGGAGGACCAACTGTGCCATCGGTGATGAGGAGGCAACTGTGAGTGAGCCAAAGGTGGAAAAGGTTTCTGAGAAGAATGTTGTTCCAGTCATCTCCAAGTTTGCTTAGCTTAGATTTAAGACCTTTTAATGCCAAGTGGAATAAATAATAAACTTTAACAATATAAAAAGGCAAAGAAATGAACTGGTGACCCATAAAAACACAGAGAAAACAGCCACATTGATATAGGATGAAACTTCTAATGTCAAACAATTAATTAAAATATATTCAAGATTGTGGAGATTTAATTATGTAACATAATCTTGCAGGTTTTGAAACTGAAAGCATCGGTAACCTGGGGGTACATTGGCTAACGGTAAATGGAATGCTTATACCTCCCTACACCAATGTTGCAACTCTGAAGCAATAACTCTTCTCCTACCTGTACACTCCAGGCGGTGTCTGTGGGATGATGAAGCTCTTCTCCAGGTCACGGAGTACATCATTCAGCATCCGCACGTGGGAGGGGTCACGCTCTTTTGGGTCATTTGCCGGCCGCATAGTTTCTGACTGGAAGAAAGCTGCATGGTCTCTGAGAGCGGAGGCTGAGGAAAGCAGGGGCAGCGATAGTGCACTCTTGTCTAGACGGATATGTACAAAAAGAAAAAGAAAAACAACAGGAACAACGGGTGAAAAAGAATATCACGTTTAAGCTATACAAATGTCCACAAAAAAATATTAGTCTAAAAAGAGAGATGATATGGAGTCACTAGGTTGTGGTTTGAAGATGAGAACCAAAAAAAAAAAAAAAAAAAAAGAGAACCAAAACCTCGGAGTAAATGTCTCAACAAGACCTGTGAAATGAACAATTTACACCTTAAGGGCCATTTCGGGACTGGACTGCTTGTGACAAGGACCAAATCGCATTCTTATAAGCCACATCACATTTGAAGGTGATCTCATGTATAAAATACAGATAAAATGAATGCATGGCAACACAAGTTTACATCACATGTCAAAGCATAGACCCCATGGGTCAGCTGTCAGGATCGACACGGTAACAAATATAACACAATAAAACACTGCGGTGCATTGTCTGGAGTCTCGTGCATGTCAGATGCCCTTGCTGGGAACAGCAGCCTTTGCAGTATTAGCTGGAGCAAAATAAGTGGTGCAATCATAAATTTTCATAAAACTGCAAGTGTGAGTGGTCAGAACAGGGCTTCCATGGAGCAATCTAAAAATAACAGCAGCACTGGAAATCAGAAATTCACAAAGACCTTGAGTCAAAATCAGGCAAGGTTTTTGATTTTAATGAGCAGAGTCAGAGGCTTGTCTGATTGCACCTTAAAGCCAGAATCAGATGGGAAATTGCCCTGTTATAACCGGTGCCTTCTTCAGCATATACCACAATAATGGAAGTAATTTAGGGATAAACTGAAACCACATATTAAACTGAGACAGCTCATGGATGGATGAAAGAAGAGCCATGAAATACTTCTCTAAATAGTTAAAGCTGCTAGCCTTTGCATGCTCTTTTCACAAGCTTAAAGATCAGGAATGAGTTGCGTCACATGCTCAGATGCTGCTGGTCATGTTTATGCATTGCAGATATCAGCTGCGGGTATTAGAAAAATCAGAAATCAGTTATTTTCTTATTTTATCTAATCAACAGAAAATTATTACTTCTTCTTCTCATAGCATAGCAAAAGGTTTACACCATACATCTGTTCCCTATCTGGCTTCAAAATTAATTTGTGACCTGAGCAGTCTCTCTTTTAAACCTTCCACCAACTGGGCACTAAACACACTAAATTAAACAGATTCCCCCTATCGAGCTAACGCGCATACATATCCAGTAACGATGCAATGTTGTCCTCATTAGGCTGTCAACACAAAGCAGGCTTGTTTTACAGTACATTTGGCACCGCAAATCAATTACCTTTCATTTACAGTTAATTGCCTTGTATTCTTGGCTCTATTAAATGATATCTGGCTGGATTCAATGGGCCTATTTTGGAAAGGTTGAAATCTGCCATGCAACTGTTTGCATGAGGACAAAGGTTCTTGTTCAGGTGTTTAGCTCTTAATGGTCAACTATCAGTTAGCAATAAGCAGTACACAGCAGTAAGCACAGCAGTAACACTGTTGCCAAATAGCGATTGAGGAAAATAATCTATAGAGGTCATTTTTAATTAATTCTATTATACGAGCTGATTATGTCCCATGATAATAAACTCATAACACGCCATCATATTGTTGTCGTTCAGAGCATTTGGCACTGACATCGCAAGAAGGATGATGCTTTCCATGTTTGCATATGTAGAAAAACAATGATGACCCATGCATTCCAGAGGAAACACAAAACTTGCACAAGTACCATTTCATTGTTAACCTTTCCATTAAAGAATAACAATGAAATAAATTACTGCAGGATTTGCTATTTTTGATACTTATACATAAGTATTCCCATATGGTTACTATTACTATTGGTATTATGTTGTTTTGCTCCAGACCTGTTATGACAGACATTCAAAAAAGAAAAAAGAAAAAAGAAAACAACTGGGCAGGGGTGAGCTTAAGCTAGAATTACCCTAATTTACCATTAATCTAAAGGGGATCTATCGGGCGATTGCAGGCTTCACTGAACCCATAAAAGGAGATGAAAGATACGGACATCGTGCAAGGTTCAGCTGTATGAAAGTTGTTCCTGGATTCGGAGAATGTGAAGAGCTGTCTGCCTGGGATGACAGAAGAGAGAAGGGCAGACTTCTTGAGGATTATGTGTTATTATTCTAAAGAACAGCATAAACTAATGCCTTCCAAGATATTAATCGACAGACCTTCCTGCGTGTTTGTGCTCCTTCAGATAAGAGTGTGTCACAGTAGGTTTGAGAACAGAGCGTGACTCATTGCAGAGGAGAGTGGAAGACAGAGGGGACAAAAATAGACAACGAGCGCAGTTCTCTCCTACAAATTTAAATGGCTCTGGCTTCTCGCAGCCAGCTGGGACTCATGAAATATTGTTTGATTGTTGTAATCCATCACATCTTTTGACACACAGGGACGTGTGTGAGCGTGTTTGTGTTTGGGTATACAGTTGGGACATGGCCTCATGCGATGACAGAGGCAGAGAGAAGAAGTAAAGGAAAGGAGCTTTAAGGTGATGGGATTTTTTTTCAACATTCATTCATATCAAAATCTACAAATATTTGAGGAAAATGATTCTCATTTTGATGTATTCTTCAAGAATCCTGGCTTTCCGATTTTGCCTTCGTCTTTATTTAGTTTTTAATTAAAGTGTTTTATGTCTGTTGCTGTTTTTTGAAATTACACTTGCATTAGGACCAAGTAGAAAATATAACTAAACCTACAGTACCTTCCTGTGTTCTGTCAAAGATACCAAGTATCGAACTGCAGCTTTGTGACTAAAACTCTCTGTATACATAATGACTAAAACTGAAATTTTCTTTCTGTCAGGTTTATAAACCAGTGGATATTCTTTAGTGCTTCCTTATAAGTAGTAATTATTAAGCTCACATGAAGAAAGATAATATCTGCTCCCAGTCAGAGGTTGAAGTGGACACTCTCTTAACTAGTGGCGTGGTTTTTTTTTAAATCTCAGAAGAAGTAGTGTAATCTACTTTTCAGCGCTGTAAAGATTTTCAGTTGTACCAGAGCTGTCATTTTATTTATAGCTCTTATAGCGTCAATAAAATATTCATCATGCGGTGTATCTGTAAGGAAACACTGGTGTCTTATCTCAGTCATCGTCACCAAATGTCACCAATAGACTGAATAGGAAAGGAAAGGAGCACATGTAATGACACATGGAAATGATGACAAAGAGTAACTACACAAAAAATAAAATAAATGACAGCTACAAGGTCATTTTTAAACCCCTAAGCCCGCCAAGGTTTATGTCATATTTCACAATCTTACAGCAAGTCATCCAAATCTGCACCAAAATTCATTGTTTTCTTCCTCTGCAAATGCTCCATCTTATGTTCATGAAATCCACACATACACAAAAACAACACTAACACAGGCCTGACTCAAAGAATAATGCAGCATGTGACTGAAGATTTCATCTCCTGAGTTGGATTTTCACTTACAAGACTATATCACACTATGCTGTGTATATATAAAGACATTACTTATATATTGTATATTGTGGGACCTTTTATAATATAATTTTCCATATTAATCTCTTTGCATTTAATTTCTTTTTTTGTGTGTGTGGAAAAAAACACCACTTTGTTCATTGGAAGGGTGAAAAAAGTGTAAAGCACATAGCAACTCAAATAAACACATTCTAAATAAAAACCATTCAGCTGTGCACACAGTCTTGCTGCTGTGGCATTTGTGTCTTCCAATAGTTCACACAATTTGGAAAGAAAGGCTGTGTGGTTTCAAATAATGATTTCGAATATATATCTACCATGTCATAAGCATTCAGTTCAGCTCTGGTATATTGAGAACATGAACTGCAATTAATCCATAAGCGGTTCTCTTTTTACCAATAAATGACATGTTAAATCTCAAACATTTTCAAACTTTCACTCATTATTCAATTAATAACTAACTATTGAGCACACAAAGATAGCTCATTGTTGTATTCACAAAGCCTCAGAGCACATAGGTGATGTTCATGTCACATGACTGTGGAGGACTACAGGATACCTAAAACTCAGAGGGTCGTGTCAGGTTGCAACAGATTTGACGTCTGTTTCACTTTTCCAGAAAATAAAACTAAAAGAAATCTGATTTGTTTTCATCATGAGCCTGATAAGTCATAAAATAACCACCAGACTGCATCAAATGCTGCAATCAAATTCTGCACAGAATTGAAGAATGATTTCTTCTTTTGAACTAAATCCCCCAACTCTTTAAGTACTTAAGCTCAATCTTTTATTTGTTTAAATTTTTTTTCATTCAAAATCATGTGGCTATGACTGTGCTGCCAGGGCCACCAGGCACACAAACTGAGACACCACCAACACATTCGCTACCTTCTCCAACTCACCCTACGCCTCTCCACCACCTGCACTTAACACCGACTGTGACAATGAGAAAATGTGCCTCTTTTGGTTATTATTAGAATTTAGATACTGTAGATACTGAATATATGATTTTATTAGCTCTGTATGTGTCTAAATAACATGCTATGCAGATGAAAGTGGTTAGTGTCCACCTGATTTCACCAGAGGACAGTATGACAGCATCCAGCAAAGCATACCTCATGTCTGCTATTTTCTACATGAACAACACATACTCCTAATAGTGGTCAGAAAATGAGGTTAAAAAATTGAAGACTTGAGGCATTAACATAGTTTTATAAACCATTTTTGTCTTAGCAGAAAAATGTTGGCCGAATTCATTTATGCAAGGCTGGACAGACATTATTCTTCTCAAGGCCTTCTGACTGTGAAGCCATCATGATAAAGTGGAGAATAAGAGTGTCCTTATGGTGACGGGCAAGTGTGTGGAACTGAAAGCACACAGAGCAGTAAATATGTTCTGTAATTTTCCGTAACTGGTTTGAGAATAGAAATCTTTTTAGTGAAAGAAAACTTTGATCTTTTGTTAATATTAGTGGCTGTGGTGTCCTTGGTGATCACTGATTGGACAGTCAGAATGTAACTCCTTGTCCATTTAACATTCTTTCACTGATTACAAGCAGAGCCCTGAGTGTTTCACAGCTAAATGTTCATTAAAGTACTTTTTTAGAATGTGTTCAAATTGAATGTCCATTAAAGCCAAGGTCAGTCCACGACAAATTCTGAAAGAAACTTTCCTCCTCTCTGTTAATCATTTAGTGGATCAACCTCTTGTTAATGCAAGTGCAACAAAGAATCCATTACAAGTGGATTTTTAATTTTGGGTACGAATCGGAATTAATTAGCAGCTCAAACCTTGTACAATCAAAGCTGCAAGACAAAGTGTTTGGCAATGTCATTTGGAGTTTGTGTTTTTGCTCCAAAGCAGAGAAATCTGGGAAATGATAACTAAAAGTCCATAACTCAGCAAAGTCAAAGACACATAAATGAAGAAATATATATATATGTGTATATGGTAGTGGTAAGACTACATGCCTTTGGAACAGGAGTCACAAGTTCCATTCCCGCCTAGGGTGTCTGTATCCAGTAAGGGTGCTCGGGTGTTGCCCGCATTGACAAGATTTAGTCAGGTGTTGAGGAACCAGGGCACCATGATGAGAAGAGGGCTACTGGTACAAGACGGCATCGGTGGGCAAGAGATGAAAACAGGGCGCTGTTGGGATGCTACTAAGCAAGTAACCCCTGCGGAAGGGGTTACATGAAAGGAGCATTAGGTGCAGTTACTCCAGCAGATCCCAGGAAAAACATCTGAGATCTCTGACCAGAAGAGCGCAGTCCTAGGAACAAATAAGATACTGCACAGGACCCTCAAGGACCCCATCATCATGGTTTGATATGCCATGATGATTGTGGACAGCGCAGATGAAGAATGCTTTTTATTATGAATATATATATATATATATATATATATATATATATATATATATATATATAAGTCTGGAGTTTGGACTGGACACATGAATATTGGTTACATGGCTTTGGTTACATATTTAATTAGAAATATGACACATTTGCAACATTTGCACTGTGCCTCATGTCCACCTACCGATGATAAAATGTGATATTGCTTAGACCTGAGCAAAATTCTTGGGCACTTGCAGATGTGGAAGTCTACCATGGTAACTAACTCAGTGTGTGCTAAGGAAATAGCCCCCACTCATTTAGACCACCATTAGCTTGAACTGAACTACAGACTGTCATATCCCCAAAACATTAAAAATCTTCTGTATAGTTAGGGTTTTACTTCGTAGTTGAAACGCTGGAAGTTTCAGAGTGGAGAAATGCAACAGAATAAATAAAAAGCCTCATTTACGTATTTCTTCACATTCTTAATTTCAGTTTTAAGCCCTAATTTCATATATGATTGTACTGTCATCAAGAATGTGGGGATATTGTGTCCTTGCCAGAGAGACGAAATGGTTAGCACTGTATACTGATAAGATGATAGATAGGAATATCCTCACCAGTGGAATTTTCAAGGATAGAAGGGAGCCATCATAAAGAGTATAAAAATGCCTTGTCTCACAGAGAAAAGTGTTGTACTCTACAGAATATCCATCGACAGTCTCCTTGTGTGAACAAAGGCCACTTTTACATCTGAAAAGTCTGTCTGTAGAGACTTATGTTCACAACATAAGTAAGATGCCCATGTTGGTCTTGTTTGAAATCTGATAGCAGAGAGCACACAAGGTCATCATCTTCTACGCTTTTTGTGGAAAAAAAGGTTACATGGACACGTGGCATTATATATACTGAAGTCAGAGCTTCATAATATTGGTTACCTTCTCTCTTTACTCTATCTCCAGCCTTAAATGTAATTATACAGTGAAAGAAAGCTATTTGGCTTTGCCACTGATATGCCTAATTAATCCTGAAAATGTACAATGGATTTTAAGTGTCAGTCAGGTGTAAGGTGTAATTCCTTCACAGACACACACATTTAGTTTGATTTCCTCAGTGTATACTAGTAATTCTCAGTGCTGAAATTAGAAATGATCTACCTGTCTTTGAGCACTGCTGTTGAGGACCAAAGGAAGCCTTGATACTGGGCGCTATCTGAACAGTAAATTAATGGAGATTTATGTCAGATCAGACTAGACCAAAGGCAGTTTTGTATAAAGGGAGAAAAAAGGAGCGTAGTGATTAAAAAAAAAGTTGAACAAAAGGTGTTGGGTGGGGGGTTCAATTAGCTCTGGTTGTTTGATCTGAGTACCCTCCATAACTGCCAGTCATGAATACTGCTGTGCTCCATGCTGGCTGTGAAGAATCCATTAAATATCACTGGTCCTTTGCTGCAGGGGGCTGCTAAAACACCCAGAAACTCACTCACACAGCCGTTTCACATCCTCTAAATGTGCTCACAGTAAGCATTTAGAAGACTCAAAAAACCCCCCAAAAAACAAAAAACCACGAGTTACCAACCATTTAGCCTATACATAAAGAAAGACACAACAAAAGTCCTGATTGCACATTCGAAATAATAATCACTAACTGTACTCTCTTGCTCACGTGTAAAAAAACCCCTTTTCATATACAAAAGCTTTCAGCAACTGCACTTTTTTCCCATTTCCAGTGAACGTGAAATTCAGAACAGCACTTTATTGTGGCTCCCGCTCTCTTAGTCTTGTTAATAGTCTGTTTACTTCTATTTTGCTTTGCTTCTGTCAATCAATGGCTACACCCAGGGAAAACCTACAAAACCACAAAACAGCAACAAAAAAGCAGAACAATCTCCTCTTCTTTATTTCAGAAGCACATACACACACGCTGACTTAGCTGTTTCTTGAGCTAACATACACAATGCTAAAAACACATTTTAGTGTTTTCTGTTTGGCCTTTTCCCTCATCTAACTGTACATTTGTTGTTTAAAAGATAACCAGTTTTCAAATGTTGAAACAAGTTTAGCAACAGCGGTGGCAGCAAAGAATCATCATAGTTTGTTGTTTGTTAAATTAAGAAACCATCACACATGCTCATGTGAATTTTTAGAACTCAAAATACTTTTATTGACATGTGAAAGGCTCTCCTGGATCATGTTTCATGTCAGTTCTTCTCAATTCCTGGAAATTTACTTTGCTGCCAGCAAATTAACGTGAGCAGTAAACCTCCTCTATAAACGCTGCTTTGCAGAAGATTGATACGTTGGCCATATGGTAACAAATGAGCCATCTTTGGAAAGGCGTCGAATTTGACAAACCAAAACCAAATGAAAAAGCAGAACGACTTCGGAGCGGAACTTCGCAGTTAGGTTATGACTATATATATGTTTCTGATTATGAGAATCATTATGAGCACAACCTCTGACATATAAGATATTAATTCAAATTCACTTCAAAAAACACTTTATTTATCCCCAAGGGGGTGATTAAAAAGGAACAGAGAGCATCACATGAGACATAGAACATCAAACAAATATAAAAATAAATACAAAAAGTCAATATAAGAAAAAGTCAAAATAAATGCGATCTGGGGAGGAAGGGGAGGAAGGGGAGGAAGGGGGGGGGGGGATGTAATACTGGGGCAGGAAAGAGTTCACAAGCTGGACTGCTACAGGAACAGGTTGTCCAATAATTTTAGAGCTGATCTAATGGAGTTTATATTGATTAAGAAAACCTAACTTTAAAATGGTTATTTTTATGAGCTACTACCAGAATCAGGGGCTCAAGTGAATTGTTCCTAATCCTCTTTTATTTTTTTTTATCTTGGTTAAAATTATTAGGTGTTCAAATTATACTATTTACGTGCCAGCTTTATCTACAACCACTGCCATTAACCAACCCACACACAACAGCAACCCCGCACCAGGAATTATTTATCATCATTCACTATCTGTTAACACACGCACACATCAAAAAGTATTTATTTCACTGTCTTATTCCTCCTCCTCTTCTTTCTCTCCATCTGGTGCTTCTCTGTATTTTTAAACAGCAGAGATAAAAGCCCTCTCCCACCTGTTTTCTGACTGAGCAGGAGAGGCTTGTAAAAAAAAAAAAAGCATTGAGAAAATCAGCACGTTCACCAAAGTCAAATTTATAACTTTAGGACATTTATAATGCCACCTGGAATTAAATTTAATATCAATTTAATAACCACAATAAAAAGCCCAAAATCTGTCACAGCCAGTCTCTTTCTGATTAGACACAGCTGATGAGAATAGTAAAATTACATGTAGGCATAAGGAAAGATGACACTGGATGACAGTCTAAGAACAGGGTGTCCAATTGTGTATTAAAAAAAGAGATAAAAAATAAAATAAAGCTTGTTCCAAAAATGAGTAGCAGCACTACTCTGTTTCCATTCATCCTTAGCACAGTACACAATTCAGTTGATTTATTTAATCTTGATTTATTTAATTTGCCTCTTTCTCACTCTGTTGATCATAAGCCTTTGCTTTATCATAGCATCCAAGCAAAAAACAAATAAAAAAAAACTAAACAGGTTCCACAGTGCTGATACCACTGTGTCACCTGTGGTTCAGCATCCACGCTAAATCATAAAAACTGAAAGTAAGAAGACATATATTATCATTGCCCAATTGAAAATACAGTGGAATTAGTGCAACTCCTGTTTGAAACAAACTTTATGAAAGTAACTTTATAAAATTACAGGTTTATATAAATATGAATATAAATATGAATATAACATAACAGTATAAGGATTATATAAGTAACATAAAACATAATAAATAGAAAAAAGTGTAAATAACTGCATTTAATACAAAATGTTTAAAATTAAGATATTTAATATAGCTATATAGATTGTTTTTGTTTATGTTTTTGTTTTTTTGGTAGTCTAGCAGACAGCTCCTTAACCGACACTGACGGCAGCCACGTAGCAGTCAAAGGTCACGTCCCTAATATCGTATTTCAAATGTTAACCTTTGAACAAAATAAAATTATTATTATCATTATCATTAATCAGTTCACTGTAATGGGACCTCAGGCCACTAAAAATATAACAAGTGAACTTTTTGAAAAATTAGCCCCAATGGTCATAAACTTAACAAACATATTAACATACACAGTGAATTATGCGGGTAAAGTTTAAAAAAAAAAAGCTGTTTTTTACTTGTATATGACTGATTTTATACTAGCTTATTTGGATAATACACGCTCTATTACTTAAGTGGCTTAAGCATGTAAATAACGATGCAACTTCAGAATTTTTCTTACAGTGTCTTAGTGAACAGATTTGTGTTTTTGCCCTTTTTCTAATTTAACACATGATCTGGTCAGAGGCAGCATTCAGAATATAGCTAGCTAAACCCATAGCAGAAAATAAAAACTCCTAAATATACCTTTAGTAACCATAATAACGGTTGCTCCCTCTTTCCAACAACACATATCATAATTAACGAAATATTAGACTGGATGACTGAAGAGCAAATAAATAAGAAACGTGATCTAATTATCAAAACAGGTTGTTCTAATGATGGGAAAAATGCCAAACATTTGTGTTTTTTTAGAATCTGGACAGAACTTAGACTCTTATAAAGTCGTACAGTAGGTTTAGAAGGATGGCTGCAGTGGGTGATATTACCTTTTTTGACAAAATAAGATCTTGGAATTAAGTAGTGAGAGTAGCCTAATTAAATATAGGAAGCTTCACGTATGAATTATATAAAACTCAATAGTCTGGACCAGCAAAACCACAGCACATTTTTTTTTAGCTCTTCTTGTTCTGTGCTACTGCTTGATGGTGTCATTTCCTGCTGTTGTTTGTTTCTTTGTTGGATGGTTCACCTTTTAGCTACAAAGAAATGACACTCATTTGTAGTACGGTTCTTCAGCACACCACTTATGTGCAAAGTTGCCAAGACGGTGTAGCTTTCATGCTCATAAAGTGCTTTTGAATAGAACTGACAGAGAGGAGAATCAGTGGAACAGACATATGGGTGATGAAGAAATAGACATAGGGGCTACAGGCAGGTATAATAATCAGTCATCTCTCTCTCTCAGGTTATAATCTGTCCATTAGTCTCAGATGAGGAAGCATAACCACTCAATCTAGGCATTAATGGGACAATGCTTACATACTTAGACAGAGCCACTGAACCCGAGCCACTGAGTGATTGCCTTGGTGGTACAATGAATGAGACTTGAAGTTAGAGCTACAGTACGTGTCATGAAGAGCATCTCTCCATCTCCATCTCTTTCAATCTCTGATCATAGTGTGTGAATGATTGATACACCTTGGCTTATAGATTTATTTTATCATAAGCCTGAAGAATCAGTTCGGTACAGTGTGCACCACTCAAAATGTATTCATAGAACTCACTCTGTTCGACAGCGTGCTTGTTTTCCTCATGCATAACAAAACTAACATTGCATTATTTTTTATTTTTGACTTTGAGGCTGTGTGAAGACCGCGTGCAGGGTAAATGTATTAAAGCCTTTGTTGTCCATCCTCTTTGAATGGTCATCTTAATATTCAAGGACAGTCTTTGCATGTTTGGAGACTGTGACTGAATAAGCTGATTTTGGCTCAGAAGGCCGGAGCTGTACAGCATGCTAACCGCTGAGTATTTCACAATGTACATTTTCATGGGTTTCAATTCAGCCCTTGACAAAACTGCTGTTTTCTAGCTAACGGCACACATTTTTTAGGTTTTATAAATGCAAGCGTGTTTATGCAAGTCATACAACAGGGCCATTTAATTTAGTCAAGGTCTAATTTAGCTTCGAATTGATAGATTATTAACTTGACCTACAGTACAAGATACCTGCTCGCTCTAGCCAGATTCCACACAACATTTATTCAGTATAATCCAAAATATCCATTCTTAATGTTAATTATATCTTATAATTAGATTGCTTAGTGAATGAAATTGATTTTTTGGAATAACAGAGGATCGGCTGCATGCGCAGAACAGATATTAACCTGACGATCCACAGGAAATGAAGTTTAATAAATTAAAGTAAAATATGACCAGAGATTTCAAGGAAAAAAAAACCCTGCTTTACTGCAAATGATCTCTCAAAGTGAACGTGGAATCTGTATGAAACACCTCAGTGGTTTACTACAGTCCATTAGCCAAGGCATTACAGCCATACTGGACTGTTATGAATCTGGTGTTTACATCCATTACAGATTTCCAATTTCTTTTGCAGTTTCTACACACACACACACACACACACACACACACACACACGCACGCACGCACGCACACGCACACACACACACACACACACACGCACAGATTCAAGACCACCATTTTGATACAAGGATATATACTCTGCTGAAAGAGGAGAACCAAGAACAGTAAGAACAGAAGAATGAGAGGGTGCAGAAAAAGATGGGAGTTACAACAAAAGGACAGGGCTGATGTAAAAGTCTGAGAGGGATTACATTTGACACTTTGCTGGATTTACAAATTAACATAATCAAAGTCAGTATGTTGTGTAATCATGAGAGAAAGACTTTGGTTTAATCAGCTGAAACAGTGCTTCATTATTCTGTATGTCCATGTGTATGTGCCTGCATGGAGAAACATTCTGCAACTCTTTTGTTGCATGTTGAAATTGTTGTGCATCCTTATGATATCCTTTTTTCTAACTGTGTTTAAGTTAACTTTGTAGATTTTTTTTCCTTTTAAAAAATATGAAAATCTTTTTGAGAGTCATTTTAACAGTAATTAAGTAATTGGTCACTGAAATATATTAACACATATGTTCTCTGGTAGCCACATCACTGTTAATATCTTCTTTAATAGTTGCAATATGGGGCCAAATTTGTATTATGTATTTAAAAAGCTATAGAAAGGTGTGGACAGAGTTTGTGTATCCTTATTGTGTATTTCTAGGAGTTTCCCTTTGATAGCTCAAAACTTTTGGGAAGAGCATATTTAAATGAAACCTACAAATCTGATTTACTAAGGTGTACTGCAGGCAATTTGTTGCAAATTGCATTGAAGTCAGTGCAGTAAAAAGCATGTCTTTTTTTGCGCCTGAAGTGACTGTGATAGTTGCTGCTAGGACTGTGGATTTATTTGAAATGCCAGGGGAGGATGTTGTCAGGAAAAGCATGTAACTGGTGTGGGTGGATGGCTCAGTGCTCTGAGAGCGTTGCCAAAGCTTTGGATCTGTCATGTAACTCTTTACTGAGTCCAATGTTTTAAATGCACACGCAGTGTGACTTTAGCTTTTTTTTTTAACCTTGGATATCTTATATATAACACTGAAATGTCTGTCAACTTGCAGAAATTCATGATGTGTTAAATTGATATATAATATTGACTTTCATAAATACATGCTGCCTCATAAAGGAAAACAAAAGCAATGCATGGATTTACATACACCGCAGAGTAAGGGTAACTTCATACATATTTACATGGGTGAGGATCTCATTCTAAATAACGTTTCAAGTTTGTCTGCACATCATGCAGCTCAGATGTTACACACATATTTCAGGCTTATCGCATTTATCCAGAGAATCCTATAATACCTACTTATAAAGTCCCCAGCAAATTTTCACTTTACCCTTATACCAAAAACACATGGACTCTCCTCAGCGGAGAAACACTAAAACCTGTGCTTACGCTGTATTATTTTGGTAGGTAGATTACTCGCTCATTCTTTGGGTCTGGTACTGAATTTATGCTACTCTTTACTGGCTGGCTGTGTTAGAATTTAATGCATTGTTAGTAGATCACCCACAGAACTGTCCACTCTTATCAGTGCACTTTTGAAATTGTGGTCTCAGGTAAGTCTGTCACTTAGTGAATCTGACTCTTAGTCTGTCCTGGTCAACATTTGGGTAAAAGTTACTTAATGCATTATTTCAATGAGGATCCTGACAAAGGGGTCCTGCAGTTTGAATGTTGATATTTCAGTCTGCACTGTGTGAAACTACAGAAAGCTCTGTGGTGTGTGTGTGTGTGTGTGTGTGTGTGTGTGTGTGTGTGTGTGTAGTAGCTGCTGTCATGGACTTCTGTGCAGATGCATAACTCATTTCCACAGACCAGCCAGTCACCTTATGCATCATTTCCTAATTTACACTCCCCAACAACCAACATGAACACTCCCACAGATACATAAAACAAAATGTTTTAAGTAGCCTATCTTTTACAGCTGCACCCCTGCAGGCCTGTTGGTCTCAACACATTGTATGAACTGGTCTTTGGCTTGTTAGCTAAACACACAGACAGCAACTGCACAATTTTGACATAAAGAGTTGAAAAACAGACTACAGAGCCTTTTGTTTAAATATTAGCTACCTTGGATTCTGAAGAAAGAAATACAGTTATTGAACTCACATCCTTATTATTCCTAACTCATTCTTATGTCTGTCTAAAGCGGTAGATATTCAGGCATAACTGCTACTTGTTTTCAACCTGAATGATCATCTTATGCCAAATAATTAGTCTCTTTTTAAAATAAAAACCACAACTCTTTTTATTGTTATTTTTCCTTTTTACTTTGCACACTACTATATGTGGATATGAAGAAGCAAATCTCCCTTTTACTCATCCAGCAGACAAATAGAAAATCATATTATGATACTATCTTGCTTATGCCCACTTTTCTTCTTTGATTGTTTTGTTCTCCATAACAACTGAAAGAAATACAAAACTCTTCATCTTCAAAATGCGCCACACTCTTTTGCTACCTTTGTTTGTGTGCTTTTTAGTGGAAGTCAGTCAGTCTATAGTACACCTAGCCTCATCATTCTCTCCATGCACATACCACTAGACTGTATTTTATCATCACCACAGTCGAAAACGCATGATCATCAGTGTTACCTTTGAGCTTGTTTTGAACATCCAGGGCGATGTCTAGAGGGTAAAATGGCAGCACGGGATCATTGACCAGTCGGAGAATTGCTTCTGCAGTCATCTGTGGAAACACAGCCAAACAAATGGTTTAGTAAGTTAGCTCCACTTTCTTTTTTCTTGCCATTCCCGCATTCAGACATGACACCAGCATCCGTAGTAAGCATAGGTGGATAATTTTCTCAATTAAAAAAACCCAAAACAAAACAAACAAAAAAACCCAAAATAGAACTAAAACAGTAGTGGGCTAGCTAGGCTTTCTACTGTGCCAGTCATAAGGCTTACATGTGTGCTACACCTTTTACTAAGTAATTCTTCTGTCAGATTATGATTGCCAGTTGATTGGGTTTTTCTTTACTTCATGTTTTCCTGTCAAAGTTCTCTTGTCAAATGAATTTTAAATGAGAGATTACAGATTTGGAACGGGTGGTTGGTTGGCTGAAGTCCTTGTGATTGTCATCGCCAAAAAAAAGCTGTACTTCACCACTACTGATTGATTCTGCTGGTTCCAATGACCCTTTTTATTACAGTATGGTAACTGGATACCAGCTAAATTGAAGCTATTTATATCATTATTCTCATTACATAATATTACTGTAATGAGCCCACTTAATGACTTGTCACTTTGTATCAGTCCCATGCATATTGCTAATAGGCACCTCCTCTACGTTTGAGCAGCTTAAGGGGCTATTATTATCTACTTATAATCACTGATGAACACAGAGTGGCACAGATAATGTAGCCATCTAATGGTTATGTGAAAACCTATGTGAAAAATTTGGTTTGCAAATGTTATTGTAAGCTAGCAAACTCAGCTAAATAGTATGGAAGCCCGTTTCCGCCACTAAAAAAAAAAAAAAGTATCCATAACTCGAAATTTCGAGTTCTCTTTCTCAAAATTTCGAGTTAGCTCTGGTAGTCAGTAATCTACGTGAATGATATCATTTTCTTGTTATCCGGAGGGATATGGTGCAGAGGAATGTGCACTCAAAACTGGATCACAACAAATTGGCGCTTTCGAGAGTACCTTGGCTGATAGTAATGCCATGTGATTCAGCTGATAACACAAAGATTTCATCATTTGTGAAGCCACGCTGAAAATACTCAGCAATTTGTGCAATTTGTGCATTCATGGCTGTAATACTGGTAGCTTAGCTGTAGCATTTGTAGCTGAGGGCTTCAGCTTCCGGGTAACAAGGAAATGACGTCATTCATGTAGATTACTGATTGGCAGAGCTAAATCGAAATTTCGAGAAAAGTAACTTGAAATTTTGACTTATTAACTCAAAATTTTGAGAAAAGTAAGTGAAAATTTCGAGGTACTTTTCTTGAAATTTTGAGTTAATACGTTGAAATTTCGAGCAAGAAAACTCGAAATTTCAAGTTATGGATACTTTTTTTTTTTAGTGGCAGAAACGGGCTTCCATACAATAGAGCCAAAATAATGTATTGCATGTATTGCAAACTTTTAACTGTTACAGTTCAATGTCAACTTCCATTGATCCAGTTGACTATCTCTTCTAACTCTTACTGTCTGCTTCTGTTGGCACTTAAACCTAGAAACACTTTTCAACAGCCACCACTGAATGTGGTCATAGCAACTTAGCAGTAAGTCACCTTCTGGTGGAATGTATGTTACTGATAACATTCAAAAAAAGGCAACCTCTTTTCAGGTTGGTTGCTTTCTTCTTCTAGGATTTGGTATACATCATAGTCCTATCCAGCTGGAAAATTGCAACATGTTTTTGGTCTTTCAGTGCCTTTAAGAGTATAATCCACATTCAGCAACAACACAAAATCAAAAACAATGAAGCTTAAATGAAAGAAATGAATCACCTTCACTTTCACGCCAACATTTTAACATCAGATTTTTAACACCTTTCGGTTATGTGTGTAGAATATAATTGGTGCTGAGGAGGATGTAAAATTTCAATGAGTCAGATCATGTCTTGTCCTTTAAGCTATTGCCAGCCACAGATCTGATTCTGCACCCAATAACTTGGTGGTCCAGATTGTAAATTAAAAATCTGACACTCTATGCAACATTTTGCTTTTCATACTGATTAGATAACAGCTGTCTTGTGAGGGAAAATAAATAATTGGGGCACCTTTGGCTGCAATGTGAGCAAGCATTTATGGAGATTCCCGCTTGTTCTGGCACCCCATACTGAGAAGCATCATCCAAATTACAGAGAGTGTCTGTCTGGCTCTGCTCTCACACTGAAGTGTCTGTCATCTTGATGCAAACAGATCACTGCCACTGATTCAGCCACTCTCTTCACAGGTAGAGGACTTGGCATGGCTTCCACTTGTTTTTTATTGGGTGTATAACATCACAGTGAGCTAACCAATTACTTGGTATAACATCACAGCTGTGACTATGGATATATCGACTCTTACCCTCCACCTAGACTATATTCTTCTTACAGAAAGTAAACCCAAGTACATCCTATTTTGTATTTCACAGTGACACGTTGTAACTAGAATCACTTTTATCAGCCAAAGACATCACAAGAAAGATTTAATCTGAGCCATGTTCATTCGCACATTAAGATGCAAGATAGAGAACGCGGTCTGTGCCTCTTTTTTTCACCTTTCTTTTCGGTGGAAAACTAAAAAAGGCACAAACGCCTTTCAAACCTGCTTTAATGTTTCTGTTTTTACTGGAGAGATGTACACAAAAATTAAGTGAGTGGATGGCACGGAGTGCTACCGTTCCAGGTGGAATTACATCGTGGATGTTTGATGACCATATAATTAAAGAATTTCAAATTAGAACCAGAATCTTACGGTAGATTATTTTATGTCTCTCAGCCAAAACAGATGAACTCAGTATCATTGATTATCATCTTTTAATGGCACCTTTATAAGGCTCTGTGATCCTTGGAGAAGTGTTGTGTGCATTCATGTAGGTGAAACTTTGACCTGCACCACCTAACTTAGCATTCATTTCAACCACTTCACAGAATAAAGCCTCTTTTAGCAAGTTAATAATGCAACAACAGCAAAAAAAGAGAAAAAGTTCAGAAATGATCAGAAACATGTCAAAGACTTCAAGTGGGTAATCTTGCAAAGCCAGCTGAGCATCTCTAGTATGGGAAAAACTGAAGTGGCAAAAACTCAGTAACCACCTGCACTGCCAATGCAAGCTATATTTGCTTTGCAAGTCTAGTTGATGTCATGTAAAAGCAGAAAAGTCAAAAGCATTTGTGTGCACAAGACTGCATATGACTAATTCTTGGAGGCATTAAGCACCAGTGAAGATCTAAAAAGTTTTAACAGAAAAAAACTGAAAATGATTCATTTGTTTTTTTCCCAGAGTTATTTGTGAGTAAAAGCTGCAAAGTTTTCTTGTTTCCAATTTTTGAGCAGAATACAATGACGGATCCTTCTGAAATCAACAGATGGCCCAAACTGGTAGCGGCTGATACTTAGTAATGCCAACAAAACACAAATGTATGCACACTTTTAGTGTCGGGAGTTTATCAAACCAGTCTAAATGTATATTTTTGACTTAGAGAGAGCTTATGACCGGGCTGGGAGATGCTTCAGGAGTATGAAGAACTCGCAGCGCAAAGGCGGCAGTCTTTGCTAAGCATTCATCTTATCTCCACTCCTGTTTGTGATATTTTTGGAAAGGACATCAAGACACAGTAATTGTGAAATAGTCTAATGGCATTGGGACAGGGAGGCCACATTTCTGATTTCACCCTGCAATGTACTGTTGTCATGAACTTTGGGTAATGTCCAAAACAGCACAACCACAAATAGAACCAAAGGAAACCAGTTTACCCTCACGGTTGTCGCGTTCATATATGATACGAGAGAAAATCGAAAGTCTCTAGTTGCTCGAGAGTAAACTTACTGCTTCTCAACTTTTGCATGAATGGAAAATACACGCAAAAGCTACATTATCAACGCAATATCAATTCTCACGAATCAAGAGAGTGGAAATTTCAGCTTAAATTTACATCTATATATATATATATAGATATATATATATATCTATATATATACGTGTGTGTGTGTCATAAATATATATTATTGTCTGAAATGTGCTTTGAAAATAAAGTTGCCTCTTCTAAAATGTAGAAAAAGAATAGATAAGTAAAGGTCAGTATGCAATACGTCTCTCTCTCTCTCCCTGTTTGTGTGTGTCTGTGTGTTCCAGTTGACCTGTTTCATTTCTGGCCAGTGAGCCTCAAGTCTGACTCCAGTTGAGCAGACTCTTGGATGGTAACCTCACTACCAGGTTCATCCGCTCAGAGGCACACATCACTCATGCAAGTGTGAACACGCCCTCTCCGGGCCCTCACAGGTTGAATGTGTTGGAGGTCAGCTTGGCTAAGACTGGATTGAGGAGGAAGGGCAGACTGCCAGAAACTACAGCTCTCACATTCACAGATCCCTTGTGTAACTTGTTAACATCAGTATTTGATTTTCATCTGAATGTTTGCCATCTTAATGGAATTATTGGAAAAACCCAAATCATGTAGAGGTGGTAGTGGACCACAAGCTCACATGAGCATCTCTCATGCTTATAATGTAAGCTAAAATGTTTTTCACTTTATTTAAAACGGATGATTTCCACTTTTCAGATAAGTCTATTTTTTGAGTCTTCCTGTAAAAATGAATGGTTGAAAGGTATCACTGTAAAAAAATAAAAAACACTGATTTTAATTGAATACAGACAAAATATTATATAGTGGAGGTAAGTCTTTTCTCCTGTAAAGTGAACAAAAACACACTTAATTCTTCATGTTATTCATGATCAATGTATTAAAATAAGTAAATAAATGTTGCAAGTCTTGGTTCTTAGTCTCGGGTCACACAAATATACATTAACTTTCACTTTTAAGCAACAAAAATCGATATCACGCTGCTGACGTAATATGGACTTTCTTTTAAAATAAGCTTGCAAAGTGTCCTTCAGTCAACACTTAGCAGGCAGCTAAAAATGCATAACTTAATATCTTTGTATTTGTTTTTACGCAAGTCGGATTTAAACCATTTTAAACTGTAGTTCTGATAAACTAAACTGGAAATACACATACAGAAAATACGACAAATTAAATAAAAACGACAACACTAAGTGTCTCGATTAGATGTTGGGCAATTACCAGAAAAGCTTCCCTGACATTGACTCTGTAAGTCTCTGGATCTCCACTGAAGGAATGGAACAACTCTTCTTAGAGATATTTCCTCTTTTGAAGTCAACTGATTACGCTGCTGAAGTAGTCTGCTGATTTTCCCCAGCAGCTTCAAGGACATGGATTTATTATCCACACATTAACAAACAGTGATTACGCGGTTGCCATCACAACAATGAAGGTGGAGAACACAATCTAAAACGCTGGTCCAAAATCTTCCATACATGTTTAAACTAGTTGATATCTAGAAGCCACTGCATTCGATTTACATAATCTTCAAACAAGTAACGACCCCTCGCTGCCTTATGGATGGGAGCAGTGCCATCCAGGAAGTGATCACTACCATAAGGATAAAAATGTTTCATCTTAGGAGAAGGTGGTCACTCAAAATGAATTTAAATTGTTTTATAGTGATCCCTTCCTCTAAAAAAACAAGTGGATCCAAAGCATGCCAGTAAAAGTAACAGTAACAGAGGCATTCTCATTGTAGTGGTTAAGGGCTTTCCCATTTATTTGTCTCCCTTCTCTACATAATGCGTTTTTGCCTATGTGATCTATGGCATCTAACTCATTTGCTAGTATTTTGAAAATGGCTTACAGTGTACTGCACCTCTCTGCGCTGTTGTCACTGCCACTGAAATCAATCTGGCAGAGGGAAAGATTAGAGCATTGATTTGAAGCTGGTGAGTAATACTACTGCAGAAAGCATACATCAAAAGCCTGTAATGTGGTGGGACAGAAAAGGCCGTTGATTTCTTATTTATGGCCTTATTTCTGGATGGTCTCTTTCTAAGGCTTAGGCGAGAGAGAAAAAGGGAGAGGGGAGAGAAAGATGGCAAGAGATAATGATGGAGGAAGAAGGGCAGAAAAGAGGCTGTAACATAACAGAAAGCAAAAGACAAGCTAAAGAAAGCTGACAGCTCGACTGGAGTGGAAGATTAAACAAACTAGTCTGAGCATCTCTTCTCACGTTCCCCTTTTTTCACCTCTTCTTCTATCATCTTCCCTTCATTTCCTTTCCTGACCTGACCTTTGAGATTTTAATGAAATCAACCGCATCCTCCTAAGTAGCGTTTGGTGGATGAAACACGCCTCACTTGCCGTCACAATCTCTATTTACCCAAGATAGAAGAAAGAAAAGCGAAAAGCTTTTTAACTGACCAAAGCCAGTTCTTATTGACAGTTAACTGGACACATGACCCAGAGTGACCTTTGAGATCTGAGTGAGCCCTCAAGTAAACCTCAGGTAAAAAAAAAAAAAAGTACAACAGCACCAAAAAGTAGCATTAGTAGTATACGTGCAAGACAGAGCATAGTTTCTAAGCAGGTGTAGGCAGGTACTCACTTCTCAGTAATTATCAAATTAATTCAGTGGGTAGAGCGCCTCAGGTAATTATATCGACTCACTCTGTGCAGGAAAAGGACATGTTTGATCATTTTTTGTATATTGCAGTTATTGCACTGTGGCAATAACTGCAATATAGCTGTTTGATTAGTAATTTTATGTGATTATTGAATTTAGAAAAATTTATATAGCCATTTATTGGAACGTGCTTAACTCAACAGTGGTCATGACAATGATGAAATATACTTTAACCCAAACCACAGCCATTTCATAAAGTTGTTTTTAAAGCTTAACATCAGCTCTTCTCAAGTCCAAAATTGCCTTAGTTGGTGAATAAAAGCACCCACACCAAAGGACAGTGTTTATCACATGTTTGAAGTGTTTATCTCAGTGACGCCTGCAGCTTCTGACAAAATGGCAACGTTGATATCTTGAGATGAGAACAAGTTATTTGTTAGACGACCAAGAATACTAATTGGAGTGAGATACATTTTCACAATATCTTCAGATATTATAAAAATGGATTTTTAGTTAAAAGCAAAAAACCAAAAAACTGGGGCCTTTATTAGCTCAGTGGGGCACTAATGGGGTACACATGTTCCACATGTGTCTGGCTATTTTCAATAATGGATGCGTAACTTGAAAAGACTCATTAACAGTGGGGTCTGGTGGAAAATAGGAAAAAAAAGAAAACATTTGAAACACATTTCCTGCATCTTGCACCACGCATTAGTTTGATTCCAAGGAACAACCACCTACTTGTTTCACCATATCAGCTTTGCTTTCTTGGATAATGTAGCAATAAAACATAAATCCATAAAATACCAGAGGTAAATCTGAAATCCTGATCCTTCTATGGATCCGTCCATGTGAGTCAATATCAGCTATACTACACAAACAAATAGATAAACGCAGGATACCGACCGAAATGTCACTTTAACATTTGTTTGGCTGGAACATGTTGTTACATACATTTTTAATATGCTGACATTATGAAAAATATCAGCCACACAGTTGACCTTTGCCAAAATGATCTTTGCGTATAAATATACTACATGCCGCAGGTGCAACTTCCTGTTCTTTTTAGATAAACTCACAATTACTGTGTTTTTATATTTCTCTTCCTTCTCTATTCTGCGTGATCTTTTTGTTGAATAAGGACTTCTGTCTTTTCTGTTGTGATCTCATATGAACAGCTACAAAAAAAAGAATTCAAGCATGTAGTCTATGTAAGGGATAACAAGGGAGATACTCACTAATTATTACACGTGTATGTCACACAGCAAAATAACAAATAATTCATAAGCTGTGTAGTGATGCACACAAATCCCACGTTTTTAAATATTAGTGTGTTTGTATTTTTTGGTTAATTGATTTTTCCATTTTAGGATATAGATATTATTTTTTTACATTTTTCTATGCATGCTGCCTAGCATTCTCTTCAATCATAGGTATGATCATTGTCTTCACTTTTGTCAAACTGGTGTTTGACAAAAGTGACTTGGACTGACCTGAGCACCAGGTCAGTCCAAGTCTCTGTCTGCGTCTATATTACTTTATTCAGTAGCAAAGAGGAGTGGGTATTTGAGCCAGTGAACAAACTGTTTGCCCACATTCGTGCCTACAGCCAAGCATCTTTCAGCTGCTTCCTTATTCTCACAGGGTCGCCACAGTGGATGGATCCACATTTATGATTTGGCATGTGTACAGGTCACCAGTCTACTGTAGAGTCAACACAGAGAGACAGACAATCATCCAAGCTCACATTCACACCTACGGGCAATTTAGAATAACCAGTTCTAAAGTGGACATAACCCATGAATGAGGCAAAGCTGAAGCACCTGGAGAGAACCCACACGAGCATGGGAAGAACATGCAAACTCCACAGAGAAGGCCACCAGCTGGCATGATTGAAGCTAGCAACCTCCTTGCTGTGAGGCTACATTGAAAAGCATGATTAACATCATTAGAACATTTCAGAATTCTGCTGTAGATAAAGAGTGCAAAATGAAACACTGTCACTTTCACCCTATATTTACAAATGTAACCTTCAGAAAGATCCAGGTAGTATAGGTTTTTGAAAATAAGACACAGATTGAAAATTGCAGTGAAAGAGACTTTTATATGCAGATTTTTGTACAGCAAACGTTTGAAACCAGAACAGAGGACATGATGAATTGAGACTGATGCAAACAGCAGAGGGCTCTGCTGTGACATGCTACATACATTTCTTTCCCCCTCTCTCTCACATATACACAGGAGAAGCTGGTGAATCCTCAATGATGCACAGCCGACACATCCTCTCAGCCAACTCCTGTCCTGTCCAGATTGGTAGCATCATTTGCAATGCCGGGCTACATAAATGCATGCATGCAGACTTCCAGAGTTGCAGCGTTGCCTCTGACGCGGTCATACACGCACACGTCCCCACAGGCACACATACACAGATGAGGCTGGTGGGAAAATAAAACGATGATGGTCAGATGGGCGTAGGGAAGAGGCAGAGCAGGTGACGAATATCATTTTCTTTTTCTCATTCAGTGAAGTGGTAATTCTGCCCAAGTCTACAATCTTACTCGCCTGCCTGCCTGTTTTCCCCCCAGGGCATGTGGAGAGATGGAGAGATTCTCCTCTGATTCAGGACGCCCAGTTCTCTGGGCTAAAATAGGCCTCATGAATAAACCATAAACTATGTAGTTAAGTTATGTAACAGCAGCACATGAATAGATGCAGCATGTTAAAGTACAGTAGAAGGAGTGATGCTCAGTTTCTCTATTCAAACTGTGCTCAAGTGGATAAACAAACATTATTGTATACATGCGTAGCTTCTAAAGTGATAAAGTGGCACTCTAAAATAATTCCACATAGGTAAATGTCTCCTCTCCTGCTGGTACTCACTGAGCTCGCCTGAGGACGCATAATATTCTATTCTCTAGTTAGGAAGACATTTTCTGCCACAAAGAAAAAAATAATCCAGGTTGGGAGAATGTGTTCAGCACATGTAACCACCACAGCATGAACTCCAAACTGAAAAATCATTATGTCAGCATGTTCTTAGGAACAAGGTTGGACACAAATTTTAACAAGATCAGTTAGGATAGACTTAAGGGGTGTCCAAACAGGAGGAGACTACCAGTGTGGTATTTGGAGACCACAGGCAAAACACCCATTAGAGATGTGAAGCAGCCTAAGTCAAGCTTTTAAGGCTGATAAAGATGAGAGAAAAGTGTAAAAGAAATGTAATGAGGTGGTAAATACAAACATTCATAGGGATTACTATGCCAACAGATTCTTAGCTGTCCACTAGTGACCAACCCTCAGTTACCAATGTGCCATTGGGCTTAATCCTTCATAACATCAGCTGGCTGTGGAACTGGCAGCCTACTTTTATGTGACACTGTACACTGACATTATGTGTGTTTAACAGTACAAGTTGAACATTACTGAAATTACTGGAGAATCAGAACTGTCTCTAACATTGATAGCAAAAGCAGGCCAGGTACGATACAGCCTTTTGATCACTACAGTTTGTTACACTGAAGTGATTTCAACATTTCAACAGGGAGCGGAGCATGTAGCGTGATGATGACAAGCCTCTTATGGTCAAAACTTGGGGCTTGATGTGGGGCTGCATGGCGTCAACGAATTAGCACGGTTAGCTCGTTAACGCGTTAGTAAAGCCCCACGCACGGGGCGATCCGCGCTATCTTGCTAATGGAGATTTGCCGCGTTAATGCGGTTATGGCGTTAACGTCATTTTAACGAGATTAACACTGACAGCACTAAAATGAATATGTTGGTCATCCAGGTCATAGTAGTCTAAAAAGCTTAATGGGTTTTCGCAAAACTTAAAGAAGTCCAGTTGCTTTCTTTCTAGGCTCCTTAAATAAATGAATAAAACTCTGGTGAAAATCTCGATTAGTTACCAAAAACTATGAAGGTATTCCATTCACTAGTTGTTAAGATATTTCAGTCTCAACCAAACTGATGGACAGAAGAGCTTTGCTTCATCAGCAAATTCAAGCTGTTTTGCCAGCATGCCGTACATCTGATGAAGTGGCATATGTCAAGCTTTCACAAAGATGACACAGAGGGAGAAATGAGTACTCGGTGTAATTATAGCGCTGAATCCTTTTAGTTGTCATTCTGCAGGAATTTTCCTCATAATTTCTGACAGAACCGGGACTGAAATGAGAGACATGATTTATTGTCTTAAAAAACAAACATTATCCATCACTTTACTGGAAAAGAGCAAAGCTAACATGGAGATTTTTTTTTAATCAAGTCTTTTTCAAAGTGTTCCTGTGTAGTATGTAACCTTATGGTTAGCTGATATGCTTCCAGAAAGCCTCCTTCCATCCTCTGTCAGTAATGATATCTCTGCTTTTTCTCCCACTCAGAAAAACAAAAAAAATGTAAGATATTGTGAAAAAATGTAAGATGGTGATCACAGCCGGGGTGAAGTCAACTCAGGGCAACACAGCATAGGGATTAAAAAACAAACAAGCTGTGGACTCGAGTTGAACTGGGGTTCAGCTGGCAGCTATGCTGCTCTTGTGACAATGAGCCGTCTGCTGCCTCCAGGCCAAGAGGAAATCGCACTTATGTGCCAGAGGAGAGCTTTCATCAACGCTCAGTGTTCAAGGTTCAAGTGTGTTTGTAGAAAAATAACAAAATGAGTAATTAGACTTGCCAGAGAAGGGTAGGCAGGGTACAAAAACTCTTGTAACAAGGAAAGAAATAATTCTTGTAGAAGCCCTCAGCTTGAATTACGATGACTTTCTAAAGAACAAGCCTGAAAGAGAAACTTTTTGTCCTTATGGATACCAGAATAAATTAACTAACTGTACCTTCTGTTGCTCTTTGGTGTATTAACAATAGCTATAATTAAGTATTTCTTTAAACTATCACTATGAGGGAGTTCCATTTTACATTACTTTGATTGTATTTTCAGGCAAAAAGACTCTAATTTGTTGCATCTACTGATTCAAATGTAGTAATCAGCTACTCGTGCGTCCTTCTAGCAGACTGGGAAATAGTATGTCAGATACCACGGGTGTGTGTGGTGTCTGCAGCTGTCAAAGTCCGCGCCTGCAAGCGTCTGCAGTCTTAGTCCAAGGCTGACAGAACGCCACACACAACAGATCTGATTGTGGGTAAGTGAAGGAATGGGTGGGCTGAGTAGCACATAGACTACACCATGGAGTCCCTCTTTTTCCAGAAAGAGTCAAAATGGTGCCTTATCATAACTATGAGTAAATATAAGATAGATATACAGGTTTATGTTCGGGGGAGATTTGGTTCTGAAAAGATTAAGTTTATACATAGAAAGTAAGGTCAGAGAAAAAAGAAATCACACAAATCAAATGTATTAAAGTCCAACCCAAGTTGGACCCACCCTGTCTGTACTCTAAAACTTTCTCAGTGAGGATTTCTCAGGGGTGGTGCTTTTGCAGGTGATGTGTTTTTTAATTTTTCCTGCTCCTTCTTTGTAATAAATTTAATGCCCCGCATTATTTCTTCCTTAAAGTTGTGATGTGTGAATCCTACCCGAGTGTTATGATGATGATGTGCAGAGTGTTAGGATTTGTTCAGTTCAGGAAAATAAATCTTTTAACTATATAAATAATAGATGTGAGTTGCCTTCACTTCCTTGACTTACTAATTATCTAAATGAGACCAAACACTTAGGTAATTCTTGCCTTTAGCACGTTTGGAAAAATTTTTGCACACAAAAAATTCTTTGCTGCAATTTATGGTGTTCCTAGGCACAGTTGCCAGGTGATTTCTGACATGACTGCTCAGCTTCCACACTCATTAATACAAAAAAGTCACACACAGTGCTGTTCATGCAAGAACTCATCCACAGTCAGCACCCATAGCCAGTGCCAGGACTAATATTTACAGACACATAACATGCAGTGAGCTGGTTTCTGGAAGACATCTTTTCCCTGCTTCAACGAGTCTGAGCTTTAATAACAGATGATCCCATCGGCAGTATTTCTTTCTGCACACATTATGTGTGTGTGAGTGTGTGTGCATGCCCATATTACTGACACCGCACAAAATCAAAGCAAAAAATCTTTCTCCCAAAGACAAGCAATTATGAGCACACATAATTGGCAAAGCTTTATTGGATAAACACAGAGTTAAATCCCCATTACTCACAAGTGACTGCGACATCAGTGAAGGTGAAATACAGATGGATCTGAAAGCATTTAACCTGTCAGAGCTATTAGATGTGATAATCATCATCATCTTTAGATAATGGTAAAAGGAAAACAAACACAAAGCTGTTAGTGCAAGAAACTACCAAAGATGCGGGGCTCTGTTTGCTTTTATCTCCATGTCATTGAATGGAGGAAAAAAAAAAGAAAAAGAAAAAAGTCAGAGAAGAAACTCATTTCCTCCACAGCGCCTCCTTTTCGGGCTCCGCTCATGTACTGGAGGACAATTTAAGGATGTGCCAGAGAGTGACTTTGCTCCAGCTTGTGCTTTTTATCTGCTCGAGGCCTTGTTAGATCATAGAGCGTGACATATTGGGGAGAAGTGAATAAGAACCCCAGACATAGTGCTAATTAATTCACACTTTGGCGATCATAAAAGCTCGCCCCCATGCCTCCTGTCTCTGTATGGCGTTGCATGACATATGTAGCCTGGAAGATTGATACTGCAAATGACGGCATTCAGCCATGCTCATTACAGAAGCAGATGGTTGTATCTTTGTGCGCGTGTGTCTGTGTTTGCTCATGTAGGTGTGTGTGTATGTGTTTGTGCTTCATGAGAGGTCAAAACCCAGCATAGGCAAATATAGACAGGCGGAGACTGACAGATTGCCGTGTAGCATGTGCTTATTACAGAGCACGGGAGCGTGCACTGTGAGTAGGTGTGTTCCTGCAGTTAGTGACAGCTTTTTTCTGAGGGCAAGATTTACTGTTTACATTTGTGTTATTGATCAAACAAGCAGAAACTGCAGTTTTCCAGTCATCTAAAGAGCACTTCATCTGCAAGCAGTGAACTGCATATCACCCATTTGTTGATATGGATTTAAAGGGGAATCATGTAAACATCAGAGCAAGCTACATAAGTGTGACTGACAAAGCACCAAGCACTTTACAAGGGTCATTCTACACTGAAACGCCTTGCCATTCGACAAATATGGTGCGTGGGTTAAAGATACTGTTTTTGGGGTGAGACTGCATCTGCCAGCTCTTTCTACGTTGAGTTTGCCGTTGATAACAGACATTAGTATTTGAGTGTTTGATTTAATTTCATTATAAATTCAATTTAGACAGAATAAGGAAAAGAAGCATGTGCAATTTTCATGTCCGTGTCTCATTCATAGACATGAAAATTGCACCACATTGTTACCTCAGCGAACCGTGCCACTCATGTAATCTTGCTGTATTAATGTCAATACAAATATCAAAAGATCTTTTCACCGTCTGCTTTTGCAGAAAATGGGACACCTCACACAGGAAATCTAGGGTCCATGTTGGAAGCGATAACCACTGCAACAATGCCTCAGATGCATGAGTAACTATCCTGTTAGCATGGACAGAGCAAGAGGTTCTGTGACTGTCAAATTAGGTAAGCACTGTGACACTTAAAATAGCTAATTAACCTGCAGTACTGCAGTCACCCTTCATTTCTTTATATTTTTGTAAGTCAAGCAATTTACAGTACATAGAGTACATAAGGTAAAAATAGAATTTGTACAATATTATCAAGCCTGACAGTCAATATTTAGTATGACCACCTTTATTCATCAAACTGTCTTAGGCAAGCTTTTTTTAATAATTTTTTAAAAGTAGTCTTCAGGACATTCAACGCTCTTCTTTGGATTCTGGTTACATTCTCTGTCAAGATGATCCCACATTACCTTAATAATGTTGATGTCCAGGCTCTGTGAGATCATTCCATACAAATAGTATTCCACTGTATGTTTTTGTATTAATGTATGCTTTTACAATGGCAATGATTTATAGATGGCTGTAGACACTCACTGTCATAACTTTTCCCCTACAACCTCCATATATACTGATGATAATTTGAACCAAAACTTTTTGGGATTCATCGATCCATAAGACCTCATACCACAGTCCAGTTATTATGTGGGATACATTGGTCTTTTCTTTCTGTTTCCAAAAAGCAGAAGTCAAAAAAGTCAAAAGAAAAACCTCCAGAAAGACTAGAGAACTATCGTTCAAGACCACTTTCAAAAATAACAAAAAACATCTGACTCATTGGAAGCAAAATATAAAGAAAAGAGGGGAGACTCAAGACTTTTGCACAGTACTGTATATTAAACCATTTACTGCAATAAGTTGGGGGAAAAAACAATGTGCATGCCAATAAAGACATGTCTTTGTTTTCTAGCTGTATTCTTTTTGTAAATTAAGCAATTTACATATTCACATATTTAAAGTGCTGGTGTTAAATCTTTTATAGTAATTTCATTAGTGATTGGATAATTAGCTCCTCTCCTGTCTCTGTAGCCCTGGAGGCTCATTCATCAGTGGTGAGAACAACTGCAGTAGATAATTCCTGGATCACCCTCATCTGTCATGGTTTATGCAGGTCAGGTGCAACTGACTCTGGGGCTCAGGCTCAGTAGCAAGTGCATTTTTTCATTGCAAGTGTTTTAGCATAATTTTACCTCAACTTTGTACAATATCAGTACATTCTTTGTGTATGACTAGTGCTGCAGTAAAGTACTAGGAAATACTAGGAAAGTTGGGATTTATCTGTCAGCACCACCAGGTCTAGTAGATGCTTTAGCACAAGACATAACAAAGACATGTTTATTGATTGCTGTTTCTTGGTTTTTCCCTAAACTGAATTCATCTTAGGTTTGTTTGGTGTGATTTTTACAGACACTGAGCAAGAAGTAACATAGCCAGAGGGGTGCTGAGTTTAGACTGTTCTCTCCTGGAGGCATGGACATTGACTGGCTGGTCATCTCAGATGTTAGTTGATGAGATGAATAGCAAGAACCACCAAAAACTGTTGCTATAGGTATGTGTTTTTATATGCACCAGCTAGTTGTGGCGTTTAAATAGTGACGTAAATATCACAACTTAATAAAGCAACATCAGAATAATTAAAAACTTTGAGCCCATCTACATGTGATGTCTGCACAAGAATGTGCAAACAATTCCATACACACAGAGGTTCAGAGGGTGACATTTGCAATGTGCAAATTATATTACAAGGCAGTTTTGTGGGTACATGCTGAAACTGGCTGATCTAGTGCCCTTGAGTAAGTTACTCAACCTTGAAGCTCACTGAACAGCTTCCAGGGCAAGTGGTTCCATATTGCTGTGTTTGTATAAAAGCTTGTCTCAGCGGGGCTTTGATGTGAGTGTCAGCAAAACAATAGCAGGTCTTTCAGAATACATCAACCTATGTAGAATCCTTACACGTCCTCGTGTTATACCGTTCAGACAAGTGCATCTGTTGTCCACACGGCCATTGCACAAACTGACAGGATCAGATGAAAGGTATGCTAATACCTGGGAAATATGAAAATCTATAGAGTATCAAATCCATAGACCTCAGAATAATTCTGTGTCCTATATACTGTATCACCTGCTGCTGCAGTGGTAGGAGACTTCCTGTAATCAAGTCAGGAATCATGAGAAACAGAGTTTAGAAGGACAGGGCAGGAATTGATGATGGAAACAGAAATGATACAAGTAGAATGAAGGTTGGAAAGAATGATGAGGTTATGTGAAGATGTGAGGAAAGAAGAGTTGGAGGAAAAGGGAAAGGAACAGAGAAGTAAAACATCAGAAAAAGAAGAGCGTAGATGGGAGCGCCATTAAAAGAATCAAATGCTCTTTGTGCTCTCAGAAAACATATGGTGCTCCTGCTAACTCAAAGAGCTGTGCAGAGTCAATTGAAGTGTGCATTGCAAAAGGAAGTGAAGAATGTGGCAGGTTTTTAGGAGACTGTCCCAGATTTGAAGTGATGAGAACACACACAGCAAAAGTCCTCTATGTGTCCCTGGTGGATCATTTGCTCTACATAATTCTTGGCATTAACACTTGTCAGCACTAACACATGACTGCTACCTCAACCATCTTATTGTAGCACGGGTAACTTACAGTTTATGTGGTCTTAATTAAAGTGCGTCCCACCGCCCCAAAAAAACCTAAGAAATACATTTGCAGGGAAAAGTATGTAGTGAGAAATAGACCAGTTCTTATATAACACTTTTCTACTCTACGTCAGCACTCAAAGTGCTTTATACAACTTGCCTCATTCATCTATTTACACCCATTCATGTGACCACCGCAGAATTTTCTGTATAATTCTGTATCACTATGGCCTAAAACGACAAATGATCCAACATTCCCCATCTGTGAGTATAAGAACCTTTGCATTCAGTATCTGGTGAGATCCATGTGTCTGGCAATAACTGCAACTGTACAGTTATGGTAGCTTGTTAGTAATCCTGTACACCAGCGGTCCCCAACCTGTTTTGCACCACGGACCGGTTTATGTCCGACAATATTTTCACAAACTGGCCTTTAAGGTGTCGCGGATAAATACAACAAAATAAAACCAGTACAGGTACCAAAAAAAGAAGATTTATTCATAACACATGGGAAAAGACCCAGGGAAACCGAGTTAATGATAAAACGTAAATTAAAAAAAACAAACAATAAAAAATGATAAAAACCCTGAAAATCATACATTTTTTGACCCTATGCGACCCATATCCGATCATGCTATGACAGTGTGAACAGCACAAATCCGATATTTTCAAATCCGACCTGGGTCACTTTCGTATGTGGTACTGAATCCGATACATATCTGATGTTTTAGAAAGCGACTGCTGTTTGAATGGTCATGTCGCATTAAATCTGTCTTTTACATCACTGACAAAAGACACACGCCAATTATCAGCGCCGAAGAAGCGCCTGAGAAGACATCGTGAACGCTTCCTGGCCATCCAGTGAAACAGTTGGGAAGACAACGTTGGAGAAACGTGAACATTTTATTTGTACTGTATAATCTGCAGATTCTGACAGAAATCTGCAACTATCCTTTGAAGCATCGCTCCTCGCAATAAGGATCATTATTAGGCCATATATAAATAACAAAATAACTTTACAACTTAAAGCAAAATTGGGAAACGTAAAGTCCGAAACAAGTCTTTATATTAAGGGCCATCAGTCAAACAATACTGGTTGGTCTGGGTCTAAACAGAGCGCGTCTTCTTTTGCGCTTGCGGGCCTCTTTGAGGGTTCACACTAGAGTGTGTTTGCTCGCACATTTTATTTGTAGTGTGAACGAGCAGACAAAAAAATCGGATTTGATCAAAAAATCGGAATTGAGCATTAAGACCTGCAGTGTGAACGTAGCCCAAATGACTCACGGACCGGTACCGGTACACCATGGTGGGGTACACTTATCCTACCAGATCTGGTACTGGTCACTTATATTCTAAGTGCCATGCCCTTCTTGGAAAACTTTAAGTTTAAACGGACCAAAATGTTTGTGGGCTGGTCCTACACTGAGCATGTGCACAGCTTTGTAGACTGTTGTCTATAAGTTATAGCTGTGTACTGTCACCAGGGGCAGAGCAAAAAATATGTGGGCTTCTCTGTGCTATTGTCGGTCTTTCAGCCAGCAGAGTTTCTTTGCAATGAAATGAAACTGAGTGACAAAAGCAATGAAAACTGCCCACTGCAGCCACTGTCTGTGTTTCTCAGGTTGTGTTTTGGATCTTTTATATATTCTTTTGCTTCTCCCTTTGTCATGAACTCCACTGTGTCTTAATGTTCAATTCCAGCACATTTTTCAACCAATCTGCATTTGATTTATGCATTGTCATCACTGTCACGGTATGTGCTGTTGGTTTTTTGGAGGACTGCATACAAGTACATCTGGTTGTATAGCTAGAATGCTTCACTCTGTGAAACTTAAGCAGAAGTCTTGGTGGTGTATTTGCATAAGTATTTGGTGCTCAGCCAACAGGCTTTGGCATGTCCTCATGACTCTTAGCTAGGTACAAACGAACAGGATTCTTCGTTGTTCAGTGTTTGCCTGATGGTGGCTTCATGAACACTGGCCACTGGGAAAGACTTTAGCAACTTAAACCTTTTACTACCTCCCATGGTTTTCTCTTTGCAGTCTTTATTGGTTGATCATTTGTAGGGAAGAAATAATTCAATAACAACCAGTGTTGGGTGTAACGCGTTACTAAGTAACGCGTTACTGTAATTAAAATACTTTTCCACTGAAAAAGTAGAGTAACTAATTACTGTTCATTTTTAGGTATTTTAATTACAGTTACTTACAATGTACTTGCGTTACATTGTAAAATAATTAAACTCGCTGAATATCATTATTTAATTTCATTAATTTATCTTCTAAACGTAGAAGTAAACTCCGCCGCTTTAACATCGCTGTAGTGCAGCTGCACGTCATTTCGCGCCAGTTTGCTGCATAGTCGTATTCTACAGCGGAAGATGTCGGACTCGGCTGAAGCGTGTGGCTGTTTTACGAAATGGACATATTCCCGTCTCTTCACTTTTCTGAAACAAGCAGACAAGAATATTACAGCAACATGTAAGCTATGTGCTGGGGAGAAAAAACTATCGGCTGCTGTTAATAGCGCGAGTAATCTACTGAAGCGCCTGACACAGAGCATAGACGAACACTTCTGAGTGATCCTTGTTCATCATCCATGGATAACACCGCAGCAACTCCTGCTAAGCAGCAAAACGTGATTTTACTTCAGCAGCACAGAAAGCGTCTGAAGGTGAACTTAAAATATGACTGCAGGCTACATAGCTGGACTGGCCATCGGGCATACCGGTCATTTGCCCGGTGGGCCGATGGTCATCTCCCTCTGTTTCTACTTCAATCATGAAACTGATCAGTGATCAGCTGATCGGCTTTTCTCTCTTGTTTGTTTATCGCTCTGAATCTTACAACAAACGTTTTCATCTGATGTAAAATGTATAGAAATCCATTATTGTACATAGTAATTTTTTAGGGTCCCATCATAATTTCTTCAGAAGTAGCTAAGTACTGTTTATGATGCCAGCATTTTCCCACATTTTCTAGATACTGTACCAATACTGTGTGTGAAATGCAATCAAAAAGTCAATTAAGTTTTTCTTTCTCACCTGTCTTTCTGTCCCCTTTCACTTTTTAAAGGTTGCCATGTTAGAAAAAATATTTTGCCCTGCCATGCTGTTTATTGATGTGGCAAATGAATGGTTTATGAAAATATATCTAAATCTGTCATCAGTAATCAGTAATGATCATGTCTCACCTCTAGTCTTCTCTGTCTTACTTTCAGGTTTTCACTATGTGTTGTAGATAGTTCAGGAGGTTAACTCGACCAATACCAGAATAGGGAGGATGGTGTAGGTTTAAGTTTATTAGATTGATACATTTATACCAACAAGACAGTGTACATCACTGTGACAACAGCGTTTGTTTTCATTCAAAGGCTTTATGGTTTTTCCTATAATACCTGGTGGGCCGGTCTCTAGTCAAAATGCCCGGGCCAATGTTTTTTGTCCCAGTCCAGCCCTGCCAGGCTGCATTGTGGAACAGATGCTACCGCTGCGTACTGTAGAGTGTCCGTCTTTAAAAAAATGTATTTATTATTTAAAGAGTTTAATTTCTATTGTTTGTCCACTCAAGGTTTATATGGATTTTAAGAAGTATTTAGTTAAATACTTATGTAGTAATTAAGTTACTTTTCTGACACAGTAATTAGATAAGTATTTTAAATACAATATTGACTAAGTAATTAGTAATAGTAATTAATTACTTTTTTAAAGTAACTTACCCAACACTGATAACAACGAAGGAACTATTGGTGGAAATATGTGCCTTTTACTTTGTGTATTCATCTCAGCATCCTGATCACACCTTTACTGTATTTATTACATATGTAACTGCCATCTAGAGTCTTTATCCTCCATGCCCCTAACTATACTGACTTATAAAGATGGCTTTTATACACACTGCACAATGCTGTAGTATGGATTGAAAACACCTTTGCGGTACTTAATTCCTTACACTAGATTTTACTTCTGAGAAACATAATGGATGGCTGGATGCATCATTTTCTGGCAATGACACGGCCACCAGAGTTGAGTGTAGCTTTACTTGATGGTGCTTGTGATTCTACCAGGAGAGGCATCTCAGAAATGGCTCTGTTCACTTCACACCTACTTTTGACAGAAGCTGTGTCATGCTGGACAGAACAGATGAGCAGGGCAGGAAGTCAGACAAAGAAACGGCTTCTAGATGATTTTCGACATAAAAACACTATGCAGGCCAAACACCTTTCCTCTGCAATGCGCCAGGTGTTGTAAGAAGCAAGGTGGTTGGCGAAGAATGAAAAATTTGCAGCCTTGAGGCAGTAGAAATGATTACTTTGCCTCATTAAGACATTGTTGCTGAATTCTCTATCAGTAAGTCAGTATCATGATGCTGACTGCTCAGTAAACTATTTGAAAACTATTTCTCTATCTCGTATGCTGGTGGAAAAATCATTCAATCCTATCTATAGTTTATAGTCAGATTTAAAGTCTTAGCAGTCTTTCTGCCAGACTAAGTCTTCATTAACATTACTGAAGGTTTGTCTTAACTTAAACAATGTTCTACTTTTAGCTGTTCCCTTATACACAAGGGGGTGCTCCACATCTTTGATTTCGCAGATCTTTACATTGGATACCCTGCCTCACGTAACCCTCAAAGGGTTTGTATCTTTCAATGGGACCAAACCAGGGATCTTTCACTTTTAAGATGAATGTCTAAACCACTATACTGTGGAGCAATGTTCCCTCTAAGCTGCGCGTGTCAGGTCAGGAAAGATGCCCTGGTCAGGATATAATTTGCAACTTCCAAAAGAGCATGCAGACTATTGTAATTTTCAACAGTTTGACTGTAAGTGACAGGAGCAAACATATTGGCAGTTTGGGGAAAGTCCCTTTCATAATGGAAATGATTTTAATCTTTTATACATGATTGCATTTGTGCTTATTAAAGGAGCTGTGGCTCCTGGTCAAGTGAAGGTCAGGAACTCTTGGCAGACGTTATGATCAGCCGATACATGGTGAGGATGACAGGGGCTCTGAAAAGGAATTGCAATACACCTGCTTACATGACATATTTCTCAAGTTATGTTATCATCCTTTATTACTTAGATTCTTTAGCGTTAAGTTTTAAGAGTTAAGCAGTCTCGTTTATATTTTGAGTAACATCATTTGAGTGTGACATTTAGTCTAGAGATTACACATACAGTTTCAGTTGTTTACGTGCTGGCCTTCTGTCTAGTGGAAAGGTTACAAGGTCTAGCTGGGGAGCTGAGAGGTGAAACAAAGTGCAAGCAGAGGCTGACACATACACACACACACATCGTAGATAGACTCAGTTTATAGGTAAAAGTTAATCTTATGTTTTGCTTGCAACTGCAAAATTGTGCGTGCATATGTGATAGTTTGTGCAGAACGTGTGCCTGATGTTCCAGACAGATAAGCGAGTGTCCGGGGACAACAGGAAGCACCTGGATGGAGACGAGACGATGTTCTTTTAAAACTATGTTAAAAGTCATTGTGGTTTTGGTTTCTGCCTGGCAACAGAAAGGGGGGCTGTACTGTTTCACCCCTATAAATATTGTGTTCTGATTATTGTAAGAGAGTTCAACACTGAATCTGTACAGTGTTGGCTCCACGCTGCGTGTATTCATTAAAATGTCGTCTAATTGCACCCGGCCGGATCAGTGGTCATTATTTTGGTCTACCTCCTCAATTTCTGAACCCTTAACAATTGCGCACTGCTGTCACGGTCTCTGCGCAGAAAAAATCTGAGTTGCGCACAAAAAAAATCTAACCTGAATTGAAATTAAAGTAAATATGTTAACAATTCTGTTTTGCAGTGTTAGTCAGTAAGTGACTGGCTGCTCCCGTATGGGATTAGAACGATGCCACCTTATCCCATAGTCCAGCCAGTAATTCACATTCATATATACGCAGCTAATCAATGTCGTTGAGAGGCTATGACAGCGTCCTTATGTGCCGACACCGGTGTTTTAGCTAGCAAAGCGGCGTGGCTGATGTGGAGTGAAGCCACGTTAATGACAACGTGTACAAACATTGGAGATGTGAGCAGGACAGACGGAACAATTGACTGAAAAAGTGTGGACTTTATACCAGTTTTTAAATTGTGTTGATAGGCCACGTAAAACCAGAGTTATGATAAAAATATCTGCAATGTTTGGTTTTCTTCCTGAATACTGTCGTTGTTTATATTTACTGCGGGAAGAAACGGTAAAAACTGCATTTTATAAGGAAAACGCTCGAAAACACTCCGTCTGTGAGCAAAAACAAAACCAAAACACCCCTCACCCTTTCCCATTGGTCGAAAAATGTACCATGTCGACCAATCAAAACATGGCATTTGTTGTTTAGGTCGGGGGGAAGTTTTAGGAGTGACGGCGGTGTTTTGAGATGTGAGAGATTTGCCACGTTTAGCACAAATCTTGTGTAGTTAGTGTGTAGTGTAGTCAATAGTTATGTTGTGTGTGTCAGAACAATGAGGCGACTACTGAATGTTACAGGTGTTACAGGAGTGATACATCTCCTGTTGTCAGGCCTGCAGGTATCAGGCTGTGATGTTCTCCTTTATCTCATAGTGGACAGAAATTATTTTTTGGGTGGCACAAATAATTTGTGTGGCATCAGATTTGATGCAGAACAGCTGATTGTTCTGTAAATAGTTTGAAATGTTTATTTAAAAAAAACGCATTTTTAGGTAAACAGCTGCAAAAAACTTTGTTTGCAAAACTCAGTTACTTTTTTGAAGAAGTAACTATATAATTAATTACCCAACATTGGTCATTATATGAGCTTGTATTTTGCAGACAGAGAGTTACAGGACTCTCTCCCAGACCACAGACTCATACTCATAATAAGTCAGAGCTATATATATATATATATATTTTATTTTTTTTTTAAAGAAAGCAATAAAGTTGTGTTTTCAAAATTGGAGTTCAAGTTATTTTTACTTCCAATAGTGTTAACATACTACACAGGTCATGAACAAGATTTTTTTAAATTTTCATTGTAAGTGGGCTAAAGCCGTTAATTAAATGTAGTGTAACATAAATGTAAATGCTGTAATTTGATTATTTTAATAAACCATGTAACTTGGATGGATTCGATGCTGGCGTGACCACAGTGCACACGTCTGATGTCGCTCACAGTGGTCCAAGGGGTCGCTCAGGAGGTTTGTGCGGTCGCTCAGACACATGAAAAATTAGAGGGAACATTGCTGTGGAGCCGCTATTTCTTTCTTAAATTATAATTCTTCTAATTCTGGGAGCTTGAGGGTCCTGCGCAGTATCTTTGCTGTTCCTAGGACTGCGCTCTTCTTGGATGTTGTTCCTGGGATCTGCTGGAGCCACTCGCCTAGCTTGGGAGTCACCGCACCTAGTGCTCCGATTACAGCTGGTACCTGTTACCACATTTACCTTCACACTCCATATCTTCTCGAGCTCTTCTCTTAGCCCTTGGTATTTCTCCAGCTTCTTGTGTTCCTTCTTCCTGATGTTGCTGTCATTCTGTATCATTACATCTTGTCATGGTCTGGATTCTGGTGAGTCCGTGTTTATGTTTTTGATTATTTAAGGTTCTGTTATTTAGTGGTTCTTCATGATTTTGTCTTGTGTATTTCTAGTTCCCTTTGTTATTTCTTTAGTACTTTAGTTATTTTTCTAGCCCTTAGGTCTTGTTACTGTGCCTCCCTTGTGTTCCTTGCGTTATGTCTAGTGTCCTGGTTTCTCTGTTTGTGTATTTCCTGTTTTACTTTGACAGTCCCATGTCCTGTGTCAGTGTACTCTGTTTTGCTTCCTCCCCGTCTCGTCTCATCTGATTAGGTTCAGCTCAGTCTCCCTCCTCTTATGTAGTCCCTCGTTGCCCTCTGTATATATAGTGTGTGTTTTTCTTTGTCCCTCGTCGTTTCGCCTGCATATCACCCCCTGTGGTTTACCCCTTGCGTTCCTCTACCCGCGTTTCCCGGTTTCAGGTTTTCTTGTTCAATGTTTCAGGTGTCATGTTTAGCTTCTCCCAGTTTAGGTTTTTGTTAGTGTTTTTTCAGTTTTTCTTCGCTTATTGTTTTGTTGTGTTTTCGTACAGCCAAAAATAAAGGCTCGCCTTCAGTTAAACCTCCGCCTATCTCTCTGTTTTTCTGCGCTTGGGTCCACCCCTCTAATCTCCACATGTCCTTCCCTTGCAAACCTTGACACATCTATCACAACAGCCATCTTCCTCAGCTTGTCCACCACTACTATGTCCGGTTGGTTAGCCATCACTATTTTGTCTATCTGTATCTGGAAGTCCCAGAGGATCTTAGCTCGGTCACTCTCCACTGTGGGACTTCCAGTCCATACTCAGCACAGATGTGTATACTGTATACTATGCCGGCCACCTGGTAATAGAATTCCATTTATGCCCTGCCTGCTAGCATAGATTGTATGCAATATATGTATATTGTGCAGAAACAGAAAGCCTTTTTTTTTTTTTTTTTATTCGGGGACAATACACATTAGTCAACATCACTGGATGTGCTGGTGTCAGCCAAATGCATAACAGGACATGTTTGCCTATGGAAAATGAGTCTGCCTGTCAGCTATAACTGTGCAGTGACAGGCACACATCTCAGGCGAGCTATTTCCATTGTAAACAGAGAGGAAAAACTAGAACTGTGAACTATAAATCTTACATAAATGTTTTGAAAGAGTGGTTTTAACAACCACAGTGTGTACTCTAACAGGTATTCTCTTATATTTGTAATGTGCTTGGGGTAACAGGAGGTCCTTTTAAAGGTTTCTCCCCTTTAAGGGGTCTTTGGTCTGCAATTGGACCCCTGCTTAATGGAAATAAAAGCCTGAACAATGCAAGCTGCCTGCCAATGAAAAAGCTGACACATGCAACCAAAGGCCACCTACACACATTTCAAAAAAATATGTGGATACTTTATGTGCTGCCTTGAAACTGAGTTGCAAAAACAAACTGCTTTCTGAAGAAGAAATGTGGATCACACTGTAATGAATAATGAAATATGTCCTTTTTTTTACTCCTCCTGGTTTTCCTTCTCAATGTTTATACATATATATTTTCTTTTTTGTTTTTGATGTGCTTATTTATCGTGGAAAAATAGGAAAGACTGTATATACAGCTTAATCAAAGTAGAAATAGGTACAACTGATGAAAAGGTGTTGTGCTGATGTCTTATTGTCTCTTCTATTTCCTACCTTTGTGAGTTTGTTTATTAAACAGTTCTGTCAGCCCAGCTTTCAGTTGATTTGATGGGCTGTGATGGGATATGACAGCTATGGAAGCCGTAAGCGGACACGCAGCTACCCACCCAAACACACAATCCATGCACATAGATCGGGTCTCTAGGGAGATAGATCTCTCCCGCATTCATCTTTAATACCCAGCAAACACAATGAAACCTCACCTCTCCCCCGCCTGCCAATCATCGAAGCCAGATATCCCCTCTTTTTCACTCCCAGTAGAAATACTTTATTTTAAATGACAGCACACACACACACACACACACACACATTGACTTAACATATACAGCTGATAGCTCGGCATCACTGTATCTTCGGCTCTCTGAGGCATTTCCCTTCTTTTCAAACATCTAACTCACCTCCATCAACAGCACCCCGGGAACGGCTGCATCACATTTTCATGTCCGTATATTGATTAAATGGTAATGCCGATCAATTTTTTATCTCCTGCATCTTCAGCACCGCTCAGAGAGAGCATGCTAGAAAAGATAGTGATACAGTAGCCACTAGGATAACATGAAAAAAAGTAGAAAACTGTCAGGAGAGAGCAGCATAAAGACCGAAAGCAGAAAAAGGTGAAAAACAAGAAGGTAATAACAAAAGAGTAGAAGTACAGTAGTATTTTTGCAATAAAGGAGCCTTGAGCTGTTTTGCTATGTGTTCATCTAGTGATGGTTCTCGATGCCATTGGAACAGAGTTGGATTATGTTTTTGGTTTAATAATTCATCAGGCATGGGGTTTAAATATTGGAGTGCTACACCTGCCAGCTCAGCCTACAGCATGAACCATGTGGCCTTATGTTATTGGGTGTACAAACGCAAATGAGGTACATTTACTGCTGTGTTTTTGTGTTAATGCATGCTGATATGAGTGCACGACCGCTCGGGTCTGAATGGGCATTGGCTCTTCTCCTTCCCCCGAGGAGTAGAAGATGAGCATGAACTAATCAGTGTGGTTTAGAAACATACATATCTGTTAAAATTTTCAATTTGACTGCCATGTTGCCAAATTATGAATTTGTTTCTCGCTCCTTTAATTGGCTTTAGTAAGACTTGAAACACTACTGCAGGGCAGATTGCAGAAGTGACTAATAGAGAGAGAGCAAGACAGCAGAGTGGGAGGAAGGGAAGACGGGGATCACTAGAGTATTAATGCAAAACGGGAGAAAAGAAGACATCTTCTGGCATCAAAGTTACCAAGTTCATGTATCTGAAAAAAACAAAAAAACAAAACACCACAAGCAAAATGGAGAGAGGACTAAATGCATCCTTGTACTGTGAAGAGAATCTAGGAAAATGAAGTCAAAGTTTTATATTTTAAACTAAATAACAATTACAACTGAAATATTTGCATTGTTATGTAGTCTCTTCACAAATTCTGCACTGCGGTATTTACAAACATTTTCACAGAAACCACATTTGGATTTGTCAAAGGTGAAAAAGCACATGTGAAATTAATGAAATTAAAGATGGCACTGTTCCATGAAGAGCCCCAGTAAACCGTGACAGTGAACCCGCATAATAGCAGGTCCTTCCCAAAAACATTAATATACTGTGTATCTGTGCGCTTTCTGCTGTAAAATGTGATAGAAAATCTAGCTCGATAAATACACTTTGATTATCTATAGTGTTGGGATCGTAATTTAAAAAAGTAATGTACTGCATTACACATACTTTTCCTAAAAGTAATTTAGAAAAACACCTTACTCACCAGAAAAGGTAATTCTTTACACTACTCATTACATTACTTTTGTGTTACATTGTAAAATGACCTGAAACATAAAATGATGTCATAAAATTATGAGTTAACAATATGAACCTAAGGCTACAATTACACGCCAATACAAACCTCTATCCTAATGAGGGTGCAACACTTTTAGTGTTCATGTATGAACGCAAAACAACAACACAAAATGAAGACCAAAACCAGCCCAAAGAGACTTTAAAACAATCGCCACAGTGATTCTATTCCACAAACATGTACATCACTGCTTTTGTTACTTGTTGAAATTCAGGGTCTAGCTGCTGGGCTGGCGTCGGCATACAATCGGCTTTAGCATCATTCCGGGTTCCCAAAAAGTTGATTCTGTTCATCTGGATGTAGCGTTTTCAGTGGGAGAAACGTTTTGTCATTCATCCAAGTGACTTCTTCAGTCTCAGCTAACTGCAGGTTTACCCAATCTTATAAACATAATCATACATAATAAAGGTTCTTAGCTAGCTTTGGGTTAGCATGCTATCTGTGTTTGTAAAGAGCTGAAGTTAGGTTAACAGCACAACACAGTTGCTTCTGTCCTGGATGCAGTTGGCATTAGAATATCACGCCCTTGTCCTTTTGTACAGGTGACTGTTATTGTGATTTGGCGATATATAACTAAAACTAAATTGAACTGAACACAATATAAATAAAAATGATGTCCATATCTCCACTGTCCACTGCACAAAAGCTGTAGACTACTCCACCATTTTTCTCTGGGCAAACAAGGGAAAATCAAACCTGAGGTTTCTTTTTGCTTTTGGTGGCCTCAAATGGAACTGATCCTCTACCCTAAGATTGATGTGAGGGAACCGCCAACCAGTTACTAAGTAGCATACTGACACTAGCGCACACACACACACACACACACACACACACACATACACACACACACACACACACACACACACACACACACACACACACACACACACACACAATTTAATTGCACTAAAGAACACCCCATACATTGCTTGGATGCTGCAGCATTCTATACAGCTGCTCTGCGAAAACCAGTTCTCAGCTCTGGGAAATATGAAACAGGGCCTCAGATGAGCAGGGCAGCAGTTTAATCATTAGGCCTGATGGATGAAGGCCTGAGCTGGGCAAAGGAGGAGGAAGAAAGGGATGGAGGAGGAGGAACATTAGACAAGAAGGATGGTGGGAGATGGCGGGTAAGTGGGAAAGAACGAGTGGCTGAGAAAGATTTACAGGAGATGCGATGGAGGTAGAGCGAAGGAAAGAAGGATGAACAGAGGAAGACGTGCAGGCAGCCGCAGAGGAGGATCCGTCTAACAAATTACCTTCTCCTCTATTACAAAGGCTGTCAACCTGGACGCCTCTGTCAGCTCTCATACCCACTCATGCCTGTCTCAGTTGCACACACTTTCCCATACACAATGACCTATAGGTACAACCTCAGTCACCCACACCAACCAACACATACATATGACTTACACTTGCTTCACCGCTTTCTCAAAGATGCACATGCACAAACTCTACCTCCTGTTAACAGGTGATAAAGGAGCTTGTCATTGCAGCGATAGCGACTGCAGCTGTAGTAACGTCACTGCAACTCCTGGGTGAGTCAGACAGAAGTGACTGTAGCTGTCAGGTATGCATGTTTTATAGCAGCCTGTTGTAAACTGTGCTGTTAAGACTGAACGTGTGGCTGGTTGGCTGACTGACTGACTGACTCAAGCACTTCCTCACTGGCTGGCTCACACGTTGACTGGCTGACTAGCAAAGACATTATCATCTTTTTTCTCTAGCGTGTCTGTCTACACAGTACACGTAGGTGCCGATTTTTCACAAGTGTACAGGGAGAGTACCTCCCGTCCTCAGAACCACCACCAACCCTGTACACAGAATCAACCATAGAAGATACCTGTTTGCTTTTAAGATTTTGGATTTTCTTTCAAAACTCAGTACTCGTAAAAATAAATAAATAGATAAATAAGCAAGCTGTGGCACAGGTCACATCTTGTGTCAAAATGTGATCAGTTTCAGGAATACGAAAATACAATTGAGCTGTTTCTAAGTCATGCCAACTTGAAAAGTCAATCCAAATTTCTGTAGAATATGCATGCAAGTGTCAAGTTAAGCTGTCAGTAGACGATGTGCCAAAAACACCCTTAGGCCAAATGTGCCAGTGCTTCACATAGGCAATCCACCACTGTGATTACCTTTCTCCTTTGCCCCTTTAGTTTGCAGTCTAGACTGCAATCTCTCGCATGTGATTGGCCTTGAGACCAAAGTGCTGCTGATCTGTTTCCCAGCTGCACTCTGGCACACTCATTGGAGAGATGCCCAGTCCAGGGCTCAATCCCAATGTCCACACTCACAGACTCACAGATTTTGAGGAATGTTTCTGCTAAGACGGCAAGGGTTTAGGCTTGTCCCACTGGCCAACTGATAAGCGCACTCGGGCTCTCACTCATTTTGAGCCCTTCATGCACACTTTATTGAAGTTCACATTTCTCAAGACTTTGCCCCAGTTTAAAACTTCATGAGATATAAAACATGGGGTTACCAAGGGAAGCCCCAAAGCACTAAAAAAGTAAAAACGTGTGGCCGTGTGGCTAAAGCAAGCAAACCTTGTAAGCTAAAAGCACGGAAGCGCTTCAGATCAGCATGTCAGTCCCTCAAGGTCCTTGGCCATGAACAAACAAACAAAAAAAAAACTTTATGACAAAAAAGTTCACAAACCCACAGTAAATTGAAACAAGCACTTAATGCTGTCACATCATAATCAGCTCTTATGAACTCACCAACTCATTACACCTGTCCACACCGGGGATCTAAATTAAGTGTGACAGGATTTAATGTTTACATCTTAGTAGGACTGGGTCAAGCACTCGACAATCATCAGATGTGTACTGCTGCTGCCACATCATTTATATTTAATACGTCATTGGGGACAGCTGCGAATTGATGTGAGTAAATCTCTACTGGTCCTCTCATTAGTTTTTATACTTTGATAATTTTGTTGTTGTAGTCTTTGGGCTGAACTGTACTTTAACGAGGCACTCTTTGAAATACCTGGGGATTGGGCCAGGATTAGTTAAAGCGAGTGCCTCGTTAAAGTACAGTTCAGCCCACAGAGCTACAAAGAGAAGGGTGTTTCTGCCAGTTTATTTCATTTAGGTAAAATTGTAGATTTAAGATGCATTGCAAGCAGTGAATGTGACATTTTCCTTTTACAATCCAATGCAAACACTTCTTTTGATTGTTATAACGCCATTAAATGCATTTTAGAAAGTATAATCACTCTATAGAGATCACTGTTAAACTGAGTTGGCCTTAACAGTCTTCTCAATTGACGCTGATCGCGTCATGTTGCTAAAACAGTATGTGGAAGGAGTCCTTCAAATTGCAGGGACTACATGGTAGACGCTGAACTGTATGGTTAATGAAACTGGGTTTAAATGTGGTTAAAGAAAACATTATGGTTAAATTAGCAAGCACCCTTTCCCACTGTCTTTCAAATGTCATAAATGTTGATTTAATAGAGGAGAAAATCAATATAAAGCTTGATTTTATCTTGATTTTTCCAAGGTAACAAGTGAGTGGAAATTTCTTGCATTTATTCATATGATGAGGTTTTCTTTGTAGCCTAGATACAGAAAGGTGCCTATTATCCATATCTATGAGAGTCATTCCAGCTGATGATCATTTATTGGATTAGTAATTCATTGTGCATGCAGGTGAAAATGGCTCTGATGCATAATTGCCTTCAACACTTCTAACAGATATCAGTGTAATTCTATGATAACCTATACACAATATATGATATAGATGTGTTGTAGTCAGGAAGTCTGATACATTAAAACACCTCCCTAACTGCCATATATTTAGCCAAATGTAGCTGATAATTAAATATGGTAACATTTTAACAAAGACACTCTGAAACCAGTCAGTCCCTCTGTGTCTCATTAAAGAAATCTTGTTGATCATTGCAGGCATTTACATTTAGTCGAAAAGCCTTTACACACAAGACCCGTTGCATATTTGGGAATATTTTGTGCATTAAAAATATTTTTCGGACTAACCTAGTCTTAATGGAGCCGTTCAGACCAACCGAGTAAATTTGCTGGACATGTGTTGCATATATTTTTCTGATCCAGGATTCATTGTTCCAATTTTTTGGATTAAAATAAACAAATCAAACAAATCATACCACTGCATTTGGCAACAAGAATGCTTGTAGCACAAAACACATACAGGTACTGAATATACAATGACAGGGAAATAGTAAAATAATGCTATTTCACCTCAGGCATACAGCTAGCTGCTGCTGCGGGTCAATTGGCTCTCCTCAGACGTGGTCCCAACTCTGCCAACAAGAGTTCAAACTGCCCACTGACTGAAATATGCATGAAATCAGCTGTGATACAGTTTAACATCGTGAATCCAACGATGGAATTCTCCCTCCTGCTTGGATGAACCCCAAATTTTTTGTTTTTTTTCCTTTTCTTGTTTAGGACCAGTTCATCATCACTTAATGTCAACTTCATTTTTTCACATTGCTTTTGTCTACGACAGCTGCATTTGTTTTTGCTAAAATCATTTAGTTTGTACATACAAGGACACAGCAGAAAGAGCATATAAAGCATTTGTGTATTTTCATTCTAAATTTCCTAACTTAAAAACCTGGAAACACCACAAACAGTTGTTTAAGGATATGTTTTATATAGCACACTATATTACAACAATATTTCCCATTTTAGGTTTTCACAGTAATTCACTGTAAAAGATCTATCAGCACCTTTCTTTAGAATGTTTTCACAAAAGATGAGAGTCCATAATTCCAATTAGACAGTCACAGTACTTTGGATTTTAAGGTGAAACAGAAGAAAGGAACTAAATGACTCACAAGCACTAAATTTTTCATGACATCTTAACCAAACTGTCCCCAAACCAGACCTAAAATAACTTGCCTCTAGGGAGTGAGCCGACTTAATTACATGCCCTGTACCTTTCTGTTTTCCACACATTAAGTTCAAGTGCTTGAAGTGAAAGTCCAAAAGATTCACTGTGATTAGAGTTAACATTTGCAAGCATGATTATTTGTACATATACTGAAACATGAAGAGTAGAGGAGAGCTACTATGAGAAACACTAAAAAAAAGTATAGCTAGAGAGGTGAAAGTAAGAGTTCATGGTAAGACGGATTGTGAGGTCTGCATTATGCAGGTGTCTGGTCATCCTTCAGTGACTTGTGCCCTCCATAACAGGTGGCAGAAACACTGACTTGTGGGTCCCTGCATGATAATAGTAGCAATACATTTTAATGATCCAGGGTCCCTAGATGACTGATTATATTTAACATAGTAACTAGGCTGAGAGGTTAAAAGATTTGGGCTAGAACCTTCTCATGGAGATGCTAATTTGTCATAGGCTGTGCTGTATCTGACATATCCCACCTCAAAGATATAACTACACATTAGTTTAGAGTTTGCTGTCCACTTTGCTATAGCTGGAGAAAAGGCAGTGTTTCAACAACGTTTCATTTATGATTTATTAATCTGGAATAACTAATAATGTTTCTTAATTTTAACTCTAACACGCAAAGTATAGCACATGTGACTGACTTGCCATTATTTATTTTGGTGAGTGTAAAACAACAAGAGATTGAACCAGTGAACAGCATTTTTAAAATTCCTTCAAGAAGGAAACAACATGGATTGTGTCAGAAAATGTTGGACCAACATTTCCTGTAAAATTTAGCGCAAGTTCAAACCAAGAATGGGAATTTTATAAAAAGAAAACATATGGGTAGATGGAAGATGTGAAAGTCTTTATTTTACATAAAGAAAAGCTAATGATCTATCATCTAAAGAAAAGAAAACACAGTTACAAAGGGCTAAAGAGAAGCAATGGGCTGGAGATGATTGGATGAAAGTGATGAGCAGTGGTGAATTACTGAGCATCACTTTGGCCATGGAGATTATGCTGCAACCTTTGTCTGGTGCTGTCCAGGGGGAAAAATATAAAGATGACTGCCTGAAAAAAACAAGCAAATTTTCCCACTCATTTATGATATAAGGAGTTGCGTGTCAGCTAAACGACTGGGAGAGATGGCAATCATTACCTCAGCAATTAATGAACAGGTAGACACTTAAATTAGTTCAGGACATTATAAAAGCCAGAGGTGGTACAGCAACGTTACTAATTGCCATGTTTTTGTTGATAATACTTTAATTTTTTCAACTAAGAATGATCCAATATTTTTTTCTGTATGCAATTTGAAAAAAAGATAAAACTCACCAAAAATGTAAATGATTTAATTGAATGTTTAGTTATTTAATAAATTGCATTCTGTTACATTGATGGTTTATTTGCTACAAAAACAAGAACATCCTGCAAATGTGATAATTCTATAATTTTCACGATTTGTTGTTTTGTGCAATGCATTCCTCTTAGACGTCACTCAGGGGCGTAATTTCCAGGGGTTTAGGGGGGTTATGACCCCCCCAATAATCAGACCCAACCAATATAACCCTCCCAATAAAATTATTAATTATCTTGCACAAATAGGCTGTTGATTTTCTTTACTTGTTTCAGGTATTACCAGCAAAATAGTTGCATATTTAATCATCTGGGAATTTATCCAGATTTATTTATTCATTTAGACAGAGATCTTGACCCACCCAGCCCCCAATGTTCAGCACAAAGTTACGCCGATGACGTCGCTCCAGCTAAGCTGTCAAAGATTGCTGTGGTAGGTCAGTAGAGTGAAACCTTGGATGTTTAGGAAGATTATGTTGTGGATAATCAGAGGTATGCGACACATAAAAGTTGACAGTATATGTGCTTACAGTAGTAGCACTGGGCATACTCTGAAATACATTTAGAGCTACCGACCACGTTAATTGTTTGTTCGCTGGTGACCCCTGGGAAAAGTCTGAGAGGCCACAGTGCCTCAGAAGGGCGAATCTTATCTCCAAAAAGCCCCTTAGCCTTAACAAGCAACAGCACAGAGATAAGTCCAATCTATCAACACACAAGCCAAGGCTTTGATCTTAGTGGATGGAAAAGCCTCTGTTTTCCCTCCTCCTTTTTGCTCTGCTGTAATCTCTATTATATGGGTGCTTTAATGTTCCTTTGTTCTCGAGCATTTATCGAAAAAGCAGTGGACAAGGCTGACAAGCAACTGCATTACACACAGACGCAAACCCCATCTTTTCTGAAGAATAATCTGACTACCTTTGTCGAATTAGTGACAAGGTTCTCAGTCATGACTATACAGGAATGAAAGTGCCATGAAAATGACTAACATTTTCTAGAGGAAACAGGTTGATGTCCAGTAAGAGCAGCCTGTTTTGAAAGACAAAATCTGTATACCAATGGGCTTCCAAACTATTAATCTGTCGAATGAACAGAAACTAATCCATGGATTATCGAACTAAACCAACAGGTTCAATATGCAAGATGAGACCCAGTCTGAAAAGACGTGATTATTAGATCCCGCATGAATATGCCAAACAGAGCTTCACAACTGCTGCAACTTGCAGAAGTCTTATGTGGCACCAATTAGTGCGCATCAGATTCAAAATATTTGTATATTTTTAATACGTATTTCCCTCCACAGCAATTTGTAGTTAGACTCTAGGCTGCATGTCAAAAACACATTTTTCTCCTGTGATAATTATAAATCATGATGTTGTCGGAACTGCCCAAGGGTTCAGGGTCTGACTCTTGAAAATCTCTGCTGCATTTCCAGCATACAGTTACATTAATTTGGACTCTGAACGCTTTTGATTCAGAAACTCTCAAATACTTGTTTACAGAAGGTAAAGTCTGCATTTCTATGGACATCTGACAGGGTTTTCAAAGGGTCAATTTGAAGTCTGAACCTTTTTATCCCGTGTTTTAATAATGTCACACCACAACTTCTTGGTGACGTCTAGAAGAATATAAACTTTGATGGAAACCTTAAGAAACCGTGAATAATGGTCATGATTACATGACAAGAGTTTTTGTTCCCAATAACTTTTGTTTTCTTCCTTCTTCCTTTCTGTATCCTCTTTTCTGTTGTGTATGAGATCATGAAAGCATCACCTTCAGATTAACTTTCTCACGTGAAGTTCTTAACTTCCTTTACTGATCACATCTCGTGGCATTTGTGCTCTTTGGCAGCGATGAGAAATGGATGTTAAGTAAAGATGACAGAATTCAATAAAGAAGACACATGAGCCCAGACCTGGAGATAAAATGTATTAAATACCTTTCCTATTCATCTCCTTAACTCCATGAATCAGAATCTCTCCCCAGCATATTTAACTCTGTCTGCCAACTTTTTTGCAACCTTCGTATACGTGCCATCTTCTTCTCTCTGTTTTTTATTTTCATTTTTACTGTTTTTTATTCGTCTATCTGGCTCCTGACACATCTTTATCTGCGTGTCTGATCTTGTGTATTATGTTAAGTCATTCTGTCCTTCTGTCTTCATTTTCCTCTCCTGTTTACACCAATCAATGTCTCTCTGGGAGGGACATTTAGTCTTCATCACCATCACCTCCATCTATATTTGCAGGCTTATCTGCAGTTTTCTCATTCTCCCTCTGTCCCACTCTTCATTTCTGGGCCTGTTTGTTCTATTACCATCTACCCTTCCTGTCTCCCTGCCTATCTCCTTTTTTTTTACTGCCCTCTGTGTTTCTGTTTGTGTTTCACTCCAAGACAAGGACAACAAATTAATTCCAGTGATATATAGGTGTGATACTACTACTGCTACTACTAACAATAATGATTTGTTGTGCTCATACTTTTTCTTATTTCCGCTTTCTTTTTTCTTAATCTGCTGTAGTTGTGCACTCCTGTCAGGTTTAAATCCCCCAGTTTGCCAGTTTTCCAGCCTGTATGTCTGTTCTATCCTTATTAGTATCACCAGTGTTTAATCCGACACCTGTTCCCAGCTAGCCAATCAGGGTTCCTGGTGTTTATGCCCCAAATACAGTGCACATTCCCTGTGTCTTGGGAAGAAAAAAAAAATTGTTCAAAAATGTCTTGAATAATATCCTGAGGCAGACTACAACCTCTGAGTCTCCAAGATTTGTCCTTTGTGCCTTTTGTCTCCACTAATAGTCAGCTCATGTTTTGATGGCAGTGTCTTTGCTTAATTTTGCTTTTGATGATATGAACTGAACCATTACCAATTTTACTGAATAAGGACTTGAGAATTTATTGTGTAAAAGCAGCTGAAAATGAGGCAATGTTAGGGGTGCAACCAAAAATGGTTGAAATATGGTTGAACTATGGTTGAAATTAAGCCCTAGGTCATCAAACAACATCTCAAACCTTCCAGTCATGACTTTTAAGTCAAAACTGACAGGTCCGTGACCAGAACTTTCTGTAACTTTCCAAAATGGCACTGTCTATTTCATGCAGTGAGTGATTTGCTTGCTATGAAGGTGAGAAAGTATGTACCAATTTAACTTTTTTCCCAAGCTCACTTTTTATTGCTCCCAAAACTCTTTTCACTGCTTTAAAGTACACTGCGTGTAATATTATAAAGAAAAAAAAGTTTTCTCACATTCTTAGGGTGTTTTTTACACGTATAAATGTTTACCAATCCAAATCAGTTGATGGGTTTGCAGCTCGTAGCTTCTTTTTTACTTGGTTTATTTTCACACAGAGAAAAATCCAAGTCAACTCCAAGTGAACCAAACTGCATCACTATAAACTAGGGCTGTGCAATATGACCAAAATCTCATATCCCGATATAAGACATCTATCGTCCCGATAACGATATAAATCATAAAAATGTAACATTTTCTGTAAATTCTGTGAATCTCGGGCAGCTCGACTTGCGTGAAGTGTTTTACAGCTGGGCGTCGTGTACCTGGAGTCGAGTGTTTTAACCGATGCATGAAACGATACATTTTTAGACATAGGTTGTAACGGCCGCCGTTTTCTTTGTATTTATTACACAGCGTGCTGCGGGGAAAAGCCTGTTCTAACGTTTGAGTCTAAGGTTTATTTTTTAGTACCTGACGGCTCTTTTTTGCTTCTCATCCGTAAATACTCTGCATACTCTTCCATGTGATTCAGTTTATTTTGAAAAGTCTCAACGGGATCTTCAGCTTTATTGTGAAAGGTTTATGTGGAAAATAAACAAGCGGACACGCGATGGTTTTACCGTCGTTGTTACTAACGACAACGCATAAAAACAGTCGCTTGTCCGTCCGTAGCGTGGTTATATAAAATATAAGAGAAAGAGAGAACTTTAACAAATTAATATAGCCATTACAGTGACCATCAAAACGATGACAAAATATTGCCATAAACAGTTTATTTTGCGACACCACAAAACAAACGATAGCGTAAAATGAAACGATAGATGTTTTTATATCGTCATCCGATATATATCGTTATATCGAACAGCCCTACTATAAACCACGTGAGAATATTATAGTAGTATGTCTGCTCATTGGCCAGATGTGTCTGGGGCGGGACCAAGAAAAGTAAATACAGGAAGAAGGTACTATGTTCTGGAATACTGGAAGACAAGGAGAAGTTTTGTTCATTTCATAGTTATTTGCACCAAGATCACCTCCTGCAAAGGGTCTTGGTGTGGTTGTTTTGGTCCGCAATTGCACATCCCAGAGTTTGATTTAAACTGACTGCAGGTATGAAAACACCCTAATGGCAACTGCTAACATAATACTGCTTACCACTACTACTAGTACTAATATTAAGAAGAGAAGATACAAAAATATGACACATCTCAGTTCATGTTGCGTTAGTTCTTTGTCATCCCAGGGCATCAGAGATGTTTGATGTCACAGAGATGCAAACATAGTTTCCTTTAGCTTTTCTGCCACTGAGAGATCAGCCCTCTTTTTAAGAGAGACAAAATCTAAATTAGGGATCGTTGGGGAGTAAGTACAACATACGTTGGCCAGAAGAAGTTTATTGCTCTTTTGGAGCTCTGTTGCATTTTGTTTTGTTTTTACTTGTTCACAAAAAAAGGGACAAAAATGTTCTGGACGTGTGAAAGAACAGCTTTGATAAGATAACAGCACTTGATGCCCTGGGTGTTAGCGAAGACTTGCACTGAAAACATTTTGCAGGCCTGTAACAACATTAACAAACAGCTCACTAATTTACATGGAAAGCACATCACTGCCTTCAGCAGCATTTAACAACCTTGCCCTCAATTTGTGGACATACTTTTTTTCTCTATGGTTAAGATTAGGTTAGATTTAGGAAAACAAATCCACATGGTCAGGTGTGGGAAAGAAATCATCAACATTTTTTTAAGAATTCACAGGAAAGTGTTGCTAACCGCAGCGATGGTCTTCCTTTTATTAAAATCCAAAACAAAGTGGGTTGAAGTGTTTAAAGTGCAATGATTAAAATGGCCGAGTACAAATTTTCTTTACTTGAGGCAAACATCACATTTATATTTACACTTGTATACCTACTGCACATGTAAGGTATATGGCTGTTTGACGCAAACCTAGCAGTGTGCAGCAGGGACCTGCTACATGTCCTTGGCCTGATCAACGCCTGCCATACTTTGCCAACTCAGAGGACGCCAGCTTGTATACAAGACCACGTTTAAAAAATGTGCTACTCTGAGAACACTGCACACTTAGAGGCCAAGGGAGGCAGAGGAGAGAAAGAACAAAGAAAGTGAAAGATGCATGCTGTTGCCACCTGCCACCCTCAACCCTTCCAACCAAGCTGTGTCCAAAACCGCACTTGACAAATGAGTTCAGGGACATAGAGCATAGGCAAAGTCCCTGAGCTACAACACTAACAATGCACATGCACCATTCCATAGAGAGTCAGGAGGTGGTTGGGTATTGCTGTGAGGATAAAACAGAGAGAATGATACACAGAGAAAGACAATAAAACACTGCTGCAATAAGAAGAGAGAAAGAAAAAATACATATTCATATCTGAAATTGTTAAACAGAAGAACATGACACATACATACATTCATTTTCTCATTTTTGTGACACCAGCTCAACCTACTGCATTGTAGTGAGACTGTATATCAGATGTACATCAGCTAATGTCCAAGACGTGTTGTTGCCATAAGGTATTTTTCTGTCTTTATTAAGAGTTCAACCCTACTCTCTTTTAGAGCCACTCAATTTTAAGGATTGAATGTTCATTCTGACTGAACTCTATGATTTTAAGGAATAATAATTTTATTTGAAGCAAATACAAATTCTGCCCTGTCACACTGGAATGGAGAGTGAGCTCATTTGTCTTTTAGCTATCTATTTTTGGACACACTTAGGATTCTGCCTTAAATTGACCCCAGCTTTCTTTTAAGTATTTTTGGGGAGTGCTTTCTTAAAAGGAAAGCTAGGATAGAGAAGAAAGAGAGAGAGAGAGCACTGGGAAGATGCACAGCAAATGGCCATGAGCAAATTCAAACCCGGGCATCTGCAATAGCCTTATAACGTACGAGGTGCCTGTTCAACCCAGTGAGCTAAACTAGCACCCTGACCCCAGCTTTCTGAAGTCATATTATTGCTGTAAGTAATTTGTTTTGTCCTGAGATGACTTGCTATTTGCTGGTGCAATGCACTAATGTCCTCACAGGCATAATCTTATTTGTTCTGCTGTATGATGGTGACAAAAAAAGAGAAACGATTAGGATTATCTTGAGATTTCTGTTGATTTGATTTTCAGCCAAGCGACCATTTTTTGTGTGTGATTCACAGGTAGTAATGTTGAAGGACATGTGATTTATTCAACTAACAATAAGTAAATAAATTGATCAGAATATCTGACATAGACAACATGCACTTATTACTATTGGTAGTCAAAGGAGTTTGCAAAGAAAAGCGTCTGGACTTCTTAAAGTTGCTTGAAGACGTTTCACCTCTCATCCGAGAAGCTTCTTCAGTTCTAAGGTCAAATGGCCGAGAGTCCCAGATTTAAACCCAGTGGGAGTATCCCCCCAAAGAGGGACAAAGGACCCCCTGGTGATCCTCTAATCACATGAGCCAAGGTGTGAAAGTGGGTGTGGGACCTAATCAGCCAGGGTTTCGAGTGTGCTCATTGTGAAACCTGGCCCCACCTTGTCGTGTGAATTCCTGAGGTCCCTCTTTGGGGGGATACTCCCACTGGGTTTAAATCTGGGACTCTCGGCCATTTGACCTTAGAACTGAAGAAGCTTCTCGGATGAGAGGTGAAACGTCTTCAAGCAACTTTAAGAAGTCCAGACGCTTTTCTTTGCAAACTCCTTTGACTACGATGACCTGGATGACTGAGAACCTTCACAGACATTACTATTGGTAGAACAGAAACTATCAGCTGGCACAAAAACTAAGTATGTTTTTATATGTTTTTATGGTATACTTACTAACTTGCATGAATTTTTTAAAAAAAAACTTTGTTCATTATAACTACAAGATATGCAAAAGTGTTTGTGTCTCCATGTCTCTCCTCAAGTTACATTTTTTACTAATATGTAGTGAGACTTGCTGACATTTCAGAAAACACACACACACTTTCCTGTTCCCTATACTCAAAAGGACATTACAGTGATATACATTCTTTTCCTGGTGACTTACCATATCTGTAACCTCGTCTTGTATGTTTTCACCCATATTTGAATGATTTTGTTCATAAAGACTTTGACCCGATGGGGGGCGTTTGGTCACCACAATGGCTTCATTCCTTCACAACATAAGTCCAGGCACACAAACATGCACACAAGTCCAAAAGAGGTCACAGACTTCTCTGCCTTTCTGTATTCCTCTCCCAGTCTGAATATTTAACAAGGAGAATAACATCTCTGCCTCCTCCCATTTGCCCTTCATGATGACATGTTGTGTCAGTGTACTTTTGGCCTTCTCTCCCTCTCTTCCTCGCTCGCTCACTCTCTCTCTCTCTTCATTTTACAACCTGCACAAATAACATCTGGCACTTTGCCTGATCTCCAAGGATGTGATGATTAAGGCCAAATGACAGCGCTATTTCTTCTCCGCCCACCATGGCTGCAACCTTCCTCATAGACACGGACGAGCTTTGCCCGAGATTACAGGACTCGTCTGTAAATAAAAACTTTTTTTTCAGTCTATGTGATAAAAAGAATAAAGGGTAAGTACGAAACAAACCTGAATATTTGGCATGAATTGTCAGCTGGGAAGATTTTTTTCTCTAAATGTCTGAAAACACAGGGCCCTTTTGGTCAGAGATATCCACTCCAGAGTTTAAACCACTGATGTGCCCAAATATTTGACCATTTGAAAACCAGTGACTCACCTACCCAGTGAGCAAAATTCAAAGACCTTTAACACCTTTTCTTCATATAAGCACTTAAAAAAAAATCTATGGACTTAATTCATAAATGTCTCTTGGTCTTCCTCAAGAACTGTGTTCTTGTTGTCTATCCATCTAAAATGCAGAAAACTGCAATACTGCTACTTTAGATTTTCTGTGTGTGTACAATCGTCCCCATACCCTCCTTTTGTTACAACCATGAAGTGCAACTTAACCGTTTGTCATTCTTAAAAGCACATTAGATGTGACCCTTTTCCTTCCAGAACATCCCCGCCCAAATTTAACTGGCATACTGGTTGAATCATTTAGGATAACTGCTCACAAGTGTGCAGCATTTTAAAGGTATAATTACAAGCTTAACAATTTACGTGACTGTGCAAAGAACTTAAAAAACATTTCAAGTAGTACAGATGAGGAAAGCGGTTAGGGCAAATTGGCCAGGATGAGTTGATTGAGAAAGCGAGCGTAATTAAAACTGCTGGTTTTAAAGACAACTGGAGAACTTCAAGTAATAGAAGTGGATGTTATAAAAAGATTTAAAGCTACATTGTGACATCATTTACCGTAGGGGGCTGAAACTAAAGCAGAGAAAGGTCAAATTTGACCACTGGAACTAAAAACTAGCAAACAGGACAGGATGATAGTGGAAACAAGTATGTAGGAAGGCAGTAAAAGATGCTTAAGCTACATGTGGATCACTTTTCCTAAGACAAACCTCAACTTGTTTTTTCCTCCAGGTCGTCTTACCATCAGCCTTCCTCTCCAAAAAGTGGGGAATGAGTAAGCTAGGAAACATGTGGCATATGTGTTATCTCCCCTGCCAGTGGAGCACATCAGTCATCAAACACAGTTATGCCACTGTCACAATGTCAAACTTCATTTTCAAACATGCGGTCTACATGTAAAATGGTTTATAAAGTTCTATACTTCCACTGACTTTACAACCACGCATCATTGTGTTATGCAGTGTTATACATATAAAAAAACATTCAGCTGTCAGTGTGTAAGTTTATTTCCTTTATTTGCCTCTCAGTGTATCTCATTGCCTCGAGTTTCTCTCAGAAAAATGTTTCTGGGACACCTGGTCTTAGAGGTAGGAAGCATACAGAACAATGCGAGACCTAGAAAGCTCTGCTGTTCTGTGAAAGACATAAATTAACACTTAGTAAAAGCCGATCTGTGACCTTTTCCATTGTGCTTGCAAAAGTACAGTAACTCACATGAGAGCGTGCTTATTTAGTCGTTATAAAGTGAAACTTATTGACCCAAGCCAGTATCTGTGTCAACCCACAACTGTGGATAAAGTTGGATGTGATATGAAGCATGCTGCAATACCGTGAAACACGTCGAACCACAAGAATGACCAGCCATTATTGTTTTGTATTTGTTTTTAAGGTCAGTAAGTTTCCACCTTTTTTTGTCCAGATGAATGGAAGAGGTGCTGTTGAATGAAAATCAAGGGAGAAAAATGAGCTGCCAACCAGGTGCTTTTTAGGCGAGCAATCACCATCCAGCAGGGATGGGATGGACATGAAGGTCACCTGCACTGTGAACAATGACACCTTACGCTGCTGGTACACACACATGCACAAATGACCACACACTCACCATTCAAACCTGTTCTGCTTACATTTGAGCTGAATTTAGATAATGCAGTATCGACTGTCGGCAGTTAAATAACTACAGAAATAGAGTTCCAGCTTTTTGAAAGCATAAAATGAAAAAAGACAAAATTGCATTCAGTCTTTTTGCGTTTAAGCTTTATGTTTATCTTTCTGCCATACAATGATTCTCTGGTGTCCCTTTCCATCATAGAAATCGCAGCTGTGTTTGGTTTTAAATGGACAATAATTCATTTTATCATTTATCATTATACTAACTGGGGCACTGTGGTTGTTATGCTTTTGTGAAATGAAAGAGAAGAAAATGAGCTGTAGTTGCTTTTTTCCTTCTTCTTTTTTGTTTTTTTTAGAAGACTTCTATTACCCAAGAGCTGCAGGAAATAATTAGTAATAAATAGTCAGTAATAAACTTAACTCATAAATCTAGATATAATTTCCAGGCACACACATTTGGTAATCCGTTTATGGCAATCCCCATTAAGACACAGCATTGCACCAGGCTTTCTTTCTGTGTGCGATCTCCACAACAAGCTTTACATTGTGACAATAAACACAGTCAAGACAAATAATCATAAAATAATCAACCTATATAAATGCCAGTGAGTTCAGTTATTTGTCTGCTTCCATCTGGTTCCATCTCCACTCTCTGCATCAAAGAATAAAAATGTCTTTTGTTTACAGAGAACAAACCTACACAGGAGTAGGACGAGCTACTACAGTTCTGCCAGGGTGGTACTTGTAAACTAAGTGTAATTTCTCACATATGAGGTGCCAAGGTAGGGACATAACAAAATGAAGTGTCTTCATTTAGAGCTGGGCTCCATAAAAGATAATGAAAATGTCACTGTGCCTTATGTAATTTGTATGCTGTGACAGCTTACCACAGTGGTGATAGCTATGGTAAGCTGGTGGCATTTATAAGCAATGAGAGTGTTCCTCCTAACAGCAAGGGCTATTTTAAAAAGGTCCTGTTAGCTGAGATGGAAATCCTAATTTGGCAACATCTTACATAAGCAGTGTGAATTTATTCTGACTTTTACAGAGGTGTCATTGTAGAGGAAAAATATATTACAACTATAGCAAAAGAACAAGCAAAAGAACAAGAAAGGAAGGCTACAATCACAAGGGATGGCAGTGGATAAACATGCAGTACATTTAACCTCAAGTTGACTACATCTCTGCTTTTGCTTTTTTTCCCAGAGTCAGGGTTTCATTAGATGTGCTGTACTGAGGAACTGAGCATAAAGTGATTGTTCCTGCAAAGCCTGCTCATCTCCAGTAAATATCAATAGATTCTGGGCATTGACTGTTGCAGCTAAAATGGATTGTGACTTTTTATGCTTTACTTAGCTAATGACCCTGCTAATTTCATTTGCTACACCAGCTAAGTGACTGACAGCAGCTGGCTTTGCAGCTGCCTAGCAACAGCAAAAGCCTGGTACCAGTGTTCCTCCATGTATGATGCACCACCCGTTTCGAAGCATAGCAGGTATCAGATTCCGTAATGCAACGCTAAAGACTTTAAAGTAGAATGGGCTAATTATCAAAATGAGTTAGTCCTCCAACAGACTGGCACCATGTCCAGGGTATATCCCGCCTCTCAACCTGGTGCACCTTGAGGACAGACTGGGATAGGCTTTAACTCTACACCACAACAATGAACTAGACAAGTGAAAAACAAATGTATAGCTGGATTATCAAAATTAACATTAATTTACGTTATTAGAAATAACAAATGTTTGCAAAATGACCCAGTTTGTTCTTTCCATCTGCAAAAGTAGTCCAATCCAATTAAACCTTCCTTACAAAGCAAGGAATACTGATAAGGTTATTGCAGTAATAATAAGAAGAATGTTTGTGTTTTTGTTAATAAAATGATATTTGATTGACAACTATTTTGATTGGGAAAATCTTGTGAACAGAAAACCACACAGCATGTATTTACACATGAAGGATGTCTCATTTGTTGAATGGTGAACTGGCTTGTCTGGACTGTCACAGGCATCAGCAGTCAGCATTACAACCCTGTGGTGCAGCTCGCTTATTGTCTATCACTTGGTATATGTCTACAATTTGAGTCTGCTTCCTCTCCTCTTACAAGTGAGATTATTTTGTTGCCTTTTTGTTTTGGCTCTATTTGATAAAAGGATAATATTGAAATTTGCGTACATAAACTTGCAAACTTTTCTAGAATGTCTGAAAATGGCATCAGTGGGATATTTACCAAGGTTGTCCAGCAGCCATCAAGGTAACGTTTGTGATTTGGGCAAAACTTTAATTTTCAAACTATTTTTCCATAACGCTTAGACAATGAGTAAAAGTTGTTATCCCAGGTTCATTCAACACGGACATGCTTACAGTGTAGTATTTTAGCAATTTGGAGGAGATGGAGGAGATAATCTCATTTGGGACAAGAAAGTTTAAACCACATTTATGGCACAGCCGTTCTTCAGCAGTGCACTCAGTGATATCAAACTATACACTCCTTTACATAGGGTTCTACCTTTCAGATTTTATGCTCTGTTTACCGACATTCCTAACCAAACCCTTCCCAAGTCAGGATAAACCATGCTTTTTCATTTTTTTTCCATCTGGAAGAACTTCGTATTCTTTACATTTGTCTCCTAATTTTGTCAAAATTCACAGCATAGAAAATACCACATGTAGCACAGAGGTCCCAAATCAAGAGATCCTGTCTTACGTGGTAAAGTCGTCATAACAGTCACAATTCTTGCTAGAATAGACTATGTGCACGTTAGCATATGCTACTTCCGGTGCGGAAACTCCTGTGGGGAGCTTTGTTTCCGGTGTCCTATTCGCGCCTTGTTTACGGTCCAAAACAAGTTAAGCAAATGAATGAATCAAGCGCCGATTTACATTTCTATAGATGTCTTGGGCATTTACCCAATATATCTGTAAACGATGTTCATCGACTTGTCGATATTTTTTCCCCCGCGCCTCAGAGCAAAAGAGAAAAGAGATTCAAATGTTATATTTCTCAGCTGTCCCTTGTTTATCGCGAGTGTTATGTTCTAAAAATAACCAGCGATAGGTGAAATCAAGTAGCCAATTTTATTTTTTGACGGTGCAAAACGTTTCGTGGACATACAGTACTGCACTTCAGAGTCACACTGCTAGCGATCGATGCAGCGATTCTGTACTGTACAGGAGAGACGTCACGGAGGAGATCGTCTGCAGCGATCGGGACGCAGGACACAATGTGACGTAAAAATAAGCATGCAAATTTGCACTAAAAATATCCGCGAAACAGCGAGGTGAAAGGTGAACCCCGTTATAGCGACCGACCACTGTAATTTTGAAGGTAAGTCACAACATACCCTTCGTAAATACTAATGTATAGAAACCCTTACCAGCAATCATTCATTTTTTGTGTGCCTTTTTTTTTACGGTTTGTTAACATGCTGTGTAGGTGTGTACTTGACTAGCTGATATTGACATAACGGGGGAAACATCTGGTTTGACTATTCTTCACCTGTAGTTTGAATGCTGAACATTTGCCTGTTTAAATCATAAGACCAGTCACTATACAGAGATGTGCTTCTGAATGTGTGTCTTCTGATTTTGTAATGCAGTTCTGCTTGTGTTGAGTGATGTAAACAACTGATCGAGCTAAACTCTTTAAACGTCAAAATTGATCATTAGATTTTTTATGACACAACAGTGGTGAGTGTTCCCACCTTCTCCTCTTTGTAACTTAACGCGATCTTTCCGTTTTCGAGTTTTGGACATGATTTTGGAGCATATCTTCGCAATAGCGATTGACCGCAAAGTAAAGCGACCAGAAATGTACAACCCCACAAGTTAGCATTTTCTCGTGCACAGGGTCTATTGGAAATAATTACATGGTCCTACCTTAGCAATGGTCTCATGGAACTTGAAAAGTGGGTCCAGGGTTTCTGGTGTCTCTGAAGAAAACTGGGCCTCTGACAGAAAACTGGTGGTCTAAAAGAAAAGGGGTGAATAAAAAGAGAAGCAAAAAAGTCTTAAATATAAGATGATAAAGTTACTGTGTCCCGTCTTTTAAAGTATGAGAAACATTCCATGTTAGTGAGGGACAACAATGATTTGTTTCTCCATAGCATCAAATAATAATAAAAAAAAGGGACACCTTTCCCTCCAGTTTCTTGTTTTTTTTTTTCCATATATTCTAATTTGTTCTTTTCTATTATAAGCGGGATAGAGTGGAGTGGCCTGTCAAGTTTTTGACAGGAAACAACAGTAAATGCTCTCAAGGCCACAGAGCTGCTCAGCTTTTGTGTTGGGGTGTCAAACACACACATACACACAAACTCACAGGCGGATGGCTACACAAAGTCAACCATGACTACACGCCACCTAAAATTACCTCACTGTCACCTCAGTATACTATGTAACGTCCTCAAAAAACAAAGTACCTCACTGTGACTTCAAAGTCATTGTGCTGCCTTTGTAGAAGTTTCTTTCTTTCCTTCTTTTTTTTTTTTCCAAATAGAGTCAAACCAAATAGCAGAGAGTTCATGATATCAGAAGTTCAAACACGGCACACTGCAGCAGTCTTGAACATCCTATTAGTTTTTATTTCATCCAGTTTTGACCGGTGTAAATGCTTTCAACAGGAAAAGTGTTACTTTTCAGTTATTTCTCCATGACAGTGCAGGATATTTATATTATTACCATGCTATGAACAGGATATTTTATATCCACATCCAAATCTTATGTGGATTAAGCATTTTTTTCCTTCTCTGTTGTCAACATTGTTGCAATTGCTGGCACCACAAACCTGCAAACTGTCAGGTCTTCTTCTTTTCTCTGTTTGCCTTTCCCTCACATCGAAGGGTCAAAGCAGGTGGCTGCCCTCCATGAGCCTAGTTATGTTGGTGGTTTTACTGCTTTTTCTCTTCTCGCCTGTCACTAAGAGTTATCACATATGTGAGCACTTTGTTTTTTCTAGCCCCATCACTAAACAAGTAAAACTGACACTGATTCTGCAGAAGCTTTTTATTTAGATATATATCTGTATATATACCTTTGCCTTATGTGATTTTGTTTATGCAAAGTTTGTGTTTATTGTAAACATCATTTATTTAGGAAATTATACAACTAAAATGAGTGAAAATTGCAGATAAAAAATGAAAAAGGTACAATATGATCTGTGGGTACAGACATTTACATTCATTTACATTTATCTTCACTAATTTCTCACTCATTTGGACTTAAAGGAACTACTCTTTAGCATTTCAATAATATGACCTGTTGTGATGTACACTCTCCGGGAATTCTGTGCTTCTATTTTGCTGAGTGATTTTTTTGTTGTAGTAGTAGTTTGCTACTTAGCACTAATTAGCAGGCATCTGTGTCTGTAAGATGCATCCATATGGGTGTATCTTGCTAACCAAGTTCATTAGCAGAAGCTGATGACTGATAATGGTAACCTTTTGTTAAAAATCAAGATGGCAATGGTGAAGAAGATTCAGGGGTTTTGGCGTCAGAATGCATTTAAAATTCAAGGATGACTTCATGGTAGTTAAGCCTATCTTTTGGTAAAATGTAACAAATGCTCCATTTACAAACGTAAATCAAGCTTTCAGAGTTCGGTTTAAACTTGCAGGATGCTGTACAACATTGTGATGGACTGGAACAAACGCTCAGAAATGCATGACTCATCGGGCACCCTCAGGATACTGGAACAAAAACAAATGTTAAAGGGAAAAAAAAGTTGAATTCCCCATAGATGATGGGGTGAAACTGGCGATGCACTTAACTAGTCAATATAGCAGCCACGGTGAGTACACAGGGAATAGAAGTTTTACTTAACAGTTTGCATATTTATGCATTCCAAGAAGAAACAAGGAGAAAGTTTTCATCAAACCCTGTGTGCTGCCTCTGAATAAATATGTGAATTATTGAACGCAGCATCTGCCTCAAAATATGCCCCTGTTGTTGATGTCAAGTTGCATATGTGCAGAGTTCCCCCAAAAGAATCCTCACCTCCTGCATTCAGAGGAGAAGAATTAAAATGAAACGCACGGATACAGCTGTTGTGCCCTCGCACAAAGACATGGCTTCAAGAGCTATTTGAACCCTGTGGATATCTGTAGCTGTCACTCTCTGTGGTCAGACTGTTTTTTTCTGAAACTTTTGATGAGGACTTTAAAAATCATTGCTGTCATGATGAAGATAACACCACACACACCTACGCGGACACACACTGTGTTAATTAATTTTCCCATTTAAATGAATTATTCCCTGTAATCACAAAGCTGCATGTTGTGGTGTTGCTCAGTTAATATTTTGCTTTTAGACATTTTTTACAAGCACCATTTCCCATACGCATTAGTGCGTCACATGTTAACAGATGGAAGAATTAGCGGATGGCTTGTATTCAGAGACTGATAAGCAAACATTCGAACAAAGAAGTTAAGAGAAGTCAAAGGTCAAAAAATGCCAATGAATATGGAAAAAAATGAAACACAGAAAAGAAACATAAGCAGGTTTGATCTACTGATCAAGCTTGTGAATACAGGTTGAATAGTTTTCATAAAAACATAAATATTTTATAGAAATAATTTGAATTACACACTGTAGTTACTTTAGTATAGCATATATAACAAGCACTATGCAGTGCTTTATGTCAAATTGACATATTTTCTCTGTGTTTCATGGGTTCAGGATGGTGGGGTTATGGAGAACTGAAGCTGTTAAACCAGAGGAAAATGGCCAGGCTCAAAGATTCCCAAGTGGCATCCACTCTGTACTAAGTGCCCTTTGTATGGCTTATGTACAGCTCACTTTCTTTTACAGTACAGACCCTCTCTGTGCCTCAACACTTAGGTTTGCTCTGACCTTCTCCTGGTGGTTAAAATATTGTAATGCTAAAATGGGTGTAATGGGTTATTATTTATAAGAACATGAGCATTAATCAGCTTGGGTTTGACAACTTCTTAAATATTATATTGCTTTTGTGCTGAAGGTTACTGCTGGGGTTAAAACAGAGGAAAAAAAGCATGAAATGTTCAAATCCTCTGCTGGCACAAAACGATGCCTGATCATACTTTGTCTCCTTTGTCACACATAAACACGCACACCTACACACACAGACACACACACACACACACATGTTCAATCAATGTTAGTTTTTCTGAAACAAAAGGAAGAAAGTGCCTCTTTAGCATGAAGGACAGTGATACCTTTGGATTAAAGGTGTCCTACTCATCTATCAGGAATGTCCTCTATGAAACTAGATGTCCTTGACTTAAAAAAAATACATTCTGAAATGTCCATTTATTTAAGAATGACTCTCAGTGCTTTCTAATCCTAGTGATAAATGCACATCTTCCATCTATTGCACAGAATAAATCAAATTCCACCTGCATCATCAAGGAGAATTTAAGCTGCACAGGTGTTATCCCCACTGCTCAGACATTCATAAAACAAAAATATTACTTTTGCTAGTGGATCACTTAACTACTGAAACCATTAATATGGCATTGTGGGACTGTTTCTGTCTCTATGATAGTGTGGTGCTACTGTGAAACACGAAAAACAGAAAGTACAAAGCTGTGAAGAAAACAAATCTTACAGTATAATAGTGTCATTATCCATAATGAAGTGCATCATATTGGCAAAAGTATTAACTAATTCATCCAAATCATCTAATTCAGGTGTTCCTATGGCTGCTCAATTAATCGAATTTTAATCGTGATTACGATCTGGGCTTTCAACGATCATTAAAAATGACTTAGCCGATTATTAGCTCCTCCTCTCGCGCTGCTCCGTGTGGCAAATCGAGCGCACCTCTCTGCGTTTCGAACATGCGTCACAACAATTGAGGACCCGAGGGAAGCTCGGAAAGCTCGGAAAGCTAAGCAGAAGTTATTTGGTGAGGAGAGGATAATGGCTGCTGAAGAAAGAATGCCGTTGGTTGAAAAGAGAGGTAAAACGACTTAAGTGGTGTGGAAACATTTTGGGTTCGCGGAGTCAGACGTGGATCAAGTAGACATAGTGTGGAAACTTTGCTACGGTGTCGTAGCTGCACCACAGAGCAACACTACAAATTTATTCAATCATTTGAAGACCGCTCACAAAGTGACATACGATCAAACAATGAAGGAACATAGAGAAAAAACTCTTGACAACACCTGCTTCATCCTCACAGACCTCCATTCACGCTACCCTGTACAACGCGACTAAATATCCCACCAGCTCCCAGAGACACAAGGAGATAACAAACGCGGTAACGTTTTCCTCACCAAAGACCACTGCTCAATTAACACAGTGAACAACCAGTATTATGCAGTATTTTGAAGTTCACTAAACATAGATGTTTACATTTTTCATTTATTTTTTATATTGCAAACATTTGCACTGTTATGAGTATTTGCACACTCTTTTATATTATTTTTTGACATCTTTAAAGCCATTATTCAATACATTGTTATTGTTAAATAAATATCGTCAAATAATCGAGATCTCAATTTCAGTGAAAATAATCGTGATTATCATTTTTGCCATAATCGAGCAGCCCTAGGTGTTCCAATCACTTCCATCATCACAGGTATATAAAATCAAGCATCTAGGCATGCAGACTGCTTCTATAAACATTTGTGAAAGAATGGGTCTCAGGAGTGAATTTAGTACGGTACCATGATAGGATGCCACCTGTGCAACAAGTCCATTAGTGAAATGTCCTCACTACTAAATATCCACAGTCAACTATTAGTGATATTATAACAAAGTTGACACAACTGGGAAGTACACAGTGGTCACCAACTGCTACAGATGCCCCAAACTTCACGTGGTTGTCATATTAGCTCATGAACAGCGCTTAGAGAGCTTCTTGGAATGTGTTTCCCTGGCTGAGCAGCTGCATCCAAGCCTTACGTAACTAAACGCAAGGGGTCAGATGCAGTGGTATAAAGCACGCCCCGCTGGACTGAGTTGGCCCTTTCCTCTTCAAACATGACAAAATGACCTCTACCCAACAGAACACCTTTGGAATGAATTACAGCAGAGACTGTGAGCCAGCCCTTATTCCACATCAGTGTGCCAACCTGGTGGAAAGCCTTCCCAGAAGAGTTAAAGCTGTTATAGCGGCAAAGGGTGGGCCCACGTCATATTAAACCCAATGAATTAAGTATGACATGTAACTCGAAGTCATATGTGTGTGAAGGCAGACGAGCAAATACTTTTGGGAATACATACTAAAAAGCATCATTTTCTATGCTAGCTATAACAGTGACAATTTCATTGAAAACGCTACTGGGTTAAATAATTATTTGATCTAATACTGAAGTTTGCGCACTTACAAAGAACTGAACAGTATATAATTTGTATTGTAGTTTCATTTTAATGAAGACAGATAGAATAATATAAACCCATAAGACACAAGATAAAACACATTACATAAAAGTTAGAAATTTGAAATTAAGTTTTATAAATTAACCCTTGGTCATCCTAGCTCTTGGCATGTGAGGTGAGGATAATCATAAGGAAATTACTGTATCCACCCAGAACTACATGAGAGGACTTTATTAATGATCTGAAGGCAGTTGGGAACACATTCACCTAGCCAAGTTCCACACCTCAGTCCTATAGAAAATCTCGGGAAAGCACTGCAGATTCGAGTTGCCAAGCGGCAGCCAAGAAAACGAAATGATTTAGAGAGTTTCTGCAAAGAGGACAGAGCCAAAATCACTCGTGATGTGTGCAAAAACCCAGTGGCCAATTACAAGAAACACCTTACCAGTTCAATTCGCAACACTGGTTTTTGTACAAAGTCATGAGTAACGATTTGTTTGGTGATTAAATACTTAACTAACTTACTAACTTTTATGTAATGTATTTTTTCTGGATTATTGGTTGATATTCCAACTCTTTCCCAAAAAATTGGAAATGCCATAAAAATGAGTTTGCTTCTTTGAAAGTGAGCACTTACAAATTCGACAAATCAAATAATTATTTAACCCAGTGTATACAAAAATACTTGTCTTTGCAGTTGCCAACACTGTGGTAGTTTCTTGATTCTGAAAGAAGGCAATGCAAAAAATAATTAAAGTGGTCAGAACAATGTGCTTCCTTTGCAATGAAAAAAGAGACCAGTGCAGGGTGGTAACAAAATTCCACTGTAACACCATATGTGACCATTAAAAAAATCCCTTCAGAAAAGGAGGATGTAAGAACCAGAAAACAAAATCAGTTGAAGTTGTCAGATCAAGCATCCAGCAAGATAATACAAAATCAATGAAACAGCAAGAACGGGCAATGTAGGCTTCACTGAAAGCAGCGTGGGTCCAAAAGTAAGCAAACACAAGATGGACAGAGAACTCAAAGTGTGTATGAGTGATGTGATGGAGGCAGTGAAGGAAAGTGAAGAGAATAACAAGAGAAACTGAATTTCTAGGATAAAAACATGTTCTTTCAGATTTACATATACGTGATAAGCTATGCCACCAGCAAAGCCCCCTCACATTACCACTCCTTTATGCTTGACATTGGGAACCATATATGCAAATGCATAAGGCACTTTGGTGACAGTGGGAAGGAAAAACTCCCTTTTAACAGGAAGAAACCTCCCGCAGAACCAGGCTCAGGGATTCAGAGATTAATTGACCGATTAAATAAACTTACTGTATATTAACACTAGTCACCCCTCCAAAAATGACCATTTTAGGCCACTTTAGCTCTCTGGGGACCAGGGTATAATTTGCCGTTTTTGACTACTTTTGATTGTACCTCTAGATTTCACCTTTAAAAACTGTTTATCTTGCCTTGTTTGATATCATTATTTTTAGCACAACCTCAAATATCTGAAATTGGAGTTATTGTTTTCATTTTGACATACTATATTAGCACAATTGATCTAAATTCAGAAAAAAATTCAAAATCCGAGTAGAAAAAGGTTATATTTTTTTTACTGTAAAAACCACAAACATGTTTAAAGAATCATTTTCTTGAAATGCAAATAGAAATTGTACATTTCTAAAAATTATGCACAAATTTTGCAAACAAAGTTATATGGTACTATTTACCTAAAAATGCAGCCAAGGCCTCAGGCGTTTTTTATATAACCATTTAAATCTATTTACAGAACAATCAGGTGTTCTGCATCAAATAAGAAGGCACACAAATTATTTGTGCCACTCCAAAAAAATAGTTTCTGTCCACTATAAGACAGAGGAGAATACCACAGGCCTAAACCCTGCAGGTCTGACAACAGGAGGTGTATCAGTCCAGTTTTCCATGTGGAGACAGCGTTTAGACTCCAATCTGCTTTTGGCGGCTTTTTTGGATCAACTGTGACATTCACTAGTATAACTGACACACAAAACAAAACAATGACTACAGTGCACACTAACTATAGCCTCCAAACACACTAAATGATGATTTACCCCCTTACAATAATGGGGCCTTACAAAAAGAGAGTGCTCAAGTTTTTTGGTATCAGATTTTAGGTTTGAAAATAAATGTAAAACCTAAAATGTCTGTGCATCTCCTGAAACAATAAAGAGAAGAAAATAGAAGTTGTTTTGTATCCCGATAACCCCACAACTCCATTTCCTCAATGTCAAACTTACGGGCAGAAACAACACAGGGACTGACCTTGTATAAGAAAGTGTATGCTTTTCATAGGAGGCTGGAGGTATTCAAACCTGACATATAACAGGGTTTGCTAGACTTTCTAAAAACTGTAAGAACAAACCAGAGGAAACAATCAGCTTCATGCTTGAGAATGAGTTTCTGCAAAAGCTGATAAAAAAAACAAAAAAAAAAACTTACTCCAAGGATTTCAGCTTGGAAAAAACAAGCTCTACTGTGCACTGAAAACCCATTTAAAAATCTCCCCTTGGGGCACTACAGCTTCTCTGTAAACCGAGTTGATTGAGCTCTATCAAAACCTGCCTCTGCAAGAAGCTCACTTTGACTTTCACTTTCTGGACAAAACGAGGTCCCTGCTTCAGACGTTCCCTGCTTACAGAACATGGCCCCTTTTACATGCTCATCATTTGCTACAACATTCTGCTGCAAATCAACATTTTCAACGGTGGATACCAAAAGAACACAGCAGACTTCTGCATAAAGACATCAATGTCCCTGGCTAGCCATTCCTCCTTCTTGCCTATATTCAAGGACTTGATAGCATAAAAAGTGTCACTTCTGTGGTTAATACTGTAGAGAAATGTCCTTAACAAACAAAGTTGTGGAGTTTTGAAGATTTAAATATCATCAATTCAGTAAATGAACACAAAGGAAAACTGGATAGCCATATTTTTTAGACTGAAGGTATATTAAAAGGCAAATAACTGTGTTTTTGTTGGATTTAAACATTGTCCTCCCATGCCTTAGGCCATCTTTCTCCACTTTATATAAGTACAGCTTTGTGCACAGTTTCCACAGGAGTAGTTTCTCTCTTAAAGGAGTGTCAGGAGAGTCTGGCAGATCAGACATTATAATTGCTCTTACCAATTTATTCCACAGATTACATCTGATAAAGATTTGATCTGTTTCCAAAAGTTTGATGTTTTGTAACTATATAGACACGGAAAAGCATTTTTATGATATCTTTCCCCCCCCAGTATACACTTAATGGCCACTTCATTAGTCACACCTTGCTAGTACTGGCTTAAACCCTGTTTTGCCTTCAGACCTCTCTTATTTCTTCATAACAAAGTGCTGGAATTTGGTCCATATTGACATGATAACATCTCTAAAGATTTATCTGCCTCACATCCACAATGAAAGTCTCCCATTTCATCACATGTAAAAATAAGTCTGAGGCTGTTTCTTAATAGAAGATAGATTGTGGAAATAGAAGTGTCAAATGCTAACGTTACACTGTCTATTAGTACAATCACTTGTACCTCAAAGTGGTTATGAGCTAAATAAACCATGACTTTAGGAATGAAAAAACAAAAGTATAAAGTTATTTTTCCCCTATATAGCTGTCATGACAGAGACCAATTCTATTTTTATAATAAGCTGTAAAAAATTTACTATTGATTATGCCTCTACTTTTAATCCATATAGCAGTTTAATTTATTTAACCTAAAAAAAAGAAAAAAAAAGCACTGGAGAGGTAGTTTTATGTTCGTTCAGCTATAAACTTAATTCAATCTGAGAAGTATTGCACAGTGTAGATGTTTCTTCCCTACGATGTATAGTGCAAATTTGTCTCTATTGTTGTACAGTGCAGCACGGTGGCACGGTGGTTAGCACTGTTAGCACTGAGTTCAATTCCACCATCAGGCCAGCAGGGTCTTTCTGTGTGGAGTTTGCATGTTCTCCCCGTGTTTGCGTGGGTTCTCCCCGAGTACTCCGGCTTCCTCCCACAGTCCAAAGACATGCACTTTGTGGGGATAGGTTAATTGAAAAATCATAGGTGTGAATGTGAGTGCGAATGGTTGTCTGTCCCTGTCCAGGGTGTACCCCGCCTCTCACTCTATGACAGCTGGGATAGGCTCCAGCACCCCCGCGACCCTGAAAAGGATAAGCGGAAGGAAATGGATGGATGGATGTTGTACAGTATTGTTTTTATAGATTACTGCTGTATCTTGTGTAATCTCATCTAAAAATTGTATACAGCAAATTGTAACTGGAACTATTATTAGTCAGGTATTGTTCCAATGAAATTCTTGGAATAACCTTATTTTACAGTTTCAGTACACCTTTACATCATTAAGCCCAACCTAAAAAAATAAACTTAAAAAAAAAAAGGATCTTTGACACAGACTGATGCTGACAGTGTTTGAAATAATGAATGTACTGCTTATAACGTTTTAGAGAAAGCTCCCATGACAACTGATAAAAGTGAAAGCTGAGGCAACAAAAAGGTTAACCGCTTCAAAACCAGCAAGAAAAAAGACAGATGATTTTCTTTTGAAGTTTCATGCTTTTTTGTAAAATAGAACATCTTTTCTAGAAAGGACACAACACTATGACAAGAACAAGGTCATGAATAAACTCAATTATAAGTGTGAAGATACATGTGATATGGTCATATCTGGAGTCTAATATGCTACTGGAGAGCCCTGTATCTGAAGAATTACATTTATCTACCAATACAATGCAACGGTGAATATAATTTTCACACACAGGAATAAAAAAAAGGTTCCACAAAAAGATTTTTTTAAAGGCAGAACTTTGTGAATCTGAGCATGGCCAGAAAAGTTGTCTAAAGTCTTTGGAGCTAATGTTTCATTTTAGCTACCTTGATGAGGTTGGCTATTGTCATGTGGTTGCTCAGTTGCACAATACTACCAGATAGAAAAAAAAATGAGTGGAATTTGGGTAACAAATGTGTGTTTAGGTTTTATATTTTAAATATGTTGGGATCAGCTCCAGTACAATCCCCCTTAGGCTTCATCTACTCAGGAAGAAACTCACTCGAAACTTGATGTGGGGACCAAAAAGCATACAAATTGATATTTAGTGACTTCAGTGACTTAGTCATTTCAACTGAAGTAGTGATTTAATACTGCTGCTTGACATACAATAGGGTCATAAATATGTTGGAGGGTTACCTAGGCAACCAGAGCCTGGAACATCCACTAGCAACCAGCCGTCAGTGACAAAGTAATTCGCATCAAGCAAATTGCTTCCTACGTGGATGGGGCTTTAGGATTTTGTTACTATGTAGCCTGTGTTCTCTCATGACGTATCCACAGTTACAAACTGTATCAGAGAGGCCTCTAGGATGGGATCACTACCGTTACTCTAGCCTGTGTTTACTCTAGTCTGGCTGATAGCTTTTACACTCTACTATGGAGAGACCAATTGCTGTGAAGGAAGTGAAAAACCTTTTATCTCTCTTCTGAAATAGCACACACATAGCTGTTCAGTAATACCTGTATAATCCAACTTGAGCTAGACTGTATCTGACTACAGTAACTTAACAACTACTGTCAGTGTGAACTACACAATAGCTTCTGGTGTATAATTCATGTTTTGAAAAAATGTTGGTTTCATGTTTGTGTATATGTGTATGAGGAATACCAAGCAAAGCAAACACTTCAAATATTGTTGGGTAGGTGATCTCAAAATGTATTTATTAGTTGTTTCACATTTTCCATGACCTATTGCTATTTATTTATTTAGTTAGTTTTTGGTGTGCCGTAGTAACATTTTTACCTCAAGTGACTTAAAATTCCAGATTTTTGCCTCTCTTATCCACGCCAACAAGAATTATCATGCTGCGATTATTAGCATGTTAACTGCAGGACACAGTAGCTCAAGTTCAGTCAACACAGCCGTTACCTCAATCTGAAAATGCAACTGGTGGTATTTTGCGAAGGTTGCACACCATTTCACACTCACAAGATTAGAAATAAGAGAAAACAAACACTGACTAAAATGGATGAACCATCTGCTTTACTTCTGAGCGATGCATCTCTCATGCTTTATTTCTGATGAGTTTGATTGAGAATCTTTAGAAGGGGTTCTGCATATCTAAATCATAGCATATTCATAATATCTGCTAACTCCCTGTTATATGGCTTTTATTTAGTCTCTACATTTTAAAAAATCTCCCTTTCGCCTTATCATGAGGGTAAGAGGGTATTGTATTGTATTTCAGTATTCTTCCAAGCGTTTTTTTTCTCCCCATAAAGCTCAAGGGTGTTTATTTTGACCACCACAGCATCTTTGTGAGCTTAATTTTAGACACCAATTACGTATATATATATATATATATATATTAGGGGTGCAACGATACACAAAATTCACGGTTCGGTTCGATACTTTGGTGTCACGATTCGATATTGTTTTGATACAAAAAAATGTTCATGCTTTTTTAATTTGTCATTTATTAAAATTATAAATATATATTTTAACTCAAAAGTACAGTTTTTAAATTTAATGTTGCTGAAACGACAAAGTAATAAAAAAATAAATATCTCATGGAGAAATCCCTCATCTTTGGAAAAGAGAGTTTATTACAGAGAAATGGCTCTTTCCAAAATAAAAGCTATACTATACGCTTCTTCTGGGCTATATTCTCAGCAGCATATTAAACATATCAGGTCCCCATAAGGAGAATCACGTGCTAACGGCTGTCTAAATGACTCGGGTAAAGTCTGTAGCATGCGTGCTTGTTGTTTTTGTCTGCTTCCACTTGTCTTTGCACTAGGATGATGTTGGAGTAAATGTGCAGTCATATTCATTGTGTTCCCACTAGTGCTGTCAGCGTTAATCTGAAATGACGTTAACGCCACAACACAATCTCCGTTAACGAGCTACCGCGGATCGCCCCGTGCGTGGGGCTGGACGGCGTCAACACGTTAATGAGCAAACTGCGCTAACGCAGTAGTTCCCACCCATGTAATTGAGCATTGCATGGCACATCTGACATACTGTTTTACTTTTGTCCATGACGCGCTTACCTTCAGAGTCATACTTCACATGAAGACCAAAATAGTTCCAAAGGCCAGATCTGAATGAGGGTGGGGGAGGTTCAATTTGCCATGTTGCAACGAGCTTAGCTTCTGTCTTGCTAGCTTGCGCTGCGCTGAGTGGATCTGCGCTCGACAGTGCAGCCTAGGCGGAGTAGTCGAACGCAGATCCACTGAGCTCTCAACACAGACAGCATCGTCAGAAGAAAAGTTGATAAAATAAATTAAAAATTTTGTATTGTTCGATACACATGTGTACCGAACCGAAAGCACTGTATCGAAGGGTTCAATATCGATACAAGTATCGTTGCACCCCTAATATATATATAAAAAACACCCATCTCGCCCCTGCGGGAGGTTTATCCTTCAAGCTCGGGTCCTCTACCAGAGGCCTGGGAGCTTGAGGGTCCTGCGCAGTATCTTAGCTGTTCCCAGGACTGCGCTCTTCTGGACAGAGATCTCCGATGTTGTTCCCGGGATCTGCTGGAGCCACTCGCCTAGCTTGGGAGTCACCGCACCTAGTGCTCCAATTACCACGGGGACCACCGTTACCTTCACCCTCCACATCCTCTCGAGCTCTTCTCTGAGCCCTTGGTATTTCTCCAGCTTCTCGTGTTCCTTCTTTCTGATGTTGCTGTCATTCGGAACTGCTACATCAATCACTACGGCTGTCTTCATCTGTTTGTCCACCACCACTATGTCCGGTTGGTTAGCCACCACCATTTTGTCCGTCTGTATCTGGAAGTCCCACAGGATCTTAGCCCGGTCATTCTCCACCACCCTTGAGGGCGTCTCCCATTTTGACCTCGGAACTTCCAGGCCATACTCGGCACAGATGTTTCTGTATACTATGCCGGCCACTTGGTTATGGCGCTCCATGTATGCCCTGCCTGCTAGCATCTTGCACCCTGCTGTTATGTGCTGGATTGTCTCAGGGGCATCTTTACACAGCCTGCAACTGGGGTCTTGCCTGGTGTGATAGACCCCAGCCTCTATGGATCTTGTACTCAGAGCTTGTTCTTGTGCTGCCATGATTAGTGCCTCCGAGCTGTCTTTCAGTCCAGCTTTGTCCAGCCACTGGTAGGATTTCTGGATATCAGCCACCTCCTCTATCTGCCGGTGGTACATACCGTGCAGGGGCCTGTCCTTCCATGATGGTTCCTCGCCTTCCTCCTCTTTCTTGGGTTTCTGCTGCCTGAGGTATTCACTGAGCACGCTGTCAGTTGGGGCCATCTTCGTGATGTATTCGTGGATGTTTCTTGTCTCATCCTGGAATGTGGTGCTGACACTCACCAGTCCCCGGCCTCCTTCCTTCCGCTTAGCGTACAGCCTCAGGGTGCTGGACTTGGGGTGAAACCCTCCATGCATGGTCAGGAGCTTTCTTGTCTTTATGTCAGTGGCTTCTATCTCCTCCTTTGGCCAGCCTATTACCCCAGCAGGGTACCTGATCACGGGCAGGGCGTAGGTGTTGATGGCCCGGATCTTGTTCTTACCGTTCAGCTGACTCCTCAGGACTTGCCTGACCCTCTGCAGGTACTTGGTGGTTGCAGCTTTAATAGCGGCCTCTTCATGCTTCCCATTCGCCTGCGGGATCCCCAGGTACTTGTAACTGTCCTCTATGTCTGCAATGTTGCCTTCTGGTAGTTCAATCCCCTCAGTTCTGAATACCTTCCCTCTCTTTGTTACCATCCGACTACACTTCTCTAGTCCGAACGACATTCCAATGTCATTGCTGTATAGCCTGGTAGTGTGGATCAGTGAATCGATGTCTCGTTCACTCTTGGCATACAGCTTGATGTCATCCATGTACAGGAGGTGGCTGACAACCGCTCCGTTTCGTAGTCGGTATCCGTAGCCAGTCTTGTTAATGATCTCACTGAGGGGGTTCAGGCCTATGCAGAACAGCAGTGGGGACAGAGCATCTCCTTGGTAGATCCCGCACTTGATGGTGACTTGTGCTATGGGCTTGGAGTTGGCCTCTAGTGTTGTATGCCACATCCCCATTGAGTTCCTGATGAAGGCTCTTAGGGTCCTGTTGATCTTGTACAATTCCAGGCATTCCAGTATCCAGCTGTGGGGCATTGAGTCATAGGCCTTCTTGTAATCAATCCAGGCTGTGCACAGGTTGGTCAGTCTGGTCTTGCAGTCTCGGCTGACTGTTCTGTCTACCAGTAGCTGGTGTTTTGCGCCTCTGGTATTCTTGCCAATCCCTTTCTGTGCCCCGCTCATGTATTGACCCATGTGCCTGTTCATCTTAGCCGATATGATGCCTGACAGGAGCTTCCATGTAGTACTGAGGCAGGTTGGGCCCTGGTGCTGTCCAACTCTTCATACTGGAGACCCTTTCTTGGATGTCTGCCACTGTGATGGTTACTGGACCCTGTTCAGGGAGGTCGCTATGGTCTGCCCTCAGATCCACTAGCTACTGAGCATTGCCGTTATGGGTTGCGTCCTTCTCCCATATGCTCTTCCAGTATTGCTCCGTCTCCAGCCTTGGTGGTGCTGTTCTCTTATTGTTCCCTTGCCACTGAGAGTACACCTTTGCTGGTTCTGTGGAGAACAGCTGGTTTATTCTCCTGCCTTCTATCTCTCTGGTGTACCTCCTCAAGCGGCTGGCCAAGGCTGTGAGTCTTTGCTTGGCAGTTTCCAAGGCCTCAGGTATGGACAGCTTGCTGTATTTCTTATGCACCTCCTTTGTCGCGCCTTTCTGCAACTCCGTTAGTTGGCTAACCTCCCTCCGTGCTACTTTGATCTTGCCCTCTAGCCTCCTTCTCCATGGTACTTCTCTCTGTGCTGTTCAACTTGTAGCCAAGCATCTCACTGATCACTGCTGCCGTATTGTAGATCAGCTTGTTAGTGTCGGTAATCGTGGTTGTAGGTATCATCCTTAGTGCTGCATTAACATCATCTAGCAGACCTTCTGAGGGTACTTCACATAATCTTGGTAACCGGCTACGGGGGATCCAGGTTTCAAGCTTGGCCATGATCCTATCTTTCAGGTCAGTTCCTCTCGCACTCAACGATCCTTCTCCTATCGCACTTGGGGCTATGTACCCAATCTCGGGTGGGGGTGATGATATCTCCCCCCTGACCTGGCGTCCTGACTCCTCCTTGCTGTAGCATTTATGTTGTACCTCGTCAATCTCTAGCTGTGAGAGCAGTCCCTTCTTTCGAATGTTGGAACACTGAGCTACTAGTTGTTTCGCCGTCATTGTGGATGTTGGGTATCGAAGAATCCATAGGTCCCTCATCCTATTCATGTAACCCCTTCCGCCAGGGTTACTTGCGTAGTAGCATTCCAACAACGCCCTGTTTTCGTCTCTTGCCCACCGATGCCTTCTTGTTCCAGTAGCCCACTTGTCGTCAGGGTGCCCTGGTTCCTCAACACCTGACGCAGACCTTGTTGATCCGGGCGACGTCCGAGCCGGCATGCCTTCATATTAATCTGTCTCGCTCATGTCTGCGGTAGGCTCGCTTAGCATAGGGGGTCTAGCCTTAGGACCCTTACTGGATACAGACGCTATGTTGTGATTTGAAACCAGAAAGAAACTTCTCCGACATACTGTTTAAATACAACTAGAACTGTAGCTGGTCACAAGCTGATTTTTCTTTTCTTTCCTTTTCTATTTTGATAGAAAAGGGAACTTAGAAATGGGCTTAAAGTTTGAGGGAATGGAGAAATCAAATTCATCTTTTTGATGGGGGAGCTGTACTACAGCATGTCTGAAAGCAGCTGGGACACAGTCAGACATCAGCGAGGAATTAATTACGTCAACAATACACGGACCAAAGAGGACCAAAGATAAATGCCTCATAGTAGAAATCTTTTCTTCAAAAACTGTAAGAATTTTGTCAAAAGGTGCAGGTCAGGGTACAATACAAGTACAATCACAAGGATTTATAAGAGAGGGAAGAGTGCTGAAAAGAAAGTGAGGTATGTGGCTGTTGTTTAACACAAAGTTTGATAAAAATTGTGTTTTCCCAGCATGGCTATCTGGCACTCCAGCAGACTTTTTCTTATAATGTGTAAAGAAACTTGAAGTTGATCCGTCTTCCATCTTCTCTTCGTACATTGACAAGAGTGCACGTAGTATCATTCAACCACAGGCCTTTCACTGGTTTAACCTTTAAGCCTAAAAGAACCATGTCCAGCCTGACAAACAGCTGACCCCCCTTCACTGGCACCATCTTCCCAAGCAGAAGTAGAAAGAGGTGTTTACTAAGAACATCAGCAGACCTTTTTAAACATGGAACAAAAAGTCAGGTACTCAGGAGCCTGATTAGGCTGGAGTTAATGGGCAGATTCAAGGCTACATCCATAGGGTATGTGAAAAATATCTATTTTATTAGTAATGTATAACACTGATGCTTCGACAAATTTAAACACGGGAAAGAGATGAAAGCAGTGAAAGGACATATAAAGAGGTAATGACTGACTTGAAAATAAAGGCAAGGAAAAGGAAGAGAACATGAAGTATAAGGGAAAAAAAGTATGAATATAAAAATAAATCTTTGAGAGTTTTCAAAAGGCTAATGCAGTAGATTCTTGTGAAGTAAACACCAAGCAGACATTCACTTTTATCACCAAATGAATGCAAAGAGGAGAAAGGAGACGCATTGTCAAGCTTAGTTCCACCTCAGCTGGATTGTCATTGATTTTTTTCCCCTTTTTTCCTAGTCGGTATCCCCTCTGTCTATCCTTTTCAAGTTCTCACTGTCTGTCCAGGTGCTGGATGTAATTGGATTCCCTCACTGAAAACCTGTGATTTTAAAACTCTGCTGGAGTGAGTTCTGACAGCTAGTCATACTTTGCTGGCGAACACTTCTAGCCAGTCATCATTATCTAAGTGTAAATATCCATATTAATTATTTACACATGGAATACATACAATAATATACTTAAGTATACCAATACTTCAAAATATTATATATGTATACCTTCATGCATCTGACCACAGCTAAAACCTAAACTCCATATAGTCAATACATGCCAAAATGGGCATTATTTAAACATCACTTACTAAAAGTACTAAAAGAACAACTGAAACACCCAATATTGAGGAAAAGACAGAAAGTTGCTCTGTGTTGTAATAATTAAGTAGACATGCAACCACAGGAAAAAAGAAGCAAAGACATCAGCATTCAAAGACACGTTTTAACTCAGACAAAAGCGAAGGGCAGACTGTAGAGAGACTGCTGAACCCTGGTGAATACTTCATGGGTGAGAAAATAAAACATCTAGGTGTCTTCAATTGGGGTCAAGCACAGCCAACAGAAAAGCACCGAGAACAAAATGTTAATGAATGAAGAGGAGAATGCTTCTAAAGGTATCACTATCACTACCACTCATTTGAGCTGGAACCAAATGCATGTTTTGTGTCTGCGTGTATCACAGTCCAGTTTCAAATATAAAATCCAATATTAGAGGTGTTTTTAAAAAATATTTCCCTTGTGGGATCAATACCGTATCTATCTATCTGATCATTCCTATGACCTGTAGTCTCTATACACTTCTCTGTCCTCTGTTTGGCAGCATTGTCATGCCATCCCATCCCTCCTCATCTTTAATTCTCCCACATTTTCTTCATTTATCCCTGATTGTCTGTTATGTGACTTCTCTCCCTCTCTCTCTCGCTCTCTCATTCTCTTATTCTGTGGTATTACTGCAGAAGGATCTAGGGGAGTTAGTGGCTGATTAGGCAGAAGAACCAACTTAAGCCTGGTTATTGGTCTCCTTTTTTCCCTCTCACAACACACACGCGCGCACACACACAATATGGCAGGTGGGAGAACCCTAAGATGAGGTGTCATGGTGCAGCATAGGGAAAAGAATTACTGACCAATAAGTCACATAATAACTTGTTTCGTGAGCTCAAGTAGATTTTTCTCTGTGTATAGCTGTAGTCATCTGGCATGTGCTGGTACTCCAATATTCACGGCTCTACTCAAGATTATGACTTTATAAATATAAAGTTATGTCTGGTACTCTTGAAAAACACAGCCTGCAATGTACCAGTCTAATGAAGTACATCACACAAGCAAACTAACCAGTTTAACCCGCTGTACCAAATTTTCAAATTTAATGCAACTTTTGAGTAACACAAAATTAGTGTACTTCAGTTAGTCTAAGGATCTTGGAGAGGAAGCGACTGGACTTCTTCAAGTTTCTTGAAGACATTATCTAACAGACACATCAGACACATTGTTTGTTGAGCTGTATTTATAATGTTGTTTGTAGTTGTATTACGTTTTTAAAATGAACTGGCATTTAAAAACCTTACTCTGTTCCTGATCACTCATTTTTCCAAAGCACTATAACAGTAACACAACTTTATTTAAATAGGCACCAGGAAGACATCAAAGAGATGAAAAGAAAAAAACACAAGAATGTACTGAAGGTATAGGCGAGCCATGAGATGTCATTCTTGTTTTATTACTGAGCAAGTCACTCCCATGTCTAAAATTAAGTTCACACAGATGCATGTTTATGCATTTACTTATGTATAGATATTTATTTTTTCCAGTTGAACTATATCTGACTTACAAATTGATGGTGTCAGAAGTCTCAGTCTCTCTCTTTTCTGTGATGCATTGGTGTTAGCAATTAGCACAGAGATGATTTCAAATGTAAATATCCGACACTAAAAAAAACCCCCAACACACACACACACACACACACACACACACACACACACACACACACACACACACACACACACACACACACACACATACACACGCACACACGCACGCACACAAACTGGAACATTCCTCAATCTAATTTTAAACCCTATAACCCAGGCCTGTCCAGTAACTAAGCCCCTGAGTATCTTCTATTTTGGTGAGCACATTAGGTACAAGAACATGATCACACACACATACACTGAACTCCATGCCAGTTCCTGATACACTCCATCTCTGTGGCAGTTATTTGATTATACCCTGGGGCACCATATGAGTGAGAGACAATCTGAGCAAGAGAAGGGGAGAGGGTGTAGGAAAAAAATGAGACAAATTTGAATTTGACAGCGAGCAAAAGATGGAGAGACTGGGAGTGGGAGGTGGGAGAGCCGAGATAAAGAATAGTAGTGACAGTGCCTGGATCAATACCGTGTTGAGATATTCATTTGGACTCTGCTGGGGTTCCCAAAGTAAGCACACACTCTGTTCCTCTCTGTCTGTCTTCCTATCTTGCTCTCTTTATATCAGCATCTTATCCTCTCCCTCTCTGTCTGTCTTCCGTCTCGATCGTTCACCACTGGGTGTCACTGAGGGAACAAAAGAGGCAACCTCAACCTCAGTTTGCTATCGAGAGCATCTGGATGGCAAGAGTGAACTTTTAACTGATCAAAGCTGGGATTCATTCACTTTTTAATTAAGACAATGTCGTAAATGAAGGGTTTATCATTTGCAGACCAGTGACTACTTCAATCTGCATTTGGAGTTGAGTGGATGGGAAATAACATGACCCCATCATTAGTGATAATGTAATATTTTGCATTGTGTATCTGCAAATCCATGCAGCATTACTGTGAAAGAGAAGGACCCTAATTACTCCAACAGCTTCTACCAGATGGTTCATGATGAGAATGAATCCCCCCAAAATATTTTTTTTACCAATAATATTTAAATGGTCCATTTTTAGCACTGTATAGTGGAAAAATTTGAAGCTCCTGTGTCACATGAATGAACCATGTAGTCAGAATGGGGACATTCTTATCGTACACAATCATAGAAAAAAAGGATTTTTAAATATTAATTATCAAACTCAAACTTTAAGTTTTAACACCATTTTTCCATCATGTTGCTACATGTACAACATTGTTACAGTAACTCAGGATGCAATTTGAAACACCAATAAAATAAAAATCCCTAATTTCTGAAAAACGTTTTTCACCCTATAGTGACTAAGCTTTTGATATTATTGTAATATTGTTAGTTCTATAAGTATGTATTTAGGCCATCATTACTCTGTCTAACAAAGCAAAATAATGTAAACATCAGAGAATATAGTAAATCAAAATGCAGTTACTTGTTTTAATGAAAAAAATCTGAAAAATAAATCACACTGTAATGACTGTCAGTTACCTTCTGTAATCTTTGTAGTTTGAAAGCTCGGATTCTGTGTGTTTGAAAATGATTTGGTTTTAAGCAAAGCCTAACTGATCTCCTGCCTTTTGCCCCCGTATCAGGGGGCGTTGGGGCTTAAGAGGTTAACTGGGAGCAATATGCTATGCGCTGGAATTGTTAATATACAAAAATTTAACTGGTCCTTATTGGGTGGCATTAATAACAGTTTTCTTGTTGTCTTGACAGCTAAATGGATGAAAAACGAAAGAGGCATCTAAGATTTTCTGTTTGCCATCTAGGAATGCGAGTATTTCTTTATTTACAATTGAGATCAACAAAGCACATTATATTTAACATTTTCTGAAATGCTGTGCTGATTTCACACACCCATGCAGTGTCTAGTACAATACTGTTTTCTTTCTAACACCTTTGATTATGTGGTTTGAGTTCATTGAGCACACTTATTTGCCCATGCTCTGCTTCACACAATTTGATGCAGGTTCACCTAGGTATGCCCTATATAGCTACGGTCCGCTGGTTCAGACTGCTGAAAGGCTCTACTGGGGCAGCCATCAGGCATTTTAAATGATGACTTGATGCTGGCAAAATGCTTCTTGATGGAAAGGTAAGTGTACTTTTTTCCCAGATAGCTCAGGGACCTGTTCATCTTGTTTCCCCAGCTCATTCTAAAAATAGGTTGGAGAATCATTTTATACACCACTAAGGTTCGGTTCCCTAGTAAAGCAAGACTCCAAATCTATCAAGTGACAAAATTTTGCCTGGTTAAATTTCACAGCTAAACTTGCTTTTCAGCTTAAATCACAAATTCAAGCTTCGACATGTAAACATGCAACTCTCTCCTCACCATGAATCATAACGCTCAAATTCACCCGTTAAGTGTTCACAGCCTTATGAACAGTAGAACCTTAAACACCATTGAAAATGTGAAAATGAGTTAAATGAAAACATCTATACAAAATAATCTAACAGCAACATGAGTGGATCTTTTTTGAGCAGAATAGCTGATAATAGATGAAACCCAAATAAGCACTACCAGGAGATCCACAGTTTTGTCACCCAATGCTTTTAAAAACAAAGAACTTATATGTTATTTTGTATCAGTAACTTGACCGACACCTCCCCCCACAGCATCTTAATGGAATTCAGATCTGAGCTTTGACCTAATCATTCCAGAACTCTCCATTTCTTAGTTTTTAGTCAGCCCTTGTGTTATTGTCATGTTGCAGAGTCCAGTTACTGCTTCAACTTTACTTTTTTCTACAGATGGTCTCACACATTTCTGACACCTCCACTGACACTTCATGACACTTCCATCTCCATGCTCCACAGCTGGTATGAGGTTCTTTTCCTAAAAAGCTGAATTTAGTTTACTACAAAAATTCATTTTTAGACTCATCTGTCGAAAAACCATTATCCCAGAAATCCAGAAGTAGTCTTTGTCTACGTTCTCTCTGGCAAATATCATGCTGGCCTTCACGTGTCTCTTAGAAAGCAAAGACTTCTTTCTTGCACCTATTATTAGAATTAAACTTGTGCTGTCTCTTTCTGACTTTAGAGGCTGCTGTAGGTCAGGCAATTACATTTTAGGGTTTTTGGAGACTTCTTTTAGCTCTCAGGGTGAACTTGCTTGGACAGCCAGACCTGGGCATGTTGGCAGTTGTTTTGAATGTCCTTCACTTGTAGAGTATTTTCCAGACAGTGGGATGGCTGGTTTCAAATTATTTTGATATCTTTTTAAATCCCTTACCAGGCTCATAAGCTGCTACAATCTTCTTTCTGAAGGCCTCAGACAGCTCTTTTGATCTCACCATGGTGTTAACTCTCACTTCTACAGTTGGGAGCACACCAAATTAAATGTCTGAGGTTTAAATAAGGTTAGGAAGATTTAGAGGGCAAGGCTCCATCAAAATGCAGAGTAACAATGTCCTACTTATGTCCACCTGATGTGATACACCTTTGTTTAGGCATTATAAGTGGAAATAAATTACATTCTACTGAAAATGTTTAAAATCTTTCCTTCAGTTTTAATTGTTTAGTTATATTGATTTTAAATATCTATATGTCAAAGTATGCTAAGAAAAAACCCACACATACTATTTTTTTCACATGACCAAAATGCTTAACTTCAGTCCAAATAAACTATTTAATGGGCCCACTTATGACTGTTGACATTGCTCAGTTTGTCCACCAACCCATGTTTGGAACCATAAAATCTTAAATCTTAAAAACTGTATACTGGTCGGTCTCTGCTGGTGGCCAGTACTCATAAAAATGGTGAAATTATTCAAGCAGGAAAGTCATAATAGCAATTTTATCATAAACAGGGCAACCCAGAATAAGGACTTAGTATCCCAACCATCAAAATAATAACAGCAACAAGCGAAATTAAACGAATAAGAGAAATTAAATGAGTAGTCCATTAAATTATATAAAAAATATACATGCCTGGCAAGCCAACACAAGGAAGGATACACTACTTGTGTATTGTTGTGTAGCTATGTCTCATTAATAGAAAGGATTAATCTGTCTTAGTGGATGGATATGCTGCAGTTTGAAGGCTGCCAACCCCAAATGGTGTTCAGCCATTTCATTAATGCCAAACCACATTGTTATTAAACCCAGCGATACACGTACCTCCACAGGACGATCAGCCACTGGGAACTTGCCAAAGAAGTCAAACGACGAGAGTGCACCATGTGTTATACAGCCTGTTTTCAAAGCAGTGCAGATTTACACCACAGTGTAGCACTCTTACTACAAAGTTTGTACATGTTCACACACATGACCTCACTTAATCGAGATAACTTTTTTTGATTTTGTTAATAACTTGATTTAGAATGAGAAAAAGTCATGATGGGTGATAATAATAATAAAAAAAAAATACACTACCATTTTGTTATTGTATAGTTATTTTAATAATGTTATAGTCCCCCAAGTGTTATAATACCTTTTTTTCTTAATTACATTAGATCAATCTAGAACTTGGAATCTAGACTGGACTCAATTTCTTTTTAAAAGTCCACAATGTCTACATAATATTGCAAAATTCATATGGCATACAAAGCCATAAAATCAAAGGAAATATATGTACACCAATATCCTAAAACTGTGGTGAGGGAAAGATCAGGCAAAGGTACTAAACTCTTTCTGAAACTTCACAGGACCTCAATAACGGTGCAATGGAGCAAGTGTGTAACTACTAGCACTCTTCAGTGAGTTGTCCATCCAGATAATCTCAGTAACTGAGCAATTCTTTTCTCAAGGTTCTTGATCAAAGAGGTGACAAGGGACTTAACAGTCACTCTTACAGAGCTTCAGAAGTCCTTTGCGAGGATAGAGCCATTCGAAAGGACAACTGTTTGAACAGCATGGCATCAATCCCCACTCTTGTCACCTAGAGTAGCTGGAATTATGCCACTCTGCTCAGAAGGCACATTTAAGCTTGGTTGGAGTTTGCCTAACTCCTTTTAAAAGATTCTATGATCTGCAAGCTGAAAACTGGGCACATTTGGAAGAACTTCAGAAACCACCTCTGGTAGACACCAGGCATTGCTGTTGCCTGTCACATGGTGGTGGTAGCAACATGCTATTGGGGGAGATTCTTTGTTCTGAAAAATAAATTTATCAGAACGAGTGCATGCATTTTAAGACTGAAGTGGGGATTCAGCTTTTAGTGCAACAGTGAACCAGCCAACCAGAGCCAAGTCCACACAAGAATTGCTTCTGACTGTTACTGAGTGGCAAAGCAAATGTCTAGACTGTGACTTTAGCACACATTTAAATGTAGTGTTTCCTTCTTTCTTTTTTTCCTACACTGGTTTCCCCAAAATTAATTTTATGTATGCTCATGTGGGTCTTTACTGTATGCATCCCTTACAGTGAATCTCGGCACTTGCAGCATCTTCCTGCATACCAAATTAGATGCATGTTGATCTGTCAGTACATGTTATGGTTGCACGACAAGAAAACACCGACAGACAGCAGTGGCGCTGGGGCATTTTGCATGCATTCAGTCATGTATGATCCTATTACACTCACTGGGTTCGTGAGGGGAAATGGAACAGTTGAAGGACATCAAGTGAAAACTGCTGTTGCTCCCTGCATTTGACCAATGGTACCTAATTCTCACTAAAATCTACACTTTAACAAGCATACAAACATATTTCCTGACATGCATGGAAACACATTTTGCTTGAAGACACATTTGTTGAACCGGAGATATGTACTCAGACATGCATGAGAACACATATGGAGACTTTAATATGCCTACTCATATGGATCAGAATACCTCGTAGACCCATAGAAAAGGTTTTCACTGAGATTAGTGTAGGGAGAGAAATCTATGCTAAAACTGTCACCCTCTCTTCTAATCATAAATTAGCCACTGGGTTATGAGTTTGAACTTCAAATGGCCTCATACCCTGTGTCTCTCTCATTTAGAGGCATTTGACATGAGAATGTGGTTATGCAATTTCAAACTGAATAAGAAGAAAGCTATTATTGTGCTATAGTTCGAAACCTCTCCCTAACAACAAGACGCAGCATTTGTCTTTAATATGTTTAACCTGGTGTACTTAAGCTAAACAGGGCAAAGAATCAGGTTTGGAAAAATATAACACAACCTGAATATAAATCTAACAAACCTGCAATAAAGCGACGCATTTATACACACTTTTTATTTTAATTGTTACTGTTAATTTAAGTATAGCAATCAGATGCTGTCTCAGCTGATTCTTGAATCAGAAGGACTGACTGATTAAAGGTTTACATGTCACTGTCGTAGTTGTCGCACATGTCGTAGTTATAAGGTACATGTCTGATGTATTTAATGGTGTGTGTGTGTGTGTGTATTTAGCAGCAGCATAGTGGGATGGATTGATATCAGGTGAATCACCAAGGCAGCCTAAGACATTCAATTTTTCCACATTAAAGAGCTCTACGGCTGCCTTTGATTGTTTAAAGCTATTGTCCTGAATGATGATATGGTACCAATAAATTCTGATACTTGTGCCTGGATATCAGCAAACAAAATGCTTGTGTTCACTCTGCATTCATTCTGTTTACTTCAGACAGTGGGAAGGTCAGAAGCAGTGTTTAATAGATGATTTGATTTCCATTGTGTTTTCAACATTTACACATTTGAATTGTTTTGATTGAGCTTGAATTTAGCCTTAAACTACAAAGAAATTTTAAAATTGTTTTTGTTTCGTTTTTTACGTATTTTTCTAGTTACAGAAATGTCAAAGGTATATCCCTCATAAGTGTAAATGCAAAAACTGCAGCAAAAATGAAAATAGATATAATTGCGCACAATTGACAAAAAAACAGCATGTGCATCAAAATAAATGATTTCCAATACTGCAATCAAAGTTCTAAGTGTCCCAGGAACTATAAAGAAAGGCATAAAGTGACTTTCAATAGCACCAGTGGACCTTTGAAAGACCCTGAAGAAAAAACGTCACTTCCGGTTTTTGCAGTTAATGACATTTATTCCAACATAGAAAGTGGTATGAACAGTTGATGATATTGAAAAAAACATTTGTCTGAATTATAATGTTTTTGTTATTGCATGCACTTTTTACATGATTTTTGCAAAGCCATTAGTGGAAGGAAACCATGGCGTGAGACAATTTAATGCATGATATGTAATTAAAACTTCTCCATTTTCATATGGAAAAAAATGATTGCTCTAGCTTATTTGGTTGCAATTCTACCGGGAATTAAAAATAATTACGCAAATTGGGATCGCTGGTGATACCATGGGCTTTTAAGTGCTAATATAAGGGCTATATTATATTTTTTTAAGGTTCCTAATACTTACATGCCAACTGATCAATTTATGATCATCTGAGAAAACAATATTCACTTTTGTCATGTGTGTAGTGCACGTATTATATGTCAAAGATGGATGATTCAGTGTAAATGTGAGTCTCTAGTGTAAGATTTGTGGGAACACCATGGTCTACCAGGATCCACTAGTCTATATAGGTCAGACATTTAGTGCTTCAATGATTTGCCAGAACATTAATCCAGCCAAGGGACATAATCCAGCCAGTGGTCACACTGTCATGCTTTAAATGAGAAGAGTTAGCTAATAGTGAGTCCATCAAAATAGATGTATAAATAAATCATAATCTGTGTGAACGATTTAGTGGTTTCTAAGAAGAATACAGTACCTACTGAATGAAAGTTAATACACAAATTAAGTATGTTATTAAAAAAGGATCTTGGTGTTTTACCTGGTTAAAATCAGAAGGCAACCTTTGTAGCTGAAAAGTGAAGCCAATGCAGAACTGTCGAAAACTGCAGCCCCTTTGGGTGCCACTGAAGGGTGGCTTGAAAAGGGAGTCCGAAACTAATGGATGATGTCACTGTGGCTACATCCGTATCCTGGCTAAAATACAATTTGGAGATACCGGGGAATTATACAATTTCCTCTGAAAGCTCCTTGTTATTTTCCTGTTCACAAAATGTTTCAACAAAATGAAAGGCAAAATAAGGAAAGCCTCTACAGAGGCCCCTTTCATTTCCATCGTCTCTTCAACAGATTATAGAGGGTATGGGAGTATGGCTTGGGAAAAACTTTGGCACAGTCTGTTCCTGAGGAGGTAATTGATACCAATACTAAAACCTCTAATCCAGTTGATTGGACTGAACATCTGTTGAGGGTGTATATAAGTATGTTCGTGTATGTGTGTTTGAGAGAACTGGGCACTGCTGAGGCAGGAATGAGAGAGCGATGGAAAGAACCTTTCATTTTCTATTAAAGTGGTGTGGATGACACACAAAGAGGAGAGATACAGACAGGAACAGCAGTGAGAGAGGGCTGATGAAGATTAATAACTAAGGGATGCAGGGAAAAGTAAACCCTTAAATCAGTTTATCTACTTTATTTGCAGAAAAGGATTTACTTGCCTTATTGGACTGACATTAATCTTTATTTTATGGAATTTGTGGTATATATCATTGCACTGGAAGTTATATGAGGATACTGTATGTTAATGAGGAAAATAATGGACAGTCTCCCATATATCTGCTTAAGTGTCTATATTCTTGGGGCTGTGATGACTTACCAGAATGTTTATGCTCCTAGTTAGGATAAGGAGACATGGAGTATTAAGAGAAAGGGGATGAGATGTCAGCGGAAAGGACAAAACAGCAAAAGCAAGAAGAAGTATATAGCGTCATAAAACGAAGAAGTGAAATATGACGAGGAAATTAAAGCATGGGGAACAAACTTGAACTCTTTTATTCATGCTGGGTAACAGAGAAACACGAATAGAAATGGATTTGCAAAAACATGCTGCTTGAAGGCCCTTTTATGCTGGATGAATGGGTAATTTATACCTGGCAGTTTAATAATGACATTGATCACAGTTATTTTATTTTTTTTATATTTCCCCGAGCTTTGTTGCTGGAGTTCTGTTTTTTATTGTGACCTAAGCAACACTTTACAGTGAGTTAATAAAAACCTGCTTAGGTTGTGAAGATCAGGTAGGGAAAGAATCAGAAATGACCTTCAAGTCAATGAATCGTCCATTAATACCTTCCTAACTCCTAATCCTTTGTGGACTTTATGGTAGATAATGATTATTTAATAAAGAACCAGCTAGAAGATATTATAATTAATAGCTAACAAATAGTGCCTAATTTTCTATTAACCACTTTTTCCTAATTACCAACAGTTAACTTTTAATTAACTCGTTTCTCTGTCCATCAATTAAAGGGACGCATCGATGTAGCGTCACTTTTTTTCTTGACTTTTGTGGTAAACTGCTAATTTGGATCATGTAACACTTTATATTTCTCTCCCTGATGGACTGAATGATGCTGTTTTCTCAGAACTCTATAATAAGATGTTATCTCATCTAATAGAAAGAGTGACTTTAGCTATTAGTTAAAAACCCTTCTGGTAATGAAGCATAATGATTCTTTAAGGAAGTATGACTGCAACCATTACGATGAATGCACTATTTAGAACCCTGGAAACCTTGGTGTCTGGGTGGATATGCACAAAATGAATGAGTGGATAAGGAGAAGATTTAGAGGGATATGAGACTTACCATGACTTTAACCTTTCTGAGCCTTTTACTTATCACTTTTTATGATAAGCATTTTGTGAATCAAAGGTATTTGGGATTTCAGATAAGGCAAATCCAGATTTCAGCAAAGCTGATAAGTAACTGTACATTGAGACATTAATCTTAAAACCGGGTAAGTATTGTAACCTGATGAAACATTTGGTAATTCTTTTGGAACCACAGTCAGTCACAAAGATTCACACATGAGACTGGTATGCTGTATAACTTTGTTTGGGGGGGGTTATATATGCATTAGGTTAGTAGGACGATGAAGCCTCAGCTTTGTCTTCAATAGCAATGTTTAAAGATTTTGTCAAGTTAAGCTGTGTTCCTAAGTAGTCTGGTATTGATAGTAGTTTCAGTGCAGTTTATAATTGTTTGCACCACTAAGCTACATAAAGACGGGATCAGATGTGCTGTAAATATGCAATTATGAATAAAAGCATAAAACTGGCAAAAAAAATCCCATGAAACTAAAGAACAACAAATGCGAGCTGTCGAATAAGAATTTACCGTGTACTCTGAGTCATGCTCTGAGCCAACGAACTCCACTGTTGTCTAAACACAATTAAACACACATAGCTGAGTCATACTGTTGCAATGGATGACATGTCGCTTTATTTTCATGAACATACTATAGGAAGGCAATTTAGTGCATATGACTCACTTCTGAAAAGAAAAAAAAAAAACCAAAAACATCCCACCACCGTAAATGCTTTTTACAGCATCAAATGTGAAATAATAACATTGAAAGTCACCAACTTAAGCTAGATTTCTGACTCTTGAAAGAAGGAAAGGAAGAAAGAAAACAAAATATGCTAAATATCTGAGCTTTGTTCAGTGGCTTAAGTTGGCCTGTTGGCGTACAGTACTGGAGTTATGTAGTAAATTTTTAGAGAATGTGAAATGCAGTGCACGCATTTCAAGTTCAAGCATTCATACAGGCTGCTTGTTCTACTAGTTTCGCATTGTAGCGTGGGAGAGGTCCCCACTGAGAAAAAAGAAAAGAGAAAAAGGTTCGAGTGCTACAGCACACATGTACAACACATATTTTTACAGCATGAAACTACATTTGTTTTTACTTGACCTTGTTAGTTAGGAATATATTATTATTAAAATCATTATTAAATAAAGTACTTTTAACATTAAACATGTTTAAATATAAACATAATTATCAAGGCTGTTACAGGCTGCTTTCAGAAATCTCTAAGGACACTATTTAGTGCAGTATAAAAAAATATGTATCAATTTCGAATGCACTGTACAGCAGTGCATCAGGAAGTGGTGTTCCACTGATGCACATTTTAGTTTGATACCAGCCTCACCTCCCACATGATTTAGGGATATATGGCTAAATCATGCAGAAGCACATTCCACAGATCAATCAATTATTTTGTACACAGACCTGTTCATCCCTCTGCTGAACATCACTGACGGTGCAATATCAAAACAAACCGCTGAACATCCAATATCAAAACAAGTTCTAGATTGAAAGAAAAAAAATCCCAATATTCTGACCCCATCTTTGATATTACACCAAACTTTCATGCTCTGCGCAGTTGTACAACTTCATAGGAACTTTTAAAACACTTGACCAAGGCAAGAGATGGTTTAAAAAATAGCTTTTCATATTTCAGTCTCCACTTTTAAGTGATACTAAAATAGGGGGTCATATGATTGTTGGGTTTTTCTCTGTATCTATTATTGTACGATCTACTGTACAATATAAAGTGCCTTGAGGCGACTGTTGTTGTGATTTGGCGCTATAGAAATAAAATTTAATTGAATTGAATTGATATAGAGGCCATTAAAGCAAATATCAATAAATAATCACTTCCATAAACAGACCGCTGTGTCATGAAAAGATTGGATTCAGTTTTCTGGACTGTCTGTATTTGCAGAACTAAATAAAAATGCTCGGCCTACAGAAAAAACTGATGATCTTCCTCAGTAATTGTAACTGGAGCAAACAGCCTCTCATAAATCAGCCCTGCTGAGTCAGCTACTACAACTGTGTATTTTATTGCCTCTTTACACAGAATTTAGTTTACTCCTAATACACAGATATGGAGATAAAAAAAAATATTTAAAGCATTAAAATTTTAATGTTCCAGTGGGAGTATAACCAGTAGTCCACTTACAACAGTATGTAGGAGGAAAGTTAAAAATTAGGCTAATGCAATAGCGGTTTCTAGTTACAGTCAGCGGTTGTAAAGAAGCCTGTGGAGTGGAAGACATGTAGGGCGAAGGTGAGAAAACAAACAAACAAAACCATTACTGGGCCCCAGGCTTTAAACCACTGCAGAGTAGGAAGTTTGGCGTTAAACCAGTAAGTCTTCAGTTCTCTATTCAGTTATAATAATAATGTATACTTTATTGATCCCCATGGAGAAATTCCTCTCTGCATTTAACCCATTCACGTTGTCACTTTACTGTAATCTGATTACTTTTTGCAAGTAATGAGTAAAGTAGGGGATTGCTAGTCCCCAAAAAAGTAATTAGATTACTGTTACTATCTCATAAGCATGCTGCGTTACTAAACTGTGATTTTGTTCGTGAGAGCATCTCATGACAGTAACGTATGAGTCTGTGGCAGCAACAGACGTGTGTAGATGAACAATGGATAACATGGAGTACGGGAGAGAGTATGACAACCCAGCGTTTAACGTTTGGAAGTAAACACAAAAAAATTATTTTATTTTATATGCTGGAAAATGCAGAAAAGGTTTAATGTTAAACAAATTTCTTCCAGTTAGAGGCTGTTGCATATAATTAAATTTTTGCTTGATGCAATGTGCATAAAGTTAAAAGATTAAAACTAATAAAAAAAAAAGAGAAAACCAAACAACTGTCTAACGGATTTACAAGCATCCTGCCGTGTACTTGCGGTGTTATCAAGTGTTTTGGTAAATGATAACTCTACTCAATGATTACTGACGACCTGTCTAAACTGTGCACAGAGGACGACTGAATATTTTTTTTAAATGTCCATCACAGGATCATGGGGCTTCAACTGGATAAATTATAGGATGAGAGACCGGTAACACCCTGGACAGGTCGCCAGTCTATGACAGGGCTAACACAGAGAGACAGATGCCATTCACATCTTTAGAATCACTAATTAACCTAAACCTACTAACTGCCTGTCTTTAGTCTATGGTAGAAAGCTGACACCCCTGGAAAGGAACCACAGACACGGGGAGAACACACAAAAGCCACACAGAAACGTCCCCAGATGGTGGTTAGAACCCCGGACTTTCTTGCTGTGAGGAACTGTGCCACTGTCTTACTTTTTTTTTTAAAGTTTATTTGCAACAGTTTTGCCTAACTTTAAAGTCACTTCCACACAGTTTTTTTGTGGCTCTTGGTAGAGTCCTTTTTCTTTTGTACTGTGCAGTAAAGTTAGCATAGAAGACTCTAGAGACTCTGCAAGAAATATATGTAAATTTGGTCAATATTAAAATTTAGTACGGTAAGGTTTTATTGACAAATCACAATTTCAGTGTCATTTTCCCAACTTGTTCCTTCTCCTCACTCTCACTGTCTCTCACGTCTACCCTACAGACTTCATTCGTGTCCTCTCACCACCAGTAACTCCCATCTTCAAAGCTGCAAATAAAATTACTTCATGTAAGCTGTGTCAGATGGAGATTTGAACAGACACACGCACACTGGTGTGTGTTAGTGTACTTTAGCTTGCATGACTGTTGCCTGGTATCATCACCACTTGAAGCACCAAGGGGAGTTTGGGCCTGACAGCTGTGCAGGGGAAAGCTGGATGCAGATGTAATATCCTTCTATCATTCCCCATCAGCTTTAGACTTTCAAGAAGGTTGGAGGCACTGACAGGTATCTACTGCCACTTAACAAGACTTCACTTACTGTGTTTTACAACCAACACGTACAGGATGAGGAATACCATTTGAAAAGGACCAAATGCCACTGTAAATTGCTGTAATAAAATGGTATTTCTCCTGCTGGAACCAATGATAAATCAAACCTCGATATGCTCCTGGAGAACTGGTGTAATGAAACTGGAGCAAACTTCAAAGCATCTGGTCAAATATGCATTAAATGACATGTTTACTGATGTGTGTGTAATACAGTGTGTATCTTATTTGCTTGCCTGACAAAATACTTTGGTAAAACTTAATCACACTATAATAATAAAAGCTCCTTGCAAGCAATGGCTCACACAGAATAATTGTGAAATGTTGCAGCTGAAACTTCTATCTGATAATGCATAAACTACTATATTCTATATGCATGCTATCAGAATACATACATTTGGAGCCCTAGTCAAATATGTATATTTGTAGATCTATGAGTTTGTGCAACTATTGCAACTAACGTGTTAATCAGGAACGACAATGAGTGAGCAATGTTAATAAAAGTAAGTAATGTAAGTAAGTTACATTATAGCATGGCCACTAATAGAACAATAGTTCACTCAGTGTTTTCAAAAAACTTTTTTTTCCCCGCGTGAATCCGTTTTTACTGAGAGGACATCAAATAAAATGTAGACTTTTCTGGCGGCTTTGTGAAGATTTGCTGTTGCTGTCAAGTTCAATAAAGTTCCATGATGGTATATAATGCTTGAGTAGTAACCACTGGTTTTTAATACTTTTTTGAGATACCGCTAGTCAGCTTTACTAATATAATCCACTACAGTATATAGTAAAAGAAAACAGTGATTTCTGAAACAAAAATAAAAGCTAATTAATAATAACGGATTGCATTTATATAGCGCTTTTCGAGACCCTCAAAGCGCTTTACAATTCCACTATTCATTCACTCTCACATTCACACACTGGTGGAGGCAAGCTACAGTTGTAGCCACAGCTGCCCTGGGGCAGACTGACAGAAGCGAGGCTGCCATATCACGCCATCGGCCCCTCTGGCCATCACCAGTAGGCAGTAGGTTAAGTGTCTTGCCCAAGGACACAACGACTGAGACTGTCTGAGCCGGGGCTCGAACCGGCAACCTTCTGATTACAAGACTGCCAACTCTTGAGCCACGATCGCCCCTATAATTATTGTTAATGTATACACATCCTACTTTCCAGACAACAAATTGCACAGCAAACCATCACTCTAACTATGCTGGGTAAAATCTTGTTGCACTGGTGTGGGTGTGACTGGAATTTTATTTAGTTTTTTTTCTTTCTTTTTTTTATGTATCTAGATCATGTGATGTTTTATCTCCAGAACGAAGGTCTATTCTGGAATATGTCTTTTGCTTTGTTTGGATTGTGTATTCTTACTCTCGCTCTTCTCTTAGCAAAGCTACTACATTTACAATGCAGGATATTACAGGACATCAAAGGCTAACTGTCCAATTAAAAACTGCCTTTGCAACTATGCCAACAGACAGGAAACCTACAAGCACAATAAGCAGGTGAAAGAAAACAAAGCCAATACAATAGAGGCTGATTAACTGTGTTTGCTTTTTACCACCAAGAGCTCATTTTCAGAGTCAAAATGGGAAGGAGTCAAATGATGAAAGCAATTATTTTCAGCTGCTTTCGCGAACATAATAAAAGATTTGTATTACAGGATTTGAACAATACTCGCACATAGGTTAAAATGTACAATGAGATAATTATAGCTGTTCCTGGTGCAGTGGGAAAATAAATTAAGGATGAAGCCAGAGAAGAATAATTTGTGGTTGTTACAGAAGATAGATTTCCTGATACCACTGTTTTTGCAAAACTCTCTCTCTAAAAGTCATTTAGGCAGCACTGCTGTTTATCACAAGTCCACTCCTGTCACAAATTGTGGGAGGGCAGAAGATGCTGCAGCCCTTGTCCTTACATTTTTGGAGGACTCTAATTGTCTGCACAAAGTTGCAGTAATGGCCTCCGGTCTAAACAGAGTACATGCCAAAGTCAAGATGAAGATCCTTCTGACTCTATTAATTCTTGCTCTCCCCACCTGAACCCGACTATAGCCCTGAACCAATGATCTGCAGAGATGAGGGGATGTCAGATATTCCTCTCACACCTCAGTGGCCTGTCTGAGTTCTCTGCCAGGTCCCCAAAGCCAAGGCAACTGCCTGATGACACATGTCAAAGATGACTCCCACGCGTAGCCCCGACAGGATGGAATTTTACATCCAGATTTCTGCACATGGCAGTGAAGAAAAATATGCTGAAGGAGATTTTTGAGCGTATTACATTACATAACAATGAATTATTCAAACAATGTGTTATATAGCTCATCTCGATAACTTTAGTCACATCATTCTCTCACAGCAGAACATGTTTCTCAGTTTTTGTGCATAAAACAGGTTTAAATCTACTCAGACTTCAAAACAAAACAAAACACGCAAATGTTTTTTAAAAAACATTGTAAAAGTATTGCAGGCGGTGAATAACAAAAGGAAGTTTTAGGAAGCACTGTGAGTGCAAAGAGATGAAAACTTCCATAGAGTGAAAGAAAAACAGATGTTAAATGAGAAAACAAATGTTCAGTGAGCCACACTTTTGTCATGAACACCACAGCAATGGTGCACAACATCTGGTTGTTTCCCCAACACATTACCAGCACAGAACTCTGTTTGCTCAGCATATGAGGATGAATGAATGCAATTACAAACACAGTGGATCACACACAGTATAGTGACCTGTTTGGAATATTGAACAAAGTTGGAAACCAGACAGAGGTTGCTCAGAAATGCACCCACGCAGTTGGAGCCATATGTACCTGCTTTGATTAATTACCTACATGGGATCAGCATGCACACCTGTATACTTTGTAATCTTTGCCCAACTCAGTTCACTGTTCTAAAGCTTTTAGCTGGAAAACACAAACAGTCTCTCTCTCACACAGAAAAGTGAGTGCCTATTGTTTTCTTTTTCTGTTAGGAACCTAATGTGGGCAAATAATAATCACTATATTTTAATTGCAAACTCTACACAGAAAAAGCAGATGTATAAATATTAATTCTTTGCCTTTTAATTGTTCTTGTTTTTCAGTTTTGTTTGGTTTCATGGATCAGCAAGTAGCTACACAGTACACCATCTACTTGGATCAACACAATTTAATTTACTGATCATAAATTAATAACAATGTTTGCCTTAATAATCTTTCAAAAAGAAGAAACATGAAGTATTTAAGTTTTTTATACATACATATGTCTTTTTTTCTCCTACCTGTGGTATGTCATTGATTCATATCACACACATAATTGTAACTGCATTGCCAGTGATGAGACTGAATATTAATTCTAGTCATCAAAGCTCAGTAAACATTATCGTAGAGTGAAAACACCAAAATAAAAATAAATAACATCCAAGAGGGTTAGAAAATAACAAACTTCAGCACAAAAGCAGCTTGCATATATAGCATTTTATATTCCATATGAAATGAATTTTACCTTCCAGCTACTTTCATGTTCATGACAATGCGCTATTCTTGCCCTTTCCCTCTTGATGTGGGTCGAGACATGCATCACTGACTGCATGACAAAAGTCTCAGATGGGATGTCAATGCACCAGCTAAAAGCTCAGCTAGGGCAAGAATGAGGTTGTGTTCCTTCCAGAGAAAGCATGCCTGTGCCAAGACCTGTCCACCGCCATTAGCGGTGAGGTGATGCCAGAATGAACAATGAGGAACTTGCATGTAACTAGTTTTCCACTGAATATGGAAGGATGGCAGATGGGCTTGATGCTCAATCACAAGTTTTCCTAAACCTTGCACGGGGACTGTTGCAGTTATCAGAAGGGCACGATGAGATTATGGCATGTTATGGTACAGTACCAACAGACATAAAACCAGTGCTGAGATCAAATTTGTCATTCCGATGACCATTAGGTCCTTTTCACTATTGAAAATTGGCCATTGAATCATTCGGTGAACCCTATACTTTCTTAGCTCTAGTGAAGCCAACAAAACCTAACTTTTTTCCCCAAACACAGCCTAAAAGTTTGTGGTTGAATGTATGGCCTGTGTTACATGTTTACATTTTAGGCCAAACAAATGGAAAACACACAATTGCTCATTTTCACACGAGCTATATTCAGGGCATCCCTGAAAAATATTTTGTTGACCTTTTAATACCAAATGTACTAAACCCCCTGTACTCAGTTAATATTTTTAGCTGCTTGTTTTTATGCTTAGTGCAACTCTCCACCTTTGTTGAAATTCTAGCTCTAAATACAACTGACTGAAGAGAATGTGAAAGTCAGGTCGTATCACAGCTTCACTCCCACCTCCTCAAAATCAGGGCCATTCACCATGACAACACTGATAATATGTAATGGTGGGAAAGCCTAAGAGCAGAACACAATCTGTGTTCAGTGTGTGGGAGAAAAATAAGAGATATGACTAACACAGTGTTTGACAGAATGAAAAAAGATGACATTTACAATTGTTAAAAATAACCGAGGGTAATTTGAGATAAACATTTCCTGTGCACTCAGTGTGTGGTTTTTTTTTTTTTTTGGGGGGGGGGGGGGGGGGGGGGGGGAATTTGTGGCATTTTGGGCCTCGATTGTCAAAACTGTTGTTGAGGAGAAAAATCCAAACTGACAAAGCAGTTTTTAACTCACTGTTCCCAAGTGCTGATACATAGTGAACTTCTGTTTCCAGGTCTAATGGTGTCCCCTCGTTTACTCTCCATATTGTCTCCTCTCCCTATACATTTTTGCAGGTCTTTTTCCAACAAACTCTTGGTAATAACAGCCGGTTTTTGATGTTCTCCCGTTACTGCCGAGAGCTTGCTATTTTTGTTGATGTTGACTGTCATATCTTTATGCTCTTGTTTCTCCTCTTTGCTTCCTCTCACTCCAAACAGTTGCAGTATTTAGCCGCCCTCCCTGACGCCGTTTCTGATTTTTTTTTCCAGTTAAAAGTTTTTTTTTTCTTTTTTCTCAGAGTTTCTCTATATAATACAGTGACGTCTTTATCTTACGATGTAAAGTGCACGGCAACTGCTGTTATATAGGTAGAACTGAATTGATGAAGGATGTCTGCAGATATCAAAAGCCCTTTGAGCAGCAAAACCCATTAAAGCTTGACAAATTAAAAAGAAAAAGAAAACAAAAATAAAGTCACAACTATTTCAGTTTGAAGGACCATTTCAAGACATTTGGTATATAACCGTTTGAAAATCCTATGAATACAGGTATCAAGACAGTGCTCTAACCTACGAGGAGTGAAATGAAGACGCAATGGAATATAAATAATAAACTGTATTACTTTTGTACTTTCTTGTACTGAACTGTACTTTTGTCCTAGTGAATATTTGACCTTTACCTTCACAGTTAGACGTGTTATTTATAATGTAAACAACAAACCTAATTTTGTATTATCATCTCAGAGTGACACATTTTGGATACATTTTTTGTTCTTAGAAGTAGATCTAAATGACTCCTGTTTGTGCTTGTATTTAGGGTGAACTCCACAGGTGTTTTAAGTGCTTGGGAGTTGGAAATATGCGTAACGACAGTAAGGTTACAGAGAATTATAGGCGGTTAGAGCCTGCAAAACTTTACTGTAGCAGGAAAATTGCTTTTCATATGATATCTCTGTAACAAATATTATATAACTCTTGTTATTCCGGCTTGCACTACTTCTCAGAAAATACATATCCATTCATTTGAGTGTGAGGGTGTGGAAACTAAACTGTCCCATACGAACACGAATTTATTTAAAATTACTCATGGGAGAACACTATTAAAGATGTGGTCACGCTGTGAAAGCGGAAATTGGCCATTAGAAGGAAATATAAATTCCGCATATTTAATCAGCATGTCTTGAAAATACATGTAGGTGCATTAAGCATTTGTTGCTTGCAGAAGTTGTACTGTTTCCCACTTTCTGTAATCGTGTCACTGTTCAATATGCCGGCATCTGCAAAAAAAGTGAATATGGTAAAACGAGTGTGGGAACATGTTTCAAATGGGTGCTGCAGGGTGGAAGCATTACGTTTAAGTTAGGGAAAGCCCCCACAGCAACTATATTTTTTAAAAGATCTGTATGAATGATTGCATGCCATTAAATGTACATTAGTTTTGCATTTTCTTATATAATCCATGTCCATGTCCTTACATGAATACTTTAATACATCCCATCCCAGGATGTGTGTTCCGTCCATCTGCCTGCCAGTTTAGTTTATGTATTTCCAGTTTAGCCAGTTTCCTGTTTTTGTTATTTAGTAATAAATCTTTGTTTTGAGTCTGCACTTTTGGGTCCATCATTCTTCCTATCCTGCCTGCACACAGCCTACACATGACACAAAACATAGGCAACACAGACACTGGTTTATACGAAAGCCAGATTTAAACGATCAATAAAACACTAACACCATTAACACTAATGAATCTTATTTACTTAAGCAGCCCAGGAAAGCAACACAGTAGCTAAATATTAACTCTGATTGGACAGAATACTTGGCTATCATCATGTTTAGTGCTAATGTTAGTAGCAGTTTTTATACTTTTTGAACTTATACCTGGGATAAACACATACTTGAATCTAAAAATAACATACAATTTGTTTGTTTTTTAATTTGTAGTTAGGGAATAGTTGACTATTAATTAGTCTCTTATTTCCTCAAAAGCAATATAATCCTCACTGACTCTATCAACCACGGTCTGCTATGCCATTAAACTTGCAGCTTAGCAGCTGAATAGTCTTTCTCCTTCTCCAGACTGAACAGTCAATCTGAAAATAATTCGGAACTGTCTTGAGAAAATTCAGTTTCTAAAACATGTTGAGCATTTCTACAAGTGGAGAAATTAACTATAAATGGAAGCTGTGTAGGTTCTTCTGTCTGTCTCAGCTTCCCCAGAGACCCGGTTAAGATATAAAGCAGTAGAGGAAATTTTATTGCCCTCTGATTTTAAACGCTGGAGTTCAATCCAAATGCTATTAAGCCGTTACTAATATATGGATATAGGGTGTTCCCTAACAGAGTCAAGTTTGTTTACAGATAGTTTTTAATTTAATTTAGGTTTTGTCTTTCCTAAACAAACCCAGTGCTGCAGATTTCACTCTCCACCACCTATTATTTTCAGGTTGTAAAGGCACCTTGAGGGCAGATAAACATCATGAAGATCTCTCGCACTAATTAAGCTCAAAGTTGCCGTCCTAGCCAGAAGTTCCAAATTTGAGTGGGCCGATAAGCTGAGGCTAAATCACTGTGTTTCCACCCCAAGGCTGTGCAACAAACATCAATACTGCATTTTTAATGGAAATAAATGGGGGCATGCATAATTTGTGAGCACTATGATGTGCATTTTTTCCTTACAAAAGAGACAAGCTATACTGCACTCTGCTTAAGTTTGAAAATGTTCTTCATATCGGCAGTGACACTATATGGGCTGCATATGGTTGTTATCACAGTGTACCACATATGGTCATGTGACATATCTGGAAAAATGTCTTAAAATGTAAATCATGTAATGTAATAAAGTCGTTAATTTTAGATCCAGTCCACTTTTTTTTCTTTGTATATATGAACTGCCCTGTGGTAGATCTCCCTCTGACTGGCACTCCAATTTAACCGAGTTTGACAGATGGGATCCTTACTAGATTTTCTTTAAAAGAAAATTTACACAAACTGAAACAATACTCTTCTCCTTTTGGTTTAATAATTTCCATTATTGTCTCAGTGCATATTGTATATATTAGATTATTTATGTGAAACTAAGGCTGGGATGAAGTAATTACTACAGTCACACAACTGGTATATATTCATACAGACTTTGTTTCACATGCTAAAACATTAAAGCATGCACTTTAACATATGACAGACACAAACTACTTAAAGGTAAATGTACTTTCTCAAAGACAAGTTTTGCTCCTAATTAGGGAATTTTTACTATCAGAAACTAAAAGACAAGGTGTGACTGTGCCTTGTATTATGGTAGTTCCTCTGATCTCAAGGGACAACGTAGCATGGCATAAAATCAAAGCAATGAGCGTCACAAGAAAAATGGAAATAAAATAATTGGGTCTTTTGGTTTAGACATACCTCTTCTGCTCTAGTCTGTTCAAAGGCAAACTCCATGGTGGGCACAGCCAATTGGTTGGCAAAGAAACCCACATCTCCAGGCAACTGCAGTGAGCTGACGTTGGGACCAGGGCAGTTTCCGCCACGAATACAACTCAGCAACTGCCTCTAACAAAGAAGAGGAAAGAATAATGGGAATAAAACCATAGTGAGAAGAGAAAATTAATTGGTGGAAAGACTAAGAGGAGAGACAGCAAAGTCTTCAGAGGTAAGTCTCGCCACTCAGAAGTCATTTTGGTAACATGCCAGGCAGATATTTTTTGTCTAACAAGACTGGGCTCTCAACTAAATAAATGTGCAAAGTGCAATAAGTGCACTTTGAATGGTCACTGGGACATGAAAGTGTATAGCATAACAAAACAAATGTCATTAATCCTCTCAGAGTTGCCAAAATTAAGTTAAAAAAAAAAAGTATACCTGTGCCAAATGCGCAGTTTTTATGACCCCAATGCACTTACATTAGTGGAACAAATAATACATCTCACAGCTGAGTTTTTGAGGAAAAGGATATGTTTTATGCGAAACACCAGCTTTGGTAATGTGTATAAAAAACACTACTACCCATAAATATCCCATAAATCATCATACCACCACCATAAACTTGAACCATTCATACGGTGATTGGTCCATGTTTTCCTGTTATTTACTTCAAATTCTGATCCTACCATCATGACGACTAATACAAGCAGTTGAGCGTTCAGACTGGCACCAACAAAGATGTCACGTTCAAAGTAATTTAAAACACTTTTCTTCCTGATGCGTGGTTTGAACTTCAGTAGGTCATTTTGACCATGTGTACATGCCTAAAAGTAGTTAGTTCCTGCCATTGGCTGATTAGATATTTGCATAAACAAGCCATTGAACAGGTGGACCTAATAAAGTTTTTGATGAGTGTATATTGGATTACTAAAACAAAAAAGAAAAAAAAAGCGTATTTAAACCATAGCTCCTTTTATTAAGCTCATTAAAACTACAATGCGGTTGCAGGCGCTGAATAATAATGTTTGACTTGTCTTTATTAGGGTACTAAATCAAACTTATTTACAATTTTCCTCAAGTGGTTTCCTTCCACTAACCAATGTTCTACAATTATTGTAACAGCAGCTGCTTCTCTTTCAATAGCAAATAACACCGGAAAGCAATAAAACCAGGTGACAAGCCACATGTTAGTGGTAGTGAACTGTGTCAAAAGCTAGAAATGTGCAATTATCTACAATAACAGTTTCATATCATCAGGGCCCCAAGCACAATATTGTATTTAGCAAAACATATACCCATATCTGACAGTTGTCATTAGCTTCGGCCATGAAACTAATATGAATTTAGATATTTTTTTAGTGGAAAACTAACTTTTATCTCCGCTGTCTTCCATCGGTGTTCAAGCCAAAATAGCAGTTTATATTCTAGAAAAGATTTCCAGCTCCAAACACTTTGCAATGTAGAAATACAGTGCAAAAATATTCTACATGTGATTTATGTCCAAAAACATGCTTAGCTCATCAACAGAGGTGATTATACTGTAACACAGATACAGTTGTGATAAGATATGCTAAGAAAACAGGATGGAAAATGGTTGTATTTGTATATTTATATTAGGTATGGTGAAAAAATGGGAAAGAGAACAATTGCATATATGATTATTCTTGGATAATTTACATGTTTTTTTAATAAAAATTATATAGTCCATAATTCATAATTCTACAACTAATGTAAAACAATAGCTGCACACCACTGCTATTATCATTTAAAAAACTTTCAGATAACACATAACAGAAGCCAGAACTTAAAACAAATAGTTATTGAATGAAAAGTTAATAATTATGAAATAGACGCCATAGAGCTTTAATATTGTTGAGGTACACCATTTGAATAAGGCAGCTAGCACCCTATTCACTCAAAATGTAACTTAAATGGTAACTAGAAGCATATATATATATATATATATACATACATATTTAAATCACCATGCCAGGTATGAAAAAAAGTTTCAAGGCTGACACTAATAAGAATTCTCAAGTAGAAGTGTAAATTGTACTAAGTATAGTTTAGTGCTTAGATGGGGGCTGGACGAGGTGAGGGTGTTATTATGGCTAATTGCACAATTCAAGCTTTTGTCACAGTTCACCACTAACATGTGGCTTGTCACCTGGGTTGACTGCTTTCTGGCGTTGCTCATAATTGAAAGAACAACACAGCTGCTGTTGCAGAAATTGTCGAGACTAAAGTGGGTAGTGGAAGGAAACAGAATGCAACAGTCAATCAACTGGAGGCTTATCTCAACTGTCCATATCCTCTGTGCCTGCCTGATGTCACTGTGTTCTTCTGTCACATTGCATTTAATTAGAGTTTCCCTTTTATCAAGGTCTGTCAAGGGGAAAGTGTTCTGGTGTCCAATCATCCCCGCCACTGCCACTGACACAATGTTGTCAACCTTTTCTGTTTTATTCTTTCTAAAGGCAGTGGCTCTCTAAACATTAACTGCTGCTGTGACACATCACCACTCCAGCTGAATGAAGGCCAGTAAATAATACCTCCAACCTTGACTCGCAATTAAATTTCCCTTTAATCACAAACTTTTTTCTTTTTTTACTTCCACAAAAAGACTGGAAGGACAAGAACATCCACATGAATATCAATATTCATGCAGGGCATTTCATTACCTACTTACGGCTGATTGTGGGAGTTAACAGGGTGGGACTGAATGCTTGTTCATGTGTGTACAATTTAAAACTTGATTGAGAATCATAACAACGAACTTGTACACAGAGGACACAGTTATCACAGTATTGACTTAAGTATTTGGCTTTTCATTTATTGAAAGCCATGTATTAGTGTAGAATTCAAGCAAAGGTTTATATGTGAAGGCTGTTGGATTTAAAAAACACTACATTTCAGATTTCTTCTTTGTTTTGGAGGAAATTATTCCATGCAGTGACAGTCCCCATAACTCAATCAAGGAAGAAAACTTAGAAAAAGTTAAGCTTTATCAACAGAAAACAAATAGACTCTACTACAGCAAAAGCTGGGAAACTGGGAGAGCATCCCTATGTATGAGGCCAATGTGCACTGAGATCTTAACATGGTCGTGTTAAACTACTTGAGAATCCTGGACAAATATGTGTTGTTGGACAGATTCTTCTTATAAAGTAAATGCCAACTTCATTATTTCAGAGATACCCAGAAAGACTGGTCAGACCGGCCATTGGTCAGTTGAATTCATTTGTTAACTAAACGATTGGCAGTGAATCTTTTGACAGTATTTTTTTTTTTTTATTATAGCTGCTTAGTTAAAAATACCTTACTGAAATGAAGTAATAAGACCTAACATTTCTTCTTCCAGAGAAATAAGGCTGGACAAGCCTACAGTCAATTACGTGTCTAAGTCTGGTCACTGCTATGCTCACTTTACTACCTTTGAATGCAACTGTCAACCCAGAGAGCTATTGCTATGCCAAGCAGGGAGGACGACAAATTCACCAAGCAGGGTTGGCGACTCTCTTGAGGGGAAACTAGTCTGTCTCTATACTGGAGTTGAATAAAGTCACTGATTCTGCAACACTGGGGAGGTTTTATATGTGGCCCATTGGAGTAGCTTAAATAGTCTAATGCACAAATGTCCACTTAAAAAAAAAAACTACCTCTGTGTAGATGATTGATTACTGGATATTTTCAGTAAGAAGGGAGACTAATTTGACCACTTCTGCAATCTTGTTTGATTTGAAACACCTGGGTGTATTCCAGAGGGTCCATGCCTGATCTATTTTTTGTTTGTGATAACGACTGGCCCATGAAAGATCTCTGCTGAAATTGTCATGGCATATCTGACATGGTAAATTATTTGTCAGATGTGTTTTTATTTCAATATAGTCTTATTACAATATGAGTTTTTTCACACTGAGACGACGACTCTGTTGAATTAAGCAGACTAGCCTAGCTGAAGATAATGATGTGACACAAACTGACATTACATATAGGAATATGTTCATGTCTTCAGTTTAACCTGTGGGATGAAATCTGTAGTTGAAATGTCACACAGTAAAATAAGTTGGTTAGACTACATGTATTTTGTCTTTCCTTTTTTAAAAAAAATTTACTTGCAATTAAAGTTGACACACTGGCAAAGTAACTAGATTTAGTGGGAAGTCTTTGGCCACACAGCTCAGCTGTGTCCCTATACAAAACTGACTAACAGCAGTACTTAATAAATTCGGGATATGTTTAATTGCCTACAACCTGGCAACGAAATATAACCCAAATCAGACAACACAAGCGGCTGTTGTCTGACTCTTTTTACATGACCTATAGCATAATGAGTAAGGTACCATCATCCCAGCTGCTTGGCATTGTTGAATGACTGAGTGAAGCAACACAAACTAAAATTAGTAATTATAGCATAAAACTGTTTACCCTAAAAGAAAATATTGCAATATTTCAAATGTATTATGTTACATAATACTGACACTACATATAATGTGCCTCTAGCAGGTTTTAGGTCTTTTTAAAATAACCTAATTAAGTCATAAGTCACCAGATATGTGAGTCAAATCTTACTCAACCTGAAGTCATAATGACTGCAGTCTAAACTTGTACAGCTCAGAACCAGAAAAAGGAGACAAACATCCCACTACTGCAGCATAGATATAGAAGCAGAGACAATAAAAGAAGCTCTAATGTACATAAACTGTAGTTCATTCAACTGCTCTGCAATCAATGCTTTTCCAATGTATAATGTCAATGCTTGAAGTATTAATTAAACTCTATGAACATTTTGAAGCCAATGTATAGATTACACAGAGAACATCTTACTGTTTTCTTCATTCATCAAGTTAAATTCACATTATAACTGTAGATGTGTAAATATAGCTGTCTGCAAATCTTTTTTGTTGTATGTGCATTATAATGGATCAGTGTTGCTGAGCAAGATATTGAAATGAACTTCATTTGAACCTGATTTGCACAAAATCCTGATTAGAGAACACACTAGCATTACTGAAATTATGGCATTTGACAGACAATGACTTTACATTTATGAGTGGTCACCCATGAAGCTTAAAAGCCTTACAGGGGTAGCACTATAGATCTAAAGATACAAAGTAGTGAGCAGAATTTGGAATACAATAATCTAATTGTGCTTTACTTACAATATTTGCAGATATAACAAAGAATGGATTTAACCATGAGAACTTTAAAGGGACCCAATCTGCATTACATAAAAGAACAGTCTTTGAGTACAACTTTGGCTACAATATTACACTCTCTGTACTGAAAAATTATATTTTAACAGTTTGTGTATTGTTTGTTTGTTGCATTGGATGACAATCTGTCTAAACCTCTTAGCCTTGTTTTTATCAAACTAAGGTTTTAGAAAAATACATGGCTACTTTGAGATTTTTGGATGACCTGAGGTTATGGCATTTACTCAGAACTTTAAAGGTCTGTGAAGTTTTTGAGTCCCAGTAGAAAAAAAAGAACTAAGTCGCAATATGAATTATATAGAGAGGCACACTATCATTCTATCAGCTAGGGAAAAGATTTAAAGTCATGCCATGTACAGCTTCTCTGCTTTTCTCTATTACAACCAGTCACAGTGCATTAAAAGAGTGTCAGAGGGGGAAAGGGAAACAGACAGTCAGAATGAGAGGAGAGTACTTTAGAGAGGGAATAATAAGATAGGGAGGTATAAAAATTGGGATGCAATGGGAGGACAGACAGAATAAGCAAGTGAACAGGGAGGGAAAGAATGAGAGAGAGCAGAGAGAATGGTTAATTTCAGCCTGTGGTGCCACACCGGGAATCAATATTTAATTTCTTTGTCTGCTATGATAACAGAAGAGTGAAATCATTTTGAGATCTCAGCTTACCACTCAATACCACTCTACCAGTCTACAAAATCCTATGTGCTACAGAGAATGGCTTGCTGGACTTGAACGAAAAAGCTTGAAACTAGATAATCTTTAGGAGTGAGTATATTGAGGCTGTTCTTGCTTGAATAAGGCTGTATTATTGTTAGAGTTCATATTCCACTTTTGTTTTTACAATAAAATCCAACCAAGTTTTACTCTCAGACTGTCACGTGCTGATGCTCTGACAAGTGGGGCAGTTAATGAGACTGGTGTCAAAACTTGTTGCAGATGGAAGGAGTATTTTAGCCTTTGAAATGGTGTATTTAACCATTTTCTTTGCCTAAACCTAACCAAGGAAATTTTAGTGCTTTGTAGTGTTAACAGTAAATGAAAACAAAAACTCAAAGACAAATGTAAAACTGTGAACTCTAACAGCCTTCTCAGGGTGCATATGATTTCAAGCACCCTGTTTTGGAATACCTGCAACTTTATTCAAACTTTTGTCAGTTTTTATACTTGGGACAATATACTACTTTATGCTGCATGTTGGGAAATAATGGTAAAAGAGAAACGTCTTAATGCATCTTAAGATATATATATATATATATATATATATATATATATATATATATATATGTATATGTATGTGTGTGTGTGTGTGTGTGTGTGTGTGTGAGAGAATGTACTTCATTCACAAAATAAAATGTGAAAAAAAATAACCCTTTGTAAACTCAGTGTACAGCAGTGAGGCACATCAAATAAGCAGAGTGTAACAGGGAAGGACGGTGTGCAATAATCAAAATGCAATGCGCTGCAAGAAAGTGCCAATGACAAAAACAATTTTGCATTATGTCTGTGATGATAATAATAATTCCGTTCCAGACTGTGGTCTTTGAAAAAGCAATTTGCAGCTGTTGAACTAAAATGCATGTACAAGCCACTCAGAAATGAGTGACTGGGATATTAAATAGACAAAGAAATAGAGCAGGGAAAGGCTCAAAGAGATTGCAACAGACTAAAAGTTGTCGTCTTCTGTTACTTATTCACTTCTGTGTTACCTAAAAGAAACATCAGGGTTCAAGAAGGAAGATGCAGAGAAGCAGACACAGTGTTTGGATGAACAACTTTAGTGCTAAAACAGTGTTGCTGAATATAAAACGATCTGCAAGGAATGTACATTTAATCTAGAAATACATTTTAAATGTCTCACGTGCGTACATATTTTCAACTTTACTTTAAATATCACTTTATTCTTTTTCATTTCCACCGAAAACTAATGCAATTAATGGGACAGCATAAACTATAATTTAAGGCCTGCTGCAACTAAACTTCAAGTGTCACATTTTCCAAATAGGTAAATAAATGAGTTAAGTTTATTTATAAAGCAGTTTTCAGAGACAAAGTCACACAGCACTGTACAATAAAATCACCAGCACAATATCAATAGAGAACTATGTTAATACAGAAAAAAAAAAGCCCACAAAAGGCCTGATTAAGCAGAAACATTTTAAACTGCTTTTTAAAAGCTAAGTGGAGCTGAAGTGGTAAACACAGCCTTGGTGCCACAGTCTAAAAGGCTGTACCTCCTCTACTCTTCAATATTAAACAAAGGAGAACTAATAGATTTTGAGCTTGTGAGTGCAGACAGTGAGCAGTGTATTGAACAGAGTTGAGATATTAGTCTGGAACTTGTCTATTTTGTGTTCTCAATGTAAGTATGTGGATTTTAAAACAAATTCTAAAATCAACAGGAAGCCAGTGTAAAGAGAACAAAATGTGGGCAATGTGAGCTTGCTTGCTTGAGTATCTTAGGAAACTGGCTGCAACATTTTATATCACTTGGAGGTGTGAAAGAAAATTATTTACCTAAGCCAGTAAATAATGCTACAATAATCTAGGCACAATGAAAAAAAAAGCATTTTTCTTTGCTCAGAGGAGAATACAGCTTGCAACTTAGAAATATTCTTTAAATGGAAGAAAAAGGAACATGAAATAGTGCGAATCAAAGTCCAAAGAGGAATCAAATATTAGACCACGATTAAAAATACTGGTCTACCCAGATGAGCAAAAGGAAAAAATTACTTGACTGGCTCTCCAGTTGTTACCTTGTTTTAAACTCCAGGCCATGATTATAGCTCCTTCTAATATCCATCAAGAATCAGTTACTAATTCGGGATAAACAGTCGATTAGGGTGGATAGCCTATCTGGCTTGTGAGACAAAGGATATGTACAGCTGAATATCATCAACATAGAAATGATAGGAAATGTCAGAAAAAGACAGAGCACTGCCTGGAATGATTACAAGAAGGCCTATGACTCGATGCCCCACAGCTGGATACTGGAATGCCTAGAACTATACAAGATCAACAGGACCCTAAGAGCCTTCATCAGAAAATCAGTGGGGCAAACAACACTAGAGGCCAACTTCAAGCCAATAGCACAAGTCACCATCAAGTACGGGATCTACCAAGGAGATGCTCTGTCCCCACAGACTACGGAACAGAGCATTCATCTTTGTTACCATCTGACTACACTTCTCCAGTCCGAACGACATTCCAATGTCATTACTGTATAGCCTGGTGGTGTAGATTAGTGAATCGATGTGTCGTTCACTCTTGGCATACAGCTTGATGTCATCCATGTACAGGAGGTGGCTGACAACCGCTCTGTTTCGTAGTCGGTATCCGTAGCCAGTCTTGTTAATGATCTCACTGAGGGGGTTCAGGCCTATGCAGAACAGCAGTGGGGACAGAGCATCTCCTTGGTAGATCCCGCACTTGATGGTGACTTGTGCTATGGGCTTGGAGTTGGCCTCTAGTGTTGTACGCCACATCCCCATTGAGTTCCTGATGAAGGCTCTTAGGGTCCTGTTGATCTTGTACAATTCTAGGCATTCCAGTATCCAGCTGTGGGGCATTGAGTCATAGGTCTTCTTGTAATCAATCCAGGCTGTGCACAGGTTGGTCAGTCTGGTCTTGCAGTCTCGGCTGACTGTTCTGTCTACCAGTAGCTGGTATTCTTGCCAATCCCTTTCTGTGCCCCGCTCATGTATCGACCCATGTGCCTGTTCATCTTAGCCAATATGATGCCTGACAGGAGCTTCCATGTGGTACTGAGGCAGGTTATTGGTCGGTAGTTGGATGGGACCGGTCCCACAGCCTTCGCCAGCCGCTCAAGGAGGTACATCAGAGAGATAGAAGGCAGCTGTTCTCCACAGTAGTAACCCTTCCGCCAGAGAGATAGAAGGCAGGAGAATAAACCAGCTGTTCTCCACAGAAGTAACCCTTCCGCCAGGGTTACTTGCGTAGTAGCATTCCAACAACGCCCTGTTTTCGTCTCTTGCCCACCGATGCCTTCTTGTTCCAGTAGCCCACTTGTCGTCAGGGTGCCCTGGTTCCTCAACACCTGACGCGGACCTTGTTGATTCGGGCGACGTCCGAGCCGGCATGCCTTCATATTTATCTGTCTCGCTCATGTCTGCGGTAGGCTTGCTTAGCATAGGGGGTCTAGCCTTAGGACCCTTACTGGATACAGACGCCCCAGGCGGGAATCGAACTTGCGATCCTCTGCTCCAAAGGCGTGTAGTCTAACCACTACGGTTCATATGTGTATATATATATATATATATATATATATATATATATATATATATATATATATATCTGTAGCTGATCTACACTATGGCAGCAGTGATCAGTGAGATGCTTGGCTACAAGTTGAACAGCCACATGAGGCAGTACCCTCCATGGAGAAGGAGGCTAGAGGGCAAGATCAAAGTAGCACGAAGGGAGGTTAGCCAACTAACGGAGTTGCAGAAAGGCGCGACAAAGAAGGTGCATAAGAAATACAGCAAGCTGTCCATACCTGAGGCCTTGGAAACTGCCAAGCAAAGACTCACAGCCTTGGCCAGCCGCTTGAGGAGGTACACCAGAGAGATAGAAGGCAGGAGAATAAACCAGCTGTTCTCCACAGAACCAGCAAAGGTGTACTCTCAGTGGCAAGGGAACAATAAGAGAACAGCACCACCAAGGCTGGAGACGGAGCAATACTGGAAGAGCATATGGGAGAAGGATGCAACCCATAACGGCAATGCTCAGTGGCTAGTGGATCTGAGGGCAGACCATAGCGACCTCCCTGAACAGGGTCCAGTAACCATCACAGTGGCAGACATCCAAGAAAGGGTCTCCAGTATGAAGAGTTGGACAGCACCAGGGCCCGACATGGTTCACGCCTACTGGCTGAAGAAGCTGACTGCACTCCACGAGCGTCTGGCAGCACAAATGAACCAGCTGCTAGTTAACGAGAGACACCCGGGATGGCTAACCGAAGGTCGGACGGTCCTGATCCCCAAGGACCCCAAGAAGGGACCGGTTCCATCCAACTACCGACCAATAACCTGCCTCAGTACTACATGGAAGCTCCTGTCAGGCATCATATCGGCTAAGATGAACAGGCACATGGGTCAATACATGAGCGGGGCACAGAAAGGGATTGGCAAGAATACCAGAGGCGCAAAACACCAGCTACTGGTAGACAGAACAGTCAGCCGAGACTGCAAGACCAGACTGACCAACCTGTGCACAGCCTGGATTGATTACAAGAAGGCCTATGACTCCATGCCCCACAGCTGGATACTGGAATGCCTAGAATTGTACAAGATCAACAGGACCCTAAGAGCCTTCATCAGGAACTCAATGGGGATGTGGCGTACAACACTAGAGGCCAACTCCAAGCCCATAGCACAAGTCACCATCAAGTGCGGGATCTACCAAGGAGATGCTCTGTCCCCACTGCTGTTCTGCATAGGCCTGAACCCCCTCAGTGAGATCATTAACAAGACTGGCTACGGATACCGACTACGAAACAGAGCGGTTGTCAGCCACCTCCTGTACATGGATGACATCAAGCTGTATGCCAAGAGTGAACGAGACATCGATTCACTGATCCACACTACCAGGCTATACAGCAATGACATTGGAATGTCGTTCGGACTGGAGAAGTGTAGTCGGATGGTAACAAAGAGAGGGAAGGTAGTCAGAACTGAGGGGATTGAACTACCAGAAGGCAACATTGCAGACATAGAGGACAGTTACAAGTACCTGGGGATCCCGCAGGCAAATGGGAACCATGAGGAGGCCGCTAGGAAAGCTGCAACCACCAAGTACCTGCAGAGGGTCAGGCAAGTCCTGAGGAGTCAGCTGAACGGTAAGAACAAGATCCGGGCCATCAACACCTACGCCCTGCCCGTGATCAGGTACCCTGCTGGGGTAATAGGCTGGCCAAAGGAGGAGATAGAAGCCACTGACATAAAGACAAGAAAGCTCCTGACCATGCATGGAGGGTTTCACCCCAAGTCCAGCACCCTGAGGCTGTACGCTAAGCGGAAGGAAGGAGGCCGGGGACTGGTGAGTGTCAGCACCACAGTCCAGGATGAGACAAGAAACATCCACGAATACATCACGAAGATGGCCCCAACTGACAGTGTGCTCAGTGAATACCTCAGGCAGCAGAAACCCAAGAAAGAGGAGGAAGGCGAGGAACCATCATGGAAGGACAGGCCCCTGCACGGTATGTACCACCGGCAGATAGAGGAGGTGGCTGATATCCAGAAATCCTACCAGTGGCTGGACAAAGCTGGACTGAAAGACAGCACAGAGGCACTAATCATGGCAGCACAAGAACAAGCTCTGAGTACAAGATCCATAGAGGCTGGGGTCTATCACACCAGGCAAGACCCCAGGTGCAGGCTGTGTAAAGATGCCCCTGAGACAATCCAGCACATAACAGCAGGGTGCAAGATGCTAGCAGGCAAGGCATACATGGAACGCCATAACCAAGTGGCCGGCATAGTGTACAGGAACATCTGTGCCAAGTATAACCTGGAAGTCCCGAGGTCAAAATGGGAGATGCCCCCAAGGGTGATGGAGAATGACCGAGCTAAGATCCTGTGGGACTTCCAGATACAGACGGACAAAATGGTGGTGGCTACCATAGTGGTGGTAGACAAACAGAAGAAGACGGCTGTAGTGATCGATGTAGCGGTTCCGAATGACAGCAATATCAGGAAGAAGGAACACGAGAAGCTGGAGAAATACCAAGGGCTCAGAGAAGAGCTCGAGAGGATGTGGAGGGTGAAGGTAACGGTGGTCCCCGTGGTAATCGGAGCACTAGGTGCGGTGACTCCCAAGCTAGGCGAGTGGCTCCAGCAGATCCCGGGAACAACATCGGAGATCTCTGTCCAGAAGAGCGCAGTCCTGGGAACAGCTAAGATACTGCGCAGGACCCTCAAGCTCCCAGGCCTCTGGTAGAGGACCCGAGCTTGAAGGATAAACCGCCCGCAGGGGCGAGATGGGTGTTGTATATATATATACACATACATATACATGATCCATTCAAGGCCTTATGTTATACAACAAAATTGTCTGTAATTGGTTCTTAATTTGGAGCCATCTATTAAACAAAATAAATGTCAAGAAAGCTCTGGCTATGAACTGCAGCCGCTTCCCCTTTTTACAAACAATAGGTTTGTTGCAGAGTATTTTCTGCAGAATAGGCAAGGGAAAAAAAAAAACCCTGTTCGAAAAATGCATCACCCCACAGCATCTGACAAATATCACAGCCACAAGTAATGACAGTCGTCATTCTTCACCTAACACACATTTTCATATGCATTCCCCTACTTATATTTTTTCGCTGTGATTTGAAACTGTGATGGAAGGGCCATGCTGTCAGCAGCATAAATGCCTTCTGAGACCGAGCAGCTTCTCCTTGTGATTATGCAGATTCATTGAGGCTGCCGCAGTCACACAATGCCTTTCCTGACAATACAAGAACTATGGTAATTCAAACATATTGCCAACAGCGTACTATTTCAAACATTATGCCAAGTGTGCCGTCGAGCCATCTTGGAAGGCCATAAAGTCACACACCCATTCTGGTGATTTATCATCAGCTTCCTTTCCGCTGGCTTTATGTGAGAAAACATATAAAATAGACATATAAATTAAACCTCCCAGCTAATGTGGATGATGTTCATATTTACCATATACAGTGTGATTCCAAAGCAAGCCTATTGTTATCCATTTCTTTATGTTTGAAAACCTGACATGGTATTATAATTCAATTAAAGTATCATCCATTGTTTTTCCAGTAGAAGCATACTCTATGAGCATGCATAAGAGTGCAGTTTGTCACAGCGAATGCTAATTGTGTTCAAAATCCAACATTCTGGAAACACACAAAGGTCTATGGTATTTTAGATACATTTTATGGATGACTTAAATTATACGTTTTTATTGGTTTTGAAATGGCCTTTGTGTGAGATTTTAGAATTTTAGATTTTTTGGTAGGAGAGGAATAGACACAAAAATTTCTCCTGTGGGTAAGTATTTATGATTGCTCCTTTGGGCCATAAAGATATACATTGTCATGGGTATTTTCTATTGTGTAAACTTGGTTTCTCAGACTCATATTTCATGTGCAAAAGTTTGGGCTGGATGTGGGTTGTGCGTTTGATCAATGTGAGAAGTCATAAACTGTGATGCATAAAGGGACAGGAGGACACGAGGAGGAGACCACTACACTTGAAGATAAATGTACATGTATATCTACTAGCTCCAGTTTTTTATTAGTTTTTCATTTACATAATATGCCACCTGGTGTCATAAAATAATGTACACCTGAGAACTTTCTGTGTATTTCATGACATGAAATTTGCAAGCTTTTCTTTGCAATCTGTGCGATATATTGTGCTATATGACCTGCCTTACTTCCAACTTCAAGACACTACCACAAGACAACAGAGTGCTCGTGTATGTGACCCCCAAACTTAAATTGTCAGTTGTGATTTACATCAAATTGTCAATCACAATTACCTCAAAAGAATAAACAGTAATGTGCCAAAATCAAATTAATTGAATAATAAGACCTACAAAGTGTTTTTGATGATGCCTTATTTTCCAAGGCTACATGGAAGATACATAATAGCTTATATAGTCAATTGCAAGGGCATCCTCTCTTGTTCAATGGAGAGTTGCTTCCCAGCATTTTTCTCCCAAACAGTACAACCTATAGGGGGTGGCACCCTGGATTTGTCCACTGAAAATGAAGTCATCACGACATCATCTTTCATCATACATGGGGTCAAACTAGAGGGTTGTTTTGTCTGTGATTTTTTTTCCCCCTTGAAAGGGCATCCAATTCCGCATCCTGGTATGCTATACTAAATAGCACTTTTGTGGTTTTTTTTTATTTTTTATTTCACTAGAAGGGTGACATCTCAGATTCCCCAGCTGAGCCCATTACAACCGCAACTCATAAGGCACCACATTACATCTTTTTCATTTAAAGGGCATGTCATTTTTTCTTGCTTGGGGGGAGGCCTACAGGTCACCGTCATGTTTTCTTCCAATGAAAGGGCACCCATGAGGGTTCTTCATTCACATATAGAAGCACACTACAGGACTGTTAATGCTGATTTAACCACAACTAAGATAGTCACCACAGACATTTTGTGTGTTTTCATCATTGTGTAGATACATTAGAGGGCATTTTGTCATGTTTACTCTTCACTGGCGGCAACTTGGAGGGCATTTTCAGTGTATTCCTCTCTCTCGTTCTCTCTCTCATATATATATTCTTTTTCAGAAGAAATGCTCCTTTTCAGAAATGCTCCCATAGTTGTGTCTACAGTTTTTCACCTTTTATTATGTGTTTTACATTAGAACAGCATCCTCTTTCTGTTATAGTTGTTCACATGCATTTACGACAAATAGATTAATAAAACCAAATCTGTATGAACATGAAGCTTAGTGCATAATAGATTTCAAAGCACTGAGAAGATTAGGTCAGACAAAAACACCACAAACCAGGAATGTTAAGAGGATTATCTCAGAAACACCACGATACGAATATGTTCCTAAGAATATTTGAATATATATATATTTTTACTGCACTGTCTACAACAACATTTCTGTATACTGGAGAACAGATTTTAACTCTTAGTGTCACATGGAATCACAAGCATAGCAAATGACCAGAGATGGGCAGTAATGCATTACTGTAATCTGATTACTTTTTTCTAGAAACAAGTAATGTAAGGGATTACTATTGCAAAAAAGTAATTAGATTACTGTTACTTTCCCGTAAGCACACTGCGTTACTGCGTTACTAAACCGTCGTGATTTTGTTTGTGAGCGTGTCTCATGACAATGACGTAAGCACGTGCGACACCCGTGACAGCAACAGACGTGTGTAGATCAACAATGGATAATATGGATTGTGGGAGAGAGTACGGCCATGCAGCGTTTAAAGCGGGGACATACTTACATTAAAATTGACAAAAACATTAGCGTCCACTGTACACTCTGCGTGGGAAGAAAACTTCTGTCTACAGCGAAAAATGAAACTTCAAATCTGAGCAAGTACCTAGCATGCTGCCACGGGAATGTGAAATTCATAAAGAAACCCCCGGATCCCCCCAATGACATGACCGCTGCAGCACCAGGCAAACCTCCACTTTCCCCACTTGTGCTAAACAGGTGAAAATAGATTTAAAAGCGACAGGACAGTGGCGCCGAATCTTTGATTTTATTTATTTTTTGCTGTGTTTTACTTGCATCTATTTGAAAGAGTGAGTGTAAACACAAAACATTATTTTATTTTATATGCTTGTATATGCAAAAAATAGTTTTAAATGTTAAACAATTTCTTCAAGTCAAAGACAGTTGCATATAATTGAATTTTTGCTTAATGCAATGTGCATAAAATAAAAGACTAAAACTCATAAAACAATTTTTAGAAAGAGGCTTTCCATTTGATTCAATTTTGTATGATGGATTATGCATAAAAAATAGAATTGGGCTGAAAGGTCTGTTGCTTTATTATGTATTCAGGTTGTGTTTCATGTTTTTAAAAAGTAACTAAGTAACTAATTACTTTTGAAAATAAGCAATCAGTAAAGTAACAGGATTACTGTTTTGGAGAAGTAATCAGTAATTAGTAACTAATTAATTTTTTCAAGTAACTTGACCAACACTGCAAATGACAATGTGTTTCACAGCACGTCAATATTTTTTCTGTCAGTATCCTCAAGCCACGGTGTATGTATTCATGGTACTCGTAAAGAGGACTGAAAATCTCTTTGGTTAGCTTTACATTTTGACCTGCTAGCATACTGTAAATGAATATTGCGTATTCATGAAATACATACATACAAAAAAAACCCTGATGTAACGATAGAATAGGAACAAACTAACACATGAACTTGCAATGACACTGAAATCTAGTTATGTTTGGCCCAGTCATGGGCTACATACATCCGCTTACATACACCCTTCTGTTAGTGTTGCAAACTTAATTCCTTTAGTAGATACAGGACTAGTCATAGCCCATTTAAATTATTTGTCCTTGTTTTCCTCTTTAGAACAAGGCTTCTGTTTTGTATTGGTGTCTTCTTAGACCACTACATGACCGCCTGTTTGGATGTTGAGATATTGTCATGGTGTAGTCATTTTTTGTCTCAGATGCTTTGGATGCAATGGATTCATTCTGTCCTATACTGCTCTTGTAGTATACTCTCATGTAGCCTTAGCTGACTAAGGTATTATTCTTTTCGTCTAGATTCAAAAAACAACTTTTGAACCTCAGTGTTTCTGTAGGCAATACAGAATAGAGTTACAGTGACTAAAGGTCTATTTAAAATGGGACACTCAGCAGCATGTATAATAAACCACTTACCCACATAAAGCCCATACAGAGGGGTTTAAATCACACAACAGTAACTTGCCAAGTGTGCACATATACATGTAAGATCCTGCAATTCCAGTTACTTACACACACACACACACACACACACTGATAAAAGCTATTTTGGAGAGAGGTATATATAATCTATGCATCCATCCATCCATCTTCTTCCGCTTTATCCGGGGCCGGGTCGAGGGGGCAGCAGCCTAAGCAGAGAAGGCCAGACCTCCCTCTCCCCAGCCACCTCCTCTAGCTTATCCGGGGGAACACCAAGGCGTTCCCAGGCCAGCCGAGAGATATAATCTCTCCAGCGTGTCCTGGGTCTGTCCCGGGGCCTCCTCCCGGTGGGACATGCCCGGACATGCTCCTTCACCAGGATGGCGCGGCCACATCCAGACGCCTTCCTGACCGCTCCGCTCCGACACTGCCCCGTGAGTTCACCTCGGTCATCGCCACGGTGGTCTACATCCCACCCCAAGCGGACACAGGTATGGCTTTGTCCGAACTACATGATGTGCTGAGTTCGCTTCAAAACAAGGATCTGGGCGCAGCCCTCATTGTAGCAGGAGACTTTAATAAAGCGAACCTCAGACAAGTCATGCCAAACTTTTACCAGCATGTCTCGTGTCCAACGAGGGGGGATCGAATTTTGGATCACTGCTACACACCATACAAGCAGGGCTACAAAGCTGTCTCACACCCGGCTTTTGGGAAGTCTGACCACAACGCCATCTTCCTCATTCCCCAGTATAAACAAAACATACGGAGGGAAGAAGTAACCACGAGGGAGGTGAAACGGTGGTCTGCCCAATCAGAAGCTACGCTACAGGACGCACTCGACGACGTCGACTGGGACATGTTCAGAGCATGCGCAGTCGACATCAACGAGTTTACGGAAGTAGCAGTATGCTTCGTCAATATGCTAGCGGAGGAGATTATCCCCACTGCGAGAGTCACCACATTCCCAAACCAGAAACCGTGGATGGACAGATCGATCCGCGCTGCAGTAAACGCCAGGACCGCCACCTACAACGCGGGTCTCGCCACTGGCGATATGAGCGCCTACAAAGCGGCCTCATATGGCGTGCGGCGCGCAGTGAGAGATGCTAAACGCTGGTACCGGGAGCGTGTGGAGTCCCGCTTCCTCCAGGGCGACACACGGAGTATGTGGCACGGACTACGCACCATTACGGACTACAAACCCAGGGACACTGCGCCGATCAACGCCGACTCTGCATTCACCAATGAGCTGAACCAGTTCTACGCCCGTTTCGAGGTTAGCCAGGCGGCTAATGCCATCTACCGCCTGACTACCGAGGACAGTGACGTCATCAGCGAGAGACCGGTGACCAGCATCGCGGAGCATGACGTCCGAGCGGCATTGAGGAGGGTGAACACAAGGAAAGCGGCGGGGCCAGACGGCATCACCGGCCGTCTGCTGCACTGCTGTGCTGACCAGCTAGCAGGTGTGTTCACTTACATCTTCAACGAGTCCCTGGCGAAGTCTGTGGTCCCCACATGCTTCAAAAGATCCACCATCATCCCGGTGCCCAAGAACAGCAAACCCTCATCCCTGAACGATTACCGGCCAGTTGCGCTGACCTCGGTAGTAATGAAGGTGTTTGAGAGGCTGCTGAAGAACATCATCTCCTCCTCCATCCCAGACACCACAGATCCGCTCCAGTTCGCCTACCGACCCAACAGATCCACTGAGGATGCCATCGCCCACGTCCTGCACACCACCCTCAGCCACGTGGACAAGAGGACAAGAAACAGGGTAACTATGTGAGAATGCTGTTTGTTGATTACAGTTCAGCGTTTAACACAATAGTGCCCTGCAGACTGTTCACAAAGCTGAGGGATCTGGGACTCAACAGCCGTCTGTGTGCGTGGGTGTTGGACTTCCTCACTGGCAGAACTCAGGTGGTGAGGGTGGGTAGGTGTGTCTCCGACAGCATCACCATCAACACAGGAGCACCACAGGGGTGTGTCCTCTCGCCACTGCTCTACTCCCTCTACACTTCAGACTGTGTGGCCACCCACGGCTCCAACACCATTGTGAAGTTTGCTGACGACACAGTGGTGTTGGGTGCCATCTCCAACAGTGATGAGGTGGCCTACATGGACGAAGTGAAGAATCTGGCATCATGGTGCCAGGACAACCACCTCCAGCTGAACGTCGGCAAGACCAAGGAGCTGGTGGTGGACTTCAGAAGGAGTCAGCACAGAGACTACAAGCCCATTATCATTAATGGAGCTCCAGTAGAGAGGGTGCAGTCCTTTAAGTATCTTGGCGTCCACATCTCCTCAGACCTGACATGGGCTGCCCACATTCAGGCCCAGACCAAAAAGGCTAGGCAGCGCCTGTATCACCTACGACAACTGAGGAAGTTCAGGGTCTCTCCAAAGATCCTCAGGATCTTCTATACAGGCGCTGTGGAGAGCATCCTCACACATCGTGGTTTGGAAACAGCTGTGTGAAGGACCAAAAAGCTCTCCAGAGAGTGATCCGTACAGCAGAACGCTGCTGCAGGATTGCTCTCCCCCCGCTTCAGGACACCTACACCAGGAGATGCCGGACTAGAGCAACGCAGATACTGAAGGACCCGTCCCATCCTGGCAACAAACTGTTCCAACTTCTACAATCTGGTAGAAGGTTCCGCATCATCTGGGCAAGGACAGAGAGACTCAAGAGGAGCTTCTATCCTCAAGCCATCCGGGCCCTAAACCAACCCCCCCCCCCCCCCCCCCCCACACACACACACACACACACACCCGCCCTCTCACATCATCTATAATTGACTGAGACTCTCCTCCAGACACTCAATTCCTTTAACTTTAAATATGTTTATATTGTCCATTCTGTAAAATAGTCAGATGTCTATTCATATTAATGTACAGAATTCACCTGCTTGCTGCTACTACTGCACATTCACCCAATGTATATACTATATATATATATATATTTATAATGTTATTCCTCTACCCCCCCCCCCCCCCCCCCTTTTTTTTTGCACATGTTGAGAAGCGTGTCAGGATACATTTCACTGTGTGTTATACTTGTATAACTATGCATGTGACAAATAAAGAACCTTGAACCTTGAACCTTGAACACCTCACCCAGGAGGCATCCTTGTCAGATGCCCGAACCACCTCAGCTGTCTCCTTTCGATGTGGAGGAGCAGCGGCTCTACTCTGAGCCCCTCCTGGATGGCTGAACCTCTCACCCTATCTCTAAGGGAGAGGCCAGCCACCCTTCGGAGGAAGCTCATTTCCGCTGCTTGTATCCGCAATCTCGTTCTTTCGGTCACTACCCACAGCTCGTGGCCATAGGTGAGGATAGGGGCGTAGATCGACCGGTAAATTCAGCTCTCTCTTCACCATGACAGACTGGTGCAGCGTCCACATCACTGCGGCTGCAGCACCAATCCGTCTGTCGATCTCCGGCTCCCTTCTCCCATCACTCGCGAACAAGACCCCGAGATACTTGAACTCCTCCACTTGGGGCAGGAACTCATCCCCGACCCGGAGTGGGCACTCCACCCTTTTCCGGCTGAGAACCATGGCCTCAGATTTGGAGGTGCTGATCCTCATTCTCGCTGCTTCACACTCGGCTGCGAACCGCAATGAAGCCAACAGAACCACATCATCCGCGAAAAGCAGAGACGAGATTCTGAGGCCACTGAAGTGAAAGCCCTCTGCCACTTGGCTGCGCCTAGAAATCCTGTCCATAAAAATTATGAACAGAATCGGTGACAAAGGGCAGGCCTGGCAGAGCCCATCACCCACCGGGAACGAGTCCGACTTATTGCCGCCAATGCGAACCAAGCTCTTGCAATGGTTGTATAGGGATCGAATGGCCCGTAGCAGTGGGCCAGACACCCCATACTCCCACAGCACCTCCCACAGGACACCCCGAGGGACACGGTTGAATGCCTTCTCCAAGTCCACAAAACACATGTAGACTGGTTGGGCAAACTCCCATGCGCCCTCAAGTATCCTTGAGAGGATAAAGAGCTGGTCCAGTGTTCCGCGACCAGGACGAAAACCGCATTGTTCCTCCTGTATCTAAGGTTTGACTAGCGGACAAACTCTCCTTTCCAGCACCATAGACTTTCCCAGGGAGGCTGAGGAGTGTGATCCCCCTGTAGTTGGAACACACCCTCCGGTCCCCCTTCTTAAAGATGGGGACCACCACCCCGGTCTGCCAGTCCAGGGGTACTGCCCCTGATCTCCACGCAACATTGTAGAGGCGTGTCAACCAGGACAGTCCTACAACGTCCAGAGCCTTCAGGAACTCGGGGCGGACCGCATCCGCACCAGGAGCTCTGCCACCAAGGAGTTGTTTAACTGCCTCAGTGACCTCGCCCCCGGAATCTATAATCTATGCAAATCATATAAAATTTACTCTATTATTGCACTCAGCCAAGGAATTATAAAGTAATGGGTTAATTATACCCTTTTGTTAAGAATAACAACATTACATCAGAAAATACAGTAAAATATACCCCCAAACCGTGAGTCTTGTGTTCCAAATTGCGCATGCGCCAGGCCGCGCATTTTGACTGTGCGGGACAGCAAGCAAATTCTGGGTCGTCTAAGGAGCTTGGAAAGAAAAGCGTCTGGACTTCTTAAAGTTGCTTGAAGACGTTTCACCTCTCATCCGAGAAGCTTCTTCAGTTCTAAGGTCAAATGATTGACCTTTGACCTTAGAACTGAAGAAGCTTCAAATTCTGGGTCCTTTCTCCGGCTTCCATCGAACCCCAGAAGTGAAGGAAAGCTATTTACATAGGGTGAATAATATATAATAGCGCATGCAAATTGTAATTTTTGAAGTGATGAGATATTACACTTTACTTGTATTGCTTGCGTCTGTGTAATGCGCCATTACTTGAAATGAAACTTTGACTCTGTTGCTGTCTATTAACCGTCTAGACAACTGCAGGTAAGTTGCAATGAAATGTGTTCGTGGTGCGCTTTTTATCAGTCAGCATGCATGACTAGTCCCGGACTGGTAATCGGAACACTGAGATTTCCCGGTGGCTACGGCCCGAAGTGGCCTTTAGAATAAATAATTACAATCGTGGTCTTTGCAAACTACTTTCCTGCCTTGATGGAAAAGAAAATGGACGTCAGACGATTTTTTTTTTTTTTGAGAAATGAGAGGGGCAATCCTTAAGTTGTGGTGGCTCTCCTTCTGGGCCAACACATAAAACAGGTAAACAAACTTAAATCCTGTATGTCTTTGAGATTCTATGAACATTGTGCAGATCATTCCCAACAGTCGTGTTTTAAAACTCTTAAAAAACAGCTGTTGCATCCATCTGCATCTCCCCATTGATCTTCACTGCAGCTCCTCATCATCTCGGAGAGCTCACTAAAAGCTTTCTCCCAGCCTGTAACTGGCTGCTTTGTTTTAGCAGCACCAGAACTTTCTGAGAAAGCTCTGAAGCATGCTTGCTTGTATTTAAAAATGTGCGCGGCAGTAGTCGCTTGTTCTGTCATGCAGATACAGCTTTGCTCATGTATCTGCGTCATAATCCGCTCAGCTGTTCGCACTGCGGGGAAACACTGGGACAGAGCAGCATCATGACTTATATATCACGTTTAACCTGAGTAGCGAAAGACCGCGGGAGTCTGAAAACAATGAAGCCGGGAGTCCGCTGTTCTCGCCGGCTCGAGTGACCATTGAACCCCCCGGGGCTAGCTATCGAGCTGGTGGGTAACAGACTTCTCCGAAAATGTCGGAGCACTTTTTCAAATATGCAGTGTCTTGATAAATCAAGCAGATATTTGAAGTTTACATGGCTACTTTCTCGCCTGAAAATATGTTAAAAGTTTATTTTGTGACCCAGAAAGATTAATAAGAGTAATATTAAAACTTAGTAGCGGCCGCCATTGTTGGAAACTGGAATTGGTTGGGCCGCGCTATGAATTCTGGGATATGGTGGGCCACGAAGGACACCCGACCCATGACTGTTAGGTTAATTGGCCTCTCTAAATTGTCCTTAGGTGTGAGTGTGTGCGTGCATGGTTGTTTATCCTGTCTGTCTCTATGTTGCCTTGCAATTGACTGTCCAGGGTGTACCCAGCCTCTCACCTGTTGAAAGCTGGAGATAGGCACCAGCCCCCCACCCCCAAGGGGATAAGGGGTATAGAAAGTGATGTAAATATTGCTTTGTTGTGCACGAAGTTAACCTCCTTACCAACATATCAAACTACCTTTTAACATCAATCTGTGAAATGTTATACAATGTTTTTGTTTTTAAGGAATTCAGTATTAATGTATGTAAATCACTCGACTTAGTCTTTTCACTAAATTGTATCTCCCTACAGACACAGAGCATTGAGAAGAAAAGGGATGTCGTTATCTGCTGCCTCATTAGCTACCTCGGGGAAGACAAGAAGATCTTTTTCATGACTGCCAGATATGTCATATTGATACTTATTAACTCAAGGGATCCTAATGTTCTTCTCTCCTGTCCTCTCCTATCCCCTGTTCTCCCCTTCTCCATTCATCTTCTGTCCACTCCCCTCTTTAGATAAACTGAAATGTATTGAAAAAGCATCTTAAATAACATAAAACATGTGTATCCTTTTTGTTTCTTTCTTTTTAACACGTAGGAATGTGAGGATTACACAGACAATATGATGAAGGTGATCGTGATCCACAACATCATGGCTGAGGAGGATCCATCAGATGTGTTCATTGTGATTGAGGGAAACCAAGTGATGGAAGGATGTGGAAGCCGAACAAAGGCATGTGTACTGCTGATGGGACTGATGTATGCCCTCAACCTCGAATATCCGAAGGAGCTGAAGAACACATTTGACACTTTTCAAAAACGTTTTTTGGAACTTGACGGGGCGAAACTACTGAAAAAGAGAGAAACTCCTCTTTTGCTTCTCTGTTCCATTTGCTTCCTCATCTGTTCCAGCTGATCATATAAAGACTGATTTTCAGATTTGATGTCTTCCAGTTCTGCTTTGATTACACTGATCTCAGAGCCCATCTTGAAAAAAAAAGGGATGTGTTATTGTCCAACATTATTGAAACAACTTTTAAAGTTGTTAGTTTAGAAGTTAATAAACAGGTTCATTACTTGAAATCTTGCTTGAAGCTGTTGTGTTGCACTTTATTCTGTGTTTTTATGGAATAAAAACACTGAGATGATGAACCATCTGTCTTTTTTGGGGGGTACATTTTACCTTATATGACTAGGTAATGTTTATCAACTGATAATAATTAAATTTTATTAGTAATTATCAGGTATTACCAACTAGCAAACAAGAGATAATTTTACCTAATTTCAATGAGTAAGTAGCTGTTGAATAGATACATAAATATGGGGTAAATTTTACCCAATTTAATTAAGTATTTCATAGCTTTTTATTGAAGCTATTTTATACACAATATGTTGAATTAAATCTACCCCAAAAAAGCCAATGCAAATTGTTACCTCAGATTTATTGGGTAAATTCTATGGATTACTTCTTACAGTGCACAAACAGAAACACAATTGTAAAAGCAAACAACTACACACACTGTTGACCATTTCTTTGAGAGAGGGAAGATGAACCATTTGCCACTGTGGTCTTTATTTCACTCTAACAATGTGCTATCCACTGGCGACCATTTGTTTTCAAATAGGGGCACCTGCCACAAGCCACCCACACTCCAACTGCAGACAAGACCAACATAAATCTGGAACAATACCCAATTAAAGCACAAGGTCCTCTCCATTTGTTTTGTATTCTTCTAGCCACCAAAGCACCACGTGTATCTCCCTTTCCACCTCTGTTTCTCATCCTCTTGACTTCTCGCAGTCCTTCGACCCCCTGTTGCCCCCTCTCCTGGTATAAATCCCCTACAAAACGAGTATCTAGTTTTATTATAATTGGTTCCCAAGCACCCATTCCAAAACTATCAGTGCAGCAGCATCTCAGTTTGGAAGACAGGTCCAAGCAAAGTAAGATAAGTAGCAGGTATTACAGCTGTTGCACAAACAAGATAAATGACATGTGTAGACCTGTTTGTAAATACTAGAAGGTGAAAAGAATACCTGGGGCAACTCAAACACACTTGAGATGATGAATGGTGTGATAGACTGTGCCAGAGACACAAATACCAATGAATGAACATGTATGAGGCAAGGGTAGAGGAGACAGGAAGGTAAACAAAAAGTATACACAGTGGAGAAATGATTTGGTTAGTTCAGTGCCACTCTGCAGAGTTGTAATGATGCATTTGGCTGTTTTGATTTGTTACATGTAACAAAGCATTGGCTGAGCCTCTCTTGGACCAGAAAGGCTTTGTACACAACACTCACATGGCTAGATGAGCATATTGCTTAATAAAAAGTGTACATTTCTAAGAAAAACAAAAGCATTATTTACTTATTTTTACAGTTTCACTATACATTTATCTACTATATCTACTAATGAAAACAACAGTGAAGCTTAAAAGGAAAAGGGGAGACAGACAGGTGATGTATAAAATCTTGATGTATAATGTGGCCTTGTTTACATCCATATTAATAATATTATTGTTATTTTTTAATATACGCAATGACCAAAAATGCAAAAAAGGACTTTTGAGTGTTTTCTTTAATGGGACTGGGATTTCCTCAACTTTTGGAAAGCTGCTAACCAAAAGATGTTCTCTGATTAGATGGTAACTTTTCACTCCAACCATTATCTGTGTTATAAAGAGTTTTTTTTAATAAACCATTCTTGACAGAGTTCCCCAAACCTAGCATATATAACAGCACATGTGCCTAGCACCCACTCAACAAGAGTTTTTGTATAGGAGAAGCCATTTCAAGTATTATATCAAACTCAAATTCAAACTTGTAAAATCAATATCCTATGATGTGATTTTCAGTTTTCTGTGCTCCACAATCTGGGCAACCTGAAAGATTTGCTGGCACCAGCCTCCCCAGAGAGAGAGAGCAAGAGAGAGGGAGAGGGACGATAGAAATCAGAAGTAGAGCTAAAATAGATTAAATACTGGACTCAAATACAAAGTAGACAGATTAAAGTAAATAAATGGCAACACTGCTCTGCATCTGCTTGAGGTGCATTTACAGTAGGCAACAGTTTTGTGCCATGTTCACCATTTCCATAAAGTAGTCTTTAGAGCTTGTTTCCTCATATAAAGTTTGTCAACATTTTAAAATAGAAGATTTTTACACACACTGATTCAGTTCATTTGACTTTGCGGGCATTCATTTATGCACAACTGTCTTAAGGTCCTGCCACAATCTCAATCAGGTTGAAGTCTAGACTGGGCCTTCTTTTTCTGATCAGACGAAGACAAATCTATGACATGGTCTTCTACAGCATCATGCACCTCTTTCAGTCTGGTACAATAAGCAAAGCAGTGACAACCGAAAGTCCATAAAGGTATGGCCAGAGAAAAGAGTAACTTAGAGGATAATTTAATTACCTGCTCACGTAAAACTGAGCTCATAAGGAGGAGGATCAAAGTGAGTGGTTAGATTGTTGTTGTTTTTCCAAAAAAAAATTGCTTTTCAGGAGCTAGTCCAGCATCTGGACAGGTAATTATTGCAGGTATGGCTAACGCCCCATAGATTAGAGTAGGCACATGAAGCAATGTGTCTGCAAATAAATTATAGGTAGCGATATCTGAACTGAAAAAGTGCAGTTAAGTGAGAAATTGTCCTTGGGTGATGAAGAGAATGCTTTTCTTCTTTCAAATTATTTATAGCACCAGTGTCCCACTGGTATTTACAGTATACACATTAAGAATGACGCCAGAACAGACAAAACAAAATTTGTAAATGAAGCTGTGGCTGTAAGTATGAAACACAGAAGAATGAAACCTGACAAAAAAGAATGACTTTTATAAATCCAAGCAGAATACGTGCATGCATTGTGGATTTTTTTTTTAATGTTAACATGTTTCCTTAAAGAAGATCAAAGGTAAGCTACATTCTCTTTCTCTCTTTTAAGGCACTGACAGAGGTTGTCTGCAGCTAAATTACAGCCAAATGTGACAGGGCCCTTTCTACCTATTACTTTATTTTAGATTAGGGGATTAAAGGGACATTGCACTCGTATCCATTTGTGACCTCCTGTACCTGAAACTGATTGGTAATTGGCAAGAAGATAAATCTTCCCTGTGGATGAACGACTTAACTCTAAAAAAAATTATACTAAGCATCATAGCCTGAACAGACAAAGAGAGCATGTAGAGCAGAAGTAAGAGAAAGATTTTAATGAAGAAAATGAGAGGTTAGGGAGATGCAAAGCCTGCTGCTGATGAAAGAGAAGGTTAAGAGGTGATAGAAGGAAAGTGAGCAAGGTGGGGAGAGGGTTGTAGTGCTTAAGGGACAATGAGAAAAAACAAAAAAAAGGGAAGAGGTGGTGGTGGGGGTGGAGGAAGGAAATGAGATAGAGTAACGATGAGGTGTGCTTTTTCAAAAGGCAAAAGTTTTCCGAGTTTAAAAAGATGGTAGAAGTTGGGAAGAAATCCGCGAGGGCTGATCATATCTGCAAAACACCCCCAGGTTGGATTAAAGAGACAGTTTGGGAGGCTGAATCATTGAGCTGCTATACTTAATCAGCAGAGTGGCCAATGCAGATTGTATATGACTGTGAAGTGTGGGATGGGGTGAGAGGGAATATTTAGCTCATATTAGGAGTGCTATCCTCCCCCTTGCACACAAGCAACATTTCAAAGAACAGTCAAAGTCTTGCTTTTATTGTGACGTTTCACACATGTTTTAACTTTTATGTTATTGATGGAAATGAAATAGTCATGGTATAGGTGAAAAAAGGGTATTTGCACACATGAAGGCTAAAGAGTTAGGGAAAAAAATATCAGTCCCAAAAGGAAAAGGAACAACAGCAAAAAGTTCTATTTGTTCTACATATGCATTACCATGCATATGTCATACATAGAGTCATCATTGTGACCAAAAAGTAAAATATGTTCAAACTGTCAGCATAATGGAATCAGTCAGTGATTACATGAAAAGAGTGAAACAAAGGACTATAACAGTAACCGTAAACATGCTAAAGTGACACTGTTTTAACTGCAGTCCATGCTCACGCAAACTATTGGTAAGATGTGCATTTATTATGATTACGGTACTTCATTTGAAGTTCAAAATTTATAGTATTATGATATGGTTTCCTTTAAGTGTATGTCAGTGAAGTTCAGTACATTACTCAATATCATGGTTTGTAACACACACACACCAGTCTACTGTGTCTATTTCACACTTTTCCTCTCTGAAGCTTGAAATGGACACATGCAGTTGCAATACCGCATGCAGAAGGTGGAGTACCAGCAGGGGTAGATAATGTATTTAAAGCCAATAAATTGCTAGTGAGTAAGTAAGGTATGAAGTACATTCAAGGGTTCTTCTATTCCAGAAATTATTAAGCTAGATGGCTAATATAGATTTACATGTAAATATGTTTAAACGCTAACAGGGAATTAACGGAAAGCTGTTCCATTGCTCAGTTCATGGTGCAGAAACAGAGTGAGTGTTGGTAAATAAGTGAGCCCTCTGTGATTTATCATATTAACTAATAAGCTTTCATTTTCAGACTACCTTGGCCATCATAGGATATAGCAGAGTTAGAGAGTAGTGTTAAGAAACTTTTAATAACTCCTTTAACACATTAGCAAAGAAAACCCCTGATGATTGAGAGGGGATGCCAGCTGCTGCCATGTCTGGCTTAATAGAAAAGGCCAGCTGAATAGGTGCAGGCTGCACCTGCATTTTCAGATTAGCAAGAAAAAGCGAAAAAGACAGAGAAAAAGCTTGGTTGACCAAATATAATAGATTTAACAAGCTGCTTTGCTAATACAGCACCTTTATTTTTCCATTATTGGTTTATAAACTGCACTGGAGAGATTGACATTTATCAGTGTCACACAGTGCTTAAAACTTTTAATTTACCTGTGATCTTTTTATTTTATATTAATAAACTTTTTTTCTTTTGATAAAGTTGTAGCCCTATTTTCTTTGGAGGTCTTTAAAAGCTGTTTTTAGAGATCTGTGGTCCTCACAGCAGAGCCACTAAAACCATATGATTTTAAAGAGGTTTTCCTGTAGAGTAAACAGAATATAAAGTATTTCAACTGATGTCAGCCCTAAAGATCTGCAGCAGTAATATTGATCCATAGATCTATATAACACTGATGGGAAACATTTTTCTCACATTTCTACAGAATAATTACTTTCATCTTTGAAACTTTAAGTAAAATGTGCCAGTAATACAGCTTTATATGCAGTGAGGTATATTTCACAGTGTGATATTGCTACTTTTGCTAAGTGGTTCAGGAAATGGCAAATATTTTAATCACTATAGGAGGGATACATTTTATAATTCAGACAGGAAAAAGTGAAAAGTTCCAGGGAGAGTGCAGCATATATAGAAACAGTAAATACAGGAAGCACAAAGTCATAAAATTATATGTTTGGGGTTTTTTTATTGGGATGGGGGGAGGGGGGGGGGGTGTCTCTACTACACCACTGTATTAGTCTTGACATATAAGCATTCAGTTCTTTACCATTTATTATAAACTGATAAAGACCTTGTAGTGGTGGTTTGATTATTAAAAAAAACATCATTCATTAAAGAATTATCAGCTCCAATAAATGGACAGGTTAATAATCAGCTGAATTCTTGTACAAGCAGCTGCAGCAGCTGTAAAGTTGCCCAAGGCCTTTGAGAGATGTTTCGCTTAATCTGCACCTGCAAGGCATCTCTACCAACTAATTTCAGGAAGAAAGAGAGGGACCTTGGTTATGTAACATTTTTACACCATCTATTTTACTAAAGCTGTTATGGCTTTAGTTACCTGTCTCTCATTCATAGTTCAATGTAGCTGATTTGGTATTAGGGTCTAGCTGGAAGCATTTTCTAACCAGGCTTTACACCCCTGACGTCTTGTTTCAAAGAAACCGAGGACACCTGTGAGGTATATCCTTAACTAATTTCTGCAAGGCAGAGAAGGATCACATAACGTTTTTATCCTTCTATTATACTAAACGTAAGGGAGAATTATCTTAATGGATGTGTAGAATGAGCATAAAATTACTCCATTAAGAATGGCCTTCAAAACAAGGTGGCAGTATTTCATGTCAACATCTGGCCATCTTTATTCTTAATACTGAGCTTGCTGAAATCAATGTGTCTGCCTAAGAGTCTGCTGGCAGTTGTTCCTGCACAAGAACATTTTTGAATTAAATTTTTTGAGGAAAACTTTAATCAAAAAACATCAAAGCAGAATTGGAAATATTAACATCTTGATTAGTGGCGGGTAATTACAGAGAAACAAACAAATAATAGAAATGAAGAAGCAAAGTAAACTGAAATATGGACATATAGTGAGATATTCTAATGAGTTACAACAAGCCCGCTGTTGGTTCTTTACAAAGTTGCAAAAAAGCACCAAAAGATCTCCAAAAGTGGCATTAAAGATGCAACGGATCCTTTAGGTCCTTTAAGTTGTGAGTTTAAAGCTCCAACACAACCACTAACATCCTGTCACTGGTTTGGTTTGTCTGTAAACTAGAAAATCAGTGATAGCTCTGCGATCTGGGAGAGGTTCCAACTCCACAGCCATGAATATTTGGTCCCTGTTAAAGTTTAAGCATTTACATCTGCTCATTTCTCCCACATCCTAGATGCAGAGTCACGGGTATATCGTGTCATGTCCAGTGTATGACAGATGTCTTTCGCATTTATGAATTTTCATAATGTTCCGGTTTTTCACTGTATTCAAGTTGCAGTACTATTGTTACCTAACTTTTTTAATCACCTCTAATCATCTATATTTAAGCTACAGTTGGATTAATATGGGTATTAAAACTGATACTAATGCAGACAAGCATTGATGAAAGCAGTGTGTTATCCAGAGAAGACCTTCTATGAACACTTTTTTTTAAGGGTTGAAATAGATACAAAGTTGTTTCAACAACAGTTACAAAAATAAAGAATATGAAAACTCTTTCTTTTAATCATGCATGATCGGGGCTTTAAGATGAACTGATCGTGGGTATTCTGGATGTCTGAAGCTTAAAATATTTTTTAAGCCATTCCTTTATAAAACAGGGAAAAGTCATGAAGTATTAAGCTGATAACACACAACTTAGTGGGAACTGTGCCTCTAGGAACTCAAATAGAAAACAAGATTAAGTCTTATTTACTATAGTTTACCCTCTTAGGGTTAAAGCTTGCAAAACAACATAGTTTTAAAGTAACAGAACCGTCCTAGACACCGCAAGGGTAATCTCTAATATGGTGCTTAGCAGTTGGTGGTTTTTAGCAGATCTTTTCACACAAATTTCAACATTAACCTGGCAAAATCGCAGCTGTGGCAGCAGCTGTAATTTTGAAAAAAAAAATGAAAATGCCAGTGCTTTATATCCTTTCACTGAAAAGAGGCGATTATTCATTGCCATATTTTAGGTGAATCACAGTGCTACTACTAATATTGAGGGATCCCTGATAATTTATATGGTGTGTGTTGTGATAACACTGGACACTGTAGCAGGACATCATGTTGGAGTGACAGTAGCAGTACATGGAATCATAGTAATAGTTACCCTCTGTATATCTGAGGTGAGCTGCAGAAGAGTTGGTGAGGCTGTAGCTCTGAGAGCTTCCGTCCCTCTAACTGGAGAGTTCAGGCTGACATAGGCCACTGCACTGCTCTGCAGAACAACACTGTTATCCTGAAAGGAACACATAAATGTACACCACACACCAGCTATTATGATTTCAATCTACTATGATAATCATATAATTGTTGTCATTACACTCATCACACCATCATAATTAAGCCCCAACCCCCCACACTCCTTTGACAAGAAGTGTCTTCATGTTTCTAGTGATCGGTATTATTGTTCAGTGTTCATGTATGTTGCCAGTACTCTATTTTCAGACATTTCTACCCTTGACCCTCTGACATTTAATAAAGCAGAGGCTCTTGTGTTTGCTGACCTTTCCCCACTCATAAGATCCAATGTTTCCCAGGGCCGAGCCTCCCCATGAGCAAAACACAGTGGTACGGTCTGGTACCCATCCGCGTTTGGTTTGCTCTGTCAGTGCTGCAATCAGTTGATTCATAATAGCTGAAGTCCCGCCTCCATGGTCGCTGTCATGACGGCTACCAACCAGCACATAGCGATCTGAAGATAAATAGATAAATAAAACAAACAAACAAATAAGTAAATTTAAAAAAAAAGAAGAGAAATCCTTTTTTTTTAAAGACATTTTCATCTCCTTATAGGTAGATACTCAAGCATGTATGGTGAAAAATGATGGAGGCTACACAAAGTCAAAATAAATAAGGTAAAGGATGATATACAAATATGTGACAACCACTTGTGCCTTTTTATATTTATTACACTTTGCACTATGGAGAGCACAATGGTCTGGTGGTTAGCTCTTTTGCCTTACAGCGAACAGGTCCTGGGTTCAGAGCCACTGGCCAGCTGGGGGGCTTCTATGTGTTTTGTACTTTTATGGGTTCCGCCTCAGTACTATATCTATATCCTTGTAAATTTTGCAGTGTTGAAGCAAACTATTAGAGACAATGTTTCAATCATGCTAAAAGAATATGTCCAGAGATGCACAAATGCACACAGATGAGTGCACCTACTGTAACAGGTTTATTTATTCATCCTCCCACAATTCACAGTACAAGGTCACTCGCTGTTTGATGGACCTAATGTTGAACAAATGTTGTATCACTGATTATCTGCTCCTGAACAAACCCCCCCCCCCCCCCCCCCCTCACACACACACACACACACACTTTCCACAAGTGATATGTACTTTAAACAGGTCTCCATCTGGGCAATATTTAAATCCCATCGTCCTTTTCGACATTTTTTCCTTCAGTGGCTATCCATTTAGAGTTGGTTGTATTTAAAATGGACTGCCTATTGGCGCCCTCTCCGGCACCTCACCTATTGACTCAAAATGGCTGTTATTCGTCACATAGGCACATACTACAGTAGGGACCCATTCCCCTGATCCGAAGGCAAGAGAGAGGCTCTTGGTACCTCCCTTTTCCCATGGGAAAAACCCCAATGTATAGGGAGTGAACCAGGGGGATACAAGTATACAGCCCCTTGCCCACTACCAGACTCAGGGAGGGTGGGGACACTGAGTCCCCAGTGGACCATGTTCCACACCTCTATTGCTGAAGCTCATTGTTGGAGTCAAATTGTTAAATGTTGCCATTATCGTACTTAAATTTGTAAGTCTTGGTTCAAACTATATGATCAAAGACATTCCTTTGTTTCTGACTCCCTCCCCAGCCTGTTGAATGGTGGGGGAGGCTGTAGTGTTTTATTATAGGCACATCCTATGTGAGGGTTCTGTTTTCTTGTTTAGTAAACTTCCTGCCTTTATGACCCTTTTGTGGGCAGGAGGTCACACAAACGCACCCCCAAACACAACCACACACACTCATGTGCACATCCATGCACATACATACACACACACGCACATGCATACACACACACCTAGTGCCTGACACCATAGGGGGGGGTTACAATGAGTGTTTGTGAAACTGTGTGTCACAGAAATAAAAGGCTGCTGTGGGGTGATGGTTCTTCGAAGTGGTCTGACACCGAGGGCAGAAGGGCTGCTCTGAGATCCTTCCCTTGCTAGCAAGTAAAATCGATCCATGGCTGATCGTCTTGCTTCTTTAACGGGAATAAGTCTCTAAACCAGCGGGGCCTATGGAAGCGCAGACCCAACACTCATCCAGGTAGCTGCAGCTACTCGGGTATTGGTGCCTAATAGGGGTAATTTTGGTTGGCCAGCCTTAAGATGACTCAGAAGGTTGAAGCAGAACTCAGAATCTCTAGAATAAAGGGGAAGAGTTAAACAAGTTTGCATGACCCATGGAACCACAACAGACACATCAAATTCAAATTCACCAAACTGTCCTTAATTACTATAAGAACTAAACTGCTGAATTGAGAAACATGGCTTTTAAGGACTTTGTATAGGAAGAAATTTGACTGAAGGGTGATATTTCTTATGCTAATGTGAAGATACTTGTTGGTAAAAGGCCCAAATATGTCTCTCCATCTTTTTGTGTTAAATTATAGACAGTAACAGACAGCAGGGATTATTTCAAGAAATCAGATACACAGCACATTATATAGCTAAACCGAGAAAGGGGTTTTAAAATGAATATGTACAAATGCTGTGACTTAATGAAAGTAGCATAAAGGCATTCACACGGTGTCTTCCTGTGGTTTACCAAGGTAACAAACTCACTTGCATTCACACATGAATGCTTCAGGCTTCTTTGTATGCCTTGCATTTTCTACAAAGACAGAGAGATGAGTATGGATGCACAAAGCAGAACTCCTGCAGGCAACAATAAGAACAGAGCAAACCTCACAACTGCAACACAGAGCACTGATGACTCTGTCTGAGAAAAGAGGTGCTTAGAGAAGCCTGCTAGCTTAGCCCAAGACAACATATTATTACATTATATGGAGCTTCCTGGGTGAATCTTATGAACAGCGATTAGCGTAAAGTACTTTAAATCACTCATACGTGAAAGTGTAATTTACTTTGTTCATGGGTATGTTTACTGGGAGGAGGAGATTAATATATCAAAAGCTAAATTAATTTTTCATAAGAAACCCTAATTAATAAACACAGATTAAAAATAACATAAAATAACATAGACGTGATGCCCTTAGGCTAGGACAAATTATTATTGGTTCAGCTGAAACTAACTGTAGTTTAGTGCAGTAAGTCAATGGAGGAATGTTTTCACTTGCATAAATAAATGAGCTACCAACCATGTTTTATTTTGTTTTTTTCCTAAGGGCAATTGATTCTTGGTAGAAGTCCTTCTCTAACATTTGCTACAGTTTTGAAATTTGCGAGGAATTTTTCTACATTGGCGGCATGGTGGCAGAGTGATTAGGACTGTTGCCTCACAGCAGGAAGGTCCAGAGTTTGATTCCACAACATGCAGTTAGTGGGGTTAGGTCAATTGGTAATTCCAAATTGCCCATAGGTGTGAATGTGAGTGAGAATGGTTGTTTGTCTATATGTATTAGACCTGCGACAGACTCTCGACCCGTCCAGGGTGTACCCTACCTCTCGCCCTTTGATAGCTGAGATAGGCTACAGCCCCCCGCGACCCTGACAACGACAAGTGGAAGAGAATGGATGGATGGAGTTTTCTACATTAGCAATTTAGCAGTGTAGGTATCTTGAGTTTACGTGGCCACTCAAGTTCTTTATCTCATATTTCATATGCATGAGTTTTATTAATTTATTTCAGGATTGTGTTGGAATTGTATAGCTTCGGGCTTTTAACTGAGGATCGTGGGCATAAGCTAATATTTCTGTGACTATACTTTATGTTTTATTTGGTCATATTTTGCCTTTAGAGTAACAGTAAAAAGTATAAAGTCATGATAGCTGTTCAAAGCCTGGCTTCATAGAAACTGGATGAGACACTAATTAGTACAAATGTGTGACACTTTTGTCACACAACAAACAAATAAGCAAACAAAAAAGCTGCAGTTCTTTAGAATAAGAATGTCTTCACAAAGTGAGTGCAATGTTATAAGACTCCTACATAAACCCAAACTTTACAGCAGAAATAAACCTTTTATGTGCATGACGGACAAAAAAATTACAGACACGACTGATTCAAGTGGCAGGTGATGCCGATAAGGCTGCTCTTAACCATGTGTCTGATGTTGGTGCTTTTTGGAAAATGTTTTAATGTTATTTTCTGACAAGTAATATGGATTGCTGCAAAGACATTTGTACTGTTGTAACAGTCCATGGAGGTAATCCGTGCTCCAGTTCTAGTGCTTTATTTAAATGCTTATTTTTGCTATGTTACTTAGCACACTGTAGGCACTAATTAACTGGACTCTGTGATGTAGCCATATAGTGTATGGATACAGCTTTTTAACCAAGCCTCCCAGCCTTAGCTAGTTGAATGCATGTGAATGCAGATGTCTGATGCAGTCTTTAACCACTCAAGTGCCTAGTACAAAATCCATGTTGTCTGCACCTATATGTAAAAAGGTGTCAAACTGAATATTTCAAGCACAGCACATTTTGAAGTCGCCCTTTCCAACATGTTTGCTTGGGGCTGCATATAAGAAAGGGCAACTTTGGACAATGCCTGAAACTGATTCTCCCAACACTGTCCAGGAAGGCAACCAAATAAAATAATGGTAGATTAATCACAAAATGTGCTATTAGTGAGCAGTTGATAGACTTTCTACATTTTTGTTGCATTCGAAACAGTTTGAACCAGCTTTATACTATAATTATATACAAATCTAAATTTATGAATTCATTTCAGTGAGCTATTATTAGAATATAAACAGTTATGTCCCTGGAGTATTCACGTAACACTTGTGTTGAACCACACTGGCTCAAACTACAGGGCTGCTTTGATGTTACAGTGTGCCTGTTTGGCAGATTTGTTATGCTGCTAGCTGTAGCTGCGTACAGCAGGAAATTATTTAAGAAAAACAGCAAAGATTAATTCAGAATTACCCATTGCCATCATGCATGAATATTCAGTCTGTTTAGAGTTAAGTGTGGAACAGACATATGATGAAACCCCCACAACCAGTTAAAGCATCACTCCTTCCAGAGATTTGTGACCCATATTATCTGCTTTAGTGGGCCATTATGCCTGCTTAATATTACACTGTAAATCAGCAAGATAATTTTCCACTACTGAGTGGGCAGGACAGGTACAGTAGCGTGACATTGGAGGAAGGCTGTGTGGATGAGGCAAGGGCAAGATAAAGAGACAATTTAAAATAAGGATAGGGGTAGTTTTAGCTAAGAAGAAAGAGCCAGGGTTGACATTTAAATATTAAAAGACCACAGCATACAGCATGTTTGAAATGGGCAGAGTTAACAAAGCCTTGTAAATGGAAACAGAAAAAAAAGATACGTCTCCAATGTTCCATTTTCAAAAGTCTTTGCCAACATCAATGGGCAACTTTTTGAAATAAATAGCTGCAAATGGCGGACATTTAAGAAGCACGATGGTTGACATTCAGAGTGCAAAAGGCCATTAATGTCTACTTTAGTAAACATTAAGGTGGTTAATGTCTGCTTATCAGAGCTTAACCACCTTTGGATTCATGGGATGAAAATGAAAGTGTCATAAAATCAAGTTAAAGCTTCTATTATTGTGTTTTGATCTAATGTATCCATAAAAACCTACACCTGCATCGTCTAAACCTTAATATGAGTTTATAAGAATCACTTTTCAGGTGAAATGTAACCTAAATGTGTGTGTGTGTTTTTTTTTAATGCATCTGAAATAAAGAAATAATCTGAACTAATTAAAAGTAATGTAAATACCTTACAGAAGTAAGCTAATTAGATTACTTGGAGAAAGACAGCTCCTGACAATGTGAGCTGTGTATATAAAATACCACCCACAATAAGTTAAAACTGATGATGAGACCTTAAATATTATCCAAGAACTCTTGCTACTATGAATATATTCGATATTCTCAGCCATTCTGGCTATGACTGGCTGGCTATGTGCTTTCGAAGAATTGCACTGACCTCCAAATCTAATAGATGTTCTAAAACAACACTTCTAAGTGAGAAAGTCATGCATTATTTTGATCCCTGTGCTTACTACATGTGGATAGAAGTGCAGTATGCAAGGAAAATAATAATTGTTATGGCAGCCATACAATTCAATTTGAGTTTAATTGTGTTTGCCATAAAGGTGACATCAACCGGTTAGTTTAGTCATCAAATCGGTTAATTCCAAATGGAAAGATAATATAAATGATTATTATTATCTTATTTATCAGAAGCCAGTGGTTCATGTTATGTCACTGCTACAAACTGCTAGTCTTGTCTAAATACCCAGTGGTTCAGTTGCTCAAGAGCACTTTAAGAGAAGTCATTTTGGCTGTGTCATTTAACCACCAGTGAGAATATTTGTGTAGCACAGAATGTGCTTAGTTTCTATAATTTGCTCTTCTGCTGAGACACAGATGTAAATAGCATTGATGGTGGTAAGCAGAAACTGCTTCCCCATTTACAGGATTAGTGGCAAACTGAACTAACATGCACTGTTTGTAGCCTCATTTATGATGGCTATGAAAGTGGTATTGATATTATCATGAAATTTTCTACCAGTAAGAGAATACAGATGTTTCCAAATTTCTCCTTTAATCTTTTTTTTAATGATTTCTACTGCTTGTTTAAAGCCAAGCACAGACAGATTGAGTTGAGGAATGAAAGCAATATTTGGTGACTAAGTGCATTATGTTGCAGCAGAGCTAAATAATACAAGCATCATCAAGGAATCATTACCTTTTCTGTTAACGAAACAGGAAAAAATACAAATGTAGCTAAAAAGGAAAAATGGAGACAGAAGAAAGCTGAGATTGTTTTTTAATTTTAAGGCAAATCTGCAGTGGATTTGTACAAACCTGGGTTCCTCTTTCCCTTCAGATATCCCACAACGTTGTAAATTTTCTTGTACGAAAACTGGTTTCCAATTGTCAGGGTTATCTTCTTGCGCTCTAGAAAAAAGAAAGAAAAAGACAAACTGTAAGATGAGTAATTCTGAATTATTATTGATTCATAGTGTGACGATACTGGGAGATTTTGAACCATTCATAAGTTTTCACTCAGAAAAAAGAAAATATATTTATATAGACAGAACCTGGTTAGAATGCTCTGTTCTAAATCAAATGTGCCATGGGGGATATTACCACTCTGCAGGTAGTTATTATTAATCTCTGTAGGTTTCTTCCTGTTAAATGGGAAGTTTTCCTTCCCACTGTCGCCAAGTGCTTGCTCATAAGAGGCTGCATGATTGTTGGGGTTTCTCTGTATTATTGTGTTGTTGTTTTTTTTAAACTTAGAATATAAACAGTAACCTTGCAGTCATATTGAGGTGGCTGATTTGTGATTTAGAACTATATAAACAAAATAGAATAGAATTGACTGTGCAGGTTCTCAGTCATTCAGGCCGTGGTAGTCTAAAAAGCTTGGAAAGAAAGCTCCTTGGACCGAACTGATTTGAACTGAACTGAATTGACTTTAATTACATTTTCAAGCTAAAAACCAAAAACAAAGTAGACTGACGTAAAATAAATTAAATCAAAGGAACGTTGTGGTTAGTATATCCTATAGCTATTGCTTAGGTTAAAAACAGCCTTCAAATTCAGAGTGAACACAATGAAACAAACCACCTACCAATCAGCAGTTAGGTTTTATGACATTTTTATTGATTTATCTACCTTTAGGTTCATATTTCTATTTAGCAATTACATATCTAACACCTTGTGGAGGAACTGATGTATTGATTACATTCCTTGACAATGTTTTCTCTTTTTTCTTCTCCTCTCCTGGATTTTTTTTGTTTTTGCTCCACATCGTATACATTCGGATAGCCATCATCGTTCTTCACCAGTGTCCCACCAATAGTTTTTAGACTTTAGTCACAATTGTTGAAATTATCCTTTTGTGCATTGGCAGTTCCAAATAATTCATCTGATTGGACAAATTGCACTCTCAGAGTGCGGTCAAAGTGAAACATCACTTGAACCTTTAACTACTTTACAGGTGTCCTAAAATTGTTAAGTTGTTTTCCAAGGGTTAAACTCTTGATGGTTGTCAGAAGGGAAGGAAACACACAATCTTCAGGAAACTGGAGATCAGAATGCATTAAACTACTACTGTTCATCTGTTAGACTGCTCTGTCAAACCCTCTCATGATGAACTAAAAAGTGATTTGGATAAATGACCTTGACCTTGACCTAATGAGTGGCATTAAAGTAATTACAATAGAGTCCATTTGTGTTTTTGTGCGCTCTGGTGTGTCTGGGTTCATTTGTGTTTACTTCTATGTGTATCTTTACAAGGACACATTGGTGTTGGATTCTTTCAGAGAGAGAGAGACGACGTGTGGAAAGTGAGAACATTTGCTTGTCTCTAGTTGCTTACACGTCTTGCAGGGCTGTTTGAGGGTTAAGACTTCATGTTAAGGCAGGGTAGCGGTTTTACACGAAATCATGATGTGAGGGTAGATGGCTAGGGAATGTATGTGCATGCACTTGCATCAATCTCAACCAGTTGGAAAGTAAAGGTAATGAAAGGCAGATATAAACAATATTGCATAGAGCCGCTTAAAAAAGCACCTTACTGGGGTCTTGTGACTTCCTTTTAGGCATTTTCATCATATATGGGACAGTGAGAGAGTGTTAATAGGGGAGTATGTAAGGAAAGTCACATATTCAAGTAATAATAGAAAACTAAATGGTATTTTGCACAGACTAAAAATCCTTTAATAATAACAAATTGTCAGCTCAAATTTCCAATTTCAGTTTATGCTAGATTGGAGATGATTATTTTTATGATTATGATGTTTTTGTATTTACAGCTCTATCAACAAACAGCAACAATACATAAAAATGTGAAACATAAAATGACCTTCGAAGACTTTCATGTGATGGTCTTAAAGTGCAACTGGCTCTTGTAAGAACAGCAAAAAGACCACACTTAAAAGCACACACAGACGGCCATATGATGCATTTGACAGAGCAGTCACTAGATATTGTGTCTGCCAGCTCAGCTGCCTTGCTGGATGGCTGTGAGCTCTTGGGGGGCTGATGGCTGGATATCTGAGGGAAATACAGAAGAAGTGCCAGCAAAGATGCGAGCTGGGGCTCAAACTGTGTGTGACAGAGGTCCCCTGCTTACAGCACTACAGCATGACAGCCCACTTTTCCAGCTTCACTCCTGTCCCCCATCCCTCCCTGCCCGCCTGTCTGCTTGCCCTCTCGCTCCTGTTTAATACATTATAAAAATTCACTGCTTTCTCTCATAGGCGCCACATAACCCATTTATCACTTTTGACATTGGCACAAATGACTATGGCTAAAGAGGAGGGATGGAACATGTGGACCGTTTGTGTATTCAATCTGCAAACGCACAGAGAGTAGGGAGAGAGATTTGTCATAGAGTAATTCCCCTCATGATGAATGGGTTTACAGATACGGCTGCTTCTACAGGTAAGAGGTGACTCTAAGTTAAGTTTTGAGAGTTGATGAAAATATTTAAAGGGACAATAGTACATGTTTGACTTCCAAGGGCTAAATGAAATGGAAATGCCCTTTTCCCCACAGAATGTGTCCTGATTTCAGCAAATATAAAACTCAAATACACTGTGATGTCACCAACAGAGCTAAGCTATTTAGCACCATTTTATCCTGGAGGATTGTATGAATTCCCTATCACAAGCAGTATGGCAGAATAAAAGGCAGCATGTTGTTTTAGTGGTAAGAGCTGTTTCCTCAGAGTAAAAGAGTCCTGGGTTCAAACCAAGGCAGAGCTTCTGAGTAGAATTTTGAATTTTCTCCCAGAGGTTTACCTTTGTAAGTGAAATTAAAGGAACCAATGTGCTCAACCTGTGCATACTTTTACTTTCCCTACAAAATGTAGCTTCTGTATGACCAAAGGTTCATGAAGACTTCAAACACATGTAGATGCCTTTTAAAACAGCATATACGACTTTATTCCATTTCAAGTTAGTTGAGACAATTAGTAGCACTGCCATGTCTATACTCGAAATACAAAACCTACCTACAAAATCTAAATTACCTTAGCGTCAAGGCTAGTCTGGCTCTGTCTGTAGTTGGGAAAGATTACCAGTGCCACTGATACTGCTCAAAACTAAACTGTAATCAGATTGTTTGTGCTTGTAAAATTGTTTTACACCAACTAATTCCACACTTGTTCAGGATCCTTGGAACTGCATTTGAACACTCTGGGTCTCCTCTGGTATCACTCATGGCTGAGTTGCCGACGGGGATAACGAACTGCAATCTTTTCCTAAACCATCTAAACTCTAAACCTAAACCTAACCAAATGGGAAGTGAAATGAAATGTAACTAAATACACAACCAAAGCTCCTGCGACAAGATCCTTGGTCTCCTGCTTGACAATCTCATAATTTACACCACTTCTGCTTACTAGTGCTGATTTCCGTAACTCTAGGACATCTAGTGCATCTCAGCCTCTTTGATTAAATGGTAGAATGAGACATAGTAAGAATAGGTGGCAGATATGTACCCTGGTTACAGCGGCATGGTGGATTGGTAAAGACATAAACTGCTAGTAATGGTAATGGTCTTTTAGTAGCATTGTAACATTGTGTCACTCTGACTACTGGATAGATTTATTAGACAAACTTATACTTAGCATTACATAGAACTTCCCCAGAATTAAAATATGTAATACATTTTTAAGGCAAAAAAGAAAGAAATCATATATGCAATAACCAAATACATCCATACATTCTACTACTTTAAATATATAAACTACATAATAAAAAAAGATATTATGTATAATCTTATAAAATAGTCTACATTCAGAAGCAACTAAGTGCAATTCTCTGCTGGGTATTAAATGCATAGTTGAGAGGAAAAAGCAGCAAATGAATGTGGGAAACCTGCACATAGCAATCAATAGCAGTGTAATTAAAGGGCCTCGGAGTCCTTTATATAAAGCCATTTTAAGTTGCTCTGCTTCACTCGCCTCTCCCTCTGCGGCTTTGCAATGTAATTTCCACGGAAATTTGGTACACTTTTGGCATTTGTTCTGAGTGGGAGACAGAATAAAACAGAGTGAGAAAGAAGAATTGTACATGTTAGAAAAAGAAAAGGCAGACAAAAAGACATTTAGGTACCTCTGACTTTGTTTATTTTTTTTAATCAAATACAATTTTATACCATTAATAACTGCAAGATGAATGTGTGGTGCTGTCAGTATGTTTCTGTGTGCCCATGAGAGAGGGAGGACCAAGGTAACATCTTGCCTGTATATCTTGGTCCTCATTTTAGAATGAATATTGCAATATTAAAGTCTCATTGCATATCCAGATCTATCTTTACATGTATGAAATCTCTGAACTGTTATTAAACAACTAAAAATCTATTTTAAAGATTACAATGAGAAAAAACAAAGACCTAGAAAACAACGCACACAAAGGAAACTGTATAATCATTCTAAGTTTTTAAAAATACTATAGTGCATTGTATTATAACAGGATGTAACACTTTTCTGGCTATGTAATGAAAAGGTCTGTTATATAATCACAGAACATAATAAAGTCTAGCCTTTCTAGAGGGTATTAAATGTAGAGTGTAGCAGAAAAAGCAAGTTAGAGAATTATAGGAAACCTACTGTAACTTTCAGTAGAGGTGTAATAGTGCCTTTGGCCAAAATAAGCGTGAAAGAATAATAATAAAGGAAAAATAAAAAGTGCAGAGTTATAATATCAGTACTGTTCATTGAACGGAAAGGACACATTGCAGTATTTACTCCTATCTAAGTAACATAACATATATAAGCCATGAGTTTTGTTTTTAAAGATTTTTGTTTGGCTGTAAAACATTATTTTAGTTTCCTTTAGTATTTATATTGCTTATAGTGACTTATATAAGAATACAGTCTACTTTCACATGATTATATGTAAAGCATGTTGTTGTGGACTTTCAAAGGGGGCTGTTCCTGTCGTCCCTGATACGTTGATATTTTAGGGCACTAATTCTGTTACCACTCAGGCACATTCTGCAATGCCAACTTTTGACCTTTTCAAAATGGTGGAACATATTTCTAGACTTATTAAAATGCACTGCACTGCCATTTTCACAAGTAGACACAGTCCTATCCCACCAATCAGTAGAAAAGGTTTCAGGATAACCGTGTTGTAAAATATTTTATAGTTCTTTAAATTTTGTCTTTCACTTTCAGTAAAAACTTTAAGGATCAAAATGAAAACAAACTGCGAGTATTTCCAACATCTCAAGTCTCAAGTCTATGTTTTTTAAACTTTTATTTTTTATAAGTGTATCTTAGCTGTGATATATGCCAAGCATAGATCGGAAGAAGAAAAAGCATTTAGCTTCAATTTAAAAAATAAATAAATAAGTAAAACGCTGTATATGAGCAAACACAACCAATCACAAGTACACCTGCTGGGTCATTATATATCAGAAGGACATTATGAGTCATTGTCACATCTTTGTCAGTATCTGCAATCATTCCATCTGCTAATTCAACAAACACTCTGGCCTTGCAAAGATTCTGACTTCAAGTCCAATAAGATATATGAACATGCATGAATGCAGAAAAGTGTGTGAAAGTGTGTACTTGCTGGCATTTGAAAGTGTAAATGTGTGTGTACAATTAATCAGCCTCGCCAGGGTAAACTGGGGGTTGCAACAGGCCTTAGAGATAGTGATGGACTAGCTTGGTAATTGTCTGGTCAACAGACACACCACTCAGATAGAGTTGGCGCCAAAGCCCCAAGGCCCGATTTAGACAGGGTGTGCTCAGTGAATTAATCAATCTTTAAAGGGCACAAGACATGGGGGAAGTGACATCTATCAGAAACACACACTCACACATACAAATACATGGCCACAGACTACAGAAAAGTACCAGGTATTCATCAACGTATTAATTAACATGAGCAATTAGAGATGCAAGAACGCAAAGAACAACAATAGTTTCAAACTAAAATTCAAACAAGAAGCTAATTGAAAAAAAAAAAGGAAGATTTTAAATCTGAAATTTGACATAAAGGACCAGCTGGTTGGTAGTTTGCTTGTCAATGGATCTTTGAAAGCCAAGTCATCTCCAATGTGCCTGAGTGTGTGTATAAGTTAATGTTAACAAGGTGCTTAGCTATAGATATAACATGGGTATCAGGAGTATTTTCTTTCTAAACACATTTGCTACAACTTTACATTTCAAAATGGTAGCTATATGCTTATAAAATAAACTGTCTGGCAGTGTCTGACAGATGAATGCTAAACAATTTGAATGTTAAAAATGTTTCTTATCTGCTATGTAAAAGGTTGTATTCATGAATCCTTTTATGGCAACTCAAGAATATGAAGTATGTGGGGTTATAGCAGGTAGGCTTGCATATTGCACAGCAACAGGGGAACTATTTATTAACATCAAATAGATCATATACAGAATAAGCTAGTGTCTTACACAGATCTAATAAAATTAGATCTTTAATTTAATATATTATAAAAGGAATAATCAAGCTGGACACCACTTTAAATATGCACACATTAAAAAAAATGCCAACATACATGCACAAATTCACTCACACGTACATTGCTAAAAGTACTGTGAGGTCAACCACATCATCTCGTTAAGGTCTGGTGAGCTCCATGGAGGGCCCCTAAGCAATTAACCAATGGCCAGCCAATATACCCAGCCTTAATTGAATGGGAATTAAAAGAGAAAATAAGGAGAAACAGAATTAAAAAGAAAGAGAAAAAAATGAAAGGAGGCAGACAGATGGAAACAAATGATAGTGGGATCCCAAGAGTGGTCAGAGGTGCAGCCAATCGATTGGAGACAGATTACATCTCTCTCGCTTTCTCTCTTTGTCTTCCCTTTTGACTCGCTCCCTCCCTTGCAACTATTCTTTCCCTCTTTCAGCCTCATTTGAAGTAATGGAAACACTTGAAAAAGAAGCCTACCTTGCAAAACCATTGGCTCTACAATAAGATCAGTCTTCGAAGATGCCTTTCTTCTAAGAGCAGGGACAAACACATGCACACAAACACTCACACACATTCAAAATGTCCACTCGAAAACCAACAGTACCCCTGCCAGAACTGGAACAGCATCTGACACACCATTTGCTACACAGAAATCATCTACTGTTTTGCCCAGTAGAGACCTAAAAACAAATAACTGAACCAAAATATCTACAAACTGAGACTCATGGTATAGATTTTAAGGGATTCAAAAAAAATTATGTTGACTGCGATACTCAAAAGCACCGAAATGTTTTAAACCTAATGTTTCAAATTCACAACTGGAAAAAAAGCAATAAAGTGAATGTGGTACACACATGCCCAATCACTCAGTCAATAGTACTCATGTCTTTGGCCACTGGGTTTTAAGGGTGCATCACTCCATCAGACCACATGGGTGCATAAACGTGATGAACTGTGTGTGGGCTGTGTGACTGTTATCTGTGCAACATTGGAAAAGGGCAGAATGCAGTGTTCCATTCAATGACCAGCTGCTTGGATTTATCGGGAAATAAATGGAAATAGACAGACCATACACACGTTCAATAGGGGAAGCATGCGGACAACAAGAGATGACGACTGAGCAGAGAGTCAAGTGAGAGACAGAGGGCTCAGGATAAGAAAGTGAGGGAGCTGAAGGTAGTGTTGTGATAGGGAACTGTAGTAAAGATACTGAGATAAAAAAGGATTTAAACTTTCAAAAGCAGGAAAGAAAGAATTTTCCATTTATACTGTATACATTTCATTTTATATACATACTCACATACACAAAATGCTTCAATAGAGTACAAAAGTGGGAACATACATGTACCTCAATATGCCAATGCAAATATCCGTAGTCCTGCTTGTGTAGTAGTAAAGATGTCAAAAAACATCACCGCAGTCATAGTAGAACAAATGGCAAATTTAAAACTTTTATTAGATCTGTCACGGTACTGGGTCGTGTGACCCAGTATGTGGGTTTTAATGTATCATTTTGTATTCATTGGTGTTCTAGTTTCAGTTTGGCTCACCTAGTTAATTTCCAGGTTGCTGTTTAGTCCTTTGTTTCTTAAATTCCTTTTGTCATCTCCCCCTGTACTCAGTCTCCCTGGTTCGTGCACCTACCTGTCATGTGTCATGTCTGTGTAGCTCTTGTTGTCAAGTTCGTGTAATGTCTATGTCTCCATGTTTCCTGCTTTATTTTGAAAGAGTCTGGTGTTCTTTGTTCATTGCATTTAGTTTTACTCTCCCCTGTGTTGCCATTATGATTCATTCTAGTCAGCTCTGGCCTCATGTGTGTATTTAAGTCCTCAGTCTTCCTGTGTTCGTCGTCGTGTTGTCTGATTCACCCACCCTGTTATTCTAGCTGCACGTCATGATTCTAGCCTGCAAGATTCGGTATCGGACATGTTCATAGTCTCTTACTCCAGTCATATTCTCCTGTACCTTCATGTGCCGAGATCTTGTTCATAGTTTTTCATGTCAGAGTTCAGAGATTTTGTTCAGAGATTTTGACTGAGGATATTGTCAGGTGGTGGAAGGAATATTTTGAGGACCTCCTTAAACCAACTCACATGTCTTCCATAGAGGAAGCACAGTCTGGGGATGAGGGGAATGACTAGTCCACCACTGTGGGTAAGGTTACTGAGGCATGGCCTCCTTGGTGGCAGGGCCCCTGGGATGGACCATGTTCGACCTGAATTCCTGAAGGCTCTGGATGTTGTAGGGCTGTCTTGGTTGACATGCCTCTACAATGCTGCATGGAGATCAGGGGTCATACCTCTGGATTGGCAGACTGGAATTTTGGTTCCCATCTTCAAGCATGGGGACTGGAGGGTGTGCTACAACTATAGAGGGATCACACTCCTCTGCCATCCCAGGAAAGTCTATGCCAGGGTCCCAAAAAGAAGAGTCTGTCTGTTAGTTGAACTTTAGATACAGGAGGAACAATGTGGTTTTTCATCCCAGTCGTGGAACACTAGACCAGCTCATTCTCAAATATACTTAAGGGTGTATGGGAGTTTGCCCAACATGTGTTTTGTGGATTTGGAGAAGTCATTCGACTGAGGTGCTTTTGGAAGTATAGGATGTTAAGGTTAAGGGAGGTTAAGTGCCCACTCCAGGTCAGGGACAAATTAGTGGAGGATTTTAAGTATCCCGGGGTCTTGTTAACAAGTGAGGGGGGCGGGAGATCGACAGACTGATTGGTGCTGCGACTGCAGTGATGTGGATGCTGTATCGGTCTGTTGTGGTGAAGAGAGACCTTAGCATAAAAGCGTAGCTCTCGAGTTACCGGTTGATCGACATCCCTATCCTCACCTATGGTCAGAAGCTTTAGGTAGTCACCGAAAAAATTAGATTGCGGATACAAGTGCTGGAAATAAGCTTTCCCCAAAGGGTGGCTGGCCTCTCCCTTAGAGACAGGGTGAGGAGTTCGGCCAGCTGGAGAGATCATATCTCATGGCTTGCCTGGGAACGCCATAGTGTTCCCCCAGATAAGCTGGATGATGTGGCCGGGGAGAGGGAGGTCTGGGATTCTCTGCTTAAGCTGCTGCCCCCTGACCTGGCCCAAGATAAGCGGAAGATGATGGGTGTATGGATGGATGAAAAACAGGTTAAAGTAGCTCTTAGAATTAAAGCTTGGCCTTGCACCTCTTCTTCTCATTCACAGTAGGTTAGTTAACAGCTGTTTCTCTCCAGCAAATAAAAAAGAATGGGCATACTGTAGACCCACTATGGACTTCTTTCTGCTTCATGTGGGCAGTCCACAGTCAGCCCACACTATGTGAGGCCCAGATGTGCCCTACAGTTAATACCAGTACTGGGCCTAACAGTCGGTAGCCCACTGTGGACCTCTGGCGTTTGCCCAGAGTGGCCCCACACAACCCCCAAGAGGACATATTTGCGGCTGATGACTTGAACAAGATGTGGAACCAAGAAAACAGGAACATTTCATGCCAATCAAACTTTACAGCAATGAAAGTTCACATAATTAAATATTAAAAAATAACATGAGGAATAAAAATACTGAAATTAGGAATCTACAGAAATCACTGTCAAACTGGGTGTATAATATGACTTACAACGTATGCACCTCTATTTCTCTTGTAATTCTTTATCTGGAAGCTCACTAATCTCTTCAAACTCACTAGCTGCATACTTTTGATTAAAGTTACAGAGCTATTACCTTATGGACTAGAAAAGTTGAAAAGCCTCTGAAGCCGCACTGAGACAATGAAGAGGCATTAAAAACTAAATTTCAGGTTGCTAGTATTCCCAATACAGAGTAGTTTCATTACCAGTTGTAGAACCTATTAACATGCTCTTCAAATTAAAGGGCAAAATACAATCAAGTGTGACATTATGATCGCCTGCCTGATAATGTGTTGGTCCCCTGTTGATGTGAAAACAGCCATGACCCGTCAAGGCATGGACTCCACTTGACCCCCGAAGGTGCCCTGTGGTATCTGGTACCAAAATATTAGCAACACATCCTTTATGTCCTGTAAGTTGCCAGGTCGGGTCTCCACGGATCTGACTTGTTTGTCCAGCACATACCACAGATGCTTGACTAGACTGAAATTTGGGAAACGTGGAGGTCAAGTCAAAACCTCAAATGCGTTGTGCTCCTCAAACCATTCCTAAACCATTTTTGCTTCGTGGTATCATGCTGAAAGAGGCCATAGCCATCAGGGAGTGCCATTCCCATGAATGGGTGTACATGGTCTGCAACAATGCATAGGCTGCTAGTTTGTGCTAAAGTAACATTCACGTGGCAGGACCTATGATCTCTCAGCAGCACTTTCCCCAAAGCATCACACTACCTTCTCCTTCCTATTACATATCCTGATGCCATGTGTTCACAAGAAAAATTGATGCAAATACACCCAACCATCAATGTTAAACTTTTTGGTAACTGAAGCTACAGTAGCTCATCTAATGGGACCAACCTTTGTTCCCCAAATACAACAATTAGCCTTGATCACCCATTACACTGTCACAGTTACTTCACCGTTACTTTCTTGGACCAATTTTGAAGGATACTGACTACTGCAGACTGGGGGCACCACACAAGACCTCCAGCTTCCAAGATACTCTGACCCAGTTATCTAGCCTTCACTCCTGCTTCCAACACAAACTGTTCACTTGCTCCCTAATATATCCCAACCACTAACAGGTGCAATGATGGTCATATTTGAAAAAAAAAAAATAGTGGTACAAAAACATATATTTTTAGTTATAATCAGAATTATTCAGAAAAGTGTAGTTCATCATTAGCAATCTAACTTACACACATTGCACAGCATTACACACCAGTATTAAAACATTTAAATACTGCTTCCAAGTAGTGTTCATATATATTTTCTTTTATGAGCTTCTTAGCCTCTTTGCCATTCGCTGATTGCTTTCTTCTGGTTCTGTTTCTTTTCTCTTTTGGAACATAAGTAACATAAATGTGCGACTTGTTGTGACCTGTTATAATAAGGCTGCTATTTACATTTTGATTTTCAGTTTAGATTAGATAGAAGCATTTCTTTTAAATGACAATACACACAGGTAGACTATTTTCAAAACTCTCCCAAGTTTCTCTTATCCATGCAAGCCAAAATGAAAATGTAGGCCACGCTTGTTCATTTTGGCCTAAAACTCTAAATCAGTAACTGTTTTGTGTCTTACTTTAGCATGGGAATAAGTGGATTCATATTTGTATGGTTCAATATTTTTTTCCGTCTATAGCAGATTTTACTTGTTTTTTGATACTGTACACAATACAACTCATTAACCGTTTTAAAACTGGTTCTGAGATTATGGTTTTGTTCATGGCTTCCAGAAGCCCTCAGTCACCAATTTAAATTCCAATTCTAAGTTAGAAATTTACTGTAAAAAACATTTTTAGACAGTTCAGTGATTGATTAAAAAAAATTTCACATGCTCTGAACACATCTAAAATCTTTAGGTACCAAAACCCCCTATCAATTATCCTTTAAATTGAATATGTTTGACTATGACCTCAATGCTGTTAATGTAGTGTACACATTTTGTACTAATTGCAAATCTAGATAAGTAAATTCTATAAAATGATATGACAATGTATTCCATATGGAGAACATATAAAGAATAAAAAACAAAGGACTTAAGATTTGCTCAGGACATGCTGCTTTTTAAACCCTTCCACAAGACCTTAGAGTTGCAGTGGTGAGGAGGCATTTGGGTCACATCTGTGAGTTAACCAAGCAATGTTTGCTGGAAATTCCAGGTTATGAACTCCATGAGTCACCATAGAGTGTGACTGATATGCAAGCACGGGTAGGTGCTGGTGAAGGTTATCCATTTGAGTGCTGCAGAAACAGCATCTCACACACTTATTCTTGCATTTCAAATCTAGACTTTCTTTTAACACTTTAATTTATATTTTATTGGTTATGTAACTTTATGCGCCTTTTCAGTGTTTTAAACATCTCTGTTTAATGCTGTCTTGTGATTAAAAAATATCCCCACATCTATGATGAAATAAATTAATAAACATCCAGCAGTTAATAAATATTTTCCAAATTATTTCTAGTTCAGCACTGTAACTAGATTAATTTCATTCGAAAATGTTTTGGCTGGCAGTCAGTTTTATGTTGTTAAATAACTTCTTTCTTCTATTTAACAGGAGCTAATATCCAGTCAAATGATGAAGAAAAGCCAGAGCTAAATTAACTAACTCGAACTAAAGATGATTTGTGATTGAACATGTAAACATGTTTTAAATATGTATTGATTCAAATTTGAAGCTAAATATTTTTCTTTTGATTAGCTAATTTTTAAACCAAATAATTTTTTTCAGCTGTAGTCTGAATCAAATCTAGGACAGACGTCTTTAGTGTAATTATAGACAGACTGTGACATGCCCTGATACTGGACTCAAAATGATTGAAAGGGATCCATGCAAAGCCTGTAATTGGATTGCAGCAGGACATCTGTAGGACAGTTGATAATATACTCTACACTGCTTGCTCATGCCTGACACTTGTTAAAGGAATGTTTTATTCTTTCAAAATGAAGTTACCTGCTATAGTAAATAGAATCACTTTCTACATCTGCAGTTACTGGTTGATATTTGACATATTTTTTATTGCTTCGAAGTGCTCAGCTTTCCTCTGTCTCTGCTCTTCCCTAACTTCAATCAGTTGAGGCAGATGGCCATCAAACGTGAATCCAGTTCAGCCCAGGATGATTTTATATTAAAGGAGGGTTTTTTCCCCTTTCCATTGCAGCCGCTCCACAAAGGAAATTACTGACTTTCTCTATGTATTTGCCTACTGACAGGTCAACACTAGGGGTGTCAGTTCTGACCTTTATTTCTTTTGTCTCTTCTTTAATGTGATGGATTCTCAGTTAACTTTTTACACACCTTTTGTCATTACTTTTACAAAACTAGCTTTTATGTTGCTCTCAGACATTTACACTGCAAAGTGCTTACTCATAGGGGGTCATATCATTGTTGGGTTTGTCTCTGCATGTATTATTGTAGGATCTACCTTATAATATATAGCGCCTTGAGGTGACTGTTGTTGTGATTTGGCGCTGTATAATTAAAATTGAATTGAACTAGCAAATACAACATTTTGTTACTGCTAATTAGCATAAAAAGCTCATCATAGTTTTTCTCAACCTATGTTTAAGCATCAGCACAAAACATGCTCCTATAATGATTAAACTAAAACTGTATGTCACCATAAACTTTGTGTAGTATACTAGTAGCTAAAAAGAACCAGTAACAATAAGCTATAGTAATGAAGCAGTCCCTTCTTTAATCTCCACCATGACTGTCACATAATCCTCCTTATATGTCTCTTACCTCTTATACTCCTTTCTGCCTTTTTACATTCATGCATCAAGCTGCTCTACCTTAAATAACATTTATAATGTTTCTTATTTAAAATCTATAAGTAATGTAATGAGAGCAGTAGGGTTGGAAGCTTCCACAGGATCACAGAGGTCCAATTTAGAAAAGTTATATATGTAACTTTTTCACTCGGTGAGTCTAACTAGACTATTTTCAACTATGAGTGCTATATATACATATGCAGTGGTTAAGAAAGTTGTCCTAACAGAGTGGTTTTGGATGGAAGATAGACAGATCCAGTACAAAAATGCTAGCTCTAGACACAGACCCTAAACTCACAATAGGCATCCTAAGGATAAGGGAGACTAATGGAACCTAGATGAACTGATAAATCTATATCCTATTCTTTTAAGCACAATGCTTCCTTGATCATAATGCCTGGTTTAATCCAAACATGTCCTAGAGCTGTGTCACTCATGTGCTCCATACACTGCTCCATTCATGCATGCTGTAACTTTTCGCTTGTGATTGAAGCTGGTTTGTTTTTATTAATTAAAAAAAAAAAACCCTCATACTTTTGAAAATACTTTCTGTTGAATGAGACATTATTAGCAACTCTGGTTTCCTGTAGTTTGTGTGCTTACCTGTATTGGGAGGCATTGCTAGAGGAATACAAGAGCCTTCCTGGCCCGTGGATGGCGATGACAGCAATGTCTTGGCGAGGAGGGCAGAGATGGGCTGAACCAACAAAGATGTCAGACTTCCTCCTGCTTCCTTTGACAACCCAACTAGAGATAAGAAAAAGAAAAAGAAAAAGAAAACATAGCCAGAAACTTGAGAGGCTATGACAAAAACAGACAAAACTTGTTACTTGTGTAATTCAAAGTAACTCTATCATTACAGAGACTTTATAAAAATCAAAACAAAACACGGAAATACTCAAAATTCTCATTTGGAGTTTGTCCTATTTACTATGCTAACCCTGGAAAACATTTATAAAGGTCAGTACAGAACTTGTATAACAAATGGACAGTAAACTGACAGATGAAAAAGAACACAGAAATTAATAGAGAATTAACTGCACATTAAATGAACTGAAATAAGATGAACTAATGACAATGAGGAAGGCAATCACAAAGTAGCATAAACACATAGTGTGCAATCAAGATTAGATAGATTAGATATTTTTTTTAAAATACAGTGCTGATCAAAAGTTTAAGACCACTTGAAAAATGGCAAACCCCCCCCCCCCCCCCCCCCCCAAAAAAAAAAACAAAAAACAAAAAAACAAAATCAGGTAAAAAAAAATCAGAGCTTCAGTATGCAACAAAAATAAATGGGACTGAGACAAAACATTTTTTTGAGGATGCAATTTATTGAAAAACAACACTTAAACTGAAACAGGCTGTTTTACAGCTGATCAAAAGTTTAAGACCACACCTCCAAAAAAAACATGTAACCCCCCGCCAAAAAAAAAGAAAAATCAAAGTTCCAAACATGAACTCAGTAATGAGTAGCTCCACCGTTATTGTTGATCACTGTTGATCAAATTCGTTGCGGCATGCTTGATGCAAGCGTTTCCACGAGGTAAGTGGGCACATTTCTCCAAGTGGTGAAGACGGCCACACAAAGGGCATCTACTGTCTGGAAATGTTGTCCGTTTTTGTAAACTTCCCTTGCCATCCATCCCTGAAGGTTATCAATTGGTTTTAGATCAGGGGAACAGAACATGCAGGATGATCCAAAAGAGTGATGTTATTCTCCTGGAAGAAGTCCCTTGTCCTGAAGGTATTGTGTACTATAGAGTTGTCCTGTTGAAAACCCCAGTCGTTACCACACAGACAAGGGCCCTCAGTCATGAGGGATGCTCTCTGCAACACCTGGACATAGCCAGTGGCCGTTTGACACCCCTGCACATCCTGAAGCTCCATTGTTTCACTGAAGGGAAAAGCACCCCAGACCATTATGGTGCCCCCTCCACTGTGGCACGTAGAAAACATCTCAGGTGGGATCTGCTTGTCATGCCAGTAATGTTGGAAACCATCAGAACCATTAAGGTTACATTTTTTTCTCATCAGAGAATAAAACTTTCTTCCACCTTTCAATGTCCCGTGTTGGTGAAATTTTTTGGGGTCTTCCACTTGACTTTTTTGTTCCATAACCCTCAGGATCATTGAAGAAATTCCAAATGACTGTCTTACTCCATCCGACCTCAGCAGCGATGGTGCGCTGTGAGAGACCCTGCTTATGCAGTTCAACAACCCGACCAGGTTCAAAAAGGGGACGTTTTTTTGCCTTTACCATCAGAAAATTATGACATTGTAACTACCTGACAGAAAATAATAATGAATCCACATTTTTTGCACAGATTTGGCCTGTGGTCCAAAACTTTTGATCAGCTGTAAAACAGCCAGTTTCAGTTTAAGTGTTGTTTTCAATAAATTGCATGCTCAAAGAAATGTTTTGTCTCCTTGGAATCTTGTTCCAAAGGAGACAAAACATGCAAAATATAATTATTTGCCATTTTTCAAGTGGTCTTAAACTTTTGATCGGGACTGTAATAAAAAAAAACAAAAACAAATGAAAACTAAACATTGGTTTCAAGTTTTCTTTCCATTTCCTGACTTCAATGTAATAGACTAAAAAATAATAAAACATGGATTATTGGTATAACATAGACTGTACAGTCAGTACAGTTAATGAGGTTTAATGAGGCAGTTTGTTGTTAACATTTGGTTGATTACACACTTGAAACAACAGAATGATTACCATCAGTTGGTCACAGTTTAAATTTCTGTGTTTTTGTTTACTGATAAGAACATACGTCACTATTATGGAAATACAGAAATATAATTGATTTATCTTACTTCACAGGATACTATTCATCAAAAAAGTGACAAAAATTCAAAAAAGAAATCAACAAAAAACAACACACTGAAGTCTGGCACACGATGAAGAACACATTATTTGTCTGTGCCATATCCTGCTTAATTCATCATTCAGTTATCATTATGGGCAGGCTTGTCTGATTATCCTGACTGCTCTCCTGTCACTACCAGAAACACTGTTTGTCCTTCACAGGTTTCATCTATCCAGGGAAAAGTTGTGTCCATGTTTCTGGGCACCTTTTATCTTCATTCCAATGTTATCTTCACTGTTATTGTGCTCTTCTTTTGTCCTTTTCTCCTTCAGCCCTTTAAGTTACTTCTAACAGAAATGATTTTTAAATATTCAGCCAATATGAACAATTGTCATCACTTGTTTTGCCGTCATTAAGAAAATAAAATAAAATTCACTTACTTAAGGTCCATGCAGTTTGAATAAATAGCCAAGCAACATCATTCCCCCGAGCCTTAAATATATATACTTAGGGTAGACAACATGTACTAGGTGTAGACAAATATTCTGACTGATTGTAACAGTAACAAAGGCTTAAAAAACAATAGCAGAAGTGCTACCGTCCACCTTGAGTAATCGCTATTGTAAAAATCCAGTCATCACTTTCCCTTAAGAGAAGTTAGAACAAGTTGAGATGGACGACAAAATTTCCAAAAACTCACTCATTTATGGCCATGAGCTCTGAGAAATGAGTAAAAGAATTAGACTGTGGATACATGCAACTGAAATGGAATTCCTCTATATGGTTTCTAACCTCAGCCTAAGTTGTCTGGTAATGAGCTTAGATTAGAGCCTCTGCTCATTTGCATGAGAGAGTCAGTGGAGATGTTTCAGGCATCTCGAGATGCCTCATATATGTCTTCTGTTGGAGGTCTTTACTGGCATGCTCAGTCAAAAAGAGGCCCAGGGTAGCCCCTGAGCACACAGGAGAGATTATATCTTATCCGGCCTGGGAAAATCTCAAGATCCCCCAGGAAGAACTGGAAAATGTTGCTGGGGAAAACAACATCTGGAATATCTTGCTGCTGCCAAAGCAACTCAGATAAGAAGAAAATGATTGGATGGATGTTCACTTTATTTGTAGGTGTTTTATATACATACTTAGTGTCATTTAAAAATTGCTTGTAACATATCTCTAAGTTAAATTGTTCAAATGACAAGCAAAGCATATATTCAATACCTCCTTATTACTACTGTAACTAAAACAAAAACAATATAATCAATTCAGCAAACAACAGTTTAAACACTTTTGTGGCTTCCTTACTGTCATAAATTCAGTTTTAATTTTAATGTATCTGTTGTATATCTTCTGTATATCATATCATAAAATGGCAGGATTTTTTGCAATGTAGTACACACACAGAATAAATATATATAAAAAAAGATCTGTAATCAAGGTAAAGGACTAATAATTATTCTGACTTCTTCATCCTAAAAATTCAGAGTTATAGCTAAAACAAAAGTGTGCATGTGGTTACTGAGTATCAACTTCATGTCATGTGCATATGATTTCATCAAGGTAATCACTATTTGTATGGTTCTGATATACTTGGTGAAGAAAAAAATAATCAACCTTTAAGTGAATATAAAAAAAGTTATAATACATCAGGGTTTTTTGTGTGTTTTTTAATAACATGACATTCTATATTAACAAGCATTATCTCTATTAACAGGCTATGCACCACAGGTCTTTAAGGTGGCAGTAATTAAACCATTACTTTAAAAGCCTTTACTTAACCCAGCTGTCTTAGCTAATTATATATCAATCTCCAACCTTTCTTTATTTCAACAATTCTTCAAAGAGTAGTTGTAAAACAGCTGGGGGATTGTTTGCAGAAAAATGTTTAGAGTTTCAATCAGGATTCAGATTTCATCACAGTATAGAAAGAGCACTAGTGAAAGTTATGAATGATCTTCTTATGGTCTCTGACAGTGGACTCATCTCTATGCTTGTCCTGCTAGACTTCAGTGTAGCATTTGCTACTGCTGACTACAGTGTTTTGCTATATTTTCTACATATCTCCACAGTGATTAGAACACATCGTAGGTATTAAGGTACTGCGCTGCAGTGCTTTTAATCATATCTGTTTAATAGACTCTAATTTGTTCATGTAACTCTCCTGTAGGCCCACCACCTACAGGAAGCATTGCAGGGTCGGGTGCAATGTGTGACAGATCAGTTCCCGGGTATCGAGACTGGCAATTGGGACATGGAACTTCACCTTCCTGGTGGGGAAGGAACTTGAGTTAGTACGTATGTTTGAGAGATACTAGCTAGATATCCCCAGTGCATGGCTTTGGCTCAGGAACCATTCTCCTGGCCAAACTCGGTTCTAGTCTGGAGTTGCCCTTGGCAAGAGGCAGCGGTTTGGGGTGGGTATATTTTTAAGCCTGTATGTTGGACTAGAGGGTTGTTTCCCTGTACCATCATGCAATTGAAAGGATCCTGACTCTCATTTGAAATTACGCATTGGGCAACATTTCAGTGTATCCAGCCATCTTGGAGTCACTGAGTGGGTGGCTCAAGGGAGCTCCATCTGGTGACTCAGTCATCATAATCGGAAACTTCAACACTCATGTGGGCAGCAACAGTGAGACCCAGAGGACCGTGACTGGGTGGACCGGCCGGTCTAATCTGAACTCTAGTGGTATTCTGTTATTGGACTTTTCTGTGAATCACACTTCGCCTTTAACAAACACCATGTTCAAATATAAGGATGAACATAACTGCACATGGCACCCAGACACCCTAGGTCAGTGGTCCCCAACCCCCCGGGCCACGGACCGGTACGCTGTAAAATCTAATTAGTTCACAGAACTCAAAAAAACTATGCAAACTCGTTGCCTCAAAAAAAATTGAGTAAAGTTTTACTTAAGATGATAAAGTTAGGGCAACTTACCCATTTTGAGTACACTGTACAACCTCGTTAGTTCCCAGAACTCAAAAAAACTATGCAAACTCGTTGCCTCAAAAAACCCTAAGTAAAGCTTACTTAAGATGACTGTTAGGACAACTTATTCATTGCAAGTCTGCAGTATTAAGAATAACTTGATATTTCTGACTGTACAATACTAATTGTTTACCTACTGACAAACATTTCAAGTTCAACTAAATGAAAAAACAATTTGTGGTAACCTGAATATGATTAAAAATAATTAACAACACTTTTTGTAATGATGTTAAAATCAGCCCAACTTTTATTTTCAAACACAACAAAGTATAACAGCCAACATACTGGACACTGTTCTCTTGAACAACAAACAATTATATTGCAATCACTGTTATAATCTTACAATGAAACAAAGTCTCAGATTTAATTATTCTGAAAATAAGTTTAGGCCTACCACAAGTTTGTTTTGTAATTACATTACTTATATAATCAAAATAAAATATATTTATTGTTCTGTCACAAGTGCAGTCTCTAATTTAAACAACACATTTGTTTTTCATTCCAACACAGGAGCTGGAATGTTGTAATATTTTAAGGATGGCTTGTTTCCAGTCCAGGCATTACTGCCTGAATGACTATCATGGATCGAGGTGATCCAAATGTAAGTGCAGAAGAAAGTCTTTAACTTCCCTTAAGTACAGTGGCAGTGGATGTGGGTTGGAGATGCAATGAGCTTGAACCTGCAGGCGACCATCTTCACTGACCACACCATCTGTGACGGGGGACTCATCTCTCCTGGTGTCCTGCAAGCAAACAATCATATTTTTTGGAACACGAACTTTTCTGCATTTGGTATAGAACAGACTCCAATTTAGACAATCTCAGGCTCCCTCCCCACTTGAGAGGTGACATTCAATGTCCCCCTTGTCAGTCTGGATAGCCCTGACCACCACCCAACATACAATAATGTCATGAAAGCATCATTTTAAAAAGGGCTATGCAAACATGGCCAGTCACTTTCATTCTAATGATCTGCAAATTGATTTGGGCACAAAACAAATTTTGCTGTTAGAAAACTTGCAGACTTCACTATATACAGTGTAGACCCTCTAAACTAAGTTTGGGGGATGTGATCTTTCAAGAAATGCAGACCAAACTGTTGTTGTTTGTTTACTTACACATCATGTCTTGTAGAATTAACTTGAGTCAACAGCAACAGCATAGTGCAGTCACATCTCAAGTCTAATAACAGAAGACAGGAAAAGATCAGTATAGAAACAACTTCCCCAAACCAAAGCACAAATAAAACAATAAGTAAAACAGGCTGATCTAAAGTATGATTAAAGTTCAGCCTGATTAATATAAATGTCACTGACAGTTGCTAATATATTGGAAAACCAAAATACTTACCACTGAGTTGATGTCTTTCTGTCCAACAGCAGAAGTGCTGGTCCCGAGCCTCAAAGACAGTAAGAAGCAAGCAGAGGGAGAAAAAACAGAACTTTTTTTAGAAGCTGATTTGATCCTTAATGGCTGTGCAATCATTATAACTTACAACACAGAAGGTCAGTGTAGACCCCATACAACCAAATTAGACTAACACATATAGTAAAACACATATTAAAAACACCATCTACTACTGTGTCTGAATGTGTTGTATTGGCACTGTCAGTTTAGGCCTAAAGAGATATGTGTTTTAAAAAAAAACACCTAATTTAAATATAATCATTTCATGCTTGTTAAAAGTTAACTTCCAATATATAAAGTTTCTAATAAGCAAATTGACCAGATCTAACATATGGCAGGGTTTATATGTAACATAATGTTTCTTATTATTCAACTATGGAGTTTAACTTAATTCTTTAGAAGGACAAGCTATATTACTTTATTCTCAATTATAAAGTCAACCTAGACTTTAACCATTTAACAGGCCACTAATCTGGATTATAGCTTTCACAATAAAACTGGTTTTTAAACACATTTTTAACAAAACAAATACTATTGTTGTTGTTATTATTATTATTATTTAAAATGTAATTAAACAGAAAAGTGGGTTAAATATAAAAGCAGTTTGCTTATGTTGTTAAAGAAAGGCTAGATTTGACTTTAACAGATGCCACAGATGTTCAAAAGCTGCCACAAAGCATTAAAAAATTAGACGTCTCTGAAAACGCCAGAGCATTTTTGCAAATATGTGTTGTCTTGATAAATCGAGCAGACATTTGAACTTTACACAGCTACATTCTCGCCTGAAAATATCTTAAAAGTTTATTTTGTGACCCAGAAAAAGTAATATTTAAAAGTTTGTTAGCTGCGCTCCTCCGCTATTGCCGCGTTTGAGTTTTGGACGAATTGCATTCTGGGATATTTAGCTGTACCACATCCCTCGAAGTCCACACAGGTCACCACCGATACATGCTCGATAAAACGGGAGGAGCAAAAACATATCCCGGAATTTTTCGCGTTCTCGGCTTCATGTGAACTTTGAATTGGAACAGTACTTGGTCTCCGACGTATCACACCTCCACCAGACCACAAGTACACACAAGTACACATACACAGGCTCTGACAACTGCTGCCGACAAATGCAGTCCTCCTTTTTCCCAGATTATCCTTTCTGGGTCACAAAATAAACTTTTAAGATATTTTAAGGCGAGAATGTAGCTGTGTAATGCTTAAATATCTACTTAATTTATCAAAATATCACATATTTGCAAAAGTGCTTCGACGTTTTTGGAGAGCTCTGTTATCCACCAGCACAATAGCTGACCGGGAGGTCAAGGCTCGATAGAGCCGGTGAGCACAGCTAACTCCTGGCGTATTGTTTTCAACCCCCCTGCGGTCTTTTGCTACTCAGGTTAAACATGATATATATAGTTAGTTAGTTATGGCTATGGATTGAAAATACCCCCCACACCCCACACCACCCCTAACGGCTGCACTTCCCGAAAAATTTTGTCTGGGCTCTTATCTCACCTATTTATTTCAAACAAGCAACAGAAAATTTCACAGACATTTTTCTTATATAAGGTTTTTAAAGCTGTGGGGTTAATTATTAAGTAACATGAGCCCAGCGGCAGCAGCAACGCTGGGCTAACACTAACTAGCTAGCAAGTTCATAAACCTGGTGCTAAACTAAGAGAAGCCACAAAATCAGTTTGAATAAGAGTAAACATTTACTCACCAAGTCAGTGTATCAGGTAAAGGTCCACAGCAATGACAACAATAATATCTTGAGCTGAAGCTTCTCCAGGTTTGCTCAACATATTCCAGAAAAAAATGCTGACACAATGAACATTAGTGGTGTGCGGCTCGATATTGAAATATCGATTCTTCCAATACCAGTAATTTATGTTCTAGAATCAATTCTCATATTAAAATATCGATATTTAATACTTTGGGGTAAATTTGTAGTTTTTCATTAACAGGAACACAGTGGAAAGAAACTATATCATTTGGATTGTCTAAACTGGAAGAAACTACTTCCTCTTACACCTTTCATAGTCATATGAGAAATACTGCTGCATAAATGTGTCCAGCCCCTGGCCAGTGTTACCAACTCCTCAGCAAGGAAAATCGCTATTGGCTATCCTAAAAGTCTCTAGAAGTCGCTAAACAACGTCATCGCCTAATTTGCATAATTGGTCATGCTAATGTCATTGTAACCCATGTTGTAGGAGAGAGAAAAAGAAGAGACATAAAGTGACTAAAAAAACGTCCTAAATGCATTTAGAATTTATTTAGAACTACAAATTATATTTATTTTAGCGATTATTGGGGTTTTTTTTTGTCACAATTCAAACTTTACTCCTTCATCTGCGCTTGGACCGGCAAAACTCCACCAGAGTGCCTATTTCGGGTCAAATAAATTGAGTTGATCAGCGTTTTTGCATAAAAACTTCTGGTAACTTAAATTGAGTTCTAATAACATCTTGATAAAAATTGAGTTCATCCTACTTAATATTTTTAATTAAACACAATATTAGATTTTACAGTGGTCCATGAGTCGTTTGGTACTGGGCCGTAAGAGTTGAGGCTCGGGTGTGAAATTTATGGTTTTCAGGGTTTTCTATCGGTTTTTATCGTTATTTTTTAATCGTTTTTATTGTTAACTCGGTTGGGTCTTTTCCCGTGTGTTATGAATAAATCTTCCTTTTTTTTGGTACCGGTACTGGTTTTATTTTGTTGTATTTATCCGCGACACCTTAAAGGCCGGTCCGTGAAAATATTGTTTGACATAAACCGGTCGGTGGCACAAAAAAGGTTGGGGACCACCGCCCTAGGTAATAGGTCAATGATTGAACCTCATTTGTGGGATGAGTTTGGTGAGGCTATGGACTTTCAGACTGTCTCAAAGCGATTCTGGCAAACCATCACGTGCCTCAGGAGGGGAAAGTCTTGCTTTATCTAAAAGGTGTATAGTGGGGTACTGCTGATTTTAATATCTGAGGACATAGTCGCACGGTGAAATGAATACTTTGAAGACCTCCTTAATCTCATGAAGACAGAGGTTTCAATTAGAGGAAGCACTGTCTGGGGATGACTTGCCCATCACTGGTGCGAGGTCACTGAGGTAGTTAAACAACTCCTTGGTGCCCTAGCCCCTGGAGTGGATGAGATTTACCCGGTTCTTAAAGGCTGTGTTGCGTGGAGATCTGGGGTGGTGCCTCTGGATCGGCAGACTGGGGAAGGTGGGCTCCAACTACAGGGAATGACACTATTCAGCCTCTTCAAGTCTATGCCAGTCTATGTACAGGAAAGACTTGTTTCAAGTTGGTGTTGGACTCCACCAGGATTGCTCTTTGTCACCAATCCTGTGTATAATTTATGGATAGAATATTTAGGTGTAGCCAAGTGGCGGAAAGCTTCCGCCTTGTTGATATCAGAATCTCATCTCTTCTCCCTTAGAGATATGGTGGGGAGTTCAGGCATTCGAGAGAGTATTCAGAATAGAGCTGCTACTCTTCCACATCAAAAGGAGCCAGTTGAGATGGTTTGACTAGGATGCCTCCTGGACGTCTTCCTGGTCTAATATTCTGGACATGTCCTGCTGAGAGAAAACTGGGGTAGATTCTGAACACTCTGAGTTCAGGACACGAGAGCTCATATCTCTCCACTGGGAATGCCTCGGTGTTCCCTTAGATAACCTGGAAAGAGGGACATCTGGGTGTAGTTGCTGAGGCTGCTGCCCCTGTGACCTGGCCCCAGACAAGTGAAGAAAAGGTTTGCAAAGCTACGCTGTACTGCAGTGTTCTTTTGATTGAGAAAGACGTTTTCTCCTCAGGACCCTTCCAAACAAGCTGTACTTGTTCAGTTTACCATATAGACCATAGGTGTCAAACTCTGGCCCGAAGCCATACCAAATTACTATTAGAGCTGGCCTGCTGGTATTATACAGCTAAGATATATATATATATATATATATATATATATATATATCGTTTAGTATTAAGCTTTGCTTGTTCCATATTCAGTTTTTCGGCAAAACTTGTTTGAGTCCATAAGAAAAGATTCATTCTTATATCTGGAGGAAGATTTTTTTTTCAATAAATATGAATGTTAGCCCGCGACTTTGTTCCAGTTTTGAATTTTGGCCCACTGTGTATTTGAGTTTGACACCCCTGATATAGACCATCACAAAATACAACTTAAAATCTCTTGTCTGAGCTTTTGTGCTCGTTTTATTATGTTTTATTTTATTTTGTTTTATTTTAATAATTTATTTATGTATTGTTATTAGTTTCTGTACTGCATGGTCTGACCTAGAGGTAAATTTGGTGTGTTGAGTTAACACCGACATGTTCCAGATGAGCTAATGCCAAAACTTGTGCTTTAAAAGGTCATCACACTTGCAATTATGATCAATTAATTTGTTCACTTTCAGATCCCAAATCACTTTGGAAAACACTATGTGATGGCGACAACATGAAGCTATTTTATTTTTGAATTATCAGTGATACTTTCATGTGTTTGTGTTGGAATAGACGGCTGGAGAATAGACGGGGCAGTCTGCTTCTCCCCACTGCAGGGAAAAGGGTAACACCACCTGGGTCTGGGTGCAGTTTCCCCCTCCAGGGGCAAGGGTACCTAGACCCGGTTCTTAGAGTACGCTTGGGGAGTGTGATTGTGTGTACAGCGTCTCTTTATGTCTGTCTCCACGTTGGTTGAGTGTGGAGTAATTGCCTATGAGAGCATGAGGGTGGGAATGGATGTTTGTATTTGAGTGTGCCTGTATGTCTGTGTCTATATGTCAGGTTGGGTATCAGACGCCACCTCTCTGGGGACATCTCAGGCCCTCCAAGGTTTGGAGGCCTATCTCCCCCCACCACTTCCCCTGCCGGTGGCAGACGCCCTCAGACATTGATGCGTTGGTGGTTCTTTGTGTCCGGGGGTGGGCGTCCGGGTACACACCGGCTCACTCCTTGGTGGCTGCTTATCGGGGCCTGGAACCTGGGGCTCGCTCGGGCCACTTCGGGGGTGGGGTGTCCTCGGCCTCTCGGCCTGGGGCTCGGTCACTCAGGCACAGCTGGCTGCCGGCAGAGCTCACGGGCACGTCACTGCAACCCCCCCTGGCTTCTGCTCCGCGGCTGCTGAGTGATCCCTCATCTGGGACTCTCCTCAGCTCTTTCTGGGACAGTGGCGCGGCTGCCCCTCTGTTGGTCTTCCTTGGTCTCTTGTGTTCTGGGGGCCTCTGGATGTCTGGAGTTTTGATCTCCTCCATACCTGCTTCATGCCCTGGAGGATGGGACTGTGGCCCCCCACACCCTCTAGCAGATCATTACATTAAGGAACCTTTTAAATACAAGCGCGCTCATGCTCACAGGTGTACACACAGGTGATCACACAGACAAACTACACCCTTTTTGGCTCCTACCTCAAAGCACACTGTGCGCTGTCGATCTTACGTGCTGCACAATAATGTTTAATATTAAGTATGTAGTGTTATATTCCCATATATCATTGTGATGTTGTTTATTCTATTACTCTCGTTTTCTTCTGCTTGTTTTCTTTTTTCTTTCTCAACAGGTGATCCAGGTGATCGATATATGTATTTTTTGTCTGCTTATTTTGTTGGTTTTTGTTTTTTGCCCTTTATCCCCGTCCCTCTTCTCCGCTGTTTTTTTTTTTGTTTGTTTTGTTTTTTCCCCCCTCTTTCTTTCTCCCTTTTCTTTTCCCCTGTCCCGTATCTAGCAAGTAAAAAAAATAAAATAAATAAAATAAACAATAAAAGGTAAATCAAATGGACCATTACGGCAAGGCTGGGATGGTCCATTTGGTAAAGTAAATCCGTTGGGCATCTTTCTTCGCCTTTAGACAATAATTCTGATGGCAAAAGAACCAAACGGGACAGGTTTATAAAAAAAAAAAAAAAAAAAAAAAAAAAAAAAAAAAAGGAATAGACGGCTGGAGCCTCTGCTCTAAGTGTCTCTTACCGCCGCAAGCGGGTTTATATTGGAGTCAATGGAGAACCCAGAGCGTTTAATAAGGATGTGGAAGGGTACCTTTTGCTTAACTATGAGATGCCTAGGGGCGTGACAAATCGTTGGTATGTTACTCGTTGGGAATGATAATGCTCTCGACTATCACTTACCTTCTTGATTTCTATGGAAGCAGTAAGGGTGTATTACACAAGACTGCATAATCTACTGAAAACCTTGTTTTCAACATAACTGTAAATCTCTTGTTCCAGTGTGAGCAAGAAACAAACTTAAATACGTCCTTCAAATTCTACAGCCATTTTTATACAATCAAAAGATGTCTCTTTAATGTAATTTCATTGCTCAGCAAAAAAAAAAACTGAATTCCAAAATAAAATATGTATTTTTTAATCTCTTTGCCGTAGTTGAACTATAATATGTTCACAAATAAATAGAATTTCCGATCACCCATAGCCAGCAGTCATAACTCATTACAAAGGCATGCTCTTTGGTCCCTAATATCTAATTTCCTCAGCCAGTTGCTTTTTGCATACCCCATTAACTTAAGCATATTGTCACTTCTCTGCTTCTCTTGCAACTGATCTATCCATACTAAGTTTGTGAATTTACACTAACACTAACACTAACCTCAACAGAGAGGACAAGTTCAACAGCCACTGAAAAATCCCTTGTGGTATCTTGAACCAAAATTAAAGTCAATAGCTTTCTGCCGCTGTTCTTGAGAGTGTCGCAGCAGCATTCCAGCTCAGGAGGATGATTAATAATCCATGAACGACATGGAAGACAAGGACGGGGACGGGGATGGCTAGGGGTTATCAGGAGGAGGCAAGGGTTGAAAAACTGAGCATGGGGAATAAGGCAAAAAGTACAGACAAAAGGGGAGGTCAGAAGATGGATGAAAAGATGGGGGAAAATGGTCTGAAAGGAAGAAAGATGAGAGGTTAGAGAACAGAATAGGGGATAAGACAAGTGAATAGCAGATGAAGTGACAATATAGGCGAAGGTTGACAGAAGATGAACACAGGGGAAGAAGAGGAAAGATGACATGAGGATGGAGGAACAGAAAGATACTGCAGCTAGGGTAAGAAAAAGGGCAGTGAAAGTGTAAAAAAGACAAGAGAGTTCAGATGGAAAACGATGTGGGAGAAATATGAAAACAAGAACACAAATGCACATCGGGAAAAGCACAAAGTGTTATGGATTCAGCAAGAAAGACGCTCAGAAATAAGTAAAATTGAATTTATTAAGGATTTTCTAATTACGTTTTTAAAGCAGATAACCATACAGTAATATAATTATTGGCTATTATTTTTGTTAACTTATTAGGATACTAGCAAGTTCCATTACAGCACAATCACCTGATATTTATTCTCTTGTTTATGTAAGTGACTGATGCTTCAATTACACTTGCATATTCTTGGCATCTTGCTGTTAGTTTTCTCAACAGTAAACCATAGCCACAGCTTACCGTAGATTCTCTGTGGTATGAACTGTACTTGTAGTCAACTACTTGTCAAGAACATGGTGAATAAAGATGACTCATTTGACCTTTCTCTCCACGTACCATGTGGAAAAATGTGTGCATATAGTTTTAGCACTTCAACTCTATTATAACATCCTCTGCAGCTTTAATGTGTTGTTATTGGTGACACTAATCCGACTGTCAGCGCATTTGGATCTGCACTCAAGGAAAGGTTGCTGTTTCTATACAGCACATATGTGTTAATCACAATCATAATTTTGACCACAGTTTTTGGCTGTATTTACTGAAATATTTTCTATAGATCTAAATGTAGTGTAGACGTTTTAAAAGTCATGGCTTTTCTAAAACAGCAGTTTTTATGTCTGACAGTCCTGCCATGCACATCCCCAAAACAAAGGATTGAAAGGATTTTTTTCCATTTCTTAAATCTCAGAATTATGTGGGCCATTTTAATGATTTTATACAAAACACAACATGTCTTTAGATCTGAATTGCTTAATTGTACCATATCAGGAGGAACTCTGAGTCTTGTCTGGGAGGAGCTATTAGGAGTAGGACTTATTCCCTAATACTGCTTATGTTTTTTCACCCCTAAGAGAAAACAAAAAAGTTTTGATTAGTGGCTCGGTCTGAAATTAGGTTGTATTTTGTATGTCACCGTGGTGGAAACTACACAGACTTTCACTTACACATTCTTTGCTTGCCTTCCTATCCTTCCAGCCAATGCAAAATCAGCACAATTTCGCTATGAATACCAACCTCAAGTCTGTTCATCAGTGAAACTTATCAAACTTATCGAATATCTTACTGTTTATTTTTTTTTAAATAATGATATTACGTGTAACACTTCTCAATTTTTCTTTCTCACATGGTAAATTCTCCTATTTTATCTGACATTTTTTGTCCCATGGACTTTAACTTCAACCTTTCTTCTCTTCGCTTTTCTCCATCGTCTGAATGTTCAGTAAAGCAAGAACTCCATAAATCAATACCTGGGCAGCTTCCACACTCTGTAAATCAGTCTTTCCATTACTGGACACTGATATTAACTGATACCTGGACTGACAGACTGGCTCTATAGGGCAATGATTCTTTGTGTGTGTTTCCTTACGTGTTTGTGTGTAACCAAGTGCAGGGATCTGACATCTTGACATATCACGGAGGCAGGACCAGCCTCCATGGTGTGCAGGCCAGGCAGAACTCATCAAATCATTTAGTTGAAAAACTGTCAAGAAGTAGATTCTTTACGAATTGAGAAAAGATTTAAGTTAATGAAATCTACATTTTTAATTTAAAAAAAATGCTTATTTTGTTTATTTGATGCCAGCACATGCACAGTTAGCTCAATTAACACAACAAATCTTTTTTTGCTTGTTTGTTTCATGTTAATGGTGATTGTGTCTGAAACAGCTGTTATGTCTAGATTTAGGAAGTGCAGAGTGGCAGGTTCAGAGAGGAACTGGTTTAAAGGTAGTAACTGATGCAACTTTTTAAAATTACATTGTGCATGTTCCAGGAAAGAAAAACTACTAAAAGAAGCAAAGCATAAAATTTTGATATTTATGATATATGTTCCGTTCATAAAAAGCTGAAACATATTAGCATTTTGGCACATGTTTGTACTTTCTTACTGTATGGTATTCTGTTAACTATTTGATTTCATATACAGCTGGAGAGCATCTGCACAGTAGCAAAAATTTCTGCACTATTTCCTAATAGCATTATACCAAAACTCTGAGTGATACCAGAAACTTGTGGAAATCAATAACTAAATTTTGTTTGTTTGTGAAAGAATTATAATTTATAAGAGCAAACTTGAATCTATCTGATACATTTCACTAAAAAACTGTAATAGTTTTCATTAAACCCAATGATATGTTCCAGTCTTTGTAAAAAATACAAAAATACAGATGTCTTGATCAATAGTGCCAAACACATCCCCGAGGTCTGGCAGTTAAATTAAAATGACAAATGCATTATCTGGGACAATGACATGATCACACATTGGTTGGGGACTATTTGCAGGTGCACTAGTGTGGAGGTTCCTCATGTACCACTAATGCATTAATGAATAAGGTAGCTAGGATAAGGGAACTGCTAAAAGTAGCAGTAGAGTGCCAGTGTAGTAGCAGAATCATAAGAAGGACAAAGAGGTATCAATTTTAGGTGAATGGCAAAGGAGGTAAAAAGCTTAAGCAAAGGTAAACTTATTTTAGGTGCATTCTTCATTGCTATAAGTCATTGGTGTCATACCAGTTACTGGTGTAGTGGTAAATACGACCTATGTTGAAACATATAGGGTCTATGTAAACCCAAATGAGGAAGCAATTACAAGGGTAGTTGATTTCAAGGCATTTGAAAGTGTCTGAACATTTACAAGTAACATTGTCATGACTTGTATTTCATATACAGTATATGCACAGGAATTATTTTAATGCATTCATTCATTTATTTCCCACCAGCACTCAAGTGTATCAGAGTTTGCCAGAAAATAGAATCCTTCTTCCCTGTTAATTAACACAGCTAAACTGCCAAATTATTAACTGCTTTTTTTTTTTTTTTTTTTTTAAGCTAAAGTTATTTAAGCTTTTTCCTCAGTTTCAGGAGCCCTTATGAATTATTATTCTATTCACAACATAAATAGACCGACATGGCCATAAAGCAAACATGCCCATTATCTGTAAGAAAATACTGGTCTGGCAATACCTCACATATCCATTTTGATCTTTCTGTTTCTTTGGGGGGGGGGTGGTTTGTTTGTTAACAAATCCCAGCAATAATTACAGTAAAACACACAAAAAACAACAACAACAAAAACAAAGCTCAACGACATACTGTGTTAAAATTAAAACAGATACATTTACTACACATGATAAGTGCTTTGTGCAATATAATAATCACCTAGAAACTTCAAAAAACATTTGAAGAAAATTACATTGTGTGAGCAAGACTTAAGCCATGATTCCTGTTCAATTATAATCTTATTTGCTCTACATACTTTACAAAAAACACCCTAACATGGACACTTGTGTTACAGTAATCAATCTGACTTCAGTTTATGTAGATGGAGTAGCAAAATAGTAAAATTTCTGACGAGAGGCGGTATGAAGATTACTTTCATTTTTATCACAGATTGCAATCTGTACCCAAGCCAGAACCCAGAATTATGTTTTCATTGTCTTGACCTTACAATATAAAGCAACTTGAGGCAACTGTTGTTGTGAATTGGTGCTGACTATTTTGTTACAATTTGACTACACCTCTTTTGTCCAAATGGCATTCCAGTGTTGTTGCTGTAGATCATAGTGGTGTGGATCAGTGAACTGATGTCTCGCTCACTTCTAGTACACAGCTTTATGTCATCCATGTAGGTGACTGTTTGCTCCATTCCATAGTCAGTATCCGTAGCCAGTCTTGTTAATGAGTTGCTGAGGAGGTTCAGGCCTATGCAGAACAACAGTGGGAACAGAGCAAATCTCACACTGGATGACGACTTGTGTAATTGGCTTGAGACTGGCCTCTAGTGTTGTTTTCTTGATTCCCACTAAATTCCTGATGAAGATTCTTACGGTCCTTGTACATTTGTAGGTATTCTAGTATCCATGTGTGAGGTATTGAGTTACAGCTTTCTTGTAGTCAATCCAGGTGGTGCACAGGTTGGTCAGTCTGGTCTTACAAGCTCAAGTGGTTGTGCTATCTACCAGTAGTTGGTGTTTTGAACCTCAGGTTTTTCTACCATTTCCTTTCTGCACCACATTCATGTATAGAACCATGTGCCTGTTCATCATAAATGGTAAATGGACTAATTCTTATATAGTGCTTTTCTACTCTTCCGGAGTACTCAAACATGCCACATTCACTCAATCACACAAGCACTTTCTTCTAAGCTTTTTAGCTTCCTAAGTAACATTCATACACATTCATACTCCGATGGATAGATCAGAGAGTAACTTGGCATGCAGACTGAAGGAGCCAGGGATCGAACTAATAACCTTCCGATCAGTAGATGACCTGCTCTACCTCCTAAACTACGGCAACCATGATGCCTGACATCTTGTGGTGAGGAAGTTTATTGGCTAGTAATTGGATGGGACCAATCCTTCCTGGCGATCCTTGCGGAATACGACTGTCCGGCCTTCAGTTAGCCATTCTGGGCACATCTCACCCATTAGCAGCTGCTTCGTTTGTGTTGCCAGATGCTCATGGAGTGCAGTTAGCTTCTTTTGCCAGCAGGTGTCAATCATGTCAGGGCCTGGTGTTGTCCCACTAGCCACTGAGCATTGTTGTTGCCTTCTTGCAAATGCTCTTCCAGTATTGCTCCATCTCCAGGCTTGGTGGAGTTGCTTTCATATTGCTGCCCTGCCACTCAGAGTATAATTTGGATGTTTCAGTGGTGAACATCTGGTTCAGTTTCCTGGCATCTATCTCTATGGTATACCAGAGAGAAACCATGAAACCATCAAATCATCTATCTTCTCAGTCCAAAATGTGAACACTGACATCTTTGAACCAGTGTCCTTGAAGGACAACAGATCTATTCCCAGGTGCCCCATGGGGGAACTCACACCTTGCATCAGGTGACCTCAATAGATCATATGATAGGGAGGGGCAAGGTCTCACAGTGATTTTATTTGAAACCTTTGACGTTAATGACCCGTGCCTTATTGCACACATTAGCTCACATGATAATACACATGATTGATAGTGGGTCAACAACCACCTACTAAGGGACAATCCCACTATGGCTTAAATTCCTGGGTTAGAGATGTTAATGTACTAACATGTAAAGAGAGTGTCTGGGGAAGATGGGAGGAGTATTTTGCAGTGCTAATGAATAAGGAAGAAAGGAAAGTTAGTGAATCAGGAAGTGCAGTGAATTAGTAAGAAAGAAGTGAAAGTTGCTATGAAAAAGAAAAGTTGTTAGTCCAAATAACATACTAGTACCTGTGGAGGTATGAAAAGAAGCAGTGTCCTGGTATCAGTTTTTAGGAACAAGGGTGATGTGGAGAGCTGTAGTAACTAGAGAGGGATAAAGTTGAGTCAAATAGCTCTGGGAAAGAAATTAAGCTAGTTTAAGAAGAGAGAATCTGAAGAATCACTGTTGCTGTGATGTAGACACCTGGTTGGTTTCAGTGCTCACTGTAGCAGCGCAAAGGCATACTAAGAAAGCGTTCTAGAGATGCAATGTTTGCTTTGTGAGTTTTGATGGAAAAGTATAGAGAAGGTCAGTAGAAGTTTGGACAATTGCACTGTGTCTTTATGGATCTAGAGAAAAACATATAATAGGGTGCCAAGAGAGGAACTACTGGATTGCAAGAGGGATTCAGGAATGGCAGATGAGTATGTGAACATGGTGCAAGACATGTATAAGGACAGCGAAACAGTAATGAGGTGAGCAGTAGGAGTGACAGATGGCTTCAAGTTGGAGTTACTTTAGGGATTAGCACTGAATACTTTCTTGTTTGCAATGGTGATGGACAGGTTGACAAATAAGAGCAGGTAGAAGTCTCCATAGACTATATTATTTGTAGATGATATTCTGATCTATAGCAAGAGGCGGAAGCCTACAGAGATTGAGGTCTGACGAGAATCAGAATGAAAGTTAGTTGAAGCAAGACATGTGTGAATGAGAGGGAGACAGGTGTAACACTGAAGATACAAAGAGGAGAGGTAGTGCATGTGGACAAGTTTAAATACCCGGACTTAATCATTGAAAACAGCACAAAGTCCACAAAAGAGGTGATGAAGTGAGTGCAGGCAGGGTGGAGTGAATGAACATGAGGGTCAGGGAGAATTTGTGACAGGATAGCAGCAAAAGTGAAAAGGAAAGTTTGCAACATAGTAGTAAGACTTATTATTTTTCACTGTTTGTTGTAAGGAAACAGCACACTGTTCTGTTTGCAAAAGTACAGATGTCAGACAAAGATTCTTCAAATCTTTTGTCAGTATCATCCAATCAGAAGAAATCTGACTTAAGTGGGAAGGGAGCTAAAGAAGCTTTTTCTTTAGAAAGAGGATGAATTGATGAGCTGCACCAAAGCCTGGCCTTAAGGTAAATGAAACAGGGTTTAGAGTAAAAACTAAGTAAATAAAATACTGTAAGTGCTAATTGTTGTAGATTGTTGTCCACAAGAACCATATCTATCAATAAATTTTAAAAGCAAGCAGCATCCTTCATGCAGCAACTTACCCATCTAGGTGTAAAGTTAGTGCTTTCCATTTGTGCCTGTATATTAGCACTATCTGTTTGATAGCATTTACACTGTTTTGAGAAACACAAATTACTCACAGTACATGTGTCAAAATAACGTGTGGTAACAGTTTTAACATTGTGGTTTTTTTTTTTCCATTCAGTTTCATTTTGAGTCTGAAAACCTAAAGTGTGCTGTAGCAGTGAAGCTTCTGAGATTGTGTCTATATGCAGATGACACTTATCTTTGTAGTCACACATAAAGACATTATATATATTTTGTGAATAATTTGAAAGACCCGGTTATTGGACTCCCACTGGACGCCATGAATAATTGGTTGCAGTACATAGTCAAATACATCACTAGATTTTGAGGGCCTAAATACTACACATGATATAAGACTCCACAAAGTATCTAACACTATCAGATCATCAGACATCAAACACCATATGGAGCTGAAACCTTTGGCATAGTCAGGCCTTGAAGCGACTTTATGAGAAGCAGAAAGTTTCAGACATAAAAAAATAGCATGACATTAATTTTTGGTACATCTAGTACCTTGACCAAGTCAGTACGAAACTACAGTTAGAAATGTCATTGTTTTTTTTTTTAAATTCCATTGAAACCTCTACTCTAGGTTCTTAGATGACAGTAATGGCTTCCATAGAACTCTAAATACCAAATGTTTCTGATGTTATTCAACAAATCAACAGCTAAGGAAAAGCAGCTCCAATGAGGTCCTAAATTCATCCTTCCTTTGTCTATCGAGCAAATATTATTATAAAGTTCTATTACTGTCATTAGCATCTTAGTCTTCTGCACTGTCCAGATGTGAAGTAGTGCTCCCAGTAGTGTTTGTTCAGCAGCTTTGCTTCAGGCTATTCTCAGAAATCAGCATGAAATCTAGCTCTTTGGCTACTATTAAATTGATTTATATTCTGGGGGAAAATGTTGATTTTTTTGCTGTCCTGTAGATGTGTTTGTGTCATTTTGAGCAGCATTAAAACACATTTGAACCTATAAGTTCAAATAACATATAAGCCACTTGTGCATTTCCAGTGACATGGTATTTTAGCAATGTTTTACTTCATGGTGAATTCCACCAATCATTCACACGTGTTTACAGATCTAATGTAACACATCACATGAGAATCTAGGTTAACCCTACTTCAAGAAGAGCTGAAAAAAACACAAGTTGAAATCTAACACTGTAATAGAATAGCAATAAGAGACTGATGAAGACATTTTTAAAAAAAGAAGAAAAATATAAGCTATCTTACTGGTAAATTGGTAAAAAATTCCTTGTATTGGTCAAGATTACCATTCACTTCTCTTGGCTTCTCATTTTCTTGAGAGTAAATGAGAAGCTGAATGTGTATGTGCTTCCACAATAGATTAGCTTTTTCAGAAATGTATTAATCAGAGTAACTATTTCCCTTTTCATTTCTTGTACTTGTAGCTGCTAGTAGTTCTCTACACTGAATTTCACCCATCTCATAAAGCTCTCTAAATTTCATTTATGTGTAAACCTTTTACTTGGGCCATGTTTAGGAGCTTTCCAATGCAACGTGCTTGCTTTCCAATGCAAAGAGTCTAAGAGTCTTTCCCTGAAATATACTAAATAGAATAAAGCATTCATCACTCTGAAAGCAGGCATTAGGAAAATAAGTAAAGATGTGACTTGAACAAGATTGGTAAAAGAGAACCACAATAGCGCTTTTTATTTCCTAGTAATTGTAGAGACAGGTGGTAAAAAAGAAAAATTATATTTTCAACATTATTTTTTAAGAAAAGAGAACTGAAGTAAAGTTGTAAGATAAAACTTAATGTCACTGTGAACTGCATATCTAATTTAAAGTTGTTGAGCCGAAATGAGTTTCACAGATTTTTAAATCTTCTATTCATAACATCAATTTTCTTACCTTCCAAAAACTGCTAAAATTGCATTTAATAATTGTTTGCAATGATCTTCAAACAGCTATATATTTTAAAGTTAAATAATAAAAAATACTCTATTTTATCAGATCTTTACTTAACTTGCTTTGCCTTGGTGGTAAATTTGATGGGAAAAAAACTATTTTCAGACATTTATATGAACCAGATTTAACAAAAGACAGCAAGACGTTTTTTGTTTGTTTGTTTTGGTTTTTTTTTGTTTTTTTAGAAACATTTGCTTTGTCCTTTTCAGAAACATGATAAATTTGGATGTTCCAGGCATAACTTGTATTGGTATAACATGTTCCCCATATCTTTATGCCGTATTTAGATTGCTTGCTTTGCATATACTATTTGAAAGGACAGCGTCCCCTAGACACTCATCCACTGTGACATTTGGACTTGGGAAATAGATGAGCGACTGGCACTCCACACACTCCAAACCTCTCTTATCACTACCAATTTGTCTTGTTGACGACGGTCTGGTCTTGTACTCAAAGCAAATCACCCACAAGAACATGTAAAATTTCTTGAGTGACACAATGGCCTGAAAAATTGTCTGACTAGAATCTACATTCCATAAACTGCTGGTAGATTCATTTCTCGATCAGTATACACCACTCAAAATCAAGACTTATGTATGCTTTGATGATTTTCTGGGTTACCTGCTTCCAGTTGTCTTTGTAAGTCTGTTTCCCCTCTAAGTTGGCCAGGTTTACCACTATGGTTTTGATGGACTCAGTTACGAACAGTTCAAAGCAGCATTTGATCTCATCAATCCAGGACATTTTGTCGGTCCTGTGGTCATCCTGATGACATTTTCAGCTGAAAGGCTAACTCGATTCTCAGGTGGGGAGAAGTTCCCATTCCTTGACTTGAATGTGATAGCAGCTTCAGCATGGTCATTGTCCTCATCACTGAATTCGTCCTCATCAGTCATTTCTAGGTCTGGATTATATTCCGTGCTGTTGTCAGCTTCCGATTCTTTCTTCTCTAAACAATCCTCACCATCAGTTTCCTGCTCACTCTACTCAACAGTGTTGTGATCAAATATGTAATCAAGAGCTTTACCTAGGGTATAGCGACCTGCCGTGGTCCTGCTACACAGTGACCTGTCAGCAAGGCCACAAAGAAGCATTATACACCAAAACTATGAGATAAGATAAGATAACTCTTTATTGTCATTGCACAGTCATACCTTGTACAATAGTACAACGAAACTGGAAACCATCCCATGTCCGCACTACGCACAACAAAACACAACAAAGCACAGCAAGTGCAAGAAAGGTATGAGCAAAAAAGGATTGACTTAATAAATGAGTAAAAGAATGAGTGAATGTTTATTGCACATTGTTATGGTAAATGGCCTGTATTTGTATAGCGTTTTATTTAGTCCCTATGGACCCCAAAGCGCTTTACACTACATTCAGTCATTCACACACTGGTGATGGCAAGCTACATTGTAGCCACAGCTGCCCTGGGGCGCACTGACAGAGGCGAGGCTGCCGGACACTGGCGCCACCGGGCCCTCTGACCACCACCAGTAGGCAATGGGTGAAGTGTCTTGCCCAAGGACACAACGACCGAGACTGTCCGAGCCGGGGCTCGAACTGGCAACCTTCCGATTACAAGACGAACTGCCAACTCTTGAGCCACGATCGCCCCACTATTAATATTATTATTGTTATTGCCCCCCAAAAAGTCCAGGGAGATAGCCAATCAGGTCAGCTAGCATTGATTTGGGCTATTGCCCTGTTGTAAAAGCTGTTCTTAAGTCTTCAATGTTATTGAAAAAATGTTGCATCTCTCTCCATCTCTTTAATACATAGTTTGCAACAATACTCATGGTCTTTGTGGGACCATGAGTATTGGTCCCCCCCCAAAAAAACAAACAAAAAAAACCAAACAAAAAAAACCATAAGGTAGTAAAGGCAACTGCTTCCAAGTGGGCTAGCACCACAGTTGTTTTAATAGACTTTGATTGTGTTTTGATATTCCTGAGCTGCTGAAGTGGTGGATCCAGGGAATAACTAATCCTTCTCTAATGATGATGGTGTTTTAATGAAAGCTTAATGACACTCTTAACACCCTGGTGTACTAACTGTCAGTGTCTGCCAAAAACAGAGAAAGATGAGGGTAGAACCAAGACAAGAAGCAGGGGGCAATAAAGAGGAGAGACACGACTATTATGTGTTGCATTAGAGAGCACTGAAGTTTCTACACATCCTTACTAAATCCAGCATACACCTCTATGTTACTTCCCATGAAGTCCAGCCATGCATTTTACAGAAACTTCAGAGTGTTCAGTACACTTGGGATTTGGATTACTACGTACCTCACAGCAGGTCAAATGGCCCTAAATGTTTAAATGGAAGTGTTTATAAGAACATAATGGTGACTATTATGGATTAGTGGAGTTTGACGATTTGCCAAAATGTGTGTGTCAAAGAATATCTAATGTTCAGTATTTCTGGCAAATGATTTCTTAACGGCTTGTTTCTCTATTGATCACTTTTATCCCAGACTATATTATGAAAGTACAGAGCTTTTAGAGCAATGTAAAAATAAATACAAGATTTATACAAGAGACAGATTCACGTTTATCAGTGATGTTCCTTTAAGACAAGCAAGGCAAGCATTGCTAATGTCCTTTCCGATAGTTTCAGCAGTTTCAGGACCATCTCTCCAGTCCTTATATGAATGTTATGATTATTATTTCGTATACTGAGATGATTATTGTGATAAATTTAAAAAAAAGAAGAAGTCAGAAATGCACAGGAGGAATCGATAGTTTGGAAAAGGCCAATTACAATCTTTCCTTGCTTTGTCAACCCGACATGTATTTCTGTGGAGGTGGATGTCAGATTTTACGTAGGTTGCATAGCACAGAGTTCAGGGCCGTTTGCTGATCCCACTACAGCAACTGTATCAAGGTGCTCTCTTTTATTTTATTTCATTTTCTATTCATTCATTTTTTTTCGTTGGTGGAGGATAATCCACCACCTTTCTGTAAAAGTGAATGGTTGGTGACTGTGTATGCAGTATTCCCTCGCCACATCTCGGTTTGCTTTTCCTGGAGTCACTACAACGCGGATTTACCTGTAAACCTATATCGTGGGAATTTCATTACATGTATACTATTGAGTAATCATTTCTTTTTTTTTTTCTTCTTTTTTCATTTCTTTACTTTTTTAAAAAAATAAACAGCATTTGGAAAACTATTCATATTAAATTTCAATTATATCTACTTTATGCTTAATTAATTATAGTAAACGTACATAATGGTTAATAATTTAAGGCCAAATATAGAATTCCTATCTTGTGTTTCGATCAAAGCTTTTAATGACCGTTTTGCTTTTACTGAATGTTCTGGGTAGGATTTGGTGAGGAAACCAAATATCCATCCTTATTCTTTGCTCATTTTAAGTTAGTTCTTGACATTTTATTAAGATGCCTTTAATACTTTGTACACCTGAAATCAAATTCTTCCTTTAATATATAAGTAACTGTACATACTTTAGTTGTTTAAATACATTTTTTGTTGTTTTCAAATATGCTTTGATGATGATGAACCAGCTAATGTATTTAATTTGGAAATGTGCAGTGATGTTTTCACAGCGATCTTGAGAAAAATCAGGATCGACTCTACAAGGAGTACTTTGTGGATCTATTAGAGTATTTATCAGAGATGTACAAAGTTTGGAAACTACTGAACCTCTCTTAAGTGGATGAAGTACACAACAAAGGGACACCTACTCATCCTCACAGTGTGCTGAGATTACTTCCACTTCAGCTACTGCTGTGTGCCTTCACTTGCTCCAGTGAGAGTGTTTTTTACTGGCATACAAACTCTCCTAGACTCAGAGACATTCAGTTCATCCTGCTAAAGGACATCCGAGCCCACCATTTTACATGTTCTTCAGTTCTGATGCGATGCAGAGCCAAAAGGCAGTTATGGCATTGTGCTTATCACTCACTGACATGTCGACAGTGAGAATGTTCCATTTTCTCAAAACACTGAGATGCCTGTGACAAACTAGAAGACATCAGGACTGTTCCTTGGTCTTACAATTGGTAAATGTTAATTGACTTAATTAATTAGAGGGAAAAATAAACAAAAACAACACAACTAGACTATCTAAATCCATTTAATTTGAAAAGTTAACCACCAATGACAAACCAGCATTTTTGTTATTTGTGTATACTATGATACCGCGATACTTTGATATGTACCACTCATCACATTCTTGCAGACCAAGCACACCTTCAGTGGAAACAACACTGTCTGATGTGAACTGAGACCGTCAACTTAGTCTCTAAATAATTGTGTAGGTGGTACAAAGGCAATTATCAGGCACTTTTAACATTGTAGCTGACTGGTATATTTGTATAATGCATACACAAAGGCTTAAATAGAATCAACATGACAGAGGTCTCCTTTCCATATACATGAGGAAAGATAACAAGATACGAAGCCAGTCAGAAGTCATCAGATGCCAACAGCGTATATTATTCCTTGTGCAGAGATGTTAATAAAGAGGTTATGTCCCGGAATTATATTTCTCAGCAGGAAATGAAGCAAAGTCACCACCATACTAGGGTTACGTGGAGCTGTATAGGCTTACAGTCCACATGCATTTATTGAATGCTAATGCTATTTTATCTGCATTCAATAAATCAGCTTGTTAGCTGTGATTACGGCACATTGACATTAGCATGTTATGTATCTTGCTAAATGCTTTATTTGCTAGAACTGAAAATAATTTAAGTTTGTTTATGCATGTTTATATTCTAGAACAGACTCTATTTATTTTATTTATTTTTATGTTCAAACTACAAATCCTTTCAAATGACGCAAGTAAACAAATACATGTCATGTTTCTGTTTCACAAGGTGGCATGAGTGGCACCTTCGTCCTTGCAATGGCTACTGTATGGACTACATTATACTGTGGTGAACTGTTAGTCTAACCCACAACCCACAGGAAAGCCATTCTCTGCCACTGGCTTCAGTGCACAGTGGAACTTCTAAAGCTGCTTATGGAGAGAAAGAAAATGTGAGAGATAAAAAAGACGTAATGACATTGACAGACAGGGGAAATGAGTGAGAAAGGAATGAACACAAACTGTCTTGAGTTGACAGACTTTGTTCAACTCCAATGGGGAGATCCTCTTTTCTCTCTTCGGTTGGGCTGTGAGGTTAAGTGTCCTACACAAGGATGCTTTCGCTCTTTCTCTCTCTCTCCTTGTGTGTTTCTGTATGTGTGTATTTCAGTTGTGTTTGTGTGACTGCAAAACATCAGCTCTGTACCCTGTAAATCCATAGTTAACTGGGCCTGGGTGCTGGACAATCCCGATGGGGTTAACAGAGTCGACAATCATCATATAATTTCGAAGTGCTATGAAAAGCTGCCTTAGCTTATAAACTAAACTACAATGGGTATATATATAACACATGATTCCTCAGGACTATTTATTAAATGTAATAATTTCAGGACTTTCAATCCATCAGTATTCTATTACTTTAACAACACAAATTTTAAAATAAACTACCAACTCTAGCAATTAATTGAACTGTTTATTAGTTCAAGCACATCTTTAGAGGAAGTAAACACTGAAAACAGGACAGAAAAAATGAGCTTGCGCCTTCAAGGTTGTCATCTTGTGTACTTCTCTGCATTGTTTTAGACCGGTGGTCCGATTCCACCTACTTATATTTGTGTATCCATGATATATACTGGATCTCCATTCTATGAAAATGTTAACCCTTTAACTTGAATTTTATTTTAGCAAGAAAAAGGCAACCAGATCTTGTCAGCAGAGCCAGTGGTATTCGGTAATTAGGTTGATGAGGCCAAAAATGTTCAGTTCATTGCTTGTTGGCACACGATAACAGACTCAGGAAATTGCAAGTCCATATTGACAGTTTGACCCCTGTCAAATTCACAGTGCACAGCCCCTTGAAGCATAAAAGCAGTAGTGCTGGAAACAGTCCAGAGGTGCAAAAGGAGACAAACTGTGAAGGAGAGAGCAGCCAAATTTATCGGAAAACACTTGTTACTTAATATTCCCTTAAGCATATTAACTCAGCCTAGTTTCACTTCCTTTTTCTTCACCTGCAGCATTTTGCACTGGCCTAACCTGATCTTACCCACATTTTTTCCTACATTTTTACTGCAAAATAACATTTTATCAGTTTTCTGCATACTGCGATTTCAGTTTTTACTGCATCTGAAAAATGACAAAATAGTAAGAATTGCTTTGCTGTTGTCAGAGAGAAACACAAGCGTAAAACGTGAGCTTAGACTGTATTATTTTGATTAGTAGGCCAGTGTCACTCTATCCTTCACATTCCTCATTGGGTCTACTTGTTTCTGAGCCACTAATGTGCACTGCTCTTGATAGAATGCTGGTTATTACTAAAGTGATTTTATATAAATCATAGCGCAGTTAGTAGATCACCCTATAATTGCAGGATTATAATAATTTATCACACTTGGTAAATTTGTCTCATTGCCTAAGAAAATTGTATATTACATATCTTATTTTTCAGTTTCGCCTGCTTGATAGTGATCCTGCAATTTGTATAATTTCTGTGATTCCTGTAAAATAAAATGATCTCCCTCTATCGCTCATCCCAGCTGACCCAAATTAAAAATTGATTTGTGATGAAGGCTAAAGGCAGTAATAATGCTGCTATACAACAATGGAAAGTGAATTAATCAAAACCTTGAAAGCACTTTGATCAATTAATATAGTTCATAATCCGGATTAAGAGAGCTTATATAAATCTGTGTTCATGAAAAGCAACAACTGGACAAGAAGCAGATTTTATTATAACAGTCTAATGTTCATAGTTAAAGTGCGCTTAACAAAATTAAAAACATTTTGGTTAAGTTATGGTATGACTTAAGCTTGGCTTAAATTTCCCAACGTATCCTATACTAAAGAAGATAATATAGCAGAAACTAATTAAGATAATAACAAAGGAAGCATAAAACTAACAGCAAGACACAAAAAACTGAGAACTACCAAAACAGAAAGTAACTAAATGGGAAATCAACTAGCACAGATGAAAACTTGGCAACAAGATGTAAGAGGACACTACAAGAAATCAAATACCTATAAGGAAAGTCTATAAAGAATACAGAATTAAACTACACACGTAATTAAAAATTTGTCAGAGAGAAGACTAAATAATAATAGAAAACCCTGCAAGAAAAAGTAGCTTTTACTTTTGACCAAATCGGGACATTTGATATGGTTAACCAAACTCCTTTGTGGCCTAAACCTAACCGAAAACAAGAAAAATCTTCCCCATATAGCACAGCGACATTTCTGGACATATTTGATATCCTTGACTATAGAAAGCATAAAATGCAGTGACCTGAATGTCAGGCAGCAACACGGTAGAATGCCTAATGTGAAAGAACAGAAGTGGGGAGTAGACAAAAGAAAATGCCTTTGACAGCTGTCACTCCTGTCAGTAATCATCTCCTTCACAATTGCACATTCAAACAGGAATGCATTTATGTGTTGAATAACACAACTTTGCAATTCCCCCAGACTTAAGTTTCCATCTTACACTCAATCAACTGAAAGTTGCAATGGCCAAAAAGGACAAAGAAGGGACAAGAAGCAAGAACAGAAAACAGCTACATTTGCCCAGGAGAGGACACTACAGCAAATATAGAAGGTTTGGTTACTGATGCTGCTCAGGGCTTTTAGCCATTCAGTGTAGGCTGTTTGCTGGGCAGGACAAAATTTAATGAAGGAGAGGCATGCATGCTACTAGACTACTGACTAAGAAAATGAGAACAATAGCTCCAGAGAGTAATTGCGAGAGTATCAAATTTATGTCATTGCTGTCTCACTTTTCTCATGCTGATCTTTATTCATTATTGAGCTAAAGAACCAACTTTTTTTTGTGATTGATTAATCTGAATGTAGCCCATAAAACTTTATTTTTTAAACCTCAAAAACAACCAAACACATCAATAGACTGAGCAATCTGTCAGGCGAAAGCTCAGTCTACTCAGCTATTATTTTATTACTTAATAAATATTTTTTCAGCATACAAAACTAAATTTGTTGTCACGGAATGCAGGCATAAGGTTTTAAGAGCCTGAATCTAAGACAGACAGACTTCAATCCTTGCACCTTAGTCTTTCCTGTGGATGTTTTGACACAGAGTACAACAAATACTCCTGGTCATTCAAATTAATGACAAATATCACACAATATTTGACTATGCTGACTGACTTTTTCTCAGTACCCCCAAGACACATATTGATTTAGTTTGAGCTTCTCTGCAAGCGCACAGCCTACAAAAGCTGAAAAAAGTAGACTTGGTACATAAACATAATCCTTAAAAATTGTAGTGGCAAATCAGGAAGTAGTGTATGAATGATTTTGAAAGTCTTTTTCTGATATCTCAAAGAGCAGAAAAACATTTTAGAAGGTGACAATCTGATATCCACAGGAAAACCCTTTAATAGTTGATTTTGTAGTAAAGGAAAAAAAACATGGTTATGGAATATAGGTTAATGAGTAAATGAGTTTTACATGCACATAAAAATAAGCAAGTAACTTCCAGGTAAAGCATATGTTACATATTTTTTCCCCTTTTGATATTATACCTGCTGAAGCAGAATCCTTATAGGCAAAGCATCTATTTTCTGAACTCTCCTGGGCTTAGCGAGGCAGCGAGACACAGATGTTCAAATTTCCCACTGGACTCTGTTCTTACACACATGCACATCAAAACTGCACAAAAAAAAAAATCTTCAGGCAGAGAAATTGTCTTGAGAATGGCAATAATTATGCCAATGCAATTAAGAAAACATGCTCCACATAAGCCACATCTCTATTTGTCACCCTATTAAATCAGAAAATCAACAGGACCAAGGCTAAGCTCTATAAACACCATTTACACCATTCTTTTTTATGTGAGTCTCAGATGCTGTGGTAAAGTAAATGCATACTTGAGTGAGAAATAAACTGGAATATATAAAAATTCAATTATGCAAGCAAGGAGTGAAGTCATACTGCTGTATGATGTTGGAACTGATAAGCTATTAAGTCTCACAAATGGAAACGCTGACAGTTAAAACAGCCGAGAACACGGAATGTGCTTGCACATGTTCCGTTTGTTGAATAAAGTAAAATGAGAAAAGGAGTGTAGAACTTTGATCACTTTTTCTTTCCACCTCTCTTGCTCATTTCTTTATGCATTTACAGTATATCGTTCTCTTTGGATCTCTCACTCTTGCTGTGATACACGGTGTGTATCAAAAACGCCTCATTCTGTCACTGTCAGTGTGCTAACAGGCTCATTGGACTACCTTGTTATCCAACTCAAACAGTGAGACCTAAAAAAAAAAAACACAGCACATTTCCATAATGTTATTGACGGAGTGCTGAGATGCGACGCCGCCTGGAATATACACACATTTGCATGTCTATTACCTCAAAAAACTGCAACTCTTGACATGAGGCAAGGAGAGCCAATTTGAAGCTCTGCTGCACATTCAACATCCTCCAAATATCCACCCCCACACACAAACCCTTACACACCAGAATCACATTAAAGCTGGAAAGGAAAGCATTTCGGGAGACAGGAAGTAGTGTAATGAAGGCCAATGATGTCCTTTAGAGGGTTAAACACACACACTTGACATGCATGATGGATCAGCTGTGAAATAGGCTGGAAGGCAAAGTTCAGCAAAGCCAGTGTGACAGGAATTTCAAATAGGATGTACCTGTCTATCTTTGCAACATGTCAGGCACTACTAGTGGTGTTTAGATTGTAAAAGGAAGATAATAGGATCGTGTATGACACAGGTGGCAGATTTAGCTGTTGTGACAGCAAGAGAGGATTATACCAGAGAATCTGAGGATGTGAGGCAGATCCTAGTAGCTCAATGAACTGAGGGCTGTACACTCGGTGTACTTGTAGCATGATTAAAAACACTGATTACAGTTTACATTTATAGCTCAGGTTTCTATGTATTAGCATCCTGCTCTTTCATTTGAGCTATTGGATGTACAGATAGAGAGAGTGTTATGTCTTTCTCTCTTACACACACAATGCTAGAGGTCAACTTTAAGCAAATTGCATAAATTGTCTTCAAGTGCTGGCTTTATCAAGGAGATCATGTTTTACCACTGCTCTTATGCATAGGCCTGAACCCCCTCAGATGATCATTAACAATACTGGATACAGATACTGACGAAATGGAGGAAACATTAGCCACCTCCTGCATATGAACTACATCAAGCTGTATGACAGGCGTGACCAAGACATTGATTCACTGATCCACACCAATAGGATCTACAACAACAACACTGGGATGTCATTTGGACTGGAAAAGTGTACTTACAGAGAGTAACACAGGGGCGATCATGGCTCAAGAGTTGGCAGTTCGTCTTGTAATCAGAAGGTTGCCGTTTCGAGCCCCGGCTCGGACAGTCTCGGTCATTGTGTCCTTGGGCAAGACACTTCACCCGTTGCCTACTGGTGGTGGTCAGAGGGCCCGGTGGCGCCAGTGTCCGGCAGCCTCGCCTCTGTCAGTGCACCCCAGGGCGGCTGTGGCTACAATGTGGCTTGCCATCACCAGTGTGTGAATGGGTGGATGACTGAACGTGTAAAGTGCTTTGGGGTCCTTAGGGACTAAATAAAGCGCTATACAAATACAAGCCATTTACCATTTAAGTCCTGAGGAGTCAGCTGAAGGGGAATAACAAGATCTGGCCACTCAACATTAAGGCTAAAGGTCCAGTTTACCATCCTGGAAATGGTAACTTGGATAGGGTTACCTGTCCCAGGTAGATATCTGTATATGTACCCTAATGTGCCCTCCATTCCAATCTGCAACCAGATATTAATAAATCATAAGGAGATCTATGAGAAATTTTATCCTCCTTGCATAATTCAGGTTGCACTGATGTAAATGCTATCGCTGTTGTACCAACATTTAACTGTTCAGCAATGTCCCACTAAACAGCCAACTGTGTGTAATGCATACAGCAACTCTAAGCAAAAGTGCATTCTCTTGAAAACCATGTGAGTTCATTCCTGATGAGAACTCACTAAAGGTTTGTTTTTAACCTTGAAACAAGATGGGAGGTCAGACACTGTTGTGCTCAGTATAGAATACCCTGATTTTGAGCAGGATGAGAACTGCGTGGACTAACACCAGTTGTGATCTTGATTAAATTGTCTTTAAAATTGAAGTGATTTGTTGTAAAGCTTGACTTGATTGGGTGCTTACTGCTATTCCCAGCAGTTCAATCCTTAGTATTAACACCTGAAAAACAGTTTTAGAAACAGAAGCTCAGTGCTCTATTTTATTACCCAACAGTAGACCATTTGATGAAAAACCAACTTTCAGCACTCTGTTTCATTTTATGATCATAAATTAAGTCTCAATATGAACTCTGACCATAAGAAATCTAATTTCTTTTATAAAAATGGAACAGAACAGTAGAATGAGAGATTATTAAACCACTGTGTCATCCTGTGTAATTTAATGGAAATTAATATAGTGAAAATACTACATGATTGCGGACCTCCCAGTCAGTGGCACCATTCTATGTCAATAGAGTAAGCCGTTATGTATGAGTGTACCATTTTAGTACTTATAGTAAGTATTGATACTTCATGTTGTTGGTATGTTGCAGAGCTGTGATTAATGTTTTTTTTCTAATCCAAACTTACGCGAATACTTTAAGTGATAACTGTATCTCTTGCCAGTCAGATATCATAGTAATGCCACATAGTTACACAGTGGCAGTGAAAGTGGAAGGAAGATTATGAATATAATTTCCTGATAGAGGTGTGGCTACAACTAGAAACCATCAAGTATTAAAGAATTCATTGACTTCTAGCAAATGTTGTTGAACCAACTAGAACCTAAAGTACTAGACAAAGTGTGTGTGTACCGAGGTAATTTTATTTCAACACTGAGGTGCATGGATATTAGTACATACAGACAGTTGCCTCTGCAACCAGAATTCAATTCAATTTAGTTCAATTCAGTTAAATTTTATTTATATAGTGCCAAATCCCACAATAGTTGCCTCAAGGCGCTATATTGTAAGGTACACCCTAATTTTAGTTTAGTTTTTTGTTTGTTTGTTTTTTAGTTACAGTTAAGTATGAAAATCTTGATGCAGATGACAGCCATTGTGTCTTTCCATTTTAGTTTTTAAATTAACGTTGCTATATTTGGTCAGTGAAAGGGGGGGAATTGATGTCTTACTACCACCTTGTATCTGAATCAGTATGTTAATGACTACATTTCCATTCCTTGGGTTCATTTGAATCCAGCAGGTGTCTAAATAACCCAAGGGATGCTGTAAAAATGACCCATGTGTCAAACAGTTCAAAAATTAACACAGTGCAATGGTTTGAATATACTATATTTGGCAACATAAGGACTGCAGAGTAAGAATTGCTACATATTAAAGTTTAACACAATTATGGAATCGTAGCCATATGCACAACCAGTAGTGTATACTGAAATATCAAAGTGAACTCATAATGGAGAACAATCATAAGCCGATGACCAGCAGTGCTCATTTGTTTATCACAGCAAGGGGATCCAGAAATAAATCTGTGAAAGAAAAACTGCACGCATGGCAGCTACATTAAAAAGACAGAGGAAATTGCCTCACTACCAGAGGCAACAGCTTGGCAAAAGACATGACTCGTCTGGCAGAAAAAGGTGCCAGAAACAATTATTTTTCTCTTTTCCTCACAAAGGAAGAACACAGTGTCTGTTTCCCTCCTGTGGTCTGCTCTCATATGAGTCTTGGGCATGGCATGCCTTTCATGCAGATTGCCTCATTGTTGAAATTAAGAGAACAATGTCAAAAATACTTATTTGTACCACCACTGGTGCCAAAACCCTGACTATATATCCAGACAGAACCTGTTCAGTAAGTAAAACATTATGATTTCACTATCGAGAAATCAATGCTATCATTATCACTTCAAACAAGGTTGTTTTTAAGGTCAGCTCTGAAGAAGAATGCACTCAGACTGATATAGCATTTAGTTTCAATTCAGCAAGACAGGTTGAAAATGGGTTTCAGCAATATTATTCAACATCATTGCACTAATAATAGTAAACTTAACATTTGCATACTGCTGTTTATCATTTATTCAGAAAGTTAGCCCCTGGTTATCTTTTTTAGTTCCACAAAATCAACCCTCGTAGAAATAAAACATATTGGTCAGTGTCTTGTTGGGGTATAGGATGCCTCTAATTCTGATTTGATAACAAATAATAACCTAGTTAAGATCACAGATAACCAGAGTTGGCAAAAGTACAGACTTTCTGTACTGTAGAAGTACAAATACTGTTAAAAAATACACCAGTAAAAGTTCAGGTACTGATTCATGTTATTTATGCAAGTACAAATAAGAAAGTATAGGCTCGGAAATGTCCTCAAAGCAAGAAAGTAAAAAGTAGCCCTTTGGAGGATGTCTCTATTTTTGTACAAAGCTAACTGGACCTTGTACTATGTTAATGTAACGATAAAATAATATCAGTAGATGGAAATACAAACTTTAGGCTAACCTTCTTTATTCTACTTATACTCTGCTTGAATCTGAAGAATGAAAATAAAATTATCTCTTTTCTGTTGCCTACATTATAGAGGGTGACGTTGCTTCTAAACAGGAAAATATATATAGTTAGGGGTTAAAGTGGGATTTAGCAAGTGGAGGAACCCTTAAATTAGTTGTAGTGGCTCAGTATGAGGAAAAGAATCATAACTCTAAATAATTTCTATTGTGAGCTCCAGTAGATTTTCTTTGTGTATAGGCTGTGATCAGCTGACCTGTTGCTCTTTGTAGATTTGCAAAATGTCAGCAGATGTTTCATGAGTTGTTCTGGCTGATTTCCATCCTCTACACTGACTTTATGCTGTGTTTTTCTAGATCAGGGGTGGCCAACCAGTCAGAGACCAAGAGCCACTTTTTTATTTTACTGTGTTACCACAAAGAGCCACATCATACACATGGGCACACATGGACATCACCCATCCTTTCCTCCCTCTCTCTCACACACGCACGCACAAAAAATACACACATCTCTGCTCAGCCAGATTTATTGTAAATGTCACACACCAACATGATGACAGAAATGGACTCCTACAGTACTAAAACCACAGGCCAGTCACTTTCAACAATGAACATTGTGTGCACTGTCTCACACACACAAACTCTCAGTTCAACCAAGTCCACAAACAAAAATATAATAATCTACAATAGCATTTTTCTTTTACAATGCATGATGTTTAGTGGGACATCTGGCATTCCTTGCCTTGAACAGTCCTCTTCAAATCTGGCTTGTATTCCGTTGTTGCCAATCGAAGCAATTCTTTCACATGAGTGTCAGTACGAACAGATCGATGCTTTGATTTCACATGTTTTAGGGTAGAGAAAACAGACTCGCAGACGTATGTTGACCCAAACATTGACAGTATCTTAAGCGCAGCCCATTTGACATTGGGGTATTTTTCCATTGGTACACCTTTCCAGAACTCAATGGTCCCTTCCCTTAAAGCAGGTTTCAATTGGTCCTCCTCACAAAGATCGATCAACTCCAACTCAGCCGCAGCTTCATCTGTGACTAGCAGGACTTTCAAACAGCCGGTCTCTGCATTAAATGGGTCGACGAGAAACGTAATCTGTGGCCTTTTCAATTGTAGATCATGGAACCGGGTCACGAAGCTTTCGTGCAAGTTTTCAACCAGCGTTGCATATCTGGCTCTTTGCTTACTCAGGGCGGCGCTGGCGACTTGCCCGCTGGCTTTTAGCAGAGTGGGAAAATGCGTTAAATCTCCCTTTTGAATATGCGTCTTGAACAGCTTCAGTTTGGTGCAAACACACTTTGCACCAGGTCATGCAGCATTTTTAACTTACCCTGCAGGGTCAGGTTCAGTCTGTCCAAGTGACACAGCATGTCGACCAAAAAGGCCAGATCCATAATCCACTTGAGGTCCGAGAGCTTGGGATAGTCCTTGTCCTTCTCTTCCATAAACAGTTTCACGGCATCCAAAAGCTCAAAGAAGCGAGAGAGTACCTGACCTTTTGACAGCCACCTCAGAGTGCAGTGCAGCGGCAGGTCACCTGGAAGCCCTTGGTCCAGCTCAGCGATGAGATTCTTGAATTGCCTGTGATTAAGCGCATGTGTGCGGATGTAGTTGACGATTTCCATCACAGGCTTCATGACGTTATCTAAATTAAATGATTTAGACACGAGTTGCTCCATGTAGATGATGCAATGGAAATTCCAAAACTCAGGAAAAGTTTGGTCAGCTTTGCACAGCCCGACAAGCCCGTTCACAGATCCCATCATGGCTGGTGCTCCATCCGTGGCTATTGCAGTTAATTTCGTTATGGGCAGATTTGCTTTTTCAAATGCAGCCATCATGGTTTCTTTCACATCTATGCCACTGGTTCTGTCTTTTAATGGCACAATATGCAGGAGTTCTTCTTTGATCACACAATCGTTTGACACAGACCCTGCAAATATTGCCAACTGAGGCTTGTCTTGTATATCACAACTCTCATCCAATGCGACACTAAAATACTCACATGCTCGAAGGTCAGAGTGCAACTGTGATTCAATAGCCGTGTTAATGTCCAATATTCTGTGTTCAACAGTGTGGCGGGACAGTTGGACGTCTGATACCATGCTTTTTAGTTTGTTGTTTTCAGGAGACAAGATTTCAACAACGTCACTGAGGCATTTTTTAACGAACTTCCCTTCATTGTATGGCTTTTTAGCCCGTGCAATGTTCCAAGCCAGCTGATAGGATGTGAGCGTTATGGTCTCTGACTGCTTCGTAAACTTTTGGAAAAACTGTATCTGCTTTTCTACCTGACTTTTCAAAGTGGCCAACTCGTGCTTGCAAAGTTCAGTCCCTTTTGGAAATTCCTGGTCAATGTTAGCATGGAGTGAGCTGAAGTGGCACTGAAGATTTGAAACTTTGAAATGCGCTAATGATGTCTGACATATAAGACAGAATGGCTTGCCATTGCGTTCAACAAAAACATATAAACTCTCCCACTCTGTTAAAAATGTGCTGTGTTCATCTTCATATTTTCGTTTTGCTGTGCATTTTTTCCCTGCCATTTTGAGGGCGAACTTGCCACTACTGGGAAACCTTGTGGTATTTTCATCTCACACACATGCGCATTTGATGAAAATACCATATTGAACTCAAGCAAAGCAAACGCGCACATTTTAAAACAACAACAACAACAACACAAAAAAACCCCAAAACACAAACTTTGATATGAACGTAAGAGCCGCATGAAACTAGGCAAAGAGCCGAATGCGGCTCGGCCACTCCTGTTCTAGATGGTATAGAGTTGGTATGAAGGTGGAATTCAGTGAATGAATCTAAGCATCATCAGCTGAAAAATCATGAATCTCTGCTACAATTGAGGTAACCCAACCCAACTCTGACCATGAAGCCACAGCCACTGTGCACCAGTCACACACTGTTTGTTACTTTAAATCCATCACAGTGCAGCGAACTAACCGGTTTATCCTGCACTAAACCGCAGAGGATTTTCATGCAGCCTTCCAGTTTATCACATCCCACTGAGCAGTCCTAAATCTAACCTCTCTTCTTGTGACAAAGTGGGTGAGAACACCATTTGCCCAGATTTAAGGCGTGTCATTCTTAGTTAACATTCTTGTTTTGATTACTTTATTTAAACTTATTCTGTAGTTTGCAAACGTTTATTATCCCAAATTTGTTTATGCTTTGCACTTTTAAAGATTACTTAGTATAACATCTTGGTTTAAATCATCTTTGACAAGTTTATTAAGTTAACATTTTATTTATTTCAACTGTTAGTTTGTCCACTTTACTTTGTTTGAACTCACCTTACTTACCTGTGTTTCAGGAACAAAAGGAGGAAGTGTGCCCTCACTTCCTGTATTTATAGCTTCCTGTTTACTGCTGATGTCACAGGAAGGGGGGGGGGGGGTGAAAGGGGAGGTAAAGAGCTGGCAAAGAGTAGCATAAGTGTATAATTATGATTGTAATGTCTAGTCTTACCCATTGAATGGAGTATTCCTTAGGAGAACAGTGTGTTTGGATAGCTTAAGTATTTAAGCAGAAGAAAGCTTGCCAATTCAAGTTCAGTTATGTTTATTTACACCAAGTTATCTTTGGAGTTATTGAGTTTTTTTTATGTTTGTAAATATTTTTGGTCATAATGATGATAAATTATGATGATTATGATGTTTGTGTGTTTGCTGATGTTTGTTGAGCTAAAAGAAACGTTGCATTTGAAATTACCAGCCACTTAAAAAAAAGTCACTCCCCTTATGTTCGCTCCTTTTCTGTAGGGCTAGCTAGATGCCGGAGTACCCTAACCGCAACTTACAGACACCTGCAGTCGTTCCGGTATTGTGCCAAAAAACAAAACAAACCACTGTCCTACTTTTAACACACGCATGTCTCTTTATGCAACATCTCCTTGTGATTAATACAAGAACAGGATTTTCTTTCATGTGTTAGTGTTTAGAAAAACTCCCCCCAAAAGAGCCTGTTTTGAAAATGTAAGGAGCAGAAAGTACAGATATTTGTTTAAAAATGTAGGAAGTAAAAGTATAAAATAGTCTCCCCCTTGCTGTAGCGTTTGCGTTGTACCTTGTCAATCTCTAGTTATGATAGCAGTTTCTCCTTCCGGATGTTGGAACTCTGGGCTACTAGTTATTTTGCTGTTAGTCTAGATGCTGGATGTCTGAAATTTCATACCTCCCAAATCGTCTTCATGTACCTTCTTCCACTGGGATTACATCTGTAGTAGCCTTCCAACATTTCCCTATTCTTTTTCCTTGTCCACTTCCTGTTCCAGTAGCTCACCTAAGCGTATTAAAATGCTGTTGTAATGTCAGGAAGAGTTAGGTACTGCTCATGTTTTCCTTTAAATGAAATTTTAGCCTTTTACATGCTTACATTTTACCAAATAGATCACATTAAAAATACTTTAAATTAACCTTTATCTGTTTATCCAACCTGGTTGGAATGTAGCTATAAATGGTAATTCATAGTGCTTTGTTTCCTGATTTCAAAAGCATGCAGATGTTTATAATTGCCTAATGTCTACGACGCTCATGCAAAGTTTCACTGAGATTGGCTGATTTGTTGAAGATGAGATAGGGTGCATACATACATGCATACATTACAATGATTATAGTAAGAAGATGCTCCACGAACGATGTTGTTTATTAACTGTGTAAGTGAAACTCTGCAACTATGGTTTGCAAATTAAAGTCAAGGTAATCAAGCTTTTATACACCACACAAACACCATTGCAGCCAATGTTTTCTGAGTCAGTCATTTGAGTGTGTCTCTATAAGAACAGATTTTTGTGTTGGCACTGGTTCAACTTTATACCAAGTGTCAAGACAGTTATATGGCAAGCCAGAAAATCCAAGCTGTGGCATCTCTTCAGAGAATAAATGAATGCTACAGCAGCATGGTGCACATCAAACTAGATGAATGCTGGAGCAATGTGGAGTAAAGCTGACAGCGAACACCTGCTGATGATATCTAAGCAAACACTGTGGGCTCTGCAGGAATCTGCATACAACTAGATTTTTTTCTCTTTTCACTCATGTACTACAGTATGTGACATTAACAGACATGTATGGAAGGAAAATAAGTACGAAACAAGAAACTTAGCAGGGGTGAGCATTTTAAAACCATCTTACTATTTTTTTAAATTAATGCATATAAAATGATTAGTTCTTCTCAAAGGTCCCAACACTCAACAACCCACACGTACACAGTGAATGCATACAAATATCCACAACTGTGAATGAAAGACTGCTGGTGTTAGAGTACATACAGCTTGATTTGCTGTAGCTGTCTCAGCAGACAATATAGCAGTGATACAAAGCTACTAGGAAGAGTCAAATTAACAAGCTCAGAAAGGAGGAGGAGAGAGTAGAGAGTGAGGAAGACAACAAAGTCCAAACAATACGCTGAGAGGCGGGGGAAAGTCTAGGGTAACATTATACAGAGCCCTCCAAACAGTGGAATTACATTTACTCTAAAAGGCACTTCCACTGGCAGCATTTCCACTGGGAAGCACCACTGACAGCTTCTTGTGTCTTATTTTTCCATTTGAAAAGGGAGCTACTTTTGACACCACTGAGAACCAAGTGTGTTTTAAAGCTCTTAAAACACCAAGGGCCGGGAAGAAAAAAGCGTTTCAACTTAAGCAGGTGCACCACAACAGCTTTTTAAAAGTCTCACAAAACGGCACAATATGCCTCTGTTTGGGGAAGAAACTGGCCTACATTTCAGTAAATTGTAAGTGCTTAGCATAAGGGCATGTGAAAAAGATAGATCCACCCTGAAATGACTAGAAACCTCAGGATATTATTATACGGGGTATTATTATTATTATTATTATGTTGTATTCTACATCTCATTCTCCACCTTACCACCAGGAGAAGCAGTGATGCTTACTTTAGGATACAGTAAATTCAAGGCTTGTTAGACATGTTTTTAGACAACCCTACAGTTTTGTGACATTGAAAAACAAATGTAATATATTGTAATGAAGATGGAGCACTTTAACACAGACGTCTTTCAGAAATGGATGTTTTTTATGGAATAATGGTGCAGGTTACTTTATTGCACTAATGGATCCAATTTTCATCTTGACCTCATGAAGATTCATTTAAAACTAAAGAAAGGCAGCTGATTGTTAGCGGCAAGCACGGAAGGTTTTATGTAGATTTTAGACCAACTACAATTATAAAATTGAGGGCATAATATCTTCTCATTCTGCTTGTATGGCAAAAGCACATTCATAATGATATTTTTCATTATGTAGAACACCATTTCATATGCAAAAAAAATGTAATAAATGGTTTGCATGTAGTTAAAATGGCAAAAAAAAATATCTTGACCATTTTTTAATGATCTCCAAGAATTAGACACTTTCCAAATAAAAGTGCCACATGTACTCCAGTTGTTCCACTAGCCTCCATTCTACAGAGGAAAACAAAGGCACTGACAGATGGTAGCAAACAAAAACGAATAGTGAAAGTAAAAGTGCAGCTTATTTGAATTTTGCCATTATGTAGCAATTTGAAAAAGTTTCCAAGACTAAGCAGACCCACTTATTCAGCAGGTTATAGAACCACTTTTAGTTGAAATAACTTGAAGTTATCGTCTCTCTCATTTTGGAGGGCACTTTCATTATGTCCTGACACATAATTTAAATCGGGTTGAGACCTTTATTCTTTTTCTTTTTCCAAACATGGCACTATTATGGTCAGACATCTCTACTTTGGTCTTATCTTCCCAAAGGACTTTGCTTCAGAAGTCTTGTTTTTTGTTCAGACACGCCTAGGTAAAGCGGAGCCATCTGCACTATTCTTTTTAGACATAAAGGGCTTTTTCCCCTGTGAACCCACTCAAACAAGCCACACTTGTTCAGTTTTTATCGAATTGTACTATCATGAACTTTCAAATCCCATAATGGTAACATTAAAATGCATTCTGCGGCATGTAAAGTCTGAGCTTTAGCTCTCGGCCATTTATGCAATTTCTCTGACTGCACTGTCTGACCTTGGGGTGAAAGTCTACTGCTGGGAAGAATGGCAAATGTAAGTTTTCCTTACATGTATTAAACACACTAGAAGAAATAAACTTGTTAGCTGTCTTGGGAATGCCTCCTATTAGTTACCTGGAGTCAACAACAGAATCATGACCTCTTCTTTTCCTTTGACAGCATCCTTTGAATCACTACTTTATCAGCTTGCATAATAGCAGTGCAGATGTCCTTGGTATTTTCATCATAATTTTAGATCTTTAAAATGCAAGCCAGTGTTAATAAATTACACAAAAAATGTCCCATTCACTTTATTTCTCTATATGTGAAATAAATAGAAAGCTCTAGCATCACATTTTTAAGTCAAGTCTTTGTCGGGTACCCACTGAAATTCTTGGTAAATTCAAATTTCCAATCCTAGAGTATTACTGAAGGATACTGCAAATTGTTAATAACTTTACATTTGTTTTTGGCGTTTTTTCCAAAAATCTTAAATTGCCAAGTTACAATATGCGGTTCCTTGCTAAAAAAGCATAAAGGATTAGGAGTTCAAGTTTCAGTTTTACCAGTTAAGCAGAAGAAAATGGATGGACGGATGGATTTTTAAGGGCACCCTGACTAACTCTTTTATTTATTGATGAGAAGACTTCACTGGTGGTACATATGTGGGGGGTAATGAAACAAATGACCACTGCTGAGAATCGGTGACAATAAAAAGTATCACACATTAAGAAAACATCAGCATATTAATGTACTTTAATTTATATTTAAATCGTGGTTGTAACATGTTCACATGACACTTCTTCTTATTATTAATTTCACTGAATGTATGTTTTTGAGTAACAAAACACAGATATTAATCTTGGCAGACTCTTGCAGTTGAATAAAGTATGGCTTATATGAGTAATGAGGTGTCCTTTCACATCCTCTGTTCTTCTGAGCTGCATTAGCACAAGGGACCTGAGAGCATTGCGATTGGTGAGAGATCAGACAGCCAGCATCTGTCTCTCTCTCTTCCACTTATATACAGCTCAACACACCCGTTCACATATACACTCTTACACATGCTCACACAGCAGCCCAGACATCTGGTGGGGCTCTAGTGGGTCTTGCCACTGTGGTGCTGGGACTCTTACAAGGACTAAAGATACTTCAGCAGTAATGACATATCCCTATTGACCAGACCGGGCAGAAAAACAGGAAGTAGGGACAAGACAGTGTCAGAGAGGTCATTCATCTTGGGAGAGTGATTTAAATACAGTAGAATAGAGTCAAAAAGATATTAAATCCTCTGCCAGAGATCAAGGTAATTTTCAAACACTGACCAGTATCCAGAGAGAAGTGTTATTGAACTGAGCTTTACTTAAAGGCAGGGGTTTAACTGAACCATGTGTTGTCATTGTTTTTTTTAAATAAATATAATTTGTAGGTTTTAACACAATAATGCTAAGTAGGTTTATTTGTTCCATGCTGCAGCTTGGCTTTGCTCACAGACTATGACTTTGAAATACTCAGTAAATCAGAACATAATGTCACCCCATGACATGCCCTCACTCTCTTTGATATTCTTATGCTTTCCCATCAGAGGGGTCATGCAGGCAGATGTCGTAAGCTTGCAGTTTGTGTACTTATCATCAGTATCTAGCTAGATAAGAATAGCAGGAATATGTGTTTTAAGTGGTAAAAAGCAGCCTTTCAAAACAAACTGACAGCTGACAGTTATTGTCAGACTGTTCAGCAAATTACATTTGATTAATTTGGAGAAATACATTACTTTTTTTTGCAAGTTGGATACGTTATACTGTAAAAGTTGTTAGTTTGTATTTTGAAATATCTTTTTTTTATAAGCTTTATTTTAATTTTTAAATTGGAAAACAGACAATCAAAACAAACAAAGCGAACAAACAAACAAAAAGCTCACAACTATGGCACACAGCAAACATCTACAACTAACCACAACATGGCAGGCCATTGTGACCATAGGAGCACTCCTAGGTGCACACTCTTGTATCCATGCCTTTCACGGATAACCTCAGACATCCGAAAACCAAGCACAAAAAGTAATAACATAATGGAAATAATAATAATAATAATAATAATAATAATAATGGCATTGGTAGTTTGGACAAAAAACAAAAAAACAAACAAAAGAAACAAAACAAAACTTGGTTTTGTTTTGAAATATCTTTGACAGAAAATTAAACCTGTTTTTTGTTGTTACATGAGAACCCTATGGATTGACATGAGAAGTTTGTTTAAAGGGTGTATATTGCCTATAATGTAACTTGTACTTGTACTTTTAACTGACTTATTACTTTTGACACTGTAAAAAGTAAACTCTACTTATTTAGCAAGTTCAGCCAACTCTGAACTTTTTCGGCCTTAAAAGAAGCATTGGTTGTAGCCTTTCGATGCATGCCTTTTCTGTCTTCTCCTAGCCCTTAGTACCAACCTACCAACAGTGGCAAATGACTGCCCACCCTTGAAGCTGATTTCTTCCTTCCCATTGTACTTACTCAAAAATTGTGTAATAATAGGAATTCTCTCTCCAATCGTGTTCATTGTTTACCTTAGAAAATAAAATGCCTTTACCTTTGTTGTGAAGTAGTTCTACAAAAATAAGCTCAAACTGAATTAACTTTCGGAAAAAAAAAATGTACATGAAAAACACAAATTGCTCACTTACCAATTGCAGGATTTCCTCCAGGGTTTAAAGTGACTCTAAAGGCTTGACGCCAAGTGTGGCGACTGGGGGGACCATCACAGGGGTCAATGTAAAGAAGAACACCTCCAAAACCCAACTCAGACAGTAGGGATAGCTAGACAAACACAAAGATTCAATGATGAAAACAGAAATAGCAAATATCTGTGTATACCATCACTATTAAGACAAGACGTGCAAACCCAGATTCCTTTTTCATATAGTTATTTTATTCATAAACACTGTCTCAAGTAAATATTTACTTCACTATCATGCAGTAGATGGTGATAAGTCAGAACATTAAGCATTAATTCAGCAACATTAAGAATTAAACATTACTGTGGGTGAAATCACGGTAAAGCATGCTGTGGAGAAACCCTGAGATGCTCATTGACAGTTTTGGCGTACTTCATCTCCTCCTTCATCAATGTGTAGACTAATGTTTAGTCACAACTCAAAATTTAGATCTAATAAAACAATACACCAAAAGATTTTTGATATGATTTTGTAATAATTTTTTTGAAGTTTATTTCTTATTATATAAGCAAAATTAACGCAGTGAGAGGGGGTTTCTGATTTTCATGTTGATCAAAGGTTACACTTGTGTTTATGTAGTCACCCTCACTGATAATAATGCAGAAGTGTTTCTGAGAGAGATGAAGTGTGCTGCAGCTGCCACTGTGTAGCACAGTATTTTATCGTTGTCCATGGAAGATGTAGTGTCCTTGTTTTTTATGAGCGTAGATGACTATTTTATTGAATATGTGACACCAACCACGGTCACTCTACTCTCATCACAACTCTGTCCTTCACTGGAAAACAGGGACACAACACAGGCATGGACTCAGAGACACACAGACACACACAAACTCAAAAATCAGCCTCTTTTAATGAAAATCCCTTAATACACGTATTTTTTATACACACGAAAGTCATGCAGTTTATACACACCAAAAGGCAAATTAATGGTTCTGTGTTCTGTGACTGTTCCTAAGACCAGTCACTTACAAAACATGCACACACACACAAAAACGCATGTACAACACACATACACACAGTTTGTAGTCCATGATAAAAGCAGAAAAATTTGTGGAAAACCAAAATCAGAAGAACACAAGCTGAAAAATGTTTACTCAACTCAAATTTATGATAATTGGATATCAAAGATTTTAGGAATAAATACGCAACAGTAGGAAAATATACTGAAATAAGAGCATAATGCAATTAGTAATGTCTTTCCAAAATTAGCTGCTATTAATGGAGCCAAATAAGTTAAAACACACTGATAAGCACATCAGTGTGTGTGTGTCAAATTTGACTGAAGCTGCATGTGTAACATTAGGCCCTGCAGTCACCGTCACACACTCATTAGTGAGAGTACAATTCTCATCAATCATCCTTCCCTACTTCTACGTAAGGAGTGATCATTTCTCTCAGCCACTGGTACATAGAGACATTATGAAACACACATGCTCATATTTGTCACAAACTATGGGTGAAGAGGAAAAAATGGGTCAGCAGCCTGTTGCTTGAAGGGGTCCCATGTGACAGCTGTTTCAGTTAATGGATTTTTAGAAGTCTAACCAAGCCAATGCAAGATGAAGTACAGTGACCTGACTTTGAACATTTCCTCTCCTTCCCTTGCTAACTTCCATTTACTCCTGTTATACCTCATTAGGCTGTCATTTATCAATAACTTAACATACAAAAGTTGTGTAATGTCTGAAACAAAGGAATTAAGTACAGAAGTATTCCTTCAATTATAGCAGAATAATAATGAGAAAAAGTATATTCTGTCTGAGGTTATGCAAGTTTGTGAGTGACTCTAAAAACATAATGATCATCTTTACAAAAACTTCTTACCACATTGGCTTTCCAGAATGTTAAAAGTACAATGCTTAAAAAAATCTAACTCCTGGAAATGTTGAATACAAGCACAGATATATTTTTGTCCAAATTGAGTTAAGCATCAAATTTGATCTTTTACCTTACTCAAAGTAAAAGCATTATTCTCCCAAATACATCCACACAATTTTCTGCAGAATTTTGACATCTGTAATTTAAATAAAATTCAATAGTTCCCTTTTATCAAATATATTCATGTTGTTAACCCAACCTAATGATCTCTTTCAGATTAGATTGGTTTAATGCACAACGCATGCACAAAGAGTTTTGTTATACACTGACTTCTGGCCGCTGAATCAAAACAATGAATATGGTGACTAAGTGATCTGTATTGCAAGTTCATGTTATCAGATCATAATTTATTCTAATCATTACACAATGTAGCGTCAAGGTTGGCATTTATGTATCGCCGTAATCAATGCAATGCATGGATCCAATACATTTACATTAACTTTAAATTTCATTGCTGATTATGTCCTTGTAGAGGCTGCCTTCATTTTTTTCAACAGAATTCATTTTGATTTAATGAAAAGTGAAACAATATTAATGAGCAGGGTAATTAACATGTTAGTATGTGTTTATGTTTTAATTAACTGGATTGGAACATATATTTTCCCTGTCATCGTCTTATTGATGGGAAAACTGCTTTGAGTAGAATGTGGCAGACATCCAAGGAGAAACAACCCTAATAAATCAATGTATTGCTAATATTACTGCTCATGAAGCAAATGGATTGAGATGTCATTGTGCTAAGGAGGTGCAGATAAAAAAGTTAGGTATGGTAATGGCAAACAGAAGAATTAGTCATGTATGACAACCCACGTGGACTAGGTGCTATTGAGTATAAAATCCCTGTACAACAAGCTGCACTTAGATTCAGAAGGCAGTGTGCTACTTTTCCATGCAAGTTAAAGGTACTTCATTTAGGACACTCTGTTTTGAAGCTCTGATATTACAAGAAAATCATTTTTGAGTCATACCTTGGACTTTTTTAAAGATCAAAAGATTTCATTTCTCCTCCTGCAGGATTACCATTTCAGACCATATCATTTGATACCTTTATTGGCACAGTATAGTGAGTATTACTTTGTGGAGCTTTCTATCTTACCTTGTATAGTAAAGGTATTTTGCCAAGTTTGACAACAGCAATCTGGTTGGTGAGGTTCAGGGTCTCTTTGGCTCTTCTTAGGTCATCGACACTGCCATACTGGATGTCCACCACCTCACCCTGGTGAGGAAAAACAAGCAGAACATCAGGGATCTAAGATACTAAATTAATATAAAAAACTCTGATCGTTTATTAATATGTTTGAGGGTAACACCACCCAGATTTTAGGTGGCATTTATGTATTTATTTTCCAAGTCAACTGGAAGCTCACTGAATAATTCATAATTCCTGCATGGCCTTACTGGATATCAGATCTTTATATTTACTGTCTAAAAGTGACATGCTGACATTGGCTGCTCATTAGGACAATATTAAATGACTTTCAGTTTTAAACTTGTTGAGCCCCCCCCCCCCCAAAAAAAAAACAAAAAAAACCCAAAAACCAAAAACCAAAAAACCAAACAAACAACCAAACAAAAAAAACCAGATAGACGTGCAGGCCCAGAATTTACAAAGAATCTGTTGACTTTGCAGCATCCCGAAATCACTTTGACGAAGTGTCTTTGTATCTGTATGTGAGTGTGTGAGTGTGTGCGTGCGCGCATGCGTGTGTGTGTGCGCATGTGTACTTTTGTCTGCATGCATGTCTGGGTAACTGAGCAAGTGTTATCACCTCCCAAATTAAAGTGACCTAGAAGCTGTTGAGGAAAGTCAAAGCATTACTTTTTTGGGGTCTCTCTCTCTCTTAGTCTCTCTCTTTTACCCTACTCCACCCATCACTACTTCCTCACCTGGGCCTGATTCATTTTTCATGTGGCCTGGGGGCGAGTGTAACACGATGCTGCAGTAGGGTGAATGTGAGTGAGGGGTAGAGAGTGCCCGACTGTGTGAATGCAAGAAAGTGAGAGAGAACACATCTTTTTGCATCAGGGGACCCCAGTACATGAGAGCGAGAGAGATTTATCACTCCTGCCTGAATTTGCATTATAAAAGTCTTCCATTTAAACCGAAAGCCATGGAACAGTACAAGACACAGCAAATTGTAATACAGAAGAATTCTATACGGATTGAGATGGCGCTGCTTAAACTAGATCAATCTCCTTTTCCTCTCTACCTTTATTCTTTCATTTCATCTTGACAAGGTAATAAAATTAACGATGTAAGCGTCCTCTGTCTGGCTGAAGCAGTGAGCATCTTTCACCTGTTAAGGTAATCATTTTTCTTAACATCTTTCCTTTCAACCTAGCCTGTCAGTCAAACCAGGTTTTGGTTGACCAATATATATCCAGTATCTTATCCTAATTCTGTTCTGTATGTATTTTTAAGTGCAGGCTTGTCATGCATGTAAATTTCTTTTTTGAATGAGAAGAAAATAAATGTGAATATTTACCCAACTATCAAACATATCAAAGATGAAATCATTCAATCAGAAATTAATTTATGTCTTTGCTAAAACCAGCATTCTCACAATCTTATACTTTAGGATCTTAGGTGTGAGTGGACCCAGTGTATGTAAAATTAATATAAAATTAAATGCAATGATGGGCAAAGTTTAGTACGTGGATTGTCTAGTTATGGTACAATGTTCTCCAGGGAAACTCTACATCCTGGCATCCATGCAAATGTTACTGTACCACATGGTGCAACAATTGTTTCAGACCTCCAGCCTAAGAAATGACTCGAGGAACAGCACACGGACCCAAAGGCTTTGATTGACAGAGTCCAAATGTGAGCATCCTTTGACTGAGTCCCAAATGATGCCCTGCCAATGTCCTTGTGCTAAACAACATAGAGAATACCCCACAAAGTCTTTCAGCCCCGTCCGGATGTTCAGAGCTGTTTTCAGAGGAGAGGCACTTCTACAACATTAGGTAAAAATGTGGCTGTGGCTGATTATAGGGATTTAATATATAAGAATACTCTAATCTGCATGAAAGCAAGCACAAATCAAGGAAGAATATGGGCTACATAAAAAAACAAAATAATTGCAATAATTTTATATCTCAGTCTCTGTTTCTAAATGCATACAGCATATGAAGAAAGAAGAAATGATGACGTGAATTAGAGCAGCCATACAAGGAAAAGAAAGACGATTAAGTTTTTTTTTTTCTTCTGTAGTCTGCTGATTAAAGCCTGCACATACCTTGCAATTAAGTCTCATCACATCAAGTGGAAGCCGTACCTTCATACAGGCATTATGTCAGACAGCATGAGGGGACAGGTTGAAAGAAGGCCTGCCTGAGACAGACAATTGTGTGTCTGGCATTAATGCAATATAGGAAAATTGACTATTATACTTTTATTTGTAGAAGTGGCCTGACTGGATCTTAAAAAATCTTGAGTCTGGACATTTCTTCATATGTTATAGTACATGGCTATATGTTGCAGGAAGGCAGTGGCGTGTCCAGCGGGGTGGCCTGGGAGGGCACAGGCCACCCCCCCAACCAGACTGGCCACCCCAGGTGCCAACCCGAAGCTAAAACAATAAAATTCAATCAAATATCAAATGTACGATTATAGGGATGGGTACCGGTGTCCGGTGCCATGATGGCACCGGTTCTGACATAAACGGTAGTAACCAGACCGAAAAGCAGCGCACATTTCGGTGCTTTATTTCGGTGCTTTTTTTCCCTGAGATGTGATACGCTTTAGAGTCTAGCCAATCATTTTACGTTTCCGAGGATAGTAGGCAGGCCCAGGTACGTACATTCTTTTAGAGCAGAGCTACAGATTAAAAATGCCCAAGGCGAAGCGGTCAAAAGTCTGGCTGTACTTCACAGCAAAAGATGCAAACTCAGCAGCCTGCAACAAGTGCTTTAAGGTGATACTGTGCAAAGGAAGTAACACCTCGAATCTGATGAAAAGCCTGGCGACGCATAGCATTTTTTTAAAAGCCGAGAAATGCACCGTATTTGATAGCTTGCTGCAAGACCGAGCACCGAGCACATCTACTGCGGGTGTGGTGCCTGTTATCGGTCCCAGAGTTAGCAACATCCCCCAAAAACCCGAAGAGGAGAGTCCTGGCCCCTAGCCCTGCCAGTGTAGCAGAAATGATGACGGATGGTGATGGCAGCAGCAGCCGTTCTTCTCTGCGTGAGTAGCTTAATGTTGTTCGTGTGTAATTTACGTTGAGTAGGCTAACCACGTTATTAAATTAATAATGCATGTAAGGTGAACTAGCAAACACCGTTGTAGTTACATGCGGCTGTCTTCTTGTTTGGTGGCAGATGCTCCCTTCACCCTGGCCAAAAAGGCTAAAATGACCAAAGAAAAAGTGGAAAACAGTTAAACATGAGAGGTTTTTGGACAAAGTTTGTGTTTTTTCCATTGTTTAAGCACTGCTTCCAGCCAAGAGTGATACCATATATGCCCTATAGCTGCAGAAAAGGCTAACATTGTTATCTTTTTACAAAAAAACAGCTAAACATGAGAGGTTTTTGGACCAATTTTGTGTTCTGCATTCTTTAAGCACCGGTTTAAGCACCGTTTAAGCACCGGCACCTTTTCAAAAGTACCGGTTTGGTACTGGTATCGGATAAAACCTAAACGATACCCATCCCTTTACGATTATGTTTTCACAGTGAAGGTCATATATCCGAGTGTAAGTGAATGCAGCATCGGCTTCTGCACCATGAGCATCAGGTTAGCAAAGGTAGGAGAGCCAAGCACGATAGACGGCACCGCAGAAAACAATTTTTCGGCAAAAGAAAATGAGGAGAGAATAAATGTCCCGGTAAGTAATATTAAGTTTGTTGAGTTTAGTAAATTTGGGTGAAATTAGAATACCAAGGAAAAAATAACACTTAAAGAATTATTGCAACCATCGAATATTTCAGACAGTAGGCTACTGGGGGGAGCTAGCATAAGAGTTATGAGTGATAAGATATAATCCAAGTCGTAACATTGCTGTATGGAGCTGCAGATTTGGTTGCAGGTTAACATAGCTGGACTGGCCATCGGGCATACCGGGCATTTGCCCGGTGGGCTGATGACTTATTATTATTATTTTTTTTTGTAATGGCATGAACAATGAGAGGTGGTGGTTTGGCCAGATGCTGGCCGATGTGTAAAAATAACTCCGTTGTTTGGTGGTGGCTATGGTGGAGCTTCCACAGAGGCCAGCATGTGGATGAGGGAAGGGGAGGCAGGAGGAGGAGAGACCCGAGGCGGCCGCCGGTCCGAGTGTCAGGTGAACTGAACTTCAGGTAAGAAGTTATGACCTGCAGTCTGTCTGGGTCAGATATAAACCAAGTTTAGGTGGAGTTTATTTTTGTTGTGCTGACTTTTTACAGTCAGTTACAATAACTCGTACTGCGTACTAGCTAGCATGACGGAGTTTCTATACAGCTGGGTCGGTGCTATGATGTTACTGATAGTGAACTTTATTTTATTCATAAGGTTAGTTAGTAGAGTTACCAACTGCTCCTTAAAAAATGGAATGGTCCCTCATTCAGAGAAAATATTACGCGTTTCGTATTGAGCTGAGTAGAGACGCAGGTTGTCCCGTACTTTAGCTATAATGAAAAAAAGACTCAAAGCTGGAGTTATTCTGTCGTTACGCTGCAGCTGCCTCTTCTTCTCTCATTCTCTCCCCTCCCTCTCCTGTTCCTACTTCAATCATGAAACTGATCAATGATCAGCTTTTCTCTCTTATTTATTTATCGCCCACTTTGCGCCAGAAACAGGAAACCAGCGGATGTCGCGCTAAACAACAGCAGCACGTTTAAGCTTGATCAGCTGTTGTTAATAATCAATATTACTATAGTTTACCATAAGGCAGCATAGAAAGTATTTACTTGCTTTCAGGTTTCATTCAAATGTTAGTCTTTTCATTTGTTTCCCCACTTTTTTCCTGTTTCAAAATCAAACACCAGTTTGTGAGAAGATTATCTTCTTTTTTTATTAGGCAGATAAAGTTTTGCATTGGCATTGGCTAATTTGCCAATTGTATGTTAAAAATGTTTGTATTTTAATATTCAAAAATGTTTTTGCCCAAAACATATGTGCACTATATGTCAGTAAAAATACTATGCAAATATTGCTGTCCTTGAATGCTGAATAAACACTGACAAAGCACTGATTGTATCTCTTGTACTTTATCAACGCAGTATCTAAAAACTTTGCACTGTAGTGGTTAAAATCTCATTCTAATAAGAGTTAAAAGCGCATTCGGTTATTAGGTTTATAGGATTATTGAATTATGGTTAACGGTTGGTAGAATTTTTTTTAAACATTATCTGCCAATTACATCTGCCACCCTTCTCCAAATCCGTGCCCCTACCTGCCCCCCCCAACAAAAATTTTCTAGACACACCACTGCAGGAAGGCAACTAAACTTTCTATAAGAAGTTGTCCTGATTTCTATGAGGATTTATGTACGTAGAAAAAAAATTTGTATAGGAAAGATATGTAAGCTAAAGTATAGTTAAATAGTTACAAATTCAGAATTTCAACTGCAAAAGGATTCATTTGTTTTCTTTTTTTTTAGATTTAACACAGACACATATAATTTTACTGTCTGTGTACTTTTAGAAGCACACATATGACATATTGTTAAGCTACTGAAGCAAACATGTGCAACTTGTGACATTTTTATAGTACTTTATTGTTATGGGGGTTGTTTGAATGCAAAGTCTTGCTTGTACTGGTATAGGCAAAGATAATGCTACAGCAACTTCCAACGTGAGCCTTAAGCAACAAAAATGTCATGTTTTTTCCTCACAGATGGAAGCCATATTCTATTAGTTTTTAAAAATGTAGGCATTTTTGCCATCAACTTAGCTGCCGTTCTTGCCAGTTTCCTCAAACATCTCTTGTAACAGCACCCTGAGAGGCCGTCTGTGAAATTACGGTGTGTAAACCATCAACGTAGATATTTCACAAAGCTCAAGGTTTCACTGTTGGCAGGGGACAAATTATTTGACATGTGTTTCTGAAAAGAAATCTTTAAGAGGAACTAGACTCCTATCTGCATCTCCAGAACTAGCCATAGTGGGAGTCCTCTAGCAGCAGTTATGACCATCCCTATTAACCCACCATTGTCCTGTGGTCCAACGGCAGTATAGTAAATCAAGTGAGTCTGGTAGTAGCTGAAAGGTTGACTCCATTCTTTCTTCTGGTTCTGACAGCAGAAGGCCAAAAGTAGTTTCTTATAAAGGGCAATGCTTCATACATTATATCCTTACTCTTTCTAAACTCTCAAATACCTCTAAATCTCAAGCAGTCTCAGTGGAGATGTCAGCTCTTGCCCCAGGGCATCTCACCCGGGGTTGGGTGTATCATTCTCCATCCTACCTGCATTAAGGTAAAGTTAATAAAGAAATATCAGATTCTTGCGTGTAGCTGTCATAGTCCACTTTATCTGCTTTGCTATGGCATCACTCCTCTTTATTAACAACGAGGTGTGAGCCACCATCCATTTATTCTTTTTATAAACTGCACTAGGTGTTTTTGCATTCTCTTCTCTCATTGCTTTTCCCCAAACTTTAACTTTTAAAAAGAAAGTTTCCTGCAACCTCTGACAGCCTCAATGTTTAGAAAGTGGTTTAGGGAGAAACAATTTTCACGTTTTGTTGAATTTTCCACTTTGAGACACACCTAACCTTCCCCAGTCAAAGAATGACTTCAAAGGCATGTAAATCACTGAGTTAAAACAATGATGATGAAGCACTTTTAAAATTTTTGAAATTGTAAAGACAACACTACTAGTAGCACCGTACCTCAAAAGTCTGATTGATGATTAAGGCTGAGCATGGCTTTAATCTTTACAGCCATCACCTTCAATTTTCACGAGTTACTTTATAAAGGACAGACATGATCACACTCGAAATATTTCTTTCTTTTTTTTGAGACCTCGAGTAATACCACATTTATGTATCTATGTACAGCCCCTAACTGCATGCACATGCCCCTTGGTCAGAGTTCAGTAGGCAATGGACCATGGCAGTGCTGCCTGAGAATACAGAATAGGCATTTATAAGCTTTCTGGGAGCAAATGCATTCTTGGATCTCCAATTACTCCCGTCATTCATTATATAGTGTATGTTTGTATCCGTATGTGTATAACTGACAATGGAAAGGAAAATTCATATAAATGACAATGAAAAAAAAAAGGCATGACAAAGTGAAAAGAGAAAAGGGAAAGCAACAAGGACGAGTATTTTTAACTCTACCTGTGTTGAATTAGTCAGAATCTTTTCCCAACAGTCTATCCTTGGAAGGCTTAAAAGTGAGCTTTTATAAAGCATTAGCGAGCTTTTTTACAGCGTGATATTGAGTCACATAATTGAGCCTGTGGGTTTACATAAAATTTCTTTCAATACTGACGTTTGCTCAGCCGGTGGATTTGAAGTGAATTCAGTTTATCATATTCTATTAATAATTCATGTCAAGAAAACCTGTTATTTACAAAACTTTGGTCAAATTTTAACTTCATTTAAAACACAGACACACAAAACCCCTCATTAAAGCAGGTGACCAGTATAACACTGCAGAAAAAGTAAGGCTCCATTTACGAATAAATGCTGGCATTTTTTTTTACCCTTTCTTTAACAATTGGGTGTGATTTATTTTATTTATTTGTTTATTTATGTTAGTTACGTTCTTTCTCTCTCTTTTTTTAATAATTCCTGAATAGTTTATCAGGAAAAGAAGCAGTCCAGCAAGCTTTTTCTTATAGTTGATTAATTCCCTGTAAAATAAGACAAATTGGGCAATTTTAGAAACCATTATAAATCTATCGAATTTTCACATGATGTAGCTCTTAGAAACTAATCTACTGACTCCAGAGAGAATGTATATAAACAAGGCTTGTATTTATTTACTGGTAAATCAGGCAAGAGTAGTATCATATCCAGTTTACATGACAGCTACTTCAATTTTTAAGTAAAAAAAAAAATTTAAAGCAGAGTTTTAAGATATTCAGACAAGCAAACTGACTGAAAATGTTTGATATTCAAGCAGCATAATGATGATCTAATTTATTTTTGGGGGGGATTAGAAACAGCACATAGAGCTTTAGGTAAAAAAAAAAAATCAAGAATAGATTTTACCTTTTATAATAGAAAAGCATTGCAAAAAACTGAAGTTCTTAGTTGTTCCTATGTTGGTCGATACTTTGTCTAACAACTTTTTTGCATGCATGTCTTGCATGTTTTACTGTGTTCTTACAGCTGTGACCGAATGGCCCTGAGGCTCTACAGGGAGGCTGGTATCTTGCTTCACTTGATGGATAACATCCTCTGGTGAATGCGTGCTATACCACAAGGATTTTCTGTTCTTCATGGATGTTCATGACACCTGGGACACTGCTATTGTATTTTCACTGTTCGGTCTATACGAGTCCTAAGGGTCCTGTGGCAACTGGGTCTATCTCTCGTAGAGTTTCCCACATCTGTTGCCATTCTCTGTTATTACTTATTAACTGAACAACCTCTTTTCCACTTAAAACAGTCCAGTTAACCATGCTGTGTAAACGATGCCCTTCACTGAAATACACTTTGCCTATAGCAACATAATGAACATGGTCATATCATCTTCTTCTGTTCCAGATCAAGAATTAATAATACAAGCTGCTGTTATTGTATTTTACTTTCAAATTTAACACAATAGTTGAACTTATTATTTTTTAGAGCACACAGTGCAGCACCAGCAAAACAGGGCCACCAACAGCAGGACTTATTAGTCCAGTATACTTGCTCTGGGCCCAATCCATCCATCACAAATGCCATATTTAATTGTCTGAAAGCCATGTTTAGATCCTGCAAACCACCGCTTAATTCAAGGCAGCGTGCAGGAACAGAGCTAGGAAATAATAAAGTGATGGATGACTGTGACCCTCCTTTGGGTAGACTTCGACGAGTGGACAGCTGGATGGATCGAGTAAAGCGGAGAAAGGAGAACGAAGGGAGAGGAAGGGGGAGAAAAGAAGAAGAAAACTTGGTATTCAAAGAATCACTCCAACTTTTCATCTGCCCTCAGGCCGGGCAGGGGCTCAAGGGAATAACAAGCATCTCCTTCAACCCCTTTCTCTGTTCCCAGGATACAGAGAAGTAAAACCCTCTAAAAATAGTGTGACTGTATGCTTTGTGTATGCATGTCTGTGTGTCTTCTAGCTAGAGTGGGTGGACTACATACATAATGACTTCCATTAACCTTCACACTCTTGAAGGATGGTAAAAAGATTAACTGTGCACTGTGCATGACACAACTACTATGGAAACATTTTTTTAAGAACTCTGCATTGAGTGTGTTGTGTTGTTATTGTATTGTACAAGTGTATTATTATCTTTCTAATGTGTATGTAATAATGTGTGTTAATGAGGTTATCGGAAAGAGGTGGCTTTGGACAGCCTTTAAGAAAATGTCCCTTTTGGTTCTATAAAAATACAGAAAAACAAAAGAAAAAAAAACATCTTGAGTATGACCCATTTTAAAGACTCTACTCCATTTTGTTCAGTTACCTGTGGAGATACAATATATTACATTTTTCATTCAACAACATCATTTAAAGAAGTTAAAATTGGTATAAAAATGAATTCCAAAGCACATCCTTTATCAAACACATACAAAAATATAATAAAGCTTAATAAAGACATTGTTGAGTAGAATTGGGGGTTTTTTTGGCCATCGACTGTCAATGAATCTGCCTTAATTTTCAATTTAATCTTGATGAGCTTTTTTGTTGTCTTTTGTTTGTTTTTTGTCAAACTTAATTGGACTGCTTCATTTTTAGATTTGAACACAGTGTGCTATTCAGTCTAACAAATCAGTTACTTGCATTTACCTGACCACAGCTAGTTATTCTGTCCACTTTCCATGCATTACCTCCCTAAAATCTGGGGGTTTTCTGCATTTTAAACAACCTGCTATTAGAAAAGCTGCTTAATATAACATATGTGACCTTCTCGTTTAGACAGTTATACCAAATAAATCAAACAACAGTTCAACACTGAGCTTTGGTTAAACAAATTATCAGCATTAGAACTTAAAAGTTCTTGCCATGACCTTTGTTCATGACCATGGCTGGGGTTAGGGGTGAGAAAGACTAGGACCGGGTTCCAGCAACCAGAAAGGTTACACAGCCTTCGCTTCAAGAAATGTCAACATGACACAACACAGCACAGCCATACCTGCACGCTTCCCATGGCAGAGTATGCAGCATAGGAGAACTGCTGCTTTGGCAGATCATTTGGTCCACGCTGGTCACAAGGGGTCCCATTTGGCATGAAACACTGGTGGCTAGATCTGTCAGTGATGGTGTTGGGTGTGGAACCAGGCAGACTGAGCAGAACAGTGTGATTGGATAGGTGGACATCAGTTAAACCAAGTCCCACCCACTGCCTGTAAAGGTACCTGGCTCTTGACTCTTCACTGTCATCTGACAAGCTTGAAAAAGACCTAGAAATAGTGGAGAAAGACTTGTTACTTTGGAGATAAACAGAAAGCAAGATCCCATTATTTCCCAGAACTGTTCATTGAAATGTATTTAGTTTTCCTAAGCAAACTTACTTGATAAGTGATTGTGTTTGCTTAATAATGAATCATGAACAAATACTGTGAAAAGCTGTGAAATTATAATGACGTATTGCAAACTGTCAAGCTGTAAAGCATCTACATTTCTCTGTAAAATTTAACAAAAACTGCTTTAAATTTTATACACCTCCTTTTTAGGTTGTCTCTTTGTGCACCTCTGGACCACTTCCAGAAAAATTGCACTTATTTTTAGACATATTGTTTTTTGTTTTTTTTTTATCTTCACTCATTACCAGTTTAGCTCATGATATCTGGTTGCCTGAACTATTGTCTTCATACGACAAAAGTATTCCAGTTGAAGGGTCGATCATTTGATACATTGGAAAAGATCATGTGCAAATTACAGATGCACGTCTTCAAAGTGGGACCTCCAATTAATGATCTAAAAACAGCAGCCACTCTTGAGTTGGTGCAGCACTCCTCAAAGTGATGACCTACAATGGGAGACTGGCCAAATCTGAGTCAGACTGTTCTTGAAATGTTTTCTTTAGACAGAATTACTGTGAGGTCATGGACCAGTAGAAAAATCTATTTTGTTAAAACTGAGTGAGGATTAAACAGGATGCCATTCCAAACATGATAAAAATCTATCAAGCTGTCAGCAATTTCAGTTCCATTTAATACAATTTAATTTATACAGCACCAAATCACAACAACAATTGCCTCAAGATGCTACCTGGAACATCAAATTTGTAATACCATAAAAATGTAGTCTGATAAACCCGTACAACTCTTAAGGAACTGACTGAAATCGTTTGTGCACAAGAACGAAAACTATGAATCTGTGAATATCTCCTTTTTTGTGCTTTTGAATTGGGGAAAAGGTATCAGCACGCAAAATGAGCCTGCAGTCCTCTACGACATTATATTTCACAGTTGGAAAGACATTCATGACCATAACATTCACATGGAGGCTTTTTTTAAAAAAAAGACCGCATGACATTCTTCAAAATTGTTCGTTATACTAAAGTATTTGTTCACATAAAAACCCAACTCCATTTAGCAGTTCAACATTTGGAGAATTCGACTAACTGAGCTTCATTATTTTTTTATCAATTAATAAAGCAGATCTTTTTCGTATGTACTTCTTCTATTTGGCTGAGTTCTTTGAAGCCTTTCTTACACCCAGACTCCTCACAGGAGCTGTCAGTCTGTCATTTCCGTTTTCCTAATTGCAGGAAAGAGATGTCAATAAAACTTGATCCTTTGGCCTTATTTGAGTCTTCTCTTCAGGTTTGTTTGGTTCCTGATGTTTACTCTCTTTATTGTTCTGACTCTGAGAGGTCTGGACTCTAAAGTTCAGCAATAAAGACATTTCCAGATTGGACTGGCTGGTATTTCATCCTCATGCTGAAGAAACATTTTTCAGCACTGAACAAAAGCTGGTTACAAAAATACAAAATATCTATCTATCTACATTTCTTTTTTGGCTTGAGCGATGCTAAATAATATAAGAATAACATATGGATAGCCTTGATAAAGATGGGTCACGGTCTATATCTATTTTGTCTATCTGTAAGTAGGAGGGCAACATTTATGTATGCCTGCAGAATGTGCTTGTGTGTTTAGTGTGTGTGATATCTATATCAGTCTCAGCAGCAGATGGCCCAAACACACAATTGTGCCATTCTCTAGTCAGCAGGCCACGTCACATAGCTCGCCAGGAGCAGCAGCAGGAGGCATTGTGTGTATTGCTGTGTTAGTTTGTGTTTTCTTGTGTATGTGTGTGGAAGACCTTCATCTATAATCCAAGCTGTTGGAAGGGCTCCCTGTGGTTTGGGACACATGCCCAATTCTAACGATACGTCATGTCTCAAGTGACTTGAGTGTGTCTGTGTTTGCTTGTATGTGTCAATCTACACAGCTGTGTTGAAAAGACTTGTTATTGCTTACCTACCAAACCCAATTTTTCAGAACACATTTATCTGTCTTTAAATTTAAAAGCCAAATTCAGATCCTTTAGTAAAAGTAGCATTTTTAGCTAGCATTATGGAACGAGTCAGAACTTCTGTTTTCAGCTAACTTGTATGAGCATGTGAAACAAAGGGTCCTAAATGTCCTACATGCATATTAATTTTGGGATACAAATAAGAGCATAAACCTAATTAGCATCATCTGGCTCTAGTGTTTCAACTGTGTCTACACACAACATAAGCTGTAAGGCCACACGAAAGCAATTAGCTAATCACATCAGCCTCGGAAGCAATATTATAACTATAGCTCATAAACCATCCATCCATGTTAATTGTCCAACATCAGCTGCCACAGCTAATTTTATTGCAGGCAAACCTGGACTTTTGCTTGTGTTTTCAGGTTTGGCTGGGTAAAAATTTATATATGCTATGTGTCAACACATTCTTCTTATCTTGTTCACTTAAAGTAACATCTAAAATCACACCAACTAGTCAGACAAAGGTGGTTGCCAACTAAGTTGACCCAGGGTTTCTGAATCATGCACATTCACACGAAAAGGGTAGCAGTGCCCTCTTTTAGGATAATTGTGAAGGTGTATAGAACAATAAAATTGTCTTAAAATGATTAAAAAATGAATGTATTAATGATGTAATGAAGCAACACTGTCTTACAGACCTTCATAACACTAAAATCCCAGGTTTGTCTTCAGGGTCAACCTGAAGACAAACAAGCGAATATATAATGTGTCATTCCCAAAGGACACTGGTCACTTGGTGCAGCGGGCCACATTACCATTTTGTGATATAATTTATGAAAACTTTAATGGAGCCATGTTTGAGACTCCAGTAAAACTGTCATTTCAGAAGGTTACTACCCCATCAATATCATGTGAAGATGTGTCCTGTTTAAGCCAGATGGCTCTTCTTCTTCTTCTTGACATTTTCTTCCAACTAATAGGATTGAGCATGGATATCACATACAATATCTGTATTTATTTTATGGCAAATAATTCTAAAAGGCTGTTCAGAAACTTCAAAAAACAAGAAAATCTGTGTTATTTCCATGCTGTGTAACCTTTCCTACGCCTGCAGAGATACTCTGATTGTTTTGAAGTGTTAATATGGCCGCATTTGAGGGCTGGCAAATATCTTTATCTGATGAGTGGATTGAATCCTTTCCTCTGAAGCCGCTCTACCCCACAGAGATTGATGAAAAACTGTTTATTCAAACTTCAGCGAGCTGCAATTGTTTCATGAAAGGCTTTTTTTTTAATGTTTCATATCTCGTCTCTTCTAAAGCATCTGAGCTTTAATTAATTCTTTATTCACAATATCACTGACAAATGGGGTGAGGAAGAGAAATGCCTCTTCATCCTGATTTGAAATAACAGTTCAAAGTCTGGTCCCAAACTCCCAAGCTTAAATTTCTATGCAAGTCAAAAGCTTTTCTATTATTAAAGATGGAAAATGGCAATGCTTCTTCAAAGCCAGTTTTTAGCATCTATGCACCATCTCCTTTCAAACAGAGCCAGACAAATTAACTTTGGCAAAGAATACATTTATGGCTTTATTTTGATTTGTGTTTTTATTGCATGTTTTATGTTTGCTATAATGGTAATATGTAAGAGCTATTAGCATGAGAGCAGGCAGATAAATCACATGTTTCGCCCATGCATATTGCATATATAATTGCCTCTGTGGGAGCTCGATGTGCTTTCTTGGGCCAAGCAGACTTGGGATATGAGCTGCTGTTGCCTCTGCTGGCAGCTGCTGAGGATAATATATTCCTGTAGAGCACAATCATTTTAATAGCTCATCCATTTGTTGAGGAGACAATTGATTTTCTCTGTTTCCATACACGTTAGTCACATTTGATTTCTCTCGTCCCATTTGCATTTGTCACATTTTAAGAGCGTGGCGCCTGTGCTCAGGCTCCATGATAGGAAATCTTTATTCAGGTGCCAGGGCTAGTGTTAAGGTGGAATGCAAGTGATGACAGAGGCTGCCAATAAAGGCGACTCCACTCATCACTGGCACTTTTACGCACATCAAGTAAGGCTGGAGAAATTAGCAAAGCACATCAGAGAGACAGCAGAGAGTTAAATCACTGATCCAAGGACAGTGAATTCTGTGGCTACGTTGAAAAGATGATTTGAAACATTTTCAAATATTTCTAGTCTGATAGATCTAATTCAGTGCTAAATAAACTAATATCATAATATTCTATTATTTTCTAAAAAGAACTTAGAGAACTGTGCAAAAGTCTGGAGTCAGCCCTCATTTATTATGCTCCTGAGGATCGAACAATAACTCTAAAGGTCTTTCAACATTTTACTTTAGCCATTGGCTGCTTTTTCATTTTCAGTCCAGTCCTTGTATCTGACAGTTTACAGAGTAATGTCTGTCTATGAATCTGTCAAACTACCACTGATATGTGACGCTTTGTTGCTTCACAGACCTGTCTGTTGGAAATGAGCAGCAGAGATGGAGCATTTCCAGTACTTGACCAGACCACCTGAAACCCATCAGCCCAATAAGCGACAGTTCAAAACAACCAGCGTTGCCATTCAGACCTCACAAGATTATTCAGCTTACTCAGGGTGGTAAACAGGCTGCGTTTTCCTCATGTAATTCTCCTTCATTTGCTAACTGCTTAATTGTTGTCTCCAGAGTTTTCTCTGATGGTCCTGGGAGCGATGTTTTCACATGAACCTTACTACCTTGGTCATTTTCAACCACCTTTGAGTTTGTATCCCAGTTTGACCTCAGAAATTCCAGGCCATACTCACCATAGCTGTTCCTCTGTACCATACCAGCCACTTGGTTATGGCGTTCAATGTATACCATGTCTACAAGAATCTTGCACCCTTCTGTTATGTGCTAGCTTATCATAACATGTCCTTGTGTGGTAGACTCTAGCCTCTGTTGCTCTTGTGCTTAGAGCTTGTTCCAGTTCTGCCATGATTAGTGCATCTTTGCTGTCTTTCACCCCAGCTTTGTCCAGCCATTAGATCAAACACAAATTCCTTTGGCTTGACAAGGATTTTTGTTTTTGGACAATTATTTCTTTCGTGTAACAATGCTTCTTGGCAATTAAAGTTATACCACTGGAAAAGAGTCCTGTAAAAGACAACATTTAATGTTTAAAATGTAATTCTTGGCTAAATTGTATAAGCATAGAGGCTGACCTTCAAAAGTGTTTTATGTTTTTATTGTCATGAAAGTTGTATTATTATTACATTAAAAAAAAGTTTGGAGATGACAGACAGAAACCAACTAACTAAACATAAATACATAACATAACATAATAATTGTTTCTGTGGCTTAAAAAGTGTAGATGTATAGTGCCAAATGATGGTACAACATGTATATGGTGGCTTTCTTACTGTCAACAGTAACACAAGATGGTCTGAATGTGTGACTGTGCCATTGAGGATGGCAATGCAACTACGAGTCTAACACGTCAGTGATGGATGAAGGCACAGTTCCGAGAGAAGCTGTCTTTGAATACAGCAGCAGTTAGAGGACCGCTTCTCACTGAATGTAAAATAGGTCCAGTGGTGCTGCGCTCAGCTACACTGCTGAATAGTAATGCACACACGCGGACAGCGCATACACTGTACAATTAACCTTTCACATCCCTGAACAAAATATTACATTTTGCTCTTTGAGTCCTGGTAATAAGGGCTGTCAAGAGATTAGAAAGAGAAAGTGGAAAAACAGTTCAGTTTTAACCACTCACAGCCATCATGATCCTGGTTCATACAAATCTAATAATGTATTGGGATTGGGACCTTTCCTAATTAATTAATTTAACCCCACCCTTTGACTTTCACAAATCTAATTTATATTATGGTAATAAAATTCAGTCAATTCAGTGTTGCCAGAAAACAGATGTATCTCCTTCAGGATTTAATATCAATAAGTTAAAACAAACTAAAGAAATACATCAAATAAACAGTGAAAGTAAAAAACTTTTTAGTTTTTAGTGCTCATTTATAAAAAAGATGAATAAATAAAATTTCCACCCAGCCTGTGGGTGGTCTTTATCCTTCAGGCCTGGGTCCCCTATCAGAGACTTCAAGCTCAAGGGTCTCTCACAGTGTCTTTGCTGTTTCTAGGACTCATATATATATATATATATATATATATATATATATATATATGTATATATATGCATGCCTGCCATCAGCTGAAAAACTGATGTACAAATTGCTGTCTATACAAGTAAAACCAAAAACAAAACAAAAAAAGCTACTGACAGACATCCATGGGACCTCAATTGCAAAAGGATAAAAAGACTTTTATTTGGTGGCAGGAAATGCTTAGTTTATCTAACAAGTTGCGGATTCTAATTTGAAAGATATGGGGCTATAGAAGCCATTTGCTTGTTAAAGCAAACAAATTCTTATCAATTGCCTCGTTCTTTAGGTCTAAACATTTTTTTAGATATGGCTGTTTTGCCAACCTGATTCATTGTTCTTGTTTATTAAAAGAAAAAAGAAAAAAAAAACAGTGAGAGGTGAATGCCAAACTTTAAAGGGACGATCTTATCCTACCACTTTGCATTTTGGTGGTAGGAAATGTCCACATTACATTGTTTTGAAGCCGAAAGTAGGATAAACATAGTTGCTTATAATATGCACACTGAAACAACTTCACAGGACAATTGCAAGAATTAGAGCTAAATCTCATTGTTGCAATTTCCACCAAATTCCATGCTTAAATATTGGTGACTTTGAGTTACAGTGATAGTGGATAGGGTTGCAACATCTATTAAAATATATTTGAATATGACAACCATTTCTTTGTAACTCTAACTTTCTCTGTCATTGCTTCTATCAAATTTAAAAATAGCCTAACTCACGGCACACCTGTATGCAATCTGTTTTTCATGACAGTCATTTTGTAATGCAGTTATAGTAAAATAGTGATTCTCTTTGCAGCATATCGCCATAGTAATTTTGGTGCATGGGATGTACAAAAGTAGAAGACGAAGTTACTAAAGTAGCTTATACCGTTGTTGAATCCAGCAACCGATAGGCCAGAGGTGGCAAATGAGAAATCAGCAGAATCTCTTCTTGTGATTGTGTGACATTAATGGGAATGATGATTTTTTTTTTCCTTACACAGTTTTCACGATTCTATGCATATTTGTATGCAGGTCAAATGAACTGATTACAGTTCAATCCAATAAAGTGCAATGTAATGCAATACAAGTCGTATAAATTTTATTCAATTTTATTCATATAAAATCAGTTTACAACAGCAGTCCAGGTTCACAGTCTTGTAAGGTTAAGCCCTAATAATATTTGAGAGTGGGGACACCAATAAAATACGCAAAAAAGACATTTAGCCACAAAATACAAAATAAGACAAAATATTTTTTTCTAGCTGAGTGTGTGTGTGTGTGTGTGTGTGTGTGTGTGTGTGTGTGTGTGTGTGTGTGTGTGTGTGTTTATCAAGGAATGTACTTGACAATCAGAATGAAAAGGCACTATAATGTCCCCTAGGACCCAGAGGCACACAGAGAAAGACCCAGGAGATCCTTAATGTTCCGCAGACCCATAAGAATACTGAAGACCCGAGGACACACATCCCGATGATAACTGCATGCCCAGCCCAGCGGAAGGAGGAGGGATGCACCAGATGCAGTCCTTGCGGCCAAAGGGTAAGAGCCCAAGAGCACGAGACGCAACAGGCAGCCTGCCCCACCAAGGGGTTTGGACACCAAGGCCCCAGGAGCCGAAGAACCCCCATCCTCCACAACCATGTCCCACAGGGAGCAAGACTCAGCAAGCCCGACACTCAGGCTAAGCCATACATATACAGACGCCCACATATACACACATACACACACACACACACACACACATACACATACACACACACACAAAAGCCATTCACTCACACATACCCATACAACAATGACACAAAGAGTCTAATAGGGCCGAACATTAGCCCACGTGACTTCTGATTTCTTCCAGATTTTTGTCAACTCTTACAAACAGATTGAGCAGGCTCATGTTGCTAGACAGCATAGAGACACTTACGGACAGTACAATCTCAAATTCATAAAGAAAGCCAAATCCCAGTCATTACACTATTTGTCACTGTATCAGCAGATACTGTCAGTACACTTGAGTCTAATAATTTACTAATAGCTTCTGTTTACATTAATGTCTATAACCTGATGTTTTGACAGTGTGCATGTCACGTATGAACACATGCATATGCTGTTTTCAAATGCTGTGAGTTGTTCTTTCTGTACAATGTTGCCCAGTTTAAGCAAAAACTATTTTGGAATCTACTTAAGAATAATAGCACCAACTGAAAGGAGGACAGTTTTTTCTTCAGACAGTGCTTTAGTTCTGTATAAACAAAATCAATCTCTCCTCCTCCCTCACTTTCTCTCGCTTCATTTACCAGGTCATGGTGGATCTCTAGCTGTGTGTTAATTGGCCCAGCTCGATGTGTTGGCATTGATTATTAACCCTTCAGAAGATCCCAGTGGGATGGCTTTGAATGCTGAATACAATCACACTCTTAATACCTTGCTCACTCTACCATTTTCTTCTTGCTCATTAGCTTCTTCATGTCCGCTTCATATGCTTCCTTTTTTCCATTCCAATAGTCTTTGCTCATTTTATTTTTTCTCTATACTTCTATGGCTGTGATTTCCCGGCTCCTTTCGTGTCAGTTCACATGCGTTCTCTCAAGTGTTGTCGTTCATTATTTCCCAACTCTCAGTCCCTTTTAAGCATTACTTACTGGCTGGTGATTGACCCTGAGCAACTCAGGAGATACATGTGTTATTAAGAAAATATTATGTACGCTGGTGTGAAAAAACCTGTGCCCCTTCCTGGTTTCCTCTTTTTTTTGTATGTTTGTCACACTTAATGTTTTAAATCATTAAACAAATTTCAATGTTAGTCAAAGATAATACAACTAAACACAAAATGCAGTTTCTAAATCAAGGTGTTTATTAATAGGGGTAAAAAAATCTCAACCTACATGGCCCCATGTGAAAAAGTGATTGCCCTCTAAACCTAATAACTGGTTGTTGCCAGCAGTTGTTGCTTAGCAGCAACAAATGCTATCAAGTGTTTGCGACAACTAGCAATGAGTCTTTTACAGTGCTGTGGAGGAAGTTTGGCTCATCCCATGTGGAATTGTTGTAATTCAACCTCACTGGAGGGTTTTTAAGCATGAACTGCCTTTTTAAGGTCATGCCACAGCATCTCAACGGGATTCAAGTCAGGACCTTGACTAGGCCACTCCAAAGTCGTCACTTTGTTTTTCTTAACCCACTAAGAGGTGGGCTTTGGATCATTGTCCTGCCACAGAACCCAAATGCATTTAAGCTTGAGGTCACGAAGAGATGGCCGGACATTCACTACTGTATACAGACTGAAGAAAAAACACAAATATTCTTGCACAAAAGGTTTTGCAAAGGCCAGAGGTGAGACCTGTTCTATGAAACAACTTTTTCTCCACAACTTTAATTAACTACCTCAAACATCAGAAGGGGCAATAATTGAAGAATCTGAATAATCAAAAACCAAGACCAGTACTAGCACTAGAGTGCCATATTTTACAAAGAATGAGCAACCTTAGAAAATAGAAAAAAATACAAAGAAGTTAAACGCATAATAGCGGATTAAAGTAACACAATTGTGGATCAGTATCATTCTCCTATCATTAGGGTATGGATAAATCTGATTATAACAGATACAATTAAAATAATGTGTTACTTCTATGTATTCTTTTAATGTAAAAAAACCCCCAAAAACCTGTTTAATTGCAAATTTTATGTAAACTCAACAAGTACAACGACTTTAGTTCAGGCTCTCAGATTTGCAATTACTTGGCTGGAAATCACTTGCAGTCATTACGGAGTAGTTTCCTCCACTGGCAATCTATATCCCTCATTTTTGCTCATCAAGTCACAGGGATTAGATTCTCTCCAAACAAGCACTTGCCCACTGAGGACCAAGGGATTGTGTCAGGAAAGAGACATTATTTTTCAACATAATTAATTGGTCAGGAAGTGATGCTTTTATACCTGCTACTTATCTTGAACATAATCTTCTGCAGTGCAGGTTAGACTTGCAGCATAAGCTACCATGATTAGAGAAACACCACATGATGCTGACTAACCAAAGTTTAACCCTAAACAAGCCACAAAGAACTGGTCGGCAATTCCTTGGCAACCACTGGTCACAAGGGATAAATGTGTATTCCCTAACCAGCTGGCAAGTTGTTGCAGAAGGTTTCTGGCAGTCACAAGGTGAAAATGATTATAAGTTATAAAGTGCAGGACCAAACACCTTAAAGGAAGATAGAGACTTATTTCTAAACACTTGCCAACTAGTCTAGAATTTCACTAGAATTCTGCTAGTCACCAAAGCAAGTCACTATTCACAAATATTTAAAAAAAAAAAGGAGAAAAAGAAATAGCAGAAATAAAACAAAACTATTTAGTGACACATTATTAGGGAATGTGTTACTGACAAACACTGCAGGGGTTGCTGCAGCATCATATTATTAATGCACGATAGTAAAAATGAATCTAACTTAACATCTCACCATTTTAAAATAAACAAAAAGCAGATGGGGTGTTCATGGTCATTACACTTATTAATGTGGGCTAGATGGTCAGTGACCTGCTAAAACACTATTACTGTGTTTACAGATGTGCATTTGGATGCTCTGGGATTCTAGGCAGAAAACAAAGCACATCAATGCTGTGTAACCTTCTGACTTGCACCGTAAGATAGTGGGTGATTTGGGTCACCTAATTTTCTTTAAATACTGCACCACCAGCTGTCATTTTTGTGAAGAATTCCTTTTAAGTATTTGCTGATGTTGCTGTAGCTCTTCTTAATTCAGGTTAGCTTAATCATTCCTACTGCATTAATCAAAAAAAAAAAAAGAAAGACATTTTTATTTAACTTAATGAGTAACACTAAGATTCACAAATAATTTTGCTCATTTCGAAATTATTAATTGCCTTTGCCAACATTTTGGATACTTATATTTTGACATCTTTCATGCATTTGCTGATTAGAGCTGGGTGTGTAATTAGCTGTTGCTTTTGCAAATTAAATGTTTCTACAAAACATCAGAGGTGTAGATAAAATGAAGGTCATATTTGTGATATACTTTTATGTATTTAATCTGAGATAAAACTGAGAGGAAAAAAATGGGATGAAGATTTTTTTAAAGTTAAAAAAGAAATTTTCCAAAATAGGATGGCAGGTATTATCATATCATCATTAGAGGCTGGCTGTAAACAGAAGCATTGCTTATTTTAGTGGTCTTTAGTAGCATGACAGATGTGTATTTGAATTAAAATGTCATCAGAATTAAGAACAAGTGTCTATGGACAATATCAGCCAGGTGCAACGAAAGAGCAGCTGACACACCAGCTGATTCAGTGACATTTAAACTGCTCACAACTTCTTTAAAGTCAGCCACATTAATAGTTTATCTACCCTATGTGTCCGGATGCTTTAAGTCAGGTTGTGATTGGCTACAGAAGAAGGGGAAGCTGCTCAGTACCTTAACAACAAGCTTAGAATCTCATGATATTCCTTCAATTATTATGGTAAAGTTTTGCTAATTGTGCACATTTGAATGAATAAACCAATGATCCAACATATTTTGCAACCACACTAGCGCTGTTTGTTAGTGCTTTGAACTCAGCTACATGCTGCTACAAGCCAATGTAGTCCTAGTGCCTGTCCCAACCCCCAATACATGGTAAGGATTGCAGGAAGGGTCTTGGCCAAATCAAATGTGAATCATAAAGAATGAGCTTTCCACAACGAATCAGTCAGAGCTCGGGTTAACAATGGCCGCCTCTGGTGCTGTTGGCCAGCAGGGTGATGGTGAAAACTGTGCTAATATCGACCAAAGACAAAAGTACACACTGTAGCAAGGCAAGGGTACCAAACTCAAGCTCTGTAGCATTAGCTTGCTAAAATAACAGAGAGGTGAGATAACTATTTTAAACTAATAAACCAACTATTCCCACTCATTGTGTTGAGAGGAGTGGGCTTGCTAGCAAAGCTAATGACTGACATTATGTTAACAGCTTTACCTTTTCAGCTGCCTGTACACATTTAGTACAGCATTTATTACATATTCTTCTTTGAATTTAGACAGATGTATCTTTTCAAGAGTCCCCTGCACTCACACAGACTTGCTTTTCTTTCTCTCAGCAGATTCATTATATGACTTGTTGGTGTGAAAATGTGAGTTTGTACCATAAGTGTGCATGCTGTATAACAGCTTGCAAGTATTCCCACAAAAATTACAGTGCTTTCAAATAACTTGTTTACTGTAACGATCAGCTTTCATCTTCAGTGTCAATGTGAGACTTTGTAGGGACCCTTTATAAACAGTTTATTGTTTGTATTTAATTCAACAAAAGTTTCTTCAAATCCTAGCAAAAGGTAATAAGGGGAAGAACACTTTGAGCAGGCAGCTGATGGTCATCTTCCCTGAAATTATGTGAACCTGCTCTCACCTGTGAAGACAACGGGATGCCAGTTGTAGAACAGCCAGAGTAGCAGTCCCACTAAAGGACTGGCAATGTTTGTTCTGTTCCTCCTTCTTACTCTGTTCCTTTTCTCTCAAGGCCAAGGTAAGCCAGGGTAAGTAACCAGATACATGAGTACAATAACCTTAGTTTTTGTCTGAATTTAGAAGCAGCAAATGAAAAGTCATTCAGGCCTTTAAGTGTTTAAGACATGCCAGTATTTTCACTGCGATATGGTCCAATCTCTGTAGTAAAATATTGTGGTCGCCATGCTATGCTGCACTGAGGTCTAGCAGGACGAGCATAGAGATGAATTCACTGTCAAAGGCCATAAGAGATCATTTGTAAGCTTCCTTAGAAACCTGCTGTGTCTGTGTTATGATGCACTCGAAATCCTGCTAAAACTATTCAAATAAACAATTTCTTTGCAAATTATAAGTTAACTTTTTAACAACTACTCTCCAGCAATTTTTGAAATATAAGGAAGGCCAGTAATAATTGGTCTATCATTAGCTAAGACAGCTAGCTCAAGTAAAGGCTTTTTAAGTACTAGTTTAAATAGCACCACCTTAAAAGCCTGTGGTACATGGTCTGTTAATAAAGACAGATTAATCATATTTAAAATTGAAGCATTCAGTAAAAGGTCTTTGAACAGTCTTGCAGGAATGAGGTCTGAAAGACTCATTCATGATTTAGAGGAACTAGAGAAAGAGTAAGTAAATATCAGCAGTTATTAAAGTCTCTATACTTAATGAGATATCTGTTGGGACGGCTATGAATAATTTGTTTTTTTTTAATGCTTAAATTAAAACTTTTATTTGTGAAGCAATTCATAAAGTCATTGCTAGTTAAACTAAAGGGAATACTTGGCTCAACAGAGCTCTGAATTACTTGCTTGCGAGAGTGTTGAAAAGAAACCTGGGGTTGTTCCTGGGCCAAAATGCTTCTACAACAATGTGAGAGACTTATAACGTCATATGCAAAATGATTACTTTAAAGGTGGTTCTACAAGCTACAGGGTCATGAAGTGTACCTAGATCTTCACAGAAGTGCAAAGGGTTCTGTGAAAATCTTTTTTCTCACAACACCTTTTGGGGCAATTTTTAAATAATGGGCCACTTTGACATTTCTAATGCACTGAGTCTTTAGTCGTTGTTCAGCTGTTTTTAATAAATCATTGATTAGATGTGTCAATACCCAATGTTTTCAGAGTCAACATTCAAAGATTCTCATTTGAGCTCGATCTATTATTTTTCTAATAAATCAGAGACTTGGTTTTCCCCCAGATATCGCTGTGTAGTGAACCTCTATCTTTAGCACCAGCAGACATGGACATGAGTGTGTAAGCCTAAGATAAGGCAGAAAGGGACCATCAGAAAGAGGATCAACTTTTTTCAGTTTACATCATTCTTACTTGATCCTTCATTGGCTTTATCCTGCTCTCTGCAATCCCTCTATCTACCTGCTAGTATGTGTGTGTATGTGCGAGTGTGTGTGGCTCAGTATCATGGGCTTTAAAAGCTTCATGAAATTTGTAATCCTCCCTCTGCACCGTTATTGATCCTTGCGTAAAGGTTTATCTAGTTCTTTTCATTCCTCACTCATGCAGTCAACACTGTGTTTCGTACACATACGAAGCATCGTAATGTTAAAATGCATTGTGCTCAGAAGGAAGTAGTATCTTCTTAGATGGAGAGGAAAAATACCATACACATGTGATCACGTTGGAATACGCAAACCCCCGGGCTAATCACATCAACCAAAGCTGCTGGCAGCATTCATTTCAGAGAGATAATCAAGAAATGTTGATAAATACTATTTGCCTTAATACTAAGTGTTAAATACTCTTAAATACTGAACAGTAACTGCCTAAACACTATCTGCTGTCGCTGGAAATTATTGCTGCAAAAGCATGTCCAGCAATGAAATAAAAACAAGTTGCTCACTTCCTACCACTGCTGGGAATGTTTAATGCTGTCTTGGTAAATCCTTTCCTTTTAGAAAATTATGAGAAACCAAATGTAACAAGATGTTTTATCATTTTTGGTACCTTTTAATGGCACAATAGCAAAAATTTAACAATGGACACATTTAAGTTAAATTGATTAATTATTAAATATATGGTTTTATTTTTTATTTAACTGTCAGTAGAGGGTAGGAAGAAACATCTAAACTGTAGAGAACTAAAGAAAACACAGAAAAATAAACAAGTAGAAAAAGATGTTCCTCATTAACCACTCTTTTTCTTTTCACCTTTTTTCTTTTATTATTATGATTTTTTTTTTTTGCTTAGGTTTTTGAAATGAAAACAATGTATTTTACATTTTTTCATCTTTTGTCAGATTTTCAGGGGAAATCAGGCTCAACATTCTGCTTATTAACTGTGGTTTTCTGTTTGCTGCACAGAAATTTACACATTTTTCAAGAAAACTTCAGTTGCCGTGTGAAAAAAATAGACTGCACTTTGTTGCAAAAAAATGAAACTCATACATCCTTTCACATCCTTTCACTTTGGCTTACATGCATACATTTCCACAATTTAAAAACGAAACAGAAAAAGAGCATCCTTTATTGTAAAACGCTTCTCAGAATCTATTTTGGTATAATTATGGTTGTGTCTGCTTAAATTTGCTCCTACAACTGTTCATTAACAGACTCATTCACAGGGACAGAGAAGAAGCTGACACAATTAAACGGGAGGCACATGTAAGGATGCGCTACTGTGTGATTTTAGCCCCAAGGAGTGTGTTTTCCATGTAACACGCATGCTCACATCCTATGTAACTTCTAACCTTCCAGTGTGCCACCCGCTGACACACTATTGTTCACTGCTCACCTGTTTCTGTTTGAAGTCAGAGCACTACCCCTGGGTTATGAGAAACATTAGACTTTATGATGAAACCATAAACACACGTACATGTACATACTGATATGCAAATGCTTTTTGAAGGAATTCCAGCTGCGGGCATTGGAAAGACTGATAGCAATGCAGCTCTTTAATCTTTTGAACCTAAGCTGTTAAATTTTTTTGTGTTTGTTTGTTTTATTTTTTTAATATTCATATCCCGGATGCTCCAGCAATCAGTTATTAGCTCATATGCAACTAACCTGCTACACATGTGACATATGTGACAGAGCTTTGGAAATCAAATAGGATTAGGAAATGTCAAAAGTGCTGGCATCAGAAAGATCATAAACTGGCATGGCAAAAGGAAAGCAGTAGAAGGAGTTACAATGCTAGTGAGTAAAACGGCATACTACAACTCAACTTCAATAACCGGAATGAAAAGAAAAAGGAAATCAGTTGAGAGATAAAACTACCATAACAAGATCAATAATTGCAACTACATGTTCAGCTCTAAGTATGGATTGCTATAGGATAAGAGGTCATGATGCACAAGTCTCATTATATCACAGTAATGACAGCAGCTGACACTGAAAACAGACTGATAGATGGTGAGACAACCTCTGACAGTACAAACCTACATCATCATTATCATTAACCTTCCCCAGACAGCTTACTTTCAGCTCTCTCACACATTTTCTCTTATCACACTGTCGGTTGAAAAGAGAGCGAGACAGCTATTTCATTGCTTTGGTCCTCACTGAAATATCAAGGGGATGATGAACTGCAGCAGCTCTGGTGATCAGCAAGTCCTATGCCAATCAGCTCTAGCAGCAAATTCAACATCAGCAAATACTCGAGTGCCTAAGGTTTTTGATAACCACATTAAACATGGGTTATCAAAAACAAGTTAGCATGTTGGTATGCTGCCATTAGCATTTAAGATAGCATTTGGTTTCTAAAGGTATAGTTGTGATAGTTTCTTGTCTCTTTTCACAAGGAGAAGCTCACAGATCAGATGCATTCTCGTAAAGCCACTAATGTCACTGGAATCTGCAACATCCATAAGTTGTCCTTTTTGTATTGATGCCTTAGGACAGTGGCTGTGACAAATATTAGATGCCAGAAGAAAGTGGTCCTCATTTAAAGAACAGCAGAGTCAATACTGAGACAAGAAAGAGAAAGAAAGAAAGTCAAAATGCTTCTACTTCATGTCTGCTTTGTTTTGACTCGCTGACAAGTTTTCTGTGGACTTGTGTTTTACTTTTGCTTTCATTTGCTGGTTTAGTTTGAAAACCAATAGTTATATTGTAACAAAAATTAGGGTCTGGATTACAGGAGACCTCACTGGACCAAGTGTGTTTAATTGAGAAACCAAAGGTTCCTTACAACGATCCTTGTGTCATGAGTTGGAAGTGAGAGACAACTCTCATTATCCCCAAAAAGTTCTGCAACACAGCACCAACACCTTGCATGTGCTTGTGAGATGCAAGCGGATTTGACAAAATTGCTGTTTTTCGTGCCTTTTTAGTGAGACTGGCCTTCTTTTTTTCTAAGAGTGAACAGACTTCCACATGTTTTGATGGTCAGATTACACATTTGTGATGATGAATCAACTAGTGAGTCAATTTCAGCTTCCCATCATCTGCTGAACTTGGCTATCTTTAGCTGTCATTGCAAAGTTTCAAAGGTGCCTTAAACATTGAGGAACTCTCCCACACAGGGACCTTGCTGAGATACATTTACACATTTACATATGCGTAGCAATCGTTGGTGATTGCTACAGACTTTAAGGGGATAAAATTGTTATGCTGTGCTTTAGTGTTCAGCTTCATTAAGCTGTCTGCTCATTTGCACACCGAATGCCAGTTTGAGAGTGGTTCAAGTGGAATAGTCACACACATTTGCCATTACCTTGTCACCCATCTATGAGAAGATTAACTGTACCAAAGTGCCATCGCTCCATCTGTGTGACTCTCCTCCATATCCAACATGGCTGATATTTGTAATGAATTACTAAAAGTTCACAAGTATATGAAATATGTATTGAATACCAAGTTTCATCAATACGGTGTTAAATTCAGCATGTCACTAGAATAGCAAAAACAAAACAAATCCCAGCTTAGCTCAGCAAGCAGTTTCTGGGTACAGTTTCTGACAAATCATTACTTAGGGATGTTTAGACTAATGCTTCTTCACCACTGATGTCTGTAAATTTAAAGAAATCTTGACAGATGTCAGTATTCCAATAACAGCAACAATATAACTACCTCAAACTTTTTCCCACTTGCTTTTTAATACTGCTGCATGACACTAATGTTTTATTCTGGAGTCATAACCCAAGAGCTTCAGGGGGAGCTCTAGATGGATGGGTGGAGCGTTTCAGTGGTTTGGGAGGATGATTTTGGAGCTGCTGCAGCATGGCTGCTTGTTGAAATCAGTGTGTGTGTGTGTGTGTGTGTGTGTGTGTGTGTGTGTGTGTGTGTGTGTGTTTGTGTGTGTTTGTGTGTGTTTGTGTGTGTGTGTGTGTGTGGCTCTGGGTGAAGAGCAGTAGATGAGGCGGCTGGCAAAGATTCATGGTGGAAGGATGACTGTGTGTTTACTGCTGGGTCTCCTAGGGCAACATACACTGGGCTGGAGAGGCATGGCTATCAGTCAGTGTGACATACTCACATTTGTGTAACCCAGAAAATAAACACAGGCTCATCCACATGCACAAAGAATTGTTTTAAAAACTGTATTCACATATTCTGTATTGGAACATCTGCAAACACCAGATGTTTTATTTTATTTTATTTATTATTATTTCCAAGCAAAAGGCACCAAAGTTCTGGGATATTAACCTATCAATCTACAGTGCAGTGTAGCTGTTTTTTTACTTCTTCTAACCTGTCACCCTGTTTTCTCTGCAGTCTGTTAGCTCACTGTAAGAGTTTGACAAGTGTCATTTAGTAATGATGGCCCTAGGCTCGTCACTGTACCAACAAGCAAAAAAAATGATGACTTCATAGACTGTGGGGAGCAGTTTCTCTTATCACATGATGACATGAAGCTACTTTGTCACAAAATCCCAAAGCTATTTTCACATGTGGCGACATCATTACATCACTTGTATATGGATTCACTGTTAGCAAAACATGCATGATCGCATAACTGCGCTTTCAGTGTTGTCTGCAAATGGCGAAGCATGCTGGAAAAAAACTGAAGAATGTTAAAATAAGAATGAAATTTGTTATTGTTTTGCTTAGATCTTCATTATTTGTGTGGCAGCTGTTTCAGTGTTGCGAGTTTCCCTTTTAGGGAGCAGAAATAAAGAGTGAGAAAAAAACTTTGAAAAGAAAAATGGGATGGGGTGGGCTGCCAGGTGGACCAGTCAATGTTTTGACAGTTTACCCACAGCACGGTATAGTCATGGCAGCAGCCTGTCACTCTCAGATACCCTCCTGAGGCTCATTTACGTCTGTGTGTCTCCTGCTTTCTCTGCCTTGGTTTGTGCTCCTCTCTTTTTCTCCATCCTCACACTGGCTTCAATCCCTTCCCTTCTCCCCATATATTCATCCCACAAATTCCTCTGTTCTCTCACTCCTTCTTCCTTTCCTTTCAAGTTTCATGAAGACAGAGCTAGAAAGAAAGTTAGCTCCTGCTATGCTGTTTGTCTCCCTCCACATCCAGACCTCCTTCTGTGCTTTAGAGTTCCTGAAAAGGCTGAGAATAAAGGCTGAAATATCCAGCATACTATCAGATGCTATATTCGGGCTGTGTAATGAGTTACTTGAGAGGGCAAATCTGGTCAATGATTTTTTAATGTCTTTTAGTACTTAAATTCTTTTGGTGAATTGTTTCAGTGTGTGAATTGACACAGTAAAATAGGTCATTTGGCATGCCAGTTGCATTTCACAACTATAATAGTTATGTGTTCTTGGCATGGATTCTATATGTGGGGATTTTATCTGAATCATATATGAAATTCATAAAATATCATGGACATTCATATTTTTGTGACTTTCTCTTCAAAAAGCTTACGATTGTCACCCAGAAGAAAGATAATAATGGAATCTATAGGAGAAGCAACATTTCAACATCATGCAAGATGATTTTTGTAAACTTACCGATATCCTGGCATGCCCAGTTCCTCTCTGTTTTGTGAGCTATGAACTGCAGAATTTTCTGCAGAATTTTCGTTATTATCAATAAAAAGAACAAAAAATTTTACATAATACAAATGCAAACCCATCTAGTAAATATGACTTTTCCAGTATCTTTTAATGGTCGCCTAGACATGGTTTCCAAAAGTGTTTTGGTTTGATTCTTCCAGATGTTACATCAAAATCTAGTCCTCCTGCTGTTACAATGTGGTTTTTCCTTCCCACTGTTGTCAAAGAGCTTGCTCAGAGGGGGTGATGTGATTATTAGGGTTTTCTCTGTATACTTTTTATTATTCTAGGGTCTTTACTTTATAATATAAAGTGCCACATCCGCATTCACGGACCAGTCCCACTTCTTCACTCTTCTCATTGATGATGTCGACTATTTTCTTATTTCTGTTTTTCTTCAGATGGTGAAATTATTACAGTGCCATCTGGATACCTCAGATTATTAATGAGGTCCCCACCAAGCACAACTCCTGGCATTCCTTGAGTCTCAGGAATGATGTACTTACCATACAGAGAAATATGTCAGGTGACACCACACCCCCTTGCCGTAAAGCTCTTCTGATTTTGACAAATTCTAAAAAAGAATTTCTCACTTCTGTTTACTACAGTTTGTTCCCAGTTCAGGTTCTTCTTTTTAATTTCAAAAACAATGTAAAAATACAGTCAAAATAGGAATGGGACTGTAATACATTAGATTAGCAACATAAAGGTGGACTATAGATTTAGTGTATATGCTGTAATGTTGTGCTGTGTCTGCATTTTTAGCTCACAACTATACAAATGACTGCTTATTTGATAAGTTGACCTAGAAAGATAAACTGTAATTCTGGAATGCTCAGAAGTTTCAGAAACCTAACAAGTCAGTACGATATAATACAATAACCTCTGCATTGGCAGATATCACTGCTTTAAAAAACTTGCAGGCAACTAAGAGTCTTTTCATTTTCATTTTACAAATATTCAGCCACTTGTCCTTGTAGATCACTCCAAGCCCTGAGCTACTTTTCAGCTGTATTATACATAAAGCATGCTTAAGATCACCGAGATTGATTTTCAGTAAAGTTGATGTGTGAGTCATACTAAAATGTAAAGCTTAAGATAACTCGTCTTTTGTAGAAGCCATCCTCCTTTTAGCTTTCATTTCTTAATTAACTGCATGATTAGTGATTTGGAGGCTGTTAGTTGATTGGAGGTTGGGTATAATGTATACATATTAATAGACTTAATTATTAACTGTTTTTTCTTTAAGTTTTGATTGCACCACTTAAATAAGGCACATTGTAATAAAATACTAGAACGCCCCGTTTTTTTCTTTTGTTGGACTGTATAAACTGAACGCATGTTTATGTGCATTTCATGAGTGAACGTAAAATGGATCCATGAGTGCATGGCATTTTAAAATTATTTCGAGATCCTCTCCTCTGAAAATAAAGGTTAAGTCACTACTAAATTAAAAAAAAAAAAAACATGTTAAAAAGGACATTTTGTAAGGATTTATTTTTATTCCACGAGCGCTTTTATAAGCCACATGTACAGCTTTAACAGAAGCCCCTGGGGAAGTTTCACTGTATAAAGCTGCTTGCACCTGCTGCTAACACAGGTATTGATCAGAGGGATACTGCTGTGGCAGACAGCTCTGTGGTAAAGTAATTACCTGTAGGCTTCACACTCCAGGGAGGTGTTTATAAGTCTATGTGAGCATGTGTGTGTGTCTACAAGTAAAGTATGTCAGATGATACACACACACACACGCATGCAACTATAATTGAAAGTGGATGGCTTGTCTCAGCACGTTCACCATGACGAACTAAACTACATTAATGTCTCGGTGCCCACCTTATTACAAGCTTTGGTAATTACCCAGCTGGGCAGTCTGAAGGACTCACAAGAGGGAGAGTGGGACAGTAAGTGGATGCATATTGGTTAATAGAATCCTTGATTAATGCCTTTTAGGTATAATCCTAATAATGAGTAAAAAGAAGCAAGAAAAGAAACTTTTTTTTCTTAAATGCACACAGGGAAAATTTTACAGCTGTCCACATGACAAAGACTTCACATCATGCTAGTCGATATACACCTTCAATTTTATTCAGACAATACTGCACGCTTGTTTAAACTTGTACATGAGCAAGCACGTGTTGGCTGCACATATTATAATTATCACCATTAATATTTCTGTTCATTAGGACACAATTAATAATTGTAAAAAGATAAATGTGATAAAATTGGAAGTATAACGGTTACAATTTCACTCCATGGCCGTACCTTTGCTAAAAGCCAAGATGATTTCCCAATGGAGCCAATAAAACTGTGCACATTTACTGTGTAAAGCCAAGTGTTTACCAAATAGTATACAATCTAGTGGAGCCTCATGTGTGAGCATTTGGATGAGTGAATGAGTCTCAGCCATCTTAACAGCCTCTATTCCCACTGGCTCCAGATAAATGAGTTTCCACTGTAATTTGCACTGAGCTGTGCAAAACGACTATACTGACTTTTTTTTATTTATACTCTGCAAGGGTAGAAATTACGCAAGGGAAATTCCAAGTGCTTTCTAAAAGGAAAAAAAAAGACTAATGACTACAAAACTTTGGAACCTACTTTCCTTTACAAAAAACAAAAAAACTTTATATACATACCCAGCAGCAAAATGTGTACCTGCCCACTAGCAACTAAATATTTAGTTGTAATGTGTCAAACTCATCAGCAGCCATCAAGAAAAAGAGTTTGATGCATGTCTACATCAAAACGACAGGCCGCAGAGACATCTGTTCTGATGGCAAATAATACACAAAAACACACACGCATACTCTCCCCACTGAGTGCCTCTAGCACCAGCCCTCATCAACACTGCTGATTTGTGGTCGTGGCAGCTCTCAGCCATGTTCGACTCTGATTGGCCATGTAACCTTTTAGTTGATGTCTGACTGTCTTGTCACATCTCAGCAACAAACACAACCTACAGCCCATCAACTCGCGCAACATTGACATTTGTCTGTCTTGTCATGTCTCAGTGCGGCAGTGTAAGAAATGATGGATGTTGGGTGTTACATAAGGAAAAAAGGGATGGGACATCTTGAGTAAAGCAGCAAGAACTGTAAAAGCAGCAGAGACTTTTGTCATTCTTGAATGAGACATTCCACAGATAGAGAAGGGAATAGCACTGAAAACAGACCAGACGCACTCCAAACTCCTAAATCTATCCCCAGATGCACACACAAAGCTCGCTTGAAGTGGTGGAGGATATTCTGAGCATGTCTGCATTACAGAACAGCGGGAGCTCATCGTAGCAGCATTTTTATCAACACAAAGTTAAAGTAATAGTGACATTAGAAAGCCTCTCTATCGCTATTTTATTTTATTTTATCAATTTATTTTTTTCTCTCTCTTTCAAACACACTCTTTCTGATGATCATCGTGTGGAGATTATTCTGTAAATGCAGTTCAGGTTATCAGCTAATATAAAATAAAGGAATCAATAGGAGTTAATGGCTGATATGCTCCCATAGTATAGATTTTTACACTGGACTAAGGCATCTTTGCTGACTTATTGTAAGGCATTTTCATTATGATCAAAGGAAACTAGCTTGTAAACTAATGCCGTGCTGTATATTCTGATATGCAGGCGGTGACCTGGCATCTTTATAATACATCGACTATGAAAACACTTTTTTATTCACATTTTTTATTGTTAACAAGTCCGATGAATGGCTAACAAATGTGATAGCTGTTGGCTCAGTATTTTAAACACACTTGCCTTTGGCACTCAGCTCTAGGCTCGTTTGCTCCTGCTGTGGCTATAATTCCTCTAAAACAACAAAACATATTTAGTTTCATTTAAAAAAAAAAAAAAGCTTAGTTATTTTAGTAAAACAGGTGGACATAGTGATTTTACTGGTAAAACAAGTGGAAATACCAAATTTATTGAGATTTTCAGCCGTAAGAATATTGAGTATTTTAAAACTATTGAGTAAGTGAGTATTATTGGGAGCTGGGTGCAGTATGGTGGGAGTGAGTCAAAACAAACTGCACTGTGCTGTCATGTTGAAGGGTCATGCATGGTTGTGTTGGGCTCTGTTCAGTTTTGCAGAGCGTTTGCAGTATTTGGCCTCTGTAAACTTTAAACTTAAACTGGACTGTGAACTATTGACCCTTTTGACTGGATTGATGTTTTTTCAACATGACATTATGATAATAAATAGAATATGACACATGTCACAGCTGCACTACTGCTGTGCTGCAGATTGTTTGGATCAGCCTTGGCATTTGACCTTAAACAAAACCTTTCTGTCTATCAAACACACACACACACACACACACACACATGCAGATACACTTATATTGTAAGCTATCACTCATCTGTGCAACTGTGACAATTTTTTCTCTCTTTTTAAAAAATCAAAACAATAATTTTTAATAGTGCACGAGCTTGCACACAAGAAAAAAAAATCAGAACTGGATTGCTTTTCTTATCATGACACCTTGTCAGAAATTAGCAGTATTCCAATTTCTAGCATGCATCAGTGGACACATGAAGGGTAACTATGTGTTTTCGTGTGTGTTTGTGTGAGGTGAAACTGCAGGATCATTACACCGATATAAAGCATTTACTTTACATTATTTTTAAATGTTTGACAAAAGTTTGCTTTTGCTAAAGTCATGTGTTTATGCGTTAAACCTTTTTACTCACACATATTTTGAATGAATGGTAATGTCCATAGAAGACCTTCTGGTTAGCTAATAAGATACAACAAGCACAATAATCCAAAAAATCATGGTTTCTACACAAATAAATTCTTTCTGTGAGAATGTTTGTGTTCTCATTACACATGATCCATACTGTAGTGTTGCCACAGTCATCTTGATCTTGAGGCAAAACAAAAACACTTTTATATTACACCAATAATTTCTGGATTTGGTGTCCTATCAGCAGGGATTTGGTAAGGCATATAAAGACACCCCTGTCAAAGAAAAGGCCTCCCAGACACTTTTGGAGCAGCAAATTCTAGCTGTCATGCTGACAGGCTTCGTCAGTTAAGAAAGGTACAATATAAAAAGATGACAACCTAGGTTTGAGTGTGATCCAGGACCTTTGTAGAATGTGATCCAAATCTTTGCTTTGAGGCAAATTCACAAATTATAAATGTAAACACACACGCACAAACACAAGAAATCTGAAAGATTTTGTGTAGGTGGAATCAGTATAACAGCAGTAAATAGCAATATGTAATGTGAGATGGATATTGTAGCATAGACTATAGGAGTCACGGTGGTTGATACTAGACATAAATTGTCTTCTGGAGCAGTAATTGACTGCAAATCAGAATACATTTTCAGTTCATCCACTTAAAGCAAAGCTAAAAATCTCATTCAGAAAGACTTTCCCTTCAGTGTGTTTAAATGTACAGGAAAGCACGTTTCACCAAACCCACCCTGGTTAATTGGACCATGTTATAGTAAGTTAAGCTAAAAATAACACCAATGAGCAACTAAGGGCCCACTGCAGTGGCGTTGGCATGTGAAAAATGTTAAATATAAGGACATCAAAACATACATTAGATAGCTTTTTTCTCATAAATCATCACTGTATAGAAGCTTAAGGTGCAAACTGCTGTATCAGTTAACTTTATAGTAAGTGGAGCAAACAGATCATAAATATAATAAATATCAATATTACCTCTGACCACAAATATTCAGATACACCTTTAAAGTCTCCTTGAAGTGTGCTTCAGGACTAGTGTGAGCACATTGTACTGTACTGTCTGTGGGGACAAGACCACAAATTGCAGGGCAAAGAGATGGAGACTCACATTCATGCTCTACTGACAAAATATGCATCATTTGGATCCTTCAGACCCCCACATACTTGTGGATGAGCCAACTCTAAAAGTTGCATCAGATCAACTGGGTCTTATTCATAAACAGCGAGTAGGCACAAATCTGTGTGCAGATGTTTTACCCACAAATATGTGATGTAGAAATTTTCAAATGAATTTAGGCCCACGGTACCGTGGAAAAAGTATGCTGTCTTTCCAATTTATTATTCTTTTGGATATTTCTTTTACTTAAATGTTTCAGGTTGCCAAACAAACTGTTAGATGCAGATAACCCGAGTAAATGCAAAACACTTCTAAATTAAAATATAATTTATTAAGGTGAACATTTTTTTTGATACGCTTTTTTTTTTTTACTTCTTCCTTGAATACTATTATTTGAGATTATTTAGTCACAAATTCTGATTTGTAACAGCATGGTACTATGCAGAATGCAAGCACTGAAACATACATACAATGGTAAGAACCAAACTGCCCTTTAAACATATTTCACATATTTCATAAATCTAGTAAAAATTGCATTGCACAAAAATTGCACTTATTTAGTGCACAGAAAGAAAATTCGATGTAGATCTTAATGATATGTGTATATCAGTGTCTTTAACCTCGTCATATAATTCTAAAGTTGCGCTATGATTCTTAGATCAGTGCTTTATGAGGGCCATAGAGGCATTTGCTAAACTTATGGTTAATATTTTGATTCCGTACAGTGTTTTATAATTCTGTCCAGATGTACCTCCCTGATGTTATAGCCTAACATAAACAAAGGAGCAGATTGCCTTCAAGGAAATTTACTGTCTTAAATGTGTCTACATAATCATCATAAAAGATACACACTTTTTAAATAATTATGTATTTCCTCCCTCCCACCATTTTACGGAACTCGCCTTCCTATGACCCCTATGACAATCAACACATGATTTAGTGTGTCTTATTCATTCATGTGTTATTACCCCTACTGAAATTGTAAAACATAGTAGTGGATTGAAGAGCTGTCTTCAAGCCAATGAGTCCAGTTTGGTAACGCAGTAGTTGGATTTGCTCTGTTCTCCCTTTTCAGTAATCTACATACAAGGTGTGAATTCAGTCAAAGACTGAGCCATATAATAAGGCTAATATTACAAGCTATTGAAGAATACAACTGCACCTCACTCAAATCCCACTGAAGTACACACAGTAACTCGCACTGAAAGAACGATGCAATTAATTGCGCCCAAAACTGTTAGAGTGTGAAACTCTAGGTACTGGTTTGTGAAAACCAATTTAAACGTGTCTATGCACATTCTGTACGTATGCTTATTTGTGTCTGTGTGTGAGTCGGAAAGAGTGAAAAGCAAAGTGCAGACAGAGAAAGACAGAGAAAGGAGAACCATGAGAAAAAAAACAAAAAAACCCCACTGCCGTCAGTGCCTTTTGGCTTTGTAACAAATTTTATCCCTGGATCAGATCCAGAGCCTCGGATCGGAAAATATTCTGTTACACAACAGTTCAAAAGTGGTAGAACAAGAGTGTTAATAGACTTGGCTGTAAACGGTGTTCTTGGTTCCTTTTTTGTTCTTCCAACTACACTTACATCTAGAGATATTTATATACATTTAAGAGCATTTTTTTTAATGCTCAAACGTATCATTACAATTATTTTAAAAATACTCTCAGTGATATATGGCATCAAAACGAAAATCAGACCAAAGACAATGCAGTGGCCAAAAAACTTAAAGGAACACCTTTTAATCAGAGTATAGCATCAAGTCAAGTAAACGTCTGGAATATTGATGTGGTTCTAATCTTTTCTTACTGTTTTTTTCCCACTAGCTTTGCATTTAAGACCACCAGGTACCGGAACAGCTTCTTCCCTACAGCTGTCAGACTCCTGAACTCTGCCTCCTGACACCTGACCCACATTAATCTCATGGACTGAACATACACACACCCACAACCACCTACACACACACACTGGACAAAAACAAACAAATGGACAACTGTACCCTCATACACACAATACTAACATGGACTGAACCATCACTCACAACCACTAGCATTTTATAGCCTCTGTAGAAATCATCCACATATTTCACTTATCTTAACTGCACTACTGTAAATGCTGTATAGACAATCATTCTATACAATACGATAATTATAATTCTACAACTGTTTATAACTTGCATAGCTCATATTTCTGTATAGCTTTATATTTCATATTTCTATATAGTTTTCATATTTATATCCTGTTCACAGCCTGTACATAGCTTGTACACCCACTACAGCCTGTACATACTTATAGTTATAGCATATTCATAACATACCTTCATATCGTGTACATTGTGACATACCCATAATAGACCCATATTTTGTACCTTCATACCTATAACAGACCCATTTCTGTAATATATCTATATATCTATATTATTGCTAATATATATTTTGTAATATATCTATATTATGGCTAAAGCACTTCTGGATGGATGCAAACTGCATTTTGTTGCCTTGTACTTGTGACATGTGCAATGACAATAAAGTTGAATTCTATCCTAATTCTATTCTATTTAGCTATAGGGTCAGTGTCACTACTGGTAGGTGATAACTGGATCCTACAGAGTTTGCACAGGTAGTCCAACTAAAGGTTGGCACATTAACATGTCCCATTGCCGGAAGGTTTATTGAGTCTCCCAGTCTCAAGAGCATGGAGGACATGCAGGAGACAGGCAGTTATTTGAGGAGAGCTTGACAGGGCTGTGAAAGGTTCTAAACCTATCAGCAGGACCGCTATCTGCTTTTTTGTGTAAGGAGAAACAGGATGAGCATTGCCAGAGCCCTACCAAATAACACCCAGGAGACCACTGGTGTGACTGTTTCTTACCAAACAGTCGGAAACAGACTTCATGGGGGTGTTTGTTTTGACCTAACATAGTCGGCCCTGTGCTCTATGATTATTGCCGTGCAATATCAGAACTGGTGGGTTAACCACTGGGTCTTGTGATTTTCACAGATGAGAGTAGATTCGCTCTAAACACATTCAGCCATGCATTTTGCTTTATTGCTGAATTGCTTTTTTTCGTCTTATTCAGATTCAACATAACTTGCAAAGCTGACTCGTGGACCAGGAAATGGAATACTTTAATTTCTCTGTTGAAACTATGGTATTTGTTGCTGCTTTTTGACATCAACACAGTTTGATCAAACTTACATTATAATATTACTTTGTAATATATTACATTATTACAGAAAAGAAAGAAAAGAACACACAAATACAAAACAAGAGGGTAAAATCTCTCTACTGTACAAATGTACTTACACTTGCAGTATCATTCAAAACCAAATGCTTGATCATGAGGGTCATTTACATATTGGGATTTTTTCTGTTATTATTATTGTAGGGTCTTTACCTCACAATATAAAAAGCATCATGTTGCCTGTTGCTGTTGCGTGCTATATAAATAAAATTGAATTGAACTGCGAAACTGATTCATTAAAATCATATAAGATTAGCTCCAAAGGATGGGGTACACCCTCTACAGGTTGCCAGTCAACCGACGGGCTAATACTAATCTATCACAGGGTATACAATAAATCTCTATATTTGGAAGGACAAAAATTTGTGTAACAGTGTAATCTGTCTTTTGATGACTGTTATGCATCCGTGTGAGGCTGGTAAAAAGGATTTGCTTTTAAATAAAAGTCTTCTTCTCAGTATATTATTTTAAGAATACATACTTCTAGAATCCAGCAGCAAATACTTTTAGAAGCTAAAATCCACAGTACATTTCATATTATTTAAGCTTCAACAGCCAGAATTTGACAAAACAGGTGGTTATATTCCATCTGTGCTCACCAGGGAACATACACCAAAACTGAAAAGGTAATGTCTCGATGGATGCTCAATCATTCAGGTAAGGAAATCCCAGAAAGTTGATTTTGTTCATCCAAGTGGCAAAACGTTTCTCCCACTGAAAACTGCATCTAAATGAACAAAATCAACTTACTGGGATAGAAGCTAATGTTGGTTAGTCTAGAATATCGCAACTACAATCTTCTTAAGTACTTCTGTGCCTTGTTTTTGCAAAATTTTATAGTTAGTTTGCTCTTTATGAACAAATCCAAACATACAAGTGATCTGCAGAGAACGGTGGCTTGTCTGCAGGTGTAATTTGCTGCCCAAAGGCAAAGGAGCACGATTGGCTTTACAGCCATTACAATGAATTGGCATAACAGTTGTTGTTTTCGCAGCTGGACGTGTTAGTCAGCTCTGTATCCCCCCCTTTTGTTTCCGCTCCCTGCACTGTCTGCATCACTTGCTATTCCCGACAATAACCTACGGAGTGCCCAGTGGTATCGCAATCTTGGGTAGGATACTGTCCAATCAAGTAAAGTCCGGTTTCAGGCTGAGGTCGATGTCTGTCAGTTCCTGACGATGGAAGGTGTTTAGTGCGTTGCAGGAAGTCGCAACAAAAAGGCAGAAGAAACACAGAAAGGTGCGCAGTAGTTCAGAGCACTGTGCTGCTGCATAAGTTTTAAAATAATTTTAAGACAAAATGGTAATAGATTTCTTAATCTGGTTATGTGGCACATTAAAATTTTTAATTTTTGAGTTTGTTATTCCTAAAACACTGTAAAAGTAAGCAATCAATATGATTTTGAAGTGTTATATAGTTTCCTATTCACATCAATTTGGACAAAAAGTGGAGATCAACCCTTGCCATCACAAAACAAAGTCTGTGATCACAAATATACTGCATATCCATAAACAACAGTGACACATGACATATCACCGGCACCTAATGCTCCATAACCACAGATCTTAGAGAGTGTGTGTTATCGTAATGAATAGGGATGGGTATCGTTTAGGTTTTATCCGATACTGGTGCCAAACCGGTACTTTTGAAACGGTGCCGGTCCTTAAATGGTGCTTCAACCGGTGCTTAAAGAATGGAGAACACAAACTTTGTCCAAAAACCTCTCATGTTTAGCTGTTTTTTTGTAAAAAGATAATAATGTTAGCCTTTTCTGCAGCTATAGGGCATATATGGTATCACTCTTGGCTGGAAGCAGTGCTTAAACAATGGAAAAAACACAAACTTTGTCCAAAAACCTCTCATGTTTAGCTGTTTTCCACTTTTTCTTTGGTCATTTTCGCCTTTTTGGCCAGGGTGAAGGGAGTATCTGCCATCAAACAAGAAGACAGCCGCATGTAACTACGACGGTGTTTGCTAGTTCACCTTACGTGCATTAATTTAAAAACGTGATTGGCCTACTCAACGTAAATTACACACGAACAACATTAAGCTACTCACGCAGAGAAGAACGGCTGCTGCTGCCATCATCATCCGTCATCATCTCTGCTACACTGGCAGGGCTAGGGGCCAGGACTCTCCTCTTCGGGTTCTTGGGGGATGTTGCTAACTCCGGTTCTGATAACAGGCACCACACCCGCAGTAGATGTGCTCGGTGTGAGCTCTTGCAGCAAGCTATCAAATACGGTGCATTTCTCGGCTTAAAAAAAACCCCGCTATGCGTCGCCAGGCGTTTCATCAGATTCGAGGTGTTACCTCCTTTGCACAGTATCACCTTAAAGCACTTGTTGCAGGCTGCTGAGTTTGCATCTCTTGCTGTGAAGTACAGCCAGACTTTTGACCGCTTCGCCTTGGGCATTTTTAATCTGTAGCTCTGCTCTAAAAGAATGTACATACCTGGGCCCGCCTACTATCCTTGGAAATGTAAAATGATTGGCTAGAATCCAAAGTGTATGACATCTCAGGGAAAAAAGCACCGAAATAAAGCACCGAAATGTGCGCTGCTTTTCGGTCTGGTTACTACCGTTTATGTCAGAACCGGTGCCATCATGGCACCGGATACCGGTACCCATCCCTAGTAATGAAGCAGAGCTTTAACTGAGCAACAAAAATGCACTCTCAGCGAAAAACAATATCATCACTTTCTCACAGTTTCTTATGTACTCCTGCTGTTACTTGCTATTTCTTCTAAGTTTAAACTGGGATACACAAACTATATCTTACATTATGCTGATGGACGGACTTTTCATTAATTTTAACTAAGGCTTGATTTCAGGACTTATTCCTTACCAGCTGACTTAAATATGAAGAGATGAAATAAGTAGAAATGCAGCAGCCCAAATGTCAGATTATATTCATATTTGCTTAAGAATATCTGTATTATTATTATCACAATATTTAGATTTCAAGTGTCTCTTATTCTCTTTCAAACATAATACTTAGGAAACCTCTCCAAGCAGCACATCGGTAGATGAGAACTTATGGCCGATCAGACAGGTTCAGTTTTCCGCACCATAGAAGACTTATATGTCTTTTGAGCTCTTCTCAGTTCCAAAAATGACTCCCACTGTTATTTATCAGTGCTGTTGAGATTTTGGCCCAGTCACACAGGCCCATAGACTGGTCACCAGCCACCAGGCTGTCTGTCACAAAGAAAAACTTAGTATTTCTTCACAAGGAAAGGTTTGGTGCAGCACCTTTTGCAACTGATCTCCCCTAGTAACACCCTGCAACTTTTGCAAACCATTCATAAACATTTTTCGTTAGCAACCAGAGGCTGTCAGAGGGTAACTGTTAGGTTTATAGGCCTGTGTGTGTCTCTTTCCATTCTTTTTGATTTATCCAAGACACAGAAAGACTTGCATAAACTGGAGAAATGTTACTGTTATCTTTATCTTAGAGCCCCCCCCAAAAATAGTGTAAAAGTTGCATTGTAATTAATTCAGCTGCCTTCGCTCTCTGGACTACAGACAATACTGTAATACTGTATTGAGATACTGATACTGAATACTGAGATGCCATACCTTCTGGACAGAAGTGCAAGTAGAGTGAATGTGAAGCAAGGCAGTAAATATGTGTATTTAAATATGTGTAAAACAAATAAATGTTAATACATATATTAAATCTATTCTCAACCTTGGTTTTAAAGCAGCACAGCTAATTTTAGTTTCTGGGCCCCACAGCAACCCAAGTGGATCTCAATGCAATTTAAACATTTCCCTTTATTCTCCCATTCACTTGATTGCCATTAGAATATAGAATATTTCTTCATGATTGTAAGAAGTAGTTGTGGCATAGGAATACATTAAGTCCATTTATCTCATATTTTTATCCCTGTATAATCATTCATTCATCTCCATATCAGGAAAATAAGTTTATTTTATTGAAAAAATGACTTAAAAAATGTCTCCTTCCCTATTGTCACACATTTATCATCGTTAAAAATTTACATGAAGAAATTTAAAAAAAAGATTATCTGAAGTACCTTTAAACTTATTTCTTGTTCTCGTGTTTTTTTCAACAAACATCGCCATGTTAGACTATATCAACACAATGTTTTTGTGTCATTGTCAAATATGGCCTCTTTTTTCTTTCCCTCTCTTTTTATTCACACTCTGTTGACTGCTTACCCTTTCCATCTTCATTTGTTTCCTTCATTCCCCTCTTACTGTATTTTCCTCCTCTGTGCTTCCCTTGATTGCTTTATATGAGCAAGAAATCACATTCATGAAAATAAAATATGTCTATATTTCAACACAAAACCCTGGCACTGAACATTGGAATAATCTAAATGGAACTACTGCAAATTATATAATGTCTTACTTATGCTGTGGATTTGTATTCATTTATTCTACTTCATATTTACCATTCACAGTCTGATGTTATTGGAAACACCAAACACAGTGTTATTGATATGGCTGTCATGTTGCTCAGTGTTATTTTGACAAGGGCTGCATTTCAAGTTAGCATACTGCACACACACATGCGCTCAGCCACAACAGCTTCCACGTCTTTTGACATGGAATATTACTTGGAATATTCTATATGTCTGTGTGAATATGACTTAAAACAACATAGATTTTCAGAAACCATAAGCTTTGTCATTCTCAACCACCCTAGGGATGTATCCCATTTTCACCTTGGTACTTCCAGGCACAGATGTTTCTGTATACAACACCGGCCACTTGGTTGTGGCGTTCCATGTATCCCCTGCCTGCTACCATCTTGCACCCTGCTGTTATGTGCTGGATTGGCTCAGGGGCATCTTTGCACAGCCTGTATTGGGGTCCTGCCTGGTGTGGTAGACCTCACCCTCTACTGAACTTGTCCTTAGAGCTTGTTCCTGTGCTGCGATGATTAGCGCCTCTGTGCTGTCTTTCAGTCCAGCCATTGGTAGGATTTCTTGATATCAGCCACTTCTTAAGTCTGCCAGTGCGACATGCCATGCATGGTAAGGAGCTTTCTTGTCTTGGTGTCAGTGGCATCCACCTCCTCCTTTGGCCAACTGATTAGTCCAGCAGGGTATATGATGACCAGGTGCTGATTGCCCTAGGCACTACTGAATGGGAATCAGCTGACTTCTCAGGCCTTGACTCACTCTGCAGATATTTGGTGGTTCTGGTTTTCTTACTGGCCTTTTTATGGTTCCCATTTCCCTATGGGATTCCAAGGTACTTGTAGCTGTCCTCAATGTCTGCAAAATTCTATTCTGGTAGCACAATCTCCTCAGTTCTGCCTACAATCATCAATTCAAATGTGGACTCGTGCGCATACACATAATTATAAAGAGTAAAAATGTTGTAAAAAAGCTTAATTGTAATTCCATCAATATAGAAAGGTTACTGTGCTATCATGGCCAGAGAGTCTCTGCAATCAGTCACTAAAGCAACTGATTTCAGTGATTAACTCAACTTTAATGAGGAGATGAAGTAATCAGTGAAATGAGCTGCAGTGATGTCAAGATGGATGAGAACCTATAGATGATGGGTCACACTGCAACACAGCAGGATCATGACTGTACACGAAACACCCATCTAAAGCATGTCTGCTACACACAAACAAGCTCATCTAAATTTTCTTATTTAGAGGCAGTTATTACAGGCAGCTGAAGATGAGGGGTTGTTTTTCTAAAGAAAGTGCAAAAATGGGCATTGGCTTTGGTAAGGGAAGTGCTTGCTCTGTGAGATTTTGGTTAAATCCTAAAAAGATTTACGGCCTCATAAGTTGTGAAGCCGTGTCAACACTGGAAGCACTTCACAGCAATGTGGTGACTTCATGCCCATAAAAAGTTAATGACGTTTAGAGACATTCAAGTGGTTAGAGGTAAAAAAAAAAAAAAAATAGCTGGTCCAATTGGCAGTTACTTAGATAAACTTTTCATTACTACATGAACAGGTAGTAGATACATTAGAGTTACAAATAGTGAGGACTTGGTCAGCTCTAAATCAGTGATAAGTATCTAGCACTGCTCACACTCCATAAAAAATAAAAGAAAATAATTTAAGAAAGCCATAAGCCAGACATTTTACTGAGTAATCTTATGAAGGACACCCATATTCATTTCACTTTCAGCGGCTTTCTCCATGATCAAGACATTTGAACTATGACCACAGAAAGTTCAAATTTCTGCATTGGTCATTAGCATGCAAAACATCACACAAAATGTACAAAAAATAATAATTGACCGACTTAGTCAAGGGATAGGCAATTTGCAAAGAAACTCACACAAAATAGTAGATGGAGCTAAATAGAGACAGATTCACTGTTTTAACAGCCATCATCTGCTAGCTAGTTATCTAAAATTGCAGTTTTCCACAAAGCTTAAAAGTCCACTTTTAAGCTTTTTTTTTTTTAATTCATTTTTGGGTTAATAGCTTGTGATGTATGCTACTGCTTGTTCTGGTGCTAGCACAGCAAGATCTATATCATCTAGATAAGACTAAATCAGCTAGATAAAGATTTGCCATCTGATCATATCACCAAACCGGAATCTGCAGTGATTGCAGTCGTAAAAAAGTGTGTCAGGATTTACTCCTAAAATCTCTAAAACCTTAAAAACCACAGGCAGTTGTTCACATTTGAGATATGTGCAAACCTGTATGCAGAAAAGCAACAACCAAAAAATGTACTTCCATATAGCTCAAAAATTTATTACAGGAGTATAATTAGCAGGAGAGAGATAAGTATTAGACAGGCAAAGATACTAGCAGTGAGAGCCCATCTTCTAAGGATTTGAACTTAATCCATTTTCTCTCAAAGTAGCTCTGCTTGCTTACACACCTCTTTGAAGTGTAAATTGAAAAAGAATTGGTTGCATAAACTTTCTACAGTGACAAGCTTGGAAAAAAAAGTCTGTTCTGTTCTGCTGTGACACCCCTATTTTGCTAAGAAACAAGGCCAAAGATGGAAATATTATATAATAAACAAAAGGAGACTTAATTAGTTTGTGCAAAGACAGTCACAATTCCAAACAATATGTACACTGATTGTTATTTGTTGAATATGGGAGCTATTCATGCAAATGTAATAATCACTCAATGTGGGAGAATCCTGCAAACCAAACAGCAATTAATTCACACGAAGATATTTCCCCTGTCTAGTCAAGCAAAGCTGTTTAAATACGCTCCCCTTCTGCCATCATCTCCTTAGACTCCCCTTTTTCCTCTTACATCTTTCTCTGTCTTCAGAAGTCCTTTCATGTGTCTCTTTTGCTTTGTCTGTTGCTGTCTTAGTTTTGCTATCCCAGACTCAACACAAAGTCAGATATTCACAGTTTTCTGTGCCTTATAAAGTAAATAGTCAAAAAAGAATGATCAGACTCTAGGTTAAGCAAATATGGGAATATCCACTGAACCAAACTATAGATACCTAAAGTATCTACCTATATGTAAAGAGTCCATAAATAACAGATTTTTATCATAAAATATGATTGTGAATATAGAATCATTATCGTAATTGATGACAGAGATGACTGGAGAAACCCTAAATGCCATCAGTTTCAATGAATGGCAATATAAAACTACATACTGCCCCCTTCAAAGTGTAGTAATGATCACATTTCACCTTTAACTGTGAAGCTTTTTCAATAATAGCCTTGAAGTTGTGAATGTAAATGTGAAGGATTGTTGAAGTAACATTATAGAGAAACAAGAGAAAATTATTAAGAATATTTGCTACAACAATTTATCATTTATTTGTGGCTAACCACATCTATTGGACTGGATCCAGGGAAAAGTCCTGATGTATTTGCAAATTTGAACCAGAGAAAGAGGGATGATGGCACAGGGACCTGCTGTTTGTCTACAAAAGTTTCTGTTGTTCTATGTTGAGGTCTGCTTTTATTCATACATATACTATTGATACAGGGGTATCTGTAAAATGGCCTGTGTTTGTATAGCACTTTACTTAGTCCCTATGGACCCCAAAGCGCTTTACACTACATACAGCCATCCACCCATTCACACACACATTCACACACTGGTGATGGCAAGCTACATTGTAGCCACAGCTGCCCTGGGGCGCACTGACAGAGGCGAGGCTGCCGGACACTGGCGCCACCGGGCCCTCTGACCACCACCAGCAACGGGTTAAGTGTCTTGCCCAAGGACACAACGACCGAGACTGTCGGAGCCGGGGGTCAAACCAGCAACCGTCCGATTACAAGACGAACTGCCAACTCTTTAGCCGCGATTGCCCCATCTGTAGCTCAGGCGGTAGAGCAGGTAATCTAATCAGAAGGTTGGTGGTTCAGTACATGGCTGCTCCAGTCTACATGCCAAATATCCTTGGGCAAGATACTAACCTCAACTTTCTCTCTGATGCATCAATCTGAGTATGAATGTGTGTGAATGTTAGATAGAAAGCACTTAAGCTTAGGTGGGAAAAAGCGCTGGTGTGAATGGGTGAATGTTGTATAAAGCGCTCTGGGAGAGTACAAAAGCGCTATAAAGGAATCAAATCATTTACCACACATGCATCACTATTTCTAAAATTGCAATCATCATCATCATCATCTTTATTTATAAAGCACTTTAAAACAACCACAGCTGATGCAAAGTGCTGTACATTGGAACTACATAATAAAATTTGCATGAATTGTGTTTAGCTTTGCCACCTTTACCTTACCCTTGTAATATTTCATATAGATAATTCTTTCTGCCTTCTTTCTTTTGTTTTAAACTGCATTCTGATTTTTTTCACAGCATCCCAACAAACTGTTTTTCCCATTATTAAAGAAAGCCTAAATATATCCTTAATGGAAACTGACAGGATTTGATATGTGAGGGCTAGTTTTAGGGTTGTTTGTCACAAAAAAAACCCCCAAAAACTTGCTGCCGCTAGTGCTACCTCTCATCTTTCTAGATGATGCAGCTAGGGTATGTCCTAGGTGACTTCCTTCTTGAGTTATCGGATTCAGTTTTCAGAAAACTTGACCTTACCATGAGGTAATGGTAGCCAAAATTCAAACTTCTTTGACATTTTTATCAGATGCTATTAGTAATATTACCAATTTGAAAATCCTATGTGGTCCTGTTCTCGAGTTATTGTGTTCACAAAGCTGGGTGTCTATAATGTCTACAAAGACAATGACGTATGTACATTCTATTTTAGCACCATTTTCTATTGCAGACCACTCCTCTAATTGCATGTTTCACCTATCTAAAACATTAGTCATATGTGTTGATGTTCTTAGTTATAATAAATGACAAACTCTTCCATGAAGGACTGACAGGAGCAACAAATAACCATTTAAATTCACTGATAACTGCGATGGAGAAAAACTTCATCATTCACACAGATGGTAGAGATGTAGTGTGTAAGTGTGTGTGTGGGTAGCTTTGGTGGTTATGGAAGGTTGGATGGGGGTGTTTCTGGCACCCTGAAATATAAATGTGAGAAAATAAATTATAAAAAGCATGGAAAACTCAGAGAGAAACCATGGTGACATGATTGTTTCAGTTCAGTGGCAAAGCCTGTTATCTCACACAGACACATACACCCAGGCATCCCGTGATCCTTTGGCTTGGAGAAAACAACGTTCAGGTTGATGGAGGTTTGTATCAGTGTTAGAAAAATAAATAAATTAAAAAAGAAAAAAGATTTGTTACCTGCTACTTTTTATCTCTCATTTTCTCCCCTTTCTCTCTTTCTGCTATCTCTGGATCTTTTCTTTCTTCTTTGGCTATAAATAGATCAGTGTCTGGCTAGAAGGTAACAAGTGAAAATAATAGTGAACTTAGGAGCCCTCAGACGGGTAGACAGAGACTTCCTCTCTGTCCACCTCTGTTACTACTTTTAAAAAATAATTCAGCCCTACTCCATCATAACCTTATTTTTTTCCCTTTATGATAACACCATTGATAACGCAATTAGTCTGTACCTAAACCTTACTGAGCTGAATAGTGTTTTTGAAAGAGTGGTTCCAAAGAAAGGCATTTAATTCGAGAAGGGCAATGTAAATTTTGAAAGTGGGGGCTTACCTTTGAAGGGCATCTATCTTGTCAGCAGTAATTCCTTTTAACAACTCCTCCAGCAGGTCGGAGCTATCGGGTGGCAGAACAGGTGTTTTGATAGTAGATGTGTGAGTAAACCAACCAATCAGGGCACCAAGGACAAAAAGAGCCACCCCTGCCAGGAAGTATCTACAAAGAAGAGAAGGGAGCAATCACATATTAATGCTAAAGTTATTCCATTATATAAGGAATCAAAGATGCTATTAAGATGTATTAGATATATATTGTATAATGATATCATCAGTATCATCTGGCTTTCGCTAGGAATGTATATATCCTTTTGATCTTGGCCTATCCCTGAGTCTTACTGAAAAAAATCTGTTATATTTACAAAATGTAAATACCTTAATTTCTAAAGACAACCAAAGCTTGCAGCTGCTTAAGGTGTTATCTGATGTTTACAGCCTATCTGATGCATATTTGGTTTTGGCTTCATATATTATTTATTATCCAGATAATTAGTTTACCCTTCTTAATCTATCTAAGACCTAGGTAAAGAACTGCTGTAGAATATCCATACACTAAATTGAGATCTACACCTACATACATGCCAATATAAAGTGGATTTTTTTTTGATTATTTTTTTAAACGCTGAGAATGATTTTTTGTTCATCAATAAACAAATTTAAAAAATCAGTGCTGACTATTTAACAACATTAAACAGCCTGTATTTTGCATATGCCGGACTCGATCAGTCCTGCAACCCAAGTCAGTCCTTTATAACGCAGACTTCTTCTTGCTTTTAATCATATTAACTATATTGCTGAAATTCTTGTTGTAGTACACTTTCTAAGACTTATTCTCTTCTTGATTTAAAAAACACATTTGGATATATGTGTATGGTAATATGTGCTTCTGACATTGAAGATTAGATGAAGAAGTTGGAAACACAATTTGGAGAAAAGTGCATTGCTCACACCCCCCTGTAAGTCCCTAAATGAGTTGAAACAATGGTTTATTTGTACATCCAATTCAGTCTTATTTGGCAGCTTGTTTATTTCAAAACCACCAAACATTTATTACGAACGAAGTAACAACTGAACACTCTAGTCATAAGTACTCCTCATAAACTTGCTGTTGTCTTGAGGAAATACAGATCAATAGAGTCATCTAACTAAGTTGAGAGTCTTAAAAGTAAAACAATGCTTGCACATAATGTAAAGTTTAATATTCAAAAGGCATTCTAGCAGGTACTGTCAATTACAGAACGTCTAAGAACACAGAGACCATTCCCAAACTTTCTCGTAATGGCACTGAGTAGGGTAATATAGATACAGTATGTAATAATTAGACATGAAAGAAGGAGAGAGGAAGAAGTAGATTCAGTGAAACATTCAGATTAGATGATGTTTAGCGTCAGCAGTGAGAGGACAAAGGGCAAGGACTTTTTTAGTTCCACTTTCAATTCAATTTATATGCGGGGAACAAATATTCATTGGTATAGACACGAATGGCAAGAGTCATATAATAAAAACAGATAAATGTCATCAGTGTTGGGTGTAACAGATACCAAAGATGCAATAAGATTACTATAATGACATTACATTTATCAGTAACGCAGTAATGTAACAATGCATTACTCTACTAAAATCAGTAATTACATTATGGTTCCAATTATGCTGTTATTTGCGTTCCAAAGGCTCTTCAGTTTTTTTTGCAGATGATTTCAGTTTGTTTGAATGGACACGGAAACTAAGAAGTGGTTGACACTTTTTTAAGGGTTAGGGAAATGGACAGTGTTTTTTTATGGAGTAATGCAAAGATTGATCTCATAAGTTAGACAAGAGGAAAAAAATGTTTCCTGGACCAGTGTTTTCATTACCTTCTAGCAAATGAAGGCCCTGAATGCCGAATTCTTTGTCCACAAAGATTAAACGATAATAAAACCTGCATGGGTTAAAATTCAACTCACTCCAAAACTGCATTGCTACTCTTTAATTGCTTATTTGTTTTTGTTTTTTTTGTTTTTTTTATCATAATGCTATTGCAAACCTTTGTCAAAGGCAGGCTATAGAGCAACAGTATGTTGTAATAACCGAGAAACGCAATGGCATCCATTGTGAAATTACACCATATTTATTTTATAGTTTCATGGTTCTATTTTCCAGTCTTATTTGTTCCCGTATTTAAAGTACTATATCTTTATTATATATATATATATATATATATATATATATATATTTATTATCGTTATCATCTGTTACATCATTGCAATGCATAAACTGTCAATATGATCTAAGTTCTAAAGTGAAACAAAATTCTACAAAGGTGAGTATGGGCAGGTACAGTGATCCTTGAATTACTTGACTAGGAAACAGTGCAGTCGTCTTTGCCCTTTATGTCCAGGAGCCCTGGTGAAATGGGAGATGTAGTTGGGATCTTCTTGAAGTCGTTCAAATCGTCCATGTGGTGAAACTGATACAGAGGGCTGGATGGGTTCCATCAGTTCAGGGTCAGGGTCAGGACCAGGGTCTGAACACCCTGAAATTATAGCATTGAACACAATTAAAGTCAACATTACAGCATTACTGTCACAGGAGTTTGTGTGTGGAACAATTGTAAAGATGAAGTTAAAAAAAAGTACAACGCTACATAACTTCATAAGTTTAAAAACAATAAACAGCACGAACATAGAAAATGTGTCCCTCTGTGATGGAGCAGTATAATTGTATTCTAATGAAGCCTTGTCTTCATTTATGTTGATCAAGGCGAGAGTAACCCAAGCTGAAAGTATTCATTAAGGTATTTGTTACACTTCATAAACGCATGGCACAACATAGAAGAGCCACCTCCACAGGACAAGACTTGGCTGTCCATCCACATCTAAAGGATAAAGGTCACTCTTTCGAGGATGCCAATGTTCACATTTTGGACAGAGAAGACAGATGGTTTGAAAGAGGAGTGAAAGAAGCCATCTATGTCCACTGTGAATGACCATCTTTGAACAGAGGCGGTGGCTTACGACATCAACTGTCTGCCATCTATAATCCCGTTTTGAGGTCCCTTCCCAGATGCCTTAACGCTCACTCACATCCTGGGCCATCTGACCTCAGGAAATCACATGATAGGGTGGGGCTAGGTTTCACAATGAGCTCACCCGGAACTTTGGCCGATTGTGACCTACACCCGTTTTCACACCTTGGCTCATCTGATTAGGTAGAGGATCATTAGGTGGTCCATTGTACCTCGTGGGGGATACTCCCACAGGGCTTAAATCTGAGACTCTCCACCATTTGACCCTAGAACTGCAGAAGCTTCTCGGATGAGAGGTGAAACATCTTCAAGAAACTCAAAGAAATCCAGACACTTTTCTTTCCAAGCTCCTTAGAGTATTCGTTACATGGATATAATTTCAAACACAACTCAGTTTACAAAACAAATATAAAGAGATCATTTTTACAAGGCACATATATTTAGTGGGGTCTTAATCACAGGGTTGATAGGCCGATGTAAAAATGTAGCTCGTTTTGGTTTGTAAAATTGTTTTATGAGTGTGTAGACTTGTATATAGTTACGAATTACTATTTTAGTTATATTTACATGTTCAAATAATAAAAGTATCAATTAATCAATCAGTCATGAGATTAAAAGGGTTCAATACTTTTGTTAGTTAGTTAGTTAGTTAGTTTTCTCTGCCAAAACCATAACATTGCATCAAACTCAGTTTAGGGAGGTAAATGCTAACATGCTGAACTAATGTCAAATAAATAACCATTGTGAGCATATTAGCACATCATCATGGAATTAATCTCAGGCAATAATAAAGCCAATCATACTGAAAATAATTTGAAACTCAGTCTTTTTTAACCACAGGCAGATTGGATTGGGTTATAACTTTCTAATTCTTTCTAACCTTTTACTGTAATTAGGAGAAAACAGACAAAATAATCAATATTTGGTTTTCAGTCGTTAAACTGATTAGCCTACTTGCTTCAGAAGGCATAGGATAGAAAGCTTTTGCTTATACAGAACTTCAGGCACAACTTAAACAGAGACATTCAAAGCTTAGAAACTCAAGTTTTGCTTTAGGGTACTTATAAGGTTTTGAAACCATTAGCAGATATCTTATCAAGCACAAAGTGTTATAGGGAATTGCAAATGAAATGAAATCAAACCTCACCTGATCTCTGGCAGTCTATATGTTGCATCTGCATGCGGTCCATGCTTGGCCCCGGTTCCTGCAGCTCTTCCTTGTCCAGATCCCAGTCAAGGTCTAGACCTCCAGAGCAGTGCAGAACCTCACCGACCAGCGGACCACCCTGGGCATCACACACCTTCCTATATGCCATTATCTTACCTGGAACACACATGCAAATAATTTAAAATGATTTTATGTTTATGTAATAACACAAGTTTCAAATTTCTAATAAATGTTTCTGATACTATAAAATTGTTTCATGAAGGAAACATTAAAATCCTTGTACAACCCTGGGTGCAAATGTTTCCATGTTATTTGTTATTGAGATCACAGGACTTTCAATTCTTTGCCTTTTCTTATATTTAATATCACTATGAATGTGAGCTATAAATCACTTGCTTCAGCTGAAATAGAGCATAATAGATCATCTTTCCTTAAAAGCATCATCTCCTCTCGTTATCTGAAAGTAAAAATAAAAAGGGAAAAACATATATAATGGGTGCAACAACTTTTAATGACCAAAAAAGTTAGCAGATCCTTAGAGCAGTCCATTTTAGACAATGATAGCATATTGCATATGTTGACATACGCAGTGTCTACTGAGACTTATTTGGAAGTAAGCCAGGCAGTGTGAAATGAAAGTCCACCACCTGGGTCGGATTAAAACTGCCTCATTTGACTTAAGGTAATGGATGTTACATTCGTGTGGGACAAAGAATAAAATTTGATAAATGTGGTTAAAAGCTACTTGGGCTAAGTGACTGACCAGAGCCTCTCAGCACACAATTATGAAGAGTAAAAGCACCACAGGGGGCTGCGATTCATTTATACACATTAAAATGACAGAGAGAAGGCCAGTTACAAGCTGTTAAGGCAAGTTAAGTAGTGAATCTAAGTAGATGTAAGTGTGTGTGTGTATGTGTGTGCAAGTTTGTGTTTGTGCATGCAGAATTTGTCGAGACTGTAGGATAGTATACGTGTTGGTTGTGTTTTGGCCAGTAAAACCAACTCTGGGTTCAATACAGCTCCTTAACAGCATCATTAAATCTCAGTGTGGCTGGTATCACATGCATGCATAGACTGCGTGTCTGTTTGTGTATGTGTCTGTGTTATCTGAGTGAAGATCAGGTTTATAAAATCTCCCAGCTAGTGTCTCAGCATGTCATCAAGTTTAACAGTGCTTTTTATACGCTATTCCATCAAAGTCCACCATGAATGGGCAAATGAACTGCCCAATCAATAACCGCTTGTGGTAAGATAAAAAAAAATAAGAGAGAGGGACAGAGAGAGAGAGAGAGAGTGAGAAAATAAATACAGAACAGCATCAGACTGGCTGTCAAACTTACTGGCCCTTATTCTGTGTGCATTGACCACTTCATACTTGGCAGTTTATTCAATGTTAACTGGTTAAAAAAAAAAAACGAAAGAAGAAAGGACACAAAAAGAAAATCATGTTAACATAAAAGTCAGTGATGCGGGTTTGAAATAGCAAGTAACGTGGTTACGAATAAGTTACAACTATTCTCATTACTACAGTCATTGTTTGTGTAATTGTACTTATCTTAAGCCTTTTTATACTGTAATGTTACTTGTCCTTAAGTATTTATTACACTAGGCCATTTACTTTTAAAATTATTATTAGCAATTGAATGGGCTTACAATTGTGGTTACTTTAACCCCCTTTCAAGAGTTGTTCCAGACAAACATTGGGTGTGGATGTGTCCCAGAAGGGGTTCCCCACTCAGTGTTGCTAAACAATGATGCTGGACCTCTTTCTGTACGCAATTTTATCAAGCTGAAGAGAACAAATTAAAAAGGGGCAGGAAGTCGGAGTCAGGAAAAAAAAGGAAAAAATATGCACAGAACAAACATCAGAAATGTGCCCAGTGTGAGTTAAAACCATGCTAAGGATGCAAGATGCTACTCACAGAGATAAAACCAGATGACGTTTGACCTCATCTTAACAAACATCCCAACAAATAAAATCTTTTGTATTTATTTTTCAAGTTTTACAATGCAATATACAGTATATATACAAGATAAGCCTCTGTGATTGACTGCTATGTTTATCGTCACCAGACATATGACTACATATATATAGTATAACAGTCAGTATTAACAATGCCAATAATAACTACAAGTAAATCAACAAACATATAAAGAACATAGTATATTTTGTGTTTTTTTTCCTTTCTTTGTTTGTGATTGTTTCTTTTTATTAGCAAAGGCAATTATTGCACTAAATACCAAAATAACAAAAGAACACAACAATTGTTGGTTATAATAATGATTGTGATTTTATTGTTTCTAGCTCAGAGGAGCTGTGAATCGATTACAGATCTGAATTGTCCCTGTTTAGACACTGCATCGGTTTCTGTTTTACTGATTACAAAGCCGGATTTAGATAGAGAGGAGACGTGTCAGTGTGACAATTACATGAAGAGTTTTAGAGAAGAGAGAAGACGGATACAGTGAAAATGGTACAAAAGCAGTGGCAGAGATACAAAGAAACATAGTTGAAAACGGGAAGCAAGGAAAGAACAGAGTGTTTATAGATGAATAAGAGAGGGTAAAAAGCAGAGGAAAGAGGTCTGGGAGTTCCTTGGCATCAATCTTCAATGCTCTACCACACTTTCATTACTTCTAGCTCAATGCAGATGAAGGCTCCTCTCAGTAAAATGGAACAAAAGTTCATTTAACTGCTGACCTTCTGTTACAGCCTCACACACACTGCAGTGGCTTTCACTTGATACCTATCACTGCAGGAGTTATAAGATTCTCACTCTTTTTTATCTTTTTTTGTACATGTAATTTAACTTGTTGCATTTTTCGTATCGATTTTTCATGTGACATCCACAGATTTTATATATATATATATATATATATATATATATATATATATATATATATATATATATATATATATATATATAAATATATATATATATATATATATATATATATGTTACTGAAAATGTATGTTAAAAGATGTTCAGTATATCTTAAGTTTCCATATATGTACTTCAGACTGAATTCCATGGACAGAAAAGACAAAAAGTATAAATAAATGGACAAATAACCATCTGTTTTTACTATCTTTCTATTGACTGGGGATATTGACATTAGGAAAAGCAAAAATCTGGATAACTTTACCAGCATCATTGACATCACAAATTGATGTTGATTGATTGTTGCTGTTCATGTCAATTATTGAGTGATTTTCAACTTTTCCTGTACATCTTAATCCAAAGTTGTATTAAACATGGTGTCACTTAATTTAGCATTAAGTTGGCAATTTATTTCACTCTTCCCAGTATTTGTCTTAAAATTAATTATTTGATTTACTGAAGGCTTCTTGATTTCTCCAATCCACACAAAGACACATTGTTTTTTTCTGTTAATTTTATTCTTAGAAATGTGCAATGCTAACCACTGCTGTCTTTAAAGTTCCTGAAAGTTAAAATGAGAAATCCTGACAAACTGTAATACCAATAATTCCTTAAATACGGAATATGCCTGTTAATCAAAAGTAACCCTTGAATTAAACTGACATTCTAATTTAATTTCCAATTATCAAAATTAATCAAAAGTAATTAATGTAATCATGTTTTATTCAATCATCATTATTCCGGTGGAGTTTTAAGTACACAATCAGCAAACTGTTGGTGTCACACCTGAGTAGCAATCCACAAAAATTTCACTTTAAGTCTAAATCAAGATAATTATTGCTCTTCATCCAACACCCACTCCACTCTTTGTCAGTTCGAGTTAGATGCCGTCTCCCAGCTGTAACCAAAACATCACCACACTTTAAAGCTCTTTTTCAATAAATGATGTAGCGAGGGGGCAACTTTTGCCCGTGGGTTTGCCTGAACGCGTCACAGAATTTTTAAGGCTCGTTATGCTTTGAGAAGTAAAACAAAATGTTGCTCTTTGAGCTCACGGCTTCATTTCAAAGTGTAACAACATTTGACAGTGCCAGTGTATTGCCATCTGTATGCCTTTTCTGACTTGATCTTAATTGAGGTGACAGACACATCATTTCAGAGGATGTAGGCATAGCAGCTACATTTCTCTAACAAATTAAAAGCATTTGTGCAGTAAAAAGTTCATATAAAATTCAAAGCCTACAGGAAAAGTGCAGCATTCAACTCTTGACACTAACTTCATACATTTATCATTTATTTATTTGATAATTGTCATTATATCAGACCTTTACATTAAATTGTAGTTTTAGAAACCAACAATAATTTCAGGGATGATCTGCAGTTAAATTTGAGAAAAAAATCCAATTAGAGATTGACATTAAAAAAATGTAACTTAGGAAGGATTATAAGCTATGCTTTTTGCTGAGCAATGACTTGAGTGCAATAGCTATGACACATCAGCATTTAAATGGAAAAACTTCTCAAACTTAGTTCTATTCAATGGAATAGTGCTTAGCTCATTGAGGAAAAATAAATCTCTGAACATTTTGCTGGATATTCCACTTCTGGTGAATTTGATGCAAGTTTGCAATGTCTAGCTGTACATTACTAGCTGTAGACAAGGTTTATTGTTCTGCTTACAACTAGGCTAACTTACTTTAAAGCTGCTGTGACTGACTAGCATTAACAAGTTCCTTGGTTACAGTGTTGTGTATAATATCTAGCACCTCATTTTATCGTTTGTCTTTTCATATTTTAGGAATTTATTTAAAATTTTCACTAGTGCTAGTTTCACTGCTAGTTTCAATTGTGCGTTGTTTATATTATATAATTTACATTGGTGAAGTAGAAGTAGTAGATGTTTTAGTAGATCAATTTTATAGCAACAAATTTTAGGCAAATATGCTAAGACATAAAAAAAAACGTTGAGCAGCCATAGTGAGGGAGAAAACAGTCCAAAACAATTACGTAGTTTGTTCAATGAGTCTTAAATGGCTCTGTTATGTGCAATTACAATTTAAAGTAGGCTTTTTAATAGCAATCAATTTCAGAGTCAAACCAAGAACAAATTCTGCATAGCAAATGAAACGCCTGATGCAAAAGCTACTCTTTGACCTTCAGAGCGAGCGCTCCATAATGAGACAGATCTGTTGCTTTGAAGAGGTGTAGAACAATAGCACTGGTATGCTGGGACAAAGACCCTCATCAAATTGTTCTTCTGATATGAAATACTTGCACAGATATTTGTGTAAGATTACTATTTATATAGCAGGGCAAATGCAGGCTTGAGGAACAAAGTTGTCATTCATCTTTTGTCTTTCAGCTCTAAGCAGATTGACAAGCCATCTGCTGTATCTGCTACCTTTCACTACTATTCGCCTCTCATTCATAAATTACTGCATCACCAGTTTGCTCTAGACACAGCTGAATACACTTAGTGTGATCAGGGCAGAGACAAAGAGTGAGAGAGAAAGAAAGAATATTTTCCCAAACACTTCTCCTCACCAATCATTTCATTTGACACGACCTTGTCAGCTGCCGTACTTACAGAGCAGGAAGTATGCTGTCAATCATGGATTTCCCTCTCCCTGCCACAGAGAAGCACAGACCACAAATTATTCATTTTTTTCACATAAATCATGCATTAAAAAAAAACTCAAAGTTGCCATTCACTGTATACTTTCACATCCACGAATACTGTACAATACACACAAATTTTAAAATAATTTCTACCCTGATGTGTGTCCCAGTAGTGTTCTAGGTTAATGCAAGAAAGGGTAAGACCACTGGGGACAAATAAGAAAAGCAAACAGCAGTGTAATGGAATAATCAAGCATCTCCATTAAGACTCTGTTCACATTCTGTGGTGGTTGGTAGCAAATGAGGTCCTTGCATGAGTGGGAGTGCTAAAATGCAGGCTTATTTGCTAACAGATACATGGGACTGTCTGGTTTAAGTCAGTATTTAGAAAAAAAATAACAATCTTTTTTCTTTTTTTCTTTTTTGGTAGAATGGCATTTTACTTCATGCCATGCATTTACCTTAACTTTGGAAGCATAAGTGAAAGGAGCCTTTAATGTCCCAATGTAAACCTTTTACACTCTAAACTTCTAACAAGGGTTGCATTTGGTTATATTTTCGATTTGCAACATATCATCATTCTAATGGGTCATCTATTATTTATCCATATCATTGTGGATTTCGTACAGTTTTAAGGTTAAAATTCATGTCACAGCTTGCAAAGCAAAATACAGCCACATCCTTACAAACTCCAGATAATATTGCTGATATAATTTTTCACACTTATGTGACTAAAGGTTAAGGGAGAGAATACTGTTAATATAATTTAATCTGACCATGAATTCTACAAAGTGCATCAGTATAATAAGCAATGAATTCAATGTTCAACATTAACCCTCTTCTGCAGAGCATTGGCCTTAGGCAACAGAAATTTTCTTAAGCCAAATGTCTAGTTAATGCTTTTAGAAATGATTAAAACAAAACAGAAATGGTCAAGCAGCATTTGAAGAAAACACTTTTTTGACACTTGTCACAGGAGTACATGGTGTAAGATGAAGGGAAGATTATTTGCCTTAAAAATGTATTAAAATGATATGACATAAACTATAAATAAAACAATGTGTGTGCGTTTGTCTGTGTGTGCGTGCAAGGTCTGTGTAGAGACTGTCCCTTTTAAGTTTTCTTCATTTTGTCTGTTTAGAATTGTGTTTTTTTCTGCCTTCTCAGGGCAACACTGTTTGGCAATGGTGACTTTTTAAGCATACCTACAAATGTGTTTAAATATATTTGCATTTTTATTTACCTCACTGCTTTAAACATTTTGAGTCAAAAATAGGCACGACATTAAGATAGACAACAACGACAGTGAAGAGAAGTAAAGTGGAGAGAACAGTTTGAGAAGACATGAAAAATAGTATTTTAAAAATTGCCTGTCTAGTTGATATAAAGTCATTTACACATAACTAAATCAAATGTGTAAATAATTTTTTCTGACATATTTATGCCATCTGAGTAGACTTGCAGAGCATAAAGCATACAAAACAGGAGTATATTGCTATGCTGTAGTCAGTCTTGCTGTATTTTCAGTGTTTTCTTAAACACACACAAACACACACACACACACACACACACACACACACACACACACATGTGTGTATTTATATCCTTGTGGGGACATCTCATTGACACAATGCTTTCCCTAGCCGCTTACCCTAACCCTAACCATCAAAAATGAATGCCTAACCCTGACCCTGACCCTAAACCTAACCATAACCTAATTGTAACCCTGACACTAAAACCACATTTTGAGTCTCAAAAATGCCTTCAAACTCGTGGGGACCGGGATTTTGGTCCCCACGAGGGCTGATTGTCCCCACAAGTATAGTAAACTACCAATTTTTGGTCCCCATGAAGATGTTAATACCCGTCCACACACACACACACACACACACACACACACACACATACACACAGACACACACACGAGAGTAGCTGAGCTGTACCTTGGACAGAGACCTTTGATGTTACACCTTAAATCTGTTGGAGCAACTCTTCCAATTTTTGAGGTTACAACTCCTAATGGTCCTATTACTACTGTGACCACTTTTGACTGGCCCTTCATGCTACCCAAGCTCAACTTGGAACATGAGTAAGAGATACATATCTAAAGCCATACCGGCTCAGGCAACACCCAACATTGGCACTAAGCAACCAGGATGTATTAATGAGAAGACTACTGGAACAAGGCATATATACATCTCTATGTGGTGAGCTGTCATTATGGGGAGGCCCAGGTCACACCGGGTTTACTGTAGGGTTTTTTATATCACGGACTGTCTTATGTTTTGGTACCATATGTACTAGACTGTATTATACCATATGATTTTCCAGTAGATAACTATACACCTTTTCTTTTAATTTGCAGAGACTTATGAATTCAGAAGTTAGTACCAGCTTCTATCTCGATTTGCCCCCAAGTTGTGGCAAGTGTTGGGGAGATTCTGTAACATTCAAACTGGAAAATACTTTAAGGAATGAAATGACAGTACACCATTATAGATAGCAACAGAAATAGTTAATTACACAATTAGTAAGATGTTTTGCTACTGTTAAAAGACTTTCAGATTCACAGCTATGACAGGATCCAACACCAAAACTGATGTGCTACATATAAATTGCAATATGGGCTTGTTAAAAAAGTCTTGAAACTTGGTTTACATTCGATAGGATCTCTCTAAGATTAAGAAGTGTAACTACTTCTTTTATTTTAGCCAGCTATGCTAGCTTGGTACTACACAAAGTCTAGCCTTCATGTGTCTGTCTTATCTCTGCAGAGTAAAAAAAATCAACATGAAGCATATTGGAATCCATTTAGCAGCACAGCCAAAGGTAGACTTTATTTCTGCATAAAATATATCCTGGGTCTCGCATGCCGGTATCCATCCATAACCACAGCATTAACATCTGCACGGTGCCATGTAGCTGTGAGAGTTTGTTACAGGCTGCAGGGCCATCAGAGAAAAACCTTTATTTTTATAGTGTTCATGAATTAAAGATGGCTTCCCCTGGGGTGTTGGAGGAGAGCAGAGGCTTTATGGATCCCTCACTCTCTCCTCCGCATTAAATCTCCTGAATACCACAGGCCATGTCTCACGATGTTAGACACGGAAAACAATAACAGCCAAACATTCTTATCTGGTAGGGTGTTTTTGTATTTCTTCCTCTCAATACCAGTTTTCTTTTTTGTTTTCTCTCTTGGTTCTCTTGGATGCTGTTATGCTTGCTATATTCCTGACTCTAAAAGTTCAAGCCAGTCCATTAAAAACTGCATTACCCACAAGTCAACAGGTTATGTAGCCCATTACAGCTGAAGGTCAAGTTTTCTTGTTCCGTGGTGGGTGGATTTTGGAAAACAGAACAGTCAGATATTTAATGCAAAAGTACCGCAGGCAACACTGAATAACATTTTACATTTCAGATATTAGCAGTCCATCGCTATGTTTTTTGTGATGATCACAAATGTAAAGACTTAATTTAACAACAAAAAAGAAGCAAATGATAAATATTTTAAATGTATGAATATCTAAAATTTGCCAGCATGGAAATGTGTTTTTGTCAGGTATTAATTTGTTTAAATTGTTAGTATTTTGATAGAGAGTGGGAAAGAAGACTATCGAAAAACAGACTAGTGTAAAGCCCTTGTCCAAATTACAGTTAGGTAATGAGTGCAACATCAATAGAACACTAAGCTTGTCGAGAATGCGATTGAAAATTCTGAAACCAAATGATATTTTAAATGAATTATACTTAAGATCAGAATAAAAATTATTATGTAAATCACATACAGATAGGAAGTAAGTATTTTGACATTTACACATTTTTTTTTTAAATATCAAAAAAAGATCTGACTGAAGGAAACTTTCAACTTTAATTTAATTGGTTTAAAAAGTACTGCATTTAGCATGACTGTAATTAAAGGTTTACAAGGTGCAAACCACTGGTTGCACACAATAACAGTCAAGATGAGACTTTATCAAAACATCTAAAGCGCATTCCTAGTTATGGAAGTCACCTCAAGGTGCTTTATATTGTACGGTAAAGACTTTCCAATATTAGAAAGAAACCCCAACAATCATATTATGGCATGGGAACATATAGCTGCCATTGTAACTGTGTCACTTGTGTGATAAAAGCAGTCAAATCAATAGCATAAACTGAATTGAAAATATATATTAACTTGAAAATAGATATAAACTGAAGTATGCAGGACTACACTCTCTGCTGAGATTCATCCAAATGCTACAAAACTAACTCACAGTGCAAATGTGTAACTGTAACACTTTGCACTGTTTGTTAAACCCTTGAATTAAAGCTAAAAGCTAAAGGTATCCAATTCAATCATATCTTTGCTGTCCAAAACTGCAAAAACTGTGTTGTTGTTCAAATATTTATGGACCTAGCAGTTTATACTATGGTGGACTCAACTGAGTCTCAGAGAGCAGCCCTTACTGCTACTGACTAATTCTTGATTCTTCTTTAACTCTTTTAAGCTAATACAAAGACGAGCACAGACACTACCGATTCCAGAGTTCTAAATGTAACAAACATCTGGCACTTGTGATCGCTGTGGGGAGCACTACAGGAGTGAAATTAAATCAACTGCCTGTAAACACCAGAACAGAACACCAGATGAGTTGTAAAGGGACCAAAACGGGTTCAGTGACTGACACTGGACAACAAACAGCGACAAGGATCTATTGCTCATATACTTGATCTTGCTTTCAGCGTTATATGAGAATATATGAGCAGCAGAAACCTATATTTTGTGGTACATAAAAACATAGAGGCCTTAATTAAAACTTTTTTTTTAACTTTTCATTCCCTTTATACTCTGAATTGTTATTTAGAGACTTTTGAACTCAACTTACCTAATGCACTTATTTCAGCAGCACACTCACATAATGAGAATTCTACAGTCTCTGCTGTATTTTCAGGTGCTCATCACTGGATCCATGCTCAGCAAGAGAAAACATGGGCAGCACTTAAATAGGACACATTTTAGTCCATCTTTGTCTTAAAAATGTAAAACTGGTGACAGTCATCTGAAGTGTCTTCATGAATTACTGACTGTGAATACGCAAAATCCCTAAGGGACTAGTTAGAGTGAAGCTATTAAAACTTTTGTAAATCTAATTAAGCTCTTTGAAGAAGTATTTTATGTCTTGGTTTCAACATAGATTTGACACTTGATGTCTCATATACTACAAATGATGCAATCCAAAAATATAATCCCGACTTTATTCTTGAGACTTTCTATCTGTTGAGCAAATACAGTGAAATTTTGACAACACCAATCATTTCATTGCAATGCAGTCATCTGCTGGCTAATCTTGGTTTTAGGCGTTTATGTTTTTGTTACTTTGATAACTACCACTTATGCAAAATTTGTCATGAATGGCACCGATCTCTCCCAGCTGCACAATTTGGACCTCCCCATCATCAAATAGTTAAAGACTAACTTGAGAACAAAGATGTTGCGCTAGACTACATCTCATCTCTGCAGGTCCTGCCTCACGACCCTAATCTGAAGTTCTAAAAGTATAGTGTTCACACCCAAATGTGTCACAGACGTTTTGGTTGCATGACGCAGTCATTCAGAATATTAGGCACTGTTGTGGCTAAGTGGTGTGCTCTTTTGCCCTCTCTCTCTATTTCTCTCTCACACACACTGCAAAAACTGTTTTTGCCATTAGCCCACTCAGCGTTCAGTCCCTTTATATGGCAAGAGCATACACATACATGCACCTTCACTGGAATAAACACCTCCATGTCCCCATTTTTCCAACCCTTAACACCTTTTCTGTGATCTCTCTCATCCATCCCCTGTTTAATCCCCTCTTTTTCTATGGCCTTCACCGAATGAAATGCAAATAGCCCAGCATAACCTGGGGCGTCATTTATCTAAATTAGAGTGCCAAGTGTGGATCCCCATGGGGCTCCCATATGCTAGCGCAGTTAGCGTCATTAGCTTCATTAGCCTGTGTCAGACCATTAATTACACATCAAGCCTATCAGTTAGCTGTTGCTGAGAGTTCTCATCCACTCTGGACTTCAGTCAGCAGTAAAAGAAGTAAAATAAGCATTTATAGCTAGGAATGCAAGAAAAATACATTTATCTGTATCTTTAAAATGTGGGAATTATTAAAGAAGAAAAGAAAATGTTATAAGTGCACTACTTTCACGTCAAGCTCGCAGATACAGGACAATAGGAATCAGGAACAATCACGATTTAAATGTACTTTGTTCTTTCATATCTAGACTATATCTAAGCTATTGATGAAAAAAGAACTCAAAGTAGGCAACCTGCCATCCAAGTATCATTTGGAGCTTCTTTTATTTAGTTATATAAATATTTAAACTTGTTGTAAAGGTGTAAAATATCGACAGTGTGTGAGTTCTGATATTCTAAAGGGATGTTTGATATTGTGGTGAACAGAATCATTGCATGCTAGATCCAAGAACCACAGCTGAGTGTCTGCTTTGCGTGCCTGATATAGAAGACAAGCTATGGTAGTAAAGGGATGTTTTTTGCCCTGAGGTGAGCCTTTCAGACAGCACTTAAAGTACTTTGAGACTGACAATAGCCCTCTGGCAAAATAACACACAGGTCTATGTCAGTGTGGGCATGTTGCTAGAGGTCAGCAATGAATCAGAAAATTCAATTTAAAGTTTACAGAAAAAAATGGCTTTGATGGTAAAAAAAAATAAAATTAGATGGTAGTCAAACAAACATACCACAATATAGTTTTGGTTTTAGGACACTTTATGACTCCCTAAATCATAATGTGCCAGAGTTTCCGAATACGGTATTCGGAAAGGCACAAATAACGTTGTTTTTTACGAATACTTATTACAAACAAATACTTGGACAACAAACAGCGACAAGGATCTATTGCTCATATACTTGATCTTGCTTTCAGTGTTATATGAGACTATATGAGCAGCAGAAACCTATATTTTGTGGTACATAAAAACATAGAGGCCTTAATTAAAAACTTTTTTTTTTTTTTTTTACTTTTCGTTGTCATTGTTATTTAGAGACTTTTGAACTCAACTTACATAATGCACTTGTTTCAGCAGCACACTCACATAATGAGAATTCTACAGTCTCTGCTGTATTTTCAGGTGCTCATCACTGGATCCATGCTCAGCAAGAGAAAACATGGGCAGCACTTAAATAGGACACATTTTAGTCCATCTTTGTCGTAAAAATGTATGAATACGTAAAATCCCTAAGGGACTAGTTAGAGTGAAGCTATTAAAACTTTTGTAAATCTAATAGCCAGAGGGCTATTTCGAATAAATACTAAAAAAAAATATTTGTATTCGGGAACAAGGACAATCTTTATATCAAAAAGCGGAGTTTCCGTATGAAACTGCAGTGCATGACCGGCTGAGTGACGTGTGAAAGAGGTGACTGACACGGGCTGCTGAGTGAAAAAAGACTGAACTGCATCACTATTTTTGTTGAATCGATTTTTTTGTACCTTAACTGGGTTCCGGACACAGTTTAAAACTTTCGCGAAGATCGGGAGATTATTCCATTGCGCTGCATTATTGACGTCTGCAGTCGGGAGCTCTCATGTTCACTCTGTTTACGTAGCTCTTTTAGCTCGGTAATTTAGACAATAGGCTGTTTACAGAGTAATGTTAACGTTCGGTTAAAAAGGTTAAAACAATGCTTGCGTAGTCACTCACTAACTTAGCTGAAACTCCCCACATGGATTTGAAGAGTGTTGCTGCTGCTGCTGAGCCATCTGGCAATAACATAAATAACAACAGCCAATGGCTATTATTTTCTTTTCTTTTCAATGACATTCCTTGTTACATGTTTATTGCTGGATTTATGGAAAAACATCAACTAATATTGCATATCCATAATTATTATAATGAATAAAATTAAAGAATACTTACACTATAATGTTTGTTAGAAGTGTAAAAAAAAACCCTGGATTTTTATGCCTATTTTGAATTTTACTCGAATATAAATACTTTTCCCTCCTCAACAAATACAAATACAGATACAAATACCGGCTCATCTCTAGTAGCTATACATGTGGGTTTTTTTTTAAGGTGGTCAAAAGTTATTGGAAAAATTAACATATGTTTAAATATAATGATTGCTTGTAATACTTGGGTCATCATTTATTGTGAGTCAGTCAGAGAAGTTAATGTCATCCATCCCAAGATTTTTTTTCTAGAACTGTCTAGGCTTCTTCTTTTAGATGTATCCTGATAAAGCCTTATCTGGCCTTCCACTTCCTGGGTGTATCCAGTTCTTTTCACCTTGTTATAGAATAGAATAGAATAATCCTTTAATTGTCCCACAAGGGGAAATTTGGTATACCCTTACATTCATGAATCCATGTCCTCATTATACACTCTGACAATAATACCTCTTTGCTTGATGTTGTGAAGGGGTTTCTCTGAACCAAGGAAAGAATTCTGTAATCACTCACTTTTGTGGTCTTCCAAGTATTTTAATTTAGCTGAGCTTTTAAGAGTTTACCATATTGTAGATTTGGCCACTTGTAAAGTTTTGGGTATCTCTCCAATTCGGTCTTTTAAGTCTGATGTCATTAGCCGTGCCTGGGCCCAAACTCTGCTGCAGGTCCCAAAATCAGACAATCACAGCAGCATCACTGAGAGTTAAAAACTGTAAATTCTTTCATGTGTAATAAAATGATCAGCGTTGCTGTTCTACCAGGAGTCACAATTAACTTCCATTAACATCCAGGCATCCATGAAAACCAAATTTATGAAATTTAACGGAGTTAGAAGTTAGCAGGAAGTTAGCTCGCTAGTTTCCACTTAAATATAATATACCATGTTCTGACCGAGGATTTTTCCGAAACAAATTAAGACGTACAGCTCTGCTATCACTTCCAACATAAATGAAGACAGAAAACTAAACAGCAGTAACATTTTGTAAGTTTAATGAAGTTTGGCTAGCTGGAATATAATGATGTGCTACGTGATCGCTAGTGACACAGCTATGTTAGCATAATATAAACAGTGAAGCTGGAGGATGAACGCTAACTTTTTTCCACTCGATAAAAGTTAACGTGAGGGTTCCCGAAGGTTAGGGACAAATGTAATTGCATGGCAGGATGCTGTAAATGGACCAAACTTCAGTCAGGAGATCAGCTGAGATAATCCATCCATAATACGAGGTTAGTCATTAATATACTGCTGCATGGGCTGGGCTGTAGTTACATCGTAAGGTTTTAAAAACTAATCTTTAAAATGATTAGCGGTAATAACCGAGAGAGGCTGACAGTGATCACTGACTGTTTTTAGGGGCTTGTTGAGATTAAATCGAACAAGATACAAAGCATTAAAACATGTTAAATACACAACAGCCTTATTAAACGCAGGGTAATTTGGCCCCGGAAGCAAGATTCATCACATCATCACTTAAAGACTGGATAGGTTTATTTGGGTTTTCTAGTCTACCAATGACCTCCTTCACGCTGACATTCTTGTAGACCTCATATTGAGAGTTCCACATGTACAATTACCAAATGCAGGTTCAACACTTGGATTTGACTGCAGATATTTTATTTGCTTAACCTTGGACAAAAGAATGAAGGAACAGGTCTCATCTAGCCATAAATGTTCTTGTAAGTTCAGTTACTTTTGATCCTCTGAAATGGAGGTCTGTGTATAAAAATGGCTTTTATTCCTAAATATTTCAATGCAATATTTTTATTCAATCATTTTAATTAAATTTGAAAGTCAAATTGACTAATCCAGATGTTCCAGAATGCAGATGCTGATGTTTGAAGTTGTAAATTTTAATTCCCATCACATCGCATAAATATGGATTCAGTTTGTAAATCAATAAATTACAACTGCTGTGTCCGCTCTCCTTTACAAGTTATATGTTGGTTTGCCTTGAATCGTTTTTAGGTGATGATTCTAAAAGAGAGATTAAATGTCTTGCAAGTTCTAAGGAATCAACATGGTTTTAATTTAAAAATCAACTAAGTGGCTAACATTCCACAAACTTTTTAATTCTGCAAAGATATGTGAGGAACACCCACATTTTCACAAACAGTGTCATGAGGAAATCAGGAAGACAAATGAGGTTGTTTTGCTCACCCACCCTGTGACTCAGTTATGATGAACTTGTACTTTGTTGAAAGTCACACCTTCTCTCAAACCCTCTGTACACAAAAACACAATTAGCGCTAAATATAGCCTGGATCATGCTGCTGAACAGCTAATGCACATCACTCATTATCACCTGCCACTGTCACAGCATGCTGGCACACATACACACACATAATCAGTGTCACCTTCCCACTCCCTTAAAACTAAGACCATCACATAGCTTGTGTGTTGTCAATGGCAAGTATATACAGATAAAGCAGGTGTAGAACTGGGGTTTTATGGCAATGACTCTCCAAACTGCATGGATATATTCATTTTAGAGCCTTTGTCAAGAGCATAATGCACAGCGCACATATGTGAGTGTGTAGTCTAGGTATTACTGGACTATTATTGTGGGGATCTACATCTGTTTCCATATTCACATTATGCAAGATATCGAACAAAAAAAGCAAATCCCCATAATGCCAATTATTATAGTGAAGACATTATTTAAGGTAATGGTAAGGTCAGACTTCATACATTTTAGTTTTGTTCATTCATGGAGAGAATTAAAAAAAAACATTTCTATGTCATATTTATAAACTTTAATGACCCACTCAATTCATCCATCCATTCGCTTCCGCTTATCCTTTTCAGGGTCGCGGGGGGCGCTGGAGCCTATCCCAGCTGTCATAGGGCGAGAGGCGGGGTACACCCTGGACAGGTCGCCAGTCTGTCGCAGGGCTAACACATAGAGACAGACAACTATTCACACTCACATTCACTCGCACATTCACACCTAGTGGCAATTTGAATTATCCAATTAACCTATCCCCACAAGTTGCATGTCTTTGGACGGTGGGAGGAAGCCGGAGTACCCGGAGGGAACCCACGCAAACACGGGGAGAACATGCAAACTCCACACAGAAAGACCCCGGCCTGATGGTGGAATTGAACTCAGGACCTTCTTGCTGTGCGGCAACAGTGCTAACCCCCGTGCCACCGTGCTGCCCCACTCAATTCAATTCAATTCAATTCAATTTTATTTATATAGCGCCAAATCACAACAAAAGTCGCCTCAAGGCGCTTTATATTGTACAGTAGATAGCACAATATTAAATACAGAGAAAAACCCAACAATCATATCATATGACCCCCTATGAGCAAGCACTTTGGCGACAGTGGGAAGGAAAAACTCCCTTTTAACAGGAAGAAACCTCCGACAGAACCAGGCTCAGGGAGGGGCGGCCATCTGCTGCGACCGGTTGGGGTGAAAGAAGGAAAACAGGATAAAGACATGCTGTGGAAGAGAGACAGAGATTAATAACAGATATGATTAGATGCAGAGAGGTCTATTAACACATAGTGAGTGAGAAGGTGACTGGAAAGGAAAAACTCGATGCATCATGGGAATCCCCGGCAGCCTACGTCTATTGCAGCATAACTAAGGGAGGATTCAGGGTCACCTGGTCCAGCCCTAACTATATGCTTTAGCAAAAAGGAAAGTTTTAAGCCTAATCTTGAAAGTAGAGATAGTGTCTGTCTCCCGAATCCAAACTGGAAGCTGGTTCCACAGAAGAGGGGCCTGAAAACTGAAGGCTCTCCCTCCCATTCTACTTTTAGATACCCTAGGGACAACAAGTAGGCCTGTAGAGTGAGAGCGAAGTGCTCTAATAGGGTGATATGGTGCTACAAGGTCATTAAGATAAGATGGGGCCTGATTATTTAAGACCTTGTAAGTGAGGAGCAGGATTTTGAATTCAATTCTGGATTTAACAGGAAGCCAATGAAGGGAAGCCAAAACAGGAGAAATATGCTCTCTCTTCCTAGTCCCTGTCAGTACTCTTGCTGCAGCATTTTGGATTAGCTGAAGACTTCTCAGCGAGTTTTTAGGACATCCTGATAATAAAGAATTACAGTAGTCCAGCCTGGAAGTAATGAAGGCATGAACTAGTTTTTCAGCATCACTCTGAGACAGGATATTTCTAATTTTAGAGATGTTGCGCAAATGGAAGAAAGCAGTCTTACATATTTGTTTAATATGTGCCTTGAAGGACATGTCCTGGTCAAAAATGACTCCAAGGTTCCTCACAGCATTACTGGAGGCCAAGGTAATGCCATCCAGAGTAAGAATCTGGTTAGATACCATATTTCTAAGATTTTCAGGGCCGAGTACAATAACCTCAGTTTTATCTGAATTAAGAAGCAGAAAGTTAGCGGCCATCCAGGTCTTTATGTCTTTAAGACATTCCTGCAGTTTAACTAATTGGTGTGTGTTACCTGGCTTCATGGATAGATAGAGCTGCGTATCATCTGCATAGCAGTGAAAATTTATGCTATGTCTTCTAATGATGCTGCCTAGGGGAAGCATGTATAATGTAAATAGAATTGGTCCTAGCACTGAACCCTGAGGAACACCATAATAGACCTTAGTGTGTGAAGAGGACTCTTCATTTACTTGAACAAATTGGAGTCTATTAGATAGATATGATACAAACCACTGCAGCGCAGTACCTGTAATACCTACAGCATGTTCCAATTGCTCTAATAGGATATTATGATCAACAGTATCGAACGCTGCACTAAGGTCTAGCAGGACAAGCACAGAGATGAGTCCACTGTCAGAGGCCATAAGAAGATCATTTGTAACCTTCACTAAAGCTGTTTCTGTGCTGTGATGAGCTCTGAAACCTGACTGAAACTCTTCAAATAAGCCATTCCTCTGCAGATGATCTGTTAGCTGTTTGACAACTACTCTTTCAAGGATTTTTGATATGAAAGGAAGGTTGGAGATTGGCCTATAATTAGCTAAGACAGCTGGGTCTAGAGATTGCTTTTTAAGTAAGGGTTTAACTACAGCCACCTTGAAGGCCTGTGGTACATAGCCAATTATTAGAGATAGGTTGATTATATTTAAGATTGAAGAATTAATTAATGGCAGGACTTCTTTAAGCAGTGTTGTAGGAATGGGGTCTAAAAGACATGTTGATGGTTTGGAGGAATTAATTATTGAAGTTAACTCAGAAAGATCGATTGGAGAAAAAGAGTCTAACTTAACATCAATGGTACTAAAAGTAGCTGTAGATAATATTACATCTGTGGGATGATTATTGGTAATTTTTTCTCTAATGATAAAAATTTTATTTCTGAAGAAGTTCATGAAGTCATTACTAGTTAACGTTAAAGGGATGGTTGGCTCAGTAGAGCTCTGACTTTTTGTCAGCCTGGCTACAGTGCTGAAGAGAAACCTGGGGTTGTTCTTATTTTCTTCAATCAGTGACGAATAGTAAGATGTTCTGGCTTTGCGGAGGGCTTTCTTATAAAGCAGCAAACTATTTCTCCAGGCTAAATGATGATCCTCTAAATTTGTGACACGCCATTTCCTCTCCAGCTTACGAGTTATCTGCTTTAGGCTACGTGTTTGAGAATTATACCACGGAGTCAGGGACTTCGGATTTGAGGCCTTAGTTTTCACTGGAGCTACAGTATCCAGAGTCGTACGTAGTGAGGAGGTAAAATTATTAACAAGATAATCGACCTCTGTTGGAGTAGCGTTCAGATAGCTGCCCTGCTCTATGTTGGTACAGGGCATTGAAGATGATAACAGTGGGTGGATTATATTCTTAAACTTAGTTACAGCACTTTCAGAAAGACATCTACTTTGATAAAGTCTACTCTCCATTGCTGTGTAATCAATCATTGTAAATGTAAATGTTATCAGGAAATGATCAGACAGCAGAGGGTTTTCAGGAAACACTGTTAAATGTTCAGTTTCTATGCCATATGTTAAAACAAGATCTAGAGTGTGATTAAAGTGGTGGGTGGGTTCTTTTACATTTTGAGAGAAGCCAATTGAGTCTAATAACAGATTAAATGCAATGTTGAGGCTGTCATTTTTAGCATCTACATGGATGTTAAAATCACCCACAATAATTATTTTATCAGAGCTGAGCACTAAATCAGATAAAAAGTCTGAGAAATCAGAGAGAAACTCTGTGTAAGGCCCAGGTGGACGATAGATGATAACAAGTAAGACTGGTTTCCGGTTTCTCTCTGAAGAGAGATGTGTATTTTTACCTTAATGCCGCATGAAATAATACTGCCCTTCTCTCTCTTTGCCAGTACAGCCATCTAGTTTGAGCCAATGAACTAGATGTTTACATTTGTTCTACATCCTACATGGTGGTCTTCAAGCTTCTTTTATAACAATTTCCTGTCTATACCTCTACTATCAGCTATCCATAAAAATCTAATTAATGATTTTAAGAGTAGCTTAACAGCGGTAAATCTATATACATTTATATATTTTATATATTTATGAAACAAGAACTGGTAAGAGAAACTGCAATTGCAGTCAGCAAAGGATGATAATCAAAATGATATAATGTTTTTCATGCATAAACAACACGAAAGATAAAAGGCACTATCTTATTATTTAGTACAGTCATTTACTAAATAATTTTCATAAGAAATCATTAAAAGGTGATCAGATTGCCTTGGTTGTGTTTTAGCCACCAACATTAAGAACAGTTCCCTGGTAACAAAGACTGGATTCATTTAAATCAAAAATTCAAAAGAGGGTTGTTTGATCGATACAACTAGCAAATCAAACAAATCCAGGAATGGAGCTTTCTGAATTCCTCCAAAATTGCAAAAACCATTGAGCCATTCACTGATGAAGAGTTTGTCAGAGTGTTTGGTGGTCTATGCTGCATTAATATGCTCTGAGAAAAAAGAAGCAATTGAGAATGTGGTCCCCTCCAGGCGAACTGTAACAAGAAGGATCAAGGACATTGCGGGAAATCTGGAGCTTCAGCTGAAAAACAAAGCAGACAGTTCTGACTTTCTCCTTGGTTCTGGATGAGAGCTGTGATGTCTGCAACACAGTCCAGTTACTCATCTTTGTACATTGGATAATAATTGAAATGAATTTGAGATTACAAAGAAGCTGGCAGCAATGCTGTCAGTGGAAGAGACTATGAGAGGGAGTTCGCAGAGGTAACTGCATCCTTGAATAGGCTGGAGCTAAAAATGACAAAATGGGAATGATGATTAAACAGTGATAAAATGTTGTTTATATTCTGCCTATTTTTGATTTTTATTGCATAATTCTAACATCTACTGTACTCTTACAAATGGGAGTTTATTAAGAGATACAATGAATATTGAGCAGAACAGAGTTCAGGTGCAATTGTCCACAACAGTCCCAGTTTCTCATGGGTCCCCTTGGAAAAAATTAATTGCTCACCTCTTTAGAAATATAGGCATCTGTTTTCAAAATAACAAGTGCTTTTAAATAGGCCATAGAGATGAATGTGGATGATTGCCTCTGTGCTACCTCTTAATGTCAGATGGAAAACAGTTAAGAAAAAAAGATGGAATACAAATTCTGTAAGTGATTCACCTATTACCAAATAAGTTTCTTCAGTTCTAAAAACAAAAGATGGAGAGTCCTAGGTATTTGAACGCTAGTGGAGGTTGCCCTCTTTGCAGGTGGTCGTTGACCTACTATTGGTCATGTGGGTCATCGCATGAGCAAAGGTGTGAAAAAAGGCATGGCCATTACTTTAAGGTCTGTTAATAACGTGATAAGGGCCACCTTATCACGTGACCTATTGAGTTCACTTGAGGCTGGCGTGAGGGGGGATTGAAGTGCCAGCGGAGGGTTCTTAAGACTGAATTGTAGGCGGCTGATAGTTTGTGAGCCACCACTGCTGTTCTATGACCTAAGCTGATTTGATGAAGGGCCGGTTGGGATAACCACATGTTTTAAGAGCTTTCTTTACATGTGTGTGAGTTCCTATTCTTTCCCCTCACCCTTAGAGGGAACACTTTCTCCCTGTTATTGGAGGGTCCTGAACACCCCAAATTTGTGTTCCAGAGGGTAGTGTGAGTCAAAGAGTAGTTACAGTCCTGTGTCTATGGATTTCCAGTAAACTTCAATGCTGTGATTTCCATTCTCTTCAATGAGCACAGCACACTCTAGGAATGGTAACCTGTTATCCTTGGTATCCTCCCTGGTAAACTTTGTTTTTATCCATTGACTTGAAGTGGTCAGTGATCAGTGAAGGCTTCTACTTCTCTGGTTTTTGAATTTAACCCAAGTGTCATCCACATATTTGCACCTGTCACTAGGAGCTATCACTCTGAAGGAGCCCAAAGCTTTACTTTCCACTTCCTCCATATACAGTTTGGCTACAATGGTTAACACTGGAGAGTTGATGGCATACTGATACTTACTGTTGTATTTAAAATATGTGGTTGTAAGGCAGTGGTCTAACAGCATGCAAATCGGAATCTGGGTTAAAGCTGGTTCTGTTGTGTAAGTAGCTGTCTTACTGGAGTCATTTTATGACAGTCCCCACAGCCTCTGTTGTAGGTGTTCAGGTTGTAGGTATACATACTTTCATTTTCATCTGGAGTCAGACACCTTGTTAGTAAAGTCAGTGTACATGCATCTTGCAGCCTGCTGTTATGCGCTGGATTGTCACAGGGGCTTCTTTACACAGCCTGCACCTGGGGTCTTGCCTGGTGTGATAGACCCCAGCCTCTGTGGATCTTGTGCTCATGGCTTGCTCTTATGCTGCATGATTAGTGCCTCTGTGCTGTCTTTCAGTCCAGCTTTGTCAAGCCACTGGTAGAACTTCTGGATGTCAGCCACTTCCTCTATCTGCCAGTGATACATACTGCACAGGGGCCTGTCCTTCTATGATGGTTCCTCCTCTTCCTCGGGTTTCTGCTGCCTTAGTTATTCACTGAACACACAGTCGGTTGGGGCCATCTTTCTGATGTCTTCGTGGATGTTTGTTGTCTCATCCTGGACTGTGGTACTGAATCTCACCAGTCCCTGGCCTCTTTCCTTCTGCTTAGCATACAGTCTCAGGGTGCTGGTCTTGGGGTGAAACCCTCCATGCATGGTAAGCAGCTTCCTTGTCTTGATGTCAGCGGCTTCTATTTCCTCCTTTGGCCAGCTTATTATCCTAGCAGGGTATCTGATCACGGGCAGGGCGTAGGTGATGATAGCCTGGATCTTGTTCTTACCGTTCATCTGACTCCTCAGGACTAACCTTACCCTCTGCAGGTACTTGGTGGTTGCAACTTGGTTCCCATTTGACTGTGGGATCCCCAGGTACTTCTGGCTGTCTTCAATGTCTGCAATGTTGCCTTCTGGTAGTTTGATCCCCTCAGTTCTGACTACATTCCCTCTCTTTGTTATCATCTGACTACACTTCTCCAGTCCAAAAGACAATATCATTAATCTATATTCTGGTGGTGTGAATCACTGAATCAATGTCTCTTTCACTCTTGGCATATAGCTTGATGTCATCCATGTACAAGAGGCGGCAGACGATTGCACTTGTGCTATGGGCTTGAAGTTGGCCTCTAGTGTTGTATGCCACATCCTCATTGCGTTCCTGATGAAGGCTTTTAGGGTCCTCTTGATCTTGTACAATTCTAGGCATTCCAGGATCCAGGTGAGGGGCATTGAGTCATAGGCCTTCTTATAATCAATCCAGGCAGTGTACAGGTTGGTCAGCCTTGCCTTGCAGTCTTGGGCGACTGCTTGGTCTACCAGTAGCTGGTGTTTTGCGCCTCTGGTATTCTTGCCAATTCCTTTCTGTGCCCCGCTCATGTATTGATCCATGTGCCCGTTCATTTAAGCTGCTATGATACCTGACAGGAGCTTCCATGTGGTATTGAGGCAGGTTATTGGTCGGTAGTTGGAAGGGACCAGTCCCTTCAGGGGGTCCTTTTGGATCAGGACTGTCTGACCTTTGGGTAGCCATTCCGGGTGTCTCTCATTGACTAGCAGCTGGTTCATTTGTGCTGCCAGATGCTCGTGGAGTGCAGTCAGCTTCTTCAGCCAGTAGAAATCTTCATAATGGAGACCCTGTCTTGGATTTCTGCCACTGTGATGGTTACTGGACCCTGTTCAGGGAGGTTGCCATGGTCTACCCTTAGCTCTACTAGCCAACAGAACCAGCTTTACCCCAGCCACTATGGGTTTCCTCCTTCTTCCAGTATTGCTCCGTACCAGCCTTGGTAGTGCTGTTCTCCTATTGTTCCCCTGCCACTGAGAGTACACCTTGGCTGGTTCTGTGGAGAACAGCTGGTTTATTCTCTCTGTGGCTGGCCAAGGCTTTGAGTCTCTGCTTAGCAGTTTCCAAGGCCTCAGGTATAGACAGCTTGCTGTACTTCTTAGGCACCTTCTTTGTCACACCTTTCTGCAGCTCTGATAGTTGACTAACCTCCCTCCATGCTACCCTAATCTTGGCCTCTAGTCTACTTCTCCGCTGAGGGTCCTTGTGACTGTTCAACTTATAGCCAAGCATATCACTGATCACTGTCTTGGTAATGGTGGCGGTAGGTATTGTCCGTAGTGCTGCATTCACATAATCTAGTAGCTCTTCTGAGGGTACTTCACTTAGTCTTGGTAACCAGCTATGGAGGATCCAGGTTTCAAGCTTTGCCATGATCCTGTCTTTCTGGTCAGTTCATCATCATGTGACATCATCATGCTCTCATACACATTTAACACATTAGTATAGCCAGAGAAATGCTTGTAGATATAGACAAAAATATGTATATAAAGAAAACATAAATCCTTAAAAATAAAAAACAGCTAGCATTTTTTTTCTTCAGCTCTTCCTAAAGCACAATTATTCAACATCTCACATCTTAGTGTAGCCCAAATCCACCTGGCAATGCTTCAGGCTAGGTGGGAGTATGTGAACGGTTGTTGTGTGTGTGTGTGTGTGTGTGTGTGTGTGTGTGTGTGTGTGTGTGTACCTGGCAGAGTTCTCGGCCAGTCTCAGTGAACAGATGGTCCTCCAGCAGGTAATAATGACCCAAGACAAACTCTTAAATTGATTATGCCTTTGTGAGGGCATAGATACAAAGGATCACTGCCATTATGTGTGTGTGGGGGAGAAAGACATGAAAAAGAAAGATAGCAAGTACTCTGAGTATCAGCCCAAATGTATGATTTATTTTTAAAAGCACAAGGAAAAGGGTAAAATGGATTGAGATTCTATTATTGTTAGGATTACAACAGCAGCGGTTGATTAGATTTCTTATGGCAGATATTGCATGACTGGCTGCAAATCAGTATTGATGACTTTCTTATGAAATCTAACCCTGAATAAATTATAATGATAAGTTGCACGGTTTTACTATGACGTTTTTGTCATAAAAATGTGTTATCACTATAACAAAATTATACTACAAAAACTAAAATTAACTACAGTAATATGTGAAGAGAGCAATATCACATTCTAAATAAGTAATAAACACAAACAGTGCTCTTATCAGTCCTTATTTGTCCACCAGCCAAAAGTTTATCTAGAGCAGTGGTTCTTAACCTGGGTTCGATCGAACCCTAGGGGTTCGGTGAGCCGGTCTCAGGAGTTCGGCAGAGCCTCCACCGCAGAGGTCACAGAGGTCCAGACACACCCGAATTATCGTGTAAATTTGTGATGACACGCTCCCTTCTGGCCATCACTGGCTGCAGACTGTCATGCTACACTGCTTGGCCAATCAGGGCTGCGGGGAATGTAGCGCGCGTCAACAGGTGAATGTAGTGGTAGTACTTCGTGTGATTTATTTTAACATTTTAATCCATACTAACTATGTCGGGCAAAAGAAGAAAGTGGTCGGACGAATATGTACAGTATGGATTCACATGTATCACGGAACGTGATGGGAGTGAGCGTCCTATCTGCATGATTTGCAACGCCAAGTTGAGCAACTGTAGTCTCGCACCGGCAAAACTAAAGGAACACTTCTTGAAGCTGCATGGAGACGGGGAATACAAGAACACAACACTTGCTGAGTTCAAGGTGAAGAGAGCCAGATTCGGTGAAAGGCCCACTCTGCCTGCTCTTGGATTTGTAGCCGTTAACAAACCGATCCTCACAGCATCGTACGAAGTTGCTTACCTGATCGCAAAGCAGGGCAAGCCACACACCATTGGTGAAACACTCGTGAAACCAGCTGCGTTAAAGATGGCAAATCTGATTCTCGGAACAGCGGCCGAAGGTCAATTATCCCAAATTCCTCTTTCAAATGACACCGTCAGCGACAGAATAGAAGACATGAGTAAAGACATCTTGGCTCAAGTAGTCGCTGATCTGATTTCAAGCCCGGCAAAATTCAGCCTTCAGCTTGATGAGAGCACAGACGTTGCTAATCTAAGCCAGCTTACTGTTTTTGTGGACTATGTGAAAGATGACATGATAAAAGAAGATTTTTTATTTTGTAAGCCTCTTACAACAACAACTAAGGCAGCCGATGTGAAGAAGTTTGTGGATGACTTCTTCAGAGACAACAATCTTTCATGGGACATGGTTTCTGCAGTTTGTACGGACGGAGCTCCAGTCATGCTAGGAAGAAACTCTGGCTTTGGTGCGCTAGTAAAAGCCGATGCACCACACATCATTGTGACTCATTGTATTTTGCACAGGCATGCATTGGCAACAAAAAACTTTCCTCCAACAATGGCAGAAGTATTAAAAACTGTGGTGGAATGTTTGAACTATGTGCGAAATAGTGCTCTGAGGCACCGCATTTTCAGCGCATTTCAGCTAAGAAAGCCCTGGATTTTTTTATACCATTTGTTACAACATATCTTTGCGAGCAATCCTTTTCGACGATGCTGGACATAAAAACGAAGAAAAGGAACAGACTTTTCTGTGAAAATGACATGAGACTGGCACTTGCCAAGGTGAAGCCACGCATATCTGAACTGGTCTCTCAAAGGCAACAGCAGAAGTCACACTGATTTGCAGGTATGTCATTTCTTGTAAGTTCATGCATTGTGTTGGTTTTGTTCTTTGAACAAGGTGATGTTCATGCACGGATCATTTTGTGCACCAGTAAAAAAACATATCTATGTCTTGAATTTGAAAAAAAAAAAATTCACTAAAGAGGGGTTCGGTGAATGCGCATATGAAACTGGTGGGGTTCGGTGTCTCCAACAAGGTTAAGAACCACTGATCTAGAGTATTTAACTCATGTTGTATCTGTCTGAATTATCACCAAGTAATATGGCTCATGCCTATTTGTCTTGTGTAGCTCTTGCTCTAGCTAATAAATGATTTGGAAATTGATCAAGAACAGTTTTAATTTGTCTGACTAAAAACCTGGTTTACACCAAAAAGGAATATTTCAGTGTAAATGAATCAACCCCCAGCTGTCACATTATATTTCACAATCCTCAAACCAAAAGCAGAGTAGGAAGAGTGACAACAATCTTCCACTCAAACATATTAATCAACCCAAGGTCATTTGAACATCTTACACCCAATCTCTCAACCCTTTACCACATTTGTGTGTATGGAAATTGTGTGTGTATAAGAAATATGTTCAGCAATTAATTGAAACATGCAAACATGCATGGAAATTCAGTATAATAGACAAAAAAGTGTTTTTACAGATCTAATGAGGTTGAAAGTCATATGGTATGACTATATTTACTCTTCATCACAGCCTGATATCTCCCAGGCAAGCTTTCTTGTAATTGTTTTAACTATACTTCAGTAATAGGCTTCTTGAAGGACAAAGGTCTTGTCTGGATGTTGGCTGCTTTTTGTTCAGTTCTCTGTCAAGATGCTTCAATAATGTTGAGGTCTGAGCTCTAGGAAGGCCAGCCTATAACTAACAGTCTTCCCTTATGTTTTTGTTCTATTCCAGTATAATTTTACTAAATTGCCAGTATGTTTGGGATCATCGCCATGTTGAAAAAACAAACCTTTAGAAAGCCTCTACCTTGTTTTACAGATGGCTGTACAATGATTGTTCTCCTCCCCTGACCTCATCTGCACATATTGAATACTACCTGAAACAAATGTTTGAAATTCAGAGTGTTCACTCCATAAGACCTGTTGAACTAAAGAAATGGGGGAAAATATGTCTTTGAGACAGGCTGCTAGTAGCAAAGCGCTTACAGATACAATTTTAAATTGATGGTTTGTTAAGTTTGTCTGTGTAGACAAACTTAACAAACGATCAAAAGGTTAGGTGCCTTTTTTGGATGGCTCCACACTTTTACAAACTGAACTTTTACAATGTCCTTTAAAGAGGTGTATATGGGGGAAATACTAATCATCAAAATTTATATAGGTATAATTTACAGTGCCATTACTCAATCTGTAGTCAAAAAAATGATCTAAACTTCTTTATTTAGAGGATCATTTATAGTTTAGGTTTAAATGTAATTAATACTTCTCCTGTTTCTCTGGCTGTTTCTCTGTCCTCTAAGGTGAGGTCAAGTTTCTTCATGGCTAAAATATAGAATAGAAGCATGCTCACAAGGCACTCGGTACAGAAAATAATTACATCAGCTTCATATCTGAGGCTTATTTCCTTTTGACAACAGAGAGATAGGTCACGATAAAGCAAGGTCTATTCAGTTGACGAGTACAGCCTCTGTATATTCCATTTCAATGAGTCAGATGAAAATTTTGAGGTATTCTACAAATCCCACTATATAGTGGACAATATAGCGGATAATTCAACAGCAATTTCCTCACCCAGCTGATTGGCTGTTTTGGAGCAAAGTCTAACACTTCAGCATTTGCTTGAAAGCTGGATGGAATTATTGTTGCTAAAAACAAGGAAAAACGCAAGAAGATAATTAATAAAAAGAAGAAAAAGGGTATAATAAGGTACAGATGCGATTATAAATATAAAGAAAAAAAAACAGAAATGGCTGAATGTCAAAATCTCAGTCAGCCCTAAGGCAATTGATAATTTAGATATGAATACTCTCCCTTAAGTATTCAGATCAAAATGAGGCATACACACAGCACGCAGAGTGCCCTTCCTCGAGGCCTTATTAGTTGCCATTGGCAGGACAAAATGTGCAGAGGTTTTATTATGGCCAGTGGCTCAAAAAAAGAGGCTCAAGTAATGAATACTGACAAAAAGACAACATTACAAATTAATACTGAATGTAACAAGGTGAAGATCCTGCCTATTTTGAACTTAAAAGGTGATGATAATTTAATTCAAGGGCAGAATTTTTTCCATTGCTGCTACTCATGTACAAAGTTAAAGAAAAATATGACTGTAGCCTTCTTAGTGGCACAGCTGTTTAATGGCAGAAAATTCTTGCAGTTAAAATCAAGGATCCTAGATTTTGAAAATCCTAGGAGACTTTCTTCTGGAGTTATAGCATTCACAGGATTTTTAGAAAACTTGACCTTGACATTGCATCAATGATATTTGAAGGTTTTTGCAGGATTTTTAATAAATACAGTTATGGTATCAATGGTATGATATTTGCCCTCACACAACGTTTTCAGAGAACTTGACTTCTGACCTGGGATAGCAGATTGTTTAGCACTTAGTTTAACATGATGCTAAGCAAAGTAAGTATTTAGCTGTTGATAGTTGTTATAGCACAGCTGCTTAACATCAGCTTATTATTATAGATTAATATTACTATATTATGGTCATTGTGAGCATGTATGCAGGCTGATGTTAGCATACTGTACAGCCTCAGAGCACTTCGGATTTGGTTAAACTGGGATTTCACATTAAAAGAGAAACATGAGCCTTCAATCCACTAAATCCACACTGACTCTGATCTCTGTCCTTGAAAACTGTCTGTCTGTCAGCAGCAGAGAGCTGCTTAGAGGAGTATAGGTGGACAAACTGACTTCATCTGGCTGACTGACAGCACAATTGTACCTGGGAGAAAATACCTTGAATGTAAGCTCAGCATGGCAACAATCAATATTCAATTCTTTTTAAACTGCTGTTCAGATATGGAATTTCACTTGTACTTTGGCTTTAGTTCACAATAATGCACCTCAATTACATCTCTGGCATCCACCACCTTCCTCTGTAGTCAGAGCACCTTAAACACTTAATGTAAGTATGCAAGGTTTGTGTCTTGTTTGGGACTTTATTAGCTTTGTTTGATTAGCTTTCACTTTCTCACTGATTTAGTTAGAAGGGGAAACTAAAAACGTCTTGGTTATATTTAGGCACCAATAAATGAAAGTTAAACCTTTAATTAAACAAAGAAAAATCATTGTTAGGCCATTATTTTTCATATGTTTTTTGTTTATCTCCTTATTGAAATTATCTACATATGTGAACAAACTTTGATAGTAACCACGACCACAGTCGCACATAGTACATGCACCACTATCTACTAAAATGTGTGCACGTGAAACTAAAATTATAGTAGAGTGCAATTCACTTACTCAAAATAAATGAATGAATGAATAAAAAAATGTAGCCTTAATAGTCTGTTAGTAAAACCACACAGCAAACCATGCTATTTGAAAGGGTTGTTTCTATTTATTTATGCTGCAGCATTTTAACAAGAGAGTCTATGGGAATTGCTTGCTTTACAAATCAGTCTCAAGTGGCCATTTGAGGATTTGCCATTTCTGGTACTTGAGAGTTTGCTCTTTTATAACAGATCTAGAAGCTGCTGCTACAACTAGTCATGTCGACTGGTTAATCAGAAAACTAAGTGTTATGGCCTGTGGCCATAAGAAGTCTGTGTGAGCTGCTGTGTTGTGTTCCTTTACTTTGTCTTAAGACTCTCTGCAGGTCCTTCCTCTAATAAAGAACAGTGAGCTGCTGATTGGACCATGGGGCATGTGACTGGGTTCAAAAAGCCGCTCTGACAGCTGCCGGGAGAGATAGAGAAGCGAGCGAGAGTGAGCAGTTTTGACAGCAGACGCGGACCTGACCCTGGTTTCCAAATTCTTGTGCTGCTTTGTATATGTGTAAGTGTGCTCTGTGAGAGCCGCCACTTGTGTGTATAAATTCAGTGCTTATGCGTGCATAGGCTGAAGCTGAAGGGGTGAGCCGCCTTTTCTTTAAACTGTTTTCTCCTGTTTCTGGGCTAGGAAGTGAGAGATAGTTATTGTCATTTGTTTGTTTTGTTTCTTTCTTAGGGTTTAGTTAATTTTCTCTAGCGGGACTTAGTTGGTTTTGTTTATTATTTTGGCCTGGGTTCACCCTGGAGCTATGCTTCCTGACACTAAATAAAATCACCTTTTTCACTCATAACCAGTTTTGGTTGCTTGGTTTGGAAACCAGGGCGGGTATGGAAGAGGATTAGGGCCACCGAAAAAGAAAAAAGTGGTCATGTCTTTTTTTCTTCTTTTCCAGAATTCTGAGACATTCTGACAGAATTCTGACTTTAATCTCAGAATTTGACTTTTTTCTCAGAATTCTGACTTTTTATTTTCTCAGAATTCTGACTTTTTATTTTCTCAGAATTCTGACTTTTTTCTCAGAATTCTGACTTTTTATTTTCTCAGAATTCTGACTTTTTATTTTCTCAGAATTCTGACTTTTTTCTTAGAATTCTGACTTTTTTCTCAGAATTCTGACTTTTTATTTTCTCAGAATTCTGACTTTTTTCTTAGAATTCTGACTTTAATCTCAGAATTCTGGAAAAGAAGAAAAAAAGACGTGCCCACTTTTTTTTTCTTTTTTCAGTGGCCCTAATCCTTTTCCGTAGGGCGGGTACTTGCTTCTCTCTCCTCAAATCTTATGTGCATCTCTACACGCCTAGACTAGGGGTGTAACACTAAGATTGCTATGAATGGGACTGTAAAGCAATGTATATGCAGTGTTAGAAAAATGAGCATTTTTACATGGTCTTGATTTACTCATCACCACTGTTAAATAATTCTTAAATGAGAGGTAGTAGTAAATAAGAGGAGCAGGTGTATCTTGTACGCAAAAAACGACAGAGGACAGCAGCCAGCGCAACAAATTTTGGATCCTTAGCTCTTTGTTAGCGGTGAGTGCAGCGCATGCCGCGTCTGTTGTGAAAGGGCCTTTATGCTGCGCGGTGTAACTCACAGCAATGGTCCTTGGTCAGCCCTGACTTTGTGTTAAAGTAATAATGGTATTTCTGACCACTGGTATAGCTCAACTTTACCCTTTCAACAGCTACAGAAAGTTAAGGGACCTTTGTATGAGCCCTATGGAATATTCATATAGAGATCCTCCAGCTTCAAACTGTATTACCCTTCCAGGACCTGAAGCTGAGTAAAGCACCCCTCCGACAGCCAAACCCATCTGTTCTCTGATTGGATTGTTATATTTAGGATTGACATGACATTGACCAATCAGCTGAAAGGATGAAAAATTAGGTCAAAATTTGTACTCGTAAGTTGAAACTCACACACAGCCAAGGAACTTGAGCGCAGAGTTTAACACGTAGTTTTTTACTTTGTATCTGTAACCAGACCTTAACAAAAACAATTTGTAACTTGCGTAAATATTTTTTACAAACACAAATCTTTTTTACACACACACAAACTCTCATCTATATACACAAACAAAGATATTTTGGTTTACAAGGTTACAAAACTCAGTTCACAACTACACATTTGATTTACAAAATATTTATGACCACAATTTGAGCCCATACTATTGGTGTCTATCCAACATGAAGTTTAAGGTGTGTCTGTGTTGTGTCTTTCTGCTGGGAATGAGGTGAGACATCAGTGTTATTTGTCAACCATTCCTATTGTATCAAATCTTCTTTGCAAAATAATTCACCAGCAAAGATGGCAGCACAAATTTTTGCAAAATAATGGTATCACTTTTGTACAGTGTGAGGAGGTGATGATTGGTCAGCCATCTTTAAATACAGTCTATAATTTATGCATTTAACATAAGAAAAACCCCATGAAAGTATTTAGCTGAACATGTCAAAAAGTAGAGTCTTAAAAAGACTATTTTAAACACTTTTTCCCCATAAAACCAGTCTGCAGCTGTATTACACAACACAATTTTTTTGTCTAACGTGCGTCATAAGTTATTTTTATTATTATTATTACAGGATCAGAAAAAAACAGACGTATGAATCCTTCCACAAGCTCTTTCGTCTAAAATCTGTAACTCAACATTTCTCCAAGACCTGTTTCCCAGGTTCAGAAGCAGGACGTACACTTCAGCAGGACCTAAAACTAATACTAATGAAAATCGCAGACAATGCATCTCATACCACATAGATCCACACTGTTGCCTCGAATCAGTATAAAATGAAGTCTAAGATTCATCATTAAGACCAAAATACAATAGTCTTACCCATTCAAAATTCTGCATAGTAACCCTTTATTTTGTAATGTCAGCTCAACCTGACGGCGTGGCTCTCTCTACACATTTAATTTAAAAAACACTTAATCCAATAATTAACTCAGACATTTCAGGGGTGCAAACAAACAGATATAATGTAAATGGATATGGTTTGTCATTTAAAGTGTTTTCAATAAGTGCCTAAACTAAAAACAGATATTCAAAAACTCTCAATGATCACAAGTTGTACATATATTATTATTTTTCTTCATACAGATTCACTATCTAATCTGGTTATAATCAACTACTAATTATATTCAGAGATGTGAGACCAGAAGAATTTTTACATTAAGGATGTGATGCACTCCTAAAAACAAATATAGACTTCTAATGGTCCAGTACTGTACCCATTTAACATTCCTTCTGAATGGCAGATGACTGTTGAAAACTGTGTTTCATTATACTATACATGATTCCACGAGTCAAAGAAAAAGACATTTAATGTGCATGGGATCCAGGGAGTATCAAACTCTAACTACAATTTTATTTGTCTGACCCAGTTCCCAGACTCGTAAGTTCTGGCATCCACAGACAGCCTACTGAGCTCTTGGGCAGTTGGCTGCTGGTGAGACAGTTCTATCTGGTAATGTGTTGGCTGCAGCACTCTTAACTTGGGCTGGGATCTGTCTCTATAGCCATCTGGACTGCTGGTCCATCTAGTTTTCCCACTTTGATCTCTTCATCTCCATCTGTCTCAGTGACTTAACCCACTGACTGACTTTGCAAACATCCATCTGACTTGCTAGTTTTTAGCTTTCTCATTGAATGATTGCACATTTGTCTTTTTGACTGACTACTCAAATGGGTTATCTGTCTAAATCAGTGGGTCATTGACCATTAAATTGTGACTCTGATTGTGACCCACACTTGAAGAATACGCATTGAAAAATACATAGTCACATCCAAAAATCATCAAATTTGCAAGTGTCTCAAACACACTTTCTCACTTCTTCTTTCAGCGGATGTAAGGATTGGTGCTGATGTGAATAATGATGTGAATTTGACAGTGCGAATATTTTAAATATAATATAATCAAATTTAAATGTGTATTATTCTGTTCATATAACTGAATATAGTCCAATATTCCAAGCACATGCGCTGTCGCCACACAAAAAAAACAAACAAAAAAACCCCACATTATGAACAAACTAAAATATAATACAACTAAAATATTAATTGCATTGTTATATAACAGAGCAATTCTTCCTTTCACACTGTCAGTGTAAGTCTTCACTTTACAGATCTTTTGTGAGTCAGATAATGCAGATGGCATGGAACTGGATGCCAAGTTAGAGAGAGAAAAAAGTCAGAATATGACACAAAGATCTAATATTATTTCATATTACTTTGCAAGCTAGCTTAATGTAGCTTAACAGTTGGTAAACTGTTGGTAAAAAGATTCAAATTCAACTTACTGAGCATGGTAGTATAAATACATTGCCTAGTCTGCTGATTTACCCTATAGGACAACAGACAGTTTTTCAGGGTTTCACAGTGCACCCAACAGTAATCACAACAAAGATTTCGGTTTGTGTCTGCTGGTTATAGTTTACAATTGCAGATACATAACAAAGTACAAAAAGCTAGCCTAATATCAGACAGTGATTATCAGATACATTTTAGTATGCTATCCCTTAGATGCTGATCAGCTGATCATGCTGTTAACTTACTTTTAAAATAGTGTTTTGGCTCCTCCCTCTTTCACAAGGGGTGTGCTCGTCCTTTGTCTATTCTCAAACCATAAATTTTTTGCATGTTAGGAAAATGTGTAAACCACTACACTAACTACTTCAAAATCAGGTTATAACTTCTGTATATGTCTAAGACTTTTGTTTTGAGCCAAGGATGGCTAAAATAAGCTGAAATAAAATATATCTTTTCACACAGATCTCATTAATTCTCCATGGCCTTATTTAACATGGATAAAACCGTTTTATATGTGCTAAATAACAAGAGAATACAGCAAGAGAAAGGCAAAGACAAAAAAGAGGAGACATAAATATGTAAGGGTCAGAGCATTTGTGATGTAGCCTTTACAACAGCAAACACCAGGATATAAAAAAAATAAACCTAACTATGAGTGTGAAAAATGTGGTTTAGACTGAGTTATTAATCACTGAATTAGAAAACCAAATGCATTAAGTGAATTAAATTATAATGACAGAGTTTTATAAAGTATCTTCCTTTATTCCATGCTTTATTGGCTGCTCTAAATAAACTAATAAGTAGTAACAATTAAATAAAATGACGAATCAGTATAGATTTAATATACTTAATTTATTTATCAACAAATTAATAATGTTAAGGAGAATGCAGGTGGTGCTCTGTTTCATATAGCAATATAGCTGTTCTGTAATTTGGATACTTTACTGCACACAGGAATAAGAAAAAAATACTCACTGAAATGTATCTTTTCATTCAGTTCAGTTCAGTTCAGTTCAATTCAATTCAATTCAATTCAATTCAATTCAATTTTATTTATTCAGCACCAAATCACATCAGTCACTTTAAGGCAATTGATATTGTAAGGTAAAGACCCTGCAATTACAGAGAAAAACCCAACAATCAGATGACCCCTATGAGCAAGCACATGGTGACAGTGAGAAGGAAAAACTCCCTTTTAACAGGAAGAAACCTGTGGCAGAACCAGGCTCAGTGAGCCTGCCACAGTTGGGGGTGAGATTCATTCGCTTCATTCAGTGTCAATTTTAGTTATGGTTGCATGTAGACTAATGCATCTAACTCGTAAGTAGCATCCATTTTATGTGTAATGATAGTTTTAGGCCTATGAGTGGAACATTTAATGCGGTTTTCAGTTTGTTCATTACATTATATAAAGAACAGAAATGTATTAAACAAGAATAGTCCCTTCATAAGGTCACCTCATATTATTATTTCCTCTATTTATTTAGGCTTTCATCAGAATTGTTGTGTAAATCACTTTGATCTTATTGCATCACTTCCTGTTTAGAATCACCCATCATCGCACTGGTTTCCAATATGACAAATGAGCACGAGAAATACCTTTAGCCCTTAATCTCTGTCTTTTTATTATAGCAGCAGAAACCCTCTAAAAGCCATTGATTGGACTGTCTACGATTCATCTTGGTAATTGGAAAACTCTTTAATGCTCAAGAGGAGCAATAGCTGGCAAACCACAAAGCTTCTCAGTGTAGAAAACATACATATAGTTGGTTTGAACAGTTTCAAAGTTGCACTGATGCTGAGGTAACCTACTCCAGGTAGTGTAATAAATAATTCAAAAAACGTGTTGTCAAAAGAACCTGTTAAGGTATATATTTCTTTGGAGTTCTCTTTCTGTCCTGCTTAGGATTATAACTACAAGATCCAGTTTTTCTGGCTCTCTTTTGGTCCTCAGAGGCAGTCTGTTCCAGTTTGTGCTCTCAGTCCAAATATGTACAATAAGTTAATTAGTGATTCTAATTAACAGAATTTGGATGGCAGTCTGTCTCTCTATGTTAGTCATGAGATGGACTTTTGACCATGTGGTGTACCTCACTTCTTGCCCAATTATCAGCTGAATAAGGATCCCTCCAACCCTGAGACTGATGGACTAGAGTAACAGAGGCTTACTTTGTGTTCAACGCACATGCTCACTGAAGGTGTAAACTTGAAAGCTAGAATAATGTACAGTATTTTTCAGACCATAAGGTGCACCAGATTGTAAGGCGCACTGTCGATGAACGTGTCTGTTTTCATACAAAAGGCGCACCGGATTATAAGGCGCATTAAGCGAAACAAAACAGTCAGATAAGTCAAACTTTACTCAATTCATTCTTCTTGCTTTCTCCACTTCCGTACCATTGATTCATTAATGTTGAATTCTCTCGCAGCCGCTATATTCCCATGTTATTGCAGTATATTAATGACTAACCTCCTATGTGGATGAATTATCTCAGTTGTTCTCCTGACTGAAGCTTGGTCCGTTTACAGCATCCTGCCATGCGACTGCATTTTTCCCTAACTTTTGGGAACCCTCACGTTAACTTTTATCAAGTGGAAAAAAATTTAGCGTTCATCCTCCAGCTTCAGTGTTTGTTATGCTAACATAGCTGTGCCGCTAGCGATCACCTAGCATGTCATTATATACCAGCTAGTACAACTTCATTAACCCTACGAAAGTCACTGCTGTTAGTTTGCTGTCTTCCTTTATGTTGGAAGTGATAGCAGAGCTGTACATTTTAATTTGTTTCAGAACTCTCTCAGTCAGAACATGGTATATCATGTTTAGGTGGCGAGCTAACTTCCTGCTAACTTCTAACTCTGTTAAATGTAATAAATTCTGTTTTCATGGATGTTAAACTTAATTGTTTCACCTGGTAAAGCAGCAACACTGATCATTTTATTAAAGATGAAAGAATTTATACAGTTTTTAACTCTCAGTGAAAACTCAGTGTTCATTGACTTTGGGACCTGAAGTAGACAGAGTTTTGGACCCAGTTTGCTCCGCAAGGCTCCTGACTACGGTAGCCATAATGCTCCGACAATCCATCAAGCGGTGCTGCTTCATAGCTTACCAAAGTCGTACTAAAACATTTTTGACAGATATTTGAGCGCCGTGTACCACATAAAATCTGTTCGAGGTCAGTAAGTACAACCAGAATTCATATAAAAGGTGCACCTAGTTTTGTATATATATATATATATATATATATATATATATATATATATATATATATATATATATATATATATATATATATTAGGGGTGCAACGATACACAAAATTCACGGTTCGGTTCGGTTCGATACTTTGGTGTCACGGTTCGATATTTTTTCGATACAAAAAAATGTTCATGCCTTTTTAATTAGTCATTTAATAAAATTATAAATATATATTTTAACTCAAAAGTACAGTTTTTAAATTTAATGTTGCTGAAACAACAAAGTAATAAATCTATCTGATCGAGAAATCACTCATCTTTGGAAAAAGAGAGTTTATTACAGCGAAATGGCTCTTTCCAAAATAAAAGCTATACTATAGCTTCTTCTGGGGTATATTCTCAGCAGCATATTAAACATATCAGGTCCCCATAAGGAGAATCATGTGCCAACGGCGGTCTAAATGACTCGGGTAAAGTTTGTAGCATGCGTGCTTGTTGTTTTTGTCTGCTTCCACTTGTCTTCGCACTAGGATGATGTCGGCGTAAATGTGCAGTCATATTCGTTTTGTTCCCACTAGTGCTGTCAGCGTTAATCTCGTTGAAATGATGTTAACGCCACAACACGGCAAATCTCCGTTAACGAGCTACCGCGGATCGCCCCGTGTGTGGGGCTGGACGGCGTCAACACGTTAACAAGCTAACTGCGCTAACGCACTAGTTCCCACCAATGTAAATGAGCATTGCGTGGCACATCCGACATACTGTTTTACTTTTGTCTATGACGCGCTTACCTTCAGGGTCATACTTCACATGAAGACCAAAATAGTTCCAAACGCCAGATCTGAATTAGGGTGGGGGAGGTTCAATTTGCCATGTTGCAATGAGCAACTTCTGTCTCGCTAGCTTGCGCTGCGCTCAGTGCATCTGCGCTCGACAGTGCAGCCTAGGCGGATAAGTCGAACGCAGATCCACTGAGCTCTCAACACAGACAGCATCGTCAGAAGAAAAGTTGATAAAATAAATTAAAAATTTTGTATTGTTCGATACATATGCGTACCGAACCGAAAGCACTGTATCGAACGGTTCAATATCGATACGAGTATTGTTGCACCCCTAATATATACATATATAAAGGATTTTAATGCGGAAAATACAGTAAGCTGGTTTGAGTAGTCTCAGTTTATACAGATCACAACTGAGCATTAAACATATAAATCCAGGAATCTGATCTGGATTGTGTCATGGTAAGGAGAATGCTTTCTTGGAATACTTTAGGTTCTTAAACCAGTTAATTATAATTACCCCTGGTGTAGCTGAGTATAGCTGCTGACCATATAAACCTATTTAAGGTCAGAATTTAACAGCTTCTAAAGGCTACTGCCAGCATGACAATGAACCATGTCACCAAGCATAGGTTGTTTCTAATTGGATTTATAAATGTTACACTGAGTTCAGCTGAGTTTATTGACTTTCCTAGATGCTAAGTCTATATGCAGCTGAAAACAGGAATACTGGTGCATGAATGAAATCTGCAAAAATGACAAGATTTCAACACTGACCCAAATCTTAAAGGAATATAACATCTTGTGAAACTTAGGCTATGAAAGTTGAGTTTGATTTTGAGCACCAAGTGTACATATTCTATTTCTAATGACATAGATGGAATGTGATGAAGTCATATACAAAATACACTACATAACCAAAAGTATTCATTCTTCTATCTTTACATGCATATGAATTAGCATGACATCCCATTCTTAATCCATAGGGTTTATTATGAAGTTGTCCCACCCTTTGCAGCAATAACAACTTTAGCTCTTCCAGGGAAGGCTTTGAACAAGGTTTGGGTGTGTGTTTATAGGAATATTTTACCATTATTCCAGAAGCGCATTTATGAGGTGAGACACTGACGTTGGATAAGAAGGCCTGGCTTGCAGTCTCTGGTCTAATTCATCTCAAAGGTGTTCCACTGGGTAGATCTTAGGACTCTCTTCGGACCAGTTAAGTTTTTCCACACCAAACACGTAGAACACATCCCCACTGTTCTAGAGTCCAGTGGCGCCATACTTTACCCCACTGCATCTGAGATTTTGCAGTAAGTAGGTGATGTAACGCTTGGACGCAGCTGCTCGGCCATGGGAACCCATTCCATGAGGCTGTCTACACTCTGTTGCCACTGACTGCAGACAGTTGGCAATGTCTATGCACTATGAACCTCAGCATGCAGTGACCCGGGTCTGTGCTGTGTGATTTTACATGGCCTCGGGGCTGAGATGCGGTCATTCCTAGTCGCTTCCACTTTGTTATAATATCACTAAGTGTTGCCTGCGTAATATTTAGAAGACAGGAAATTTGTTGCACACGTGGCATCCTATCATGGTACCATGCTAGAATTCACTGAACTACTGATTTCACAAGTGTATAAAGAAACGGTCTGCATGCCTAGATGCTTGATTTTATACACCTGAGTCCATGGATGTGACTGGAGGCCCTGAATTCAAAGATGAGTCAATACTTAGGGGGATATAGTGTATTTTATTTGATGATGGATTCACAAATAGTTTTTGGAGACTGTGTGTCTGTACTTCAAGAGATTAAAAGGAGGAACTTGGCACTCAAGTGGAAAAATATAAAGCAGATCTAAACTTATAAAACTGGTCTTCAAGTATTTCCCTCAGTGTAGATACTGTATAGATTTAAAGGTAGCCTGTGGACTTTATGACTTTCAATGGAGCTATAACAGTCATTGCCAGTGTGTCAGTGTCAAAGAATTTCAATAAAAAAGAGCAGCTCATTTTTATGCAGGGTTAAAGCCTTGTACAACAATAGTATTGTTTCTATTCACCCACTGTGAACGCAGGGCCTGGCTGCTGGCTACTGATCACATGGATCACCACCCTGACTTTACTACCAAGGCCTCACAGCAGCTTTGCCTGTGGGTGCATGTGTGTACATTAACTAAATCAAAATGGGTTTCAACCTTGCTTAACATTAAAAACCCCATGTTCCCATGTTCAACAGATTCATTTTCAGAGGCTTAAGAAGCTCAGCGTCACGTTAAAAACTGTGTCTCAAGTTTGAAATAATAACAAATAATATTCTAAGTAAATGAGCAAAAAAAGAGATAAATTCAGCCTATTGAAACGGATTTATTTGCAGCTGAATGTACACCAATGTTTCAGCACAGTAAGATAAATAGCTAGAAGATGAAGAAGAGTATTGGAAAGTACATTAAGGTGTACACTATGTACCGAGTCTCATGTTTAGCATTTTATATTCATGTATCTCCCTAGAAGATAGAATGTAGCATAAAGTGAATCATGCTGCATTATTTAGCAGACATCATTTCATTATGTCACACTGGGTTAAATATAGGTCACTAATTGTATACATATCAAACCTTGCTCTGTATTTTGAAGGCATAAATAAGGCATAAACAAACGACCAGGGACTTTTCTGTGATAAATGAGTTTTGAATAATGCATGCCGTTACAAGGGAGAGGCTACAACCTTCAGGTTTGCCATCTGGTGTCCCACACAAGATACTAAGCTGGAAACACAGGAGGAGAATTCACTGGCACCTTCATCAGATGGTGATGATATGTGAACTAACTGTTTATATAGAGGATAAATGAAAGAGCAGATATGAGTAGCAACTAAAGAATTTCCTGGATTTGGCGGCATCATGCACCATGTTGAATTTGACACTAAAGATATCCTAATTATGAGCCGTGAATCTGCACATTCAAACATTTAATAATCTATGGCTCATCATAATTAGTAAAAATACTGATCAGTGGAATGGTAAAAGGAGTATTAGTAGTTCAGTATTAGTTGTTAATCAGTGCAAATTTTTCTGCACTTTTGAAAGTTACATACTGCATATGCTAAGGTATTCTTTGCATTGTGGATAATATATTGTTTACTTTTAATTACTAGAAGGGATGACCATTTGAACAATTTATTAATCAGTGTAGTGTGAGAATACCGTGTAATTGCTCTAATGTTGTATTGAATTCCGTCTAGTCACAATTAAAATGATTAAGACCACATAATGAAGTAAAGGGAAGATAAACTGGAGTGTTTTCACTAGAGAGGAGGTGGTATAGATTAGAGGAGTTAATGCATCGCCGTAGTGTGGAATAGTGCAGTTAATGTGAATGACATGTAGTAAAATGTGATTTTTTTTTGTATCCATAAATTTACAAAAGATAAAAAAAAACAGTTCTAGGTGAAGCATTCCACGTGTATTCAAAGCCTAAAAGATATTTTTCTGTCAGGAATTAAAGGCAGTTTTCTACTTTGTCCTCCTAAGTATAAGTGTTTACTGCAATCATCTTTTGCAGTCGCACAGAGCTATTCAGTGCTGTCTGATGACCAAATTATCCAATAATAAAACTTAAAACCATACCCTTTCTTGTCACCTTTGATTTTTCATTTATTTTGCTTTTTGGGACCGTATCATACAGTAATTCAAGCAGGTGGCTTTACTGAGATTCGGTAATGCACTGAAAAAAAGGGATTGGCCAGCTCTTGGATTTATGTAAGCATCTTGCGTGTATTTAACACAAGTGCCTCATGCTTTAAAGTTAAGTGTAACTATATAGTGTAGAAACTACATGATATGCAGAGAGGGTAGATTAAATTGTTCATATCATGTTCGAATGAAGTAAGTCAATAATATAGCAATGTTAAATCTTGCGACACTGCACGAGATTTCAGTCTCGTGCGGTTTGGATCGTGGTTTGAGGAAGGCATCCATCTCAGTCAAGTCAAGCAGCCGCCTCTACTTTTTTTGGTATACCGAACAAAGTAAATTGGGTGGTTGTTACATTAAAAAAGTCTACCTTGTAATTTGAACACAAAAATTTCATGTTTCTATCTTGAACGTAATTAAATCATGTATGATCTGTACGAAACTTAATTTGTTCTTGTTGTGATGACATGATACAATCTAGTAAGAGTGGTTAGTTGCTGGACTCATGAAATTCACAAGATCGCACGAGATTTCAAACTGCAGGAAAATCACTGGAGTTATAAGAGGCAGACAACTACACACACACCACGTGCATGCTATTGCTATTTATTGTGGTTTAACCTGTCAAGGACAAAAATGTACAGAAAAATTCTGCATCAAGCCTTGAAATCATAGCTTTAAACCTGGATTGATGGCATGGTGGTTTAGTGCTGTTGCTTCACAGTAAGAAGCAACAGCACTAACAGTAAAAGGTCCTGGGTTCAAATCCACAATCTGGCTAGATAGTGGTTTCTCTCTGGGTATTCTGGTTTTCCTCCCACAGTTAAAAGTCATGCAGTTATTAGAGTTAATTGGTGATTCCGAATTGCCCATGAATGTGAATGCAAATGGTTGTTTGTCTCTATGTGATAGACTGGTGAGCTGTCCAGGGTGTACCCTGCCTCTTACCCTATCACTTCAGGGTTATGCCCCAGTCCCCCTGCAACTAGAATAAAGATAAAGACCAGACCCTAGACTTTGTTGAACATTATGTAATATGAAGACAACATGTAGTATTTAAGTGACCAAGTAGTACTGGGGTAAAAGTTATTGAATAGTGTTGAAATAAAATGACAAAATTGTGAAGGATTAAAATATTCCAAGAGCTCAACTTACTTCATCTAAACATGTTTCAATCGCGTTTTATGAACACAAAATGCACAGGTTTACTGAATATGAATAAGTTGTTTTGATTTAACTCAGCTGTTTAAGTTTCTGCCAAAGCAAAACATTTGTGTGCAACCAATGTCCACTATTGAATTAAGTAAATCCAACATGGCCTTTTTTTTCAGTGTGCAATGATCCTGCAGATTCAAAGCAAGAAGGCTAACAGAACATGAACACATGCAGTGCTCTGGTTTGACCACCCATTACTGTCTTTATGGCCTAGCTAAATCTGTAACCAATTACCACCATACCGTATTAATGGCCCTTTCTTACCCTTACTCCATGCCATTCAAGTAATAAGCAAACACAATACAATTAATTAAAAATACACACATGACTGACTTCTGTTACAAGCAGGATGTAGACTAGACAGTGTCTCTCCCGTTATCTCTATACCAGAAACCTGACATTTACAAATCTTGTAAATCCACATGGAAAAATGAGGGGTCCTTTTGGATAAGTTCACTACAGCTCATGCACTGGCTGCTGTTTTTGCAAGTCCACAACCAAAACAGATCTGTCAAAGCCTTCTGTATTTTTTGAGAAAAACAGCAGATGTTCTCAACCTAACACCTTGACATGGCATTGATGGGGGAGGAAATGGCATATCTACATGTCCATGAAACAGGACCTTAGCTTTGCCCTCAAATTTCACTTTCAGAAGCAATCTGCTTCCCACAAAAAGGGGTCAAGCCAGACAGAGAAAGATAAATAAATTGCTTTGCTACTGCTAGGCTGTATACTCTCCCTTGTTCCAACCAGGTCATAGAAAGTACTTCTCCGCATGTACGTATGAGAAAGCTATTGAAAGGAGTGCACAAGAGAGAAGAAAAAGAAGAGGAGTTCAGGGGAGTACAAAAGTTTTACAAGAACTGATAATCAAAGGAGGAGAGGTGAGTGGAGGTAGATGAAAGGAAAACGAAGAGAAGAGGAGAAGATCAGAGTAAAGGACAGAGAGAAATAAAGCCAATAAAAGGACTATAAAAGCATGACAAATTCTGGAAAGCAGATTATGATCTGAGGGTAGAGAAGTGGAGTGGAGTGTGATAAAAACTGCCTGCAAGAGAAGTTTTCACTGCTATCTGCTTGCTCTTTTCGTTACTCAATCACATAAAACATTAATTAATTGTTTCATATAAAAATAAAAACAGTAAAGAAAGTACAATATATCTTTGGCAGATATATTGCTTCTATCAAAATATTCATTTTTTTCGAATAATTGTAACAGTCAAAGGCTTTACTTCGGCACTTTCATAAGTACCATTAGTGCATAACCCTTTGCCTCATGATCAACATGGGTAAAGTTCGACATTAGCAAAGAATGTTGCAGCTCATTCTACAGTATGTTCCTTTCTGAAAAAGCCATATTTGCAAACTGAATGAAGACTAGAGGTAGAAATGATGACATTTCGATGCAGAAAAGCCTAGCTGAGAAACACCACAGCGTAGCGGGAGAAGACGACTACTGAGTTTCAATGCCTTGAGATGACAGTGTCACATCTCCCACACAAAATAGCAGTATTGATTATTGTAGAATATGGAGCCCTGGAACCCTGCCTTTCTGCTATACAATACTAGAATGAGCCATGTTGTCTTGTTATATCAGATCAGTGTCAGGTTGCCAGCCCATCACTGTTTTGGAACTTAAAGACAAAGTTTGTAGGTGAAATAAAAAAAATAAATAAAAAAAACATTCATAATTGTTCATTGAAATTATTTGTAACATTAAGACATTGTGTTTTAAGCGGTGCTTCTTAGAAGTAACAAAAAAGTATAAAATTGTAATTTTACTCATTTTTGATCATTTGAAGTAAATATCTGACATTCCCCAACCTTTTTGGGGCACGGACCAGTTTATATCTGACAATATTTTCACGAACTGGCCTTTAAGGTGTTGCAGATAAATCCAACAAAATAAAATCAGTGCCAGTACCAAAGAAGATTTATTCATAACACACCGGAAAAGACCCAGGGAAACCGAGTTAACAATAAAAACGATAAAAAATAGCAATAAAAAACGATAAAAACCCTGAAAACCATAAATTTCACACCTGAGCCTCAACTCTCGCAGCCCAGTACCAAACAACTCACAGACCGGCACAGGGGTTGGGGAGCGCTGGTTTAAGGAACTGAAAACTGGATAATGGTAGTCATATTTACATGTTTTCAGTTAATCCCTTTTACATGCAGTTTGACTTTAAAACTTATCGTAGATAAATTCCTAGGCTGGGGCTCTCTAATCCAAAGTCATATTGTGAAAAGAAGATAGCTGTTTAGTAAACTGCTAACTTATCAACAATCTTATATCTTACAACTTACTAGAATTTTAGGTCTTCCACTCCTAATCTTTTTACCATTTCAAAGCCAACTGCTTGGTATTTTCCTTAAAGGCTTACCTGTCAAGATCCTAGGGTTTTCTGTGTATTAGAGTTCCCAGTTAACATATTTAAGTCTGGATTTCTGTTTCAGTTATACTACTATTTTTGTGTTTGAAGTCGTAATTTTTAATTTCCAGCTGAATTATGAATTCCTGGACTGATGTCTTATCATTCTACTAATGTTTCACCTCAGTTTTTTGTTTATTATTATTAGAGTTCTGGATTGATTTTAGCCTGGTATACCTCGTTACAGAAAGTTGGCTTTACTGTTCTAAAGTCACATGCTATCACATGCTTTATTGACCTTACTCTTATTTAGTTTCAGCTCTTATTTTAAGTTTATTTATTTTTTATTTTCCTCTCTGTCCCCTCTTCCTGTGTTTATACTGTGGTATAAACACACATGTCTGAAAGGACAGGGATTTTGAGCCACTAATTTTCGCTGCTTTTGGTAGAATGCTGTTTATTACTGAAGTGAACTATCTGGGTTCACTCCCAGGTTACCCTTTGATTGTGGCATTTCAGTAATTTGTTCCACTTAATAAATCTGCCCCATAACTTATAAAACTAAATACACCTCATTTTCCTATATTTACCTGCTGGATTTTGATCCAGTGGAACTGTTTTCCACTCCCTTGCCTAAGATTTCTATGTCCAAGGTAAAATTCCTTTCATTTATCACTTGTCCCAGCTGACCCAAAGTAAATATTAATTTACAACAACCATAAAAGCTGCAAAGCAACAACGAACATTACTAATGCCATGGCTAACTGAATTTAGAAAGCTTATATTAAGGTAAGGCAAGGTTTGGACAATAAGCAGATTTTATGAAAGTCATGTAATGTTCAGAGTTCAATTGTATGTTTGACATCCTTTTGCTAAAAATGTAAAACATTTCAACAAGTTATGGCATGAAATGGAAAATGTTATTATAATCTACGAAACAATGAACAATGTGCACTACATTGTCCATTTCGTAGATCATTTTAATGAATAGTCTGATGGTCTGTTGCTATGAATTTTGGAGAATTTTCTCCTATCCTTTCACAGAGCATGGTCCCAGTGTATCCTATGTTAAATAAGGTAAAAAATTAAGCACTTAAGCTCCTTTACTAAACATTTGGAGAATTAAAACAGCTCTTCTTATGGCCACCAAGGAGATGCCTCTGGGTCACTTCAGTTTTACTTTGTGTCTGTCTTGATTATTTTCAGCTGTGTGTTATTCTGCTCTAGTTTCCAATTCCCAGCTAGACCTCAGTGGATAAATAGACATTTTGACAAAGGGAAAATGGTAGTATCATGTTCCCTATGTATGTTCCTGATTATATATCCTGATTATATTTCAAGGTAACGACCCTGAAATAATACAGAGAAGGTTTACAGATGAAGTTTGCAGATGGGTGAAGGATAAGGACATCCCACATAGCAAAATTGGTATGGCCCGGATCTGGCCCACACAATGTGCTTACACATGGCCCACATACCGCAAAGAATGACGGCCCTTTGGTGGCCCAGATCAGGTTTGCCAGAGGTAGTCCACACATGGGCCAGCACAGGACCACTAGTGTGTCTGCAACTGGCCTTGTGCTGGCCCATGTGTGGGTCACATCTGACAAACCAGATCTGGGCCACCAAAGGGCCGTCATTCTTTGCGGTATGTGGGCCATGTGTAAGTTGTGTGCAGCCATGGGACAATTGTAGACGCACTGCTGCCCCTGCGCTGGCCCAGAACAATTTCAGCTCTGGCCCCAGATGTCAGCCTAATGTGTACCTTAATCAAGCCATGTAATAACAACAACCACTAACCTTCCAATCAGTAGTTGACCTCCTGAGCTACAGCCACCCAGTGGTAAAGATGAGTAAACCCTCAATAGGTTTTGCATAAAGTGTACACTCACAAACCTGTCAAACCTGCATTTGAAAGGTGGCTACCATAGCAGTATAGTATTGCAACATGGCATTTGGGTCTTCTAACTAAAATAGGAAAACAGGAACATAAATAGTGCCATCATTGCCAGACCTGGCCCACATCTGGTTGACATACACCCTGCCATGACACCAGTCAGTCAGAAGTGCCAGCTTGATGCCGGATCCAGGGAAGACCTGTTTTCTATGAGCCTGGGCCACATAAACCAAACCACATTCGAGCCAGATATGGCATGCAATCACATAGACAGTGCCATCTATGCCAGGCCTGGCCCATATCTGGATGACATACGTCTTATCATGCCAGAAGTCAGCCAGCTGTGCTGTCTTGATACCAGATCCGGGCCAGAGGTCCTTGCTATTTGGGATAAAGGGATAACGTAACTCTGAATACGTCCAGGAAAGGCAAAAAAAGAAATAATTGTAGACTTCAGAGAGAAAAAAAAATTCAGATGTAAAAATTTTAGAAATGAATGGGAAATGTTTGGAGAGAATCTCAGATTTCTGTTTTTTATGAATACACATAGCAGTGTGTCCTGGCCCACAGGCATGATTACAGTAGTTACAAGGGCATTAGAAAAGACTGGTATTCAGCTACATATGTTCATTTGATAGTTTGCTATGTCGGCTCTCCGTAGAAAGGAAGGTGTTTCAGAGGTTCCCAGGAAATCATTGGATGTCCACTCTCTTATCTAAAAAGACATACACAACTCCTGCTTGATCAGTGTCAGCAACATTATCCTCAAAGGGTCATTTTACCTATGTCATTTTTTATAAAAAACATTTTTTAATCCTAAAGCAAGTGCTTCACTCATGACAGTAAATGCTATAAATGTTATGTTATAAGATGGTGTTGCAGATGGTGGAACCATCTGCTATTATAACTCACCTATCTGATAAGAATACTGACCATCACCTATGTTTATTGTCTCTTAATTAAGAGACAGCTCTGAAATAACTTACATGTAGATCAGTTTTATTGCTTATTGATGAGTATCTCTGTGGTCAATAAGATAGGTGAGCAGTAGTGTATTTGTTTTTTAGGAATTTGCTTCCTAAGTATTATATGGTGACGTTTACAGAAAACTAAACAGAGGTGATCCCCTTATTCCCTCCACACAATTTAAGTGATAAATGGCAGTTCATCAAAACAGCAACATTTCACACCTGGAAATGAGAAAACCAAAACTGCTAATTTAAAGATGTGAAAATGGTGCATAAAATTAAATGAAACTGTTGTGGATTTTCCAAATAGCACCTAATTTATAGAGATTTAAACACCAAAGCAGAGGTATCTGTGCAGCCATCTCTACAAGTGCCCTTCTAGTTCACGATTCCATGCTTTTTACATAGATCTAGTGCAATTTAGCAACTTTTGTTATTTCATTTGTAACAGGTCTTTATGTTGGCCATTTTACTGGAATGCATAAATAGATGTCCAGTGCATGTCTTAATGATAAAATGATTAAAAAATTAAACTTCTTAATTCACAAGTTCAAATTGAAAAATCTGTCTCTAAATAAAATGTATATAGGATAGGCTATTGTCAAAGCGGTAAAAGACTCAGCTTTACAGATGAAAGAATTTCTATGTGTGCTTTTGTAATAGCATTAGTATATATAGATTTTTTGTCAACCTGAATACAACAGTAATGTTGTGAATATGATCTATATCTGTTCTTTGGGAATCAATATATTGCAGACTGATTTTGAAATACACTGAAATCTTAGATTTCCATTATTATAAGACTAGCACACAATTTGGAGGATAGATTTTAAACACTAGCATGCGTTTCTTGCCTCTTATATGGACCTATCTCCCAAGTAATATTCCTCAGCTAATAATGTGAGTATTATAGTGGTGTTAGCAAGTGAGCCTGCCTGTCTCAAGTGAGTAATGAGTAAGAACTTGTCCAGAGGAACCAAAGCCTGCAGCAAATCCTGTCTAATTCTCTGCCCAGCTTGAATCCTATTCCCTCCAGCCTTCACTGGGCCCTCTGGGGGGATCCGGATCAGCATCTAATGAACTGTCTTCAATTACCCTTTCCTCCACTATTTGCCCTCTACAGCTATCTGTAAAACACAATCAAGTGTCTCCGCCTTCCATTTCCTGTGAACCCTCTGGCCCACTGAATGTTTCACTAAAGTTACTATAAGCATATGAAGCCATAGAGAACTGTCCAAGGACTCCATAACACTCTGAAAAGAAGGCAATATTAAGAAGCTTAAACATTAAGATTTCACAGACTCTGATTATTTTCTGTGAAATTTTGTCTGATCTCTCAAATGTCGGGACATGTTTATGATTACTAAAAATTCTAATAATGTGCTTCATGCACAAATAGTAATATTGTTTCATCGTGCATATTGCTGCATTATGCGCCATGAAAGGATTAGAGCAGGGAAACATGATCAGTACTGGGCAACTGTTTGACATAGAATAGAACAGCAAATTAACAGAGAACCACATGTGCTTAATGTGGAAAAGTCTTGTTGGTGAGGTTATCTATACATTTAAAGAACTTAAAATTCTGATTGTAATTCTGTGAAGATTTCAGTTTTCAGTTTTAGAGTTTTATTTTCATTTTAACTCCAGTGGGGACACAAAAAGCAAATCGACATATATCACGTTAACCAATCAAATATACTATGTTGTTGTGCTTGTCAGAGTAGCCAATCTGACTGACCCGTTTGTTGAATCTCCTTTGATATTTTAGGTATTTTTCAATTACACTTTTGGTTTGCAGTGCATTAGATTTCAAAATTTCAAGATGTAAAGAAAGTGTATGCTACCTTTTTTTTTCATTTATTTATCTACTTATTTATTGCAGTAAAGCCATAGTTATGTCCCAGGGGACATTATCTGTGGTCAGCTAACCCTTAACACTCTGGGGAGCTCCAGTCCCATCATGCAGCTGTCCCCTGTAGAGCTTAGATAACTGATGATTTCATAACCTGCCATGTTCCTCCTATAATGTGACAAATCTTAACCCTCCCAGAATTTTGATTAGTTCGTCCACACAGTTTCACACCACTGAAAATGTGACCTTGATTGTCATGGCAGTTAAAAAACAGTTTGCGATTTTATTTCTGCACATTCTGATCTTCCCACAGAGCCTGTCCTTCTTCAAATCCATTTGTTCTCATGGAATGTAATTATTGCTGCATTTCAGAAATCAATTCTCCTCACCTTAGATTAGAAATAACACACATACATAAGCCCTACAACCCCATGATTCATGTCTGATTTAACTTAATATCTTTCACATTACAAATAACTAAAACAAAATAGCTTATAGTTTTTTTTTTTGATCTATTTAGAAAGTGCAAAGAAAATATTTCCGAAAGATGATTACGCGTGCTTTGTGTGTTTTATCACTAATTATCACAGCACTATAAATAATGTTTTTGAGCCACATTCCAAATACCAGAGTTCTTGCACAAATTGGACATTATATAATTAATCCCACTGTTTCCGCATTAGCATGAATGGTGCACAAAGTTTTACCCCTATGATTTTTCTCATTTGCATAGAAATTAAGCTTTGCTCAATTTGACAGCAGTTCAACTCTACCCTTCAACCTGATGCTTTGCCTGTTTAGCATAAGGTATTGCTATTGTTAACGCAAGAGGAAATTAAACATCTCATTTTGGGTTAATTAATTGAATTAGTGTTTGAGGAACATCGGGTTATTAATGTGCTAATTTAACGTGCTTTTTTTCCCCTTTGAGAGCCATAGTAATCCAGACAAATAGAGAGGGGGAGAGAGTGGAGAAGTGAAGTGGAAAACATAGTGTCAACCAAGCAACAATTCAATCAGCTGATCTGACGACTTATCTTTAAATACTTGGTGATGAACTAATTAATGATACAGTCAGGATTGTCAGCAGCTGTGGGCTGTGGGCAGTTTTAATGGAGAGTTGTTTCTTTCCATTCAACAAAAAAAATGACTGTAAAATACAAATACAATACAAAAGTTGTTGTTTTTTTTATTATTGGGTCTCGCACAATAGATTATTCACTCTAAAAGCTAAACACAGATGAGCAAGGCATTACTGGTTTTAGTTGCCATCTTTCCATAGTGCAATAAGTATGATAAGTGGAGCTCATATCTCTCAATGCAGATTCAGTGTGATTAGAGAAGGTTATAGAATATATAGACAAGATTAATGGATCATCTACTTAAACGATATGAATGTTGCTTTCTCTTATTCACACATTCCACCATGCTGCATTCATCTTTTGCTGTCTGTTGAATTTCCCTTCAGTGCATTTTAGTTTTGGTTAATGTGAAGATGTTCATACAGAAGCCTGATTAACCTTGACTGATTACTGATTAGTGTGACTTGCTATCTCTTTGGTAGAAAAAGATGTGCTTATACTTCTATTAAACTCTGTGTATTTGCTTCCTTCCTTTAGAAACTTGATTGCGCATATCCTCAGAAATAAGGTTTTGCCACTACGCATTTCAACACAGTCTACGATGATGGAAAATTGAGATAAGTTCTGAAAAGAAACTGATTTTCAATGCTGGCATTTTTCTACTTTGCCTGAACTTTATCACTGACTTTGTCGTAGGCTGTTCAACTGCTTGCAAAACAAGTCATATGAATTAACTTTTAGGGGTTCACTTAGCACTCTCTGTTAGGTTTATAAGCAGGTTCCTTTATGGCGTGCATTTAACCATAGCAATGCTGGTTACAACCACAACCACATAGCCAGTTTTCAGACTTTAGCTTTGTGTCTTCTGTTGCAGAAACTGTTCTCCAATCACAGTTGCCGGCAGCAGTGCTCGGCGAACCTCCAAGGCCTCTTCTCATCATTGAGCTTGTCTTAATCCTGTGGATTTCATTGTAATGGCGATCAAGCACCTCCCTACAGCTGGTGAGATCCTGTGTTTGCCGATCTGTTTCCCCACATGGTCCCTCAGCAGAGCTCATTTAGCAGCCTGATGCTTTGTAATTAAGAGTAGCACTGGATAACATTACAGGTGCCCAGTTTGTTCCTGCATTCTGTTTTCTATTGGAGAGACTGCTAATGAGTCTATTAGTCTCCTGCGAGGGACGGGGTGTTGTGGGGTAGGGGATAAGGGTACACCAGATGTTTTTTGAAATGGAGTGAAATGTGTGTTTGTATGTATGTAGGCTTGGGTATGCGGAACGGGATATTTGTGTGTGTGTTTGGAGATATGTGTTAGACTGCACATGCCTAGAGAGGGTATCCATCTGAAGTTGGAAAAATGGGACATACATATGGTCCCTTCATGGAGCAACATGTTTTAGGACTGTAGAGACAAACTTTAAAAATGAAGGAATATATACTAGTTAATTTCATCCTGATGATGTGGTAAGTGATTTGTGGCAAGCCTGAAGGAAACCAAATGACCCTGATATGTTATAAAAACAGTTATGGTGTTTGAACGTGCCTGAGAAAATGAGGAACTTAGTTATTTTATGATATCGAATGTTCCGAGTTCGAGTTTTCTTCTTTCTTGTGATATGGGTCTCAACATTTCAGCTAAAACTACATCTATCACTTCAATTTAATTATCACAAGGGATCAGTGCAACAAGCTGAAAACACAACAACTAATAGGTTTTTTTAGGTTTAATATCCTAGCAAACATTGTGCAAAATGTAGATTAAAAAAAAAAACTTTTTATAAATGACAAAGTATTTTTACCTCTTTTTGGTCATCACCACTTGTTAAGATAAATAATGTTATCTCCACAATGTTCCTATTCATGTTGCTAAAAACAGATACTTGGTAGGTATTGGTAGTGTGTTGTGAATTATTAAAATACCTCCAGTAAAAATATTGCCTGTTGTATCTGTGAATAGCAGTGGCAAGAATCAGAATCAGCATTAGAATACTTTATTAATCCTTAAGGAAATTATGTAATTATGCAAGAGGAGCATAACACTAAAAGGGTTATAAAATGGAATAATTATTACCAAAAGTGACATATTATATACTTCAAGTAGTCAAATGATCCATTGTAATATAAAATTCATTATTCATTATTGTGGCTGCAAAATTTGAGCTGTGAAATAAAAATGCCCTGTTTCATTTCAAATCCAAAACAATGAAATTGGGAAGTCAGTGAGTATTTTCTCAGCTACAAATGCCCAACTTTTGGCAGCTCATTTTTCTTGATTTAGCTGCATGCTGAATAAACACAGTATCATCCTTCTATTCCATTTGACTGCATTCATTTTTGAATCTCATTTCAAATCACATTTTAAAAAAGATGCAGAGAAGAACTCCAAATCAGTCCGTAACCTGTGATTTCTCTCAATTAACATCAAGTCTCTAATGTGCAGGCATAAACAGTCAACCTTCTCTGTTATACTAAAACAAAGAACTGAAAAAAAGCATTAAAGCATTATGGGATGTACCTACACTGTGAAAGCCTGCTGTCAGCCCATTGTTGTGATGTGCATTGATTGAAGTGAAAAGCCTGGGCCATTATTCAAACCCATCCAGCACTCAATTAACACTCCATTTGCATTGTGGCAGAGCTCTACAACGGCATTTTGATTAATATGTCTTCTTCTCCGTTGCCAGTCAATCATGAATCATCCTCTCTATCACAGAACACTACTATACTCGCCTGCTGGGAGAAAGAGAAAAGGTACAGCAATATTTGGGATATAGACAAAGCAATCTGACAGAGAAATATGAAAAAAAAATTGAAAAAGGGGCAGAAGAAAAGACCAGCAAAAATGAAAGATGAGAATCTCCAAGGAAAAAGCGTTAAATATGAAAGGGTGAAACAGCATGTGGGGTCAAGTTAGTACTGGGATAGAAAAGTAGACAGGATTGAAAGAAATACTGGACCGGGAAGATGAAGGTTAAGATTATGAAAAAACACAATACGGTTAATGTGGTACTAGATGTAAATACAATAATACCGAGAAACAGGGACCTACTAATACTGTCATAATAACATAGTGATATTCTCAGAAGTGGAATTATATGCAATCAGGCCAATCAGACCAGTCAAACTTTAAAGGTAAAGTTTAAGGGTACCAATGTCAGTGGCTCTTCTGCCCCACCACCAGTCCTGGTGATAGTACTCTGGTCACTATTGTATGGAAAGAACTTTGAGTAGAACTTTTGTCATTTTATTTAAGTTATATCAACTGTCAGTTGTGGCACCTATTCTAATCTGTCAGTGACATAAAATAGAAATTTACATCCGTACTGTAGCCCCATGCTTTTAATAATAAATACATCTCAGTTAAATCTATTTGAAAACATCTCAAAGGCACAGCTCAGTCATATTTATGGTCAGAAACCTATGAAATTCCTGTCAGAATCTGCCCCCATTATGTAAATCGTTTAATGCGAACAAAACGAAACACAAATAAAAAATGTCACAAAAACACTAAACACATGTCTAGATGTTCAGTTAGCGAGCAGTCGACCATGTGAAAATTGACTTGAGCATACCGCTAACAGTACGAGAGCTTTTGGAAAATGAAGACAGAACGCAGCCGAGATGGCAGTGACAGAGATAAGGGATAGAGATGCATGAATGAAGGAATGATGAAGGATAAAGATTAATGGCTTGGAGGGAGATGTATGGGGAGGAGGTGGGTGGTGAAATGAGGAAAGGGACGGCGCTACAAAAGAACAAGCAAGTGAAAAACTCTCTCTTACACAATGAAAGTTTTTGCAATAATAAATAATAAACAATAGTGTTTTAAGAAGATAATATTTTGCGCTAAAGAGAGAAAAGGGAACATGGACATTGTAGCCTGTAAATTTCTCTTACCATTATAAAAAAAAAATGGTAAGAACTACACTGTCAAACACAAGCATTCTGTTCCAATGATTTGGATTAAAGAACATTAACACATAAGAAGCTTCACTTCTGCTGCTTATATTACCGCAATAATGCAGTATCTATCATATTCCTGCATTGGTGTGTTTTCCATTTTAGTCTTTTCACTCATTCCAAAGTCTAGGGAGAGTTGAACTGGTAAAGATGTTCTCGCTTTTTAACTTTCACTCCTGCTGCTCTTCAAATCTCATTCTCAGCCAGTATTGAAGGACGATCTCTGATATCCACTCTACACCAGACTGTCTACTATATTAGTGTGAAGCCACGCCCTTGCATGACTTCCTTGTGTTTTTGTAAACCTTCCAGTTTAACCCTTGTGCTTCACTGTTTCCCAGTGTTCCCTGTCAGACTGAAGAGTACCTCCCACTCCCTCTGCCATTATCAGCTCACCTGTTTGCCAGATTAAATTGGACCACTTGCCCACCTTCTCTAATAAATGTGTTTCCAGTTGATACTTTGGCTGAGCCAAGGTAGCTAGGAAGAGTGTGGTTAGATCCCAACGGGAAGGGAAGGTGAATTGTGATTAAAGAGTGTCTCTATTGTAGTCGGGCTGGGCATTTTTGCCTCATGCTCTGTGCAGCCAAAAAGCCAAAATCGAGGCTGATTGATTCCCGAGGAGCCGCCCACCAATATTCCTACATTTACTGGTGGGCGGCTCCTCGGGAATCAATCAGCCTCGATTAATGTTGCCAGTTACCCTATGTTGTAATCATCACACTTCGCCTCTCCAAGTATCAGTTAACTCTGTGGCGGAATAAAACCTAGATCCTAATCTAACTCAACAACTTTATATTCCAGCAAAACCCATTGATATGACTTTCATAGTCTCAGGACTGCAGGGACAGATCCTGGCTAGAATCACTCAATAGACAGAGCCTGTCCACCTTGTTGTCTCTGGCAAGCATTGTTAGTACTTTGTGTACTCTATTTTCTATCTGACAAACACTAGTTATCCCAGGCTTTCCATGGTTAGACAAACATAATCAATAATTATTGGACTGAAAGAAAGAGTGGAAATTTGGAGTGTATTTTGCCTCTCTCACTGTTGAAGGTCAGCCATTTCCCAGGCCAAACAAGCGTCTGCTAATACTAACTCACTCCTCATTTTCCAAAGAATATCACTCTCTACGGGAGGTGTTCAGGAAGAACAAGGCCCTCTCTCTACTTCTGCATTGACCTTATGACTGTTCCATCAACCTTACCGGTGCCCTGTTTGCCCAGCAGTAGAAATTATCTCAGCTATACAAATTTTTACTGCTGATTCATCTGCTACTACATCAATTGTCTCCATTAAAAAAAAAAAACTAGTGTCCTTCTCCTGCTCTAAAGAAGCAGACTCTGCCTTTCACCTGCTCAGACAATAGTCCACTACACCTGTCATAGGACCCACAGCAGTTCATAGTGGAGATGGATGCTTCAAACTCCAAAGTTGGCACGGTCCTTTCCCAGCGCTCAGGCCCATTAAAGGTAAGCTCTGCCCATGTGTGTTCTTTTCCATACATCTAATATCTGCCCAATGTTAAAGTGCACAATAGACCAGAACTGCCAGCTAGCGGACTCCAACCCCTCACTGCAATCAACGTCAGAAAGTCGTATTATCTTCCAAATATATTTTGCTGAAATCCCTGTTCAGAATTCTATATCCTAGGTACACTGGGCCATATGAGATTGAGGCAATCATCAGTGAGTCAACTGTCATCTGCAGAAGCTCCAAACATCTCTCAGGATTCACAGACAAAAAGAGATTTAAGGGTTAAGACTCGCTTAACCACTTTAATCACTTTAAAATATATATTTAACATTTCGCTATCAAGTTGTTGGTAACAAAATTCAAAGGTGATGTAGACGATCGGATTGGAAAATTAATTTACTTGTGGCTTTTAATATAAGCCAATATGTACTGCAGGCCACCTGATTTTTAGCTCAAATCAGAGGCAGTTTAATTTTCTTTAGAATGATGACATTACATGGTACTGCAAAGCTTAAACAAGCACTAGAGTAATCCGTATCTATTTCACACTAGTTCAGTTCTTCATCTAATCATGCCCCAGCACCCCATGATGAGAAATTCATCTGTGTAAGAAAACAGACTTATATGTCAAGCTCAATGGTGGGGAGAGTATATGCCTGACAACAAATTAATGAAAATGTCACTTGATTTCTTCCCTCATCTCTTTGCTTCCTAAATGCTCCAGTGAGCATAATAAAATGGCCACCAGGATGTTCCAACTCTTCTTCTTAACAGCCCCAATTCACACCTTCTGCAGTGACCTCTAAGCATGCATCCAACTGGCATCCCTGGTTGCATACATGCATGCATATCTGCATTTGAACCAGGGATGCCAGTTTGATTAAAAGAATACAGTCTATGTAAGTTTTCAATGATATTTCACTTTTTATTGACATAACAGATCCATGACCCCATGAAGCCAGGGACTACAGGTTAATGGAAGCCATGACAGCCAAAGCCATTCCATCAGCATTGGTAGTCTGCCGAAAAGGTCAACTTCTAGTCTGCACACTCAACCAAACAGAAATGTCAAAGTAGGAGAGTGGAAAGTAAGGGAATGCCTTTTTCTGGAAATATGGTGAAGGCATATAACATATCTGTGCTGATCTGAAGTCAAATTATTATATGGATTACATTTTTAGAAATCACGCAAATAGAAAATAGTGGGAGCAAAGACCTCAGTTGGAAAGTCATGGCTCCAAACCTTTTCTGTTTGGAGAGGAAAATGGAATGGAAATGCCACTTAACCACTATAATCTGTCACTGGAAGGCTGTTAATTCCCTCTGTTTTGTGCAAAGGCTTCTGGTATGGGAACAAAATTACTCAGTTTCCTGCTGATGTTTCCAGGTGAGAAAAGCTGAGCTACACAAAACTCCCTAGACTCCAACTTTGACTTGACCTGGTACCACTGCTCAGTCCCCTTAGTCGCTATTTAAAACAGGGCCTTTAGATGTTCATGGCTAATCCATTAAGGAACAGGCACCAAGCAGTATCAGGTGACTGTAAGGAAAAATTGTTTCTCACACATCTGAGGCACAAGCTTGCCTCAGATGTGTGGGGTTTTCTAAATACCTGTGTTATTATGGATAAAAACCTGTTTTACCTATGTGAACTGATTAGTTTTTTCGCCTCTTGTTAGTAGTTCCCTCCTTTTTTGAAACTTTACGAAGATCCATTGCTCTGAAGTCAGTTCGGTTTAATTCAATTTTTTTTTTCATATATCACCAAATTACAACGACAGTCACCTTGAGGCACTTTATATTGTAAGGTAAAGACCCTACAATAATGCAGAGAGACCCCAAGAATCAGATGACCTAGGAGCAACCACCTGGGGACAGTGGAAAGAAAAAATCTCCCCTTTATCTTTATTTAGAAGCAGGAAATTACAGGTCACTCAGGTTTTTATGTATTTAAGACATTCCTTCCTTTTAAGTAATTGGTGTGTATGTAGTTTTGCTTCATGGATAGATAAAGTTCGGTATCATCTGCACAGTATCAGATCAGGTAGGTTTTTTTCAATGACTCTTTGAAGAATTTTTCAGTTAAAAAGAAGGTCAGCTATAATTAGCTAATTACCATGACTAGAAATCCAGTAACCTAACCTAACTACATTGAACAAATGATGGCTTTTTAAGTAATGGTTTAATTACTGTTACCTTGAAGGCCTGTGGTAGGCCCATTAATAGACTTAAAGTGATCATATTTAAGATTGAAATATTCATTAATGGTATGACTTCTTGGAGAAGTCTTGTAGGAAAAGAATCTAATAGACACGTTGGTGGCTTGGAAGACGTGATTACTGAAGTTAACTCAGAGAGATCAATCGGAGAGATAGTTTAAATAAATAGTTTAAATAAATAACAATAGTATTGAAAGCAGGTGTACTTAACGATACATCTGCAAGATGGTTATGAGTATTTTTTCTCTAATGTTTCTCTAATGTTATTGTTGTTTGTGAAGAAATTAATCAAGTCATTACTAGATAAATGTAGGAATGGGAATTGATAAGAATTTAGCGATTCTGATTCTATTCTCGATTCACTTGTCAATCCAACTCTTTATCGATTACTGATTCTCATTGGGTTCTCAATGGCTCTCCTTTCGCTACGCCCCAATCGCTAAGCAGCATATTAAAGACATTACATTCGTGCAAATCAGTTGCATGTTGTGTGGTCAAATGTTTGTCCATGTTTGAGGTATTTCCTCTCTTTGTTGTCAGTGTATTATGCATTTTACACAGAACACTTTTCTCGAAAGTAATTCATTATGTTACTTCATTATTCCCAAGATAAAGTAATTCATTACATTACTCACTACATTACTTTTGTGTTTCTTCATAAAAGGGCCTGAAACGTATTGTCTCATAATTATCATTTAACAATATAAACCTATAGGCTATAGTCTCACACACCAACACAAGTCCCCATCTCAATTTCGACTCACATACAATCTTTCTTTTAGTGTTTTTTGCATGAACACAAAGCTGACAACACAAAGCAAGGTTTCAAATCAGTCAGAAGTGACTTCAAGGCAAACTCCACAGTGGTTCTACTTTAGAAACATGAACAGGCAGAAACGGAGGCTTCAAGCTTGAGTGCTCATCACTGCCTTTGTTACCTGTTGAAGTTCAGGCTTTGAATTTTTTTATTCTTACTCAGGGACCATCTCTTTGGTTTGCTGGTACAGTGAGTTTGGATAGTAGTCACTGTACACATATACCTTATTACAAATGTCTAAACACATGCTGGGCCTGAGGGTGTTGAGCTGGGGTTGGCATGCACTCGGCTTTTGCATCAGTCTCTAAAGGGATGATGTTTTGGGAGCATGACAGGAGAAGAGAAGCTGCAGAGAGATGTGACTGCAAGACTGCAACTCTGCTTCCTGGTCCCAACTCTGAAGCATCAATTCAGTTTTAGATGTGAACTGCATTCTGGGATTTACATAAATCCCCTGCGCTATTAACAACAATTAAACAAGTGAGTAAAATAAGAAACACAAACACAAAAACATATGTACAGGCACTCCCAGTAATGTGGGTTTAAGTGTGCTGATGGTCTTCCGTGTTGCTTTCACTGTATTTTAGCAGATAAGAAAGTAAGAGCTCCATTATGATCCTGTGCTAGTTATACAGGACTTCGCTGTACCAGGACAGGGCAGTGAAACTGAGATTGTAGTATGAATTGAAAGCCTTCTAGCTCAGAAAGAAAATAAAGAAACTACATTTAATTGAACATTCCTGCAGTAAAGATTATTCTTTATGTAAGTATTACACATCCTCAATATCTCTTTTCACTCCACTACACTTAAGGTCTTTCCACAGTCTTTCAAACAATATCACTGCCCATTTCCTACATTTTTTCCATCATGAAAATTTCATCAATCCATTGTATCCATTGTTATCTCAAGCATGCACTTGGTGAAAGACCCAAAATGCTAGATATAGATGCTAGATATTGCAACTGTGATTGACAAAAGATAAATGGTCACGCAATTGGATGGTTATATGCAGTCCTAATCACACCAGTTTAGCCCGAGTAATGTCACTCCAAGTTCATCTTATGCTTGCATACGATCCTTGGAGCACGTTTACACACTGAGCTCTAATTTTTCAATGTGTATGGGTTGCCTTCAATAGAAGTTCCTCAACATCTGAAATGGACACCATGAGACTTTAGGCAAATATTTTTTTGTGTTAGGACAGGATGAGTTGGGATTCAGATTCTCAGTATACAACAGTAAATGTAATACACACACACACACACACACACACACACACACACACACACACACACACACACACACACACACACACACACACATTACCTCCCCACCCCCACCCCCAAATAAAGCTCAGGCTTTCAACCTGAAGCAAAGCCTGCGAGTCTCTTAGCAGCTTGCAGAATCTGTGAAATACTGCCCTTTGATCCTTAATAATGTTCTTTTAGAGCATTTGTCTAACACACCTCTGTCTCTGAGGATAATGGATTTACCAATAGGCCACTTTACACTAGAGGCAGGTATGGATCTCCCTCTTAGAAAGTGATTTCTCTTGCAATCAGAACATTTAATCAGAGTTCAAGAAGCCACAGAGACCGTGTTCTGATTCTTTTAATTGCTTTTAGATCTTGGATACACAGTTCCCTCTTCTCATTGGAAATTTCTATTTTGAAACAATTTCATTTTTTTTTTCCTTCCACTTTCTCAGTTTTCATTCTTTGTAGAGCAGCAAGGTCTGTTCAGTGCAACAATTAAATTGCAAGCATTAATCATTTCAGAGTCATTATCAGGATTTTAAAGGTGAAAAACCAAACAAATTGTTTTTCATTTGGTCTGAACTTAATAGGATTGTTTTCTTGTAATTTGCAGCCTTGGAGCATTTACACAAACAATTAAAGGTAAATTGGTAACTCAGCTTATCTGTTCCCAGTTTACATAATATTAAATCTTTAATGAAGAATCGCCTCGATATCTTGAGGTGCCACTCAATTAATCATGATTAATTAGATATATTGATTAACAATCAGTTTGCTAAGTATATTTATCTGAAGTGAAATAAATCTCACTATAATTTGTTAAATAATATATTTTATAGAACTTATTAGGCCAGCCAAACAAAATTGATATCATCATTATTTTACTACATACTTCATACTTAAAATGTGGGCTCACTTCTCTGGATTAATGTTCCCACTTTGTAACTTTACTGGTCAAAAGCGCTATACAAATACAGGCCATTTACCAGGCCAACATCACCATGATTGACACAAGGCAGGATGGATCAGTATTTTTTTTTTTTTTGTTTACACCAAATTTTGAGCTTACCATCTAAATGCTGAAGCAGAAATTGAGAGTCATTATAGCAGGTGACATTTTTCCTGTCAAATATTGTCCATATTGATGAACCTGTAAAAAATTGTGGCCTCTAATGTGTGGTTTTACGCAGCTCTAGCCCAACTACTTCAAGGTTTGACGTCTTGCGCACTGAGAGATTATCTTCTGCTTTGTACACTGGATATCTTTTTTGGGTACAATTTTCTGCAAATACTAATGTGTTGTGTTGTGTGGGAAAATCCCAGTAGACCAAATGGAAATTCCAGCTTTTGAAATACTAATACCAGCCCATTTGACATCAACAATCATGGCACAGTCAGTGCCACTTAAATAGACTTTCTTCGCCATTCTGATGCTCAATTTGAACTTTATCAAGGTGTTCCTTAACTTAGCATATTTTTTTCCCTTCAGCAGTGTAAGCACAAACACAAGAAACACACTTATTTTAAATAATACAAAAGAATTTTAAAACATGTTTAAAGAATAATAATTTAGTCATAAAGCTTTGATGAACCATTATTATAAGCAAAGGCACTTAGAATCAGATTAGCCCCCTGTGTATCAATGATTAAAAATTGTATTCTGTCATGTGTAAACAAGGAATTTATGCTTTTTTTTATACTACCTGCATTAAGATGAGTAGTGGCAGCTGTCTGTAGATTCCCCATCACCTGTTGACTGCCTATCAGTTTGCTCCATATGTATGGAGCAAAAGGTGCTCCATACATATTGATTCAAATTACTGATGGAAGCAAATCAGTAACACACACAGATCCACTGTTGACATCTTGACAGATCAAAAGAATATTCTTAAACCATAATCTGTTCTTTTACTAGTCTCTGTCACCGTTTGTGTGGAAAATTGCAATGTCAGAAACGGCCAAACATGCTAAAAATGACACTGAATAGGTCAGATTTGGTCACTCTGTTGCCAGATCAGCTTGAGGGCATATCAAGATGGGAGAGAAAAAAACAGTGAAAGGATAAGGGTTATTTCTGATGTAAATGCTCCTTAACAAGATGTGAAAAAAAAAACCATGGCAACCTGATTTTTTAAAATCATTTTATTTATTTATTTATTTTAATGAGTGCATGTGTTTCGGCATTTGTAATAGGGTGTATGTGTACAGTGACACATATCCAAAGTCACTGTCCCAGTAAACCAGAGAGAGAGCCCCTGAGAGAAAAAGAAAAAATTCAGACCTGAACTTCAACAGGTAACAAAGGCAGTGATGAGTAGTCAGGCTTGAAGCCTCTGTTTCTACCTGTTCATGTTTCTAAAGTAGAACCACTATGGAGATTGCTTTGAAGTCACTTCTGGCTGACTTTCAACCTTGGTTTGTGTTCATGCATAAAAACTAAAAGAAAAACTGCACGTGTGTTTTCATTAGGATAGGGATCTGTGTTGGTGTATAGGACTGTAGCCTATGGGTTTAAATGGTTAACTGGCAAATAATGAAGTAACACACTGCATTTATTTTAAGAAAAGTAACAAGTAATGCTGAAAACATTACTTTTCTTGAGTATAACCACAACACTGCACAGATAGATTGATAGAAATAACATGGGATGTTCTGACATACAGAATATATTAAACATTCTATCTGTTAGAAAGGAGACAGCTTAGTAACAAGGCAGTAGTAACAGTTATCCTTGCTTGAAGCATTTTAACGTCAGCATGTCAGTGTCATGGCAAGGTAACCTACTAAAGGGCATAAGGGCAACAAATTACTGCCTCTTGCTGAATAAGTAGTAATCCCCAGGAGCCTTGCTGAGACATAGGTCCTTATACTATATTTCTGAGGTCACAGATTGATTTCATTGTTAATATGGATTATATAATTTTGGTTCATGATGACACCAACCATTTGCAGCTCAGTCTGAAGTCTTATGCATTACAATTTCAGCTGATCACTGATTCTAAGGAACTATTCTTTGTCAGTGCTGGTCCAAATAATGAAAAAATAGTGACTGTGATCAAGAAATTGTAAAAAAACAAACAAAAAAAACCCCCTTTGTTTTAGCTGTTTTGCATATTATTTCCCTAGTCTCTGACATTGGCTTGGTATTTTTTTTAACCACTCATCCATGTGAAATTCTGTTGGTTACAGTGTATAAAGGTTGTTTGTCACATGCACCCAGTAACGATATTTCAGTGTACCTAATCTGGAACGTCTGATTGTTATTTTTAATTTTATGTATTTTAAAGTGGAATAATATAGTTGATTTACTTTTGACTATACATTTCTTTTAATGTTTTAATCTAAATTTAAATCTAATTACAAGTATGGCTATAAAATGTCCATTTATACACCGAGAGTACTGGCAACACAGTAAAATGCTCAGATGATTCAGAGTAAATACACTTACTAGCTATTGCATTTAAGAAAATGACCTCTTTCACAAAAATATTAATAAATCAATCAATTAATGAATGTGGAAACCTCAAAGAAACTCACAGAGCATTCAGCGTTTTAAAGGCTAAATGAAATATTAAATAGTTTGGCTGCAGGGAAATGCCATCTAAAGCTCAGCTATTTACATTTTGTCTTTCAGTATATGAAAACATGGATTTCTAACAAATATCTGCAGCAGACCAGGATTGTGGCAACCATTAAAAAAAATCTGCTATATCCTTCACATTTTCAGAGAAATGTCACACCTAATGGAGACAGACCAGCAATGTAAGGGGAATTAAAAGCAGTAATTGAGAGGTACTTGAATGGCCAACATGCTGTACTATGTCCCTGGGGGCTTTTAGGCTCGCACAGAGCCAGGAGACAGATGACTTTGAAGGTAAGCATGGATCCATCCACTTCCAGCAGTGCTAAATCACGGTATCTTGTCAGTTTGACGACACCACATAGTGAGACCATAATGTGTCCCATATGGCTGCTCTCTGTGCTGGGGATGCAAGCTGTACTTACACAAATGCACTGTAGGTATTATCTTTTATCATCTTTACAATGGATAAGCTCATAAATATGAATTTGGCAACTATTTTAAAGAAAAGTCATAACTTATTTGATTTCTTTGATGTTATATAGATAAGAGAACAAAAACAGGCATGATGATTTTATGAAATACCAATTCATATGACGTTACATAAGGCAATTATTCTAGTATGATATATGACAGGGGTGAGGAAATAAGCCAAACATGGCACAGGCATAGTATTTATTTCACTTGGGTTAGCTACTTTGTGATTTGTGAAAGAGGTGATGGTCTTGCAACTCTGTAAATCAGTTCTTGTACCACTGCTATTTATCACTTGAATTTCTCACAGCGAGATCAGTGAAGTTACTATGTATGCATCCTATTTACCACAAGAGCATAGATGCAAATGCACACAGTCTCCGAGCTAGAGAGTTCAGCCAGTGCACGTACAGTATGGCTTCACCACTACACTACCCATGCTGTTCTTTAGTTGTTGGCAAAATGTCTCGCTCCCTCCCACTGATTACATCTACCAAGTTAATGAGCCACACACAGAACATTCCCCACTCCTTCAGTATACATTTCCACTCTCTCCTCCATCCCTCACCACCACCTACCTTTCTCCCCCTCTTTATTCCTTATGAACACAATCTTCAGTTTCATTTGAAGTGGCAGTTATCCCACCTTAGGAAAATATTAGAGAGCTTCTTTTCCAGAAACTCCATAGTTATTCATCATGTCAATGGGAGGACAGTTTACCAATTATCAGAGACTACTCTTCCAGCACAGTGCTTTGAGTATGCTTTGCCGACTGTCTCAGACTGCTAATTGATTGCACTCACTGTTGCTTTTGTCAGATGAAAACCTGGATAAAATTTTCCAGATGGTGCTCTTAGCATGATTTTTGTTCAAAAATCACCTGCTGTATCAGCATGTAAATGAGGTAAATCCACACAGAAGAGTGCCTCACTGTTATTAAAAAACAAACAAAAAAAAAACCCTGAAAAATTGATTTCACTATTTTGACCCATATGATTTTTTAAATTAATTAATTAATTTGTTTTGCTGCGTGGATAAGACTTCAAGTCTGAGTCAGTGGTTCTGAACCAGAAAAGCGTGTTGTGCCTATCTTGGGTTGGGAAGGAGTTGCTGCCCCATTTGGAGGAGTTCCAGTATCTTGGGGTTTACATTCATAACCTCACCTGTAGCCACTAGTAGTCGGCAGAATAGGTAGGCAGAGAAAGAAATGAGATCACATATACAGCCAGAAGAAATTAGCTTCCTAATATTTGGGCTCCCCTTTAAAGACAGAGCAAGAAACTTGGTCAGGGCCCCAGAGAAGAGACGCTGCTCCTCCACATCTAAACCAACCAGTTCAGGTGGTTCGGCCTTCTGACAAAGAAGCCTCTTAGACATCTCCTAGGTGAGAGTTTTCAGACATATCCAACTGCCATGACTCGGCTGGGAAAACCCAGGACGCACTGGGTAGATCATATCTCTTGGCTTTCTTAAGAACACCTTAGTGATCAACTAGAAGATATAGAGAGGGAATCTCTACTAAGAGTGCTACCCTAAAGACCTAAACTTGCATAGGAAGTAGAAAATCGATTGATTGATGATGGATCGGTTTAAACCTTTATCATTCCATTGCTTCCCAATGTGTCCTTTTCCCCCTCACCATGTGCATTGCGTGTTATACTTGATTCTGTCTCTGCTTGCTCCGTAATTTTTGAAATACAGTGGTCCCTCGTTTATTGGAGTTATGTTCTAAAAATAACCCGCGATAGGTGAAATCCGTGAAGTAGCCAGGTTTATTTTTTACAATTATTATAGATGTTTAAAGGCTGTAAAACCTCTCACTACACACTTTATACACTTTCCTCAGACAGGCATGAACATTTTCACACTTTTCTCTCTTGTTTAAATTCTCTCAAAGTTCAAACCTTCGTAGAAAAATAAGTCCAGTATTATAGAATGAAACCAAAGATCAAACCCCATTTTCAGGTCCAGAACATGGGAATAGAACAGCTGCGAGAAAATTCAACATTAATGAATCAATGGTACGGAAGTAGAGAAAGCAAGAAGAATGATTTGAGTAAAGTTTGACTTATCTGACTGTTTTGTTTCGCTTAATGCACCTTATGGTCTGAAAAATATGGTAACTTCTACCTTCCTTTAGCGTGTCCAGAAGTTCAACTTTTTGTGTGATGGTTAGCATCTTCCTCTGCCTTCTGGGTACTACCGCTGTTGCCTTTGACGGTGCAAAACATTTCATCGACATTGTTGTGTTTGTTGGGGAGAAAACTTACAAACATACAGTACAGCACTTCAGAGTCACACTGCTAACAATCGAAGATTTATGTAAATTTGACAAGCTGAACACATTCTGTACTGTACAGGGGACAAGGCACGGAGGAGAATGTTTGACAATGGTCTACAGCCAATCAGGATGCAGAACACAATATATGTGTATGTATATATATATATATATATATATATATATATATATATATATATATATATATATATATATATATATATGTATGTATGTATGTGTGTATATATGTATGTGTGTATGTATGTATGTATGTGTGTGTGTATATATCGTTAGGTTCATAGCATAAGTGCCTAAGTCATTTTCTGGTCAAATTGAGATTTTTGCCTAACTTTACTCCCCTACCACTGCTGCATCATCCTGTCCGTCTGCCTATGTCATTGGCCAATCACAACACTCATAAGAGTCAAAAAACATACTTGCCTAAGTCATTCATTTGACTTAGGCAGTTTTACCATTGGACTTAGGCAGTTTTGCTACAATCAATTTGACTTAGGCAGTTTTGATGTATGCAAAATGGCTGATAAGAAGAAGAGGTTGACCACAAGTGAAGCCCTTGCTCTTCTTTTTGATTCATTTACATCTGGTAAAAGTTCATATTTTTTTAGTTTTTTGGTCACTAAATGTATTTTCATTCAATCAAAGAGGTTATGACCATGTTAAAAGATTACTTTTTTGTTGCAAACAAAGTATGATGGCTAGCTAACATTAGCGTTAGTAGTGTAGCATTAGCATAGTAATGTAGTACAAGCTAGCAGCTAGCTAACAGCAGCATGCTACCAGAGTAAATCTTTGGCAATTTCAAAGGCAATTTGAGCATTTTCAGCAAGTTTGCAAATTATATTATGTTTCAAACATTTGCTTTTTATTAGGAGGGGAGTCTAAGGACGGGGGACGCCCTGGGTTCATTGTTAATTGTTAAATTGGACTTTATATTGACTGTGTTCAAATGACTGATACTGGTTGAACTCTATTGCCAGTAATATTCATGTAGCCCTTTGAGGCGACTGTTGTTGTGATTTTGGGCTATACAAAAATAAATTGATTTGATTTGATATTAATAGTACAAATTGATTTTTTTTTTTTTTTTACATAGCAGACATTTTGACTACACAAGTAGATTTAGATGTCATCTTGATTTACCATTTTAAGATACTCCAACAGCATTTTATTTTCTGTTGTATCATCAGGAAAGGAAGTTGATGTGAACTTAGAGGAGTTGGTGGATATAGATGAGGGAGAAGGAGGAAATTATGTTGATATGGGGCAACAGACTGATAAGCAGCCAGAGGAAGGAGAGGAAGATGAAGGAGAGGAAAAGAAAGGGGAAGGAGAGGAAGATGAAGGAGAAGAAAAGGAAGGGGAAGGAGAGGAAAAGGAAGGAGAAGGAGAGGAAGATGAAGGAGAGGAAAAGAAAGGGGAAGGAGAGGAAAAGGAAGGAGAAGGAGAGGAAGATGAAGGAGAGGAAAAGAAAGGGGAAGGAGACGAAGATGAAGGGGAGGAAGAGGAAGGAGGGGAGGTGGAAGCAGAGGAAGAGGAAGCCAGTCCAACCCCCAGCACTTCTGCTGTTCGTCACAAGCGTCCACTGCCCCATACGTGGAAGAAAAATGTCATCAAAGAAAAGCGTCTGAAGGGAGAGAATTACAAGAATACAATGGGACAGGAGAGACCACCAAAGGCCATGGGCCCACCATGCACATCACAGCACTGCTTCAAGTCAACGAAAAGAAGTTGTGAGCTACTGACTGAAGTTGAGAGAAGAGGAATCTTCAACAATTTCTGGTCCATGCCTTCCTGGGAGACACGCAAGGTGTATATCCAGACTGTTGTTGAAAATGTGCCCATAAAACAGAAGAAAGGTGGTGTTGATTCAAGGAGAACAACATCTCTGCTATACCACCTGCAACTCTCAGATAGATGCAAAATACCTGTGTGCAAAAATCTTTTCTGTTCCACACTTGGTATTGCCCTGAGAACCATTGGATCATGGTTAACTGCAGGCATGAAACCCAACACTCATACCCAGCCCAACCCCAAGATCAACAAGACTGGTCCTCATATGCCAATATCAGATGGAGACCAGGCCTTCCTGAAAGAGTGGCTCTCTGGAATACCTACAGTCCCATCCCATTACTGCCGCCAGGTTCCCTCTTATCAGAACAAGAAGTTCCTGGAGCCAGGAACAGTTTTGAGAGAGCTTCACAAGGAATACCAGAATGCTGCCAATGAGAATGGAAAGCGTGCTGTGAGTGAGACATACTTTCGGAAGGTTTTTGGAGAGCAGGATTACTCTGTGTTCATTCCAAAAAAAGACCAATGTGACATCTGTGTAAGCGCCAAGGTAGGAAATACAGATGAGGATGCTCTTGCTACACACTTGAGATTGAAGAGTCAGGCTCAAGCTGAAAAGGCTGCAGACAAAAATGAATCCAGTGACACACTTTCAGTGTGGACAATGGACCTTCAACGCGTTCTTCTTTGCCCCCAGACAAAAGCAAGTACAATGTACTACAAAACTAAATTACAGATGCACAACTTTACCTGCTTCAACATGAACAACAGAGATGGGTACTGTTATGCTTGGGAAGAACATGAAGGCTCCCTCAGCAGTGAGGTTTTTGCACATCTGCAGTCCAACCACTTTGAGTCTGTCCTACAGGCCAACAGAAACATTGAGAAAGTCATTGTCTGGAGTGATGGCTGCGGGTATCAGAACCGGTGTGCTACCATCAGCAACGCCTACCTTTACCTGGCCATGAAGCATGGTGTCAGCATTGAGCAGAAATTTCTAGTTGCAGGCCACACACAGATGGAGTGTGACTCCATGCACAGTCTAATTGAACGGCGCATTGTGCAAGACGTTTACACTCCACGAGATTACGTTGTCATCTTTGAGGCTGCACGCATTAATCCATCCCCATACAGGGTGACTCAACTATACCACAATGACTTCATGAAGTTATCTGGCACCTATGTCACCAATATTCGACCCGGCAATAAAGTTGGGGACCCCACAGTCCATGACCTCCGGGCTTTGCAGTACTTGACTGATGGACGGATCAGGTACAAGCTGGATTTTGAATCTGACTGGGAAGACCTGCCTCGGCGCATCAGCATACCCGACAACAAGCCATTCAAGTGGATCCCACTCTTTCCTGCTCAGTTGCCCATCACCCTGAGGAAATACAGTGACTTACAGTCAATGAAAAATGTACTACCAAGAGTGGCCCACAAGTACTATGATGATCTTCCTCATCAGTAGTATACATAGCCTACCAAATAGTACACACACACACACGCACGCACACACACACACACACACACACACACACACGCACACACACACACCCGCACACGAAGAGAAAGAGAGAGAAGTGAGAGACAAACACACACAGACAGATACAAACACACATAGACACACGCACACCTCTTTTATGAGCCTACAGGCCTCCTCTGCAAATTAATGGGTGGGTGAGGTGAAGTGAGTAAGTCTCCTTACTCTAGCTGCCATTTTGTGATTAAAATTGAAAAGTTACAGTGTGTTATGGTTACATTATAGTATGTCATGTTCATTTTATAGTTTGAAGAAAAACTGCCTAAGTCATAGGCATAATCTGCCTAAGTCACTTTTATTAGACAAAAGAAATGATGTTGGGTTTTGTTCTTTTTCCATACTTTTCCTCACATATACTTAAATGTTCTGTGAAAATATCAATTAAAAATATGCATGTGATATTTAGAAAATTAGTTTTTTCTTGTTTTCCGAAAACACAAAAAAATGACTTAGGCAATTATGCTATCAAGCTAACGATATATATATATATATATATATATATATATATATATATATATATATATATATATATATATATATATATATATATATATGTATGTATGTATGTATGTATGTATGTGTGTGTATATATATATATATATATATATATATATATGTATATATATATATATATATGAAAAAAAACAAACACCCATCTCGCCCCTGCGGGCGGTTTATCCTTCAAGCTCGGGTCCTCTACCAGAGGCCTGGGAGCTTGAGGGTCCTGCGCAGTATCTTAGCTGTTCCCAGGACTGCACTCTTCTGGACAGAGATCTCCGATGTTGTTCCCGGGATCTGCTGGAGCCACTCGCCTAGCTTGGGAGTCACCACACCTAGTGCTCCGATTACCACGGGGACCACCGTTACCTTCACCCTCCATATCCTCTCGAGCTCTTCTCTGAGCCCTTGGTATTTCTCCAGCTTCTCGTGTTCCTTCTTCCTGATATTGCTGTCATTCGGAACCGCTACATTGACCACTACAGCCGTCTTCTTCTGTTTGTCTACCACCACTATGTCCGGTTGGTTAGCCACCACCATTTTGTCCGTCTGTATCTGGAAGTCCCACAGGATCTTAGCTCGGTCATTCTCCATCACCCTTGGGGGCGTCTCCCATTTTGACCTCGGGACTTCCAGGTTATATTCGGCACAGATGTTCCTGTACACTATGCCGACCACTTGGTTATGGCGTTCCATGTATGCCTTGCCTGCTAGCATCTTGCACCCTGCTGTTATGTGCTGGATTGTCTCTGGGGCATCTTTACACAGCCTGCACCTGGGGTCTTGCCTGGTGTGATAGACCCCAGCCTCTATGGATCTTGTACTCAGAGCTTGTTCTTGTGCTGCCATGATTAGTGCCTCTGTGCTGTCTTTCAGTCCAGCTTTGTCCAGCCACAGGTAGGATTTCTGGATATCAGCCACCTCCTCTATCTGCCGGTGGTACATACCGTGCAGGGGACTGTCCTTCCATGATGGTTCCTCGCCTTCCTCCTCTTTCTTGGGTTTCTGCTGCCTGAGGTATTCACTAAGCACGCTGTCAGTTGGGGCCGTCTTCATGATGTATTCATGGATGTTTCTTGTCTCATCCTGGACTGTGGTGCTGACACTCACCAGTCCCCGGCCCCCTTCCTTCCGCTTAGCGTACAGCCTCAGGGTGCTGGACTTGGGGTGAAACCCTCCATGCATGGTCAGGAGCTTTCTTGTCTTTATGTCAGTGGCTTCTATCTCCTCCTTTGGCCAGCCTATTACCCCAGCAGGGTACCTGATCACGGGCAGGGCATAGGTGTTGATGGCCCGGATCTTGTTCTTACCATTCAGCTGACTCCTCAGGACTTGCCTGACCCTCTGCAGGCAGGTACTTGGTGGTTGCAGCTTTCCTAGTGGCCTCTTCATGGTTCCCATTCGCCTGCGGGATCCCCAGGTACTTGTAACTGTCCTCTATGTCTGCAATGTTGCCTTCTGGTAGTTCAATCCCCTCAGTTCTGACTACCTTCCCTCTCTTTGTTACCATCCGACTACACTTCTCCAGTCCGAATGACATTCCAATGTCATTGCTGTATAGCCTGGTAGTGTGTATCAGTGAATCGATGTCTCGTTCACTCTTGGCATACAGCTTGATGTCATCCATGTACAGGAGGTGGTTGACAACCGCTCCGTTTCGTAGTCGGTATCCATAGCCAGTCTTGTTAATGATCTCACTGAGGGGGTTCAGGCCTATGCAGAACAGCAGTGGGGACAGAGCATCTCCTTGGTAGATCCCGCACTTGATGGTGACTTGTGCTATGGGCTTGGAGTTGGTCTCTAGTGTTGTATGCCACATCCCCATTGAGTTTCTGATGAAGGCTCTTAGGGTCCTGTTGATCTTGTACAATTCTAGGCATTCCAGTATCCAGCTGTGGGGCATTGAGTCATAGGCCTTCTTGTAATCAATCCAGGCTGTGCACAGGTTGGTCAGTCTGGTCTTGCAGTCTCGGCTGACTGTTCTGTCTACCAGTAGCTGGTATAGAAGATAGAAGCTCCTGCCTTCTATCTCTCTGGTGTACCTCCTTAAGCGGCTGGCCAAGGCTGTGAGTCTTTGCTTGGCAGTTTCCAAGGCCTCAGGTATGGACAGCTTGCTGTATTTCTTATGCACCTTCTTTGTCGCACCTTTCTGCAACTCCGTTAGTTGGCTAACCTCCCTTCGTGCTACTTTGATCTTGCCCTCTAGCCTCCTTCTCCATGGAGGGTATTGCCCCTTGTGGCTGTTCAACTTGTAGCCAAGCATCTCACTGATCACTGCTGCCGTAGTGTAGATCAGCTTGTTAGTGTCGGTAATCGTGGTTGTAGGTCTCATCCGTAGTGCTGCATTGACATCATCTAGCAGACCTTCTGAGGGTACTTCACGTAATCTTGGTAACCGGCTATCTTGGGTTGGGAAGGAGTTGCTGCCCCATTTGGAGGAGTTCCAGTATCTTGGGGTTTACATTCATAACCTCACCTGTAGCCACTAGTAGTCGGCAGAATAGGTAGGCAGAGAAAGAAATGAGATCACATATACAGCCAGAAGAAATTAGCTTCCTAATATTTGGGCTCCCCTTTAAAGACAGAGCAAGAAACTTGGTCAGGGCCCCAGAGAAGAGACGCTGCTCCTCCACATCTCACTGATCACTGCTGCCGTAGTGTAGATCAGCTTGTTAGTGTCGGTAATCGTGGTTGTAGGTCTCATCCGTAGTGCTGCATTGACATCATCTAGCAGACCTTCTGAGGGTACTTCACGTAATCTTGGTAACCGGCTACGGGGGATCCAGGTTTCAAGCTTGGCCATGATCCTATCTTTCAGGTCAGTTTCTCTCGCACTCAACGATCCTTCTCCTATCGCACTTGGGGCTATGTACCCAATCTCGGGTGGGGGTGATGATATCTCCCCCCTGACGTGGCGTCCTGACTCCTCCTTGCCGTAGCATTTATGTTGTACCTCGTCAATCTCTAGCTGTGAGAGCAGTCCTTTCTTTTGAGCAGATTCTGAGACCTCACGACCGCAGCCAACTGATCCGTGATGTTTTCCAGCTTCCGCCCATAGTTGTTGATTTGAGCTGATTCTTCCCTGATGTAACCCAGTATCTGCTCAGAGATGTTATTCTGAGTATTCACTGCAGCCGCAGTAGCCTCCAAGCTCTTGACCATGTCCCCGTCTGTGAGCCCTTTCTGAGAAGCCGCGCCTCATCCAGTCAATTCAATCTCAGCGGGCAGCTTTGTGGGGGTTTGAGCAGCCGGTTCCGCTGTCTTAATTCTCCGATAAGCCAGGGCCAAGCCAGCTCCGATCAGCAAGAACCCTGTTATCATGGTTCCGAATAGGTAGATATCTTCAGCGTCCTCGATCGACAGTCCCGCCAGGCACACGATCCTCCATTTCTGCCACCCGTCCATCGTGTATCCAGCAGGGAAAGTCCCTCCAGGGCACTCAGGCTCTCCCGAGCCCAAACTTCTCGTTGAGAAGAGGGTGTCAATAGCATTCAGAGACCAGTTGATCAAATCCATAGTTCTCTTTAGGTTTTAGACACAGACTGTGAGAGAGTGTTCCAGGGAAGTAAGAAGAAAAACACGAGACAAGACAAGGACATAAGCGGCTAAGCAGGGAAGACAGGGGAAGGAGGAGAGGAGAAAAGTGCGACCGCCTTCGCTGAGAGCCAAACGAGTATTATCTACACACACATATGTGTGTGTGTGTGTGTGTTTGTATATATATATATATATATATGTATATATATATATACACATGTGTGTGTATATATATACATACACATGTGTGTGTATATATATACATACACATGTGTGTGTATATATATACATATATATATATATATATATATATATATACACACACACACACACACACACACATATACACATACATATGAATATATACATATACACAAGGATATAAGGAGAACTAGTTTTAACAGCTGCAGAAAACAAACATAGAGTCTATGTGGATAAATTGTCTTCTTTGAATGATGAGCCAGCTTAAATCACCCAGTCCCTTTCTATGTACTGTATGTTGTAGCCATTATTTAATAGCTACCTTCATACTCCAGTGATAAGGCCTGAGTGCAGAATCTAGAACTTGTCTCCATTCATCTCAACTTAACTCCATCGGACTCCATTCATTACGCCACAGAGATAACCCAGGCACTGGAAAACGCAGAGTCAGCGGCCGATACACTCTATGAGATACACCAGTCGGTTGCTCTTACTTCCTACCCCTCTCTGAATGAGAGAGAGAAGGAAGGATAACAATAGAATGAGTCTTTTACTCTAATTTAGTACAGAGTTTTCACTTTTCATGAAATGTTTAATATCTATTCTGAACCAATTTATGTGTTTCCAAGAGAGTGTCGTTTCTACAAATCTGGACTTAAACTGCAGTCAAGAATGTTAGTTCCTCTGGTGGCCAGTGGGGCGTGCTGGAATTAGAATTAGACATAAAGGGGGGGGGGGACCAAAATATCTTGAATTCTTTTCAAACTTTCATCCGTTCAATATGAAATAAAAATTGTAACTTCGCGGCAATATTGTAATTCAGTGGATACACATGACATTTATGAGTCACACTTCCTCTTACCAGCTGGACCCTTTTGTATTTCAGAGAGTACATTTTTAGATTAAATCCAAACTAAAAGCATTATGCAAAATAATCAAGAAGTGACTTTGAGTTCTGGTAAATGCATTCTTTCTCCTAAGCAGATGAAGCAGTTTAGCTTTATTAAATGCAGTAGTAATAAATTCAAGGACATATTTATTCTGGCTTTGCATTATTTTATTCCACCTGTAAAATTAAAACAATGGATGGAGAGAAAGAGAGATAGAGAGACAGAGAGAGAGCTAGAGATAGATAGATAGATAGATAGATAGATAGATAGATAGATAGATAGATAGATAGATAGATAGATAGATAAAATAAGATAAAATAAGATGAGATAGATTTTATGAGATCCACAGTTTTTGCTGTTGTAGAAAAAAGCTCCTTTTATTTCCAGATACTCCTGTGTTTATTAGGAAAACCAAAGTAAGCAAGCAAATAGGGGATGATAAAGACAGCAGAAAAAAGAAATAAAAGCAGGAGAAAACCTGAGAAAGAACAGATACTATATACTATGACTTTGTTCAGAGACAAACTGAAATATACTGTAATAAGTACTAAGCCTTTTCAAGGACAGTTTTTTTTTCTTGTGTAAATAATTCGGATAGAAGTTCTTAATTGTAAAAGCAATGTCAATGGAACAGACAGACTTACTGATGACAGTATTCATTTTCTACAACCATCTTCATGGCTACGTGAAACTGTTTTACCCCAGTGGAGCTTTGAGTTAAATGCTTGTTTCAGCACGCTAACATGCTTTCAATGACAATTACCAATTGATTTAAGTCAAACTGAAATGGTGTGAGGAGATTTGAAACAAGCAGTAGGCGACTTGCACAGAATCACTCAAACATATTGAAAATGATGGAATATTGAATGGATGAGTGCTAAAGTGGGTAATGCTAATTTCTGATGCCAAATTTGTCCATATAAAAATATTATATCTGTTTATATTTGTGTTATGATAAAAGTATAGTATAGTATATGGATATGTGGACTGTGAGTTTTTCACACGGAGCAGCGGGAGTAACAATGGCATGAAGCAAGAATGAGATAAAGAGAGTCAAAGTGGAAAGCAGCTCCCTACCGTACATTTAGCTAATGGACAACAGTGTATGTGTATATACCTGTGTCTGTGTGGGCTTGCTTTGTGTGTTTGTTTGTATGTGTGTTTGTGTGTGTGTGATTCTTTTTTATGTGTATGTCCAGCTAGCTGCTGCCCAAGTCCTTCATCTTGGCCCTGGCTCTTATTGACTATATTGGAGGCCATAAATCATTGTGTACGTGAGTGTGAGCTTGTCTGTGTGTGAGTATGTGTGCTTGTATGGTCCAGTGCCTCTAAGGATGAGAGTAGCAGCACACAGCAATCTCAGGTCAGAGTTACAGCAGTGTGTGTGTGTCTGTGAAAACCCCAACAGTGCAACAGTATCTAAAGTGGTGGACGGGCCACTGGACATTATGGTCCTGACTGTCTGTCTGCTTCACACCTTCTTTATACAGTGATGTAAATGCTTTACACAACAGAACACGCTTCAATCACAAAATCACAAATGTGTGAAGCCTGCGCATACACAGACAAATAAACACAAGTACACATAAACGCAATTAAGCAGATTACAGCAATACAAGAGAGGTTTTCATTCTTTACTTTCTTTGACTTTCTTAAAGCCATTCGGTAAGTCTTTCTGTACTTTTTTTTGTGTGAATAGCTCTCTGTTGGGGTGACTGTGGGTCATGTACAGATGGCAGTGAACTGTATCTGACATTAGCTGCCCTCCATTAACATTTTCCAAAGTGCCACAGGAATGAGCAATCAAACGGAGCAGTCAAGCAGATGCACTCTTGCCAGGCATCATATGTGTACACACACCAGCAGAGGCAGATACAGCCATAAGCAAAGGCATCTGTGACACTACAGGAAAACAAGTGTTGACATTTGCGTCTCCCAAATTGCCGTATGTCGATGTGGGGGTGCAGAAAGGTCTAAAAACGAGCTCTATTATCAGAGTTAGAGAGATGTCACTGTCAAAGGCCTGAAACTCATGGATGATACTGCTGACTAACATGAATTCCTACCATACTATTTATCCATCAAAGGAATGACAATTGCAGCAGATAGAATTGCTCCCTCAAGTAATTTTTATTTATTTATAAATATGTTTTTAGTGCACAGAAATGTTAAATCAATAGCAAGATCATCAGCTGCAAATATCCCATGGGCCGATGCACAGACAGGTACATACTAAATAAGCCTTTCTGCTATTCATAATAGAAGAATATTCAGAATTCTATTTAACACCGGGACGTGTTAACTACTTCCTGCAGACCCCAATGTATATGGTCTGTGAATTATATGAAATTGGAAATTTTTTGTCTCTTAACTATACAGACATTAAGCTTGTATTGTGAATGTTACATCTCAATAAATAATAAAACCATGCCTGCTTTAATGTCAGGACTTGACATGACCTGGTCCATAACTGATGGCAACACAAATGCATGACTGCTACCAACAGACAGTCACACTGGCAAACGTGAGCAGTTTAGTCCTAATTAAAATAAATCCCAAATAAGGGTGAATCTAATCATTTGCCAAACTATTTGTTTTTTTTCTTTGCACGTTTAACCCCTCATGGATCATAGAAGCTAAGTTAAGTACACACATGATGCAAGTTCAGAAACACACTGAGAAGAACACAAGATTGATCGGTCCAAATGAAGCAGAAATGTACGATTCCTGGGTAAACACAAGAGCAATTTGCTTGTAAACTGGCATCAAATGTTTAGAAATGGATCCATAAAAGCATTCAAATGCTGCCTATCCAATTTGATCTGTACTGTGTTATTTTAAATAATGTACCAGGCGGGAGAAAAACAGAAATGTGTTTATGATGATGTGTCACATTTGTTATTCACAGCTTATGCACTGGTTAGGATTTGGTGTTCAAAATGGCCTGGGGAAAAAAAGGAAGGAGAAATGGAGGAATTGTCGACTACCTGCATTATTTAATACTTTGAACAGTCTTCTTGACTAAGCCTCTGAAGTGCCCTCTCTACTAGTCTGGAAAGAGTCATGGAGTGAAACAGAACTAGGAAGAAGGAGAGATGAATAGGCATATTTTACGAAGTCTTTTTTCCCCCCGCTCTCTCTCTTTCTCGCTCTCCTCTCTTAAGGAAGCTTTTGTATCACTTCTCTCAATACTTCACTTACTGCGGTCTCTGAAAATAGCACAGATAAAGCCTTGAAGAGAGAGTATGGCAGAGAATCTTTAACATCCCAGAGATGGACAAAATGGATAAATGTGCTTCTGTCAGTCTGTGTGTGTGACACAGAGAGAAAGACTGAAGGGATTCACACACTGACAGTTTGGATACAGTAACACATTAAAGGATTTTTCATTGTTTTCCCACATTGAGACCTGTAAGTGTACTTTCCCTATTTAAATAACAGTGACACGTTTACAGTAACACATAAGCAAAAGAAAAAGAATGAAAACAACTAAAATCAGTTTCATTATCTCCGTCAGCTTTTTGAGATTTTTTATTTATTCAGTCTGTCATTAAGGAATTCTCACATATCCTAAAATCCTTGTTAGTTGCTTTTCTTTCACTCTGTAGTCCAAGTAATTTCTGAACATCTCAGTGGCTTTTGGTAGGTTGATTGTGGAGGCCAGGTCATCTAATACAGCACTCCATCACTCTGCTTCTTGCCCAAACAACCATTACAGAGCATGCAGGTGTAGTTTTGGCTTATTGCCCATCACTCCAGGGCTGCTGCAGAATGTTGTGGTAGCCATGCAGCCTTAAAGGAATCACTAATGGTGTCTCTAGCAAAGGAATAATTTATCCTTGAATAGCTGAACGCGTCTTACTGTAATGTTTAATTAAAACAGATGTACCAGTGTATTGGTCCTACCAGTCCAAGCTCAAAGTAATCTCAAGCACAATTGCAACTCTGCAACAAATTCTACCAGTTTACTTTTGACAAGGTCCACTTTTTTTTTTTTTATCTGAAAATCATTTCATGGGACAACCGTATATGAAAATGTCACGCAAAGCTGTAATCAAGGCAAAGTGCAGCTAAAGGAATAAAAAAAATCTCACATAATTCTATTTGTAGGGATAGGGACTGAAAATACTGTGGACAAAATTTGTGGACGAAAGTCTTTGCTCACTTTTAGCACATTGTGTACATCAATGGTTAAAAAGGTCATATGACTTGAATAAATATATTTTGGAAAAAACAAACTGCTGTTTTCTTCTTTCCTAAAACTTGTTGAATTTTGAAGTGATATTTAGCTAATTGTGTTGTGCAATTACTTTTCTTAAAATCCAAATCTTGTCAAATTTAAATTGGGGCAATGTAAGGAGATTGATTAAGTTATTATAACTCATCCTTTGGGGCACATGAATGCCCTGAAAAATATAAAGTATATCCAATAGAAACAAAGTTGAAAACCTTATGAGTATGAATCTAATATGAAAATTCATCACATCAATAGCACATTATTGTTCTTTGTGTGAAAAGGAAGCATGTAGCTGAAATGAATTGCAAGTGACAGGTTTAAATGGCTTATTGGAAAGCAAACAATGAAATGTTACATTTTCTGCCATTTTTAATTGTTGCATTTTTTCTACCTAGATTAGAACTACAAATGTCAGACTCATTGGACAATATCTTTAGAACCTAAGCCTACCCAGTAGACTTCATCCCCACTTGTGATCACACCCGTCACAAAACATTTTCCTTTTCAATTAACTTCAATCACAGTCAGAGTATGGCTGAAAAATGTAAATGGATTAACATTCTCTCTTCTTTGATTATAAGGTAATCAAAAGAAGAAAGCTGGCTGATGTCCAGTATCCCTGTTCCCTCCTGCAAAGTGAGACATGATCAGACTCCACAGAAGTAAAAAGAGATCTGTTTTAATTATAAATGTGTGTGGGCTTCCCTGAATCGAGCAAGAGGTCACACTGTTCTGTTACAAAAGTACTGCTCCACTGCATTGGGAATTACCATGTTAAAAAAAGAGTGTTGGAGTGAAGGGGTATTTATTTATTGATTACTGAAGAGCAGCAAATGCCCTTAGTACTTTTTGAAAAGTAAGGTGCACTCTAAAAGGCAGGGGCATACAGAGGGAAGGAGAGGGCGCAGAATCAGAAAATAAAAGCAGGTTGAAATATAAACATTAGCAATAAAGAGAAAATAAAAAACCCACCCCATTTGTGAAGTCCTTGCTCATTTCCTTGCTGTCTTCCTTGATTCTGATGTTCTAATAGTATTACTGAATAGAAAAGCAAAGATATTTCACATGACTTTAAACAACTTTCTGTCATCCCATTATGTTGCTACTCTCGTGACAATGTTTTCCATGGTCCCATCATTGCAAACTACTGTGACTATATGGCTTTGTGTTGTCTTTTGATTCTCTTTCTTCTGTATATCCTCATTGCTCAAACTCTGAAGCACTGCCAGAGATCTATATGAAAGCTTTATGACACTAAAGTCTTCCGTCAGAAGGCAACATTGAATACATCGAGGACAGCTACAAGTACCTGGGAATCCTAAAGGCAAATGGTGGTTGTGGCTAGGAAAGCCACTATCCAGGATGAACATCTTGATGCATTCTCAATCATCCAGGAAAGTAAATCTCTTTACTGACATATGAAATACTGACTTTACTGACTTCTTCAGAGACTGAAGAAGTCACTTGGATGAGTGACGAAATGTTTCTCCCACAAAACGCTACGTCCAGATGAACAGATTAAACTTTTGGAGATATCCAGGATGAAACACCAAAGTACCATGGGTATATGAGGAAAAGGGTGTTAATGTGAATACCTTGTGAATACCTGAGGGAGCAAACACCTGAGAAAGATGAGGAGCAAGAGGAGGAACCATAATGGACAAAGGACAAGGCCCTGCATAGTATGTACCACTGGCAAGCAGAAGAAGTGGCTGATATCGAGAAATCCTGCCAATGTCTGGACAAAGACAGCACAGAGGCAGTAATGATGAGGTCAAAATAAGCCTGAACAGTGGAGAATGGCCCAGCTAGGATCATGTGGGACTTCTACATACAGACTGATAAACTGGATATGGCTAACTAACAGCTCATAGTAGTGGTGGACTGCAGCAGGAAGACAGCCATAGTGACAGATGTAGCTAACATCAGGGAGAAGAAACATGAGAAGCTCGAGAAATACCAAAGGCTCAGAGAGGAGCTCGAGAAGATGTGGTGAGTTAAGGTAACAGTGATGCCCTCAGTAACTGAAGCACTCAGGATATATATATATATATATAAACAAAATTCCCTTCTCACCCCTTTGGGTGGCCTTAGGTCCTCTACCAGTGGACTGGGAGCTTGAGGGTCCCGCACAGTATGTTTTTAATTCACCCTTATGGTTTGTGTCATTTGTATTGAGGACTATGAGCAACACTTTCACATCCTGATTGAGGGAGTATCCTCATAATCAGTAACAGTGAGTTTTAAAAGATAAAACTAAAACTAATACATAACAGTGATATGGTTTAGATAATAATTTTTTAAAATGTAGAATAAAGTCTTCCCTCACTGTGGCTCTAAAATAATCTGACACAATAAAGTGGGCATATGAAATACAGCAAATGCCACAGAAAACTCAATTCAAGAAACATCTTCAACACTCTGTTCTTCTCAGAAATAGTTCTTTTGCTTTTGGAGCAAGTTTTTCAGAACTTTAAATCTTTCCTTTTAAGATGCACTGATAAAACAGCAATAAATAACAGTCACATTTTATCAGTGAACCTTACTGCAAGTGAATATAAATCAGCAACACAGTATTATTGTCTTGTTTACCCAACATAAATTACCGGCAAGCGTCTCCTTGTTAATCAAGTTGAGAACACACAAATTCAGACTGCATATGTAGGTAGCACTCACATAGACACACAAGGAGAAATACGTGCACACACACACACTACCAATAAAAGACGTACTCTCCATACTTCTGCAAAGTCAGAGTAATATGTTGTATCCATAAATGCCAGAGAACCTGAAGCACTTTGCATGTCATATAAAATTTCATACGGTGCCTAAAATCAGTGTAACAACTGCTATATAGCTTCATTCAATCATAAAGGAACACTATGCACTAAAAAAAACTCTACAGGATAAATAGTATGGTTTGCTAGTTGTGAAATCTAACCGCAACAGTGTATATTTTTCCGATTGATATGTGAAATTGACGAGTTTATTTATAACAGGGTTGTGCGAGGTGTGACTTAGAAAGAAAGAAAGTAAGGAAACAATTAAATCAAACATAAAAAAATAGACAATTATTAACCATATTATCACATGTGTATAGACAGATGGTTCAGAAAGTTTGAGCTTCCACAAACCCACAGTGGGCAGAAATGTATAATGCCAGCTTGTTTAACCCCTAGAGGCTTGCATAAACTTTGTATAAAGTGTTTTATGGAAGATATGCTTTGTAATTGAGTAGTGTGCAGTGACGTAATCATGTTTCCATGCATAGACATGAAGAATAAGAAAAAGGAAAGGTGACTTTTGTGTTATTTCTGTCTTGTCTGAAGAGATTAATCATGTCATTGGTCTGTATGATCTCCTATTATATGGATAGTCAAACAAATATATTATCACCAGAAAATGGTACTAGCAGCTTTAATACCAAACCTTTTTCACATTTCTCTCTTCCCTCCCTTCTCTTCCCTGCTCATTTATTACTCAGGTCCTCTCCTCTCCATTTCCTCCTGTCTGTGAGCAGTGTGGTGACCTGAACCACACAGTGGTGATTGCCTCTGCAGTTCAATGTGGAGGTCTCATTTCCGAAGCCCCATGACTATTCCTGGAGGTACAGCTCCACCGTGATTGATGCTTTATAAAACCATTTTTACAGTTGTGACATTTCAGAGAAAACAAGCAGGGTCTGAACTTTCCATCTGCTGGTTCTGCCCACCTGTACCTCCCTCTTCATTCGTTACAATCACTCCCTCGCTCACCTATTTGTTATTTTTTTCTTCATACTTTGCCTCTTAACTCCTTTTTTCCCTCCAGTGCTTTATTCAATCTTTCACCTACCCTTTTTTTCTTTATTTGTGTTCCTATCTTCACTCCAGTCTTACATGTGTGTCACTGTGAGCAGGAAATAAGAAAAACTAATAAAGATAAAAACAAATATAAACACGAACGCACACAAAAAAAATTGTTCACATCGGCATCTAATTTGTAATTACAAATCGAATATCTCCGAAAACTTTCTGAAAAGACATTAGACAGTGTCTATGGTAGTTTTCCCAACCATTTTTCATGTGCTTTGGGGACGTGAAGAGGGCACATATCTGCATCCCTTCAGGTGGCTTCCATGCAAGAGGTGCTTCAGGAGTATGGGGCTATTAGGCCCATTGACACATCAAATACATATACAACTATAGAGCGAGCATCATTCAAACTGCTGGTATGAGCTCAGACTTGTTACTTGCAAGATACCCTTTATCATCAACTTTTATCTATATTTTTATTGACAGAATTTCTGGTATAGCCAACTGGCAGAAGGTTTTGGGATCCCATCTTTCTTTTTTTTAATTTTGAGGAGCCAAGTATTAACAGTGTTGGGGAGTAACGGAATACATGTACCGCCGTTACGTATTTAAAATACAAAATATGAGTAACTGTATTCCGTTACAGTTACCATTTAAAAATGTGGTATTTAGAATACAGTTACTTTGTTGAAATAAATGGATTACACGGCGGTACTTTCCTGTTTCATATTGTGGCGGGTCAGGACTGTTTGGGTTTGTTTGACAGCTACGTTCTGTTGTTCCAGGCGGCAGCGTTACGGTTGCCATGGTTACAGGGTGACGCGCGACTGTCTGTTTCCTGGGTGAGAGAGCGCCTTTTTGTTGTTGTTGTTGTGCTAAGCTAATAGGCAGAATGCTACAGGCATAGCCCTAAAGAATGTAGCCTCATGGGCAGTGTAGTCCGTGCTGCAGGGAGAATGGACTGCCATACCCGTTATGTGTCTGTGAGCGAGGGAGGAAGAAAAAGGAGAGTGGAAAAGTAGGAGTTGTCATCGAGCAGAAACGGGAGCTGGAAGCATGTAAATATAATAATAACCACCGCAGCCAAGAAGAGTGCCTGACGAACCCAGTTGTAAGTAAGCTATTAAGACTCGACTGTACACCGTGTTCGTGTTTTCCTCCGAAACAATAAGTTCAGTTGTAGCAGCCTCTCTCTGTCTCTCGCTAGCAAAGTTGACCCAGACAACAAAGTAAAGCTATTTTTCGGCTACGAGCCCGACACGGAACCCGACGTATTAGCCAGAGGTCCCTTTACTACGGTTCGGAGCCGCGGACCTTCAGTAATAGTAATAAATCACAGCAATAGTACATTCACGTAGTTGTAAAAAGCATGATAATATATTAAGTAATCCAAAGTATTCAGAATACGTTACTCTCGTTGAGTAACGTAACGGAATACGTTACAGAATACATTTTGGGGCATGTATTCTGTAATCTGTAGTGGAATACATTTTAAAAGTAACCTTCCCAACACTGAGTATTAAGCATTTGAGATTGGTGGGGTGCCCACTCTGAGGTGTGGAGGAGCTGCTCCACAGAGTTCTATTTTATATTTTTGTTTTTTTTGAAAACCAGAGGAGAGTGAAGTAGGAGATTGACAGATGCGTTGCTGCTGCATCTGCAACAATGCAGATGCTATTACAAGCTGTGATGTTGAAGAGAGAACTGAGCATGAATATTATTTTTAATTTTAATTAGCACTGCTATTCTGAATTGCCTTAGTTTTAGCTGAGTAAAAATAAACTTTGGTTCGCTAATGTAACAATACAACTTTGGCACACTTTGTGTGCCGTTAACGTTTATTCCTCATTAATGGGAAAGGAGTGGGATAGCTGTTGTTGTCATTAATATTTATTTATTCCGAAAAAAAATGCCTAGATTATATTTAAAGAATTACCAGCGGTTAAGGTCTTCATTTTATTACCTGCTTGAAGGTATAATAATAAAATTAACTTGAATTGTCCCAACCGTCAATCATTTCTTCATACAGTACAGATGGTTAGCTTTCTGTAGCACTACCAGCCAGCTATCCTTCTAAAGGGACTTATGTGTTGGCAATGTACAAGTGTGTGTGTGTGTGTGTGTGTGTGTGTGTGTGTGTGTGTGTGTGTGTGTGTGTGTGTGTGTGTGTGTGAACATATGTCACTGCCATGCTGCCAGTTCAAGGTAGTAAATTCTCCATCATGACTATCAGTATGATTAAATATAGTTACCTGGTCACATCCATCATGACACATAATCACAGAGAAGGGCACACAGGTTGTGGACGAGGGGAGTAAGCTAATGGAGTAAGCTGCATTCAGAGTGAGTTCATTACCGTATCAGTACAAATAAAAGGTTTTCATATCCGACAATTTGTAACTAGCCAGAAGACAGTGATGGGGAGTACAAATGCAAGGGAGTGACTATATATTGCATAATACTCATCATGTTAACCCAGTAATTTATAATAAATCAACAATAACCACTGACATTTTTAACTGTGAAGCAACTCCTCTTTCTCATAGACGTTTTAACTAGGCTACTGAATGTTCACGGCATCATTAAAATTTCAATGCATCAAAATACCTTGTACATCATCAAGCTCCTGTTAGGGGCACACTGAGAAAGCTAACAGACCCATTCACAAAGCTGTGTGCAGTGTGTCAAGCCTGTGTGTCTTCATTGGTAGCCATACAGTACAAGGTAATTTGGTCTTACTCTTGAAAAGATGTTTGTTCCTCACAATTTCTATGCCTATGTTGATAATCCTCAATTTGTAGTTACACAAAATATTTTATCTTGCAAAGCCCTTAGTAAGAGGGCTTTGCTTACTTCTTCCTCAGAGTATTCAGGACTCTCTTCACGACCAATCTAGAATTCCCTTTAGCTCCAACCAGTCATGGCAGATGGCTGCCCCTCCCTTAGACTGGTTCTACCAGAGGTTCTGCCAGAGTTTTTTTGTTCCCAATGTCACAAAATGCTTTCTCATAGGAGGTCATCTGATTCTATTTCAACTGTGAAATGAGGTAAACATCAGTCATGTCCTCTACATGGATGACATCAAGCTGTATGCCAAGAGTAATGGAATATTGATTCAGTGATCCACATCACTAGGATCTACAGCAACGATGTTCGGGCTGGAGAAGTGTACTCGGATGGCAACAAGGAGAGGGAAGGTAGTTGGAAGGTTAAATTCAGTGCTTTATATTGCAAGATAAAGATTCCACGATAATAACGTCAAGGAAAACTACAAGTAGCCTGGAATCACAGGCAAATGGGAACCATGAACTAACCACTAGGAAAGCTGCAGCTACCTGCCTGAGAGTAAGGCAAATCCTGAGGAGTCAGCTGAACTGGAAGTAACATCAAAGGAGGTTGAAAAAGGAGATATAAGCCTCTAACATCAAGACAAACAACCTCCTTACAATGTAGCAACAGTTTCGCCCAAATCCAGCACTCTTAAACTGCACCCTAAGTGGATGAAGGATGACCAAAAACTAGTGAGTGCCAGAACCACTATCCAGGATGAAACAAAAACATTCATGAGTGCATCAGAAAAAACATTAATGAGTACACAGCTGATTGTGTGCTTAGTAAATATCTCAGGTGGTAGAAACCATAGAAAGAAATAGAAGAGAATGAAGCAGAGGAACCACTGTTGGAAACCTGCATGGCATGCACCACTGGCAGATAGACATGGTGGCTCATATTGAGAAATCCTACCAGTAGCTGGACAAAGCTAGACTAAAAGACAGCACAGAGGCACTAATGATGGTAGGACAAAAACAAGCTTTAAGGTACAACATTAATAGAGGTTAGGTCTACCACATCAGGCTCGACTCAAGGTGCAGACTCTGCAGAGATGCCCCTGAGACAATCCAGCTCATAACAGAAGAGTCTAAAATGGTAGCAGGCAGGGCATACTTGGAATATACCACGCCTATACAGGAACATCTGCAATAGTATGGCCCTGTAGTCCCAAGATCAAAATGGGGCAGACCCCCGATGTTGGTTGAGAATGACTAAGCTAAGACAAACGAGATATGGCTAACAAGGAAGTGGACAAGTAGAGGAAGAAGGCTGTAGTGACTGATTCAATACCAAGTGATAGCAACGTCATGGAGAAGGAACACAAGAAGCTTGAGAACTATGATGTGCTGAAATTTAGAGAAGGTGTGGAAGGTGAAGACAACAATGCTCCCCATGGTAAGATTCCACACACACTAATATACACTTCACTTTCTTAGGAGCAGACAGCATGTCACATGGAGGTCAACGTTGTGAATTTATGCATACTAACACTTTATAATATCACTCTTTTGAGAAACTCTTAAAGGACATGAATGTTTTGTGACCTGCACTAGCACTCACAGTTTAATGTCTCTCTCCAAGTGATCTGTTAAGTACATGTGATTAAGTATTCTCTTCAGGCTGTGAGTCTGTGGTGGTGTAGGATGTAACATGTCCTTTACACATAAATAGACTTGAACAGTTTCTGAGCTGATTACGAAAGGCATACCATTAAATGAAGATTCAAACTTACTCATAGAAATTGTCCAGAGTATATTAATTTGTGAGGGCCATGAATGTCTTTAAGGATCACCAAGCAACACATCTGTTTGTTGCAGAAGTTGATGACTGATTTATAGCAACTCCCAAAAATTAAAAGGTAGTTAGTGTTCTATAATGAAGGTACAAGGTCCCAACGTACTGCTGTCTTATGGTGCTCATCATTGACTGAAAGAGTTTTTTTTCTTTCTTCATTTAGTATTATGGTGTAAGACAAACAGACTGTAAACTTAACTACACTTCTACAGTAGTTTGTTTGTTGGATTTGTTGGATTGTAGCCGCTATTTCCAACCGCAAAGAGTTTTTCTAAAGTGCAATAACATATTGCACGAATTCAGAAACTAGGAATAATGAATCTGAAAAAAAAAGCACTGATCCCCTTCACTTTTCTTTATGTCACTGGTTTCCAATCTGCAATCTTTCTGTGTGGAGTTGCATGTTCTCCCTGTGTTTGTGTGGGTTCTCTCCAGGTACTCCGGCTTCTCCCCACAGTCCAAAGACATGCAGTTAGTGGAGTTAGGATAACTGGTGATTCGAAATTAACAGATGAGAAAATAGGTGTACGCCGCCTCTCACCCTATGACAGCTGGGATAGACTCCAGCCCTTCTGCAACCCTGATAAGGATAAGCAGAAGAGAATGGATGGATGGATTATCTACCAGTCTGTTAATGACAGAGAAATCAGAAAAAAACATGGCAACAGTGGACTGCTCATAGTTCTCTTTAGAGTATTTAATTACTCCTCCAGTACAACAACAGTACAAATATAAGAGTATCCCAGATTTATATGTGTCCCTTTCTCTTTCAAAGCTCTGCCTAATACCTGCAAGAACAACTGCAGGGCCATGCTGGAGCCATGAATCTGTGCCCTTTATTACTCTGATAGCAGTCTTACATTACTAAACACCATGGCAAAAGATTAATCAGGAAGAAAGGAAAGGGCGATATACCTGGCACAGACTGAAAGAAGAAAAGAGAGTTTTAGATAAAAATACAACCCCTCTCTCCCATCTTTATCATAAACTCTCCCTGGAGTAGAGAGAACGAAATTTAGATTAGTCTTTACGCTTGACCTGTTAACTTCCTGTGACACAGTAACAGATTGGAGCTGCAAGATAAAAGGGGGGTACAGGTAGACAAGTGAGGGGAGGGTGGAAAAGGAAAGAGAATATGGAGGTAAATGAGGTAGAAGAACAATGCTTAGTGAAAATTGTAGAAATCAGAAAAAAATAGTTATTGAGGAAAATAAAGAGATGAGAAAAAGATGTTGGAGATAAACTGATCAGGAAATAGATTAAGAAAAATGGGAGTGTTGATGGAATTAAATATGTGAATGAGGTAGAGCAAGACAGATGCCAGGTAATTACACTTTCCACGTCTCTTCAGGGAGGAATGCGCTTCTACTGTAGTAGGTCTCTCTCTCTCTCACACACACGCACGCACGCACACACACACACACACACACACACACACACACACACACACACACACACACACACACACACACAATGATGTCAAACAAGAAGAACACAGATGTGGTTTGCTGCAAAGATGAACACAGCAATATCCCATAAACCTGAGTTCAAGCGCACACACACACACACACACACACACACACACACACACACACACACACACACACACACACACACACACACACACACACACACACACTATCCTGTTATGGAGACTCTCAAAATGTTAATATTATAGCATATGTATACATAAACAGGATATATGTATGTACCATTTCTTTAGAATGAAAAAAATAAATAAAACCATTGTAAAACTTATCACCTCTATTTAACCATGTAAGGATTATTGCAATTTTCAATTAATCAGAGTTGAATGAGATCATTACTATGATGTTAAACAGCATTGTTGAACAAGTAAATACAACAGAATGAGGGAAAGGGTGAAAAAAGGGAGAGGAAAAAAGGATAAAAGCGTGAGTGTGAAAACTATTGAGTAGGCTGTTATATTTTTCACATGCACAACTATTTATAGCACCAGGATCATGCATGGCAACACAAACAAATCTCCAGAAACTTGTGAGAAAATCAACATCAAAGTGTCTTAGGCAGGAATAATCTACACTAATTGTCTTGACAAGATGTCAAATGTTGAACAGTTAGATGTGTTAAATGGGCCAATAATGACTGCTGAACATGTTGGCCATATGGATGGGCCCCACTGAGATCTAACTGCTGGCAAAAGGCCCAACACACTCAAATTGGAGAGAGACAGAAAGGGTAAGAGAGAGCAGGTGGATGAAAGAAGCAAGGGACTACAGGATGAAACTAATTTAATCCCACTTCTTTTTTTTTTCTTTTTAAATAAAGATTTTATGAATGGAGTGGACAAAGAGTCCAGTAGACATGCATGTAGACAGAGATGACCTTAAAACAAACAAACAAACTACGGGAAGGGAGAGGTAAGTGACGGACAAGGTAAGCGACTCATGTTGTAACTGACGTCAGACGCCGGAGATTTTGGCGGAAAATTAAAGCGAATGGTAGTTTAGATTTGAATAAATTCCTTTAAGCTTCAGCATAACCAAATACACTTATCAATTGTCTTATAACTAACAACATTTGTCTAAATCATCTCCAACACCCTGGAGAACAACGGGGAGAGTTTAGAGGCTCTCCAAGATTACATTGATCAGTACTTCCAGGATCTCGTGATGAAGAAGGCTCAGAGTGCAGCTTCCCCGGCCAAAACTGAGACGCCGTCGTCGAAAAGACTTCGCCCGGCAGATTCCCCCGGCACAACATCGCCAGCCGGCAAAGATATTGTCGACATACTGGAGTCAATCGACCAACGACTGTCCAGTTTCGATGCAAGGCTGTCCTTGGTGGAGATTCTTCACCGGGAATTTAAATCCTTGCGAGAGTCCCTGGAGTTCAGCCAGCAGCAGGTGGAAACGCTCGCTGCTGAAAATGCCACGCTAAGGGAGTCGGTGAAATGTCTCACAGACAATGTTACTCAGCTAAATAGAGAAAATAAAAAAATAAAAGAAACAGTTATAGATCTACAAGCTCGTAGCATGCGTGATAATCTGGTATTTTCTGGTATTCCAGAAGCCGCTGGAGAGGACGCGGAGACCACGGTAAAAAGCTTCATCAAAACCCACCTGAAGCTGCCCGAGGACACGGTGAAGAACATCGTCTTTGATAGGGTGCATCGCCTCGGCCCCATTCGGGCTGCGGCCGGGAGACCACGTCCTATCGTGGCCAAATTCGGCCACTACAAACAAAAGGAACAGGTGAAAAGCCGCGGCAGGGAATTAAAAGGAACGGACTTCAGCGTGAACGACCAGTTCCCCAAAGAGATCCTGGAACGACGGAGGGTCCTCTTCCCAATCCGACGCAGCTTTATCCAGAAGGGCTCCCGCGCTGTCATCGCTGTGGACTGGCTGTACGTGGACGGACAGCTCCACCGCGACCCCGACATCACTCCGTGGCTGTATTAACTTCACACCAGATAAGAATCCGCTACACCCTTTCCCCACCCACTCACACTAACTTGCATTAACATCTGTTTAACTTACTAGTATCAAATCACATCTTAGGTGTGATTTCATAGCAGAATTAACACCGTCACTCTCCGTCAATGGTTTGATCGGAATGTTTCCGGGTTTTTTTTTTTTTCTTCTCGTTTTTTGTTCTCTTTTTTCCCCCTCTTGTTTTTATGCTGCTCACCCTTGTCCTTGGTTTCTTTCTTTCTTTTTTCTTTCTTTCACTGCTTCGATCACCTGCTTCCACACTCATCCACAAACAACATCCTTTATTTGGACACATACGCACAGCACGATCACGCACAGCCATGCGCTCAACGGCAGCACATTTACATCAGACAGCGCACACAGTCGTATAGGATACACACACTTAAACCAAGCATACTCATATTAGTAAATATGCACACACATAGTCAGACTCAGGGAGCATCTCACCACACATTTTTTCTCTCTCCCCCTCTTTTTATTTACAAACAAGTGATGTATTCTCTCCACCTGTCTAAGCGACACACACAGCGTACACCCCTAGTTATACACAGACATCTATGGGTCCACTAAGATTCGTTACATGGAATGTAAATGGAGCTGGCTCCAGAGAAAAGAGGTTAAAAATATTTAACCAACTCAAAAAACTACAGGCAGATGTTGTCCTTTTACAAGAGACCCACAGACCTCTTAGAGGTTCGAATGAACTTAAAACACCTGAGTTTCCTAATGTGTTCTCAGCTTGTTATAATTCTAGACAAAGGGGAGTAGCAATTTTAATCCATTTAATTTCACAGTACTCGATACAGTTATAGATCCAGAGGGCAGATTCTTAATCATTAAACTATCTATACTTGATAAAAAGCTATGTATTGTAAGTGTATATGGTCCAAATGTTGATGATCCCTCATTCTTTCACGGTTTTTTCAGTGCACTCTCTGAACACTTAGATGGCACACTCGTTCTTGGAGGCGACCTCAACCTTGGACTAAATGAAGAAATGGATAGGCTCAATACAGCAGGAACTCAGCGTAATTGGCAGTCCATAAATATAATCAAACAGTATATGAGCGACTTTGGTCTTTGCGATGCATGGCGCTCCCTTCACCCCACCAGTAAGGAATATACTTTTTTCTCACATGTCCATCACTCCTACTCTCGTCTGGATTATTTTTTGGTCAGCAGCTCACTGCTGAGGGACATTTCAGACACTGAGATTCACCCTATAGCTGTCAGCGATCATGCTCCTGTATCTTTAACACTAATGCACAAGAATAATACTACGCCTAGTAAAAACTGGAGATTTAATACATCACTGCTTAAAGATGAAGACTTTATTAAATATTTTAAAAAAGAGTGGACTTCATATTTAGACTTTAATGACACTCCCGGAACATCAGCTTCTGTTCTATGGGAAGCAGGGAAAGCTGTGTTGAGAGGTAAAATAATTTCTTTCTCATCACATAAAAAGAAAAAAGAAAACAAAAATATCCAGGAATTAGAAAAAACCATCAAATCACTAGAAGAAGCCTATGCGTCCGACCAAGATCAGGAAACATTGAACAAAATACGCAAAACAAAACTAGAATTAAATGAGATAATTGATAAAATATACAAAATTCTTAGTACAAAGACTACGCTTACAAAATTATGAACATGGTAATAAATCCGGTCAACTTCTAGCAAACCAGCTAAAAATAAATAAAGAAAAAACAACTCTATGTGCTGTTCAAGACTCATCTGGGAATACAGTATATGACCCGAAACAAATAAACAACATCTTCAGGGATTTCTATAAAACGTTGTATTCACCACAAATAAACCCATCTAAAAAGGAAATTGATCAGTTTTTAGACAACATAACTCTCCCAAAATTATTAGACTCTCAAGCAATGGCATTGGATTCGCCACTGACACCAGGTGAACTCCAGGAAGCCCTGATAAGTATGCCCAATAATAAGGCTCCAGGTCCAGACGGCTTTCCTGCAGAATTCTACAAAGAATTCTGGACGATTTTAGCCCCAATTTTTTACAGAACGCTGTTGGAAATCAAAGAAAATGGCAGACTCCCATCAAATATGAATTCTGCAAACATTAATCTCCTGCTAAAACCAGGCAAAGACCCTGTATATCCCTCAAGCTATCGTCCAATATCCCTTATAAATGTAGACCTCAAAATAATCTGCAAAGCTCTCTCGAAGAGACTAGAGAAAATAACCCCCCTCTTAATTCATCCTGACCAAACTGGTTTCATAAAAGGTAGGCACTCATCAACAAATACACGTAGATTACTTAATTTGATAGACTACTCATACAGTAAAAACCTTGAAACTACAATATTTTCTTTAGATGCAGAAAAAGCGTTTGACAGAGTTAACTGGAAATTTCTATTTGCAACTTTACACAAATTTGGTTTTGGATCTTCTTTCATCAACTGGTTAAAAATATTATATAATTCCCCAACAGCTTGTGTCAGAACAAATGACCAGACATCCTCCAGCTTCTGTCTCCTGAGGGGCACCAGGCAGGGATGCCCACTCTCCCCTTCACTGTTTGCAATTTTTATTGAACCACTAGCAGCAGCAATTAGACAGAATTCAGTAATTAAGGGCATAAAATGCAAGAACGTGGAACATAAAATCAGCCTTTATGCGGATGATGTGCTACTCTTTCTCCAAAATTCACAAACCAATATCTCTGGGGTGATTGAATTGATAAACTCTGTTGCAAGAATATCAGATTACTCAATTAACTGGTCAAAATCTACAGTCCTTCCGATTAATTGCTCCTTCCATAATTCCTCTTCTACTCCACTGCAATCGGGAAATATAAAATATTTAGGTATTAATGTTTCTCCCAAGCTTGCAGATCTAACTAAATTAAACTATATCCCACTTTTAAAGAAAGTAGAAGGCGATCTGGCTAGGTGGAAATGTCTACCCATATCACTCATGGGAAGGGTTGCCGCTATAAAAATGATGGTCTTACCAAAAATAAATTATTTATTCTCAATGATCCCAACTAAACTGCCACAAGATTGGTTCAGATCTCTAGATTCATATATGTCCAAATTCCTTTGGAAAAATAAGCCCCCACGTATAAGCTTAAAAAAACTACAAAAGACCAAGGATAAAGGAGGATTAGAACTACCTAACTTTCAGCACTACTTCTTAGCCAACAGGCTCCAATTTATCTCAGCATGGCTAAAACATACCCTCTTAGATGAACCTTGGCTAGATGTAGAACAAGCACTTTGCAATAATCTAGAGATTTCAGATCTACCATTTATCAGCTCAAACATTCAACGACATGAATGCTTCAAAAGCGTCAACATTAGCTCCTCTCTGACAGCATGGTGGGAGTTTCTGAAGTTGACAGTCTTCATTAATCCCATGCAAACATACACCTATCTGGAACAACCCTGACATATTACAAAACAATAATATGATAAACTTTTCAGATTGGAGTGGTAAAGGAATCAAATATTTAGAACATATACTAGAAGGAACAGAATTTATTTCATTTGACAGACTAGTTACACAATATGGGATCAACAAGAAAAGATTTTTAGAATATCAACAAATTAAATCCATAGTAAAAAAGAAATTTAAACCGGGTCAAGTTGAACTACAAACACCACCAAGTGTGGTTCAATTTCTTACTCTTAAAACCCCCAAATTACTATCCAAAATATACAGAATGCTTTCTAAAATAGATGAATCAATATTACTTCCTATTGCAAAATGGGAAGCGGATTTATCAGTTAACTTAGACCAAAACTTTTGGTCTCAGATTTGCTTAAAAACCTTTCATCTAATTAGAAATCCCAGTCTTCAATTAATTCAATACAAAATACTACATAGAGTGCACTATACAGGTCATCGGATGTTCAAGATGGGCTTTACGTCTACCAACAACTCCTCACACTGCCAAACCAATTCACCGGACAATTATATCCACGCTCTTTGGTTCTGTCCACCAGTTCAGAAGTTTTGGCGTGAGATATGTGAAGACTTATCGAAGTGTCTGAAATGTAACATTCCAGCTTCCCCTTTAGTGTGTTTGTTGGGCAGCTTAGATAATGTCACTTCAGAAAAGAATATAGCCCACATGGTTTTCACTGCCCTATGCATAGCCAAGAAAACAGTCCTCATGAACTGGAAAAATAAAAATAATCTTAATTCTAACCAGTATAGAAATTATCTATTAGATTACATTAGTCTTGATACAGCCTCTGCCACCACATCAGATCAATTGCTCTGGGCTCCTTTGATCAGCTCCATCACCTAGTGGGGGTGGGGGGTCATAGTTTGGTCCCACCTTCACTGTTGTGATTGGTGTGGGGGTAGGGACAGGCTTAGGGCGTCGGGGGGTTCCCCAGGAGCATCTTCCTTGGGGGGCTCAACCCGGGGTAGCGGTCATGGCCAATTAAGGGCTCTGTTGGCTCTTAGGTGACGGTTTCCTCATGGCTGCGTGCAGCGGGGCTAGGGGAGGGTCTGTGCTGACCGACGTGGGTTACTGACCTGGTAGCCTGGCTGCCCCTGGGTGGGTCCGGGACAGGCGTGAGGTTCTGGGGGCGCTCCGTCTCTGGGCTGGGGCCCTGGCCGGGCCTCGGGGGCTCGGGTCCTGGTTGGTGTGTTGCTGGGGTTGTGGGCGGGTGGGTATATGGGGGCCCAGTCCTGGCGCAGGGCGCCGCCGGTGCATCGAGCCACCTGGGGGACTCTTCAACTGGTGGGGGAGGATGTCACATCTTGCAGGAGCTTTCCTCTCCTCAGGAATTCTCTCTGCAGGAGGGGGAGATATAGGAGAGGTGGAGGAAGATCTCAGCCTGGGCGTCTATTGTCTTGTGTAGTCTGGAAGATGAGTGGATGATGGGGTGGGTGCAGTTTTCTCTGTAGTGGGGTCGGGTGGGCTGTCCCGGGCTCTGTGGGGCCGGGCGGCGCTGCTGCACTGGGCCCTGGTCCGGATGGGCCTGGGCCCCCTTTCCCTGGCGGGTTGCAGAGCATGGGGGTGCCTACTGGGGTCAGCGGGGGAGCTGGCCCCAGGGAGGGGTCACTTGCCCCTCCCTTTCTTCCCTCCCCATCTCCAGCTGCCTCCCTCTTCCCGCTCCACCACAATCACCCACACATGCAGGGCCTTGGGGTAGGGGTGTGTCACCAGGGTGCAGAGGAGGCATCCCCCCCCCTCTGTCCCCTTCTGGCTGCCTCTGCCTCAATTTTATCTCACAACTTAGACATTCACATTACTCACACTCTCATAACACATACATATAGGATCTTGGGGGTGGGCTCACAACACGGACTCCAAATTACCATCAGGGTGTACACCGCACCCCTGGCGTCGTTGCCCACCTCTCAATTTTAAATACACGTAGACATTGAGGGCTATCAGGAGGGGCTATGCGCTTACCTGCTGCTCTCTGGCAGGTAGCTCCATGCCCTCCTGGGTTTTAATTGCACCTTAGAACACATATACATCAACACTACATATGAGCGGGTAGAGGGAGGTTTGGAGTCTTCTCACACCCCCGGTCTCTGCGGCCTGCTGGAGCGGGGGGACTAGGAGGAGGAGTTGGCCGTCCGACTGGGGTCTGGTGTGTGGGGCCTCCCTGCTGCTGCGGAGTCGGGGCAGTCTGCTTCTCCCCACTGCAGGGAAAAGGGTAACACCACCTGGGTCTGGGTGCAGTTTCCCCCTCCAGGGGCAAGGGTACCTAGACCCGGTTCTTAGAGTACGCTTGGGGAGTGTGATTGTGTGTACAGCGTCTCTTTATGTCTGTCTCCACGTTGGTTGAGTGTGGAGTAATTGCCTATGAGAGCATGAGGGTGGGAATGGATGTTTGTATTTGAGTGTGCCTGTATGTCTGTGTCTATATGTCAGGTTGGGTATCAGACGCCACCTCTCTGGGGACATCTCAGGCCCTCCAAGGTTTGGAGGCCTATCTCCCCCCACCACTTCCCCTGCCGGTGGCAGACGTCCTCAGACATCGATGCGTTGGTGGTTCTTTGTGTCCGGGGGTGGGCGTCCGGGTACACACCGGCTCACTCCTTGGTGGCTGCTTATCCGGGCCTGGAACCTGGGGCTCGCTCGGGCCACTTCGGGGGTGGGGTGCCCTCGGCCTCTCGGCCTGGGGCTCGGTCACTCAGGCACAGCTGGCTGACGGCGGAGCTCACGGGCACGTCACTGCAACCCCCCCTGGCTTCTGCTCCGCGGCTGCTGAGTGATCCCTCATCTGGGACTCTCCTCAGCTCTTTCTGGGACAGTGGCGCGGCTGCCCCTCTGTTGGTCTTCCTTGGTCTCTTGTGTTCTGGGGGCCTCTGGATGTCTGGAGTTTTGATCTCCTCCATACCTGCTTCATGCCCTGGAGGATGGGACTGTGGCCCCCCACACCCTCTAGCAGATCATTACATTAAGGAACCTTTTAAATACAAGCGCTCATGCTCACAGGTGTACACACAGGTGATCACACACACAAACTACACCCTTTTTGGCTCCTACCTCAAAGCACACTGTGCGCTGTCGATCTTACGTGCTGCACAATAATGTTTAATATTAAGTATTTAGTGTTATATTCCCATATATCATTGTGATGTTGTTTATTCTATTACTCTCGTTTTCTTCTGCTTGTTTTCTTTTTTCTTTCTCAACAGGTGATCCAGGTGATCGATAAATGTATTTTTTGTCTGCTTATTTTGTTGGTTTTTGTTTTTTGCCCTTTATCCCCGTCCCTCTTCTCCGCTGTTTTTTTTTTTGTTTGTTTTTTCCCCCCTCTTTCTTTCTCCCTTTTCTTTTCCCCTGTCCCGTATCTAGCAAGTAAAAAAAAAAAAATAAAATAAAATAAAATAAAATAAACAATAAAAGGTAAATCAAATGGACCATTACGGCAAGGCTGGGATGGTCCATTTGGTAAAGTAAATCCGTTGGGCATCTTTCTTCGCCTTTAGACAATAATTCTGATGGCAAAAGAACCAAACGGGACAGGTTTAAGAAAAAAAAAGAAAAAAGAAAAAAACAACAAAAAAAAACAAACAAACAAACTACTATGTATGGAAGCTGTTTTTGATGTTCAGAGTAATATGTCATTATTAATACCATAAATGTAATACACATACATGTATTACATGGATACTTTAACTTAAACCACAACCCTAAACCCATGTTTTTGATGTCTAATAAATTAATTACATCAAAAGTTTTTTTTAAAAAAAAGTTAGAATAAACAAACTGATAAGAAGTGCAAAAATCTCCAAACACAATCATGTCCTGGCTGACAAACTTGTGGCTAATGCAGAATTTTTGTTTGCAAAGACTACTTTTATCTCTTGACATGAAATATTGCCATGGCCAATGCATCAGGAAAACCAACACCAACTGACACTTTCTGCATATTTCTGTTACACTAGCAACTCAGTATTTGATACCAGGGATACCAACACATTGTTGCATGTACCCGTGAATGAACATTTAGGTCTGGGTAAATGCAACAACGTGTTTGTATCCCACGTATCCAATTGGATACGTGGAAGAAGATGGATGAATGGATTATAATTAAAAAAAAACAAGGTAGCTAGGTGCCTGTAGCAAACACTTAGCAAAAAAAAGCTGTTATAACAAAGGAACAAACACATATTTTAAAAAACCTTTCTCCAAAATGACTCAAAGAAACAACAATGGAAAGGATGCCAGAAACAAAAAGTAGAAGCTTAGTGATTTATAGTGTAGTGATGTGATGTTTAAGTGTCCCTGTTTCTGCTGGCTGCTCTCATGCTGTCTATGCTAAATGCTAGCAAAGTCAAGCAAATGTATAAACCAACCGCTGGCTTCCTAATACAAGCCAATGCAAAGTGACAGCAGCGTTAGCAGCCACATGAGAAATGCTTTGCATTGATTTTATTAATGAATTAATAAGCACGTACACACATTTTTCCTTCCCATGAATGTATGCATGTGATGCTATGGTGAGTGCAAACTGTACCACAGTGCTGGGAAGAGGTTGCGCCAGATGCCCTTCCTGATGCAACCTCAAAGGGGGCGGGGGGAAGCACTTGACAGCACCCACAAGTTCAGCCCTATGAGTGTGAAGCATTGAACAGTTGCTGAGAAGTAATCACTTAGATAAACCAGCACAACCTCTTAAGAAACACAGAAAAGATCAGCGTTGTAGCCTGAGTGAAATTTATATTTTGTAAGTTTAGGCTTTGTAAATAAAACTGACATGATTTGACTTGACAGATGGTCACACATAAAGAGCTAAAAAAATTAATCTCAAATTATCCTTTCCAAGTCAGCATCACCCTGGGGGCCTGCAAGGGCCCGTGTGATGTAAACTGAATCATTTGCCCCTGAGGCTCCTGACTGGCTAAAATTTCTGAGCATGTTTGAATCCCTAGAATGCAAAGTCATAAAATGTACCAGAAACACAACTACAGGCATAGTTGCAATCTATTCCTTTATCTACTTCATTTTGCTTTTAAGAATATTAGTGCTTTAAATTGCCTGTGCAATATTGTGGAATGCCAAGAATGTCACACGTTATGTTTTTGTCTACTGTCATGCTGAGATAAGAATCTGTTCTTTAGGTCCTCCTCTTTTGATGAAAGTTAACAAAGTAACATCCCTAATCAAAGAAAAAATCTGATATATTTGCAAAGTATATTTTAAAACATCTTGTTTTTTTAACTTTTTCCATTAAGTTCTGTTTTCTTTTTTTACCTCTTTTGAGACTTATTTAACGATTGTTTCATTTTGTTTTTTTCACACCACGTGCTCATTAGGTGTTCACCTGATCATCCTATGAAGCATGCATGGAGAATAACATCAAAGTCAACCAGAAGGTTATAAACATCAAGCCTTTTTTTGTTTGGTGATCCACCATTGCTGTTAGTGTAACAATGCTGCAGTCTGCTGTTCGATACAGATATACACAAAGAGTCACAAAGGACAGAATACCAAGAAGAAAATAGATCCAAATGAGAATCAGACTCTTCATTGTGTTTCACATCTGACTGTGTGTCTGTTTGTGCGTGATTTGTCTGGTCATTCATTAGTAGTCACTCACCAGCCTGCTATATCTAACTGCATCTAACAAAACAGAAAGTGCTGCTCTTCATTAAGATCCTCTTATCCCTGCCATCCACTAAATCAGCCCCCTCCCAACAGACTTCCCGACTTTGATGACATTGCTTCAAAGCAGTTTCACTTTCACTTTACTTTTTAATGGAATAAGAAGAGGTGAAAAAAAGAAAGTGATGGGCATTTATGTCACGTTTAAAGGGAGGTATTAGCCTGCAACAAAAATTAACTGGCCTGTTGCTCTGAAATAAAACTACTGGGCTTCTAAATGGGAAATTGCACCTCTTTGACATTGAACAAAAATAAATACTTTATTGGATTCTCTATAATTTTCTTGTCTCTGACTTTGACAAATGCATTTAAAAATGAAGACTCATCACCAGCATCTGCAAAGCACACTCGATGCGAAACAATTGGCTTTGTCAAAATTGTGTTTTGTTTCAAGCTTGAAACGACAGGACAAAAGTGCGAATCTTTAAATTGCTGGTGTCAAACAAATAGATAGACAGATGATTATTAAGCTGATTGTCTCTTACGTATGTAAAATGACAAGCCATTCCATGTTCTATAATTTCATCTTAGCATATTCACATAAAAGGCATGACCCTATTGAGTCATTTGAATGTGTTAATATTTCCCATGATTTTAACTGCATGGTAAATGAACAAATTCACACCACCCTTTTCCTCAGACCAGTGACAGTTTAATGACAGCCTGATTAAAATCAACATGTTAATTAGCTGTCTGAGACTGACGGACCCTCTAGTTTCCCAGCTTGAGTCAGTCCAATCAAGGTGCGACAGTCATCCACCGTAAGACTTTGAAAGAAGTGCCATTCCAGGGAAACCAACAGTAATTTTGCATGACTATGTTATATAATGATGGAAATTGGACTAAAGTGAGTATTACTGTTCTATTACTATTACTTCATTTACTGTTTTCCACTGTGACCTTTGCAATGAGGCTACTTTAGGAACATAATTTACCCCTTAGTTGGGGGAGCAATAATGACGCAGGGCAAGTACTGAACTGGATACCTAATATCTGAAGTAATTGTAAAAAAAAAAAAAAAAGGAAACATGAAAGAAAAAGCTTCATCATTAATTTTGGACATATTGTAACATATTGGACATATTGCTGTACACAAATAAACATGGAATCTAAGGTATGGGAAGGATTTAGAGTTTATAAATTCTTAAGAACAAATTTACTAAGCAGGGCAAATTAATGGAAGGTAGTAATCACAAAAATGAGATACCAACAATTAACTAATTTATAAACAAAATACAACCACTTCCAAAAAAATATCACTAAGTAATTTTACCACAACGATATATATCTTGAGTTTAGAAAAAAATCTAAAACATAAATGCCTCTGCAAAGCAATACAAGCCAATTCAAGGCTCAGTAATACAAGGCTCACTGTTCCCAGGAACTATAATCAGTTAGCCTGCAGTATTTCATAAAGGGACCCAAAAATCTGCATTGTGTTCCCTGTTTATGCAGTGATGAATTCTTAAATGGCACTATAGAGCAGGTACAGGTGTTTAGGAGAGATAAGAAACCCACCTCCCTACTAGCACCTCCACTTCCTCCACCAAACCTGACACTCTTAAAGGGCTTTAACCACTACAAGAAAACGGTGATAGTTATTTCCTTGTGCCAGCCTGTCAGTCATTCTCCATTTCATATTTAAACCACAGACATTTTGTGAGATGAAGAATGATGAAGGGATGTAGGGCGGAGGGCTCAGCTTCTTAGACTGGATATGACAACAAAAAGCACGAGCAGATGATCCAGGTGTATAATTATCACGTCAAAACCAGAAAGTGATAAAGCTGGAGCAAAAATGTAGACGTATGAACACAGACTGGGTAACACTCCATTGAAAAATGAGTTTCTTCTTTTAGGTCAAAACAAATTTAAAAAAGTATAAACACTCTGCCTCCTTTACTGTTTTGTAAAATTACTATAACATTTTTTTCTGTTAACATGAGGTCCACATGTTGAAAAAAAAACCAGAGATAGCTCTCAAAGGGAATTTTCACAGCTACATATTTTAATATTTTAGCTCAAGATTCTGGTTTAAAAGACTAAAAGATTTCATATGAAGTTAGGCAGGCTATTATTATTATCATTATTATTATTGTTACTGTCTTAGTGGGTCTGGACTACCTGGACTTTTGTTTGCTAATAAAAAGAAAGTCTGGTTAAAAGTAATTAAGCAAGCAGCCCTTAGATTAACGATACATTAGTGGGTGCTACTTAACCTAACAAACCATTAAAAAAGATGGCATTCTTTTGACAGTACAAATTAAGTTTTTAACTATTTATTTAGTAAGTTCTATATTTCAAATGTTTCTATCAAAGCTTGATGACTTGGAACACCAGTGTGCTAGATAAGGCAAGGTTTAGCCAAACAAGACTCAGTTATAGACCCTAAACTTGGAGTCGTGTGTCTCAGGCACTTTTCACACCCACAAAGCCAATAAATGAAACTAAAAGCAGCACCAGGACCAAAGGATATGCTTATAGTAAATTCACAGAATAATTCATCTTAACTCTCAGTTGCTTGTTACCGTTTCTTTCCTTCATGCATCAGCTTTGCTATAGTGTTATTATAATAAATACATTAATTTTCATAATCATTTATTTATGTCAGTATTTTCCAACAATACTTAATTTACCCTGGCATGTTTATTATCAATTAGCATGACACCAGAGTAACTCCGAATGTCACATTGGCGCAAACATGATTTTTCTTCTGACCTTATTTTGCCACATTTTTTCCAGCTTCCACGCACATACACAATATGTGAAACACATAGAACCTCACGATTTGTACCCCCATATAGTATCACCTCTCAGAGGACACAGACATTGTTAAACTTAGGCAGGAAATTAGTTTTGCGACATAATGTATGACACACAGCAGTCGACAGCCCTCCCTGATCGCCCTGCCCTTCAAAACTGATGGATACTAATATGCCACTACATGAAAATGTGTCATGGCAGAAACAAATGGAAACGCAAAAATACAAAAAGATCCAGAGAGGAAATGGAGCAAAAATGACCCTCAAATCTATCAGAGGTGGTTCAAAATGGGAGAAACAATGTTTCTAAAAATGCCTGATCTTCTCATGCCTTGTACCTATACACTGACATCAACCTCTGCTGAGAGAATAACCTCTTTGTCAGAGAATGCGCTCTGTGGACACGCAAAGAAAATGAATTTAAGTCATTGTTTCTTTCTCTCCTGTCCGTTTTCTTTCCCCATATTTTCAGACACCCAGCAGCCACTGAATGGAAAAAAGGGGTTTTCCTATTTCTGCCTCCGAAGACACTTTAGGGTCCTGGACATGAGTGCATTGTTCAGTGGAGCAAGGCATGTCCTGCTGCAAATGAAGACCAAAATCCATCCTCCAGGCTGAATTATTAACAACACACATACCCAAGAATCTCACTGTCCACAAGAGAGAAGAGGGGTGGAACAAAGAGAGGAGTAGGGAAGAGTAATGGAGGAAGGAAGAGAAAGGAGTAAAGAGAATACAAGATTGGTAGGCTCAATGCTTGGCCCTTTTCTGTACTTCAGAGGAGTATATAGAGGCCCACGCTTAGCAGAAAGGTCAACCAACAACTGGAATGCCCAACAGGTCCTCAGACCCAGTAAAACAACCTATTGTCACGTTTGAACTTGATCAGTATTATTAGGTTATTTTAAGATGCTGTGTCCTTCTTTAGATGCAGGGTAATCCAAAACACTTTAATATCCTTTATGCTAAGACTATATAGCACTTTTCTACTCTACCTAAGCACTCAAAGTGTTTTAAACAACTTGCCATTGTCTAAAACTTGTCATTCCCCCAAACACTTTATTTCTATGCTTTTTCTAAATGAGTGCTTTCTATCTAACATTCACATTCACATATAACACATACATTGGAGAGAAACTTGCAAGCCTACTGGGAGTCTGTCAGAGATTGAACCACCAACCTGATTAGTAGATGAGCTGCTCTACCTCCTGAGTTACAGCCACCCGTAACATAAGTGGGGTTACTTTATAAGACAGAGCGCATCCACAGTATCCACAAAGTAATTATACAACTATTTCACTATGAACGTTCTTTCCTGAGAAATGTTTCCTTTTCCCTTAATCCACTTTAAAGGAATTCATAATTAAACATTTGGTTTCAAAAACAAAACAACTCAAATTATTCAAAAAATAAATGACTATGTTTGTGTATATTAAAGTTAAATTAGTGTTTGATGGAAAGATTTTTTTTTAATCATCTCTGTCCACAGACTCATATGAAGATTAATATTGCGTGAGAATTAAGCTACTGGCATTTTGAACATAGCCATCAAACAACCTCTGCTAATATGTGGGCCTTCATATTGATTCTTTAGGTTTTATATTTTAGCTTGCTTAATGAAATTTGCATGTACTACACATGCAATCAGCAAGTTAGAGAAAACAATCAAATAATCCTAAGGACAAAAGGAAACACACACACATAGGGATACACACACAAAAATGGAGCAGACCTCTTTCTGCATCCACCCGCTGTGAGTTATGACACTTTAAATGGTCAAGTAATACTACAGTGGTGATAATGAACCTAAAAAGTGAACCAGTTTCATAATATTAAAATAAAGAGCACTTCATTTTGTTCTGAGGCAGAGCAATGAAATAAAAATAAATCCCAACAACTGTGAGAAATTCTGTTGGGAATAAAAGAATCTTTGTAAAAGTAAAACATGGCTATTATTATCATCATGTAAGCATTTAGTGTAATAAACTCCATTCTTGAAGCTCTGTTTTGCAACCAAAACAATTCATCAAAAACCCGCAACAGCACAACAGTTTAAAAGACTTTATTGCTAGCTAAGTGTGTCACATTATTATAAACTCTTGTATCTCTATTAGGATCTGGTAGAAACATAATTTTTGTATTTTCAGTAATCCTATTGGTTAGCAGTTAGGCTACTGACTGGCTTTGATAACAGTCAGTTTGCTCCGGATTCAGAATAAATTACCAGAGGGATAAATTGGATAAATTCAGGTTAAAAGTGAGACAGTTCACTGATACCAGAAAACTGGAGGTTCAAAGGGATACCGTGATAAAATCAAAGTAGCAAAACAAGTGTTTACTTTGGCATTACCTTTCACTTTAGATGTTCATCCTCTTTATAGTTCAAACATCGCGTCTGATAAAAACAGAATGACACTTCTGGCTTTCCTTCGCTTCTCTTCTTCATTTTTTGGAATGTTTTCATGTACTAATTTTGTTGACTGCAAACAGTCGATGCATTTCAAGTTATTTCTTCCTTCTGGATCTAAAGAGGGTTCCTTTTTCTTCTTCTATATCAAACTATAAACAGTCTGCCTATCTTGTGTTGTTTTAGAAATATGTTCCTACAATGGGAGCAGCAGTAAGAGAACACTTAAGGTGGCCACTTTTCCAGGCAGCACAGTGGGGACATAACAAAGGCGGCTGTGGGAGTCAATAAAGAGGCCAGGAATAGCAAGAAGATATCTCTGAGAGAAGTAAACAATCCTGAAGAGAATAAAAAAGGAAAAGAATGCCCTTTTTATTTTCAATTTTTCTGGTTTGGTTTCTTTTTTGTTCAGTCTGTCGAATACTTCAAAATTTCTGAAAACACAACATTGATCCCTGAAGTGACCTGGCATTGTCCAGTATATTTTTGATGTATTTGATTGCTATTGTCTATACTGTATTTAAAAAAATGACATTGAAAGACCTTTCTTAAACTTAGACAAAAGCACATTTTGTATTTGTTTTTTTTGTTTGTGTTTTTGAGGTATTTCCGTTGATGAGCTGAGATCTTAGATCTTTGACTTGTAAGACAAAGCATTGTGTAAAGCAAAGTGTGCTGGGCTGTGTCTCAAGCAACAGCGGCAATAAATTACCAAAGACACATGCTTAACTTCTATCCTGATACTCTTTCAGTCTATCCAGTTTTGGAGAAGTGACCCATTACTCATCACCACACTCTATCTACTCTATCTTAAATCTGATGCTTGCACATCAGATATAGTACTCATCAGTTCATATTCTTTTACAAAGTTCTTTTTGGTTTGTCCTCTCTATTATGTCTTTCACTTTTTCCAAACTGCTTCTCCTGTTTATAACACATGTGCTGCTCAAATGCTATGTACTGATTTCTGTGAAGATATCAAGCCACTGAAAAATCACTGGTCAAAGAATTGCCTCTTATGTCTCCAAATATGTCTGCTAGGTCTGCTGCCCACTATTCTTCTATTGTGCCTGGTTTTGTAACATTACATGTTTAATTTGCTTTGCATTGCAATGTTAGCTGTCATGCTATGCTTGTGCATGTGCTTGTGTTGAAGTTATGTTAGTGCATTGAAATTTTTTCAGATGTTTGCTGCATGCTTGCATTTTGGTATTTCTTTAGTTTGGTCCCAAATTAAAGGCTGCTGAGTGAAATTATGATCACTTGTTTGCACTAATATTATGATTTTGTGTGTTTTGCATAAGCAACTAATCTCTGTGTTCTCTAAAGTTTATAGACTGTATAAAAACAGTAGCCACCGGGACATCACCTGCTGGGTGTGAACACTGAATCTTCAACATTAGCAGCAATATTAAAATAACTTTTGTTGAGTATTTGGACCAAAACGTTACCTTATAAGGAGGATGGAGTCCTAATTTATCTGCTAATGCTAGCTAGCTTAGTAAGCAAGCTACATTCATAAACAGTATGAATGCAATAAAAGACACACATTGGCTAGTTAGCGCTAATTAAGAAAATGCTAAAATTTCATTCACCAAAACTAAAGGACAAACCTCTTCAATTCAATTCAGTTTTATTTATGCAGCACCAAATAACAACAACAGTCACCTCAACCTGCTTTATATTGTAAAGTAGACCTTACAATAATACAGTACTTCTTGGAAGGTTTGTACTACAAAGTAAGCCATAGTATTTATCAGACAGTCCATTAAAAATGTTCCAAATGACAACAGCACACATACACAGTAAGTGTGTTCAGTGCATGACAATACAACATCTAGATGTCGCAATTGTTTGTTGTTTGCATCAGACCTTAAACATACAATTTAATGCAAAGTTGGACATTTTAACATGGGACTCTGTTACAGCCAGCTGCATGGTACCTACAGGTGTTTTTGCCACTTGCATACATTTTTCAGCTCAGGAGGTTGCCCATTGCTAGAATCAGCATAATACCGAAATTTGCACTTACTACTACTTTAATATTCCCACAGACCAACATTTCATTGCTGGGACGTTTTTCTCAATGAGAAAAGAGCTACATAATAGTAATTTAAAATTTAAAAACACAAAAAGAGCAATTCACTTATGCAAAAAAAAAAAACCCAAAAAACTAAATAGTAGTAGTAAACTAAATAGCAGCAAATAAAGTATATAAAACAATTATCAACATTTTGCAATATCAACTGTAATTTTTAGTGCATATACAAATTTTGTAATGAGCTAGCAGAACCCAATATAAAGCTCTGCTTTATAAGTTTCATTCTTGAATCAAACTACACTGTAGCATCACATTCAAAAAGAACAACAGCTGTTTTATACAATGTTCTGCATTTACTTGACCGGAATTCAGAAGCCCTGCCAACACCACCTCCACCAAATACACACACAGACAGAAACATCTATTTACCAATTTAACAACATAAATTGGATCAGATGAAAACATAGCGTTTGTGCTGCCTGCCTGCACTCTACATGGACGTCGTTTTCTTTCTGCCTGAAGATTTGTAAAATATTGTTACTACTATAGTTTAAAAAATATCTACAATGTTACATAAAACTATTTATTATTTGCTGAAAATGACACATGGTGGATGAATTTTTCAAACCATTCCTAAGATTTTTAGATGCATTTTAATCGGGCCCTCTTAGCTACAGTAATGCCAGTATTGAGGAGTTCCTTGTTACTTGTCAGCATGAGGCGAGAGATGTTCCTCTACATCTCTTGCCAAAGCGTGTTTGTGATAGGATACCCTGTTACTTTCCTTTAAAGTCTTGCCTTCCTATCCACTGGCATTTTTCATGAGATAATGAGGTGCAGAATTATACAGTATATGGACATTACACCTAGGATACTGGGCATTTGTTCTGTCTTAGTTACAAGTGCCACTAATCTGGTTTAATGATAGGCCACATGTTGGGGAGTAAGAGGCATACAGATGGTGAGAGCCAAGCAGAGAGGCATCATTTACATGCATACACCCTCTCACTAATTACATTATACTACAACTTGACAAGTATGCCATGATGATGGATAAATGTTTTCTCCTTGTTAACACCTTGAGACAAAATGCTTGTGAAGTATATGTCTGTATTTATTTGATCATAAAGTACTGCAAGTTATTAAGTTATTCCTGTAAGACATATTAGAGCTTTTTCTCTTTATGATTAAAATGCAGAAATATGTTTATCATTAGCTCAGCTCACACTGCCATTTATAGCAACAGCATAGCTCTACATTCATTTCCGTTGGGTTTTCAAATACAAATGACTTTTAAAAAAAAGTGTTTCACCTGTCTCAGGTCTCTTTCCTGTGAATTTCTTTGTTTCTGTAACTCCCCTGCACTCTCCTTGATATGGGAAAAGCATATTGAAGGAGCGTCTCTTGTTGTCATGCGAGTCTACTTGGTAACAAAGTGTTGGCTTGAATGGGCTGACAGGTCGTGAAAATTTCATCAGCATGAGAAATGCCTGTTTTCCCCTCAACTTTCTGTTTACTGCTATCAATAATTTGTGAACAACAAACAGCAGATGTCTCACCCCCGCCCAACAAAAGCTCTGTAGTTGTCTGTGCGTGCGTGTGCCGCAACTTGTATGTGTGTACTTGTTTGAGCATCAGCGAGAGTTTGTGTGTGTGTGTGTGTGTTCATGAAACAGATGTTCCCTACTGCTGGAAGCAGACAAAGATGGACTTTGAACACTGGAGCTAATTGTGAATTAATCAATCTATTACCATAGAGATGGAAGGAAAAAAGACGAGTACCAGTACCAACTACAGGCATCCTGTTGCCAGCATAGTACTAGTAAGATAAGATAAGATAAGATAACCTTTATTAGTCCCACATGTGGGAAATTTGTTTTGTCACAGCAGGAAGTGGACAGTGCAAAAGTTATGAAGCAAAAATTAGAATAAAATAAAATAAGAATAAATACAGTATACAACTGTACAGAATAGAATAAAATAAAATACTATATACAGTAGAATAAAATAGAATAAAATATGCAATAACTATAGTAACTATAGTAACTATATTATGGACAGGTTGACATCTGATTCCTTGACTATTTTTTTAATATATTGAGGAATAATAACTGAATAACTGAAACACAAAGTATAAGAAGGTCTTATTTATTATGAAGTTCTTGCCAAAATTAATGAATTTTATGCTGATAAAATGGCAATCCTTAAAAAAATGAGAATGTACTCACAAGGCTGAGTTCTCGTCAGTGCTGGAGTTGTTGTTGCTCTCAAGTGCTGCAGTAGCAGTACTGTTGAACACAAAGCACACAGGAAAGTTCTGTAAAAGAAAGCAGGCAAAGGGAAATGTGATACGTCTTTATTTAGAAGTTTTATAACTAATGTTACATGGTGGCATACATGGATTTTCTCTTAACTTAACTGGTTTGTTTTGCAAGAGAATGGCAGTGTAATGATTTATTTTAATATGGCCAAAACAGCACAGCACCTCAAGTTCAGGTAAAATACAAAGCAGCATTTTGTAGTGTTATTAGATGGTTTTGATGATGGTGGCAGGGGAATCATTTGCACATCATGATCAGAACCTGCGATAAAGATAAAACCAGCTATGTGACTCAAATCCCAAGGCTTAGTTAACGCATCACATGTTCCTGAACAATCAGGCATATCAGATATGTGTTCTCAAAGCAGATTTTAAGGATGGACTGGCCTTCTCTATATAAATACTTCTATATGGTCAGATCAAATTATGCATCCAGACATCATATAAGTATTTGGATGGGTTGCTATGGTAATGACGTAGGTGTCAGCAACATGCTCCCAGATATTGCTTGATAAATTGCCTTGTTCTGGTTAATTTCAGATTTGCTTGTATTGAAGTCTCCCCGAAGACGGTGAGCAAAATATTTTGCTGTTGCCCCATTTGCGGTTTGTCTGCTCGCTGCTAATAGAGGCAACTAAGAGTTAAAAGCATATAAATTGTATTCTTTTTATATTGCATACACTTCCTTTGTACTTTGCACACTCAGTGCAGACTGAATGGTAAGGTCATGACAGATATAGTGTAGGTAAGTATTTGTCTCCTTGGTAGAACAATTGCTTAATCCACTGGCCACATCAGTTGGTGGTGGAGCAGAGCAGCTTATACTGTAGCACCAATTCCTGACCCGTGACACCCACACGATGGTGCAGGTGTTGATTACACACCATGTGGCCATCTGTGGAAAAAGTACATGCAATTACACTCCACTCTTTCCACAAACACACACACACACACACACACACACACACACACACACACACACACACACACACACACACACACACACACACACACACACACACACACACAGGCATTTATGTATGCACACACAGCACTAGGCCTGCATGTGATGAGATAAAATGCACACACACACACAGACACAAACCCTGCAGGAACTCAAGGTATCAAAACATCTACTGCTGAGTCCACAGACAGACTAATACATCAAGTGTCAGGGGTCCTGGCCTCTGCAGCAGGACTGAGACAAGATGGAAGAATACTAACAATGAACAAAGGAAATGAAAGAGAGCAAAGGTTTCACAATATCATGCATGCACCAGTGCAAAGTTTTCTACTTTTCTACACGTCTGATTGGTGCTCTATCGCTGTTAACTCACCACAGCACAACATGACTTGAGCTATTTGTCAAGTTAAGTAAAGACAGCAAGAAAGTCCCCAGGGAGGTGTACAGTTGACATTATTTTAGAGGAACTGTTATAGTTTGTGGCATTTGAGTGGAAGACAGGATTTTGATGAAGCTGTAGGCCAAGACAGGGTGAAGAGAGAGCAAGAAAAGAAATACAAAACATCTGGGTGTCCTGCTAGGCAGATTGTGGGGGACTGAAACAGAAGTAGTCTCATAAACACGAGAATCCATCTTTAAGTCACGAGGCAAGAAGACACACCTTTAGGCCTTTCCTCTTTGTGCATAAAGTGCAGCTCAGTTGAGTTCTGTGACAGCTTGTCAGCTTGTCTAATATCCTCTTCCTCCTCGTGGCAGGTCTTTTCAACACCAGCAAGGTGAGATTGCCTGGTTTTACAGTGCCACTTCTCAATTTTAAGAGAAATCTCAATTTTCCACCTGTCAGAATCTATTAGCTATCTATTTGCTTTTGATGTCATTTTTTTCTCACAATTTCTCACATTTTCATGCACAGAAGTATATCTGTGCGTTCTTGTGTGAATTTGTGTGTGTCTGTGTTCATGTGCATGTCAGCCAATAAAGTTCATGTATCCAGTAGAAAATCACATCTTATCTGGGATCATGTTTTAGCACAGCATGTTGAAGAGATCACTGCCCTGCGTTCACCTGTATGTGAGTGTGTGTGTGTTTGCCTGTGTGTATGATTGTCTCTGTCTCTCTCTCTCTGTCTGTGTCTGTGTGTGAGAGTGTGTGTCTGTGAATCCCTATATGAACCACATAATCAAGTACCAGTTTGGCATTTTCTGTCACATTGCCTGGCATCAAACTGAACACAGATATACTGAACTAGATGTAAGTCACAGCATGAAGGCACTTAGTGAAGGCCAGGTTTAACTATACAGTGACGTATTCATTAATCATTGTGACGTTCATATTTACCAGACTGTATATAATGTCTGTGCATGCCTATGACCAAAAATGTAATTTTATTACTACCAATCACTCTGGGTGAACACACAACAATATCAGAGATAATTCACAAATAAGTGCTGCAGTACAATTATTAGATATATACAGTTTGAGTATTTAAACGTTTATATCTCTGAGAGAAACAGTGCACCTTTTACTTCACTATGTCTATCTATTTGACAGCTGTAATTTCAAACAACTTCAATGAAGATGAAGATGTTAAAGTCTATAATCACAATGGATGATATCAGTCAGTAGCAGTAAATTGTGACACTTGGAACTAGGCCACTTTATTCACAGGCTGTTAAATATTGCACGGTTGGTGTCACTGTCATTTCTGCCATTATGGTTCTCACATATGGATTCTTGGAAAGTGCCCACTGGACACACACCAAGGGTCAACCTTCAGAGCTGAAAAAGTAACCAAACATTAAAACGGGGGGAAAAAGCAAGTTTCTTTACGTGACACCTGAGGCTGGCCTCAGGGTGTCAATCCCCATGTTAAAATGTATATTAAAAATGAAAAAAACAAAACACTTTTTGCATTCTACGAATAATTTGTTAATGGAATATGAAAAACACCAAAGTCCAAAGTTTGGTTTGTTTTAGAAAAACTGAAAAACTGAGTTTGGGGCGTGGCCACATTGATCATCAGCTGTCTGGATAAAGACAATCTACTAGGCTTCATTCTCTGCTTTCAGTCGTTAAACTTGACATTTTCATTGTGCGTTTGCTGTTGGAGCCTTTTGGGGCATTTCTAATTGATTATCTCTCTAATATTATGACTTGCTGTGTGGTAAACACCATACCAGAAGTTTCCACCTCAGTTTTGGTGAAATGTTTGGGGGTTTTATCAAGTCAACAACTTTGCAGTAGATTTACAGTTTATGAATGCAACCTGCAACCTAACCAAGCTAACTAGCATTAGTTGATAAATTAGCACTCCATCAGTTTACCATTACACAGTAACTTGTGTTTCCAAAAATCAATGCAGCAGATGCCAAAGCGCTAACATTGACGCTTTAATGAATTACATGCATTGGCTCAATGTTGGTTAATGTAGTGATGGAGATGTGACCAAACCATGTTCTATCTCTCAAGCTTTGTAAAATACTGCTGTAATTGTTAGCGTGTAAATACTAAAATGTAGATTTTAGTGCCTAAACCTAACCAAAGAGGAAAAACAGCAAGAAAAAATGTCACACTTTTTATCAGTAATAATCTGATTAGTAACACAAAGTTTAATTCATTCTGAATCTGCTGAAAAAAAGGCATTTCTGCAGGCTTTGAGGCTACAGGTCACCTTACAGCTTACAAATAGTATTGAACAGTGCTTTGTGGAGGTACCATATGGACCTGTCCAGTAGTGATATGGCTATCAAAGACAGTAGCAGCCATTGAGCATGAAGGTCACAGCAAGCAGCAAAAAAGAAAATCAGTGTGAAAGCTAAGCATGCAGCAAGGTAAATGTGTTCAAAACATGGTTCACTGCTTTGTAGAGTTCTATGACAATGCCCTTTAAAGGTGACTAAAGGTCTAAGATGTGACATATTGTTTGTATTACACTTTATCAACCGAGTTAACACACGTATCTGCCAGGGAGAATTTGGTAACATACAAAACATATAGCAATAAACAAAGAACACAAATGATCTTTATTGAATGAATAAAGATCATTCATTCATTCAATAGCAAACATAATACATAAACCATATTCTAGACACACATGCAACTTACGAAACTGCATCATGATGATTTTGATAGTTCAGGGAAAAGATCTACCAAAAGCACAGCATCAAAGAAATCAGTGAAATGTTACCAAATATAAGAGCTTAGAAATCATAAATAGAGCTATCACATTTGTGCAGGGATAAATATGACATATCCAGGGACAAGTGTACACACACATGTCAGCTCACACACAAATATCCCGCTTAAACCCCCATCAGGACTGCCATTACTATCACTGGGCTTATTTATGTGGCTCCTCGGCGCTAGAAGAAAAATAATGTAGCTGCTTTTCATAAAGTCTGTAATGGATCCCTAATGGATTTGTCAAATTGACTGGGGAGGAGAGGAGCTGCTTGGAGGGAGGGAAATGGACACAAAATGGTCTTTGATGAGTGTATGTGTGTAAGAGTACATGAGTCTAAGATATTTTGTATGTATGCCCCGGTTTGTTTCAGTCTTGATGCTATGCATGCTAAGCTGTTTCTGTTTCGTGCGCAGCTGTAATAAGTATTTTCTTCACGAAAATATGGAAAAGGAAACAAGGGAGATTAAAGGCAGTTGTAGTTTTTAGCTGGTTTATTCCTCGGCAGTACCTTAATACTGACGTAAACTTAAAAAAAGAGATTAGAGTTTCTTTTTAAAAAAGTGGTAATTTTAAAGTCTTAATCATTTACTGGAAGTCAGAGTTATTACAGATGAAAGACTACTGCACATTGTGACAACCTGCTCTGCGTCAAGCCACGGCGTCACACATGACAGTGTGCTGCCACATAGACAAGGCTGCAGTATTTGCAGACTCACTTCCATTTTCTTTGAAGTGTAATTACATGCTTCATCTCAGAAACAGACAGACAGTACACACCAAGCATCATGTCAAAGTTATTCAAATGCTTGCATGCAAAGCTGTTTTTACTAAGTAAAGCATACTCTGACATATTCTGACACTGACATGACAACACGCTCTGAGAGGCATTACTGAAAACTTTCCGAGTACCTCGCTTACATAATTATTATTAAAAACAGTATATTTAAAGAAATGGTAAGACGACTCTGAGCAAGCCTACTAATTTTCGCTGGTAGTTTATTACAAATCTGGGAGTTTTTTGTCTGATCTCAGGAATTAAAACATCAGAAAGATGACTTGATCAAACTCAAGCTCTCGAGGTATGTCGTGGCATACCAAAAATCATGCTACAACCTAAGTTTCCCCAGCCTCAGTTATGTTTAAGTTTCAGAGTCCTTATCCTGAACTATACTGGAGGTGTAAAGTGGGCACCTGTGACAGTTATTGCAAATATCTCATTTCATCTGGAGAATACATCAGTGTACTGGATCACACTCCTAGTTCCCAGGATGATAAAAGTGGGAAGATTGGTTCTTAGGGTTCAGTCAGGGAGCAGTGAGACTGCTCTCCTCCCTAGCATAGACAAAAAGCTTTTGTCTCCAAAGCATAGACCAAACTTCTAGAACCAAAACAGTTTTGTAACATTTTGTTACAAGGAAAAAGAAAGATGAAGGATCTTGGCAGTGCAATGACCGCTAAAGTTGTCCCTTTTGTCTTATTTGCATATATCACTATCCTGAGGTTTTTTGGTTTGTTTTGATTTTATTTTTTAAACAATGAAAAAAAAAGAAGAGAAAAACACATACAGCTTCTGACGGCTCACAATCTTTCGCAACTGTTGTTGTGATTTGGCGCTATATAAATAAAATTGAATTCGATTCAATTGAATATGTAATAATAATAAAATTACTCATTTTACCAGCATTTTGTAGTGTTGCTATACCTATGAGTTTGATTTGCTATACAAATAAAACAATTTTCAAAGATATATACACTTTTATTAACATTCATTTTTTAATGAATTATTGTCAGTGAATTTTACCATCTCTAGACAATATCAGTACACTGAATGAAGTAGTTTTAGTGTATTGTGGAGCCAGCACAACCATGTCTATGTAAATAGATAATTAAGTTATTCTTGGGGAAGAATGAAGTCTTCCTGTTACGACCTGTTGGTGTCACAGAAACATCCAGTTACTACATTCAAAATCACAGCCGTTTTCTCTCTTGGCAGTAATCTTTAAGAAGTCAGCTTTAGCTCTGCTCATGATCTATTGTACCTTGGAACAGTAAAACACAACTGATTCTAAGCAGGGCATGCAGACCGAATATATGATTTTGTTTGCCTTTAGATTCAGACAAACTGCAAAATGTAAAACCTTGACTTTTTTCTGGCTTTATGTAAATGAAACCCAGAGACAGGTACACTTCATGTGCAGCAATCACACCAACAATTAAAGATAAGCATGCCCCTAATCATTACTTAACTGCGTGTGCCAACAGGTTATTAACATTGGTTATAAGGATATATTTCATAAAGGTGGTTTTCCTCCAACCCTGACATTAGTATTAGTTATTTACCAGTGTTTAGCTTACTTGAATACAGATCAAGCAAAACTCGGATTAAATCATGCGATGACTTTTTTCTTTGTATTGTGGAAGTCCAGCCTCTTTCGCTTATCCAATTCAGGGTCGCAGGGGGCCGGAGCCTGCTGTATTGTGGAAGTATTGAAATAAAATATGGCCCACACATCCCTAGCTTGATCTCAAGCACTTGCTGACTTCAGCATTCATAGACATGCATACTCCTTCACAGTGTTCACTCAACAGTCAGAAGTGTGCCCTGGCGGCAACTCAATTTGTCCGTTAACTAAAGGTCATTCCGACTGTGTTTTACCAAGGAGTCGGTATTTCAGAGCTCATTTGCTTCCTTCTACTTCTAGCCTGCAGCTTGGTGTTGAAGGCAACAGTTTAAAGACAGACAGAAAAAGAAAGCAAGAAAGAAAAATGCTTTCACCTGACTGCAAATACCGGACACTTTCAGAAAAATGTGTATCTAAACAGACAGACAGCCAAACAGTTGAAGCATGACTTTGATCATATGGTCTAAATCACTTCACGATATATCCAGCAGTTACATATATCTGTAAATGGTAGGTACAAATTCTATTTTTATAAGTATTTCCAAAAAAATATTTCAAAAGTTTAAGTGATTCTAATCAGGGGCGAAAGAAAAGAAAAAAAAAGAGAGAAAGAAAAGAATAATATGCCTAGTTAATTCCCTACTATTAAAGTTGATATCACTGAAAATGGGCACAGATGAAAACCAAATAAGATTTTATAATCAAAATTCATTGTATGGTGTCTTCCTCTCTCTTGTGCTCACATTTATTTAAAAAAATTACCAACACAGGATAGTCTTGCCGGCCGGAAAGTCTGTCTTATTGTGACACCTAAAAGTGCATGGTCACAATTGTAATTGGGTTTAACCCTGGAGAACCCATGGGGTCAGAGCCGACCCCATTGGTTTTCTAGGGAAACCATGGGGTCAAATTTGACCCCATGGTTTCTCCAGGGTTAAATATTTAGTTATGTAAAAGGCATTGTGATATTGCACTTTTCAGTTGAAGTTATGAGAATGTAATTGCGTGGTATCGCCAATAGGGGGAAGTAGCTGTGAGTGCGATAGGCCGTTGCAATGCTCTTGTACCTCAGAGGAGGAAGAGCCTGCAGACCAAATGCAACTCATGTCTCTACTTTTCTGTATAAAACAGGTTAGTAATTCGAGTTAGCTAACTCCAATGCCCATATAAAGGCAAGAAACCTTTTTCTGTCTTAGTTTAAAGACCATAAATTTTGTGAGAAAGTGTGTTTTTATAGTTTGAGAAAAAGCTAACCTTCCTGCCAGATGTATTGGAAGCTGCGATTCCACTTGTAGTGTAAAGAGGTAGCTGATCTTATTACATATGTTTTATTTTGTGACAAATGTAGCTCCGAGACACACCTCTTTTATCCTGACATTACTGGAAGGTTTACAGTTGATAAAGATGCTTTCAGCATAACTCAATTCTTACTTATTGTTTTGTTAAAAGTAAATAGTCTGATGTATATGGTTTTGTGGGCAATTGCAGGATATGGTTGTTTATTGTTTACAAATGTAATATATGTTTGAATCTGTTAAGATATAAAGAATGTACAATGGTAATATAGGCAGGTTGGTCGCAGTGTTAACATTGCTGCACAGAGATGTTGATGCTGAACAGCAGCAGAATGTAATTACAGATTTATTGTAAATAAGGAGACTGATATACTTGTACTCACAACTTATACTTGCGAGAAAACCAGGTAACCAAATGGGTTGAATGATGGGGGTTTTTTGTTACAAGAGGAATGTGTGTCTGAATGAACAGAAAAGAACGCTGTGAAATTCAGTTTAATAAAACAGACGAGGAACAGGCTGCAGACCAAACGCAACTCATGTCTCCTGTCTCTACTTTTCTGTATAAAACAGACCCCATAGAAGGCCTGTAACACTATGCTAAAACTAAAACAAACCAAACTTTGGAATGTGGCATTTTATCTTTTATGTTCATTTGTTTTTTTCTGGTCCATGCCAACATTCCTTCACTGGTTCATTTCAAGTTTTAAGTTAATTTAATGAAAAATAATTCAATCAAAAATGAAAAATAGAGTAGTGCTGCACAATCCAAGCTCTCTCTAGCTTGCTCACCCTTTTGAAATGCATTTAAAATGCCCTGTTCTTTGACAGCACCAAGTAATAATTAATTCATATTTAAACTTAGATTTTAATTTTTACATAGAAACAACTGCAGTTTTGTTAAATAATCATTTTAAGCTTTTATGTTCAGAAACTTTAAACATTAATAACCATATACTGTATGCATCCCTTTCTGCCTCCTGGCTCTGAAAAACTGAAAAATTACTGATTTAAAACACTGCTGACACAACACTGTAACAATTGTAACTGATTGGAGTAACTGGTAACTGATTGGCTATTTTTAATTTATGTTGCGAGGATGCTTCTTCACAAACATACAGTGCAACAACATCATTATCATTAATATGGACCCCTTTGATGGCACTTAATGGGCACGCATACCGATCTAAAAGCTCTCTCAACCCCCACTGACCATGCAACTTGCTGCTTCTGGTGTCCAGTGTCAAAGGTGATTTGCATGACAGTACTGTGCCAACTGTCCTTCCACCTGAAGACTTCCCCTTACTAAGCAGAGGACAGTGAGCACAAACTCAATCAGTAATACAAATGAATGAATGGAAGACATACACTCACAAAGCAGCAACTTGTCAAGCGCAAAAATAAGCATGCCCTATACACTGCATTATCTTATATTTTAAGCTAGAAAGGAGCATCATTCACAAAATGATTACCATGTTGTATTTCATTATACATGAAAGTAATGAATGAATGCTTGAAGTCATCAGGATAGAGTTACCAATGACATCAATCAAATAAACAAGAGGGAAGTTTTTGTTGATGTCTGATATTACAACTTCCAGTTTGTTATTTGTTCACATTCCATTTTAATTTATGAGTAAGTGGTGTTAATTTCGTTGACTGATAATTGTCATCATAGTTTTTGTCAACAACCTTTTTTCTGATAAAAAAAAAACAAAAAACAAGACAATAACAAAATAAAAACTGATGCATGAGGACAAAAACGATGATGACATGTATTGACACTTTCATCGACAAATAAAAATGAGATGAAAATGTTCCAGAGAGATGAGATTCAATTAGAATTAATTCATTACGTTTTATTAGGGAGGTGGGAAAAGTTTGAAAGTGATCCAATCAGAAATAATCTCCTTGTGCTCAATTTGATCTGCCACCCACAAAGAGAGTAGAAGGGGGAGAAGCTCCCACCTTCCCTGTTTCTCATGAAAACACGACAAAATGTCAACGCTTTGGAAGATGAGGAGACATATGGACACGTTTCGCATTTCATGTCAAGAAAAATGTGATGTTTTGTAAACTGTGTGGCGCAACTTTCCCCTGTAAAAACACAAAAAACTATTTCAATACAATAAAATAAATATGCACATATTTTCAAAGCCCAACAATACCAACTTCCTCAGATCCCGCACACCAATTAAGTGGCAGACCAGTCAAAATTACCTTGAATCCTCTCTGGCTTCCTCCACATGGATGCGTATACTGCATATGTCATCCAGCTCTTGGGGCTTTTCCTATGCATCTACTACAGAAACCGCCTGAATGAACACTTTTCCAGCTAAATTGACAAGATTAAACTTGTTTCAACTTCTGGCCAATCTAATCATAGTTTAGATATTCTCCACAAAAGCCGAGCTAATGAAAACTTTTTAAGCATGTGTACAGACGCTTCTTTGGTTGTTTATCCTAAGAAACCATGCAAATATATTTGGAAACGGAAACTTTCAGTTAGTGAATTTCAGGGCTGTTTGAATGCCACAATGCCTTTGAGTTCCATTGTACTGAGGTGAGCCAAAGCCAGTATCTCAAAGTCGCAACAAAATCACGCTAACACTGTTATCTCTATATAGAATAAAAGGCTAAGACATCCCTTGGTGTTTTTGGAGTCTTCATGACATGGTTTCAGATACATGGACGGACACACACACAGACACACGCACACACATACATGGCCTTGAGGCATCAGCTTGCCTTTGTGAGAGAAGAGTAGCCAGGGCCATCCTTATCATTGCTTGATGATAATATAGAAGGTGGGATGCTTTTCTCCCACACTGAGAGCAGATAACAAAGAAAGTGCTGGACTGTCTAAGATACCAAGCCGCAGACCAGCCTCCCATCCTCTCCCTCCTCCCTCTCCACTGTCGCCCACCCCTTCTTTTTCTCTGTTCCCTTTTGTTGTTTGAGAGACGCATCAGATCGTGTTGCAGAAGAAAAAGCGAACAGACGACAGGTGATACCCCGTCTGCTTGCAGGTAAGGAATGTCAGATGATATTAAGATGAAAAAAGGAGAGAGGAAAAAGGAAAGCTAGGGAGAAATCAAAGAATATGTGCAAAACAAGAAGAAAATATCCATGTGCCGTTTGGATAAAGTGAACATTTTTAAAGTGCTATGCAGAAACAGAAAAATGAAGATAAAATTGTAGAATAATAAAAAAAGGCAAAGACTTGACGTTCAGGACATGAAAGCTTTGCTACAGATAAAACAATCTGAAGAAATCAGAAGGTGAGAAGGTGAGTTCAGAAAGGTCAGGCATCAAAATTAACTTGCACCACAGAAGCCTTGGGGAAGACTGCGAGTTTTCCAATAACAAAAGCTTAAGTTACTTATGTTTCACACCTGTTGGGTGAAAAAACACAAAACGGAAAAACTAAACAAACAAATGATCAACTTTATGTCGTAATAACTGAACTGGAACCTACACTATGAAGCAAGTTCAACATATCTAGGATGGGTAGCCATTATCTAGCTTCACTTAACCTAACCTCAGTATTCAGACTAAGAAGTCACATGAAGGTTTCCCCAGGGTTTCCCGATCTCGTTACGAGGCTTCTACATGGAAGTGTTGATGCTAACGGTGCCCACCATCAGAAAAAAAGCATTAATAAGCAAATGAGCTTTTTAAAAATATTAATCAGCAAAGCAACTGAATTCATAAAGAAAGATAAAGATCTAATATGGGAAAACTATGAAGAAATTAAACATGGTGCAGGCAGAGAGTGACGCAGCTGTTGCAGACAAATCGGCAGGGTGATAGGTGTAATAGGAAAAGTGCTGTATAATAACATAGTATTAAATGGCTTACATGAATATGTGTGATTTTCTTTAGTTTTATTTTTTTCAGTATTTAGTTAACACCTAGATGCTGGCCAGCTAGGTGTACTGGACTCAGTGGATTGAACCTAATGTGGCCCACTTGTAAATTGGTATAAATTACATTTGAATGTTCGAGGTCCACGGTCTCATAATCTCCCCTGAAAGTCTGAGCAGGGCAGCTAAGTCAGCCAGATTTCAGAGCTGAGAGAACTGAAGAGGCTTGCAGACTGAATAGGGCAGGGTAGACGTTGGATGTGAGAGAGACTTCAAGTTTCGTGAACAGAAGACAGTTGTGAATGGAGTGGTAACTTTTCACAGTTCTAGCTTTTACATTGATTAATTAACAAAAATGTGTTTCTGATTTTGTTGTAGTCAACTGTCAGTTCAGTTTTAAAATATTGGCAATGATGGGTTCAGCGTGTTTCTCCATTTATTTGGGTTTTTTTCCCCCTCTTTTAAATATTTTTCTTATGCTACAATACTTATTCAGTTATTTAGACTTGTTAGGTATATATCAAATTTTAACAGCTTATTCAAGCAGTTCTAAAGGGGTTTGGAAAGTCAGAGGTTCTAGTTTTAATGGTGCCCACAATATATTCATGATATAACAATTTCAGCAATATTTCTGTAATATTACAACTACTGATGATTTTGATTTTGTTGACTTTTATTTCAAACACAAGCCCTTACAAACTGGACATATAAAATGTGTTCTTTTAATTATGTTCTTCCATTAACAGTACAAAAGTGCTTTATTATACCAAACTGTAACCCCTTCAAACAGCACTTGTTTCAAATGTAGAGAAGTTGTTTTCACTTTAGATACTACCCACTGATCACCTTTATCCTGATTATTTCATTTATTCCTGATTATTGTGTTCCAGTGTTTAACTAATATTTAATGTACTTTTTATTCCAAATTGTATTTCATTATATTTGTAACCTGAGTAATCTGATTTTGCAAAGTAATGTTAATATGAAAATTTCAGTATTATTTACACATACCTTTAGGAACCAATATGAACCAAGAACGATTTTAAAACAAAATTCCCTTGTTAAGCATAACTTTCATCTTTCCCATAATTGTTGTTTGTGAGGATTCATTTCCATTTCCTCCTTTCATATTTAAGGAATAATTGTGATTCAGATTTACAAAGCAGTAAATCACTTCCAGAATATCTCTTCAGCACACACAGGGATGCGCTGCTACCTGATGCCCGGAGCCTTAACACCTGTTAAATACCAACTTTTGCCGGTGTGTGAGTGTATACACATACTGCCTGTGACACATGCAAAACACAGTAAGAAAAAAACACAGCAGTACACTGAGCTGCAGGTCCAGTGTCTGGACCTTATGTTAACAAATGTTATTGAAGGGGATCCTCTAGAAAATGGCACACAAATACATAAAGCACAGGGAGACAGGGCTGGCCTGGTGTGGTATAGAGTTTTGAATGGTAACTAGTATGCCTACATACTCATTGTCATTGGCCTTCACTTGGTTTCCCAGGAACAAAAGGAAAATTTAACTGAAATAACTTGCTTAACTCTAAGAAACATCTATGCCCATTAATCTCACACTGCATTTTGGGTAGATTTTAATTTCAGTGCAAAAATATAACAGAGTACATTCACAATTTGCATTTATCTGAATTAGCCCATTGCCACTCACAAAGAAGGAGCAGGATATTCTTAACTTGTTTACCATTTACTGGAGTTTCAGAACAACAGAGATTCATGTTAATCTAAATGAATCTGACCAACTCCATGTAAACACACAGATAGATTAAAGCATGGATGAAGTGCATGCATACACAGTCACGCGTACAGATCAAGTGTTTGAGATGTAAGCAAACTGAATCTACACATTTACCTTTCAAAGCCGAGTTGGTTGAATACCCTTGGAGTAGCCTCAGTCTGTGGGTCTCAAAGAGGGGGCAGCAGAGGATAAAGACCTTTCTAATAGCTTCTTTTCTGTGTTGCTGCCTCTGCTTGTATTTCTCCAGCTACAACACCATAGCAGACAGGGAGAGCAGGCTGCTTGTTTACCTGACACTCTGTCTGTCTAAAAAAACACACTGCTTGGTAACTTGTGTGACTGCTTGTCTACACCTTTCTGACTATTTACCTGTCTACGATAAATGTCTGCCCTCACTGCTCACCCGTACACCTGTTAGTTTACCCCGGCTGTGTTTTAGTTGAACTGTTTAACAGTAGGCTAGCTTTTCTCTCTCCAAGTGCTGACATTAGCATAGTCCTTCCTCCTCTCTTACCTGCACTCAACTAACCTGTTTGCCACTGTTGCCAGCATAACGTACGTGTGTGTGTGAGAGGGTGTGTGTGTTTCTGTGTGTGTAATTGGCACTTTTCTCAGCTTCTATGCTGTAATCCTCTGCGGTTATGTTTTACATTGGCTGCTGTAATCAGATAGACACAGACACACACCTAACACACAGTAGCCTGTAGCCACTGTACTGGAAGCACACTTGCTTTCACTGTAAAACATTAGGAGTTGTTGCTACCACTACAACAAAGTAAAAGAAGCAAACAAAATAAATCAATACAAATTTAAAAATCTTACAGACAAAACAGTATACTGTAAATGTCATAAAGCACAGTGAACATGAATTTGTTGTGAAAATATTATTGACCATTATTCTTGTAAAGACTCCAAACAAAGTGACCATCATATGTCATAGAGCTAAAGGCTTGTGTGGTTGAAAGAAGCTATTTAAGGAATTGTTCAACCAAACCAAAGTTTACTTAAATGTATTTTTTTTTTTACAATATATACCAATCCCTGTCTTAGTATGTTTTAGTAGCCTTTTTTGTCTGAGTAACTGAAATGGGTGGTATCGTTTTAAATCATGATTTGTTTATGTATTGTTCTCTCAATTCATTCAGTATGGTTGTTAGAAAAACCTTTTGGAACCTTGCAAAAGTAAAATCATAGTCATGCAAGAAAATATATAATATTGATTAATATGTTTGATTTTCCTGATTAAAATGACAACAAAATAAAATAAGATAAAATCTCACAGCAATCTGGCTTTGCAATAGCTTTCACTGAAGCGGTGTAAAGAGTGAGTCATACAACAAGCTCAGAGCTCCTCCCTTAAGGTTGGACACTGGATATGGGCACAGTCTTAAAGAAACTGCTTGTAGCACTCCAATAACAATGGGAACTGGAGACAGTCCAAGTAGGCTCTGAAAGGTGTACACCATTACAGATGTACTGTATTGACACCTTCATGTCTGAGAATTTTCTTTTCTTTTAAAAAAGCCTCATAGCCATTCCATCTGTGGATAACTGATCAGAGTTGCTCCATTGTTCTGGTCTGTAAGTGGTTCAAAACAAAGCGGTTTATAAATAGTGAGAAGGAATTTTATGACCCTATTATTACACAGACAGCTACTTTATCATCATCACAATGATCTTTCATTCAAGGGCGTAGATTTGGTTTTGGCATTGGTGGGGACGGATGATTCAACCACCGAACCCTGCCCTGTTTCTTTTTTTTTTTTTCTTTTTGTCTTTGCTTCTTAATAAAAAGAGGAGAAATATACTTGCCTACATATCCTATTCTACATGCTTTTAAACCTTTTAAAATCACAATTCATAGTTTTATATGTGAATTATATAATGTTAAATTACTATTAAACAAATGACTGACTAAGTATTTTAGACTTTAGTTTACTTCAGCCATATTCCATATAAATCAGGTATCATACAAAAATAAAAATAGCTTCAAATACAGTCATGACAATAAAAGAATATGACTTTAAGGACTTAACAACATTACTTCAGTTATAGTACACCAACATCTCTTATACAAAACTACTCATCTAAGATTACCACAAAGTAAAAGATTTCTCACCAAAATTATGCAACATTTTAGGCACACTATTGCCCCTATCAAATCAGTGAGCTGGGATTTTTTATTCTAAACATGAACTACTGTTACAGCAACAGACATGGACTACTGGTGCCCCACACAACAACTCAATGTCCACTATGTGAAGGAGCCAAACACATGCCTGCTCCTCTCGTTAGCTGAGATAAACTGCTGGCATATTTGTTTTACATCTATACTGTCCAGTCTCTCCTGGTGGACATGGCAACGCGTTATTCATGGTTACATACAATTTTAGACTGATGTGGGACAAGCCTAGCACATACTTGCCAACCTTGAGACCTCAGAATTAGGGAGACATTCAAAAGATCTGTTGGGGGTTGGGGGGTGGGAGTGGTATACATATACATATAAATACAAAAAACGTGAATCTTACAGTGTTTATTTATCGGATAAAATAAGTTAAATGTCACCGTTATTATTGTCCGGCCGTAAACAGGCCGGGGGTGTCCAAATTCAGAGGCTGCGTCCACCTGAGGACCCGGCCTTCGCGGTCTAAGTGGGCCAGGTCCTCCGAAAGCCGGGTAGGCCAGAAATGAGCGACTGTGATGATCTAGCCTTCAGAAGTGCTAGAACAACTTTAAGAACTATGTCTATCTCAATTGCAGGAGTTAAATTATGGAACAGTCTAACAGAAGAAATAAAGGAAAGTAAAAACATAAATCAGTTTAAAATAAAATATAAAAACCTAATTTTAAATAACTATAAGAATGAAGAAAACGGGGTTAACCCAGGACGTTAATGTTGCTGGTAATGGTGTTGTGGTTCTTTTTGGTTTTTTTGTTTGTTTGTTTTTTGGTTTGTTTGTTTTTCCATAACTTGTGTATCTGCAAATATACTCATTCTGTATTTTTCATATGAAAGAAACTATACTGTGGTGGGGCTTGCTTATTTCTTGTTTTTGATTTATTTACGTTTTATTTTGTTTTGCTTTTTTTTTTTACTTTTGTTTCATATGTTGATTGTTTAATTTAAGACTAAAAGAAAATTAAATGAATGAGAGGTAAAACTTGAGGGGGTAGGGACAAATAAGTAAATACTTCTGCCTACTCCTTTTCAAACAAATAATGAAATGATATTTTATAATGATTGCGAAGACACATGTTTGAAATGTTTGAAATAAAAATGAACTGAACTGAACTGAACTGAATTACGTCACGAGCTCTCTCGGTGGAGTGAAACTCTGCCGTCTGCTCCTTGCTATCTAAAATATAACCGGACGCTGGCGTAAATTCTCGACCATCTCACACTTCTGTTTAATCAGTTTTCTGTTTGACGTTTATTCAGCTGTGTGGAAACCCCCGGAGGAACCCTCCAGAGGGATTAATAAAGTTTTATTTAATCTAATCTAATCTAATAACTTTAATCTCAGCCAAACCGATTTACTCACGAACAAATAAAACACTGAAAAAGGCCAAACAATAACATGTTTAAGTTATTTAAGTAACTTCTATATCATGTTTAACCTGAGTAGCGAAAGACCGCGGCGGTTTGAAAACGATGTGCCCTGAGTTTGCTGTTCTCGTCGGCTCAGACATTTGTTTACACAGCTACATTCTCGCCTGAAAATATGTTAAAAGTTTATTTTGCGACCCAGAAAGAGTAATAATAGTAATATTAAAACTAAGTAGCTGCAGTAATAATAGCCATTGTTGGAAACTGGAATTGGCTGGGCCAATCTGGGATATGGTTTTTCAATTTTGTTGCCCGGGTGGAAAATCGGGAGAAATTGGATCCGGGAGATTTTCGGGAGGGGCACTGAAATTCGGGATTCTCCCGGAAAAATCGGGAGTGTATGGCCTAGCATAGCCTGTAATGTTATTATGACGGACACATTTTATGAGTGAACTTGACTTTAAGTGACTTACAGGTTTATTTGAAAAATACTTTCTTATATCCAGGTTCTTCCTTTTTTCTGCCATCCTCCTCTCTTCCTTACAGGTCCTCACAGCGCAGGCTTGCCGCTGCTAAAACTAAACAGAGCTCTCTGAAAGGCACAGCCAATCACATTGGCCATATTTGTCACATGATGTAGGAGTCCAGTAGAGAACGTAATTTAACTCTTTGTGCACCGCTAGGTGAATAAGACATTGACAGATCGCTTTTTTTTCTTGCTATCGGTTTTGTTTTTCTTTGCTGGAAGAGATCAAATTATTGGTGGGGACAATTCAATAATCGTTGGATATTGGTGGGGACATGTCCTTTCTGTCCATGCCAAATCTACGCTCTTGCTTTCATTAAAAGTAAAAACTGAAAGTTTTCTACATGGAATTTGAGATTCATTTAGATAGTACCAATGACAAAAGCTCAAGACGCTTTACATCATAAGGTAAAGACCCTACAATAATGCAGAAAAAACCCTAACAATCAAACAACCCACTCTGAGCAAGCACTTTCAACAGAAAGAAACTTCACTAACTACAAATTACAATTCAGCCTCATCCGTTAACCTATCGAAAACAATGAGGCAGTTATAAGTGTTAATTAGTTAGAGAGCTAGTTTTGTATTTTCTAACTAGGTTTTATTTTTATAAAAAGCTCATTTTTCTTTTTAATCGAGTTTAGTTGCAATTTCCAGAGTGGATTTTCTTATTTTAGTTTAGTTTTTATTGTTTGAAAATCTTTAGCTCAAGTTTAGTTTTTACTGTGTGAAGGGCATATGTCAGAGGTAATATTAAAAAAAGATAGGTATTCCAATAAAAACAAACTTTTTGAAAGCAGTTGAATTGCAATATCGTAGACATCTAGAATCTCAAAAAACACATCCATTGATGCCTCATCAGGCAACTTATAACATTTCACCAAACAAACAAATACCAAAACTAAGGAAAATGTTTTCTCACATCTAGTTTTAGTTTTTTGTTTTAGCTAACTAACATTGCAAGAAGAGGCTCAGACTGGATACCTGATGTGTCGGCTTGAACTGAAACCCATTTGTAACACCTGTTACACATGCCACAGACTTACTGTCCTCATGTCCTGCACCACCCTCTCATACTTCTCTGCCGGTCCTAACTTCCTCCTATAATACCACAGTTCCTCTAATCGCACCCTATCACATGGCTGCTCACTTTAATCCTTGTGTAGTTACTACAGCTCTGCACAAGAGCAAGAATAAGAGCAAAAATATTTTTTTCATACGTTTTTGCACATTTGATATAATCAATGGAGAGGAACTAATATATGAGTAAACAGAGTACAAGAATGACAAGCAGCATATGGTGCAGCCAGCCAGAAATGAAACTGTGGACCCTGGGCAATTGGACCTATGTTTTATGTTTTTTAACCAACTGTGTGTGTGTGTGTTTTTGTTTTTTGTTTTTTTGTCAAAAGCTAAAAAATTATTTGTTAGAGTAAATGGTAAAGATAACTGCACCAATGCAGCCTGGAGCAGCCTTTGGGGCCAGTGTTCTCCTTAGTAATGGGTTGAGTGTTAGAGCTAATGATTTTGATAAGTAATGATACACCAATGATACTGCAACCATGACTTTACAGAAGGTTGTTTTTGCAGAATGTTAGTCATCAGTATATAAGTTAGAGGATAGAACAAGTAATCAAAAGAAATATATAAATAATGTTAAACCAATATACACAGTGATTATTCAATCCTCATACTTTGGCCTCTTGGCATTGCTTGTCTTTTTCCATTGTGTCCCTTTTGCAGTGAAACTGTCATCGGGTTCTCTCTGAATCAATATGCTTGTCTTTAATAGGCCTTTCATTAGCAACTAATCAATAACCTACCAGCAAAGGACAGCCACTCAGTGTACAAACTTCCACAATGTTTTAGCAAGACAAAAGGTGGAGAGTTCTCAGAACAATACATTAAAAACATTTGGGACTGAATTACCATGTCTAATGTAAAAATACTTTTTAGAGATAATTAGACTAAAGATAGAGCTAAAAAGTTTATATAAATTCACACATATGCCGGAAAAGGGTGGAGTGCCCACTCTGAGTGGAAGAGGGCATGCATACAACAAGGTAAAAACCTGGGGAAGAAAATGGCAATTTATAGTTAGAACCAGGTCAAAGAGCATTAACAGACCAAGACCAAAGTGTGTAAATGTTTACTTTCAGATAAGAACCACCATGGATACTTGCCATGTTCAACGTGATTGTTTAAGGTACCCTTGGTTTAACTGATGGATTTTTTAAATTTTTATTCTGCTTTTTTTTAATATGGCTCCTAAAGAGCCATTTGGCTCAGAGGATTGTTATAAACTGCACATAAGTTCAAATTAAGTTATCAAGAGTGTTGAAAGAGGGGCAACTATTTTCTGTTGTGGTCTATTTGTTAACAAAATGAAATGCTGAGAGCAGTAGATAAGTGTGCCCTAACTGTTTAACAGTTGTCATATCTCGTATTCATAAATCTCATATGAAATGATCAAGTGGCCTTGGATAATTTAAGAAGTGTAAATACTGCAAGGTTTATATCTATGACTTACTGTGAAGTCCAGTCTGAACATTCAATTTTTACTTTGAATAATCTTTACAGTATAATATAGTTGCAATATTTTGTATATTTTTTTAAAAAGTAAAAACATTTCAATTTATATCTGGGACATACATTTTTAACATTAAAATTCTATCAAATGTACAACACTTGTTCACGTTAAACATAAAAACACGTCACAGACATATAATCAACTAGTATGTGGTTATTATATCATTTTATTAACTGCACAATTTTTTTCCACATAAATTAACATACTAAAAGCAAATGGTAACAATAATTTTGTGTAATTTTTAGTCTGATATTTTGCATTACATCTGTGTTTGACCCTTCAATCAGGTATTTTAAATATTTTTTCACATTTAATAAATTTTATGTAACACAAAAATACACAAGAGCTCATGTAAATTACAGCTAAGGAGAAGTTTTTATTATTATTATTGAAAAGTACTATATTTTAATGGTAAATTTCTATTATTTTATGGCATTTTTTCTGGTGTGCCAGCTGCGGGAATATTACTTTTTAAAAATTATTACAGTGTGGTAAATGGCTGGTAATAAACAGAAGCTGAATATCCATTTAATGAGATTTTAAATGAACAGCAGTTGATACTTTTTCTTATATTTAAGCAAAGTTTTGAATGTTTTATGCAGTGGAAGTGGAAGAAGTTGAATCTGAACATAAGCAAAGAGAAGGAAATGAGAGTCTGGATGGCTTGGAAATCTGAGTGCTATGAATAGGGTTTCACGTAAATATGCTAATTTAAATGAGTTTGAGGGACATTTAGAATTTTATACAGTTATTTTTGGTTCAGAGGTTACTTCTTCCAGTGTGCCAGTGTTATTTGTGCAGCTATGCTTTGTGCTGCTGCGCATTACAGGCACTTGAGGCAACTGTTTTGATTTTATGATATATATAAGTAAAACTGAATTGATTTGAGTTCCTTGACAAGAGGCTGTCTCACTATATGGTGAAACATTAATTCTAAAAAAAAAAAAAAAAAAAAAAGAAGCCATTTTGACGTTGTTGATTTTTTTTTCTTTTTTCCTTCAGTTGTTCTGATGAGCTTTTCCCATTTAATCCAATGCTTACTGGAAAATTACAAGATAATCACCAATAATTTTTTTGGACTACCTCAAGGTTTCACAGACAAATGCTAAAATGTATTTTAATCATTCTTTTTTTTCTGTCATATTGTAGATTGCATTAGCTGGGCAATTATATATTTTATATTGCAGTTTAATTGCATTCCTTTAACAATAGCCAGTGTTTTTCCACTGTAACGAGCACCAACTAAGAACTGATGGTTGCTAGGTACCAAGTGCAAAATTATTTAGATGGTTTTTTGCAATTTAATTTTTATAAATATAGCCTTTTTATGGATATCAAGAATATCAGGAAATGCAAGAAATGACTAAATGCTAAATGATCTATAAAAAAGAGAGAGAGAGAGAAATGGGAAAAACCTATTATGGACAAGAAGCGGAAGTCCTGCTGCCAAGCATGCTGTGAACTGCCAGGACCGGAGGAGTCTGGTTTCTCATTTATATGACACTAGACAAGATACTCACACTTTATAATTAAATCATGGGGCAAATTCAACAGATCTGCTTCAATCTTCAATCCAGAATGTCTCAAGACGTCAACATTTCAGTCCAAAAGTCAACACAAATTAAATTTATAAAAGCAGACATTGGTTTATGTCCACAAAAAGCTAAGCTAAAAAGGAGTGATGATGAGTTGTGGTCACACTGCCAAGTCATCCACAAATAGCCAACAGTGGAGGAGGCTTGTCTGTCCTTATATGCCATTAGGCATGAAGATGATAATTTTCTAAGTATAAGACTACATATTGGGCCAAAAGTGGGGGAGGCTTTAATTTTCCTGCCTCATCCATCCATAGGCATGAAGGACATGTAACCAAATTAGTCTGTAAACTCCTCTTTCACTGTGGTCTTACTGGCAGGAATTACATTTTAATGTCATTTGAAACAGTTTAACACCCCACACCAGTCAGGAGTTATTGGACACTCTGTCTTATAGTGTAATTAAATTTTTGGAGGTGTGCTGGTAAAATTACCAAACACTGAGTGTGTGTCTGTAAATAGAATAATAATTTCGGCCTTCCACCTTATTAGAAATGACTTCACTAATCACAAATACACTAGATCTTGATAGCTTTAATTAAACACATCTACATTTTAAAGTAAAATGTGAAACTGTCTGACCTTTCTAGTGCACCTGACTTTAAGAGTCCCATTACAATCCGAGTGCTGCTAATTAACAAGCCGATTAAACACTTTTTAGATTAATTACAGTGGGAGTTGTTCACTGACGTCTGCCATCTCATTCCCTAGAGGAGAGTGCTCCAACCATCTTAACCATGGTTTTCACTCTGTTCTGTCAGACTATTTAACAAAGTATAGAGATCCAAAGAACAGACAAAAACTCATAATGAAATATAACACAAAAGAAGATAACAATATTTTCAGACACTGTTGTTCATTAAATTCAATCAGACAACTATCAGATGAGACCCTATCAGCAGGTACTTGGTGACACCGGGAGGGAAAAACTCCCTGTTAACGTGAAGAAACCTCTGAAAGGACACCTCAAGGCAGATTTGGGATGCACTGGAGAGGTTATGTCGCTTGGCTAGCCCAGGAACCCCTTGGTGTCCTCCCATAGGTAGAGGTAGAGGCTCGGGGAAGAGAAGTCTGGTCAACCCCACTTAGACTGATGTATATAAGATAAGATAACCTTTATTAGTCCCACACGTGGGAAATTTGTTTTGCCACAGCAGGAAGTGGACAGTGCAAAAGTTATATAGCAAAAATTTGAATACAATACAAATAATATACTGTACACAACTGTACAGAATAGAATAGAATAAAATAAAATACTATATACAGTAGAATAAAATAGAATAAAATATACAATAGGATAAACATAGAATACAAATTCTATAGACAACTGAGTAAAAATACAACTTTGTCAGAAAAGAGTATTGCACTTAGTCTTATTGCACATGTGTGGGTTTGTGTGTGTTTGATCAGCTGCAAAAGTCTTTGTTGTGGAGTCTGACAGCAGTGCGGAGGAAAGACCTGCAAAATCTCTCTGTCCCACATCGTGGGTGCCGCAGCCTGCCACTGAAGGAGCTGCTCAGTGCTGTCAGAGTCTCCTGCATGGGGTGGGAGATGTTGTCCAACAGGGATGACAGCTTGGCCACCATTCTCCTGTCACTCACCACCTCCACTGGGTCCAGAGGGCATCCTAGATAGGGATGGGTATCGTTTAGGTTTTATCCGATACCGGTGCCAAACCGGTACTTTTGAAACGGTGCCGATGCTTAAATGGTGCTCAAACCGGTGCTTAAAGAATGGAGAACACAAACTTTGTCCTAAAACCTCTCATGTTTAGCTGTTTTCCACTTTTTCTTTGGTCATTTTAGCCTTTTTGGCCAGGGTGAAGGGAGTATCTGCCATCAAACAAGAAGACAGCTGCATGTAACTACGACGGTGTTTGCTAGTTTACCTTACATGCATTAATTTAATAACGTGGTTAGCGTACTCAACGTAAATTACACACGAACAACATTAAGCTACTCACGCAGAGAAGAACGGCTGGTGCTGCCATCATCATCCATCATCATTTCTGCTACACTGGCAGGGCTAGGGGCCAGGACTCTCCTCTTCGGGTTCTTGGGGGATGTTGCTAACTCCGGGTCCGATAACAGGCACCACACCCACAGTAGATGTGCTCGGTCTTGCAGCAAGCTATCAAATACGGTGCATTTCTCGGCTTTTAAAAAAACGCTATGCATTGGCAGGTGTTTCATCAGATTCAAGGTGTTACCTCCTTTGCACAGTATCACCTTAAAGCACTTGTTGCAGGCTGCTGAGTTAGCATCTTTTGCTGTGAAGTACAGCCAGACTTTTGACCGCTTCACCCTGGGCATTTTTAATCTGTAGCTCTGCTCTAAAAGAACGTACGTACCTGGGCCCGCCTACTATCCTTGGAAAGGTAAAATCATTGGCTAGAATCCAAAGTGTATGACATCTCAGGAAAAAAAAAAAGCACCGAAATAAAGCACCGAAATGTGCACTGCTTTTTGGTCTGGTTACTACCGTTTATGTCAGAACCGATACTGGTACCCATCCCTAATCCTAGAACAGAGCTGGCCCTTCTGATCAGCCTGTTCAGTCTCTTCCTATCCCTGGCAGAGATGTTGCCACCTCAGCAGACCACACCGCAAAAGATAGCTGAGGCCACCACAGAGTCATAGAAGGTCTTCAGGAGTGGGCCCTTCACTCCAAAAGACCTGAGTCTCTGCAGCAGGTACAGCCTGCTCTGTCCTTTCCTGTAGAGGGCGTCTGAATTATTAGTCCAGTCCAGTTTGTTGTTCAGATGAACACCAAGGTACCTGTAGCTGTTCACAGCCTCAGTGTCCATACCTTGGATGTTCAGTGGGTTGCAGTGGAGGATGTTTGTGCCTGCGGAAGTCTAGCACCAGCTCCTTGGTTTTATTAGTGTTGATCTGGAGGTAGTTCTGCTGGCACCAGTTCATAAAGTCTTGGGTCAGTCCTCTGTACTCCTTGTCGTCCCCATCAGTGATGAGGCCGACTATTGCAGAGTCATCAGAGAACTTCTGCAGGAAGCACTGGATGGAGTTGTGGGAGAAGTCTGCAGTGTAGATGGTGAAGAGGAACGGTGCCAGAACCGTTCCCTGTGGGGCCCCCACACTGCAGACGACCCTGTCTGACACACAGCCCTGGGTTCTCACATACTGTGGTCGGTCGGTGAGGTAGTCCAAAATCCATGTTGTGAGGTGATGGTCCACTCCAGAGTTCTCCAGCTTGCCCTTCAGGACCGTGGGAAGAATGGTGTTAAAGGCACTGGAGAAATCAAAGAACATGATTCTCACAGTGCTCCCAGCGGTCTCCAGGTGAGAGAGGGAATGATGCATGAGGTGAATGACGGCATCATCCGCTCCAGTGCCAGGCTGGTAGGCAAACTGAAGTGGGTCCGATGATGAGCTCACCAGGCGCCAAAGCTGAGCCATGACCAGCCGCTCCAGGGTCTTCATCAGGTGGGATGTCAGAGATTGTCAGGGATTCCCTTGCCGTATACAGCAAGGGAAAAATGACAGAAAATTGATAGATGGATAATATTTTAAAGCTCATTAAGCCTTGTTGCTCCCCTGTTAACATAAATAGTAAAGAAAAGTGACAAACCCTGTAGTACACTATATCATAACAGCAAGTCAAGTTTAAAATTCGAAGGCATCAAAGACATTTAATTTATAGATTGTACCGTACATTTACATTATGAGCCACTTAAAACCTGAAATAATATGTTAATTTTAGCAAATGTATACTACAGTGGTCCCTCGCTATAACGCAGTAAACTTTTCATGGCCTCACTGTTTCGCAGATTTTTTTTGGCGCAATTTTGCATGCTTTTTTACTTTTTTTTTTTTCTTTTTTTTTTTAACAGGGCATTGTGTTCTACGTCCTGATCGGCTGTAGACCATTGTCAATCAATCTCCTCCGTGCCGTGTCTCCTGTACAGTACAGAATGCATTCAGCTTGTCAAATCTACATAAATCTTCGATCACCAGTAGTGTGCTGTACTGTATGTTTGTAAGTTTTCTCCCCAACAAACACAACAATGTCGACAAAACGTTTTGCACCGTCAAGGTCACCTGCGGTAGCACCCAAATGGTAGAGGAAGATGCTAACCATCATACAAAAAGTTGGACTTCTGGACATGCTAAAGGAAGGTAGAAGTTACCGTATTTTTCGGACCATAAGGCACACCGGATTATAAGGCGCATTAAGCGAAACAAAACAGTCAGATAAGTCAAACTTTACTCAAATCATTCTTCTTGCTTCCTCTACTTCCGTATCATTGATTCATTAATGTTGAATTCTCTCGCAGCTGCTCTATTCCCATGTTCTGGACCTGAAAACGGGGTTTGATCTTTGGTTTCATTCTATAATACTGGACTTATCTTTCTACTTATATTTCTACTTATATTTTAGACGTCATATGGTTTATGAAAGTCTACTCTTTCCTTGTTAGTTGTGTATAAGTATTAAGTAGCAAAATAAAATGCACTGAAATGTGTTTGGTGAAGCTACTGTTTTTTGAAACTGTACGAACTGTGCAATATTTTCTTCCCTATACATTTAATACAACAGTTAATTCGTAACTGTTTATATCATGAGTTATTTGAACTTGATTTATTATGCTTCTTTTAACTAAATATGTAAGATGATGCTTGCATTTTGTATCCTTCTCTAAGCTGTAAAAGTGCCTACAAGTGAAAGGTAATGGACACCAGCTAGGTAATTCAATTAGATTAACCAACCTATTCACATTTCTGGTGTCTATGATATACACCAAATGACCTTTGGTGTTAGTGCAATAACACAGTGGAAACAACTGCATAAGATTACAGAAAAGCTCCTGTTTAAATGACAGAAAGAAACTATTTGAGAAAGCAGGAAGGATGACGGTGATGTAAATCACCATCTACAGTGGCTTGCAAAAGTATTCGGCCCCCTTGAACTTTCCCACATTTTGTCACATTACAGCCACAAACATGAATCAGTTTTATTGGAATTCCACGTGAAAGACCAATACAAAGTGGTGTACACGTGAGAAGTGGAACGGAAGTCATACATGATTCCAAACATTTTTTACAAATAAATAACTGCAAAGTGGAGTGTGCATAATTATTCAGCCCCCTTTGGTCTGAGTGCAGTCAGTTGCCCATAGACATTGCCTGATGAGTGCTAATGACTAAATAGAGTGCACCTGTGTGTAATCTAATGTCAGTACGAATACAGCTGCTCTGTGACGGCCTCAGAGGTTGTCTAAGAGAATATTGGGAGCAACAAACCCATGAAGTCCAAAGAACACACCAGACAGTTCAGGGATAAAGTTACTGAGAAATTTAAAGCAGGCTTAGGCTACAAAAAGATTTCCCAAGCCTTGAACATCCCATGGAGCACTGTTCAAGTGATCATTCAGAAATGGAAGGAGTATGGCACAACTGTAAACCTACCAAGGCAAGGCCGTCCACCTAAACTCACAGGCTGAACAAGGAGAGCGCTGATCAGAAATGCAGCCAAGAGGCCCATGATGACTCTGGACGAGCTGCAGAGATCTACAGCTCAGGTGGGGGAATCTGTCCATAGGACAACTATTAGTCGTTCACTGCACAAAGTTGGCCTTTATGGAAGAGTGGCAAGAAGAAAGCCATTGTTAACAGAAAACCATAAGAAGTCCCGTTTGCAGTTTGCCACAAGCCATGTGGGGGACACAGCAAACATGTGGAAGAAGGTGCTCTGGTCAGATGAGACCAAAATGGAACTTTTTGGCCAAAATGCAAAACACTATGTGTGGCGGAAAACTAACACTGCACATCACTCTGAACACACCATCCCCACTGTCAAATATGGTGGTGGCAGCATCATGCTCTGGGGGTGGTTCTCTTCAGCAGGGACAGTGAAGCTGGTCAGAGTTGATGGGAAGATGGATGGAGCCAAATACAGGGCAATCTTGGAAGAAAACCTCTTGGAGTCTGCAAAAGAGTTGAGACTGGGGCGGAGGTTCACCTTCCAGCAGGACAACGACCCTAAACATAAAGCCAGGGCAACAATGGAATGGTTTAAAACAAAACATATCCATGTGTTAGAATGGCCCAGTCAAAGTCCAGATCTAAATCCAATCGAGAATCTGTGGCAAGATCTGAAAACTGCTGTTCACAAACACTGTCCATCTAATCTGACTGAGCTGGAGCTGTTTTGCAAAGAAGAATGGGCAAGAATTTCAGTCTCTAGATGTGCAAAGCTGGTAGAGACATACCCTAAAAGACTGGCAGCTGTAATTGCAGCAAAAGGTGGTTCTACAAAGTATTGACTCAGGGGGCTGAATAATTACGCACACCCCACTTTGCAGTTATTTATTTGTAAAAAATGTTTGGAATCATGTATGATTTTCGTTCCACTTCTCACGTGTACACCACTTTGTATTGGTCTTTCACGTGGAATTCCAATAAAATTGATTCATGTTTGTGGCTGTAATGTGACAAAATGTGGAAAAGTTCAAGGGGGCCGAATACTTTTGCAAGCCACTTTATAAACCAGGAAACCGCAACTGGGCCCTATGTGAGAGCTTTGTTTTGAATAATATAATGCAATGTTGAGACACAGACGCAACAAAACTGCTGTAATATCACAGAGTGGCACAGTGTAGAAAGATTTATTTCTTGGCATGTGTGTTTGTATGTCTGTCTGCATTATCAAATTTTCTCCACATTATGATAGACAGCAAATGTTTTCAAGCCTGATACTCATTACATACAAGTCCATCATTGGTAAGAGAAGTCATCTCAGCCATCATAAAAAAACCCAAAACTGTGCACTGCTGCCTAGTATCCTTAGACCACATTCCTATACTGTATCCAAAATCGTTCATCTGAGGTGAATCAATAGCTCAGTTAACAGTGCAGGACTGAGTTCAGTGATAGTGCTCCTGGGAGAGTGGAGACACAGGGACACATTCAGCATGGAACAGCTTATCACCATTAAAGGCTTACAAGAGAAAAGTAGAGAAACAGGACATAGAGGAGGAGAGGGAGAGTGGGAAAGAGACACAGAGTCAAAAAAAAAAAAAAGAAAGATTCAGACAATAGGAGAAAGTTACAATAGAGCATCTGTTCTGGTGCTGCATAGCAAGAAAGAACCGAGACTGCATCAGGCAGACAGTATTGGTATTATTATATAGGCACTATTAAACTGCCATGGAGAATTCCTATTAAAGTCCATCACTTTTCATGACAGAGAAATTAGAACATAGTACTTTCTGTACTATTACTGGGGAAAAAAATCTGATGCCATGAGGAAAATATGTCTATTTTGCATTTGTTTAACATTTAGAATGAAAGAAAAATGATCAAAAATTATATTAGCTTAAAACATTTAAAGAAAATTACAGTAGATTATGATAATAGTGTATCATGCCAGCTATGGTCTATATGTATGGTCTTTAACAACAAAATTAAAAAAAATAATAATAATTGAACAAAATATAAAATAACACTGTAAAACCAGCCCATGTTATTTCTAGTCACAGCCATGAATTCCTTCATGAATTCAGGCCCTGCAGTTTTTCTTGTGTCTGACTGCTATAAACTAGTTTGTTTTGTAGGCAAAAAGAAATCTAACAAGGGTTGTGTATAGATCGCTAGTGACTGATTATGCACATTGCTGGTTCATCCTAAACAATGAAAATTACACCCCTGTAGGTCAAGCACCGTACTGGGCAGCCAATAGAAAACCAGTCAGCTCGGTCAGCATTAATCTTGGTCAGAATCTGCCTTAACTGATGAGGTTGCTAATGCTCTTGTTCTACAGGGACCAAAACTGTGGAAATGAGAAAAGCTTAAATTTTTGCAGTGTATGCATAATCACTCAAATAATCCAGATGCAGTGTGATTTTATAATCAGTTCTTAAGTCTTTGATACCCTTCCCCAATTCTCGGATTTGGCTGCGAAGGGTTTATTTTGACTGCCAGCCAGAGTCGTAGATCATGGGAAACCTAGCCTCTGTCTTATGGTAACGATAAAGGTTCAAAGGTAAAGTGGAAGGAGCTTTGTGAAGTCCAAAGGAGTAAAGTCAAATGACAGACAGGCAAAACAACAACAACAAAAACAACAAAAAATCATTAATAATATGAAATAAAAGATGTATTATAAAACATAAAACAGTAAAATGTGCATTGGTACCACATAAACAATAACACAGCATATGTGGACTTTGTACTGGTCTTTTGTGTAAAAGAGTTAGTTGAACCAAGGGACAAATTGTTAAATTTACAAGGTGATCTACATTCCAACAACTTAGGTTTGGTCACCTTTGGCTTTTGACAATGATGAAATAATAAGACAAAAATTAACTTGACAACTGGAGGAAGTTTGGACTAGAACCTCTCTTTCTTTGAATCAAAAGTTGAGTTGTTACAGGAGGATTGTGCATTTCTGCCACATATCTGGCCTGGATAAGTGGCAGAAAGTAGAGGGTTGGTGACAAACATTTGCTGCTTTTCGACCAGCTGTTTGTGTTATATTGCCTACTTTTTGTCTTTCTTTTATCCCCATCTCTGGAATGTCTGAGTTTGTTCTGTGAAACGAATCTTACAATAGAAAAGTCAAACATATGTTGTTCGATTGGTCACCAAAGATAAATCACTTTGATGCTAAATTAGGAGTGTTATCAGAGAGTGCAGAGAGGAATGTGACTGCTGAAACACCATTTATTTAATTCTAGCTGCTCAGCCAGTGGGAAGCAGCTTTGCTTTGAAATTCAATATTCAAAAGCTGTCCAAGAATAACAGCAGTGATTGTGTTAAATTTGAAGAGAAAATATAATGTGGAGAGATCATCTTGCGTATTGAGCATGCCTGCCATTAATCTGACTTGACTGCAACCTCGATCCTAGAGCACACCATTTAATGTGAAATGACAAAATATTACAACCAGCTCTTAAATGCAGGCAATCTTCCACAGTGCAGCTCACAACCTTCGCATGCCTGGAGCTTTCAGATTAACCCAGATTTAGATTACATGGAAAAAAAATGCACAAGAGAAAGTTTGGATACCCCTAGTAGAATTTGTGTTTAGTGGGGAGAAGATAAACTGACCTCTAAAAGGCAAGTTAAAAATGAAAGATTCTTTTCAACATTTTATGAATGATTACTGTATTATTTTAATTTTTTACAATTTAGCTGTTAAAAAAGTATCAAAAGTTTGGAAGTTTCTCAGTGTTTGAAACCACAGTCTTTGACCCTAATGAGGTAGACAGAGTTATGGCTTTTCACAATCATTAAGGCAAATTTTGAAGTTTTATGAGTTCTCTGATTACTCAAACATAGTCTCAACAGGACCTGTAAGCAGCTGTCTTGCACTCATCAACTGTTTTTAAAATTGGATTGCATTTATAGAGCGCTTTTAGAGACCCTCAAAGCGATTCACAATTCCACTATTCATTCACTCTCACATTCACACACCGGTGGAGGCAAGCTACAGTTGCACACTGACAGAAGTGAGGCTGCCATATCGCGCCATCGGCCCCTCTGGCCAACACCAGTAGGCGGTAGGTGAAGTGGCTTGCTCAAGGACACAATGACCGAGACTGTCCAAGCCGGGGCTCGAACCGGCAACCTTCTGATTACAAGACGAACTGCCAACTCTTGAGCCATGATCCTTTTTAAAATAACAGCTGCAACAAAACAAGAAAATATTTTATGGTGAAAGCAACAGGTTTTATATTTCTAATTTTTTGTCCCTTAGTTCATATTGTTAAGAAATTCCATTTAACCAGAAGAGTGAATGTAAAACTAAGGTCTAAAAATCTGCTCATATATTTATTGGCCCTCTTCATTCTGCATCAGATCCCAAACCATCTCCATTGGGTTTAGGTCAGGTGACTGTGGAGGCCAGGCCATCTGGTGCAGCACTCCATCACTCTCCAGCCTGGAGGTGTGTTTGGGGTCATTGTCCTGTTGAGAAATAAATGATGGTCCAACTAAACACAAACCGGATGGGATGGCATGTCGCTACAGGATGCTGTGGTAGCCATGCTGGTTCAGTGTGCCTTCAATTTTGAATAAATCCCCAACAGTGTCACCAGCAAAGCACCCTCACACCATCACACCTCCTCATCCATGCTTACTGTGGGAACCATGTATGTAGAGACCATCCGTTCACCTTTTCTGCATCTCACAAAGACACGGTGGGTGGAAGCAAAAATCTCAACTTTGGACTCATCAGACCAAAGCACAGATTTCCACTGGTCTAATGTCCATTCCTTGTGTCTCTTGGCCCAAACAAATCTCTTCTGCTTGTTGCTTTTCCTTAGTGGTGTTTTCTTAGCAGCTATTTGACCATAAAGGCCTTATTCACACAGTCTCCTGTGAACAGTTGATGTAGAGGTGTGTCTGCTACTGGAACTCTGTGTGGTATTTATCTGGGCTCTAATCTCAGGTGCTGTTAACTTGGGATTTCTGAGGCTGGTGACATGGATAAATTTATCCTCAGCAGCAGAGGTGACTCTTGGTCTTCCTTTCCTGAGGCGGTCCTCATGTGAGCCAGTTTCATTGTAGCGCTTGATGGTTTTTGGGACTGCCCTTGGGGACACATTCAAAGTTATAGCAATTATAGTTTTGTTTGCCGACCATAGCAACATCATGAAGCTCATAGAGAGAAGGCCAAGGGTTTGCAGTGCTGTGAACAAAGCAAAGGATGGCTACTTATAGGAATCTAAAATATCAATTTTTTCTTTGCTACATAATTCCTTATATCTTACTTCATTTTGATGTCTTCAGTATGTATCAACAATGTAGAAAGTAGTAAAAATAAAGTAAAAAAAATAAATGAGGTGCGCTCAAACTTTTGACTGGTAGTGTACATATACATTTATGTATATTCCTTCATGCTTACCACAAAAATGAACTTTTATGCATATTGGGGCCAGTTCCTATGGCCAAACAAAGAATGCTATGAGTAAATATATATTTAGAGATAAAAGGGCTGCAGAATATTTTTAAAAGAACACCTCACTCGTTAAGCATGAGGTTGGATCCTCCTTTGGGCTTGTGCTGGAACCAGCGGAAGGGCAAAATTCCACCGATACAGAGGAAAATAGATTCAATTAAATACTAGCAAACTCAGGAATGAAACAGCGAAGCATATGTGAAGCTTGAAAGTTGAAGATGAAAAGAGAACGGTTTCTAAAATAGGATAATGATCTGCAAAAAGCCTCAGAATCAAAAATCAACTACCTCAAGTGGTAGAACCAGGGGTTAAAGTGGGCGGGAACGATCTGGAACAGTGTTTCCGCACCTTCTGTTAATGAGCAATTAAATCTGATAGGCAGGTTAATGCATATTACTGTCAAATTAGTTATAGTTTCATGTGCTGCAGCCTAGTGTTGCTCCCAGGGATGGCATGGAGATACTCGCTCAGTAATGATAAAATTATGACACTCTACAGCCATGCTTATACCTTCAACACATCCACTTTTGTTGTCATCCTTTTGATATATTCATGTATACTATGAATAAACCTACACCTAGCACTACAGAAGAGATGGGCATATAAACAGAGTAATGTTAAACTAGGTAAAGAACATCACCAAACATACTAACCATTTCTGTAGTTTGTCACACAATGTATCTGGTAGCTAATGCTAATGTTATTCTATGTTTCCAAGGGAGATAAAAAAAAATGCTAATCTGTGGCACAGAGATGGACAAAGATGTAAGAAAGACCAGACAGAGGACTAAGATGAGAGATTATTTTTAAAGGTAAGACCTGTTAGCCAAGTGAAATTTGAAAAAACTGGAATACTGTATTTTAAGAGTTTTCAACTGGAAAAGTTGATGTGTTGCTGATTTATATAATTAAAATTACTATATTAATTATTATAATTATATTTAAAGTGTTGCTGCTGATTAGATCCACACAACAGACTATGCTTTTGATACTAGATTTATACTGTCTAGTGGTAGGAACTCATCCATGAAGCATCGTGAAACATTTACTTATTTTGTTGAATTCAGTTGGCTAAATCCACAGAGAATATGAATATCCATACAAGTGACCTTTTCAAAGCCTGTACACAAAGAAAAATATACTGTAGTTCACAAAAGAAAATATAAATAAAATATTTTATGTAAAGTAATTATTTTCCATAAGTTGCACACCTGATCTCAGGTCTCAGATTTCAGCACCTGCCTGCATAGTAGCCTATGGTTTTGATTAATGGCCCAACAGCAAACAGATCCCAGACATTCATTTAATCAAAGTTCAAATAGGACCGGTATATGCACAATAGTAAAAAAAAAATTTTAAGCGCTAGACATTCAATAGGTATTTAAGAATGTGACAAACTGAATAATGTTACTGAAGAAAAACTATCTATCCATCCATTTTCTTCTGCTTATCCAGGGCTGGGTTGTGGGGGCACTAGCCTAAGCAAGGACACCCAGACCTCCTTTTCCCTGCCTATCAGTCCTCACTGTCTGCAATGTTGCCTTCTGGTAGTGCTTTCCCCTCAGTTCTGACTACCTTCGCTCTCTTTGTTACCATCCAACTACACATCCCAATTTCATTGCTTTAGATCCTAGGTGTGTGTATCATTGAATCGATGTCTCGTTCACCCCTGGCGTACAGCTTCATATCATCCATGTACAGAGAGTGGCTGACGACACACCATTCCAAAATCGGTATTTGTAGCCAGTCTTGTTGATGATCTGACTGAGGAGGTTCAGGCCTATGCAGAACAACAGTGGGGACAGAGCATCACCTTTGTAAATCTTGAGGCTTGAAGTTGGCCTCTAGTGTTTTTTGCGAAATTCCCATCAAATTCTTAATGAAGGCTCTTAGGGTCCCTGTTGATCTTGTATAGTTCTAGGCATTTCTGGATTCATTCCCAATTCCCTTCTGGGCCCTACTCAAACCATACTAAACCATATGCCTGTTCATCTTCGCTGATATGATGCCTGACAGGAGCTTCCATGAGGTGTTGAGGCAGGTTATCATCTGGTTGTTAGGTAGGACAGGTCCCTTCTTTGAATTCTTGGGGATCTGGACTGTCCAGCCTTCAGTTAACTATGCTCAATGCATGTCATATATTAGCATCTGGTTCATTTGTGCTGAAAGATGTTCTTGGAATGCAGTTAGCTTCTGTAGCCAGTAGGTGTGAAACATATCAGGGCCTGATGCTGTCCAATTCATTAAGCTTGAGACCCTAGGGCTGTTCGATATAACGATATATATCGGATGACGATATAAAAACATCTATCGTTTCATTTTACGCTATCGTTTGTTTCGTGGTGTCGCAAAATAAACTGTTTACGGCAATATTTTTTCATCGTTTTGATGGTCACTGTAGTGGCTATATTAATTTCTTAAAGTTCTCTCTTTCTCTTATATTTAATATAACCACACTACGGACGGACAAGGGCCTGTTTTTATGTGTTGTCGTTAGCAACAACGACGGTAAAACCATCGCGTGTCCGCTTGTTTATTTTCCACATAAACCTTTCACAATAAAGCTCAAGATCCTGTTGAGACTTTTCAAAATAAACTGAATCACGTGAAAGAGTATGCAGAGTATTTACGGATGAGAAGCAAAAAAGAGCCGTCAGGTGCTAAAAAATAAACCTTAGACTCAAACGTTAGAACAGGCTTTTCCCCGCAGCACGATGTGTAATAAATACTCACAAAGAAAACGGCGGCCATTACAACTTATGTCTAAAAATGCATCCTTTAATGCATCGGTTAAAACACTCAACTCCAGGTACACGATGCCAGGCTGGAAACACTTCACGCAAGTCAAGCTGCCCGAGATTCACAGAATTTACAGAAAATGTTAAATCTTTGTGATTTATATCGTTATCGGGACGATAGATGTCTTATATCGGGATATGAGATTTTGGTCATATCGCACAGCCCTATGAGACCCTTTCTTTGATTCTTGATCAGGGAGGTTGCTGTCTGCTAGTCTGTGTTGCATCCTTCTCCTGCTCTTTTTGCTCCATCTCCAACCTTGGTTGGCTGTTCTCATATTATTCTCCTGCCACTGAGAATACACCTCAGATGGTTCAGTGGAGAACAGCTGGTTTATTGTCCCGGCTCCTATCTCTCTGGTATACCTCTTCTTGGTTAGCCAAGGGTGTGAGTCTTGGCTTGGCAGTTTCTAAGGCCTCAGGTAGGCCTCAGCTTGCTGAGCTTCGCAGGTCCCCCTTTCTAATATATTACTGCGGATATTACTCACAGACAGACAGACAAATAGAAATAGGTTTTACATCCGCAGCACTGCTTACTGGTCAGCAAACAAAACTGAGCACAAGCTGAAGTGAGACACAAATTAAAATATGCATTATGAAGCTACCTTGTCCGAGGTCTATGCTCAGTGTAGAGAGACAAGATAAAAAGGTAGCATTGCTATAAACTTTTATTTTTATTCGAATCTGACCTTTCAGTTTCTTACAGTTGCCTTTTGCTTTAAAGAAAGACCACTGTAATACTTACGGTTGGCCGTTACAGTAGCTGATTTCTATGTAGTTACTAATATTACCTCCACAAATGAGCTGACATTTAACACTTTTCCTTATGGAAAGAACACATCTCTGGACTCCTCCAAAATATTCAAGTCTTATGTGTAAAGTCCAACTGACTTCAGTATCTGCAATCCGATCCAGTCCTAGGTTCACAAAAACACATGCAATAAACATTTACAGTTAAAGATTCCGATTTGTGATTTGTTGCAGACAGAACTTTATCAGAAACCTGATGACAGGATTTCAGCACTATGAACTGAAATCCTGCAGCCTCCCAGCACTTTGGATGGATATTGCTGAGTTGTTGCAAGTCCAGTTACTGAATTAATAAATTCTTCTTTCTAATTAATATTTTCAATATTATGTACTATAATATCAGATCATAAACAAAACAACATTAAAATAAATACATCAACATCCAAATTAAACAAAACAAAGCAACAGGTTTGTTCTTGAATGTTCGGAGAGATGTAATTGATGTGAAGTCAGCAGGCAGCTTGTTCCAAAGAATAGGACCACAATAACGGACAGCACCCTCAGCAGACTAAGATCTGATTCTGGGAACAGGGAAAAATCTGCACTTGATGACCTGAGAGGTCTGACTGAACTGTAGAGCGTGAGCAAGCCAGAAATATACCAGGGGGCCAAATCACTGAGAGCTTTGTGAACTAATAGAAGAATTTTAGAGGTAACTCTACACTGGGGGCAAATAAAGTGCATTCAGTACTGGGGTAATGTGGTCAAATTTCTGTGTACCTATATTACAACCAACCAACAAGCCAGCCAACCAACTTATCATAGATACTGCTGATCTTACCTCATTGTATAAAGCACATCTGTCCAAAGAATCAACTTCTGTCATTCTAACCTCTACACCACCATGGGAAAAACCAAAGACATGTCAAAGAACATCAGGGACAAGACTGGAGACCTTCACAAGGATGAGATACAAGACCATCAGCAAGATGTTTTGTAAGAAGGTGACAACTGTTGGTGCGATTTTTCTAACATGGATGAAATGTAAAATGATCATCGGTTGCCCTTGTTCATTGTAAAACATGAAAAAGGTTAACTAAAATACCTTAATTTCTTTTTACACCAATTACAATGATTTGTTATTGGCAGCCAAATGCAGTATGTCATTAATGTAAATGAATGTGATAGTACTGGGCTGTCAGGGTTTTCTTTCTTTTTGCTTTCTATCTCAGTCTCTCTGACCCTCAAGTGGAGGTGGGCACTTTAAGGACCAGCTCAAACAACCATTTTTCTGACAGATTGTCATTGCATGTTGTGTGGTAATCAGGCTCCTTTTTTCTTGTGAAATTCTTTTGCGTGTTCTTTCTACTAACATTGGTTTTCCTCTATCTTGCAGTCATCTGTTCAGTTTGCTGAAAACGTAATCTCATGTCCAGTATCTACCTGCTGTCTTGGGCTGGTTTGGTCTTTCAAGGAAAGGCTTTATCTCCACTTACCTGTTTTTTTCTCGGTTAAGCAGTGAAAAACATGACTCCATGATCCAAATTGTGAAGTAACAAAAAGAACCATTGAACACAAAATCAAGCAACATAAAAACGAAGAATTTGCATCAAATTGGATATGTGCAAACATAACAGAGATGTTGACAGTGCTGTCACACTCCTCCAACGCCTTCTTATAAACAGCCCACACTTGTCATCTTTTTACATGACAAACTGGATCTAACATTGAAATGACAACTAGATGACATATGACACAATGAATATTGCAATGGAAATTAGATTTTTGTCATGCAAAAACTGTGTTTTATTACTAGAAAACAAATTCATGAATTAGCTGCTATTATTGAGATAGTGTGCATATCACCAATGAGTATTTTCTTTGGCCTTGCTGTGCCACCCCTGGCAATATTGTACTGGACTATTTTTGCTTTGTTTTCATTTTATTTTTATTTTAAATAATTTAAATTTAAAATCATTTTAAATAATTTAAATTTAAAATCATTATTATTATTATTATTATTATTATTATTACTTGCTCTTTAGCTATTGTTTTGGCATGAAAAGTAATTGCTATGTATATCAAGCATAGTGCCAGTTTTCAACAGCCCCAGTTTTAACTTGCCAAGCTGAAAGATTACGATGTAGAGTACCTATTGTATCCAAGCATCACTAAGAGGTCCCACTGGAGGACTCTTATATGAAACCTCACTATTGCTGCAACTGTGGCAGCAAGAGTGCCAAAGGACAATTTTCTCAACAGAGGCTAGCCACTTTGACCAAATAGTGGTATTTGCCAGCCATTTTCTTCAACCCATAAGCCATGATAAATTAAGATTATTTGGATTAACCAATAAAGCAAAATGAAAATCAAACTTAAAATATAACTATATGAGTTCTCATATAGGTATATTTAGTGGATGTTGAGTACAAACAAAGTAAAGACTGAGCTGTTTCCTTATTCAAAAGGGGTCAGCACAGCAGATAGCTCTGCATATTTGATCTTGACAATTTTCACAACAGATGCCCCTCCCAGTGTAATCCCAAAGGCATTTGGGTGTCCTTTCGCATGTTAGGAAAATGTGTAAATCACTGCAATATGGCGTTACAAAGTAAACTGAAACATACAGGTAGTTTTAGGAAAAAAAGAAAAACATCCTGGAAACTTTTACATCTGCTAGTTTTATATCCACTTGATAACCAAGTGCTCAAGATCTACTTGGATACAAAAATCCGCATGTTTACGCACACACACACACACACACACACACACACACACACACACACACACACACACACACACACACACGTGGCCGTTACATCAATGTGTTAGTCACTATAGTTCTGGCGTATTAGAAAGCTGTAGTCACATACTCTGAAAGCTGTTACAACAGATGACAGCTGACTGATTGTTATATGTTTTTGTGTGTCATCCATATTCCATTGATCTTTTGTAAGAGCATATGTCTCTGACTGTGTATATTCAAGGAAACATTATTGTATAGCACACGGGGGTGCTGTTGTGTGGCTGCATGCTCATGTAAGAGAGTGTGTGTGCATACAAACACTAGAGGGGCTTTTCTGAATGTCATCCGGAATGAGCAAGAGGCTGCTTCTGCCAGTGGCACCGCTGTGGTCTCCACGGTAACCAGTGTTAAAATGCTGCCATGCTGCTCCAAGGAGACACTGAGGTAGGTTGGTATTATGGGATGATGAGCTACACTAATACGTCAGAGAGCACATGAGGGATTGCAAAATTGTTATAATGTTAGCAAAACTACAACTGGCCAGACAAGACATCTGTTCCATTAGCAGCAAATGTATTACAAATCTGTGACTTAACCCTCACTGCTCTTTTTTTTGGGTTGACCATCTTCTGCACTGGCAGCTGCCAGTTTTATTGTTTTCTGCTATCTTCATTGCTGCTAACAAATACAAATTACACTGATCCTTCACAACAGGAAACTTGTTCTGTAGTATTGATGCACAATGGCTAGATTCATACTGACAATCCAGAGGTCCTGTATTATGAGGTGCCAAACCAAAGTTTTATGGGACAAGTATGTTGGAGGCATTCTAGTAGAGCAGCTCTCACTTAAACACTAGAAAAGTGAATATTCAAGACAGTGTTTGCCAGCTGTGTTATACATGCATAATACACACAGTTGCCAACTGCTAGTGGCAGCCCATTCTCCAGAGAACCCAATTAAGAACTGCATTTATTTACATATGTAAAACTTAACCACAATAAAACATAGATTCTTGTTTGCTGGAGAACTTTTCAACATGCCAGGTGACACTAGCATTACAGAGCATACCCACAGTTCTGCACTGGCCACAACAGTATGAGTTGCAATGAGTTCATGAATCTCTTTTAAAGAAGGAGCGAGCAAAGAAAAAAAAAGTTGAACTAATGAATTTGAGTAATTCTCAAGTTTTGGGGCCATTTGAACTGTTTTGTTCTTTGTTTTCACTTTGATTTTCACTGGCACTTTTATTTTTGGTTTAACACATTTGTTGGGTTAAGGCAGCAGAACTGTGATTATAATGAGCTGTCAAACCAGTGCTATTGTTGACCAAAGACAAATGAGGAGGAGGGGGGGCAGGATGTAGTCAAGGACGACATGCAGAGGGTTGGTGTGACAGGGATACGGTGAAAGGGAAACAGATGATCCCCTGTGGGGACTCATAAAAGAAAGAGCTGAAAGAAGAAGAAGACAACATTAACCTTACATAAACTAAAATAACACTTAACAGTAATAATGGATTTAAATGTAACCCCATGGTCCTCTGCAAGCATCTGTTTGTGAGTAAGACACCGGCTTTAAAAAGCTGGGAAAAAGACAGCGATAATATTTGATTTTTACAGTTGGAAAAATGAATGCATAAAACGAGAATGTTTGTACTTTTTTCATTTTGTTTTCTTTAAAATTATATCATGAGCTTTGGTACAGCTTTTATCAGTCATGCACTTACGATACAGACTGACCAACAATGTTTAAAAGCTGTTATGTACCTTCAAATTTCTTGGGATTTTTTATTTTTTTTATTTTACTTTACTAGTTCTTTTAAACCATGCCTCAAAAAGATGCCTCAAATGCCTCAAAAAGATCTTGGAACATGTATAAATAAAAACAGACTTAAATATAAAGTAAATAACAAATAGATAGCAACAAGATAGCAATAAAACACAATTTTAGTTATTGTCAGGGGTATTAAATCACTCTGTCTCTCAAAAACACACAAAAGTTATCACACATGACACCTCACAGCCTGATGAACAATGAGGTTCCAGTAACGGACTGGAACAAAGTTGGAAACAGCCAGCAGTTCCGAAGTACATCAAAGCAAATATACAAGAACTGCACATACCCACATCCTCCAAACTGTGCTGAAAACACAGGTACATTGTAGTATCTTCAAAAGAAATAGATTCAAACAATAGCCGCTGTACTGTATGAGTCCGCAGGGTATTATGTGCGGCACCAAATGACAAATATTAATTTTCATCAAACAATTCGCCCTCTATCTCTCACTCCTGCTGTCTGTCTGTGTGTGTGCGTGCGTGCATGTGTGTGTGTGTTTATGTATGTGTGTATGTCTGCTCCTCTTGGCCTTTCCTCAGCTGTGGACCCCTGGGATAAAATGGGCTGCTATTTGAAGCCCAGGACCTAGTTTCACTACTACCATGGGCTCTGTCTTAGATGCACATTTTTAAAAAAAAGAAAAGAATGAGACAGAGAAGGAGTGTTGTGACTGAAATTAAATTGTTAAGTGTACAGTTTGAGGGTTTGTCTCACTAGACCAGTCTATGTCACATTAATAGAAATCAGGTCAATCTAATTAGAAAGAAATGCTATATTTTTTTTTCATTCCAAAACATCCAACTAACATAGGTTGCCCATGTGATGAGTTACTGACAGTGTTGGGTGTAACGCGCTAATTTAATCACAAAGTAACTTATAACACACACACACACACACTAATAAAATGTCAGATGGTAACAAAGAGAGGGAAGTAAGTCAGAAGTGAGGGGATTGCACTACCAGAAGGCATCACAGTCAGTGTCAGAATGAAACAAAGATCTGTACATCAAAAAGATGTACAAAGCTTAGTGAATATATCAGGAAGCAGAAACACAAGAATGCATATATTATATGCTGCTGATATTGTCACGGCTGGGGCAGGAGTCGTGTGGAGGTGAGAAAGGAGGATCCAAAAGCAGACAGTGGCGGAGGTGCAAGTGGGTTTTATTTAAGCGCACGATAACCAAGGTGCAGGCAGAACTGAACATAAACCTAAACTGGGAAAACTAATACAAAAGGAGGACTTGGAGCGAGGAGCAGAGAGACACGGAGAAACACGGAATAACATTAAATACACGGAAGATTCACAGGGAAACACAGACGACGCAACGAGGAGCACAGGCAGGCACACAGTATAAATACACACATCAGGTAATCAGGAAATGGCACACAGGAGGGGACACAGCTGGAACTAATGGACATAATGAGACACAGACCTACAAAGTAAAGCAGGAAACACACGGACTATTTTACAACACAACGCGGGGACCCGAACGGAGCACAGAGGGAAGACACAGGTAGGGATAATAAACACGATGACCAAACCCAAAGAACTAATACAAAATCAGAATAAACTAGAAAGTGATAATAATAAACTTAAAGCGCTGGGTCACCGACCCAGGACCACAACAGATATGTTGTCTAATTGGTAACCTGTGCTATTTAAAATATCTTTAAATGGCACTGTGGATTCTATTGCTTTTAACAGCTTGTATCACCGCCTCAAAATGGACCCCAGTCACACAGGCCTAGAGACTAGTCAGCAACTCCCTATCAGGAGGGGAAAATGTGACTGTATGGAAGACACCAACTTTTCTGCAAACACTTACCATTAACTCCCCAAGCAGCAGTGAAACTTGAAAAAATGCAAGTTGACCATTTACCTTCAAAGGAAAAGTTGTGGATTACCACTGCAACCAACACATTTCAAACAGCGCAACTTTCATTTTGAACATGGCTACACTTTTCACAGTTTGACTACTGCTTGGCGAGCAGTTTGAGAGCATTTGCAGACCTGTTAGTCTTCCATGCAAATAACTGTTGATCGCAGCAACCTGCTAGCACCCAAAGCAATTACAAAGCAATTATTGTTGAATATTTCTACCTTTTTGCAACCAGCTTCACCCTAGCAACTTCCAGCAATCCATCAAATCACCAATCAGTTGCAGAAAATACATTTTTACCCTTGTGACCGGTGGCTGCCAGACGGTCACCAACATGTCACGGAGGCCTAAATGAGCTTTTGCGCACAACAAATTTCCAAAATCTAAAGGCTACACACCTGTACACCTAAATATCCTCAAACTGACCATAAATTTGAGTCATTATTTCCCCACACGTCACATAAAAAGAGATTATACCTTCCATGAAGGTATGAATTATTATATTTGATTGTGTCCTTCTCACTCAAAACTATGACAATATACATCTTGCTTTTCTGAAGCTCCATCAAATGGATTGCCCTCCTTCCCAGAAGCAGGTGGTAACAGTCCATCATACAAAACTGTCATAACACCAATGTCATTGTGAGCTAATACTGGGATAAATGATGGAACCCATTTATTTATTTTTTGTTTGTTTTCTTTTAACTTCAAAAGTTACGGATTTATCATCTAGTTCCAGTTCCCGATGTAATTAAAAAAATGAATCTATGGCATATATTCAAAATATACATACATACATACATACATATACAAACCGGATTCCAAATAAGTTGGGACACTAAACAAATTGTGCATAAAAACTGAATGCAATTATGTGGAGATGGCAAATGTCAATATTTTATTCAGAATAGAACAAATCACGGAACAAAAGTTGAAACTGAGAAAATTTATCATCTCAAGGGAAAAATATGGTGATTCAAAATGTCATGGTGTCAACAAATCCCAAAAAAGTTGGGACAAGGCCATTTTCACCACTGTGTGGCATCTCCCCTTCTTCTTACAACACTCAACAGACGTCTGGGGACCGAGGAGACCAGTTTCTCAAGTTTAGCAATAGGAATGCTCTCCCATTCGTGTCTAATACAGGCCTCTAACTGTTCAATCGTCTTGGGCCTTCTTTGTCGCACCTTCCTCTTTATGATGCGCCAAATGTTCTCTATAGGTGAAAGATCTGGACTGCAGACTGGCCATTTCAGTACCCGGATCCTTCTCCTACGCAGCCATGATGTTGTGATTGATGCAGAATGTGGTCTGGCATTATCTTGTTGAAAAATGCAGGGTCTTCCCTGAAAGAGATGACGTCTGGATGGGAGCATATGTTGTTCTAGAACCTGAATATATTTTTCTGCATTGATGGTGCCTTTCCAGACATGCAAGCTGCCCATGCCACACGCACTCATGCAATCCCATACCATCAGAGACACAGGCTTCTGAACTGAGCGTTTATAACAACTTGGGTTGTCCTTGTCCTCCTTGGTCCGGATGACATGGCGTCCCACATTTCCAAAAAGAACTTCGAATCGTGACTTGTCTGACCACAGAACAGTCTTCCATTTTGCCACACTCCATTTTACATGATCCCTGGCCCAGTGAAAACGCCTGAGCTAGTGGATATGCTTAGAAATGGCTTCTTCTTTGCACTGTAGAGTTTCAGCTGGCAACGGCGGATGGCACGGTGGATTGTGTTCACTGACAATGGTCTCTGGAAGTATTCCGGAGCCCATTCTGTGATTTCCTTTACAGTAGCATTCCTGTTTGTGGTGCAGTGTCGTTTAAGGGCCCGGAGATCACGGGCATCCAGTATGGGTTTACGCCCTTGACCCTTACGCACAGAGATTGTTCCAGATTCTCTGAATCTTCGGATGATGTTATGCACAGTTGATGATGATAACTGCAAAGTCTTTGCAATTTTTCGCTGGGTAACACCTTTCTGATATTGCTCCACTATCTTTCTGCGCAACATTGTGGGAATTGGTGATCCTCTACCCATCTTGGCTTCTGAGAGACACTGCCACTCTGAGAAGCTCTTTTTATACCCAGTCATGTTGCCAATTAACCTAATTAGTGTTAATTGGTCTTCCAGCTCTTCGTTATGCTCAAATTTACTTTTTCCAGCCTCTTATTGCTACTTGTCCCAACTTTTTTGGGATTTGTTGAGACCGTGAAATTTGGAATCAACATATTTTTCCTTAAAAATGATACATTTTCTCGGATTAAACTTTTGATCTGTCATCTATGTTCTATTCTGAATAAAATATTGACATTTGCCATCTCCACATCATCGCATTCAGTTTTTATTCACAATTTGTTTAGTGTCCCAACTTTTTTGGAATCCGGTTTGTGTATGTATATGTATGTGTGTATATATTGTGTGTGTGTGTATAATGTGTGTGTGTGTGTGTGTGTATATACCCAGAGATGATAAAAACTTTTAATAATAGCTGTAGATATTATAAATCCATTCTGATCATGTCACTCACATTTTTCTTTCCATTCTTCCTCAGTCATTAGAAAATAATGCTGAATTTGTCCTCGGATATGACCTAACAGCTGATTTGCATGACTAAGAGTGCAAATTCTGTGGTCCTTTCAATCTCTGTGATTCCTTAGTGTTGTAATTGTGCTTCTGCGGTGCAGTCATGGAGCTTTCTAAATGAATGAGCTGAAGGAAAACAAGCTTATTTCCTTTCTGTGACATTAATAATTTGCCATGCCGAGTATAGTTTCATTATTTAAAAAAATACTGCACTGAACAACACGTACTCATGATAGAGGAAGAATCTAACCAAAGCAGCTGCAGAGATGGATAAGTGAGAGAGGAACGAGAGAGATGAGAGATGAGAATACGAGTTGCAGGAGGATGAGGGGACTAAAGGAGGCATTAATATGCATTGTTGCAGACGTTCCATGTAAATAGCCCTTTCTCCCCTTGCTCGTCTTGGTTTCCTGTTTTTATGCAGACACATATAGCCACGAGTGCAGGTACATGTAGGAGACAGCCATTGTTGTCAGTCTCTGGTGCATCGAAACCAATATCAGTTCCCTCCAAATTAATTACAAGCTCTCTCCCTGGCCTGCTTCTGTAATAAGTCTCTCAGGGAGCACAAGTGATGGGCTATACTGTGTCCTGTTCCTTCCTCCACAGGCCTGACAGCTATTTCCCCCTCAGCTGTGGTCTTTCAACGCCTAATACAACCCACCTCCTCACCACCACTTCCCTTCTGCCCTCACGCTGCGTGAGAGAGGATGAACCTGTGAGACAATCACTCCCTGAATTGGCTTTGTGTCAAGGAGAATTAAGTCATGTTCCATAATGGGATCAGCACCACAGAAACAGCCCCCACGTGTGATGCGATGGCACATTGTGGATGTAAAACGACTTGTTGATTATCAGTGTGTGTAGATCAAATATTCGGTCACAGTGTGGCAGGATATTAATATGATGAAATGGCCTCGATGGTTCAGGGTGCAGCAGCAATGAGACTTTGATCAGTCATCCTCCTGGCTACTTGCTAAACACACCATTATACAAACTGCAGTGGTGTTTGGTAAACCAAGCTTGGTAACAAATAATTCAAAAATGAAGTAAGGTTAGACTTTCTTCAGATTGATGCACAAACTTGCAGGAATCTAAAAAACCCAAAGCCCTTGGTTCTATGGCTGATGAGGTATGAAATCTGAGGTCTAAGCTGCCTCTGACAGCCAAAAATGGAGGTGTGTAAACCAAGCACTCAGATGTTTCTAACACACAAAATCTGTAAAAATGTGTCCTTCATAAGCTGCAGAAGCTAAGGTCCACAAACTCATTTAAACTACTGAAGCCAAGTCTATTTTGTCTAACATACATAATGCCAGGGCAAAAAAAAAAATAAAAAACAGCTAAGCAAGTTTTTTATAAGTATAAAAATTAATGTGTTCAAGCGCTCTTTAAAAAAATTAATTAAATAAATGAAAACAGCTATTTCGTTAGTATTAGTAGAGACATAAACCACAATTTTCTGTTTGTAGTCTTTAAATCACAAACCAGTTTTAAAACTGAATGCTTCAGTTTTCTGTTCAGTGTTTAAAAAAAAAAAAAAAAAAAAAAAAAAAAAAAAAAAAAAATCTTGGCCATGATGTATGGAGTCTAAGATTTGTAAGCAGCTTCTATGATATAAAAGAATGACACCCTCTGTTAAAAAAAACAAACAACCATTGTGCCTTTAAAGTACAGACAGCTCTCTATGTGTGCAAACACTGTTTTCATTTGATGTTTAAAATCTATAACTGTTAGCCATTTCTAAAGGAGAAAAGTTGAAGTCTGCAAATTGTGTCTGAAGCACAGGAAAAACTGGTCTGCAAATACATTCCTTAAACAAAAGTCTTCGGTGAACTACTTCTATCTGCACCCTGCAAAGTCTAGGGATTCCTGCATATATGCCTTCAGGGATTTTAAATGAACTGTGATAGTGGCCACCTTAGTAGATGGACTAATTAGTCATTTTTGAATATTACATATATCCATTTTATCAGATTGTATTAAATGAACTATGAAGAAAATGGATAATTTACCTGAAGGTTGATTTGACAAGCATATAAAAGATTCAGCATAAATATATTATATTCATCCGAGGTCTGTAATTTTCTTTTCATTTGGGGTTACTCTGTTTACATTTCAACTAAATATACACTGACTGGTCACTTTGTTAGGTACACCCATTCAACTGCTCGTCAACACAAATATAGCCACATGGGTAGCAAATCAGTGCATTTAAGGCACGTAGACATAGTTGAGGTGATCTTTTAAAGTACAAAATGAATCAGAATGGGTAAGAAAGGTGTTTTAACTGACTTTGATCATGGCATGGTTGTTGGTTAAGAATTTAAAAAACCAAAAAACTGCTGATCTGCTGGCATTTTCCCACAACCTCTATAGGTTTTGCAGAAAATAATCAGAAAAAGAGAAAATATGAGTAAGTAAATAACAGTGAGTTCATGCCATGTTGATGTCAGAAGTCAGAGAAGATTGGCCAGACTGCTTTCAGCGTATAAGAAGGCAACAGTAACTCCAATAATCATTACACCAAAGGCATGCAGAAAAGCATTTCTGATTACACATTTCTGAATGTTGACCTTGAAGCAAGTGGACTACAGTAGCAGAAGATGGCACCAGGTGCAATTACAGTCAGTTGAGAAACAGGAAATAGAGGCCAATATTTGCACAGGCTCACCAAAATTACTTCATAGAAGATTGGAAAAATGTTGTAGTCATAATTTGGCATAAGCAACATGAAAGCACAAATCCATCATGCTTTGTATCAACAGTTCAGCTGTTCATGGTGTGAGTATATTTTCTTGGCCACTTAGAACTAATTGAGAATTGTTTAAAGGCTACAGCCTGTCTGAGTACTGTTGCGGCCCATCTGTTTATGACCATCTTCTGATGAATGCTTCCAGTAGGATAGTACGTCATGTCACAAAGCTCAGATTGTCTCAAACTGGCTGCCCGAACAATGGCTTCCCTGTACTGAAATGGCCCCCACAGTCCCCTGATCTCATGACAATAGGGCACTTTGGGGATATGGCAGAACGGAAGATTCACATCATGGATGTGGAGCCAACAAATCTGCAGCAATTGCATGATCTCTAAGGAATGTTTCCAGGACCTTGTTGAAAGAAAGAAGGATTTCAGGTAAATGGGGGTCCAACCCAGTAGTAGCAAGGTGTACTTAACAAAGTAGCCAGTTAGTGTAATGATATGATTTTTTTTTAAATAAGGAAAGTCACATTTGCTTTGCTGAGAAGTAAGTGTACAACATAAACTCACTCACAAGCAGGTGACACTGTCCTCCAAGCTTTCCCAGTTTCATTTACAGCAGAAATCCAGAAAACAAAAAAAACAAAAACACAAATACTATTTTTTTTTTTTTTTATAAATAATAAAAGGGGCTCCTTACTTTCCACTTATGCTGTTAACCGGGTGACTCCAGTGGCAGTACGGGGGGAGCTGTTCCTCACTCTAATCCTCATGTAGCAACGGCAAGGATTTCCAATACTCCATAAATTCAGGGCTTATCTCCAGACAGTGACTAGTAAATGGTAAGCAATGCTATCAATCATGGAGCTCCCTGCTGTGTGATTCATAGTAATGTGTTTCCATTTAAAATTCCCCCAGGGTGGAAGAGAGAGGAAAGAAGAGTAGAGGAGAACAGCAAGTCTCTAGGCATCAAATTCCCCACAACAATCAATATGTGGAGCTCAAACAGTCCATGCCTCAGTCTACCCAAAGAAAATAAATGTATTAAGGTAAGGAAATGCTTTAAAGAGAAAGGAAACATGTTTGTGTGAAAAGAGAATAATCAGGAATGAGGCATCAAAGTAAAAAAGGCTGGGAACATCTGGAAACATGGTTGCTTAAATTAAAAGCCTGAGTGGGTCAGCTTTGAAATGCAGTGTCGCTAATGGTGCATTAGTTCAAAGACAGCAAAATTGAGGTCTATTATGGAAAAGAAGCAAAAGAGTTGGATAATGAGATAACAGCGATAGAAGATAAAGGTGGCTTCAGGACAACCTGGGCGATAGTCTGGGTGAATTTACAGACTTGTAAATTATCATTTTTATTTTCATCACCAATGGCACTGAACACTACATATCAATAGTATCATAGAAATGCATTTAGCTCCAAATATGTATTCTTACATACTGCATGCTCTTATATAATAAGATGAGTTTCATCTTATTATGAGCATCAATTTGAGGGGAAAAACTAAATTATTCATTAACTGTTGAGGAATTACAACCAGTCTTAAACATAACCCCCATATTTCAGAAGATGTTTAAAAAAATACAGATAATAACACAAGTGCATTTTTATACTTTATCTAGAATACTTTTCAGACAATGACTGCTTGAAGCCTGGAACCCATGGACATCACCAGAAAGCGTTTTCTCCTACCAGGCCTTTCCTGCATGTCTTCCATGTTTTTTCCTCCTCCGTTTAGTTTTCTCTTCAACATGTGAAGTGCAGACAGATCGAAGGGAGACTGGGTGACTGACGACCACTGTAGAATGTTTAGTTTCTTTAACTTTAAAATTTTTTAGTTTATTGTCCATATATACTATGAGACAGTGTTCAATCAACAATGTTTGAATTTTTCCAGGTGCTTATGAAGCTTTTTTGTAAATTCAATAAGTTCTGTACTCACTCATTTTTTGTGCTGCTATTCTATTCCTTTTGTCACTTCCGCTTTGCCATGCTGTCAAACTCAATTCTGTTGTTCTGGTCCAGTAGTTTTCTTGCCCTTCTTCTGTGAGCTAATGAGTGTCTGTTCACTGTGAGTCTAATTGAACAGTTTTGTTAAATCAAAAGTACTCAAACTACAGTACTGTGCAAAGGTTTTAGGCAGGTATGGAAAAATGCTGTAAACAAAGAATGCTTTCAGAAATATAAGTGATTGTTTATTGGCCCCAAATGTATTCTGCAGCAGGACAACGACACCAAACATACAGCCAAAGTCATTAAGAACTATCTTCAGTGTAAAGAAGAACAAGAAGTACTGGAAGTGATTGTATGGCCCCAACGGAGCCCTATCTCAACAATCATTGAGTGTGTTTGGGATTACATGACGAGACAGAAGGATGTGAGGAAGCCTACGTCCACAGAAGTTCTGTGGTTAGTTCTCCAAGATGTTTGGAACAACCTACCAGCCAAGTTCCTTCAAAAACTGTTTGCACGTGTACCTAGAAGAATTAATACTGTGTTGAAGGCAAAGGATGGTCACACCAAATATTGATCTGATTTAGATTTCTCTATTGTTTATTCACTGCATTTTGTTGATTGATGAAAATAAATGATTGACACTTCCATTTTTGAAAATATTCTTTGTTTACAGCATTTTTTCCTCACCTGCCTAAAACTTTTGCATAGTACTGTATATTCTCCTTATTGAGCTGTGTTCTTTCATATTTTCAATAAAGATTAGTAAAACCCAGTCCCTATCAAAGTCATGTATGTCCTTGTCTTTTGCTTCCATTATGCTTTTTTTTTGTAAACTGTAATTTTGCCTTTTTATTCTAAAAGTAGAAAAATGTTTCAATTTGTGCCCTTTTGAGATTGTTCCAAAAAAGTGAAGCCAAAAAAAAACCCCTCACAGCTGGAGGCAACACTTTGCAGTTGGCAAGTTACCTCACAATATCATTTGTCACTGCAAGATATTAATAAAAGGTGGAGAAAAATTATTATTCATTTATTTTGCTTTGTGATATAGTGTCAGTGTGGGCTCAGATGCATGTTGAAACAATTATACTGTGATTTTCAATTTTGAAACTCAATGAGAGATGTCATAAGTGACACATAAGGATTTTTGTGACACTTATGAGGAAATGCGACCCTGCTGTCCTCCTCCTGCACAGCAGTACCAGCTGTCAAGGCAGAGTGTGAAGTAGCATCACATCCTGGATCTCTACAAGTTTCCTCAGCATCTCTGTGAGAAATCACATGTTATCAATCAGAGTACCACTGTGAGGCATATGATGAGCGCATCAGTCACAGGCTGTCCAGCTTTAACTCATTCAGTGGAACACAGATGAGAGAAAAACCGATGAGCACGAATTCTGTTAAATGCAAGTCATCTGACTAAACCATCACATCACATATGTGTTCACACCTGAATTGCAAGGTAGATACAGGAATAAGAGGATTGTCTGGGACTTTAACATTTTCTTTTACACCTGTTCAAGCTGTGGAGCTCTTTCCCTCAGCTAAGCTAATGCACACACTGAGTCACATATTAGTATAAGTAGATAGATTTCAAACTAATAACACAGCCAGGATGTTTCATTCCTCTGATTAGTCAACCAACATTGCCAAGTGTGGTATGCACAGTGTGTACTTTCACCAAAAGTAATATTAAAATGTCCTGACAGATTCAGTGTAGCTCAGGGCTGAGCAGGACAACTGCCATATTCCCAAAAGACTGGATAAACTCGCATTGAATCTATGTTACAGTTTCTCTATGTGATGTGTAGAAAAACACACACTGTCACTGATCATTAGAGTCAGACAGTGCCTGTTTTGATGATGAGATAATTCATAGTCATAAATAATTAATTTACTGCCAGATTACATTAAGACTAGGCATAAAAATGCCCATTCCGAATCTGGAGACACTTATATCATTCACCATGCATTAAGATGGAGATTTCAACAGATGAAAGAAACAGATTTTTGCATGTTAGATGTAAACACAATGTGTCCAGGAGTGGTCAGTTGCACAGCTGAAGTTGCCAGCATGTGAGAAGAAAAATAATTCAGTTGGATCATGGTGGCTGGAGTGATTCTTATGTAGTTCTTTTTTCCTCTACTTGAGAACTCAAAGCACTTTCTACAACATGCCTTCTTGGCCCAAACATACAGGGAACAACCCACCGACCTTCCAGTTAGCAGATGAACTGCTCCAATTCCTGAGTTACAGCCACTCCATCATGGAGACACGGTTGAAGGACAGATCAACTACAGAGTGGGTTTTCATTGTGGTGTTGCTCAATCCCAATAAGGAACAACAAGGAACAGACGTTGGGTTTTTTCCCTCATTTACGTGATTTAAACTGATCTTTTAGTGTGAAATGTCAAAAATTACACTGTTACTCCAGCACTGGCTTATCATCAACCGCACTGACAGAACTATCATCCAGCACAGCAGGATGATAGTTCCATTTTATAGGCTGTTATCAAGAGTCTAAGTGGGTCAGAACAGCGTTCCAGCACCTTCAGTTAAAGAGAAGTCGAATGTGATAGGAAGATTAATGTAAATTACTGGTGAATTAGTTACTTTTTTTTGTGCTGCAGACTGATGGCATGGAAATACTTGCTCAGTAATAAGAAATGAAATACATCCCACATTATTGCACCTTAAACACATTCCTGAAATTTGATAAACTAGACTGACAGCTTTTTAAATCAGATATTGGAAGCATATATTTGTTGCTGAATTATGTTTTTGTGAAACATCTTGTAAAAACAATTGAAGCTTAATTCCAAGATTGCATGAAAATATTAGGCAAAGAATATAATTTAGTGATATTTAAAGTGATGATGGCAATTATAGTGAAATATAAATAAAATGTAAAATCTACTAGAGTAAATCCTTTCCCTATGTGGCATCACTACACTTGAGATTAGTTCTCCCAACTGCTAAATCCTATTGTAGCCTTTGGTAGGCTAGGTTGTTGTGATCTGGTTTATAGTTAAGGGTCTGTATAGTTAGTTCTACAGCTAAGTTAATTTTACGCTTCACACAGAAACAGGATCTTTCATGAAAACTCTTTCGTAACCTGGCAACACTATCTCACACAGAGCACACACATATACTTTGATTTAACATTAAGCATTACAACATTCAAAAAGGAAACTAAGCACTCTATTCTTTTGCTCTGACCTAAAATCTGTGCTCATGCTGTATATGAAACACAGATCACACATACTTTCTATTCTCCACACACTCTATCACAGGTCACATTCACACATTTATTTTAGTTTTAGTGAATATAGTGTGAGTTTTTTTAACTTCACTAAAAATGCTTTTAAATATATTTGTTGGTCTACTCAAATGTTGAATATGGAGAAATACTGCTGTTGTTTACCATTTATAAATCCATAATCCTTTGCTAGATTTAATTATGGTGAGACTGATTTACTTTTACGTAGTTATGAATAGTTGTAACATTTTTTTTAAATAAAAAAGGACATCTCATATTAAGTCTATACACCACATTTACATACTTGTGTTCAGAAATGTGCAATGATGTAGAAAGTAGAAGTAAATTGGAATTGTTACAATGTTATTTTAATGACATCCGAAGATGTAACATTTCACAACAAAAGAAAAGTAAAGTGCAGGTAATGCATTCTGGTTTAAGAAATACAGCAGGTTCTGAGGCGCTATTCTACAGGAAGACTCTGTGGTATAATCCTATTGAAACAGAAAGGCCTAACAAAGATGTCACAAACCAAACAAAGCCTGAATGGAAATGGGTCTGCTTTCATTTTACTTTCATTCTCTGACATGCACTTGGAGACATGAGGAAAATGGAGATTGAGTGATGCTTGGTGAGCACAAAAGACCTTTTCCTTGTGCAAATTATCCCTTTAGACTTTGCCCTCACTCTGTACTTTCATCAAGTCAACACGGTCACAAAACTCATAAATATATTTTACCAAACCCATTAGTGATCTATTGCAAAAAACTCTTTGAATTAAACTTTTCAAATAATCTTCCTAGCCTTTCATAAGTCTACAATATGAATGATGAAAAACCCAATATTCTGTCTAGGAAAATATATATATTTTTGTCATTTCACAATCCAACCCCGCTGTCTCTTCCAACTTCAATTTGGACAGTCCGGGGGAGGTGTTAAGAGGCCATGTAAAGAGAGATGGAAAGGATAAATGGATGGCTACTGTCATTCTAAAGGCAGATTTCTCATTATGGCTGAGTTAAATCAAACCAAGATGACAATTTAAGGCTTATTAGGGCAACACATTAGAGCAGAGCTGAGATTATGAAAGGGGGCCCCATCATAAAAACGTAGGAGGTGATAGAGTAGCTGCTATTTCACATCAGGATAAATACAACCACTTCATGGTAATGTGTTTTGAAGTGCTGTCCCCTAAAAATAAATTATTTGAGCTGATCTTCTATAAAAAAAAATCTTTATAAATTATAGTATTTCAAATTGTAAGCACACCAAATGTACTGTTAGCTTGCCAACGCCAGACATCTGTTCCAAACTAATTCACAAAACAACCTCTTTTCTACTTTGTACATTGAGATTGTTAATTATATTTGATTTTTCTACACATGACATAGAGAAACAGAAAAAAGATTCTCTGATGCATGCAGAAGTGTATGTTTCTACCAATCCTGTAGCAGTAAGTTAGTTTAAAAAAAAAAAAAAAAAAAAAACACCAATTGGAAGCAAATTTGGCCAAATTGAACCAATCATATAACAAAACGTTTACATGCAGATTGGTAGGTTAATCATACTTGAGAATATGAGGGCCAGTACTTCAGGAACTGCAGAGCTTGACTTGCAATGGGACAGTGCTAACACTATCAAATAGTAAGTATTCATTCGGGATTACTGTAGTTCAAATAGTGCCAGATGTGTCATGTGGCTGGGAATCAGATGACTGGAGAGGGGTGGAAAATGTTTAGGGCATATGGTGAAGAAGTGGGTCTGGGGAAGTAAAGAACAGCAAATGCTGGGCCTGCAGGAAAAGAGATTTAAGGGTAGAAAAGCATCAGTGTATTCATCTGTGCGCAGTATACTGCATGTGACATTTAGTACCAAAGATTCTTTATCAGTCTCAGTAGATATCAAAAATAGCAAATGCATATCTTCTATTCCACTCTGCAATCATTCCCATCTGCTCTGTATGTTTGTTAGTGCATATCATACTGTGTGTGTGTGTGTGTGTGTGTGTGTGTGTGTGTGTGTGTGTGTGTGTGTGTGTGTGTGTGTGTGTGTGTGTTTGTCAGATAGCAGCATTGACAGGCTTGTGAGGGTACTGATGGCTATCGGTAGGCTTGGGCAGGGACAAAACATCCTTGATATATCTACAATAATAATCCATACACCTTTTTTGTCAAAGAATGCCCAACTGATAACACCGGCAATTTAGTTGGGCGAGGATCCCTCCCCTTCCACTTTCAATTTTCTTTGGAGTGCTTTAAAAAATGTGTTTGCTACTGGAAAAGCACATTTAGCAACACTTTTAAAGAGTGTGTCTCAACCATCTACTCCGCTCTGAACTTCAAAATGTTTCAGAGGATTTGGTGCTCCAGAGAGGAAGGTAAGCTGGGCTAAATGTGGGCTTAGAGAGGGTCAGATAATGAAAAAAAAATGAAGAGACGCCATGGGTGAAAATGTTCAGACTTTTAAAAAAGTAAGAAGGGGAGGAAAAAAATAAGCAGAAAAACCTTAAGAGTGGGGCTCGTATCTAAAGCAAAACCCTTCAGTGAACGTAGAGATGTTTTAGTGTTTAGGGTTTAATAACGCCTAACAGCAGCCCTGGAGGAAACAGCCACTGGTGTTAATCTGTCTAATCTTGTTCTAAACAATGGTGCTATCTCTACCTCTACCATTGATCATCTCCCTGTGTGCTATCTGGACCCCTGAGAGAAAAGGCTTGTCCCACATTATACCTCTCAGCAGCCAATCCTCTTAGTGCCTAATAATCTCTTTTATTCCATATAGATATCCACAGTTAGCATCACGGTGCCGCCAGCTACTGCTAAACTGGCTAAATCTGCATGATACAGTGCACCAAAAGGAATTTTAGGACATATTTTACTCATGGGAGACTTTCATCGCTTGAGACGTGCATTGCTGTGTTTCAGAGTAAAGATAAATAGACAAGAATGGGCAAATCATGTTTTCCTTGAAGGGCAGTTGACTTCTTACACAAGGATGCATAAAAGGATGTTTATTCAAGCCACTCTGACAATGAAGTAAATTTATACAAAAGATTGATGCTTAGATATGCATAAATATAAAACAAAGCTTAAGATGTAGCTCACAATTCTAATTATTTCAACAATGATAGAGCTAGAGCAGGGGTGGGCAATCTCAGTCCACGAGGGCCGGTGTCCCTGCAGGTTTTAGATGTGTCCTCGAACCAACACAGCTGATTTTAATGGCTAAATTAGCTCCTCAACATGTCCTGAAGTTCTCCAGAGGCCTGGTAACGACCTAATCATGTGGTTCAGGTGTGTTGACCCAAGGTGAGATCTAAAACCTGCAGGGACACCGGCCCTCGTGGACTGAGATTGCCCACCCCTGAGCTAGAGGCTTTGACTTTAGGAGGCTTTTAGATAACGTCTGGATTGGAGTTAGTGACTATGATTACCAGCAACCACAACAGAGCCTAAATTTATTGACTTGAGCCATCAAACAGTTTTTGGTAAATGGATGTATTTATGGATTAACTGTACAATTACACACTGGTGCTTGTCATTGTTGCCTCACAGCACGGGCTGTTTTGTGTTCTGGGTGAATCCACTAGCTTGCTGGGGCTGTGTAGAGTTTGCATGTTATTCCTATGTACCCCCTATGTCTCTATGAGTTTCATCAGGGTATGTCAGCTTCCTTCCACCATCCAAAAACATGTACGTTAAAGTTGACAGATTATAAATTAGCCATGGGTTTGAAAAAGACTGAATGGTTGTCCATCTCTGTGTGCCATTCTTGAGAAAGTGCACCCTGTTCAGGGTGTACTGTACAACTTGTCCTTATTGTGTTAAGCCTTTCTGTGACCCTAGAAAATAGATGGCAGGAACAGTACCACCGTAGATTTTTATGACAGCCAAAAGGGAGATGTTTATGTTTTTGCCCCCTCCCCCAACCATCTAGCCTGTACAGGGTCTCTTATTCTGAAAACTGACCAGACTCTATATGCCATTACTGTATCCAAGTCCCCGCCTTTCTAATCGTCTCTGAGCCGATTCAGCTTCTGTCAAAAATAGATTAGTCATGCATTTTTAGGAATGCAGGTCAGAGAGCAGCTTCTAGGATGTTCCTGAAACACTTTGCTGCACATCTGGTGGAATCACAAGCACTGGATTAAATGGTTCAGAGTAACTATGGCACAGCCATCCCTGGTGGGATTCTAGCACACCTGTTGATGAAAAGTTGTCTATTTCTAAAATTTGATAATTAATATAATACACCCCATTTAACAGAGAAAAATATATTAAGTAAATCCCACTTTATATTTTGGAGCTTGTAATGTTATCAGCAGGGAGATGTGTTAATGACTTGGCAGAAAAAGATATACTGAAGGTATCAGTGATATTCCTAATCCCTTTAACAGTATCATAATACACTGTGCCCTGTTCGTGTAATTAAAAATAAATAAGTACATTTCTTACTTCCTATTGCTTGATTTGGGTAATGGCTGCTCGATATCTGCTGTTAGTATAAAAGGAATTAATTCTGATGCTTAAAAGATAACCTGCAAAACTGAGAAGCAGCTAAAGTTCTGCACATCATTCTAACAGCTTCTAAAAACTACAGCAATACATTGTTAGCCAATAATATAAATAAATCATGTTCAGTTCCTTCTTATCTCTCCTTATTGAAATAGTTTCTGCAACTGGTTCATTTTTGTACTGTTTTTTCTTTTGCTCAGCTATTATTGAATAGTGAGTACTTTAATCGTCCCACAAGGGGAAATTTGGTAAAGGATTATTCTATTTATATTATCATGGTCTTGGGTCTGTTTTCCCGAGTCTTTTCTCTGTGTCTTTCTGCCTTCCCAGTCATGTACCCATGTGTGTCTGTTTTCTCCCATCCAGGTTTCTTAGTCATGGTTTCAGGGTTTGTATTTCCTGTTTTATTTTGATAGTCGTCTGTTTCATGTGTATTATGATCAGTTTTGCTTCTTCTGGCTCGTCAGTCAGATTAGTGTCAGCTGTGTTCCACCCTGTAGCCTGTTCCCTCATTATGCTCCTTGTGTATATATTAGGTAAGTCACAATTCAGGGGCAGCATCCTCCTGAGGCTGCATTTGAAGGCCGATTACGTCACAGCTAGGTGACGAAGGCTGTCCCAATTCGGCCAATAAATGAGTCCTTCATTTCCCCCAAATTTAAAGGATGGGTCGGGTGTATCCTTCAAGGCCCAACCTATCCCAGAATTCATGGCGCAGCCCAGCCAATTCCAGTTTCCAACAATGGGGGCAGCTACCTAGTTGTAATATTACTCTTTCAGGTTCACAAAATAAACTTTTAACATATTTTCAGGCGAGAATGTAGCTGTATATCTGCTTGATTTATGAAGACATCACATATTTGCAAAAGTGCTCCGACATTGTCGGAGATGTCTGGTACCCACCAGCTTGATAGCTAACCGGGAGGTCGAGGCTCACTAGAGCCAGCGAGAACACCGGACTCCCCGCAGATCGTTTTCAGACCCCTGCGGTCTTTTGCTACTCAGGTTAAACATGATATAGAAGCTACTTAGATATCTTAAAAATTTTATTGTTTGGCTTTTTTCAGTGTTTTATTTGTTTGTTAGTAAATCTGTTTGGCTGAGATTAAAGTTCTACAGAAAACTGATTAAACAGAAGTATGAGATGGTCGAGAATTTACTCCAATGTCGTGTTATATATTAGCGAGTGAGGAGCAGACGGCTGAGTTTATTGAACTTCACCGAGACAGCTGGTGGTGCAAATCTGAAGACTAGACCGTCCCATTTCACAGCCTCGCACTTCCAGCCTTCTCGGTCTTTGACCCGGCCCACGTAGACCGCGAATGCCGGGTCCTCCGAAGGATGCCGCCTATGAATTGGGACATACCTATTGTCTGCATTTCCTTCTGTTCTCTGTCACGTTTTCCCTCATGGTTGTGTCCTCCCTTGCAATATGTTTTCCTTTTTTTTGTCAAAGGTTTGAATTTTCTAGTTTTATTACTTGCATGTGATTTTAGTTTAATTAAAACCACCTATTAGTTTACTCCTTGAGTTTCTGAGCCACAAAGCCACTGTGATATAGCAACTTGAGCTTTCAGCTTTTGACTGAGCTTTGCGAAACTGACGCTTTTCTTGGCCAAAACGGAAACAAAGTCATTTTTGTAATTTTCTTTCAGATCTAATCAGTGCCAAGTATCTTCAATAGTTTCTTTGTTACCTATGCCATTAGTCTCGACCCCATGATAGTCCAAACTCGGGATACTACGAAACTTGTGATGCAGATACAAAGTGTCCTTCATTGCCATGATGAATTTAGAGCTTCGCAGCCACACATCTACTCATGCCGCTGCTAATTTAGACACAAAACCATATAGTTAGAGAGGAAGAAGCACTATCCATTATCTTGTATGTTGCCTCTTGCTGTACTTTTTACACATCTTCATCTGTCCTTAGTACACAGTACACAGTGCACAAAGCATTAGACAGCTGAACACTGTAGGAGGCTCTAGTGTCAGCCCTAACACTTAAATTTTAAACCAGCAAAATTAAAGGGGACCAAGGATTTGTTCCACAAAAGCGAGGTGAATTCAAGAGATTCTTAGACACCTTCTTAAACAGATGTTTCAGACCCTGCTAGAATTTCTAAACGGTTCCTTTTGCTTTCAGACTCTAAATACACTGTCTTAAAGTTATATACTACGGGTACTATAAATTAAGGGCAATCTGTGGATGTTTTCAGTTAAATAACTAATCTGGCAATAGCTGTTATTTTTTTATAATTTGAAAATGTTTGTGCTTTTTAACCAGGCTAAGTTGCACATGTTATTAGACTACTACTAATACCTTTTACACCAGGCAGCTGTACATGTCTGGCTTGGCAGATTTTTTTCCTCCAGATGGGCAACCTGATACACCTCCCCCCAAGATGTGTGTCAGTTCCCAAAAATAAGGTGGTGAGTGTTCACTTCTTAGGTGTAAAAAAACAACAAAAAACAAACAAAAACAACAACAAAAAAAATCTATAGTACTTCTATTACCAGTTTAACAGAAAAAGAGTCTGCAAAAGTGATTAGAGGCATTAAGAACTTAAAAAGTAGTAAAAAAAAAAAAAAAGAAAAAAAAAAGAAAAAAAAAGCTACATTCTGTGAAATCATAATGTTTACCATTAGCTGATCATCTGTCTCTCTACTTGCATCAGCAGCAGTGTCTGATGCATTGAAAGCAGCACCTACACAGCTCTGCTGTACTGAGTTTGTCAAAAAGAATGATGTATTGCAGCTGGATAGTGCTCAGTTAAGCCCCCTGCAGTGCTGGGTCAAACAACTTTCCTGGTGGAAGCCCTGCTTTGCATTCTGCAGCTCTCAAAAGCAGCTTGTCTTCCTCTCATTTTTCTCTATCAAGCGTCTTTTTCTCCCCATCAATTAAATTTTACAATGAAATTTAGAAAGTTTAGATCCCTCTTGAGCTTTGCTAATTTAAGGACATATTCAACATATTTTAAAACAAACAAACAAAAAAAACAAAAAACACTTTGACCTAAAATTCACAGAATTTAATTTCTATGCATCCAGTTCAAAGGAAGTCAGAATCAGCCTTAATTAGCACAAGACTGAAACTACTGTAGGAAAACATACCATTAACATACTATTTTAAGTAAAAGCAAAATATCCTGGTCATGGTCATCTTTATATGCATTTTCATAGCAAATGAAAGTTTACTTGCTTTGACCATGTTTTTTTTACTTTTTTTTTTTTCTTTATATAACCACAGGATTTCTGCTTACACCTTAAGGACGAGGTCTTTCACCAACAGTATGCAAACATGATGTGACCTCAGTTAAATGAACTGGCCTGCATCTGTGGAACAAGGACTCTCACAGAATAACTCCACTCTCAGCCAATATGACATCACTGCTGAAGTCATGTGTATTAGGGCCGGTGGTGCTGCTATTTTGCAAACTAAATTTACATTAGCATAGCAATATTATATCATAGCCCACTTATTTCATCAACCTCGTTCAAATATCTGCCACCACAACACAAGGTGACAGTAAAGGGTAGCATATCATCATCAGTGCTAATTACCTCCAAGTAAGAGAGTAATTGGTAATAATGAATGTGGAACAGCTAATTTGCATATTCATAATAAATGTTACACTACATAAACACAGCTATGAACAAATAAGAGCGAACTGAGCAACCTCTGGTTAACTAACACAATGTCACTGCTGCTGTTTTAGTAGCTGTTACTATTAAAACAATATTTGAGAAAAAGGGCACAGGGCATGAAATCATAGCATGAGGTCATATGTATATCTTACTGTATTACCTTTACAGGCCTGTTAGTAATATGCTCATTATGAATGTGTATTAATATTTGACATTTGGTGTTTTCTTAAGGCACAAAAAAGGCCAACAAATTCAACTTTGAGATTAAAAATAAATAAAGAAATAAAGATAACATAACGAATATAAGAGTGCAAACCAAGGCAGCTCACTGTTTGGTCAGCATTTATTATTAAAGTAATATTATTCTGTTTTCTATATATTCATTTTGTTTTCTTTGTTTTTTTATAGATAGATTAATAAGTTACAGTACAGTAAAATTCATATAAGGGGTACCATGACAGATGTTTACACTGATTAGAAAGACATTATGCAGAATTAAGTAATAGACAATAGATAGTGATATATACTGGTCTGTAAATAACTGGACATGAATAACTCGGGCGTATTATGTAGTAATAATAATAATAATAATAATAATAATAATAATAATAATAATAATAATGAGAATGTCATTCTCTAGTTGCATGTATGTGGCAAATACAAACAATGGCAGTAAGAAATGGCTCTATATAGGTTTATTTTCAGGAGAGGTCAGAGGTCAAATGTGACATGGTATTTATGTCTCGGCTTGCCAATCAGACAGAAACCCCTGAAATATTTTTTTTTGTGGCCTTTTTAAGGTTTATTTGATAGAGGCAGTGAAGACTGACAGGAAAGCAGAGGGAAAGAGAGAGGGGGGGGAGACATGTAGCAAAGGGCCGCGGGTCGGACTCGAGCCCAGGCCGGTCGCTCTCAGCCGTATGGCATGTGGTCGCCCACTCAACGCACTGAGCTAAACTGGCATCCCCTGAAAATGGATTTAATATTTTTCCACTCCCTCTTTCTTTTTGTAGAAGCTTACTTAGTGAAGAGTCAAGGTCAGTCATTATGAAAGAGGAAAATGTAAAAGCCGTCTAATGTGGGCTGCAGCAATAAAATGTGCTGGTTCAAAATTATCTAATCTATCACATCCTTTTACATATGCAAAAACTAGGTGATAGAAATGCACACTGACACAGACTTAATTTGCAGAAATTATACAAACTCATTTAAAACTTGCAGCATTTTAATGACGTGTGCAAACAGAACATGAAGCAACTTTCATAGCAGGCACAAATTTATGTGATGTCCATGAAATGACTTGACTGGATGCCACAATGCAAATGTACCTAAACTGAATCTATGGATTTTGGAAGCATTTATTTATTAAAACATTTATTTCTAAAATGCTTACGTTATTTTTGGCGCTGTTTATGACTATAGTTATTAGTTTTCGGTGAAGATCTACTGGCTTTCTAATCTTTTAAATATAAGGGGTAGCCAATAGTGAATAATAGGGAGGCAGTGAAAAACAATATACATAGAAACATACATCCACACAAACACACATTATATGAATTATATATAAGTGTAACTGCAAGTGTAACTGTAAACTAAAAAGGCTCTTGAGCTCACAGCTAATTCCACCCAGACCACATCTACACAGTAGTGCCAAACAGCAAGGTGCATGGGGGAATATTTTGACACTCCCATCTGACTCAAGCCTAATGGGGCGGCAGGGTCATGCTGTTTAATGGCAGTTAGCTAGCTGAGTGACAGCACTGCACCAGGCCAGGGGCTCAGCTGTCACGGATCACAGGTGTGCTGCTGAGTTATGTATCATTGTAGGATGTGATAAGGTCGACAAGAGAATAGGTAGAAAGGGGAAACTGATATAAAAAAAAAAAAAAAAAAAGAAGAGAGAATGAGAGCACAGGAAGGAAAGGGTGCTTGAAGAGCCCAACAAGCACTTGGATGGGTGTGACATGCAGAAGGTACACAGATCAAACCAGAAGACAGGAAAAAACTGTTTAAAGATATGTATGCAATAACACCAGAAACTTTAAAAAAGCCTAATTCAATACACAAAGATAAAATTCATTGACCAATTCTTTCAGTAAACTGACAGAGCCATGAGAAAGACACTAAAATGTAAGGACTTTGTCAAAAGATGTTTACAAGCCTCCACACTGCTCGTGAAACCTGCATGTCCTGTCCCTGTGTGCAGTTTAAGTGGGAAATGTCAGAGACAATTAAAATGCAGGGCTAACCTTTCGGGAGGGAGATTAGTGCATTTCTACATGGGCGCTTCATACATGGGGACAAAGAATGCTTTCTTGACTATTCCTAACCATTTTGGAGACAGAAATTGCTTTTATGTCCAATACAGAATCTAATACATAAAGCTCACTGAAGTATGGCTTCCTTAAATACAGTGAAAGCTGATAGTGAGGAAAAGAAAATTCTCATAAACATTACAATAAGTAATACTTGCATGTTAGGTTCAAATTTTGTTCTTCAAATTAAAACACTGCAACAACTTCTGACCCTACTCTTGGTTTTATATCCACATATAATGTGAAATATAACCCTTGACTACCAACTTTGTTCAGTGACAAATCTTTCAGTGAAAGGGTGCTCCTGCTGGTGGCTCTACAAATGCAGCTACACATGCACATCTCTCCAGATGATGGAAAGCCCAATTCAGTGCTACAAAGCCTGCAGGAGAAGTTGATATTCCAGCAATGGCAGTATGTGCCTATAAAGCAAGAGACGCTTATCAAAAATAGGGTCAAAGAGCATCTGATAATAACAGCATTTTAAATAAAAATGTTTCAAGTATGAGAAAGCATATTTACAAAACTGGATATAGCTCTAGTGTCCAGTCTCTGCCCACTTCCTGTTTTCCCCAGTGCTGTTCTGCTAGACAGGTTAGTTAACCTGACTAGTACTATAGTTACCATAAATTTCTGCACTGATGTTTGTCACTACAAATTAACTTGTTTCATAGTCCATTTAATATCATTTCACATCCAGCTGAAAAAAAGTGGCCTTGTGCAAAACTATTAGGTCTATTAATGAGGGGCCTTTCAAATCTGATTCCAAAGGTCCAGGTTGTCTAAGTGGAGGTGGATGTTTTACTGCAACTGCAATAGGTTTGTGTGTTAGATATCCTCAAAGCATTACAAATATGACATAAGTCAAATGTTTAAATGACACCACAAAATCTGCATCCTTTGCATTTTGTAGATGTTTTTTTATTACCCACATAAAATAGGCAATATTTCCAATCATCATTCTTGATGATTGGATGAATACATTATAATTCTTGCTGAAAATATATTGACAAAGCAACCCTTACAATTACAATGAATCAGTCAGATTCTATTTATATTTCAAAGGTCATTCAGCTGACTGTATTGACCACATTTCTGTGGTTGATGATGGCACAGAGTATCGTGTTAGTGGATTCACGAAGCTCAGACAGAACACACATTGTTGTGGTATTGCCCTTTGTTAGATATGCACTTTTAGCTATAGCACTGGTTTTATGTTGATTACATCACTAACCATGTGCCAGCTCACTGGCTCCTCTCAAGGCTATTTGTCAGTTATGTGTGACCTTCACCTGACTTTCAGACCCCGTGAACTAAATAACTGGCTCATCTAACACTGGATGAAATCAGCATTCCCAACCCCTACTGTCTCCAGCAGCTGGAAACAAAATTTTCAACAGGCTCACATAGCCATCTTATCAAGCCATTACCATTGTTCCTCTGCAAAATTGATCTGCGCATCTAGCATATTTATGCAATTTAGTCACACTAGACATGATGAAAATTTCCCATGTTCCACAAACATACACACACACACACACACACACACACACACACACACACACAATCTGTATGTGTACCATGTGGACCATCTTAAGAGTGAAAAACAAACATGATTTAAATTTGGCTTATATCCCTGTCAAGGTTGTCTCCTTGTGTCTGACTTCCAGCATGCCTATTTTTTGTGCACTTCTTAAAAATTTAACCATTTGAACATCAGAAGAGGACAAAGTCTCAAAGAGCCAAATCTGTCAAGCTGGGGTAGGTGGTGAGTGATGATTGTGTGGCCAGCAAACAGCTCACAATGCCATAATACTACAGTTTATAGTTGTAGTTATTTTGAAGCAAATATTTATATCAGATGCTTGGAGATGTTATACAGCGCCCAGCTGACAGACTGACCCTTTGGCACAGATTTACAGTACAAAACCCTGTGAATGATCATAGATACAGCTGCAAGCTCTTGTCACAAGTGATGATCCCCAGCATAACCACTGGCTCAGTTTGAAACACAATTTGATGTCGAGGTTAGTGGTGACACTGCAAACACACACACATGCGAGTAAGAATGGAAATTTTTAGCAGGGAGGAGGGAGGTACCTTGTAGCGGATAGCAGGCAAAGTCGAATCATTCTAGGTTTTATGACTGCTTCTAGTTTTAATGATACTCTACAGGATGAGTTCTAAGACCTAAAGTTCTTAACTCGAGCCAGATGACAGAAAAATGTATTTTGACCTCGAAGTTTTGGAGAAATGCCCCAAATTCAAGTATGTACCAATTCTGATTGGTTACTCCATCTAAACTATTCACATTTTACAAATTCTGAGATTGTATGAATTGGAATTGTATTAAGTATGAAATGCAGTTGTGAAACTGCCAAAACCAGCACTGGTTGTAACAAATTCTAAAGCAATGAATTATTGTAATCATATTACTGTGTAACTGAAAAAAGTAAAGTATTCAATTACTGTACTAAATCTGTGATTAGGTTACAATTTCAATTGTATCATTAATTGCATTATAAAGATTGATCCATTATCTGTAGACAACAGATAACCCTAACCTAAAACATCCCTTTTTCTTTCTATGTGATTGCGCTACAAGCCACTGATTTGGTGGGTTTGGGTTTATCTTTTCATCTTTATACATAAAAAACTAAAAGATCGTATGTGTGTCCTAGGATTGAGATATGGATTTGTACATGGGACTGTAGCCTCAGGTTTTTATTGTTAACTCATAATTGTTTTACTGTATTTTTCAGGTCAATTTAAAGAGTAACACAAAACGTGTGCAATAAATTATTTTCTCAGGTGAGTTATGAAGTAACAGGAAATAGCACCTAATCAGTCATTTTAATTTTTATATTGGATTTAAAATCAATATCCCCAAATTTGTTTGTCCAGTGATATACTGCACTATTCTTCAGAATTTTTTGTGAACTTCTGTATGTTAATTATAACAAGACAGAAGTCAAAACAATTTAAAAAAAAAAAAAAAAAGATCAAACAACACAATGTGGAAATGATAACAGTCCATAAATGCAAAAACAATTTTCAATTCTTAGAATACTAAAATCATATATCCTAATAATAGCAGCAATTCTAAGTAGTTCCAAATAATTTTTAAAATTTGTATTACATCCGACACCATTAAACACTCTGTCACTGTTTTTCCACCTCAATTAAGTGAATCAGGCTCTTGGTAAAACTAAAGAATGTAAACGAAGGCACCAGGCAACTATAGAATATTGTATTCTGTCATGCTACATGTGATTTAGGGTGTGTGCTCCAAACTGCCATGGGCCTGCAGGCCCACCACCCAAGGAGAGGCCATAGGGGATCAATGGATTGCGAGTCATACAGCTGTCAGGGGCAGAGAGCGTGGTTTACACTGGCAATAAGTTTCACTCGTTCTTGTGGAGGTTGAGCTAGAATGCTCTGTATGGTCTGTGTCACTGATTCTGTTGTTTCTGGGCATAGCAAAGTGGCAGGTTTGGGGTTTGGTAATGTCTTTACTTTTTATGGATGGTATGGTCTTTCTGAAAGAATATGATTACAAATACAACAGGTGGAAATGAGCTTCCTTCACAGGCTGTTTTTACACTCTGTCTTAAAGATAAGGTTGCGAGATTGGCCATTTCTAAGGGGCTCATAGTAGAAATCTGACTCCTTGCATAGAGCCAGATGAAGTGATTTGGGTATATGACAAACACTTTTAGAAACTCACAGTATGTAAATACATTTATCTATTACCTTTAATCACAGTCTGTTTATTATTACAAGCCAGGATAATATTAACATTTTAAGAATGATTTACTTCCATCAATCCTTTTTGAAGCCACAAATGTACATTAAACCATCCACAGTATTTGCAAGGCAGATTTTACTCTGTAGTAAGAAAGTCAGAACAACTGTAAATCATCATAATTTTGTCTTAAACAATTAGTTTGAGGTCAGACCTAATTATTCCAGTATTTTGAGATAAGACAAGACTGGATAGTCCTAGAAGCACCCTAGGTGAGGTGTTTTGGCTTATGCCCTACCAGACACTCAGTATTTTGTCATCACCCTGTCACATTCCTCATGCATTCCTCTTCCAGCATAGACAAGAGGGTCGGATTGTATGCTGCTGACACTCATGGTCAGCTGTGGAGTTCACAGAAGAGGAATGCAGGATGATAACAGAAAAGTTTGTTTTCCTCAATTTCAGGCATGAATATGTGTGTACTTTTCACCATTTTAACAAGGATACCTGACAAAATCACTATCAATACAAGTTAAACATAAAATAGAATTCAAGATTTTCAGTAGGATCGAGTATAATATTACTTTTTATTTTTGTGTGTAAAAATACTGCAGTGCAGAAGTAGAGTCACTGTGGTGGCTATCACATACAGTGGCTTGCAAAAGTATTCGGCCCCCTTGAACTTTTCCACATTTTGTCACATTACAGCCACAAACATGAATCAATTTTATTGGAATTCCACGTGAAAGACCAATACAAAGTGGTGTACACGTGAGAAGTGGAACGAAAATCATACATGATTCCAAACATTTTTTACAAACAAATAACTGAAAAGTGGGGTGTGCGTAATTATTCAGCCCCCTGAGTCAATGCTTTGTAGAACCACCTTTTGCTGCAATTACAGCTGCCAGTCTTTTAGGGTATGTCTCTACCAGCTTTGCACATCTAGCGACTGAAATCCTTGCCCATTCTTCTCTGCAAAACAGCTCCAGCTCAGTCAGATTAGATGGACAGCGTTTGTGAACAGCAGTTTTCAGATGTTGCCACAGACTCTCGATTGGATTTAGACACCAGACAGGTCAGGGATAAAGTTATTGAGAAATTTAAAGCATGGGGGTGTGGTGGTTAGCACTGTCACCTCACAGTAAGAAGATCATAGGTTTAGGAGGTAAGTGATGGAAGTGACGGACAAGGTAAGCGACTCATGTTGTAACTGACATCAGACGCCGGAGATTTTGGCGGAAAATTAAAGCAAATGGTAGTTTAGATTTGAACAAATTCCTTTAAGCTTCAGTATAACCAAATACACTTATCAATTGTCTTATAACTAACAATATTTGTCTAAATAATCTCCAACACCCTGGAGAACAACGGGGAGAGTTTAGAGGCTCTCCAAGATTTCATTGATCAGTGCTTTCAGGATCTCGTGATGAAGAAGGCCCAGTGTGCAGCTTCCCCAGCCAAATCTGAGACGCCATCGTCGAAAAGACTTCGCCCGGCAGATTCCCCCGGCACAACATCGCCAGCCGGCAAAGATATTGCCGACATACTGGAGTCAATCGACAAGCGATTGTCCAGTTTCAACGCAAGGCTGTCCTTGGTGGAGATTCTTCACTGGGAATTTAAATGCTTGCGAGAATCCCTGGAGTTCAGCCAGCAGCAGGTGGAAACGCTCGCTGCTGAAAATGCCACGCTAAGGGAGTCAGTGAAATGTCTCACAGAAAATGTTACCCAGCTCAATAGAGAAAATAAAAAAATAAAAGAAACAGTTATTGATCTACAAGCTCGTAGCATGCGTGATAATCTAGTATTTTCTGGTATTCCAGAAGCTGCTGGAGAGGACGCGGAGACCACGGTAAAAAGCTTCATCAAAACCCACCTGAAGCTGCCGGAGGACACGGTGAAGAACATCGTCTTCGATAGGGTGCATCGCCTCGGCTTCATGCAGGCTGCGGCCGGGAGACCACGTCCTATCGTGGCCAAATTCGGCCACTTCAAACAAAAGGAACATGTGAAAAGCCGCAGCAGGGAATTAAAAGGAACGGACTTCAGCGTGAACGACCAGTTCCCCAAAGAGATCCTGGAACGACGCAGGGTTCTCTTCCCAATCCGACGCGGCTTCATCCAGAAGGGCTCCCGCGCTGTCATCGCTGTGGACCGGCTGTACGTGGACGGACAGCTTTACCGCGACCCCGACATCACTTCGTGACTCTATTAACTTCACACCAGATAAGAATCCGCTACACCCTTTCCCCACCCACTCACACTAACTTGCATTAACATCTGTTTAACTTACTAGTATCAAATCACATCTTAGGTGTGATTTCATAGCAGAATTAACACCGTCACTCTCCGTCAATGGTTTGATTGGAATGTTTCCGGTTTTTTTTTTTTCCTCTCGTTTTTTCTTCTCTCCTTTTCCCCCTCTTGTTTTTATGCTGCTCACTCTTGTCCTTGGTTTCTTTCTTTCTTCTTTCTTTCACTGCTTCGATCACCTGCTTCCACACTCATCCACAAACAACATCCTTTATTTCGACACATACGCACAGCATGATCACGCACAGTCATGCGCTCAACGGCAGCACATTTACATCAGTCAGACAGCGCACACAGTCGTACAGGATACACACACTTAAGCCAAGCGTACTCATATTAGTAAATATGCACACACATAGTCAGACTCAGGGAGCATCTCGCCACACATTTTTTCTCTCTCTCCCTCTCTTTATTTATGAACAAGTGATGTATTCTCTCCACCTGTCTAAGCGACACACACAGCGCACACCCCTAGTTATACACAGACATCTATGGGTGCACTAAGGTTTGTTACATGGAATATACATGGAGCTGGCTCCAGAGAAAAGAGGTTAAAAATATTTAACCAACTCAAAAAACTACAGGCAGATGTTGTCCTTTTACAAGAGACCCACAGACCTCTTAGAGGTTCGAATGAACTTAAAACACCTGAGTTTCCTAATGTGTTCTCAGCTTGTTATAATTCTAGACAAAGGGGAGTAGCAATTTTAATACATAAAAATATTAATTTCACAGTACTCGATACAGTTATAGATCCAGAGGGCAGATTCTTAATCATTAAACTATCTATACTTGATAAAAAGCTATGTATTGTAAGTGTATATGGTCCAAATGTTGATAATCCCTCATTCTTTCACAGTTTTTTCAGTGCACTCTCTGAACACTTAGATGGCACACTTGTTCTTGGAGGCGACCTCAACCTTGGACTAAATGAAGAAATGGATAGGCTCAATACAGCAGGAACTCAGCGTAATTGGCAGTCCACAAATATAATCAAACAGTATATGAGCGACTTTGGTCTTTGTGATGCATGGCGCTCCCTTCACCCCACCAGTAAGGAATATACTTTTTTCTCACATGTTCATCACTCCTACTCTCGTCTGGATTATTTTTTGGTCAGCAGCTCACTGCTGAGTGACATTTCAGACACTGAGATTCACCCTATAGCTGTCAGCGATCATGCTCCTGTATCTTTAACACTAATGCACAAGAATAATACTACGCCAAGTAAAAACTGGAGATTTAATACATCACTGCTTAAAGATGAAGACTTTATTAAATATTTTAAAAAAGAGTGGACTTCATATTTAGACTTTAATGACACTCCCGGAACATCAGCTTCTGTTTTATGGGAAGCAGGGAAAGCTGTGATGAGAGGTAAAATAATTTCTTTCTCATCACATAAAAAGAAAGAAGAAAACAAAAATATTCAGGAATTAGAAAAAACCATCAAATCACTAGAAGAAGCCTACGCGTCCCACCAAGATCAGGAAACATTGAACAAAATACGCAAAACAAAACTAGAATTAAATGAGATAATTGATAAAAAAAACAAAATTCTTAGTACAAAGACTACGCTTACAAAATTATGAACATAGTAATAAATCCGGTCAATTTCTAGCAAACCAGCTAAAAATAAATAAAGAAAAAACAACTATATGTGCTGTTCAAGATTCATCTGGGAACACAATATATGAACCGAAACAAATAAACAACATTTTCAGGGATTTCTATAAAACGTTGTATTCACCACAAATAAACCCATTTAAAAAGGAAATTGATCAGTTTTTAGACAACATAACTCTCCCAAAATTATTAGACACTCAAGCAATGGCACTGGATTCGCCACTGACACCAGGTGAACTCCAGGAAGCCCTGATAAATATGCCCAATAATAAGGCTCCAGGTCCAGACGGCTTTCCTGCTGAATTCTACAAAGAATTCTGGACGATTCTAGCACCAGTTTTTTACAGAACGTTGTTGGAAATCAAAGAAAATGGCAGACTTCCATCAAATATGAATTCTGCAAACATTAATCTCCTGCTAAAACCAGGCAAAGACCCTGTATATCCCTCAAGCTATCTTCCAATATCCCTTATAAATGTAGACTTCAAAATAATCTGCAAAGCTCTCTCGAAGAGACTAGAGAAAATAACCCCCCTCTTAATTCATCCTGACCAAACTGGTTTCATAAAAGGTAGGCACTCATCAACAAATACACGTAGATTACTTAATTTGATAGACTACTCATACAGTAAAAACCTTGAAACTACAATATTTTCCTTAGATGCAGAAAAAGCGTTTGACAGAGTTAACTGGAAATTCCTATTTGCAACTTTACACAAATTTGGTTTTGGATCTTCTTTCATCAACTGGTTAAAAATATTATATAATTCCCCAACAGCTTGTGTCAGAACAAATGACCAGACATCCTCCAGCTTCTGTCTCCTGAGGGGCACCAGGCAGGGATGCCCACTCTCCCCTTCACTGTTTGCAAATTAAATCCATAGTAAAAAAGAGATTTAAACCGGGTCAAGTTGAACTACAAACACCACCAAGTGTGGTTCAATTTCTTACTCTTAAAACCCCCAAATTACTATCCAAAATATACAGAATGCTTTCTAAAACAGATGAATCAATATCACTTCCTATTGCAAAATGGGAAGCGGATTTATCAGTTAACTTAGACCAAAACTTCTGGTCTCAGATTTGCTTAAAAACCTTTCATCTAATTAGAAATCCCAGTCTTCAATTAATTCAATACAAAATACTACATAGAGTGCACTATACAGGTCATCGGATGTTCAAGATGGGCTTTACGTCTACCAACAACTGCTCACACTGCCAAACCAATTCACCGGACAATTATATCCACGCTCTTTGGTTCTGTCCACCAGTTCAGAAGTTTTGGCGCGAGATATGTGAAGACTTAGCGAAGTGTCTGAAATGTAACATTCCAACTTCCCCTTTAGTGTGTTTGTTGGGCAGCTTAGATAATGTCACTATGGAAAAGAATATAGCCCATATGGTTTTCACTGCCCTATGCATAGCCAAGAAAACAGTCCTCATGAACTGGAAAAATAAAAATAATCTTAATTCTAACCAATATAGAAATTATCTATTAGATTACATTAGTCTTGATACAGCCTCTGCCACCACATCAGATCAATTGCTCTGGGCTCCTTTGATCAGCTCCATCACCTAGTGGGGGTGGGGGGTCATAGTTTGGTCCCACCTTCACTGTTGTGATTGGTGTGGGGGTAGGGACAGGCTTAGGGCGTCGGGGGGTTCCCCAGGAGCATCTTCCTTGGGGGGCTCAACCCGGGGTAGCGGTCATGGCCAATTAGGGGCTCTGTTGGCTCTTGGGTGACTGTTTCCTCGTGGCTGCATGCAGCGGGGCTAGGGGAGGGTCTGTGCTGACCGACGTGGGTTACTGACCTGGTAGCCTGGCTGCCCCTGGGTGGGTCCGGGACGGGCGTGAGGTTCTGGGGGCGCGCCATCTCTGGGCTGGAGCCCTGGCCGGGCCTCAGGGGCTTGGGTCCTGGTTGGTGTGTTGCTGAGGTTGTGGGCGGGTGGGTGTATGGGGGCCCGGCCCTGGCGCAGGGTGCCGCCGGTGCATCGAGCCACCTGGGGGGCTCTTCAACTGGTGGGGGAGGTTGTCACATCTTGCAGGAGCTTTCCTCTCTTCAGGAATTCTCTCTGCAGGAGGGGGAGATACAGGAGAGGTGGAGGAAGATCTCAGCCTGGGCGTCTATTGTCTTGTGTAGTCTGGAAGATGAGTGGATGATGGGGTGGGTGCAGTTTTCTCTGTAGTGAGGTCGGGTGGGCTGTCCCGGGCTCTGTGGGGCCGGGCGGCGCTGCTGCACTGGGCCCCGGTCCGGATGGGCCTGGGCCCCCTTTCCCTGGTGGGTTGCAGAGTATGGGGGTGCCTACTGGGGTCAGCGGGGGAGCTGGCCCCAGGGAGGGGTCACTTGCCCCTCCCTTCCTTCCCTCCCCATCTCCAGCTGCCTCCCTCTTCCCGCTCCACCACAATCACCCACACATGCAGGGCCTTGGGGTAGGGGTGTGTCACCAGGGTGCAGAGGAGGCATCCCCCCCCCCCCCCCCCCTCTGGCTGCCTCTGCCTCAATTTTATCCCACAACTTAGACATTCACATTACTCACACTCTCATTACACATACATATAGGATCTTGGGGGTGGGCACGCTACACGGATTCCAAATTACCATCAGGGTGTACACCTCACCCCTGGCGTCGTTGCCCACCTCTCAATTTTAAATACACGTAGACATTGAGGGCTATCAGGAGGGGCTATGCGCTTACCTGCTGCTCTCTGGCAGGTAGCTCCATGCCCTCCTGGGTTTTAATTGCACTTTAGAACACATATACATCAACACTACATATGAGCGGGTGGAGGGAGGTTTGGAGTCTTCCTACACCCCCGTTCTCTGCGGCCTGCTGGAGCGGGGGGGCTAGGAGGAGTTGGCTGTCCGACTGGGGTCTGGAATGTGGGGCCTCCCTGCTGCTGCGGAGTCGGGGCAGTCTGCTTCTCCCCACCGCAGGGAAAAGGGTAACACCACCTGGGTCTGGGTGCAGTTTCCCCCTCCAGGGGCAAGGGTACCTAGACCCGGTTCTTAAGAGTACGCTTGGGGAGTGTGATTGTGTGTACAGCGTCTCTTTATGTCTGTCTCCACGTTGGTTGAGTGTGGAGTAATTGCTTATGAGAGCATGAGGGTGGGAATGGATGTTTGTATCTGTGTGTGCCTGTATGTCTGTGTCTATATGTCAGGTTGGGTATCAGACGCCACCTCTCTGGGGATATCTCAGGCCCTCCAAGGTTTGGAGGCCTATCTCCCCCCACCACTTCCCCTGCCAGTGGCGGACGCCCTCAGACATCGATGCGTTGGTGGTTCTTTGTGTCCGGGGATGGGCGCCCAGGTACACACCGGCTCACTCCTTGGCGGCTGCTTATCGGGGCCTGGAGCCTGGGGCTCGCTCGGGCCACTTCGGGGGTGGGGTGCCCTCGGCCTCTCGGCCCAGGGCTCGGTCACTCAGGCACAGCTGGCTGCCGGCGGAGCTCACAGGCACGTCACTGCAACCCCCCCCCCGGCTTCTGCTCCGCGGCTGCTGAGTGACCCCTCATCTGGGACTCTCCTCAGCTCTTTCTGGGATAGTGGCGCGGCTGCCCCTCTGTTGGTCTTCCTTGGTCTCTTGTGTTCCGGGGGCCTCTGGATGTCTGGAGTTTTGATCTCCTCCATACCTGCTTCAGGCCCTGGAGGACGGGGCAGTGGCCCCCCACACCCCCTAGGGTGTTGCCATTACGGCAAGGCTGGGATGGTCCATTTGGTAAAGTAAATCCGTTGGGCATCTTTCTTCGCCTTTAGACAATAATTCTAATGGCAAAAGAACCAAACGGGACAGGTAAAAAAAAAAAGAAAAAAAAAAAAGAGAGAAATTTAAAGCAGGCTGAGGCTACAAAAAGATTTCCCAAGCCTTGAACATCCTACGGAGCACTGTTCAAGCGACCATTCAGAAATGGAAGGAGTATGGCACAACTGTAAACCTACCAAGACAAGGCCGTCCACCTAAACTCACAGGCCGAACAAGGAGAGCGCTGATCAGAAATGCAGCCAAGAGGCCCATGGTGACTCTGGACGAGCTGCAGAGATCTACAGCTCAGGTTCGGGAATCTGTCCATAGAACAACTATTAGTCGTGCACTGCACAAAGTTGGCCTTTATGGAAGAGTGGCAAGAAGAAAGCCATTGTTAACAGAAAACCATAAGAAGTCCCGTTTGCAGTTTGCCACAAGCCATGTGGGGGACACAGCAAACATGTGGAAGAAGGTGCTCTGGTCAGATGAGACCAAAATGGAACTTTTTGGCCAAAATGCAAAACGCTATGTGTGGCGGAAAACTAACACTGCACATCACTCTGAACACACCATCCCCACTGTCAAATATGGTGGTGGCAGCATCATGCTCTGGGGGTGCTTCTCTTCAGCAGGGACAGGGAAGCTGGTCAGAGTTGATGGGAAGATGGATGGAGCCAAATACAGGGCACTCTTGGAAGAAAACCTCTTGGAGTCTGCAAAAGACTTGAGACTGGGGCGGAGGTTCACCTTCCAGCAGGACAACGTCCCTAAACATAAAGCCAGGGCAACAATGGAATGGTTTAAAACAAAACATATCGATGTGTTAGAATGGCCCAGTCAAAGTCCAGATCTAAATCCAATCGAGAATCTGTGGCAAGATCTGAAAACTGCTGTTCACAAACGCTGTCCATCTAATCTGACTGAGCTGGAGCTGTTTTGCAAAGAAGAATGGGCAAGAATTTCAGTCTCTAGATGTGCAAAGCTGGTAGAGACATACCCTAAAAGACTAGCAGCTGTAATTGCAGCAAAAGGTGGTTCTACAAAGTATTGACTCAGGGGGCTGAATAATTACGCACACCCCACTTTTCAGTTATTTATTTGTAAAAAATGTTTGGAATCATGTATGATTTTCGTTCCACTTCTCACGTGTACACCACTTTGTATTGGTCTTTCACGTGGAATTCCAATAAAATTGATTCATGTTTGTGGCTGTAATGTGACAAAATGTGGAAAAGTTCAAGGGGGCCGAATACTTTTGCAAGTCACTGTATTCTACCTCCTCCAATTTCATCACACCATCATCATCTGCACATATTCCCTGTGTAAAATTACAGTCTGTAAGTAAAGTCAGTGAAACATACCCTTAAATGCCCTACTCGTAATATGAAACAATTTCCCATTAAAAAAACAAAAACAAAAACTAGTGCTGTCAGTGTTAATCTTGTTAAAATGACGTTAACGCCATAACCGCATTAAGGTGGCAAATCTCCGTTAGCGATTTAACGCGGATCGCCCCGTGCGTGGGGCTGCACGGCGTCAAAACTGTAGCGGGGTTAGCTCGTTAACGCGTTAGCGCCGCACGCACGGGGCGATCCGCGTTAATTCGCTAACAGAGATTTGCCACGTTAATGAGGTTATGGCGTTAATGTCATTTTAACGAGATTAACGCTGACACCACTAAAAAAAAACCTCAAGTAAATAATGCAAGGAGTCAGTCATTAACCTGAACCAGGACATGCCTATGTTACAGTTTTGTTTGTTCTGTTTGTACTGTTGGCAAACTGATAAATCACACTAAGAAAAAACATGGGGTGGTAGATATTAAATGAGAAATATGGTAGATTTGATAAATTAGATATTATTTTTATAAAATGAAAATTACATTTATAAGGTATTGCAGGTGCATAAATGCTACAAATAGGTCATTTTAGGTCATTGGGAAGTGGTTTGCATGTTTGCAAGCAATATAAATAAAAACCTTTAGCTGTACCTGGGTGCCAAGTTTGATTGATCAGCTCCTGAACGTGTAGGAGTTCCTGGGTAAGCAAATAGAAAAAGAGTTGGTGTATAGTAGCAAGATACTTAATGATTATGAGCACATGCACTTGGAATGTAAGTAGGCATTCATTTAATGCATTTAGTGATGTTCCCAGCTAATGTGCTTTGAAAGCTGCTACCATTAACAGTGTACTTGCCTGAGTCAACTTGTTTTCGTTGTTTTGAAATGGTGTTGGATTGAGTAAGAACTGGTGAAGACTACTCCCATTACCTTTGATGAAAGAGCTTCTTCCTAGCTCAGTAGATAGCTAAAACCCTTCTATATGTACTTTATATGAAGACTTCAGATACAAAATCCACTAAACAACACCTCAATGAAAAATGACAAAATACCCTTTGGAGATAGAAACTTTGAAGCGCCAAGTCCATTCATCAGCAAAAGCCACTGTGTTCACAGCTACTGTGTAATGCAGTATCATGCATTGACACCAATGACTGTAGAAATTGACACAGGCAAAGAGGATTGCCCCACCCCCACCTAAACACACACACACACACACACACACACACACACACACACACACATATGTCTGGTTTGCTATCCTCGTGGGGACATCCCATTGACATAATGCTTTCCCTAGCCCCTTACCCTAACCCTAACCATTAAAAATGAATGCCTAACCCTAACCCTTACCCTAAACCTAACCATAACCTAATTGTAACCCTGACAGTAAAACCGCATTTTGAGTGTGAAAATTGCTTTCAACCCCGAGGGGACCTGGATTTTGGTCCCCACGGTGCAGAAAGTCCCCACCAGGATAGTAAAAGTCAGATTTTGGTCCCCACCAGGATAGTACGAACCCGTACACACACACACACACACACACACACACACACACACACATCTTCCTCCACTCTTTAACTTCACCACCAGCCACTGCTGTAATAACTTTTTAAAAGTTGTGCCATTTAATCTTTACACCTTTTTATAGAGAGCTAAATATCCATACACTCTTCTTCTTCTTCTACAGCACAGGCAACTATAAATCTCACAAGGACTCAGTTATGCTGATACAGTTGGTGGTGAAACACATTAGCAGTGAGGCTAGCAACAGCAATGATAAGAAGCACAGAGTGGAACAGTGTACATCAGTGTACAGCAGTGGGCCAGTCATCGTAAACCCTCTGGGAGCAGACACAAAAGATCATGTAACACTTTGTCAAACAAGTCTATAATTAAATCAATCCACATGCTGAATAAAAATGAAAACATCCCTTAAGCTCATTTGTAGTAACTGCCATGCTGTTGTAGTTCTGTTGTTCAATCAGTTTAGAAACCCTTTATCTAAAATTTCTGAAGTTAATAAATTAAGAGATTATATAAAATAAGCACCAGTTCTGGTCCAAACACCATGTAAATGTATAACCTTATATGTAGTCTGTCTGCAGTATAGGATGAAGTATACTTTAAAGTCAGATAACAGCCCATGATTGCTTGTGTGTAGCCTAAGTGGTGCACTGGAGCAAGTAATAGGAGGCAGTGATTGGAGAAATGGATGACTCCTCAAAAGTCACCTTGAGTGAATAGAACTCATCATTCATATGCCAAACACAAACACACACGCACGGACGGACAGCTAGACACACACACCTGCAGCTGAGTGCAACTGACCAAGGTCTTTGTCAACACAGAGGACACAGACCATGTTGTACTGTACTGACACTCATTAACTGTGTCTTTTACCAAATCTTTCTTCATCAACACTAAAGATGACAATGCTGGCAGCAGCATACTGCGGAAGTATTTTGCACCCTGCAAATTCAGCTCTTGTTTTAATGGGATTTGCATGTGATTCTCATTTCCAGGACAGTCTGAATTGTCTAAACATTTATATCAGGGAAAGTGTATACACATAACAGTCATGTAAAAAAAGTCTTTGCAGTCCTTTGAAAAACTAAGTGCTCCTCAAGGTTAGACAACTTTTAGAACCACGTTAAGCAGCAATAACTTAGTAATCATTTTCTTTATAACTTTATTAGTTTCTCACACCATTTTTGTACACTTCTCTTAGGGTTCCGCCATACCATTTCATTACCACCAAGCTTGACAGCTAGCAAGAGGTAACAGCTGTTTTTATAGAAGTAGTCACATCCACAACCTGATTGTACATGGTAAGATTTTAACCCTGCAGATTATCTCAATTTAGTGAGGGTTGTTCATGATTGGGAGATCCACCAGTCCTCCTATTAACAGACCCACTACCTCCTAAGCCATGGCCACACTCCTCTGGCTGAATGTTCTGTGTATGTTTTTTGTGCGACAGAAGAAATCCGGTTATCATTGGTCAGTGTTGTCTTCCTTGAACATCCAGGGGGTTTGTGTTTGTAATATAAGCTGTAAATTACTCCTTTCTTTTGAAGCCACCAAAAGTATTAATTTTCCAAATCCTATTCTTTAAACCTGTTTAACTGTTAACCTGTTAAATGATTCACTTCTTTCATCTGTCAGGTGAAAAAACCTTACATATGCAATTAAAAATCATAATTAAAGTATGATTGCAAACATGAATTCACTGTTGAAGTGCATATTTTCTAATCACATTCCCCCTGAAGTCTATTGAAAGATAATCCTTTCTCTATCCAGGCTCCCAAGGTCATTTTTGTCTTTGTCAACAACAGCAACAGTTAAGTACAGGATATTATGAATACCCAGTTCTAGTAAGCCCTCAGTCCCTACATGTGTTCAGGTTTCACATTATTTCTACAATTTGGACAATTCTGATTGGTTAGAATCATGAGTTAAAGCTAAAGGCAGCTCCATTTACACTTCTTGCACGCAAACAGATAACAGAAATACAAAACAGCAGAGCCACTTGCTACTAAATTGCAAATAAGCATCTTCCATAAGATCAAGATCTGAAGCCATAACAAACTTCCCCATCAACAACTCTTGAACTTAGCTACTTCAATAATGGAGTAACTACACTGGTTTGCTTCTATTTAGCAGCAGACTTTTCTTGTTGTTATTCATCCTGATTCCCAAAGGGAAGGTCTGCTACAGACAGCACAACAGGTGTCCTACTCAGACACACACACGTACGTTTAGTCTGAGAAACATGGTGGCTGCGGTCCACTGATTCCTCAGTGAGCGACATGCATCATTAACAGCTTTTAAATGCAGAGGCGCCCTGCCTTCAGGATCTTCTAACAGGCTGTCCATACCCCCCCTCCTTACGACATCCCACCCACTACATACACTCTTTAAAGTGTTACTAAAGAGGCTTAACAGCCCATTCCAGAAAGCCTGCATGGGGCATTTGTACCCCATAAAAAACCCAACAAGCTACAAATGGCACTTCACTGAGGAGCATACACCGATTGCAGTGCTGCGATGCTTAAGGACAGCAGCAGGTGAGTAAAAGTGTTTTCTCTACAGTGCACTTCTTGTCCAATAATTGTTCGAAGATCTGTGAGAACTAACAGAAGACGGTAAAAATATAGCCTTAGGACAACTTGTAGAAGCATAGATATATACATTCTTTAGACAAGTATTCAGGATATGACTGTGTCACGACATGACGTGAAATCTGAAGCGGCTGTAACGTCCAGCTTGTTTCCTTTGAGGCAACTGCAAACGCAGGCTAAAAGGAAGTGATCATGAATGAAAAAGGCATTTGTTATGATGATATTACACATCAAAACGTGCATTTGGCTGGTTCAGCGCTGCGAGCTGATGGATCCTTGTAATACGTCACTGAAACATCAAACAATACGTATATGCTGTTTTACATCTGACGAATGAGCTTTAAAGAAGTGCCAGCGTTTGATGTCAATATTGTGCGGATGCATTTAGCATGCTGAGGATGTGTTGTTGACTGAAATCTGTAGTAGGGATTGTGGGATACGTTTAGATTTCTATAAATAGAAAAGTACACACCATTGTACCTCAGTTGCTTGTGTCTAAAATCAGATTACTGTGTCATGAAGCTTACATGAAAGCCTTGAACCTGCATAAGAATTCAGTCCATGAGATTAATCATGCCTTGAAGCGATTAAAGGAAAAAAACATTAAAAAACGATAAATAAGGGGAACACTATGGGGAAACGATCTAAAATGGCTTCATATTTCACTTGGACTGCACAGTAAATGAATGAATGTAATAGAAAAAAATAGGAGTTTAAATGGACTATAGAATGTAAACGTTCAGGATTTGAATTCAGTCATTCTGAAATCTTAATAAATTAAATTCACTGATGCAAACAGGACGTTGTGCTTATTTTGATAGAATATTTGTCATTCTTCGTAGTATTCAGCGAAACATTTTTGCATTTCGTGTTTCGGAACTTCATAGAAACGCCGTAATTTTGTAGAGTTTTTGATAATAATGATGATCATAGACTCTGTTATTGCCAGTGCGGACATATAATAATAATGATAATAATAATAATAATAATACATACGGTTCGGCGTAGGAATAAAATCTTTCAATAAATACAAAAAAGCCACCGTAAAGCACCATAAATAAAATGCAGAAATATCCCAATTCCGAAACCCTAAAAAGCAAACGACAATTTTCGGCAAAATTTAAAGAAATAAATATTCTCAGCAAACGTACGCGATCAAAAAAAAAGGTGTAGTGTGTCTTTAATTCCTCGCTTTTGTGGTGGCGGCAGCAGCAATAGCGAGGGCATCCCAGGCGAACCACAAAGCCAAGGGTTAAAGACGATACCATGCTGACTCTCCCTAAACGACATGCCACGCCATTTTACCAGCTCTTTATTTTCCCGGTCATAGCAAACCAGCTCCAACTTCCTGCTCGCTCGCATGCCATTCAAGGACAAGGATGAGAGAAGCAGAGCTGGAAAAAAGGAGGAATCAGTGTTTCAGCAACATTACGGGAAGGTCATTGTCTGCGAGCTTACCCTGGGAGAGAAGTAGAGGGCCTGAGCCTGCCAGAATCTATCTTCGGCGACCGGGAGCTGGACCTGCAAGAGACCAGAACAACAAAGACAGTTTGTGACAAAGCTGAGGCGCCGCAGTCCGAGAGGAGTGAAATCAAATGTGACATTTTTCATTTATTTGTAAATGCCTCTTTGGCGGCACACTCACTCGAAACGACAGTTGGGCTCTTACCAAGTTAAGGGGAGCTGATGGTAGAATAGAGGGATCCTGACAGAGGTTGTAATGAGATGCCGCATTAGGGCCGCTCTCTCATCCACTCTCCCCTCTCTCGCCCAGGAGCACGCCCTTCACTTCCAATCTACCACCCCAACCATTTGGAAACGGTTAACCCTATGAAAAACTACACTAACCCTCTTTGGTGCTCTGATAAAACCTTTGTGGGTTTAGTTTCTCAGAGATGCCTTTGATGATACAAACGCTTTTTTGAAAAGGATTTCGAAACATTCAACGCTATGGGAAGTTGGGGAACGATTCACAGCTTGCATCGCCTTACTTCACCAAAACACAGCCAGTGGTTGTAAAACACAGAAAAACACTTGGAACATAACTACGTACTAGCCAAGAACTGTACTTACAGGGGATCATTGAGATTCTCTCCAATATTGTTAGAACATTACCTTACAATATAAAATACATTGCTATGACTGTTGCAGTGATTTAAAAAAAAAAATCCCTAAAAATAAATATATCTGAGTAGATATCAGAATAATGAAGATATTCTTGGTTTTTTGGTGCTATATAAACAAGATTGATCAACTCTCATATAAAATAGGTTAACCTAGTGCTACCTAGGTTACTGTCTAAACAGTAAAAACCTGCTTAAACACTGGTACATCTAAAAAAAAAAAAAAAAAATCTAGAAGAGTTGTGTAATACTATTCCTACTTTTAATTAAGTTTACTTAAATGTAGCATTATTCATATTATACATATTTTGTATTATTATGTTTAATGTCTGAGTATTTCTCTCACCACCTCAGAATTAAATATTTTAATACTATATATGATTGGATTGCTATTAAATGCAATGATTGAGTCATAATTTTTCTTCCACAAACTGGGTCAAGCTGAAACGAGGTCTCAGTGGAGGAGCTTGCAAGGAAAATGAACTATTACCCTCTACAAGTATGTGTAGTGCCCTCTAAACTGTCCTCACAGATTGAGAGAGTGTGCTATATAGTGGGCAGCATGTGAGGAATGACTTATGTACTTCATTAAGCTCAAGTAATTTCCCTCCCAGATATCACGTCGCCTTCAAGCCTCTCAGTAATCCATCCCAGCAGCTATCAGCTAAATTTAGCTCTCCAAAGCACAATGCTGCACTGCGTCATAACAATGTAGGTAAAATTGCTGCTTCAGACCAGGTTCTTCATGGTTTTGAAGATACTTGCATATGTTTAAGTAACTGTTGCTGTTGTGTATAAAGGCTGTAGGTTTTCGGATGGCAGGCAATTCATCAGTCTTACTTTTTAACTAATTTCTTGCTTCCTTTTTAGCTAATTCCTTAATAATTCTACGACAGTAATTAGATTCATTATCAGCGTGAGACCAAACCTCAGCAGCATTATCCAAACTTGGACATATTATATATAAATTTAAAAGACAAAAAAAACTTTAATTGAACAAGAAAAGGTTCATTTAACAATTTAATTTGGTAAGTGTGCGTTTATTGTACTTCTTTTAGTGTTGGGATACAAGAACATCACTCCTCAAACCCAGGTACTTATTTCATCTATAGTGATAATGCTTTGAAATAAAACTGTAAGCAGAACAACAAACAGAATACAATATCGCATAAAATACCTAATATTTTTTTCTGATGTTATAATTTTTCCTATGGTGAACACAGCTTCCTGAAATGGTTCCTTGGAATGTTCTGTTACAGTGTTGCTGTTACTGTTTCAAAATAAAAGGCTTACAATTTCAGTGAACAGACATCCTTGTTTAAGAGTGTTTCACTGAAACATGAACAAGCATTGGCAACATTTATTATCTTTCTTCTTTTCTCCTTTTTTCCCTCATTTACTTTTTTCTTTTCTCATTAATCTTTTTGAGAAAATTAATGATCTCATGAATTAAAAAAAAATTAAACACTATTAAGATTTACTAGCACCCCTGTTAGAACCATTTTGACTTCAGAGTTACTTTAATTCTTCATGACAAGATACAGGAAAAGTTCACACTAACTTTTGTGTGACAAATCACACAAACAGATCATCTAAAAGTTCACACTAACTTTTGATCAGTGTCATGTACTGTAGACTTATCTTCCCTAAATCTTCCAATATGTCCTACTAATGACTTGTTTCAAAAAGAGAATGATAGCTGAACTCCTCTTAGATGCACAAATTGTTCACTCAAACTACCACTATAAAAACATGATAAAAGTGTCACCACTAGCTGACTGTAAAATGTACATTACAGCCCTGGAAAGTAGCTATCCATCAGAACATTAGCACTTCCAGGCAACATGCCAATTAGGACATCAACATATTATCTCAAATTACACCTATGTCAAAATAGGCCTTTTCTAATAGTAGGTATAGTAATTAATTAATTCCTGAAAACCATCAAGCGCTACAATGAAACTGGCTCACATGAGGAACCTTGAGGTGACTGACGTTGTGATTTGGTGCTGTACAAATAAAACTGAATTGAATTGATGACCATCCCAGGACAGGAAGAGCAAGAGCCACCTCTGCTGCTAAGGATGAATTCATCTAAGTTACAAGCCTCAGAAATTGCAAGTTAACACAACCTGAGATTAGAGCCCAGATAAATACCACACACAGTTCCAGTAGCAGACACATCTCTACATCAACTGTTCAGAGGAAACTGCGCGAATTAGGCCTTTATGGTCAAATATCTTCCAAGAAGCCACTACTAAGGAAAAGCAACACGCAGAAGAGATTTGTTTGGGCCACGAAACACAAGGAATGGATATTAGACCAGTGGAAATCTGTGCTTTGGTCTGATGAGTCCAAAATTGGAGATCTTTGGTTTCACCTGCTATGTCTTTGTGCAACGCAGAAAAGGTGAAAGGATGGTCTCTATATGCATGGTTCCCACCGTGAAGCATGGATGAGGAGGTGTGATGGTGTGGGGGTGCTTGGCTGGTGACACTATTGGGGATTTATTTATAACTGAAAGCACACTGAACCAGCATTACTACCACAACATTTTGCAGCGACATGCCATCCCATCCGGCTAGCGTTTAGTTGGACCATCATTCATTTTTCAATAGGACAATGACCCCAAACACACATTCAAGCTGTGTAAGGGCTATTTGACCAAGGAGCGTGATGGAGCAAAGCAGTAATCAAAGCAAAGGGTGGCTATTTTGAAGAATCTAACAAATATAAATGTTTAAAGTTATTTTACACTTGTGTCCTACTCAAAAAAAAAATCTAATTAATTAGAGGCTTTGTAATTAATTAATCTCAATTAAGCGCATTTAATCGCACAAGAAAATTTGCCCCAAAGCGCAATTTTTTTTTTTTTTTAAATTTAAAAGGGTTTTAGTGGGCGACACAATGAAATAATAGACATGGACATGAATATTGTAAACTCAGGCACTTTTAATTTCTGGGGGGAAAAAAGCATTTAAACTGCATTTCAATTCAAAACAGAGAAACAAAAATAATATCCCTGGCCAAATTGGGCACATCTAAAAATACAGTACTATTTTAAGTACATTTTCAAAGTGATATTGTCTTTAAATAATAATACTCAGGGCCCTGAGTTTATACTCTGTATAAACTCAGGGCCCTGTTACACAGGGCTTCCTCATCTGAATCAGAGTCTGAAGAGAGGAGGAAGCTCTTTGTCTTTGCTGGCTCCTTTGTGGTGGCATCTTTACACTGTTCCTGCAGCAGGGCCTAAAGGCTGGTCCAAACCTCTTTTCGCTCTCCCCTTGCAAGACACTTTAAATCCTTAAAGCGTGGGTCAAGCACAGTAGCTATCTTGAGCCACTGATGGTTGAGTGTAGCTACACGGTGGGATAGGTCCCTGTAGTTTGAGTCATCATCGGAGACCTCCATGGTGTGATGCAGGTGGAAGCAAGCAGGTAAAACCACTGAACATGAGAGATATTTCTCACCTCCAACAGGCTCAGTCACAAACATGCAGTAGACAGTTCAAGAAAGTAATTATTAATATACACAATAACTGTCAACTATAGAGCTTATTGAAGGAACAGTAACAACAAGTTAAAAAATTGTTTTATCTACCTGCATGGCTCAAGGACAGTCACCAACATTTGGAGTTTTACCAGCTCTGATGGAGTTAAAATGACTAACTTGTGCTTTTGTTTGTGTAAAGCAGCAAAAACAGCCTCTTGATTCTTTAGCAGCAATATCCAGCATTGAATTCCACCGTGTGGAAACATCCTGATGAGGGGCTCTTTCTGTTGCCCCAGGCTTGTTTGCTCCTGGTGTAGTTCCTCCATATTAGCAGGGCTGTCTGTAATATATCCAATTTTGCTTGCTTTTGAGTGTCATAAAGCTGTTGAATTTTACTTGAAATAGTCTTTCAGTTGGAAAGTTGGATCACATGTGCTAACTGTAGCACATTTTCTAACCCACTATCTTCTGATAGTGGCCTACAGTCCAGAGGAATCCATTTTGCGAGAGAATTTGTAAGTTTGTCCAATGTTGACTTACTAATTTTGGTCCTGAAGCCAGTTCTCAAGTTTGGGCTGCCAACACCTTTTGTTGGTAGTGGAACTGGGACTGCTAGTGCTAACAGCTCCCTCACTTTCTGTGCTTGCTGCAACATGTTTTGCATTTAGATGATACTGTAAGGTTGAAGTCCTTCGGTGGTATGCAAACTTCTTCTGCACAGTTTGCACAAAACCACGCTTTTATCAAGGCTTACGTCGGGTAGTCTTTTGAAATTAAACTTGCCTCTTATCAGTCCTAGCGAAGCACTTTCTTCTGATTCTTTGTAGCTCTGATGTGTGCATTGGTGTAATCAGTATACCAGGAAATGGTGCATTGACAAAAGTTCCCTTTTGCTTGGAACGCAAAGTGCGATTAAATTGAGGTGACCTATCCCACCCCTAAAATGTCCCAATCAACAGTTTTGCATGGTTGGATCTTAACAAGGTCCCAAGTAGATCTTCAACATGCAAAAAGAAGAAATGGGAGTGAGACAACATTTTTTTTGAGCATGCAATTTATTGAAAACAATGCTTAAACTGAAACAGGCTGTTTTATAGGCTGTTCTATAGCTGATCAAAAGTTTAGGCCAAATCTGTTTAAAAAAATTTGAATTCATTGTCATTTTCTGTCAGGTAGTCACATCGCCATGGCATTCTGATGGGAAAGGCACAAAAACAAAGTCCCCTTGGAACCTGGTCAGGTTGTTAAACTGCATAACCAGGGTCTCTCGCAGTGAGCCATCGCTGCTGAGGTGGGACGCAGTAAGACAGTCATTTGGAATTTCTTATATGATCCTGAGGGTTATGGAACAAAAAAGTCAAGGGGTTTTTGGAGGTAAAGACAGACAACCTGGTGATGGCTAACTGACCAGGCATAGTAGTGGTGGACAAGCAGCGGTAGACGGCTGCAGTAATAAATATAGCTACAGTGAATATTAGCAACATCAGGAAGAAGGAACATGAGAAGCTGGAGAAGTACCAAGGGCTGCGAGAAGAACTTGAGAGGGTGAGGAGATTGAAGGTAACAATGGTCTTAGTGGTAATCGGAGCACTCCCAAGCTAAGTGAGTGGCTCCAGCAGATCCCAGGAACAACATCCAAGATCTATGTACTAGCAACAGCAAAGATACTGCGCAAGACCCTCAAGCTCACAGACCTTTAGAATTGCATCACAGACTCATTTTAACATACCTGAATGTGGTTAATCAACAGTAAAATGGGAATATTTAATTCTTTAACACTTAGTTCATTATTTTTTGTTGTTCATTTCAGTCATGTTAAATTCAGCTCAGCCAGGGGCACTAGTTTATAATGCCAAGAGTAACTATTTTGTTAACTAGCGAACCACAAAAGGAGGATATGTGGTTTGTTCTATGGGATATGTTACTCTGACATTTAAATATATGTAAAATACAGAATATGAATGGAACCTTGTGTTTACTTGTTTTTTCCTTACCAACCAACCTCCAGCTGGTTGCAACAGATGGTTTCCCCTCCCTGAGCCTGGTTATGTTGGAGGTTTCTTCCTGTTAAAAGGGAGTTTTTCCTTCCCACTGTCGCCAACTGCTTGCTCATAGGGGATCATTTCATTGTTGGGGTTTTTCTGCATTATTGTGGAGTCTACACCTTACAACATAAAGCACCATGAGACAACTGTTGTTGAGATATGGCGCTATATAAATAAAACAGAATTGGATAAAACTGAATTATGTGACAATAGCAGTGCAAAAAGCATCATAACGTGAAACTTATGCTTTACCATGCTTGAAAACTTGTATTAAAGTAGATGCTTTTTAATGTGTACATTTGGAGCACGCACACCTGCATTTTACTTCTGCTTACATTAAGGCATTCCAGCTCAATTAAACTTTCACCTTAATTATCATGAAGTCTCATCCTCATCTAAGAAAATGTAGGTTCAATTTCCTAGTTGATGTAACTAAGGGGGAGTGACCTTGTTTGACATAATGGTAAATGGACCATCAATAATGTTTTTGTGGGTATATAAGATGAAAAGATGGGTGTTAAAAGTCCACTATTTTCACATTCCTCTATGTCATTGATGCCTGACAGGCTGTAATTTTCATTCTCTCAGTCCAGTGGAGCCTACTGAGCTGGAGATTATGGAGATGACGGTTTGGATTTTTAAGCACTCGCTTCATCCCATTTTAAATCTCTATAATGTCAGAGCATAAATAAAAACAGATGCCTTTTATAAAACAACCAGGCAGTGGAGCTGAATAACACTGTGCTTCAGTGAGCGCACATTTATTACTGTCGCTGTTGAAGGAACATTTCCTCTACTCAATGTCAATCTATGTGTCGATGGAAACTCTGTTTGACTAATGGCTACACAGAGCCAGCATTGAAAATCTTGAGTAGAACATTAATTTGCTAATTTTCCTGTCACTGTCAATTTTGTCATTCATTCTGTCAATAACACTGTATTGTTCATGCTGAAAGACCATTTAAGCTTTACCAGTGTTAACTAATTATCAACAAGAGAACAATTGCTCAACAGTGGAAAAAAAAGACAGATTCAATTAAAAGTGCAAAATCAGTTAATCTAGTGTTGACTTATAATATTATTTTGTGGAAATAGGGAATGTTGGTGACAGCGACCTGCTCCATTAGTGTGATAGAAGGAAAAGGGTCAAACTGAGATGTGTCAGTAATCACCCTTGTATTAAATGAAGCAGAGGGTTTGAATCATCCCCTTGTCTCTTTAGATGAGAATCTCTTCAACTCAGAGTTTTCACTGACCTCCTTCAGGCAAGGTTAGATCATTATTGATTCACAGTTACTGAAAGAACTTTCTTTCAGCTTACAGACCCAGGACCTAAGTCTGCAATTTTTGCTGCTAGGCCTTCTTTAGACATCTTTAAGTTTACAATGTAAATCCTATAAATCTTGATGACCAGTCACTGCAGTATCGAAATTGGGTTTAGATTTGTGTTTTTTGTGAGGGAACTAACAAAGCAGTTATTGTTTGTTATTTTTCAGATATTTGTAGTTGACTATCAATTTTGGCTTCCCTATCTCTAATTTTTATTCCTCAAAAAAAAAAAAGAAAAAAAAAAAGGACTGGTTAGTTTAATTTTATACCATTTGCGAGCATTTACTGATTATTTTACATCATAATATGCTTTCTCAATATCAAACTAATTTCAACATAAATGGAGGGAACACAAAGACAATTCTATTGGTGTATTCTTTGTCTGTACTTATTGGCATAGGGATGAAAAGGCAGAAAACTAAAGCACAAAGCAGAGTCATGCCTGTGACAGTAAAAAGTACAGTTAGCATCATGACATAAAAAATAAAGACAGTGCGTTACCTTTGAACAGATCAACAGCTAGAAATGCCGTTTAAAAGCTACTTTTTGCCATTATATTTTTCAGCATATTCCAGAGGATATGCTTTGAGTTTTATTTCTTTACTTAAGTAAAAGTGAAGAAGTACAGCATCTGAAATATGCTGTCAGAGTCTGCGGCTGCAGACTCTTGGATGTAGAGGTGAGGACCCAAATGCAGAGAAAACGAGGCGTGAAACGTGAATTAATCAAAAGCGAGCCATTTTGGAAGAATAACAGACAATCTGATGACCACCACAGGGAAGCTCACACAATATATACACGAGTAGGGCTGGGTATCGTCACTGATTTCTAGAATTGATTCGATCCTGATTCACAAGGTCCCGAATCGATTTGATCCACGTTTCGATTCTATTCTATTTGAATCGGGAAAATTTTGCCTCAGTCAGAAATATTATAATTTTGATCACGTATCAGTACATTTCTATATTTTTATATCTATAAAAAGAAAGCTGACACTTGCGAGACTTTATCAAAAGTGTAAGCATCACAGCAGATGCCTTTGTGTCAAAGTAACTGAGGATAAAACACAGAAAAACATAAAGGCGTTTTTCCTTGCCTGGGATTTTATAGCAGATAACCTTAAAAATATTCTGCAGTAGATCAAAAACGAAAGAAAATCATTAATCAACATCTGAACATTACCTGATGCTGCTGAAGTGAAGCAGAGTACAGTTACAGAGGTTTTATTAGAGACACAGCCAAGCGTTTTGCAATTTTGCATAATTTTAAAAAGTTTAAGAACAGCAGAAATGAGGCTTCCTTTTCGGAAGTAAGTAAAAGGAAAAAAAAAACAGCAGCCGTCAGCGCTGTAAACAACGGTAGACTTGTGCGTAATAAGCAAGCAAATAATGCAGGAAAAAGATTTTTAGATGGGAAACTGTTCTTGAAGTATACTGAGAGAGAGAGACAGCGAGCTCTGCATGAAGTGCGATTTTATCGTGGTGGAAGCAAAACAGCAAAACTAAGAGTGAATTCATGACGATGTTTATGTGACGCGAAATGTGAAGCGTAGTCAGTGTTGGGAAGTAACGGAATACATGTACCGCCGTTACGTATTTAAAATACAAAATATGAGTAACTGTATTCCGTTACAGTTACCGTTTAAAAAGGTGGTATTTAGAATACAGTTACTTTGTTGAAATAAATGGATTACACGGCGGTATTTTCCTGTTTCATACTGTCGCAGGTCAGGACTGTTTGGGTTTTGTTTGACAGCTGTGTTCCGTTGTTCCAGGCGGCAGCGTTGCGATTACCATGGTTACAGGGTAACGCTCTCTCTCTGCGGCTGTCTGTTTCCTGGGTGAGAGAGCGCTTTTTTGTTGTTGTTGTTGTGCTAAGCTAATAGGCAGAATGCTACAGGCATAGCCCTAAAGAATGTAGCCTCATGGGCAGTGTAGTCCGTGCTGCAGGGAGAATGGACTGCCATACCCGTTATGTGTCTGTGGGCGTGGGGAGGGAGAAAAAGGAGGGTGGAAAAGTACTTTTCGATGACAACTCGTACGAGCAGAAACGGGAGCTGGAAGCATGTAAATATAATAATAACCACTGCAGCCAAGAAGAGTGCCTGACGAGCCCAGTTGTAAGCTATTAAGACTCGACTGTACACGGTTTTCCTGTTTTCCTCCGAAACAATAAGTTCCGTTGGAGCAGCCTTTCAACGCCTCTCTCTGTCTCAAACTTGACCCACACAACAAAGTAAAGCTATTTTTCAGCTACGAGCCCGACACGGAACCCGACGTATTAGCCAGAGGTCCCTTTACTACGGTTCGGAGCCGCGGACCTTCAGTAATAGTAATAAATCACACAGCAATAGTACATTCACGTAGTTGTAAAAGGCATAATAATATATTAAGTAATCCAAAGTATTCAGAATACATTACTCTCATTGAGTAACGTAACGGAATACGTTACAAAATACATTTTGGGGCATGTTTTCTGTAATCTGTAGTGGAATACATTTTAAAAGTAACCTTCCCAACACTGAGCGTAGTTTGGATCTTCTTTTGCTGCTGGTTCAGTCAATATTGTTTGGAGAGAGATAAAAACCTGCAGCTTCTGAATCTAGCGCAAAAAGGGCGTAAACACAAAGCGCGGCCCTGCCGACGGATGAGAATCAGCGAGCTGTCGGCTTTCAGCCCCAATCGTGTCCGTGCCATCTGGTGAGAAAGCCACATCTCACTGGTTCTGATCCGTCGTCGGGTCCACGCTTTGTGTTTACGTCCTTGTGCAGAATCCCTGTACCTGCTCTCATTTACTGTTTTAGTTGTTTGGTGGTTGTTTAAATTTTGTGAGGTTTAACCTGAGATTCTGGCGTTTCGGGCAAAATAAAATTATATTTAAAAATCGATTCAGGATTTTAATGAATCGATTTTAAGTTATCCAAGCTAGAATCGATTTTAATCGATAATTAAAACCCACCCCTACACATGAGAGTGTAGGGGTGAAGTGGAAACACACTGGGAACACAGCTGGGACGACTAGACATAATGACACATTTGAAGTAAACAGAACACACAGAACACAGGATGAGAGACTGCCAAAATAAAACAGGAAACACTAAGACATACTAAAACATGTGGAATGACACAGGGCCGGGAGCAAGAAGCGCACATGGGAACATGACAGGCTGGGGAAACAAAGGGAGGAGACACAAAGAGGGAAACACGGAAACAGTTAATGGAGACGAAACTTCAAGGGAGAGAGAGAGATGACTTGGGGAGAACATGCACATGACAGATGGGGGAGATATTGGATGAAACACATGGAGGGAAACATAGGAATAGAAAAGAGAGAAGAGACACAATGACACGAGCAGGACCTGGAGAGTGAACAACACAAAGACAAATAAACACTATAATAATACGAAGAACGAACCAAATGCAGAATAACTCAAAATGCCAGGTTAACTAAATGCATCCTTACATCTTTCTCTACAGGAATGTCATTAAAATGATTTTTAATACTCAAGACAGCTACCAATCTTACCAGAAGTGGTCACCACAAGGTTGTGCAAACTGTGCAATAATCAAAGATAAAAGAGCAAAACAAAACAAAACAAACAAAAAAAACCAGCCATATCTTAGTCTCTACAGGCATCAGGTAGCTGGTTGGCTGAAAACTCCTTCATGCAACCAATGTTGCCAACTTAGCGACTTTGTTGCTATATTTAGCTTTGTTGCTATATTTAGCTAGTAGTCAGACCCCCTTACCGACTTTTTTTCTAAAAAGCGACTAGTGACAAATCTGGCGACTTTTGCTGGTGTTATTAGGAAGACTTAGGACAACTTTTTGACGTGAAAGCACGTATCGCTCTTACTCTCAACAAGCAGCGGGTGCTGCCATGGGCACCTCGCCCGTGCCAAGCACTCACAGGCGACAGATTGTCATCTGCAGCAGTCGCCCCCAGCTGCTGTCAGAGCAATGTTGACCACCTACACCTCCAAAACAGCAAATGAATCGCGCATGAGTGAAGCCCTTGCTGCTGCCCTGACTGTCACACAGTCAGTTCTTCTTTTACTGTTACTTTTTGTGGATCACAAGGTTTAAAACTACTTAAACACACACACACACACACACACACACACACACACACACACATAAAGTAACTCTACCAGAGTGCCTATTTCAGGTCACTTTTGCCGGTACCAAGCCCGGATAAAGGAGGTGGCTTGGAATTGTGACATTTAAAAAAAAAAACAATAATTGCTAAAAGAAATTGAATTTGTAGTTCTAAATATATTCCAAATCATGTATTGTGTTTTTTACTCACTTTATGAGATGATGTCATTTAGCATCTTACAGGACAGCCAATAGCGATTTTCCTTACTGAGGAGTTGGCAACACTGCATGCAACAGGACAATGATCTCCAGCATGGCGGCAAAAAAGAATCAAGATTTTGTATTTGTCCAACTAAAGTCCAAAAGTCAACTTTCTAAAATGCCTTGGCAGGACCTTCAAAGAGTTGCGCATAAATGAATACCTGCAAACCTCAATGAGAATACATGTAGAAAGAGCAAAAATTGTGATAATGATGTGAGAGTGTATAGTTGTACAAAAAAATTATTGCTTCAATTTATTACTGCTAAAGTTGGCTCTACATGTTATTATATCACAGGGTGTGCTTAAATGTTGACTGCGGCCTGACTGCAGAGAGTCTTGTGAAAAACTTTATCTACATCACTGTCACTGACTTTGCTTACTGAAAAGCAAGCAAAGTCAATTATCCCTTTGTTAATGAGAATGATCACAGCCTTGAAATTGAGTTGTGTTTCAGATTTGAAAGAATTTGGAGGCAAGCAGAGTTAAGCTTACTGTCAAGGACAATAGTCAGCTGTATCCATACAACGGCATAATTTGGAGGATGGATGCAAAAAGGTTAGAATCTTTATGACAGAACTCTGTTTTAGATGAAAGGAGACTGTTATAGTTTGATACATTTTAACTGATTGTCTACTTTTAGATAAGCACTTGTGATTCATCAATCTTTAAATTGTCAGATGCCAGCTACTGCATGTTAAATGTTTTATTGTTGGTTGAAAGGGAGAATGAACAATTTTTTATGCACTTCCACCATTTGATGCAGTGAAAAGTAAGGGTTTTTTCTTTGGTTTTTTTTTTATATTCACAGGACAATGTTGGTACAAAAAGTTAATTCTTTCAACAGCTTTTGGTGGAGGCAGTGTAATGGCATGGGTAGTATTTCCCTCATTGGAAAAAAAAAGAAAAAAAGAAGCAAACAAGCCTTGCCCTCAATGGAGGCAATCTCAATTCAGAGCGATATCGAGATGAGATTCTGCAACTAGTGGCAATCCCATATTTCCTTAGTCTGGGACCAAACTCTGTCCTCCAAGATGACAATGCTTGCCCCCATGGAGCAAGGTTTATCAGAGATTACTTCGATAATGTGGGGAGGGAGCGGGGAGGATGGAATAGTTTGCTTGCAGCCATGACCTCAACCCCAGAAGTGCAGGCAGCGTGGGCATGCTGTTTATGCCAGAGCAACCAACAACAGGCACCTGTGCCAAGACATAGTGGCACTGTTAAATTTCCAATATATGACTTGTTTCTTTAGACTTCAACAATCTAATCAAATAAATAACACCAAACAAGAGTGTGGAATTGAGATCCCCACTCCCAAAGAAACTTGGAACAATAGAATGTAACATCTAGTGATGGGATTTCCGGCTCTTTTTAGAGAACCGGCTCTTTCGGCTCGGCTCACTAAGAAGAGCCGGCTCTTTCGACTCCCAACCAGCTCTTCAGGTTGTTTTGTTGCTTTAATTAATTTATTATTAACAACAATATAAAATTATGCACAAAAGGAATTACTAATGTAAAAAAAAAAAAAAGAAGTGGTTTTATTTATATATGTTTATATATAAATATATACGGTGGCCCCTAGAGACAAAGCACGTACAAACTCCAAAAAGCACGTACAAACTCCAAAACACATTTCTAGTAGGGGTGGGTTTTTATAATCGATTTATCGATTAAAATCGATTCTGGCTTGGATAACGTGAAATCGATTCATTAAAATCCTGAATCAATTTTTTAATATAATTTTATTTTGCCCGAAATGCCAGAATCTCAGGTGAAACCTCAAAAAATTTCAACAACCACCAAACAGCTAAGACAGTAAATGAGAGCAGGTACACGGATTCTGCACAAAGACGTAAACACACAGCGTGGACCCGTTGACGGATCAGAATCAGTGAGATGTCGCCTTTCTCCCCTGACGGCACGGACACGGTTGGGGCTGAAAGCCGACAGCTCGCTGATTCAGATCTGTCGGCGGGTCCGCGCTTTGTGTTTACGCCCTTTTTGCGCCGATTCTAAAGCTGTTAGTTTTATCTCTCTCCAAACAATATTGACTGAACCAGCAGAAAAAGAAGATCCAAACTACGCTTCACATAAACATCGTCATGAATTCACTCTTAGTTTTACTGTTTTGCTTCCACCACGATAAAATCACACTTCATGCACAGCTCTCTCTCTCTCTCTCTCTCTCTCTGTACTTCAAGAACAGTTTCCCGTCTAAAAATCAGTTTTCTGCATTATTCGCTTGTTACGCACAAGTAACAAGCAAGCGCTGTTTACAGCGCTGTCGGCCGCTGTTTTTCGTTTTACATACTTCCAAAAAGAAAACCTAATTTCTGCCGTTCAATACTGAACAAATTTAAACTTTTTAAAAATTATGCAAAATGCAAAACGCTGTCTCTAATAAAACCGCTGTAATGTCAGAGGTAACGTTCATATGTTGATTAATGGTTTTCTTTCATTTTTGATGTACTGCAGAATATTTTTATAAAATCCCAGGCCAGGAAAACCACCTTCATGTTTTTCTGTGTTTTATCTTCAGCTACTTTGACACAAAGGCATCTGCTTTGACGCTCACACCTTTGATAAAGTCTTGCGTGTGTCAGCTTCCTTTTTATAGATACAAAATTATGTAAATGTACTGATCTGAATTATAATATTTCTGACTGTCAAAATTTCCCAGATTCAAATCGAATTGTGGATCGAATTGATTCGGGACCTTGTGAATCGGAATCAAATCGATTCTAGAAATCAGTGACGATACCCAGCCCTAATTTCTAGCGTTAACTGAACTTCCAAAACAGAGCTACCTAGATCACTTAAATTACACAATTGAAATCATATGTGTTGTTTGTGTATTTATACACAAGCACTCATATATTCAAATAATTCATAATGTTCATTTACCTTTTACTACCACACACTAAATCCTGTCGTTGGTACTTCGTGGCTTGTGTAGCCACTAGGTAACAACAGCTCAACACTGCGCTTAGCATCCTGGAGCACTTCTGTTGTGTTTTGTATGCGTTTTGAAGTTTTTACGTGTTTTGGGGTTTGTACGTGCTTCGGAGTTTTTACGTGTTTTGGAGTTTTTACATGCTTCGGAGTTTGTACGTGCTATGGAGTTTTTATGTGTTTTGGAGTTTTTATGAGTTTTGAACGTTTTACGTGTTTTGGGGTTTGTACGTGCTATGGAGTTTGTACGTGCTTTGTCTCTAGCGGCCACCGTAAATATACTTTTATTTATTCACTCCACATAAAATGTAATAAATAAATCATATAATACAAAAACCAACTATTTACATTTCAACTTTTAACTATTTAAATTTTAAGCTTTTTCCTTTTAAACAAATTTAAAGTGAAACAACACTGCAAACCACAACACAATTAAATATAAATTAAAATATGAAAACAAAAAGAAGATGCACATTCTCTGTCATATGGGCCTGCATGAATAAACTTTCTGAATCTTTTATCATCCGCAACTGAAAATAGTTGTGGATGATTACTATACCTTTCTAATGTGACGTTGTCCCTGGCTCTCTTTCTCTCTCTTTCCCTCCCGCTCTGTTCCTGTGCTACTGCGAGTGTAACTACTGCCCCTCCCCCCTCTTCCCAGCGCAAAGCACAAGGCGGAGTGAAGTGGAAACAAAGTGCGAGAGAGAGGGTGAGAGAAAGAAAAAAAACAAAACAAAAACGCGTCGTTCACTTCAAAGAGTCGGCTCTAAGAGCCGTTTTGTTCGTGACCGACACATCACTAGTAACATCAGTCTCTTGAGTCAAATACCGCCTTGAGGTAACTGTTGCTGTGATTTGGTGCTTTAAAAATGTAATTGAATTAAGTTGAATTCAGAGTAACAAAATTACTACTATAGATTAAACCTGAAATAGCAGAAGAACAATGTGGATTTGTGAGAGCCAAAGGAACAAAAAACACTATATACATATTAAGAACCCTTGTAGATAGAGCAATTTAGGTCCAGAAAGATCCATACTCATATTTTATTAATTATATGAAGGCTTTCGACATCATAAGTTACGAACATCTGATAAAGTTATTATTAGCTCTGAACATTGACCAAAAAGACCTCAGAGTTATAAAGAACCTGTACTTGGAACAAACTGATAATCAGCAGAAACTGGAGAAACTGTCAAAATCAGAAGAGAAGAGGTACATGGTAAGGGTGTGTGCTATCAGTGAGTACACCAAGTGCAAGACTGAACTGAATCCCAGCATTGTGGTTGGTGGATTCCTCATTAATAACCTGAGGCATGGAGATGACACTGTAATCATTTCAACACCTGAACAAAACTTGTAGAAAGTGGTCAACATTGTGAATTAGAAGAGTGGAGAAGCGGGACTATTCCTGAAGGTCATGAACATCAGAGACAGATAAGCAAGATTCTCTGAATACATCAGGTTTTTGATTGGGCTCCCACCCAAACGCAAAGCAGAACTTGAAGCATTGCCAAATATGCTTCCAAACCAACTTCCTTCCAAGCCAAAGACTAGAAAATATGATGAAGGATCTCTTGCATTTGGCTTCACCTGCACAACAGTGGTACCAAGGTAGGTACCCCAGGTAGAGTTTGTCTCCCCTGTGACGGGAGCACACGCTGGGCTGTCCAAATCACGGACAAACAGTATCCAACATTCTTGATTTTTAGTTCACAAACACTTCTTATAATGACTAACTACTCCTGAAATTTTGGAGATGTTAGCGCTTTATACAGTAAAGTTTCAGTGGGATACATATAACATCAGGTTGATCCTACCACAATTTGTTCCCCCTGTCCATATCACGACAAACAGTATCCCAGAGTTGTTTATGTTTTTGAACCCATTTTGCACAGAGAGGCATGCTTTGAAAAATGTATTGATAGCAATGTTGAATATTCTTACACAGTAAAAAAGGAAACAACTACACGTAAAATAATTATTTAAGGCTACGGCCACAGGTATTTTAGAAAGCTGAGATTTTCAGATTTTGTTTTTATAGAAAAATCCCGTCCACACGAGCAGTTTTGAAAAAATATCTATAAATGTAAATGCAAAAAACAAAGTCGAAGGCTGTCAAGAACATGCCAAACCATGAAGAAATGTTGGCCAGTCAGAAGTCTAGAAGCCTGGGAGGGAAACAGTAAACAGGGTTTTGTACACTCACAAAACCTTACTTCTGAAAAGTTTGTTTTTTTCTGGAAAGGCAGCTAATTTTGTGTTACTTTTCAAGTGCCTTCTTTATTTCAAATGTTAATAATAACTAAAGACAGTATTTTGGATTTTGTCACGTTGGCTCCCTTGGCCAGAGTTTATTCAGTAAAGAAAGAAACTGAAAATTTTACATTAGTCTGAGTGATTTATAATCATAAGTCACAGCACTCTGAAATATGGCTGCTGTAGACTCACATCTTAGCAATGGACAAAATGCATACAGCACACATAAATTTAATTTCAAAAAATTTAATTTATTCAAAACCATCAACAAGTTGACGTCGGGATGTGGGTTGTGAGAGCGTCTGTGTTGAATGTAGAAGTTCACTCTGACGCCTCTGTCTTTCTAACTGGAGGGACAGTGACTGCCTGTGTATATGTAAGCGTGTAAAAACTGCAGCTAGTAAGAATAACAGCAACAGTATTTAGTCTATATTCGCCATTGTAAAAATTCATCTCATGTAAACAATAACATGGTGCACAGCGTGACATCAAAAAAGGCACACACCTTTGACATTGCGTGAGTAAATCTTGATTTTCCTTGTCTGAAAATTTCAAAAATGTCCACCCTGGCAGTAGTTTTAAAAGTGATCAGTGATTCAAAACGGCGTTTACATGTGGACGAAAGGCCCAAATGCCTAGAATAAGCTGCGTTTTCAAAAATAACCGTGTAGGTGTGGACATAAGAGGTAGTCGTTTAATTTTTTGCTAGCTGTAATTCATTGTAGTTTACTTTTGTTTAATTGTTTACAAAAGGTTTGAGGTGTGAAATAAACTTATAAAATACTGGATTAAGAAAACACCAAATAAGAAATATATGAACCCAACAAAGTAGATTATTCACCATTTGACAGCAAGGGCTGGATCAATTCGTGGAAGTGGCAGCTTGTGGCAACTATGTTGAGTTGCTCAACATACTTGCAACGATTAGCAGAGCCTGTATTTTCATCATTTCCATGAAATGCCAGCTGCTGCTTGGCAAGAAAGCAGGTGGCATTGAAGAGATCTTTCAAATCTGTCAATTCTCCTTTTTTTTAGCTTTGTAGATTCATCTAAAGGCAAGTTGATTCTGGAGATCCGAAAAGTATTTAGCAGGAGTCCAGACATTGTCACAGGTTGAGAAAAGAAGACAAGGAAAGCAGAAAGTAGGTGAGCAGCAGCTCGCTGGACATCCGTGCAGCCAGTCTTTTTGTGTGTATCACTCAGTTTGCAAAGATAAACAATCAAGATGTTAAAGGTAATAAGATAACTTTTCAGCGCCGGTGTTGGTCTTCCTTTATTTATTTCCTCCTGTTTTGATTCCAGTTTAGAAAATTGTTTGAGCTTGGATATAAAATCTTCCATTGTAAAACGCGGTAACATGTTCATTTACATGTACCAAAAAAAACCTAGCTAGCTTGTACTGCTGTGACGTACAATTTTCATAAGCTAAGATGATCTTAAAATAGCGGGGCTATGTGCAGTAAATGCTAGTGTTAGCCATGTTAGCACGTTACCTTCAAAAGGTGGTCAGGGTGTCCACAGACGCGTTCGGAGATTCAGCTCTACATTTCACTACAGAGCCTCTTCACTCTTCACATATCCCTGACGGACAAGGTGTAAATTCCGAGGCTTAATGACCTTTGTACAAGCACACATGCTTCTTAGCAGGGCAAAGCTATGAGCACAAACAACAGTGTAGAAAAATCCAGGCAGCCAGCCTGTGTCTGTCCAACCAATAAGTGAGCTCTTTACATCGCACCGCGTGGCTAATTTGAATTGCTTTGGGATTTCGAAAATGAGATAGGTAATCCAAAAGCTAATCTGTGAGCAAACAGGAAAGGGAAATGAATTTTCAAATGAGGAGTGGAATTGCCATTTTAAATGGCAGAAATAAATCTTTGATTTTTGAAACCATTTACTTATTTCTCTTGTTTAAATTTGTGTTTTACAAAAGGTTTCGAAAATCTGTTATTTAATTTGAAATTCGAAAATGGTTTTTGAAATAAGGTTTTTATTGAGAGTTTAATTCAATTATTGTGAAATTCATTTTCGATTTGAGGTATTCATTGATGGATTAATAATTCATCTTGGAAAATAGATTAAAAATAATGTTTTTAAATATGTTTTTATTCAAATATAAATAATACATTAATTTAGTAATATTTGGATAAACAAAATTTTAGAAATGCATTTGTAAATGAATTTACAAATGCATAATTCATTATTTAAGCACAGAATTGTTTATTTCGATGCGTGTGGTTCTTGTGGTCCTCCGTATCTCAGCAGGCCTTTCGGATGAAACCATTGTGAGAACCTGCCTGAACCCATCATGTGACTTATTGTGACACAAGATGCGAGTGGGCGTTAATGCATCTGGGAAGGGATCTCATCACTGGATTATAAGTAGCAGAGTTCGTGTTGTAAGCCACTTCCCGCCCCACTTGCACCAAACTGGAGCTTGTCTTTTAGTCAGATGTTACTGGTTTTTGTATTGCTTCTCTGTCAGTAGCAGTTCATTTCAATTCAATTCATTTTATTTTTATTGTAGGTAGGGTAAAGACCCTTGGCATATTGATGACTGAATCATTTACACTAAGGTTTTGTTTTGACTGGCAATCTCATGTGCACCAGGACTAGTTTTTCCAGTGCCTTCATCACTTGATGTGAGAACAATTAGGCAATAGTCATTTAGCTCATCTTTGTTACTGGAGCCAAATGCATTATTGTCCACAACATTGGTATATTCTCCTACTTCGGATTCAGGTTGTAAATGTGACACAGGATCACAGACACTTTGCTATCCTTCAGAACTTCAAGCCTGCGGGCTTGCACTGGCACAGTCTTTTTTTCAGCTATTTCCTGTGGTGGCTACTGTCACAGTGAACCAGGGGGTCTTTGCTATAATGTGTAAACCTATTCTAGTTAATAAGTGAGCATAATATGGGCTCACCCCATGTTAGTCGTAATTATCCATCTTATGAAAGAAAATTAGCTTTTTAGTTTCGGTATAAATATGGTAAAAATGTTTACTCTGTAAAAATATCCAGTTTGAATTCTTCCTGATTGCTTCTGTTCTGTTGCTTGGCTGGAAGTCTCAAACCTAAATGAACCATGAGACATGCAAGCTGTATACTGGCATAGTTGCACCATTATACCTTTGTTTAGATCTGTGTTCCTGGTATTTAAACGAAATAGCATAATCAGTCAAAGGGCCATCTGTCTCATCTAATGAGGTCATGGCTTAAATGCAACAGATAGGTCCTTGCAGTTGTCAGTCTTCATGCTTTTATTCACAATCAATGGCACTGAAACATTTCTCACTAATTGGTCCTCTGAATATTTATGCAGCTACTTAGGTACAGAAAAGCAATCCATTAAACAATGTTTCTAAATCGACAACTGTAAGACAGCAACCATGTTAAGGTGACTGTGTTTTATGTCCCTTCAAACCTAAATCATTAAGCAAGCTACAAAATGGAGAAGCTGAATGATTGTGTATTCTACATCCGATAAGCCTATAATTACTGCCCACTGCTCTCTTGTATTGATGTAGTACAATAGCCCATAAATAGGATAAAGGTCAGGATTTAACAATTGGCATTGACTTGCTTTTTTACACTAATAGACATCAGTAGAGACTGTAGACTGTTGGCAAAATGGCAAAACAATTTAATGATCTGTTATTAAAAAAAAAAAAAAATGCTCATAACTGAGAATGAGTCTCATTTAATGAGATCTATATGGCTACTGAACCCTTGTTATTGTGTTTCTATTAGAGAAAAACTACAAGCAATTCTCCACAGCTTTACAAGTAGAGGAAAAGTTTTAATCAGGGTGGCATTACCAGGCTATACAGCCACAAAACCTACTGTCGGACCAGCACAGCACAGAACCAATGCAGAATTGTAAAAGGTATCGTCATGTTTCCCCTAATATTTTGTCAGCAGTAAGGAAGATCCGTAATCACTTATCTGCCTGCTTTCCTGGGTGTTCAACTGCTTTTCTATTCTTTACATGATTGCTGCTTTCACATGCTGTCAGTCTCAGTACTGACATCATTACTCTAGTCCAGTCGTCTTCTTGCTCACCTCAGCCAATCAGCTTCCACTTTGCATGGTTTAAATCTGTGCTCTCCATCATTCCACCTTTCAGACTCGCTTGTTAAACCCACCTACTCTCCACCTCCCCTTCAGACACCTCAGCCAGAGCTCCATTCAAGCCTCAGTCTTCATCTTCACCACCACCAGCATCTAGACTTCGGGGGATCTTTTCCTAAATTTCATAACTGCTAGGATTCCGTTCTGCCATGATGGGTCATTGGAGTTTAATCACCAAATACATTAATTTCTCCATCTCAATAAATCAGTGCAGTTCTTCCAAGTGATTGCTCCTTATTGAAATATTGTAAGGCAAAGACCCTACAATAATACAGAGAAAACCTCAGCAGTCCCCGACAATATTAATAAGAACAAAGACTTTGCTATAATAAAGAAATATAGCATATCAGAATTAGATGAATGAGTTAGTGACCTATGTCCAGCTTAAAGTCAGTTTTCCCTGAGGCTTGCTAAATCACCATAGATAACTTATAATGGACACATCACCTTGTTGGGAGCAGATTATGCTGTTTTCCCACTTGAGGCACCTGCTATTATTTACTGTTGCAATACCCATTATCTTTAACTGGGGTTTTAGATTTCGTTGAGCCAACTAACGCAATAAAAGCCTAAACTTCCTTCATATTATGCACACACGCACACACATACACACACATATATATATATATATATATATATATATATATATATATATATATATATACACATACACACACACATATATATACACACACACACACACACACACACACACACAATATGAAGTTCCAAGAACTAAATATCAAAATAGTGAAAATGAAGAGATTTGGCTGCAATTTTGTCAACAAACAGACAATAAAATACAGGCTTTTTAAAACCATCCACATGGCTGTGCTTCACTCTTTTGCTTAAGTCTTTCTGCTTCCCTAGTGACACACTAGTAAATTCTAATTTAAAGACAGCTTGTTAGTTCAGCTTGTCACCAAAGCATTTCCAAATATTTACATGAGAGGCGCCACGAAGGTCTGGTCTTTTCAAGACCTTTTGTGGATGGGTTCTGTGTAAGTGCATCCAGTGGAGATGAATCAAATCATAAAAGTAACAGAAAAGTGACCCTTGAAAATACACACTAACAAAAGAATATCCCTTTTTAATAAAGATGTACATATTTTAGGAATGTGTAAATCTTCTTTTTATCACCTATGCTCACAGCTATCTGCAATATAAGCTTTTTGAGTTGGGATTAAAACAACAACGACGTCCTGAAATTATGTAATAGAATTGGACTGTATACAATGTGTTTTTAACTACATGTAATCATAGGTCTTTTTTTGTTTATGCAAACAAGAATTGAAATTTCTGCAGTTAGAGCAGCAAAGATAATATGAAAACACTATTTTATTAATTTAAAAAAGTTGCTACAATAGCAATCATTTCACATTATCTACATTAAATGGTAGTTCACAATGGATTCATCCTACAAGGACTGGTTGTTGAGAGCCCTTGACAGAACCCCCAAAATTCTAATTTTGGGGGTTCTGTCAACTTAACTAGTAGGTTAAATGAGACAAAAACATTTAAGAATGTCATTTCTAGTAGGCTTGTCACAATCACCGTCCTCCTTAACATTTTACTTTATTTGATGCACTGTTAAGGACATTTATTTTTTTCAGCTTTATACTAATAGACAACATACCTTTTAAACCATAACTGCACTGATTGAAGACATCAGACATGCAGTTTACACTAAAAATTCTACCTCTCTTCAATTACATCTTTACATCTTTCTCATCTTGTGTGTAATCTTACCTGCACTATCCTCACCTCTATAGAAAGTCTGTTTCAGGTCAGTAACTTAATTTGAAAAATTTAGAGTGCACTTGTTTGCCACAGGGAGCAGTATCTCCTCATTTCTATTCCACTTTTTATTCTGACAGTTGCTTCAGAGCAAGACATCCGGTTTTCTCCTATGATTGACAGCTTTGAGACACCTTGCGATGACTCTTCTGCCTCTGTCATGTTTCGGCTCTGTCTGTCTTCTCTCCTTTTTCCCTTTGATGCTCTTTGTCTTTCTAGCATACACGTATGCCTTTCCTTAACCTCTCCAGGGACTGCTCTATCTCGTAGCCCTTGGAAACTAAAGAAGAGCAAGTAATAAAAAGCTGGCTGTAAGAAAATATATATATATATATATATATATATAAAATTTCTGTCTCTCTTTATTCTCCTACCTCCTCCAGGTTTCCTGCTAAGGCATCAGAGGTGCACAGCCAAATCCCTGAATGACTGACAGCTCCAGAACCTATCATGTCAACTTTTGGTAATACATCACATCATATGCCCATCTATGAAGTAAAAATAAAGTAAAAGCATTACATTTCAAATTTTCAAAACTATCAACTGTTTTGAGTGGCCAAGTGCTTAATTTCATAAAACAAAAGTCTGGCATAAATCTGTCACTTTGTTTTATTTTTAATTAATTAAGTTAGTCATTTCAGTTAAACATTTGATACATTATTTTTCAATCAAGAAACTATATACTGGAAAACAGTGGGCTTAGTGAAGATGTTAGAACTTAAGGCTTCCCATCTCTTCTCTGCTAGGGGTTTCAAAAAACTTAAATAAAATCATGAAAGCTGCAGTTAGTTGTGATTGATTATACCCATACTACATGTATAACGTGTCCTCTGTGCCTCTGCCTTAATGCACTGGGCATAGAAATAGTGAACACCAACAGACAATTTTCCTTTTTTTAAAAGACGTACAAATTCAACTGAATAGAGTGGAGAGCTGACAGTAGAGTATGTCAGATTTTTTTGAGACCTTTTAGTCTTGGATGTTTTTCGATTGAGGTTTTACTCACTGATTTGTTTTGGTTTCAAACATTTTACAGTAGTTATATACTGAAGTAATTAGTTTGATGTAAGAAAAGTTCGTAATTTTGCTCAAAATACAACTCTTTACCTTTAACTTTTAAAAAAAATGACACCTGAAACCGAAGGACAACTTAAAAAAACGGTAGCATTTGTTTCCCTGGCAATGAAAACAGACTGGAATGTCATTGAGATAAACAGGATGTTGTCCAGTATTAGGACTGGGGTATTTGAAATTTTTTTATGTTTAACTTTCAGGTGGAGGTGTGGATGAATCCTGTGTAACCACCCATGGGCGGAGTGGCATTTTCCCAGGCTTATTGTGCACACTTCGGTCCAATCATCAAGACTGCGTATTGTATTTAAGGACCGGCAGTGCTGTGTGCTCCTAGTTTGCAGCTTAAATTTCAGGATGCCTTCTTTTGGCTCTTATCTGCTTCTCTGTTGTTTGCCTGATATACCATCACCCACATCAAGATACTCAACTGCAATTTTGTTTGGAGTATAAGGACCAGTTTCATTTATATTGTCATTCCCAGAAGATGCTGCACTTTCCTAACAGTCTTTTACAAACCAGCTATTTTGTTGTTTCAAAAAAAAGGGAAAGGGCTTCATTCCTTTCTCAACCTGTGAGTTTGAGATGCTAACACTCAGCTTTTGAATACAGTTGGCCCGGGGGATTGGTTTGCAACAATGAGTCTAACAGCTGCTTACTTTCATATGGCTATACAACCAAAACCACAGGCAGTTTGAGGTTGGAATTCATCGCCTACGAATATCTGGTCCAGCCAGTTACCACACAGCTGCTGTTCTAAAACTCAAACTCTCCTTGTTTCATAAGAGTTAAGCTCTCAGCCAATTAGCAGTCCTTTGACTTTTTTCCAGCTCCCTCCCAATGCTACCTCTAGGTCTGCTCTCACTCATCCATGTCTTAATGGATCTTGCGTTTTTCCCCAAAGTGCTTGCTCAAAAAGAGCCATATGATTATTGGAGTTTTCTCGTTTTTTGTAGGGTCCTTACTTTACAATATGAAGTGACTTGAGGCAGTTGTTGTGATTTGGCATTGTATAAATAAAATTGAATTGAGTGAATACTTTGTTTGTGGCAATATAGTGTAGGCCTATTTGTGTTGGAGCTAGCTGATCATGACTGTTTGTTGTGTTTCGTTGCTCATTCTGTTCTTTTTTCTGGGTTTATCATTCATTCAGGCAGTAGTGGTCTGACTCCTGTTTAGGGGCTGCTCTGCAAAATGAGTAGTACATGTGTAGTACACCAGTGTGTAGTACACCAGTACATGTTGTACCGAGTGAATCAACTGAAAGGGAATGAACAGCATGTCTATAACTTATGTTCCCTGAAGGAGAGGAACTAGGTGCAACACCAGGTGTCCCTACTGTGCACCTCAGTTCAGTGAAGCAAACTAAGGGATGACTGTGGTGACAGGGGTGGATATGTTGCATCAGGAGTTGCACGTTGCATCATAGGTTATCTGCCTTAAAGGTGTGAATATAGGTTTCTTCAGCTCAGGATATGCAGTGGTGTAATATCCCATACTATGTCTATTGCACCTCATTCTTCTCCTTCACGGAACACAAGTTATAGCCATAACTTGTCTTCTCTGAGGAAAACGTTATAGGCATAACCATTTGTTTTCTGTATGAAGTGAAACTGCACAAGTGTTTAACCAGTGTTTCACAATGCATCTGTTTTTGAAAGTCTTTTTGAAACTAATATTTAGACCCTTTACTTGATGAAAAGGCTTTCACTTAAGTAAACCTTTTTCTTTAAAATACATGGTATTAATAGAAAAAGTAGTGCAGACCTACTTATTTTGGAATTATTTACTCAATATCATTAGATCACGTTATTCATTCTTTTATGTGTAAACTATATCATTTTAAAGTTGCTGCTTTAATGTCACTTCATATACTACTGCACTACCTTTATATTGAAGAAGACAGTAAAGACATATCATTTTTGGAGGACAGTGAGTGGGGTTCACTGTTATTCTACTGTTTGAACTTTTTCATGTTCTGCAGGTTTACTTTGATCCCTGTTGTGATGTCGTTAGCTCTATAGCAATTTGGAGCTTTACCTTCGTTACCACCCTTTCAGTTCTTGTATACTTTTTATGAACTTTTGGAAGTCTGCCATGATGGTTTATATTTTTTTCTTCTTTCATTTAGCTTCAGTTTCTATTTTGAGTTTGTTCATATTTAGTTTCTCCAGTGTTTCTGCTTTGGCCCTCTTTTGTTCCACTGTTATGTTTAGTGTGACTTTTTTGTGTTTAGTACTGCATTTGTCTTTTGGTTATATCCTCTTTCATTTGGTTTCCATTTTATTCCTTTGTAACTGTCTGCCCTTTCATGATTGCCTTCGGCTGTGTTTTCACCTATGTCTCTTTCTCTTTGTAATCTCCCAATCACATGCGAGTGTACACGTAGTCTCATTTTCCCTTTGTTCTCAAACAAGGCTTCTATTTATACTTACGTTTGTGTTCCTGATTTTCTGGATTTCTCTTCAGTTTTACTTTATGCCCAGTTTAGTTTTGATCACCATGTGCTCCTGGTTTTAGTTTTCTCTTCAGATTAAGTTTTATGTCCAGTTTAATTTTAGTCTTTTGGACTGTGTTTCTGCCAAATTAGTCCATTTTTGAGTCGTCTGCTCTGCCTCTGCATGTCATACTTCTCAAATTTTATGAGAAAATCAACTTGGGAAAAGGTTTTGCTTTAATCTGAAAATTTTTTTCCCTGTAAAAAACAAAGCAGCATTGACTAATTGTGAATATAACATGACTACGATAATTGCCTTTAAATAAAATGCTGCTCTTTATCCCATACATCACTCTCAGTGCACAGTGAAAAGCTCCATCTTTCTTAAATCTTGACTACATCATGCATCTCCCCGTGACACTCCCATCAGCTCTTGTCGCCTATCATACCTCCTTTACCTTCCTCTTTGAGGACTTCCTCTCCCTTTCTGTCTTTGTGTATCCCATCTATCATTATCTTCTTCTCCCTTTTTCTTTTTTGCCTTCCCCTTACGGGTGACTTGTGTCAAGACTGAAAAAGATAGTATGTACCTTTCCTATCTGGTCCTGTGGGAGAATTTGTATGTGACGCTGACAGTGGTTGACGGACAAGGATGGCTGGACATCCAAAACCTGAGAGGCAAGAAGTGCTCTCTGGAAAAGACAGAAAGCATATTGACAGCACTGATGCCGCAGATCCTTAAGCATTTTTTATTTATCTAAATATAAAAATATATTTAGGGAAAACAGTCATCATATATTATATTTTTTTCTTTTAAAGCATTTCACCGACTTGTTGCTGCCATTAAGTTTTGTATATACACAAATTCTCCCACAGGACAATTTTAATTTTTTAATTTATTCTGCGAGCTAATCAGCCTCTGTCCCATCTGTCTCAGTGCTCTTCTGTAATCTTGCTTTTCAGACTCTCATTGAGGCATCCACCTCATCCTGGCCAGATAAAGTCTTGTCCAAGTGTCAACCTGCTTCGGCACCAGTGTCTAGATTCCAGAGGGTCCTGTCCCACTTCCTACCATTGTTAGACTCCTCTCTGCTGTTTAGTTTCATCAGTCTTGTCCCCAAAAATCTAATAGAGTATATATACCAATAATGCATGCAAAGTTCCTTGACATGAACTGATGTTCTGCACTGATGTTCAGCATCTTGGCCATTCTGCATTATAATATGGAATAACCTTATTCATGCAATGAGCTTAGAGAAAATACACCTATAATCAGATTTTGTTTGTTGAAAGTGTACTTTTCAGAACATATTGATTTACATATTGCATTTCAGTGGGTTCCTAGCTTCTTTTTAAATAAGTAAAAACGATATAATAGAAGTATTCTAGTATGGCAGAGTTTATAATTAAACAACACTTGCATAAGTGTGTACTCAGTGGTCTAGCTTTTTTCTTTTCTCTTTCGTAACCAATGTGTCTGATCACAGTCTCACACACTTTAAAATCACTAAGGACTTTCAGTCTTGTTTGAACTCCAGAAACAATTTTAGCATGGCTGAAGCCTTGATAACTAAAGCATTTCCTATAAGGCAGACCTTCACAGCAGACAGGGTCACTCATACTCAGGAATCACAAATCCTGTCATTGTTCAGTAAAAAAACAAAAACAATTTTGACTGTCTTAAGTGAGAAAAATGGTGATAATATAAAAAGGCCTTTTGGAGAACTCAAGTTTCAGTGTGTGCTGCTTTTTTGTTGTCCTGGTAAACAGTTTATCATGCACGTCAGCCTCAGGATTAATGCTTTCATTTGAGACTCTGATAAAGGAGTATTGATTTTGTTTAATCACACTCTGGATATGAGAAATCCATTGTGAAACATAAAATGTCCCAGTGAACTATTGATCTTTGCTTTGGGTCAAAAAGCAGCTAAGATCTGATAGGCAAGTTAAGTATTTGACGCCAGCACAGCAGAAGTTGGGAAACACTGACAAACATAATTCTGCTATTTCACTCTAGTAAAAAACACAATTTGCATGATGTGAAACGTGACTTTGGGAGGTAAGTTAGAAAAAATGAATTTAGCTCACCCAGAAAAATACCTGTGATCCACCCCTTGCCTTTCCTCAAACTGAGGTATCACCAACTTGTAATAGTTGCTGCAATGACATACACCTGCTCCTATTTAGTGGTACTGTGCTCCCAGCTCATTGCTGCCACCATTGGTCCCAAACTGAAGAGGCACATTTTCATGCTATGCTTTCTAAAACATATATTGAATACAGAAAATCATTACTGCTATCTTTATTATACTATTTACATTTTTTGGAGTTTATGTGTCAAAACACTCTAAGAGAAGTCCTTGACAAAGCCAGAGGTAACAACAATTATCTTACCACTGCAACAGGCAGTTATTTATAAAGCTACAGCTACAGCTACAAGAGTCAAGTGTACTGGGATGTCCATGAGGAAAATATATCTTTGGAATAGAACAGAATGTCTTTATTTGTCTTTGTCAGTGTACGATGAAATTTGGAGTATCTCTCTGCAAGGTGCATACAGTTAAGACAAGAAAATATGTATTTAAAAATATGTGAACTTAAATTATAGAAAAAAAATAACAGTATGAGTTAAAACTCACATACACCACACACGGGGATTACAAACAATATACAAAAATTATATATATATTGCACAGTTTATGAGCTAGAGTTCAGTACTTTGATGGCATTTGGACACAGCAGCTTTTCTGTGGTTCTACACCTTCCAGAGGGCAGCAGAGTGAAAAGGTGGTGGCCAGAAAGACTACAGTCCTTGATGATCTTTGCAACTCCACATGGTGATGACCGTGTTCTGTAGGACTGCTTGAGTGAATGTAGTTGACTGGTGGTGGTCCTCTGTGTTGATTTGATGAGTCTCTGAAGAGCTTTCTTGTCAGTCTCAGTGCAGCTGGCACACCACACCAAGATGCCATGGTGAACAGGTCTGCAGCTGGGTCTCGAGATCGGAAAACAGGGTGGGAATGGCAGGTCCTCAATGGGTGGTCAACTAGCAGGATTAGAGCTAACAAATTTGTTGTCATGAAAGACACAATACCATACTGGCAGTCAGGCCATTTAATCACCAAGGCAACATAAACTTGACAAACTGGGCAAAGCGGGAACCTGCACGAGGGCTCGAGCAAACAGATGCCCAAAAGTCAGTCTGTGTCAGTTTTTGTGCTAATAAAGAGCAACTTTTGTTTTTCAATTTTATAATTGTTAACACTATGGCACAAAACCTGAGGGGGTTATCACAAGCCTTGCATCACTCCATTAGGACAATTTCCTAAGCTGGGTTGTCTGACCACATCAGAAATCAAACGTGATTTGAATGGACACACTTTCTGACAGAGTGATAAGCCAGCACATCTAGAGAGAATATAGGTCAGGGTTTTGATGGAATGAACCGATAGTAATTAATTAAAAATGGGGGAATCAGTGTATCTAATCAAGGAGACATTGTCTCTCATAGTCTTGGGGCATGCATGGAGTGGGCATAGTTGCCTGCAATGTGCATGATTCCAACCCCTTCCCATCGCCCTGCTGGCCTCTGCTAACACTGCCCTTAGCCATCCAGATGATCTGGGCAGAATTAAAGCAAGAATTACACTGTTGAGGAACTCCCTGAAAAACTCTTCTAGGAATTGGAACAAAAGTATACAAAACTAATACCCCCTTGTATTATTCAAGGTGCAGTATATCTATGCATACCACAAGTGTCTAACAGCTTACTGTTTGTGGTGCAGATTTGTTAAATTAGCGTTACTCTGGACAGTTCCAACTTTCTTCACCTCCAGAGAGACAACAGGAACAGGCTGACTGCCAGATCTCATTAAGTTCAAAGATATTCAGACGGACAGGCTGAGCGAAGCTTCAGATCCTCTCAGATTTAATTTGTTTGGTTCAATCAGTGCAGGCTGATCGCTTGTAGACATAAGATGAAACATGAGAGAAATACTTCATCCGTTGGTGTTGACAGCAACTCATTTCTAACTTAGACAATATGGGCCTGTATTTCCTTGCGATTGTGATCAAGTAAAATGAAACAAAATGTGTTAATTGTTCTCAATATGCTGGAATTTTAATTTGTTAACAGCGCTGTCACTGGTTAGCTTCCCTTGTTTTAAGTCTTAAACTTAAATTTGCATCTGCTCACTTCATAGCTGAAACAGCAGTCACATTTTTGACTTTCACTCGTATACACTTGAAATAGAATACTGGCTGAGTAAGGACTCAAACCTGACGAACAGATGTTAGTAATATAAAAGTGTTTGATCATTAAACTTGTAAACATAACAGAGATCAAGTCCGTTGTGTGTGTTCATGTGTGTTTTGTTATTTCTATTTCTATTTTATTTTATTTTTATTTTATTTTTTTTGCAAAATGAGCTCTTTGAAAAGAAGCTGGGCCTAGAACAAGAGAAAGACATTAAAAGTGCATTGATTATAATTGCCTTACCTGAAGGTAGCATCCAGTGGACCAACTCAAACGATGCAGAAACCCAGCAAATCCCAATTAAAATGAACACAGACATGAACAAAGCTTTTGCTGTGTGTTTTGTCAGGAACAGAACAAAAGAGTGATTAAAGCTGCTTGTTAAGGGGGAAAGTGTGACTCATCTGCCTCAAAGCAGAGCAAATTTTGGATATCTAATAAGTGACTTGGGAATTTCAGTTAATAATTTCACAGTTTTAATCTTCCCATCTGAAATATAAAGGAAAAATTAGTTTGCCGTAATGTATTTCAGCAAACTTTATGTCTTTTTAGATGGGGAGAATGTCTTTTGGATCTTTTGTGGCCTGAAAGCAGCTTCATTCAAGCAACCTTCCATCTGACTATTACCCGTACAGATAAGTTGTGTATTGTGGTCCTGAAAGCAAGTAAAAAGGAGGTAGTATTTGACTCTCTGATACCTATATGTTACATTTTAAAAGAACCCTTTCATGATGCTGGAACCAAACACACAAAAAAGAGGAGAAAATGGAATTAAAACCACATTACCTGAACCTAAATACATCTTGACTGCATACTGAAACGGTGACATCACGTATTATTATTATTATAGCAATAATAATAGTAATAATAGGCCTATGTTACTAATGATTTCTTTGTTTATTTATTTTTTTTGCTGTCATTCACTATTTGTCACAAATTTAATCTGTGTGACTGAGCATAGCTGTCCTCTGCGTTCTCAGTCATGTGGCACAGACAAGTCATGTGACATGGCTGCTTTGGCTCAACCACTAAAAACAAATACTAGAAACAAGAAGCGAATCAGCCAAACATGCATTTTATATAATTATCGCTGAAATCAACACCAACTGAGTGGCTTGTGAGTATTAAAGTAATGATCCAGACGTATCGATTCTCCTATCCGTGCATCACAAACCACCAGCTCTGTCTAATGAGAAAGTCTGTCATGAGTCCTTTGACCTCTTAATAACAGGCAATAGCGCGGATAGAATAAGATATCAATACCTTTTACAATACCTTTTTTCCCCTTCACATATCGTCAAGAGCATCACACAATTTAGTGGAGCTCTACTCCATAGGTGCAACATTATGTAACTGTTCTATTTGTGAAACACTGTTAAAGTACACAGCAATTACCCAACTGTTGTGCTGCTCGCGACAATGGCCCTGGGACAACGGCAGCACAGCTAGATCAAACAGTTGTGCTAAATTAAAGAGCGGGTTATCAGACCAGGCAGGAGTGTTTGATGTGCAGAGATGAGATGCATTATTATGGTAAATAAGCCTCCCTTATCAAGCTATTCCTACAGGGCCCTCTGGCTGAGCAGCCCACAGTCGTGTGTGCCCTTGGTCAGACAAATAGATGCACACATACACGCACACAACACACACACACACACAACACACATGACAGGATCAGTGCCTGAGAGCATAAATACATGCTCTGTTGATCCTTTACACTCCACTCCAAACAGCCGCCTGCTCTCCAAATGTCAGTCAGTGTCTGGCATAATTTGTTTCTAATCATTGGCAAAGAGTGAGAAAATGTCACCCTTTTCCAAGGAGGATGAATTCCGATTGATTTCCAATTAGCACTAAACAAAATGCCAGTTTGCTTTTTTTTTTTCTCGGTCTGCGTGTGTGAGAGAGAGTGCTTGTATTTGTGTGATATTTAAGATCAGAGGAAACTGATAATGCATCACATCAAGCCCTAAGGCGCAAAAGGGTCCCTGAAGTTCTCAGGCTGAGCCCTACAAATACTGTTGTTCAGCTCTTAGCATGCATTCAGAGAACTAAAACGCATAACTAAATTCATCACGTATTGGAAAACAATAAAACATTAACCACTAATGAATGATTCAAAATCTCGGTTTGTGTTACAGGATGAAATGTGTTTTAACAAAATAAGAGAACAACAGCAATAAAGACGAATTAGTTTAATATTCTATTTAGCCAGAGTTGGAAGGATAAGTGAAACTGAATGAATTCAAGTAGCAAATTAGACTTTAAAAATGTACCGTTTTTTATCCTATTAATTTATCCAGTTATTGTTGATCTCATATTTCTATAATGAGCATTTACACATGGGTTACTGCTAGAAAGTTTCTCTCTGTCTGACACATTTTATTGTTTTCCAAGATCTATGACAAAAATCATTCTAAAGAAAGAGAGATATTTTACTCAGCATCGAATTCTCTTATATTTAAAAATAAAATAAAGTAAAATTTAAAAATAAAGTCAGATGATTTCTTATTGTGTCCATTACTGTGTTGCCAATCAAAATGCAAACCTGATCAGAGGTGGTACCTCTGAAACTGTGTCCGTGTTACATGTTTCAAAATGAGCCAGGCTGCGTTTAGTGAGAAATTCTGACGTGTTTTGCAGAGTTTAAAGGATTTCTGTAATAGTGTATTTTTTCATTTTGTCACTTTTGGGCCACACTTGTTTATTCAGCTCTAAGTGCTTCTGTGCAAACTTTAAAACTTAGATGAAAATCATCAATAATGTGTAGTAATTTAAAGGTAACAGCCAAGATACATATTCCATATTGCACGTCTTCACCTTTTGCAGTTCTACAAACACACCCAACCAATTGTCTGATGGATGCAGTACCATAATGCATAATAACCCACACACAGAGTTCAGTCATACATTCCAAAGAGCATAAACGCATAGAATTCATGAAAAAAAAAGTGCGGTAGAAGAAACTCTTTAATTTTGTTGTCACATTTTTTGCCCATTTCAACAAAAGTGACAGATGTTCACCCTCTATCACCGTGTGTACTTCCTGTACGAACATGGTGAGGTTTTACAGGCACTGTTTTTATTTTAATGCATTCTACCTAGGACAAAGCTTGTTCAGCCTTCAGTCACAGAAAACAAATTTAATCACGCCACAAATAAATTGCTAGAGTAATTACTCGCGAGTACGAAGTGATGTGTGCTTCACCAATTAAATTAGTAAACTTAGCAACAGCCACAGAAAATAATAAATGAAGACTCCAGAGAAAAAAAAAACATATCAGCATATTAAAATCATTTATTGTGCTCCAGAAGAGTAATTACTATTTAACCAGAAAGAAAGACAAGTGACAAATAATCTACAATACAAATGCCAGACCTGCTCACATAGTTCCTCCGGTTCACATGACTTTCAAAGAACAAATCCACCTTTAGCTTTCAGACTGCTTGCACAAACCTCTCAGGATGAATCTGAGGTTTAATTGTTGTTTCTGCTGCGCTTTGAGGTCAGAAAATGGCACGATGCGTTACATTCATTCGCAGTGCTCGTTCCTCTCTGCCCTTGCACTACAACACAGGCTCACTGTCAACCACGATCTGCGTAGCTTTACACAAGAACAAAAAAAAAAAATGAAGCTTCCCCCTAGAACAGGGTTTCACAAGTGTTTGCAGTCCCAAACTGTTTGGATGTATACTCACCCTTCTTGACTGGCTTAATAAAATCTAGTGGTGCTGGGAGTCAAAAGAAATGACTGAAGAAATGCTACCTGGATTGGGTGAAACTTCCCCTTTTGCAAATGGCAGACTAACACCGTCTCACGGTAGCTTGAGAAATAGATGTAAATAATACCTATATGTTACGGATGTAAACAACAAGACAGCTTCCACTTTAATGTACTAAAGTCCACTCAAGAAAGTAGGAGGATAGTGGCAAAACTACAAGAACTTAATCAAAGAGACATTTTTACCATTCTTTTGTTTTATTCTTCTTATACGCAATAGTTTTACTAAAAGTAATTTTCTGGTAGATAAGTTGCATCTGATGACCGTGGGAGTGTTGCTTCTCTGTCATGATTAAACCAAAAGTCATCCTGTACAGAAGCGCACAGATCGCATTTTTGGGACTATTTCACAAGCTGCCATGAGACTGGGCTAATTGGACACAATATTTTAAAGGAGGGTGACACCATATGGGAGTCATTCTCAACTCTGGGGCATTCTCAGACTAATATCTCACATCTGCCATTTGAATGTCAACACTCTTACAAATGAGTGCTGCTACAAGCACAAAGCCAATAAGTCCAAATTCAAGTCTTATTCAGGACAAGCAAGACATCATATGACACAAAATAAACAGAATATTTAAATATTCAACACAGAAACACAAAATAGGCACAATATAGAATTAAACACTAATGGAAATAATGTTTACAAGGCTGACAAAGGAGCATACTGGTAACTGGAAATGAACAATACCAGCATATGCATTCAAAAGGGGGTGATGGATTTTTGCAGGTCATGTTTAAGATTTTACAACTGTGTGTGTGTGTCTTTTGGCTGTTGTTGTTTTGAAGATGTGTGTATTTTAGCAAACACACATGTAAAGACCCTCCTGCCCACGCATGCTGCACGTAATCAGTGTGCTCAACCTGCCCGCAACGGCTTTAGAAAATTACAGAATTTTAATAATCTTCTTAAAAATAAGAGAAATTCAGTTATGAACCAGGCTGAATTAGAAAAAGATGGGCAAAAGGTGTATGTTTATGATGTTATGGTACACAGCACTTACACAAAAGGTATACCCTTTTCCTCATAACTTTGTAATGTTCCACGTAAAACTACCACAGCGTATAAACAGTATAATAACTGCAATTAAATTTGAACTTCTTTCGTATTTAATTTGCTCATTTCACTATCCAATAAAGTTTTATTGTTATTAGTTCTCAGTTTTAAGGCTTAATGTTTCCTCTGTTATAGGGCAGGCGTGTGACTTGCCCTAAGTTTAAAAAGATGTGTTAAGAGAATATATGTTTATGATATTTTCCACTCTTTAACGTAATCAAAATGCTTCTCAGTGAAAAGAGTGTCATATATATGTAGCAAAGTCTCAGTGGCACTCTGGGACTGGATATGTAGAGTTTTAAAAATGAGTGTCAATTACTCCAGTTTCCTAACATCAGCAAGGAAGGATTTTTTTTCTTTTTCCTTTTTGCCTTCTTAGCAGTGAATCAACACTTCAACAAATTAGATGAAAAGAGAAGGGCAACTTGGTTTCTGTAGTGGCCCCTGTTCTGTTGATTGGGAAAATTTATCACCTTGTTTCAGTCATACGTTTCATAATTATATACGTTTCTTAGCCCTAGTCTATTAAATGCTAGCCCTTTCTTAAAAACATATGTAGTTGTACTTTAGTTGTGGGCTGAGATTTTTACAACATGAAGAACACAACTCTGAGGTACCCTGTGGAACCTATGACCACTAGAGGTGCTGTTAAGCATTTTTTAAATGATAAAGTCTCAGCACTGCTAGTACCTACCATCATATGTACACAACCGTTTACATTCGTGTCATGAGCAGGGAGACATGACCTACATTTGTGGCGGCTGCAGGGGTTGGCAATGCTTACTGACAGCCTGATAAAACTTTACTATCGATACAAGAGAATAACAGCAGGATGGAAAATGTAACATTCACAAAAGTTATTATTTGCAAATGTTCTATGAGGTAGGAAATGCATTTGAGATATTCCTTATACCATAAAAAAATGTATTTTAATGGAAACACTAAGAAAGGAATATTGACATTTTCACAGGGCACATTCAACATACAGCTTAAAAGGTGACACGCCTTTAGATGTGGACCGTTTCTTACCCAAAGATTGCGAATCTTAATAGAGAAAATGTCACCAGGCAAAACAAGTTAGTTTGCTTTGAAATGCATCAGTCTTCCAGTGAGGTTGCCTTAGTGAAAATTACTGAATCCTTCAATTTTGGTGCTGTTAAGACAATAAATGAATAAATCTAGAATACACATTGTGGATATGTTAAGTGGAGTAGTGCGATATGATTTTGATAGGGTTTTATGCCATTAGTCAAATACCATTATGTCTTAACTTTGCTTCAGTCTCAATAAAGGTGCTAGGTCGTATCTGTGGTCAGAGAGGTGCTCGGCAGCATTCTCTTCTTCTGCTACTGTGTATTTTAAATCTTTTTCACATCTTCCTAATTGCAAGGGAAACAGCAGCTAGCTGGTGCTTAAATCAGACTTTCAATTTGCGCATTGCTTTCAAGATTTAATCTTTTAAAGCTTTCTAATTCATAAAGCCTGCACTTGTCTTCAGGGAAAGGTCATTCGGTGCTGTTATTTTCAAAAGTTGCAGTTTTCTCACAAATTATGCCAATTTGCTTTCAATTTGCTTTGATAACCATGTCTTTCCATACACAACTGTCAAAACTGTTAAATGTATTTAATGCATTTGCTTACTTATATATTTCCTGATTGAGTCCTGCAAAAAGTTTTGCTGTCTTCCTGTCTAGTTTTACATCCTCAAGCAATTTAGCACAACTGCTTTTTCCTTATGAGAAAATTTGGACTATATTTGCATGTAGTCACTGCAGAGGCTAAATCTTGTTAGCAACTGCCACTATAAATTAAGTTCAGTACAGTTTCTAGCAATTTCCATTTATAATTCCAAATATGTCAGGTGCTGACCAACATTTCTCTCATTTTTTTTCACGCTACAGTTGGTTTACATTTTTCACCTATCATCAATCAGACAATTGGATGCATGGCAAGTTATTAATTAGGATTCATCCCTGGCTGTCACCCACTTAGCATGGCCTTGCAATTGCTTGACTATTTACCCATCAGTGCAATTATATGTTTAATTCAGTGGGTGGCCCTGCCTTTGCCCCTTTGTCATTTCTCTGGAGAGCAATGTTTGAATTTGGCAAGTGCTAGCTATATACGATCTCAACCCCTGTGATATTTTCATGTAGAGTTGTAATTACTCGTTCTCAGTGGCTTTCATCCTACTGCTAATGCTGCAGTTTTGCAAACTTTAAAAGGGAAATGTTTTTTGGGGAGCTTTGTAAAGCAATATGACTAAAATGCAAGTAAGTCATGCTCAGAATGATTTGTCATATTACGTGGATTTATGTAAAATGCAATCCTAAAATGTGATGGAAAGTCATGCAAGCTGTGGTTCCACCAGACAAAAGACAAAACTACATAGTCTTTTGTTTTTTGAGATGGCTGTTTTGGAACGAGTTGACCACTGGACACTTGTTGTGAGTTAGCTAAGAGATTTTAAAGATTGAACACTGGATCCCAATTAATCATAGGATATGATCTTCCACAGCATGTGCGGAAGATTGATCACAGAAAGTGACAGAAACTATGGAGCTCTTCATTTTTTTGTTTGTTATTTTTTGGTTTTGTTTCAATTGCAACTGCATGTTTGGGTGCACTGTATACTTACATACATGCAGTAGGCATGCAGAGGGTCATGTCTAGTCAACGGGGATTATAAATTCAATGGTTTTAGTGTCATATTAAAGTATCAAATGTTCACTGTAACAAAAAAAAATAATCAAAACACAACACAAACAAAAAAATTTACAGATAAAGATCTTATTTTGTTTTTGCCATGTTTGTAGCCAAAAAAGTGAACAAATATAGTGCTCCACTGGATTTACATCATGAAACACATTGTTTTGGTATTCAAATGCGAGAAAACAGTAATAAACCAATATAAACAAAGAAAAACAGATTTTGTTTGTCTTGCTTGGACTCACGGTGTGCAATCTGACCTACCCCATGTAACTCTTTACACATTTTAAATTAGTAACCTACATAATAGGAATTACTTTGTTGCTGATGCACACATTCAGGCACAAATGTTCCTAAATCCCTGCATAGCCAACATTATCATTTAATTTTCTTTCAAGAGTCCTTTCCACATCTAGTGAAGTGCATTTGAGCAATTGGGTTACAAAAACAAGGTCATGTTGCTTTTTATATGGGTCTAATAAATCTTGAGTTCAAGTAGAGGGTTTTCCTATATAAAACATTTTGTGTGGGGAAACAAAATACTTGGAAAGCCCAGGTGTAATTTCTTATCACATGGTTGTGTATGAGAGTGTTTATACATATTATCGGTATTAAAGTATGAAAGCTTTTGATTTGTCGATACAGTGCCAACAAAACTACAGAGCAGATTTTCTCCAGATTCTGAAATTCCCACGAGGATGATGTGTGATAATAACCTTGGAATCTTTCTTTTGTTTCAATCCCAGATCAAGCACTGGCTGTTCATTTCATCCAGAGAAACAATCTGGAGCCAACAGATAAAATTAGTTTATTCAATTTAAATCGTATTCCAAAAAGCAACATTTCCTGTGAGAGACAAGATTTTATCCCCTCATCCAGCTTGTCTGCCACAATGTTACATGGGGTAACAGTAGTCTGCACTCATTATTTTGAATGACTGCACAGTGCCTGTAAGGAAGCCAAAAGGGGCAGGCTGAATTCTCACAACAGAGGCCTCTACACATCTACATTTTAGTGAAGGGAAAACAGGGAGAAAAGCGTTTCAGCTTACCAAGTAGCATCTCTGCGCCAGCATTCATATTTCTATATCTGTGCACAATAGACTTGCCATCTAGGATATTCATGTCTCTGTCTGCTTTGAAGATCACCACTTTACCCCCACAGTGACTCCAACCTTTTAAGCAACTGGATTTGACTGCACTGTGACTCATTTCTACACCGATGGATAACATCGTTAGCTGCTGAGGCTTCACTGACCTGAAGATGTTAGCAAAGGCAGACAGCATTGCAGTAGATGGTCAACTGAAGACAGTGCGGATGTGAGACGAGCCGCTTTGCTAAACAGCCCAGCTGTCAGCTCAGTATAAAAGATGAGACAGTAGAGAATCCCTGGTAGAAAACGAGTGGGGCTAAAAAAAGAAAAGAAGTAGCTCTTCAAAATGAGGTAAAGAGGAGTGACTGTGGGCTTCAGAGCTGCTATGAGAGGCCTTTTTACTTCCTTCACATAATTCAATAATTCCAACGCAATGTGTCTCCTAACACAACCAGCCTTGGCTAATGATAAAAACTAGATGAAATGCGCATCATGGGAATTGGCCTACCATGACCCTAACTTTTCCTATCATCTTGCCCTTTGACTTGTGTTAGTCATGTGTAGGCATTCATGTTTAAAGAGCTCTACAGTGCCCGATTGGATGAATAAAAAATCTAGACGCTCCAGAAATTCACTCCCCCAACAATTTTTTTTCCAGTAGTTTCACCCTCCACCACAGTCAACACACCTCCCAGTTAAAAGTAAAGAAAAACGGGCAATGGAATAAACAGTGCAGGTAATTACTTCTATACGGTATAGTGGTCAAGTAGGCAGAATACCAAAGAACATTGATCTCAACTGAAGGTACAATGAGTTTGATTGATACAGTGTAATGTGATTTAACCACTATCAAAAAGTAGTACCAACACACGGAGTACAAAACTAGTCCTTATATGCCCAGCTCCACTCAAGCTATATCATGTTATGCAAGAAAATTTGAACCATATTTCCAGCCCCTCCCCTTTCTACCCCCGACTCCAGCCCACATCATCCATAACCTGGAATTGTATTTCCCATGGTCCTGCAAGGGTGTGTGTTTTCTTGTAATCCAATCAAGAAATATGTCTGAAATTTCTCCAATGCAAGGGAGAGGGTGAAAATTATTCTTAATAATGACATAATCAGCAGAGCAGCCATCAAGCAGATAAATTGTCATGCGCATCGTGCTAAAATATCCAATTATCCTTTGTCCCCCAGCTCTCTGTGTTGAAGTTGGAAATGCCAGAAAGCCAGTAGGTGGATCCCCACTTCCTACTGGTTCAGTTCTACTGGCAGGTTTGCAGTATGGATGCCCCTCTGAAAAGAGGGGAGCTTAAACAGCCTCGGTGCTTAGTGTACAGATCTAGATATGTAAATAGGTTCTATACAATAAAATTGTTCCCAATCCTCAAAAATAAATGGATGAAAAGTATTTGCAAGATTTTTTTCTCCTCAAAATGGTTCTGTTGTGCATACAGGATTTCTTTTTCTTGAAGTTTTCAGTCTTTCCTTTGCTCTTTCCAACAATTGTTTTTTTTTTCTTTTTTACCTTATCTTACATAGCCTCCATTTATGATGTCAAGACATGCCTAAATTGGTTTGCATGGCATCTACATTGTGCCCCACAGAGTAATCTCTAGCGTGATGCCAAAGGAAAACAACGCGCTTTCTTTCTTTTACAAAGAGCTCCCTTCTTCTCACCTCCAAGGTGTGTCTGATGCTCTCTTCTGTATCCAGATAATACTGTCAAGCAGTCATTTGTCAAAAGATCCCGAAGGCCATATCTGTTGCTAGAAAGAGAAAGTATTTTTACTGTACCTTGTTTTGCTGCAATATCAGAACAAAAATAATAACAATAAAAAAACATCCTCCTCTTTGTTTTAGCTTTAGAGGTTGTTTATCTTCAGCTCTTTATATGTATTTTTTTCTTGTCTTAAATTTTTGTACAAAAAGATAATTATTCTTTTTTCCCTGGTCCAAACCCTCAGAAACTCTTGACTATATTTCCTCAGGTATTAACAGGGTGTCGTACAGTCCCAGTGTAATTCCATGGGTTTCTGGCAACTCCAGGATGGCATTTCATCTCATGACATACTTGTGTTTGTCAGAAAGTTGGCCTTCAGTCTCTGCTGCGTCAGCGGCATTAGCTTTAGCCTCAGCCATCAGAGTCCCGCCTGCATGGGTGCATCCACAGGGCTATACTCGGGTGGTGGAGTGTGAGTGTGGGTGCGGGTGGGGCAGGGTGTTGTTCTGGCCACTGCTGGGGAAGGTATTGAAAGAGTGGAGTGAGGTGAGCCCTCCCATGGTGCTGGGGATCATGGTTATGGTGTTTGGTGTCATGAGCGGGATGTCATCTGGTGAGCGCCTCATGGCCAGAGTATAGTCCGGTGGGCAGGCAGTCCTCAGAACCACGTCATGCGGGTGCAGGGAGTCGCCAACCCCCCTGCAATCTCGGTCCAGGTCTGAGTGCTGCTTCATCTGTAGAGACATGATTTCCTCCTCTTGAGTGTGGGCAAGGTCATTTGCGGCACTCCGCTGGGGGCTGCAGCGTCTATGAACATCGTGCCGGCGCTTGTCCTTTTTGTAGTAAAGTGCAGCAAAAGCCAGGATATTAAGGAAAAGCAGGGATGCTCCCACAGCAATGGTTACAGATAGTTCAGTGGAGTAGTCACGCTGGTCCACAAGATGTGGTTGGTTGTGACTGTCCTGTGTCTCAGTGGGGAATGGGGTTGGGTTAGGACGTTTGGTCACCAGAACTTTGGTCTTAGGTATTCGATTAGTAGTCTCTGGTGGAGGAATCTGAAGACAGGAAAAACAGTGGTTAATAACTAATTCATCTGATCATGTTCAACTGTATAGTCTACCTTGTGGTACCACAAAGTTGAAACTACATATTGGATACCCCATAATAGGCTTTGAATGTTATTAGAGCAAAAAAGCATGACTTCATTTGCATTTGCAATAAATAAATACATTAATATAGAAAGAAATCCTGCCTTTTCTTTGGTTTTATTGCATTGTCTACCTAGTCCTGCTGAGGTTCTTGTTTGTTCTTGCTTTGTTTCACGTGTGTCCCCCAAGTTTTTTTCATTTCTTCTTGTATTTACATTATATTCCAGCTGGACTTTTGGATTCTAGATTTATTTATCTGCTATTAAAGCTCAATTCTTGTTTGTTTATTTGTGTCTCCTGTGGCTTGAATTTCACATAATTCAAAACTTTGCAGTGCACACCAAACTGACATTTCACTCATTTAGCTTCTAAGAGTCACATGACTTTAACAGCATATTTTGAAAGAAAAGGAAAAATATTACTTGTTTGACATTTTATAATCCTTAAAGAAAACTTCATAGCCTTGCAGATTTCCTGCTACCGGGAAGGTCAAATACAATTTCATTAGATCAATAGTAAATATGCACCTACTTCGATTTGGGGCCTTATTTTTTCAAATTCAGGAGTCAAAATATTTTTATTCATCATTACATAGTGCTTGTAAGAATGATTGCACAGTGCCTTTAAGGACATCAGATCACTTCTAAGTAGGATGTCATGAAAACCAAAGCCAATTATTTTCCGTTTTAGTGGCCTAAAACTAGTAATGGCTGACAACATTGTTTAATTTTTCACCAGTGAGATTGGCTTCTCTCGATTTAAAGCTGAAGGTCAAAGTTTACTTCAACTGTTTGTTTGATTTAAAACGTAATGTAGAGAGGCAAAATTACAGAAACTGTGCCCTTATTTAAATACTCATGGGCCTAACTTACGTACAGTGGGATGCAAAAGTTTGGGCAACTTTGTTAATAGTCATTATTTTCCTGTATAAATTGTTGGTTGTTACAATATAAAATGTCAGTTAAATATATCATATAGGAGACACACACAGTGATATTTGAGAAGTGAAATGAAGTTTATTGGATTTACAGAAAGTGTGCAATAATTGTTTAAACAAAATCAGGCAGGTGCATAAATGTGGGCACTGTTGTCATTTTATTGATTCCAAAACCTTTAGAACTAATTATTGGAACTCAAATTGGCTTGGTAAGCTCAGTGACCCCTGACCTACCTACATACACAGGTGAATCCAGTAATGAGAAAGAGTATTTAAGGGGGTCAACTGTAAGTTTCCCTCCTCTTTTAATTGTCTCTGAAGAGTAGCAATATGGGGGTCTCAAAACAACTCTCAAATGACCTGAAGACAAAGATTGTTCACCATCATGGTTTAGGGGAAGGATACAGAAAGCTGTCTCAGAGATTTAAGCTGTCTGTTTCCACAGTTAGGAACATATAGAGAAAATGGAAGACCAGAGGCTCAGTTCAAGTTAAGGCTCGAAGTGGCAGACCAAGTAAAATCTCGGACAGACAGAAGCGACGAATGGTGAGAACAGTCAGAGTCAACCCACAGACCAGCACCAAAGATCTACAACATCATCTTGCAGCAGATGGAGTCACTGTGCATCGTTCAACCATTCGGCGCACTTTACACAAGGAGATGCTGTATGCGAGAGTGATGCAGAGGAAGCCTTTTCTCCACCCACGGCACAAACAGAGCTGCCTGAGGAATGCTAAAGCACATTTGGACAAGCCAGCTTCATTCTGGAATAAGGTGCTGTGGACTGATGAAACTAAAATTGAGTTATTTGGGCATAACAAGGGGCATTATGCATGGAGGAAAAAGAACACAGCATTCCAAGAAAAACACCTGCTACCCTACAGTAAAATAAGCTGGTGGTTCCATCATGCTGTGGGGCTGTGTGGCCAGTGCAGGGACTGGGAATCTTGTCAAAGTTGAGGGACACATGGATTCCACTCAGTATCAGCAGATTCTGGAGACCAATGTCCAGAAATCAGTGACAAAGCTGAAGCTGCGCCAGGGCTGGATCTTTCAACAAGACAACGACCCGAAACACTGCTCAAAATCCACTAAGGCATTCATGCAGAGGAACAAGTACAACGTTCTGGAATGGCCATCTCAGTCCCCAGACCTGAATATTATTGAAAATCTGTGGTGTGAGTTAAAGAGAGCTGTCCATGCTCGGAAGCCATCAAACCTGAATGAACTAGAGATGTTTTGTAAAGAGGAATGGTCCAAAATACCTTCAACCACAATCCAGACTCTCATTGGAACCTACAGGAAGCATTTAGAGGCTGTAATTTCTGCAAAAGGCGGATCTACTAAATATTGATTTCATTTCTTTTTTTTGTGGTGCCCGCATTTATGCACCTGCCTGATTTTGTTTAAACAATTATTGCACACTTTCTGTAAATCCAATAAACTTCATTTCACTTCTCAAATATCACTGTGTGTGTCTCCTATATGATATATTTAACTGACATTTTTTATTGTAACAACCAACGATTTATACAGGAAAATAATGACTATTAACAAGGTTGCCCAAACTTTTGCATCCCACTGTAAATAAAATGGAGACCAGGAAAGGGATGGAGAGCAAAGGAAGAAAAGGAAGACAATATCAGGAAGGAGCAACTTCAGTTTCCTTCAGCTCCAAGTGTTAATGTAATGTTGATAATCTATTTGCTGCAGCTTAATGCTTAAGTTGCATAGTGACACAAATTTTTGTTCTAACTTGTGGCAAAGTGAGATAGTGTACATCCTGAAATTACTTTAAACATATGGCCACTGCCTGACTTGATAAAGACACTTATCAAAATTTGACATAAATAAGCATTTTAAAAATGAAATTAAAAATATTACACACATTCACATCCTCAAACATTCAGAATCAGCCACTTGTACATCAAGTATCTAGTCATAATTTGTGTCAAACTGAAGTCAGTCTGGATGTTTATGTATAATTCTTCTCTGTGACACCTAACAGCTGCATTTACTGAACACATTTGGCATTGCCTTTAAATTCATTCCTCAATATACTTCAACTGCTGCTCTGTGTTTATATGTGTTCGTCTATCACATCTATATATATAATCACCTAAGTAGGAGATCACAAGAGCCCCTTGAGTGGAAAATTGGGCAAACTAGGTCAACAACCAATCTCAATGTTACATTTAAAACTTTTCAAAAAGCCTTCTGTGGAGGGAATGGCTCACATAGACACTTTTTGTCATGATATGACACATCGACTATTTAAAACCAACCTTGGTGGTGGTTGGGATGAGCTGGGTGACCTCATTGAGACTGTGTAGATGAGGAACCAGCTCCAACCACAAGTTGACCTGAGAAAAGGACAGAAATGCGTAGGTGGTAAAATCAAGCAAGTACGAAAACTGTCTTCAGAAGAGCATCTTAAAGTAAGTATGGAATTACAATAGGATGAAAATGAAACAATATTGCAGTTCAATTTTAAGCATTCAGAAAACGTCCCTGCTTGTAAAAAAACAAACACAAAACTAGGGCACAAGTGACACATAAACAGGAAATACACAGGAATTTCATCTTTATAGAGACAAAAAATTTTAAATAATGCAAGAAACAAATAATTGGAATGGATTTTTATAAATCCAGATTGCGTTTATCTGTTTTTGAAAAAGTTAGAGCAATGTGTAAAATGTTAATAAAAACAAAATTAATAGAGTTTAATTTAAATACATAATAAATAGAAAAATAGTCCAAATATATCATAACATATTTTTAATTAGAAAGTCAACTTTTTTAAGTTTAAAGTTAACGTTAAATTAATGGAACTTTGTGTGTATACTTTGTATACACACCACACTTGTAAGAATAATATTTATAGTGCTTTTGTCAATTTTCAATCAATCATTAAGTTGACCTTGAAGAACTTGCCAAATTTCAATGCATTTTTAACATTGGCCCAGTCTACAAATTCATATCAGAATTATTTCAAGTTATCATCTTTACAGTTAGATTGACATGCACACATGCAAATGCTATCAAAAATATAACCTGTGAAGACATAGAAAACATCACATTAAAAAAAGCAAAAAAAAAATTCATAAAAATGTGTTTTTATAAGGGATTTGAAAAAAGCCACAGATTTTGTGAGCGGTTTCTCCTCTGGTAGATTATTCCAAAGCTGATGGTCAACTTGAGATTTAAATCTTGATTTTGGAACCACCAGCATGGCAGCTCTTGAGGATCTAAGGCTGTAATACAGCTCATATGGGGTCAACAAATCTGCTATGTAGCTTGAAGCCAAACCATCACATGGTTTAAAAGTGATCAGTAACATCTTAAAATAAATTCTAAATCTACAGGGAGCCAGTGTACAGAAGCTAGTATTGGAGTTCTCTTAAAAACAGTAAAAAGCTTATCTGCTGCATGAAAGAGTTATATCTAACTATACCTTATTGGCACGGTAATGCTCTTTGACCCGGGGCTTCAGGCCAATGTGGAGGTAAAGCTGGTCTTTCTGGTTGTAGCGTGTCCATGCCACTTCTTCAAAACGATTGGGCTTAGTGTGGATGAACTTGGTGTCCTGGGGGACAGGCTGGTTTGGGTCCCTTTGAAGAAAGAGTAGGAATGAGTTTCCGTTAAAGAGGTCACAGAGGAAAGACGAGCTGAGAGTCTTACAGTGGAAAATAAAAATTGTTGTTAGCTGTTTACCTTAGAGGGCAGGAAGATCTAAAACCAGGCTAAAGGTGAACTGGACCTCTTAAGACACAGCTGTCTGGCTATTCAAATTTTAATTTTGACATAATGTAGCATTTGCCTCAGGCTAATCAGTATAATTATGAAAATACTGAAATGCAGTGGTGAAATGCAGCCTCCAGGTTTCATCAAATTTTAATCAACGCTTTCTAAGATATCACACCTGATAAGATCCAGAAAAGGTCAGAAGGGAAATTATTGCTCATAGATGTAGGGCTTTCTAAAGATTCTGACTGAATGGAAAGGTCTTAAGATAGCTAATAATCTTAGAAGTATTCCTAATTTAAATTTTGAGACATTAAAAAAAAATCCCTGTCACAGGTTTTTTTTTTTTTTTTTTTTAAATTATGGATATCTCCTTGGAAGTGAATGCATTTATATATAATTCAAACATGAAAAGAAGCTTCCTGCCAAAGAATATGTTTAGGTGAATATGCAGTTCAACCATGCTGATAATTTCCAACAAGTACATGGTTCAGTGGTTGCTATAAACCAAACTTAGAATAGCTACTTTTTTAAATGTCATGTGCCATCAATTTTAAATGTTCAACTAAAAAACTCAAGGCTTAAATACACTGTAAATGCAGGTCAGTAACCCATGTGAATGCCCCTCATATATTCAGTACAGAGGAGGATAACGCACTGAGTTTGGATCCTGCACTAAATAGAGCCACTTGCACTTAATCTGAGGAGAACAGATCCAGCCATGTGAACTATGGAGGCCCATTCAGACCCAGTGAGCGCCCCATTGTCTGAGAGCAGCATATGGAGCCAGCCAAACCTCATCAGGAACACGCTTAACCATTCAAATTGGTGGCATAAATCTCTCAGGTACCCGGCATTCTACGTCAATTTGGGGTTATATATGTAGATCATTAGTGCTTTTTTTGTTCCCCTCCGGGCTACTGGGCAGTGCACAGGAAAAGCCAATGTCCCCCTATTATGCTGCAGAAAAACAATTACCGCCATGACTATATAGTGGAAGGCAACATGAGACAGAGGGAGAAAAAAAGGATTTTAATTTTGTCGCTTTCAGAATGTCACTCTCCAGGCTAGGATCATCAATTAATAATGTATTTGAAGATATGTAGTGGGTATTTTCAAAGAATACCAATTATACTACACAGTCCATAAAACTCATAGTATGATTCACTACTCCTGGTCATACTGAAGAAACAAAATTACAGTGAAATTATAACTCCATTTTGAAATGATCACAATGTTCTAATGGTGATTATATGTTTTATTAACATATAATTAACACTGCATAAGCTCATTATTTCTTTCTACTCTGATAAGAGTGGTCTCTTCCTGACAGGACCTCCATTCGTTGGAGATGAGAGATGATAATGTAAATCACATGTTTGCACTGTAAAGTTGCCAAATCTCAAATATAAGAGTTAATCAACTAAAATCTTAGACAGTACGTTGCACTGTCATCATCAAAGTAAAAAATAAAGGACTGTCTTTTGAAATAATGTTTTCTATCCCCTTGATCAACCAAGAAACACTGAAAATGTTTTCATGGGATGTGCTTCCCCAAACACTTTAATTTGCCACCCATATCTATAGAACAACTAGAACATATAAACAAAAAGCATGTAAACCAGCTCACTTGGTAAACAATCACGTACCCTTTTTTGGAAATGAATAGAATTTATTTTGGCAAATCACAACTAATCATGTCAAACAATAGAATTATTTCATTTCCATATAACTAATAATAACATCAAATTATTTATCATTTACAGCGAAGTGAAATTATTAACTTTCCAGAGGTGCTGGTTAGATCAAGTACAAATATTAAGTATGAGCTACAAGTTATTTCAGATGCGGCACATAACATTTTCATAACTGAAAAAGCAATGATGGTTTTGTTCAGATTCATGAGATTCATAACACTGCATTGGCCCTTATGAGTCATCATACCCTGTCTTGGCAAAGTTTGTCCAGTAGGTCATAACCACAGCACTGAGCATAACGTCGTTCTTGGAGAAATTGCAGGGAAACAGCTCTGTTGGTCCAATCATAGGCAGGCCAAACACATATGGGATCTCGTCTCCATGTGCTGCATCTGCCCAGGGTGGTACCTAATGAGCAGCAGATGAATCAAATCACGTCAGTATTATTACATTTATGTGACAGACACAGGACATTAAAAGGCATTATTTTTGCACGGTGGATATTCTGACAATATGCATAGACACAGCAAGACTAAAAAGGCTGGAGAAATAGAATACTTGTTGAGGAAAAAAGGGGGAATGAGATAAGTTGTTAATATTAATTTACCTGCCATTTTTGGCTCATTATTCAGTGAATTGAACAGAGAGAGAGAGAGAGAGAAGATAAAAGATAAAAGGATGATGCTGACAGAGGAAAATTGCTTTGAGATGAGTTTAAACTGGAATACAGAGTACATATACATGGTAGCTGTACCAAGTTGAAGTTAATATAATAAGGAATGTGGGCAATTTAATGAGCACTCTTTATTTTCATTAGTTTGTGTAGACGTATTTGAGCATTAACATTAAATGTTGCGTCAAGTAATACAGGAAGAAGTAAGGATTTAAGATACTAGTAAAAAAAATATCAAAAAACCAGCCAACCAACAAACAAATATGTATGTATACATATGTATATGTCAACTGTTCAGTTCAGAGGAGACTGTGAGAATCAGCCCTTTATGGTCAAATAGCTGCTAAGAAACCACTAGTAAGGAAAGAGATTTGTTTGGGCAAAGAAACAGGAATGGACATCTGTGCTTTGGTCTGATGAGTCCAAATGTGAGATCGTTGGTTCCACTAACGACGGAAAAAAGGTGAACGCATGGTCTCCACATGCATGGTTCCCACTGTGAAGGATGGAGGAGGTTTGATGGTGTGAGGGTGCTTTGCTGGTGACACTGTTGGAGATTTATTCGAAACTGAAGGCACACTGAACCAGTATGGCTACCACAGCATCCTGCAGTGACATGCCATCCCATTTGGTTTGAGTTTCGTTGGACCATCATTTATTTTTCAACAGGACAATGACCCCAAACACACCTCCAAGCTGTAAAAGGGCTATTTGACCAAGAAGGAGAGTGATGGAGTGCTGTGCCGAATGGCCTGGCCAGATGGCCTGGCCTCCACAGTCACCTGACCTAAACCCAATCAAGATGGACCTCAGAGTAAAGGCAAAAGGGCCAACAAGTGCTCAGCATCTATTGTAACCCGTTGAAAACTATTGGAAAAACATTTCAGGTGACTACCTCATGAAGCTCATCGAGAGAAAGCCAAGAGTGTGCAAGGCAGTAATCAAAGTAAAGGGTGGCTATTTGGAAGAATCTAAAATATAAAATATGGTTTGACACTACTACTTAGCCAACTACACATCACTGATTACTAATGGAGAAAGACTCATAAGTAAACCAGCAGTTATCATACACACGTTGTTAGATGTATGAGCAATGTGTTGGCTTATCTATCAAACTATCAGTTTTTTGTTTTGCCTTTAGCAATAAGTAATAAGTGATTTTATTTGATTGTACATTATTGTTATGAGGTATGTCGGGTCCTTGAATTCATGTTGATAAATGGCTTCTGCTCAGTGATACAACTCAAATCAAGACAGGGTGTTCATTCCTAGATTCCAGGTACCATAATACTTGAAAGTACCTTCAGAGCTCATGAGGCATATGATAGTTTGAAGCTCACCTGTTCCGTCTGACAGTGGTGGTAGAAAGCATAGAAGTAGGTTGGAGATCCAAAACTGGAGTGCAGGTCAGCTGTGGCAACAGCTGGTGCTACCCACTGGTGATCGGTGAAAAGTGCTAGGAGTGTCTTCCGGCGTGTCTCTGGATTATGCCTATCAGCCCAGTCAGTATACATAAACTTGATGGTCTCTCGGAGGATGTCTTTGCCTTCTGGGTAGCCATAAAGGTCATCCACAAAGCTGGACACGGCGTAGTCAAAGTCATTAGCTTGGACACCGTTCTCATTGTCCACGATAAGCTCGACAAACTTAAGGCCCTCGCCCTGGTTCACTCCCAGCATTATATCGTAGTTGAGGAACTCACCTAGCAAGAGACAGTACAGATTTTTGTTAACTTACAAATTGTAATTACAAAGCATCCTTTTAGGTGGAAAATAAATTAAATACCTTGTTCCATTAAAATCTGAGGGTCATCGGGTATAACATCGCCATCAATAACAGGCCCGAAGGCAATGTGATAACGGGCCGGCTGGATGTCTTGATCCACAAGCTCCTTGTAATGTTTTCTCTGCAGGCACAACACAAGCTCCACAGTGTCCTCCAGGTTGCAGCCTACCTTCCGAGCCAGCATTCGAGCATATTTGGCAGGCTGAAAACTGACAGCCCAGCTAGACAGAGCTGTGCCGCTCTGAGCGATGGCCCTCTGGAACAGGCCTTAAGACAAAAACAGCACAGGGGCAGCAATGATGGAGAAAACAATTAATTAGGTGCAATTCAGAGACTATCCCAAAATATGTCAAAATAAGTATAGATGCATAAAATGTCATTTTCAAAAAATCATATAAAGAAAAATATCATATAATAAATCAGCTGATTGAGAAAATGGAACGGAAACGCAGCGATCATAGGTCATATTAGAGGCAAACTGAATACACTGAAAAATAGTTTTGCTTATTAGAACAGACAAAGCAATATTTCTTTTGGCAAAAAAGAAAAAAATAACTCAGCCATCCGTCAGCCATCCTGATTTTCATCATGAACATAGTACAATGCAGGTTTGTTGAGTCAGTCCCATATTAATGCCCTGCAGGTTGAGGGTAACATGAATGATGTAAAAACAGGCAAATTCTTTGGTTTGTTAGTTTTCAGCAGTAACAAGAAACAAATCTGAACATTTACTAATGATCCCGTGATTGTTAGTCTTCTTGAATGTAAGAAAAATCTTCATGGTTTAGTGTGATGGGGGATGTCATTTTTCCCTTTCCCTTTTCTTTGTTTTCCATCCAAATGTGTGAAACACTTATAATCACTGTTTTTAGATAATTATCACCAATCTGACTGTAATAAAAAGGTGTTGACAGAGTGAGATATTGGGGTCCTACAGATATTTATAAATGTTGTTAACAAAGCTGATTTTGAATCCCCCATTGATGCTAAGCTAAACAGGTCCATCATAGATAATGGTAGAAACCTATGAGAGTTCATGGAGATTGTCTGAACCATCCACTTCAGGGAGTGTGAAATACACCATAAATCTATCATGTCAAACGTGAGTGGTGTGACTGAAATAAGATTTCTGTTTCTTTATAAAGCATGCCAAATCCACAGAAGGCATTGGTCTGTAAGATAACTTGAATGTTCCTAAATTCACTATTTCCTTCTTCTTGAGAAATGTTTGTTACAATTACAGTGGACAGCTAGCCTGGGAAATAGACAAATCTCAAAGCTCATGTTTCATATACTCTGACAAAATGACTATCCTGCCACATAGTGTAGGATTCAAACAGAAATCCCAACTACAGCAATGTCAGGCTACTGGTCAACACTGTCCTTATCATTCTTATTGCTTACATGACCTTAGGGAAAGAGGTGCTTCAAGTTCTTTCTTTCCATATATTTTGTTCCCCAGTAATGTCAAAATCCTTTACATATCTTATCACCTAATTTTGTTTATGGTTAGAGGCACATTTTTTTTGCTCCAGATATACGTGGTTGTAACACATTATTACTACCAAGTCTCTTCGTTTTGAAAAAATGCTCTCTGTATGAATAAAGAGCAACATCCCATTAAATAAAGTCATATATGAAATCTGTGTTTACAATATACGTGATGTTTTTGTTCATTTTTTTAAATTTAACTGTTTGTAAAACAACTACTCAATCAAACTGCTTTTAATTGCTCAGAGCCGGCATTCTCAGAAAATTATGCAGCACAAAGTATTTGGTTTTCTATATAGTAGTACATTATCAATTGCTTTTTTTCATGTCAAAGCTGAATATTGCATGTACAGTGAAATGCAGAGAAAAAAAACCTCCATTCAGCACGTTCCGACGTTAACATACACGCATCCAAAATGACAACAAGCATCAGCAAAAGCAGATCACAACCTTTTTTATGGTCACACACTACTGAAATGAGACTTAAGAACGTATGAAGACCCCACATGGATCCCTGTAACTTGAGTCCTTGGGCTTTACCTTTTGTTGAGTTGCTCCAGCGGTTTCCCTCTGAGTAGTGAGACAGCGTGAGCAGGTTCACACAGGAAGCTCCAGCTCCGGAGCCAAACACAGTGATTCGCAATGGATCGCCGCCAAAGGCTGCAATGTTCTCACTGGTCCAACGCAAAGCCTGGATCTGATCCAACAAGCCATAATTCCCTTTTGCTGCTTGGTCACCGGTACTCAGGAAACCTGGATGAGAGGACAAATTAAAAACAGTAGATATTATTTTAATATCTTCTCCTTATTTTTCTTATTTGACCATAAGCGTATGTCTTCATTAACAAAGAAAAGACACCTAATGGCATTAGGACTTTTCTCTGTCTTAATCTACACATTTCATTCATGGAGTTTGGGTTCCTTTTCAACATTCAACTTTAGAAATGAGAAATTGTATTTATTTATGTCTTTACATTAGTAGGTTTAATCTTACAGTTTATCATTACACATCATGAAAAATTAAAAAAAATCATTCAAAAACATTCTTTGTACTTTTGTATTTTGAAAAATTGTATTTTTTGTATTGCATTTTTTAAAATTGTCTTTTTTAATCTCCTCGATTAAGCTATTAAGGTATATTTTGCCACTGTACACAGAAAACCAAAAGCCTCATTCTTTAATAATTTGCTGCAATATAGAGAGATATAGAGTTAAGAGTAATTCAAATGAAAACTTCATGGAAAATGATAATGTGTCACAAAGAGGCAGTGGTATGTTTAATTGTTTAATAACATAATACAAATTTCAAATCAAGGTCTTTTATTTGTGGATAAATCTATGATAATAACTCATGTTTTCAAAGGTCAGTACAACACACTGGCCACATCCAGACTGCCTTTCAAGAGACTTTGCTTGAACTGCCTATAGACTGCTTCAACGCCTCCATGATCTTGTATTTCGAGTTGAATTGATTTGTTAAAGAAAACACTGAATACACAAGGTCATGGAGTAATTTAACTAATAACATTAAGGATATAAATTTTTGTTGTTGTTGTTTATGTATTTATTATAATTATGTTTTTTAACGACAATAACAGTAGCTGATCTCAACAGCTTTAGGTCAGGTCATTAAGTGTCTGGCCAGATGTCTGTATCTGAAATGTACTATTTACCTTTGACACCAGACAACTGTGCTTGTCTTACAATTTGTTCTTTAGAGTCGGCTAGATCTTTATGAAGGATAGTTTGGGAAATAATTATGCTGTTTATTACAGTTTTTCCATTGTGAAAAACTCAAATATACTTGTACTTATAAGTGTTTCTGTATTATATTTTCATGCTGCAGCAGTTACCTTTTCTAAGGCACTTTTTTCAGGCCTGTGCAAATATTCATTTGTGTATCATAAAAACGAATCTGTTACTGTTTGTTAGCTAGTCTGAGCTATCACTGACTATTCAATTAATAGTCGGTGAATGGTACTGACTTATTCACTAAGTCAGTGCCATTCACCAAAATCACCTCCTTCTCCATCCGAGCTACAACACCATATACATCACTTTTATTTCTTTCACTGATCCAGTCAAACTATGGTGCTAAGAGCCTTCAACTGAACATATGTTTAGCTATGCATCATGCTACAGGACGTGGCTGGTTCTTTGATGAGGTGAAGCTATAATGTTCTGTGTTTGTGATTACAGCACCGTTAATAAAAACAAACAATCGAACAAATAAACAAAAAGAAAGCAAAACAAAATAAATGTCATGTTGAGATGTTTGCTTACGCTCATTCTCCCTAAATTTAAATGCAATTGATGTCACTGCTATGTAAAAACGTTTGATGTGAATAAATAGTATAATGTGAACAGCCTGATGCTGCATGGCCCTGAATGTCACTGTTGCAAAGGATTGTGGGATAGCGTTATCTCCTTTCCTTTTGTAAAGTACGGACCAGTCTATGCAATGTTAAAAAAGATAAGAAAGGAATCTTTGAAGCACCTTTTCTTTGAATTTCGAGCAATGTGACGACCTCTTATCGCTTAGATTATTTGCCAAAATCTATGGCGAGTGAGGCTTCAACATCAAACACTAGTAAGGTACGAATGTACTGAAGAGACGAGGAGAGCCACAGGAGAGCTGAGGTCTTTTAGAGCAATTTCATGTCCAGCCCCCAACACTTCCACACTAAAAGCCCCATTAAGCCCTCCATGCATCCTGGGCACTGACACCCAACAACCACACCCAAGAACTGTCCCTTTCAACCTCACATGCTCACATATTTTCTTCCATGTGTTTTTGGATATTTTTATTTGTATCAGTGAAAATGAAATGCTTATTTCACAGTCTCAGTCAACACTAAACTGCTAATTTACACTGGATGCATTATGTGTAGAAACACCTACAGAAAGCCTTTGAGGATAGCTAAAAGAATATATTTACCATCCTGCACTTCAGCCGGCATATCTGTTATTTGCATTAATTCAATTATTTGCTGTCATTTATTTCTTTGCTTGTTCCTGCTGTTTTCCAAAAGTTGTAAATAATTACTGAAATAAAAATTACTTGGTGCAAAAAAAGAAAAGATGGCATCACTAGTTTGTAAATAATTACTATATGTGCTGAATGTCTTTAAAGTAAAACCCAGTATTATACATGGGGACATGAAAAAATAGCAAATTATTATTAGTAATAATTAATAGTAGTTTATTTATTTATTAATAATAATAATTATTATTATTATTAGTCATATTAGTGGTAGTAGTTGTAGTAGCAGCAGTGATTGTAGCAAGTTTATTAGTATTTCTACATCACTCACTACTACACATTAAAACTCTCTAGAAGAACGACTTTTAATTCTTCTGATACCTGAACAGTTTTTGGCATGGAATGACTTGGGGGATGTCCAACGTTATATTCACAGCTCTGAGGTTTGAGGTTTGCCTGATTTTCTACTGTTGAGGACTAATTAAGAACTCTATATGAGAATTCCTGCTATACAACATCATTCCAATAATGTGAGAGTAATAAATCCAGTTTTACAACAATAAACATGACCTGCATCATATCTACCCAATCCAAGATAACACTTACTGAACCATAACATTTTAGCAGCATGGAACTAATGTGTTTATTGTTCTTTGGCCTGTCACTTTGATATTTAAAAAGTTAAATCTATGACTTTATGCTGAACCCAGTTTACAAAAAAATTTCATTAGAACAGGATCACAAATCATATTCATTTTTATTGCATAATACACAGTGATTTGAATTAATGTGGCTGTTAAGAGCTGTAATTATGCATGGCAGCACATGTGACTGTGGTCATAATAACCATAATGCATATTATGTTTACAATGTCTCACACAGATTAATCTACTGTAAAGTATAACAGCTGACATAGAGTCAGCTGATAATTTGTTTTATAAAATTTATGATAGAGCCACTCTATGTTCACGTACACGCATGTACGCTCACTTGCAAGCTTGCTCATTTGCACATATGCACAATTTTCAGGGTTTTTTGTATTTTCTGCAAGTATTTCTGAACAACCACTCATTTGAATCATGCATATGTGCCAAAATCCTATACAGTACAGTTGCATCCACACATTCCTACTAACATCCACACAAGCACACACCCCCGCTGACTGTTTAATTAAGTTCATTCCTTTTCTATTCCCCTTCCACTTGCTTATTTATTTATTTGTGTGTTTCTTGATCAAAGCCTAATCTGGTGGAAGCAACAGCAGCCATCTAAAAGAAAGATTTTAATTGATTCAATTTAGCTGTAGTGCAAGGATGGGCTGGCAATCACAAAGAGTGAGACAGGAAGAATGATTACTACGCCAACAGTGGTGGGGCAGTGGGGTGGGGCTCTATTCCCTTGCTGTCTTATATACAAACATGCACACACTCACATGGGTACTGTAATGCTCATATGTTGAGATACAAAAGCCACAAATAAAGAACAAATGGTAATATATGAAAAAAAAAAAGTGGTGCGTTGATGTCACAATAAACATGCTTTATTTCCTCTACAGAGTGATGCCAAACATGTTTTATTTTCCTCCTCTATGCAGGAGTTCATACGTGTCTATGTCTCAGGTTTGGCTAAAAGCCACCATTCGTGATCAGCGAGACTGTGATTCAGCAGCTCGGCCTTTAAGCTTCCTGGGATGACAATATTGAGGTGAACCCTGATCCAGGAATCCAGCTTTTATCCCTCCTATCTCTGTCGAACCAGAAAGAGAAGGCTAGACGAAGAGAAAGATGGGATTTTTTTTATACTTCTTTCTCTGCACACATCTATTTTTCACAGTCACGGTCTGTATACTATAATCCTCTCTCTTTTCTCTCGTTTTTACTTTCTGTCCTTTTGACTCTGAATGGTGAGAAAGACAGAATGAGAAGGAACAGTAGAGGAAGAAGGAAGAGGGAAAACACCATCACTGAAGCATGTAAACTCTTCCAGCAGATGTGGCTTATTACTGTTGGTGAAATCAAAAGAAAATGCAAAATTCAGAGACCAAAGGGAAATGGGAAGTTAAAGTGGAGGGAAAAAAGAGTTTCACAGCGTAGCAAGATTAACAAGCATGCAGAGAACAAGGCAGCGAGTCTAGAGTAGACAAAAGAATGACAAGGAAAATGAAACAAGGCGAAAAGACGCAGAAAGTGAGAAAAAGAAGCTTAATGACTAAGAAAAATGGCTGAATCTGTCATTGTTGTTGTGCTGTGTAGACCAACGTCTGAGGTGGCATTCTTGAACTGCTTAGAGATTCTTCTTCAAATTGTTAAATATGATTATCCCATGCCTTACTACAATGCAGGTTTATAAAAAAAACAATTCCTTTAATCTCACATCCTTTGAAATAACGCTCTTATCAGCTTAAAAAACAAAAAGAAATCTCAATAGAATCAGCAGAATTGACAATAATGATTTCTGAGGCATGTTTCTTAATACAGAATCTTATGGCGTCATTTTTGTGCCACTATTCTGAGCGCACGTAAAAAAATTTGAGCGCACGTAAAAAAATTTTGCAGGTGCAAGTGTTGCATTTTGAGAATAAATTTCTTTTTGAGTGAAGAAAAGCTAAATTTGAGTGAACAAAATTCATTGCTGCGTGCAAAAAATGTATTTCAGTGTTTGCTATTATCCATACACACACACAATAGCAGCCCCTCACGCATTTGCGCTTGCTCGCAATGTGTTGCTTGCGCTCTCAACATTTATAAAACGTTAGAGCACTTTTGCAAATATGTGATGTCTTGATAAATCAAGCAGATATTTGAAGTTTACACAGCACCATTCTCGCATGAAAATATCTTAAAAGTTTATTTTGTGACCCAGAAAGAGTAATATTTCAAACTCCGCCACTCTGTGTTCCTCCGCCACTGCCTTGAGTTTTGGACAAAATGGATTCTGGGATATTGCATTTCGTCATTTCGAGCTGATTGGAGACCAAAACAGCCAATCAGAGTTTTCTGCATCCAAGTCTGTGATTGGTTGGTTTTGTGGCACCAATATAACGGTGTACAGAAAGAGTTGAATGCGCACGGGCAGAAATGTTGAGAGCGCAAGCAACACATTGCGAGCTAGCGCAAATGCAAAAACTGAGCGAGAGGGGCTGCTATTGTGTGTGCAAACACTGAAATACATATTTTGCACGCAGCAATGAATTTTGTTCACTCAAATGTAGCTTTTCTTTGCTCAAAATACATTTCTCCTCAAAATGTAACACTTGCACCTGCAAATTGTTTTACGTGACTCAAATTTTTTTTACATGCGCTCAGAATAGTGGCACAAAAATAACGCCATAGAATCTGCACTGACGCAAAAAATCAACACAAATATACAATAACCCACATTTGGTCTTTTACGGTCCAGGTTTCCACAGTTGCTGACTGTTCTACTGAACTATAATTTTACCGTAGCTCAGGTCTGTGGGAATGTGCTTAAAACTACTGATATTGTTGCATTAGTGGGTCAGCATACATAGTTCCAAATTAGCGGAAGCAGCTCTAGTGCAATCAGATTTTTTTTTTTAAATTCTTCTCCAGTTTTGAGGCTGCAACCCTTCTTCAGATACTTTTGCATCCATTGAGAAATGACAAAAAAAGATAAATATAATGGAATGCTCTGTTCTCATTATGTGGGCCTTCTGAACTATACTATATACTAGTAGCTCAGTGACTGGATGACAAGTAATTTTTGATCGAATACACTGCATGGCCAAACCATAACCTCAACTCATCTAGTACACTCCTCCAGTTCTGCCCTGCAGTCTATGGATGTCTTCCTAAAACAAATGGTGCAACAGCAGCTCTAAATATTTACAGTGCCTCAGCAATGCTCCATCTATATCTGTTCGTTGCTTACAACAACACTGAAGACAACGGCACGCTGAGGGCAGCCGGCTGGGGAATATGCTGATGAGGCACAAAGCATTTCTCACTGGAAATAATGAATACAGAGCTACAGGATATTCACTCATTCAACCTTTATTTAGATAGCACTCGGGGCAAACACAGAGCCAGTTCTCATTTTCAGGTGTGCCCTCCTTGCATAGTTACAAAATTGTGCATTACCAGCAAAATGGACATCGATATTTAGCAGAGCATATTATTATATGAATAAATTTAGCATGTGATCACTGGATGATAAATAGGTAAACATATGACACAGAACAACAAAGAGCCGTGTTACTTTTAAAGATAAATTTATAGCTCCATATTTCAAGAGATAAATAAAAGCTTTTTATTTCTAAATGTAAGACCAGCTGTGCTTTTATACATAACTTTAAAAACATGTGCATTTCAATTTAGGCTGCACCTGATCAATCCTGTGTTTCACCTGTTACCACTAAATGCGTGACATTTTGTAAGTTACATGACAGGATACGCCAGGTAAAATGGCTTTTTAGCAAGTACCTGTGGGCTGCAAATTATTTAGCAGGCTGTGTCATATTTGCTATGTATATTAAATCCTTTTTACTAACTGTAGCATTATACCCTTTTAAGAGGAAAAGTAAGAAATTACATGGGAAGAAAAGAAGTAAAAAAACAATTAGATGGTTTTCAAGTTGAATAATTGGCTTTTCAGCCCACCTGAGAGCAAGAGAAGAAGGTGAACACAAAATACAAGCATGCATATCAACTTATATTCCTGTTATGGGTGAGGTTTTAGCAAGAAGCTGCCTATCCAGTGCCACCTACTTTAGTGCCATACTATACTTGACCATCCAGTATTCACTCTTTACTCTGCTTTGTACCTGGCAGCTGAATAAAGTAATGAAGTACATCTGAAAAAAGGGATTAAAGAGACTAAAATGGTTCGCTTATAACAATTTATCAAATAGGATCTGTATTTTTCATGCTTAAGATATTGCAGATTTAAATTTCACACAATTCATTTAGGCCAGGCAGATAGCTGTTTTATATGGCTAACCGATAAAAAAACATGAAATGATATTAGCTAGAAACTTCCCCACTTTTACAGACATGCAAAATAAATAAATTAGTCATTTTACCGTTTTAAACTGCTAATACATTTTCAAAGCAGCTGTGTGCTTGTGTGTGTAGATGCTTTTGTGTGTCTGAATTTGCATTTAGAAGAGACACCTTATCTTCAGTAAAGTGACACCACAAAAGCAAGAGGTCCATTTAAATATTACAACTAGAGAGAACGAGACAAGGCAGCTGAACACACCTACAGCGCAAGGGGTGTGTGTGTTGGTGTGTGTGAGTGTGTGTGTGTGTTAAGGGAACTGATCAAAATTATCAGCGGCAAGTAGAAAAATTAAGCAGCTTTAAGAGTGGTAATGAGGAGTAACTGAATATGAAGCAATTAGTGTAATCGTATAAAAATACTAAACCTAAGGTAAACAAATACTTTACATACCACCTTTTAGAACACACACACACACACACACACACACGCACGCACACACAGAAGTTGGTTCACATAGGATGTCAAAGGCTGTGAGTCTACGGTGTCATTTTATGGTAAACTCTCTAATCATCATCTGTCCATCACCTTCTATCTTGATATGTTAATCTAGCGCCTCCGTTTTCTTGTCTATTAAATCCTCTCCTCCCTTTCCTCCCTGCCTTTCTCCTTCCTCCTTTCACAAATCAAATTACACTCTCGACTTCAAAAATGAAATGAGCCACCGTTCATATTTCTTGTTCTGCACAAACACAAACACGTGTTAATTTGTGTCGCTGCCCTAACAGATTTGCCTGCAGGACAAGCTGGTATAGATTACCTCCTTCTGCAGGGTTGAAGGCAATGAGGGAGTAGGGAGGACTTCTCTGTGTGGGTGTGGATGTGATTAAACTGTTACTCAAGCTATTCTGGCTTTGTGTACTGAATGCATAATACCCCCTAATTAGGTATGTAAAGACAAAAAATGGCTGAACCTGCCACATTATGAAGTTTTGTACTCCAGAATGCACAGAACATGAGACTGGAATAGCAATAAATATATAAAACTGGAAAAACTGAACTGATGGACAGACTACTACAGATTAACTAATCAAGCAAAGATACAAGCCACAATTATTATACATATTATATATATATACACATATTAAACTGACAGAACCATGACCCATGGGAATCATATTATTATGGCGCAACCAATATAACAACATCACATCTTTATACAAGCTGTATATAGAAAGACATTTTTGTGCATATAAAATATTTGCAATTATGACAGATTTATTTGTGCACTGGTTGGCCGATTTACCCATAATTACCATTTGACCCATGCAAGGAAAAATGTAAGCAATGAAGGAATTTTCCAGTTGGAATTTACTTTATCCACAGATTTGGTATAATAGCTTTCTGTGTGAGATTATTTTTACTACAAAGACAGCACTTGTTTATGATTTGAACAGCTTTTGGATTTCCATATAACATTAAAAGTGTTGTTTGTGAAAACAGAGTTTAATCTAGATAGTTTACCATCTGGCAAGCAGAGAGAAAGAGAAAGATAATTTACTAGTAAATTGTACTCCTCCGAGGCTTGGTGAAATTACAAAATCCTGGCAAATGGTCCTGAAACCACTGGAGACGTAAAGATTTTGTAAAGATTTTTGGGGGATATTGTAAATATAGTTAGAATTTCTAGTTTATACATGCTGCAGCTCCACATTTGCTTGGTACGCGAAAAATTGCTTGTTTGATTCCAAACAGAAACATAAATTCCCTTTGGGATTATGTCAGGAAGGGTAATTGATATAAAACACAACCAAGTGTGGGTGGGCTGCCCACTGTAGCCAACCATTGTTACAAAGAAACAGCTGAAAGTAACACATACATCATATTGCCAAAAATATGCGTTCATCTGCCTTCACACGCATGACCTTGCGTAACAACTCATTCTTAATTCATAGGGTTCAAGCCTTCTGGGAAGGCTTTCCAAAAGGTTTAGGAGTGTGTTTATGGGAATTTATGACCATTCTTCCAGAAACGCATTGGTGAGGTCGGACACTGAAGTTGGACGAGATGGCCTGGCTAAGGTCTAAGCTCTAATTCATCCCAGAGGTGTTCTATTGGATTGAGGTCAGGACTCTGTGCTGAGTTCTACCACACCAAACTTGCTCATCCATATCTTTCTGGACCTGGCTTTGTGCACTGGTGGGCAGCCATGTTGGAACTGAAACTAAAACTTTAACTAGGACTAAGAGACTGAGCCCAGCTTCTCAGAAACAATCTCACACCATAATCCTGCCTCCACCAAACTTTACACTTGGCACAATGCAGTCAGACATGTACGGTTCTCCTGGTAACCTCCAAATCCAGACTCGTCCTTTTGATTACCAGATAGCTTGTGGCAAAATCTCTCTATGCACTGTTCTTGATCCAATCTGAAGGTCACATGATGTTTGCAAGTCTGTAGCGAATAACTCTGCAGAATGTTGGCGACCTGCGCACACTTTGCACCTCAGCATCCGCTGACCTCTCTCTGTGATTTAATGCACCAACTGTACCACTTTTTTGGGGTACATAAAATATGAACATGCATTAAATCATGTACTATTAGAGAAAAATAATTGAAAACTGAATACATAAAGCTGCACAAGAGTAAAATAACAATGAAAGACAAAATGTAAAAAAGAGACAAAGCTTAGCAGGATGAGAAGATGTGAGGTTTCGCTGTAGGACAGAAATGGATGCACACTTCTACAGGCACAAAAGTACTGTGTGTGCGTGTATGTGTATGCATGCATGCATGTGTTGAGTCCTGATGTGAATAGGTAAGCAGCTTCCTTTCTTAGCACAGGAACATTATTAGCATACAAGTAGAAGTGCACCCAAGAGAATGAGAGATGAAAACAGAGTGGCAAAAAAAAAAAAATCTAACGGACAGAAAGCGCGACATTTTAGTGAGAGAGCAGAGAAAGAGAGAATGAGGCATGTGAGAGGTAGATGACAATGTGAGAAAAGAGTGTGGGAGGTGCTGAAAAAGAGGAAAAAAAACTGGAATAAAAAAGAAAAACAGAAGAAGAGGGCACTCAGAATGTAAGGTGGCATCTTAGAAAAACATAAAACCTGCATAAGAATTGAAGACAAAGATAGCTCTGACAAGTTTAGTCCTGTAGATGGATAATAAAATAAAGATGGAGGCACAAAGATGGACTGAGGGAATGAAAAAGTAATGGAGCTACTCAAGAGTCCAAAGGCTTTAGTGTAGAAGATAGAGAGCCTATGGTAGCATACACTACATTTAGTAGGGTGAGGTGAGGTGTGTGCACACCTTCAAATTGTACTAATTGTGTAATAAAACCACTAAACCATTTCTCTAGTGTAATAACAGTGGCACAAACAGAGAAGTCCTAAAATAGAAAGTCCCAAAGGTAAAGAATAATTTGAATTAAACTGGGGATGTACTTGACACATTGCCACTGTGCATGCAAACGTCAGCACAGTGATATTTGCTCTTTGCACTCAACTCAAAGAAGTCTTCTTCTAAATGACTGGCATAGCTGCTGAAGGAAAAAACAAAACAAACATTATGCCACAACACTAAAAGACCAATAAAACATACAATGCGCAGGATATATGCCATTCCAAAATAAACCCAATGTGGGATTTTTCCAACTGTTGCAGTAGTTTCACTAACATCGGTTATGTGCCATCTGGAAATCATATGCTTCTACATTGATGGATTATAGAGATGCCTGTAGAGAGGAGACTGTTCACAGATCTGTGCTTCCAGCACATCAGTTTTTCATGTGCACAAGCCATCTCACACGCACAATGTTAGAAAAGCTGGGATCTGCACAATCAGCCAAAAGGACAACAAAGCAGACCATGTGGCAACAGTAAAGGCAACATTTGCCTTTCTAAATATGTAGTCTGTTAAATAAACCACTGATTGGTATAAAAATGCTTGACAGCAATGCAATAACAGCAACAAGCACAACAGTAAATAACCAATCAAAGCTACATTCATAGTATATATGAGGGAGTGCTGAAAGGAGTGTAAGTGTGACTAAGCCAGTCCTCTGCCTCAAGTATGGAAATCCAACTACTTAGTACAATTGATTATAAATCATAATTAATCACAATTCATCAATTTTTTTCTTGCTGCGAGGTAACAGTGCAAATGATGGCACTATCATGCTGCCCTAATAATAATAATACCAATCTTTCTTTAAATACACACTGTAAAATATCCCCTGAATGAGAAAACAAAAAGTGCATTGCAAACACTAAACACTATTCTTCAGATTTTACAGTCTCAAAATCCATCAGCCCACAGCACAGGAGTGTCTGAAAGCATCAAATCAGCATTCTAATGCATCCCTGGCCTTCAAGACCCCATATAGGTCAGACAGCATGCTGCTACAATCTTGAAGTGAGGTGGCTTTCAGATATACATGTCTCTCGTAAGAGCAGCTTAAGCTGCTTAGTGCTTTTATGGTGAAGGCACTCTAGTGGACTCAGAGCCATGGTACTGGCCATCACCAGCCCCTCTCCTCTGCCATAGCAGAGAATAGAAAATACAGAACATGTTATCCATGTTATTTTTTTTTAATAAAGTGAAGGAGGTAAATGGGGGGGAGAGAGAAAGACTGAGAAGAGAGAGAGGACAGTATTAAAGTGACACTGACCCCCCTCATTTTCCACCAGGTAAGAGAAATCAGAGAAAAAAAATTGCATTAATTCAGAAGTTGTTGGTAAAAATCTATTACTCAAATTTCCACTGAGGTAGTTACTAAAGTGACAGAAAGTAAGAACATTAATCTGTATTAAGTTTGTATTTATAAAAATGACCTGCTCTGATTGGGACAAGGATTTATTGCATGTTAAAGCCTTGGTAAAGTGTTCAGGTCTTTGGACATGGGAGAAACAAGGAGAGTGCAGCACGACCTACAGGTAAAGCTCAACAAAACTCATAAGGGAGTATGTAGAGTGGAATTTTTTTATTTTTTAAATCTGCGTGTTTAAGGTGACAGAAAGACCACCAGAGGAAAGACTGGGGAAAGCAAATGACCTAAATAATTTTTTCAACAGATTTAGTTCACAGCCCTATTCTCCACACCCTAACCCTCCACACACCCAAACCACTGTCAGTGATTTTCCCTTTCTTCCCTGCTTAGCCCCAAGTGAACTCTATTGATCAAACCCACCTCCATCTGTGACAAACACCCTAACTTAACTGTAGGAGACAGAAGAGCTGGAGAAATTACACCAGGGCAACACTGCTGGCCCTGATGGTATCAGCCAAAAGGCTCTGAGGACCTGTGCTTTCCAGCTATCTGTGCTCCGGAGTTACATTTACAGCCTGATTCTGAAACTGGAGACGGAGATGGAGTAGGGATGGGTACCGGTATCCGGTGCCATTATGGCACCAGTTCTGACATAAATGGTAGTAACCAGACCGAAAAGCAGGGCACATTTTGGTGCTTTATTTCTGTGCGTTTTTTTCCTGAGATGTCATACACCTTGGATTCTAGCCAATCATTTTACCTTTCCGAGGATAGTAGGCGGGCCCAGGTACGTACGTTCTTTTAGAGCAGAGCTACAGATTAAAAATGCCCAAGGCGAAGCGGTCAAAAGTCTGGCTGTACTTCACAGCAAAAGATGCAAACTCAGCAGCCTGCAACAAGTGCTTTAAGGTGATACTGTGCAAAGGAGGTAACACCTCGAATCTGATGAAACACCTGGCGATGCATAGCGTTTTTTTAAAAGCCGAGAAATGCACCGTATTTGATAGCTTGCTGCAAGACCTCACACCGAGCACATCTACTGTGGGTGTGGTGCCTGTTATCGGACCCGGAGTTAGCAACATCCCCCAAGAACCCGAAGAGGAGAGTCCTGGCCCTAGCCCTGCCAGTGTAGCAGAAATGATGACGGATGATGATGGCAGCAGCAGCCGTTCTTCTCTGCGTGAGTAGCTTAACCTCTTAAGCCCCACGGGGGTTTCTGAGCTTCCTGCTCGAAAATGTAATGCCCAAATTTAATTGATTATTTCTCTGCAATTACAAACTCTGTCCTTACAATCTTGGTATCAAAATAAAGCTAACACTTGTGAGATTTCATCAGAGGTGTAAATATTGAAGCAGATATTACTGTGTCAAAGTTACTGAGACTGGAACACAGAAAAAGTAAGTATATTTTATCCTCGCCTAATTTTTTTTTTTTTTAATTTTTAGCATATAACCCTTTTAAAAATATGCCTCAGATCACATTTGGTTCCAGAATTTCAGTAACCAACATATAAACATCATCTGTGCAAAGATTTATGTTTCTAAAGTGAAACAGTGAAAAACTACAGCCCTGTCAATACATGAATATCCAGACGTTGTACAAAAATGTCCAATTTTGGCACACAATTGGACACCAGGCCAGTTGAATTTTTTAGGTATTAAAGAGCAGAAATTAATTAATTTTATTAACAGGCCTAAAAATGCTTTTTTTAAAAATATATTTTTGAAGAATTAACCACACATTTACATGGTAATGGCCCTTTTCTGCAGTGCGCATGAAGCGTTTAATTGGTATCTGGCCCTTTAAACTCCGAGGGGCTGTAACTTTGGTTTCTTTTGGTCGATTTGCATGACTGACACCTCTTTTTAATCGTTTTAGCCAATAGAATCAAAGTAATGATGCCACGTTCACGTCACTTCAACCAATCAGACGTTGCAATGCCAAAATCCACGTGGGCCCAAATTTGCTGCATGTGGCGTCTGTCCAGTCACGTGTCTGTAGGTGGGTCTAAAATGGAGGTTGTTGACGGAAAACGGCTCTGATGCGGCTAGGTAGGTGTGGTAACTTCTGATAATCACGTGGCTACCGGCTACCGGCGAAAATAACAGAGGAAATCGGGACGGTAAGCCAATCTCTGTCTTAGCGCATTTGCGCAGCTATGTGTTTTTGTGGTCTTCTTTTGCGGCTCATTCAGTGAATTTTGGTCTGATCGTGGTGAAACTTGGTGTGTGGAGTCAGTGATAGCTCTGGAAGCTAACCAGCCTATCTTTAGCCGGTTACATGAAGTCTGGAGAATTTCCGGTTCGGTTTTGTTTGTTTAGCGGTCTTCTGCGCATTTACGTAACTGCTCGTTTAATCACGGCTTGTTTTCGGTGTGTGTGGTGGTTGTAGAAATGGTTTATATGACTTTTTAGCTGAGATTCAGAGGTTTCTGTGGATACCACACATGTCTGGACTTATATTTCTCACCCCGTGTTATAACCGATTAAACGTGATCTCCTCCTTTTTGCCCCCGGTACCGGGTGTTCGTGTGTAATTTACGTTGAGTACGCTAGCCATGTTATTAAATTAATGCACGTAAGGTGAACTAGCAAACACCGTCGTAGTTACATGCAGCTGTCTTCTTGTTTGATGGCAGATACTCCCTTCACCCTGGCCAAAAAGGCTAAAATGACCAAAGAAAAAGTGGAAAACAGCTAAACATGAGAGGTTTCTGGACAAAGTTTGTGTTTTTTCCATTGTTTAAGCACTGCTTCCAGCCAAGAGTGATACCATATATGCCCTATAGCTGCAGAAAAGGCTAACATTGTTATCTTTTTACAAAAAACCAGCGAAACATGAGAGGTTTTTTGACAAAGTTTGTGTTCTCCATTCTTTAAGCACCGGTTCGAGCACCGTTTAAGCACCAGCACCGTTTCAAAAGTACCGGTTTGGCACTGGTATGGGATAAAACCTAAACGATACCCATCCCTACTGGAGAGAGTACTCTTGGCCCACATGAAACTATAGGCGAAACATCTCTTGACGCTCTGCAGGTCAGATATCAACCTAATCTGGCAGTAGATGATTCGATTATCTGGAAGCTGCAGAGAGCTTTCCCTCATCCTGCTGCACTGTGAGAATCACCTTCTTTGATTTCTCAAGTGCATCTAGCTGATTTGATAATGTGAAGTACAGGAGCTCAACAAGGAACTGTGCTGTCCGCACTCTTGTTCGCCTTGGACACTTTCAGTACAACTCTAGAACATGCCAGCTACAGAAATACAATACTGCATTCACTGGATATATAAGTGATAGGCAAAAGGAGGAATGCAGAGCACTTGTGGATGATTTTGTGGTGGTTTGGGAAAAATCATCTACTTTTAAATGCTCATAAGACTAGAGATGTGGCGAACATCTCCAGAGGGAAGCTACTGTAAATGGCCCACATCTATCCTGGGACAGGATAAGGTGAAGGAGTACAAGTATCCGGCGTCCACATTGACAGACAGGCTGAACTGGAACACCAACACATAAGAAGAAGATGATCAGGCTCTATTGAAAAAGAAAGTTGAGATCATTCATGTGAAAAAATGTTGAAGATTTTCTGTCAGTGTGTTGCTGTAATATGCTGGGGGAGCAGCATTGGAGATGATGGTGATTTATTCTAAACTGGACACATTTGAAGATGTACTAGAGAGGAGGTTACTGAACAAGTTGTTCAGTCATGGATAATCCTGATCTCCCTCTGCACTACTTACTGGAGAGGCAGCACTTTTTCTAACAGGATGATTCAGCTGATCTGTAAAATGCATCTGTCAAGCGAAAAAATGAAACGTTTATTTCAATCCAGCAATTTTGATTAACAATGCACAGTTTTAAAATATCAAACGTCTAAAATCCAGTTGAATTAGTACCTCACCAGATTTGGTTAGGATTTTACCACCTACATTTAACACCGCAAGACTCTAAACTACATGCTCAGTAACAGCGAGACTGGAGATCACATTTCTCCATGTTTCATTTTCTTCTCTATTTCTCTCACCTGCCCTCTCAGTAATGACCTTTTATTGGCATAAAAGGAAAGAACAGTTGCCGAAAAGATAAACATTTTACATTAAATCTTTTCTGCCCTCACATTCATGTCCTCTGCCACTCCACCCTTCCCACACCTCTCTCTCACTGTGTCATTGCTTCCCCCCTAATGAGGACCCAGCCACCCAGGAGGTGATGTCGCTGTACGGCTGCCCATTGCCTCCAGTCATAAGCAAGCTGGCTGAAAATGTCAGCCTGCCTCTTGCACTATCTGAGCTCTGCACACCCACACAATACAGCTCACACCTTAAATGTAGATGCACACATACCTTCATGCATAATGTCATAATGCTTTAGGATCACAAGTGCCTTTTCTTACCACAAACTACTAGTTACTAGAAACTTTACTAGAACTAAGCACGCATACATAAAAAAGATGTTATATTCAGAAGAACACAACATCAACACGGACAAACATAATCACTCCGTTCACTTTGAGTGGACACACATAATCACACGACCAAGCAGCATCTCACCCTTCTAAACACACTTAGACTGACTGTAAACACCTGCACACAATCACACAGACATCAGTCCCAGTCACCTGATTTGTGGCTGGAGAAAAGGTTACTTGCCCAGATGGAACACTCTGCTCTTTTCTCTCTTCTTCTTTTTGTCAATTTGTGTGAGGCTGAGTAAAGGTTAGGATTGCTGAGGCGCTTCTCTGTGGCCGTTTTGTCATTCTTTGGCCTTTACTACTTCTGACTTCACTTGTGGTTCTCCACTGAGAATCTAGTTTTAGAGTTGTTGGAGGCTGATAAAGAAAAATTGGGAGTAAACTACTAAAACCAGCCACTGTTTACAGTATTCCCAACTTTCTGGAAAAAATAAAAAAAATAAAAATCAATAAACTGGACAGTATTAGCATGAAAGTGATACTATAAAACCCCAAATTTGATGTTAATATGTAAAGACACTGTACACCTCTCACCGACCGACTGCGTGCAGTGTTGCTCTAACAATCTACTTAGCTTTTGTTTCTCTTTTATAAACTTTAATAATATTATCATGTAATGTTGGATGAATATTCATAACACTGAACTATAAAAGAAAAGGACACATTCTGGAAAACAAAACACACGAAGAACAATGGATGAAAGCAAAGTTGTTTGCTTTGGCTAATGTTAGCTGATTACTCTCAGAAGACAGCAGACATAGGCAGTAGTGTGGAACTAGGTTATATCACCTGCAATAAAAAACAATTTACATTGTTAATATGAAAATTCTTTCTCATGCTGATCCAAAAGAATCAGGTAGTATATCATTACCTATATTATCAGAACACATATTAAATTATGATTATAATATGACATGATAACTTTTACCATCAGAGTTGATTACTTTCGGTTTTGTGTTGTCTCCTCCCATTTTACATAGAGGAAATGGCAACTAATGTTTTCTTCTGATAAAGCAACTTATGCAGATATTCTTCATTTTTGATATCAGGTCATTTTCCTGCTTAAAAAGTCAAATTGCTTTCTTTCCAAGCTCCTTAGACACTTAGATATTTGCTAGATATTTTATAACTACATTGTTATTTTGCATTAGCAACTTCTTCTCTCTTTTCTCCAACTAATGACAGAGCATTATCTATCTATCATCTGCTTTTACCAATGAAGCTACAGGCTGAAGCTACTTTTAGATGTCTCCTGTGGTCACTTGTTTCACGGCTATCAAAGTTCACTTTTCTTCCACTTTAGCCTACAGATGTTTTTTTTCCCATTGTAAATGGATATTTATAGCAGATCTTGGTGGATAAAATCCCTTCTGGCTTCGAATCAGGATTATTATGAAATACAAGAAAGCTAAAAAAGGCAAGGCTTATATTCCTCAGGCTGCAGAGGATTATCTGACTTATACCAGTGTTTATTCACATAACATTTATTGAGTTTATTGAGCTGCTTTGTACATATGAAAGGGGAAACATACTAAAGCATGGGATAAGTTCATTAGCTAAATTGTGTGACTGTTATTTGCCCAGATTTAAAAATAAAAACAAGTATCTTAATAAATTTAGCAGAAAACACGACGCAGTGTCCCACCTTTCCGAAAGGCAGGCACAGGCTCACCTTTCAAAAAATTCTCAAAAAGACATCCTTCAGAACTTGTTTCCATAAGTTGCGTTATGACAAAATGTGTTTCTTGAGGTCAAATTAGGGCACGAGATTTGAGACACAAAAGAAAATCCCACTCTAATTCTAGAGAGACCATCAGAAAAAACAGGTTGCCAGACCTCTGTCAGGTTCTTCAGACTGTCTGTTCTCATTTGTGGGCAGACTTTGACTTGACTTTTTCATTTTTATTTATTTATTTATTTTTCCACAGCTTCATATTTGAGTTGATGCCACCATGCTGAGTGGACCGACTTACTCAATGATCCATTGAAAATGAAGAATAAAACAAAGTACAATGACTGCAGTTCAGATATTCTACAAATACACAGCCTGAAAAATGCAAAAGAATACACAAAAAAAGAAAAAGAAAAAAAAGGAAAAAGTCTTCAAATGCGAGACGACAAACCAAAAACTAATTCTGGGACTGTAGAAAAGAGCAGAGGACGGGTTTAACTTTGATTTGTGATACCCATCAGATCCAGACTGTCTAGCTGTACCTCTGCTGGGAGGATTTCTTCTGATTAAAAACCATTTGTCTAGAGGAGTGACAGTGGATTTCATGTCAAGAGAAAAGAGTCCTACTACAATAGCTATGTTATATTGCTGTCTCTTAGCCTGAAATCCTCTGCCTCCTTCCTACCTTTCCTACAGTAGGCCCCTATCCCTTTTTTAGTCAATCAATCTGAGCAGGAACTTGTAAAGAGGTAAAGAAAAAAAATAAGAAATATGAAAATATGTAAAAAAAAAAAAAAAAAAAGTATGATAATATAAGGTAAGCATTAGCACAAATAGTTGAATAAAATACCATGACCATTTTTTATTGCCTTCAGTTCTTGTTTTGCCTAAGTGTCACCGTTTTTGTTCTTCTCTGTCTCCTTCTCTGCCACCCACACAGCTTTGCTCTTCATAATCAAAATGTCATTTTGTAGCTCAACCTCTCCTCTCTCTCCGCTGTACTTCGATGCTCTTGCGCATATCTAGTTATCGATCTGTTCTTCCTCATCACACCGCTGGGCAACTCATAATCCACTTCATTATTCCACCTACGGCATACACACACACACACTCTCTCAGACACCAATGCACCCACAGGGAGGTGAGCAAGCAAGCAGGCATCTGTGTAGGTACACAGCAAAGAGGCACACCCAAAAAGAAGCACCAGATAATTTTTCAATTAAAACTCAAACTCCCACAGACTACCCACCGTGCACTGCAGCTTCCAACTGGGGCCTCGTTTATCAAAGCATGCACAGAACAAGTTTTAAATATGCATACACATGAATCAAACACATGTACACACACTTGAATGGAACGAGCATTTATTGATGCCACCAATCTGTGGGAACGGACATGAAAGAAATCATTTATTTAATTGACTCAATTAGCCCAAATGTAGGAAGGATTATCTTGGAATAAACATTGCAACTAAAGGCAAAAAGAATGAGCTTGAGGCTCTGATTAGCACTGATAATTGAAAGGAAGCAAACAAACAAATCAAAAATTGTTCAGCAAAGGAATAAAACCTTTAAAGTACCTTGACTGTACTGAAGCGGATTTGGATACACACATTATTATTTATTGCTTCAGAGCATTTCCTCCGGCCCTGCGCCTTACATGTGGAGGAGAGACTAATCAGCAAGCCCAGACCAGGCGTGCCATTCTCTCCAACTGATGCCACACTCTCAGCCATCCTGCCCCACCTCTCCACCCTACACAACCACAACCATAACAACCCACCACAATAATAAGAAGGAAATTCATTAATGGCTGTAGGGCGAATAAACTAGGTTGGTAATGGAGATAATGGAAAGACATACTCTACTAGAAAACGACACCAACAATAACAACATCAACAACCATGTTCACCTAAGGAACAACCAGACACAAACACAATCTAACTAAACTAAACAGATGCTAGTAGTTGTACATCTCATATATTTGTTAAACACACCGAGTTATTGCCATTTGTTGTCTTATCATGGAGTGGTGAACATGTACATATTTAGAAACCCTTCTATAACACTTTCCAGTACTGTTTAAGTCTATAAAGCTTCTCCTAACTTGTAGTAGTCTCAGTGATGAAGTATGGTTCACAGCAATTCTTTTTCTTGAGAAGAGCACACATCTTTAACCAGATATTGTTACCAATTCTGTTGTCTTTAACTGAAACACCTGATTTCTCTAGTAGTTTTTGGAGAAGTCATCAAGGTTTACTAAATAATTATAAAATACAGAGAAACCTCAACTGTTTTGTGTCATTAGTTCATCTAATATGTAAAATAAAAACAAATAAAAATACATAAACAGTTTTATTCATTGCTGAAAAACAACAAATTTCTGTTTCTCAATCAAGCCGTCTATTTTACTTTGCCCACAAGCCTTGATAATTAATAATATAACACACATAACATAATAAGAAAATAAAACAAACTTTTTATGTTGAGTCTGGGTTGGAATAAATCAACACTGTGGTCTTTCCTTACATGCAGGGCTTCTCAGGGCCCACTTATTTAAAATTACCATGAAAAAAATATATTTCGCTCCTTTGCTTAAAGTTAATAAGTCATTTATTTTCTACTGACTTCAGATACTGCTGTATTTACACCCTGGCTGCTAGCTGCTGTCCAGATATTATGTTTGTTTAAAGCACCGAGTCGCATGAGTGGGTGGTGGGTCTACAGTTCCACGTGAACAGAATGCAAGGTGCCATCGCTTAGCCATGGAGGGAAAACCTCCACTAATTGGAAAGTCTATGGTTTGATGCCTGTAGAAAGTTTTATTGCTTTGTGTTATTGGTTCATTCATTCACACTTGTCCATGTCAAATATCAGTGTGCTCAGGTTTAACTACTGAACCCCCAAAACTACTCTATACATCATTAATGTGTGTGTGTGTGATACTGAAAGCAGTTGTGTCTGTGGCCTGTGTGCAGTCTAAAGTGCTTTGATTTGTAAATAAGACAACAAAAATGCCTTATTAAAGTGCAGCACTTTAACTTACTAGTTTATGATGGGAATATTGTGTTCCAACAAAAAAACAAACGACATAAGTAAAAACGGGTACTCTGAATTTGGGGCTTATAATAAATGCTATTCCAGAATTTGATAGGTGTGTAGATGGAATTTACATATCATGCTGACAAGTTTGGCACTAGTGGAACAGGGTCAACCTGTGATAAGGCTTCAATTGTCATTGTGAAAGCAAAAGTTTTTCTCTCAAATGTTGATGAGTTTATCCTGCATCTAATGCTTCATCTGCTCCTGCAAAACAGAGCAGAACCAGGACCATATTCACATATTAATTAAGCATGGCCTATCTCATCATAACCCAACAGAGGCATCTTTTATTCATCTGTCATATGGTTGGCATGTTTGCAAACAGATGTGCACAACAAAATCTAGCAGACTTCGGGTTTTTGCAGATTTGGTCAACAGATTACGGCACAGAATCCACAAACGACAAACATTCTCCATGTGCACTACTGCCACTGGTTACATGTCTGACTTCATGACAAAGGTTTCCTTTTTGCAGCTGAGGCTGAAATCAAACTGTTTTTACAAGTGTTCTCAATCCACCTCAGGGCCGATAGGATCTTGCCATCTGCCACCTGCTGAGCTTCTCTCCATTAAGCTGCCTTTGATTATTTGGTCCTTCACTTCAAGTGGGTGACAATTGACACTTACAGATTCCTGGTGATAGCCCTGCTTTCATACACACCCCACACACAGGTGTCAGAGTACCTTTAGTGCCAGGTGGTTGCCATAGTTGCCGCGTCATTTGCACGTTTGTTTGTCTGTCTTTGAGGTAATGCATTATGCATGTGTGGTTTTTCCAGCTGATTGTTGGGTTTAACCTCTAGAAATGCAGTTGACCACTTTTATGCTCCAATTCCACCAAAAGAAACCGTATTCATTATAACATTAAAAATAATGATAGTACATGAAAACGGGTTATTTATAGGCACTTTGGGTAGGTGAGCAGCTGCTTTGTGTGGCAGGTTTCACAAGTGAAGAGGAAAATCCCCTCAGAGCACACAGGAGTGATTTCTCAGCTCAGACATCTGGTATGAAATAATAAAAACTTATTGACGTGCTGCAGTCTGCAAAGATCCTATGCCATAAGAGAGGCAGCTCACTCGGACTGGCTGATATCTGATTTTTAATTCAAGACCAATATTGGCAAATCCATATATCAGTCTAAGCCAAAGACAAAGCCACATGCACCCACAAGATTGGGGTGGGGGGTGGGGGATCAAACACACACACACACACACACACACACACACACACACACACACACACACACACACACACACACACACACACACACACACACACACCTCCACACAGACACACAGATGGGGAGCAGATTTTGTTGTTTTGTCTCAGAAAGAAGGAGCTGTGAGGCTCCACATGGAACTGTCAATGAATACGAACTCAAAGATGAGAACTCACTGTCGGATTCCCTATGCATGCTGGGAAAGAAAGATTGGAGCACAGAGAGAAAGAGGGTGGTGGGAATGCGGGGGACACTACAAATGAAGGCTCAGACACTAGGACAGATAGAGCGAGGGTGTGAAAGGATGAAGAAAGAAAAAAGAGAGATAGACGAAGACATATGGAGGGGAAGAGGAGGCAGAGGAGGCAGTGTGGTATCTTTGGGGACTTGCTGTCAAACCTCTCTAGGAATGTGAGCAGAAAAAGAAGCAGCTTCACACACACACACACACACACACACTCAAAGACACCAACAGCAGGTCCACGCAGATTGACGTCTATTGAAGTCTTTGCACAAACAGCACTCAGCAGCACTCCCATGAGGCTTTGCTTCAGCCCAGACATCACCTTATCAAGAATGAAATGTTGAACATTCACTGAATTGATGGGCAAAGAGCGTTAAATATCAAAGCAGCGGTGTGTCCAGAAGAGGCTTAAAACGCCAAAAACGGCGTGCCCAGTCATGGATACATGATTGGGCACATGGATTTCCACAGTAGTTATGTGACTTTTTAAACAGGTGGTTTTCCTTACAGGTCTTCATCAAAAATAACACGATTGTTATTGGTTTCTTTAATTAAATAACAATAGTTTTCAGTAAGGTGCATTTGTGCGCATAGACCCTTTTAAGTTACTCTTGCAAATTTTTTGTTAATGATGGAAACAACAAACGTTGTGCCTATTTATAAGTGGCCCAAGAGTTGTATAACAAACTTTGCAAACTCCTGACAGACTTTACCAAGTTGCCAGTTTAAGAATAAAAGATTATCAGTGCACACTACTATTTGCTTATTTTTCTTTTTTTATGTTAGGCTGTTAGAATGAAGAATAGGTGAGTTTACCTCTGCTCTATCTCACTGTGCCAATAAATTATTGTGTTTTAGGGCTGTAAAAGTTTGTTTAGACTGTCTTCTCAAGCACTTCTCTTGGAAGAGCAAAGAATTCTGCATTTTGGGGGGAAATTTTGTGGCATAAAATATGTAAATAGCGATATTTCAGTTAAATGTTCTGTCAATTTTAAGATCCAGCTCCAACAAGTCTGATTATGTTGAGGTGTGTTTGGTTTGGCTTTGGTTTGGTTACATGTAGACATAGTATCACGTCTATATGTTTACCTTATAATTTATTTAACAATATGAATGAAAATTAGAGGATGATACATTAATTTTACTCTTCATTTTTGCTCAGCCCACCTTTTGGATCAATGACTGTGTATACTGGAACCACGACTGATTTCACAAAGACACTTTAGATTGTTATGTAGGGTTAGACTGGTCTTAATTTTGCTTATATATTCTAATGCATGTTGAACTATTTCACATTAAAAAGACTGACTAATCTACAGATTTAATAAACTGACAGGCTAACTAAGACAAGACATGTAACTCAATTGGCTATTTTTTTGCTTTGCGCAATAAATGTAGAAATTTATTTCAAGTATATTTGACGTTATTTCACATTTTTGAATAAAACACTTCTTCTGGAATGGTCAACTTTCTCTATATGTGTACTATGGCTTTCCTCTGGCCAAGGAAGCAGAGAAAGTGACTCTTTGAAATTGTAACTTTTTTGTCTTTAAATTGATTGCTAACCTAAAAATAACCTTCAAAAATTCAGTTCAAATCTTCAGAATACCTAAAACAAGACACATTTGCCTGGTGTTGCCAGGTTTTTGCACCCAATTAAGAGGGGTCATTTGAAGAATAAAACCACACAGAGATAATTAATGATAGATTGGTTATTGTATTTATATTTATTTATTTATTTATTTGCTATATTTGATTTTTCCCAAATGAGTCTTATTGGGTAGGGCTTGTTTACTGCTTATAGTCTTGAGGCAGAAAATAAAAGCTAATATGCAGAAAATCACTCAAAGTGCTCTCTTGGCTACTTTTAACATTTTAAGAAGTATAATAACACACTTACACACAATAGCAGGGTAGACACACAAATACACAGACTGATGTGCCAGCTTCTCGCAGGGAGGGCAGTGCAGGGCCATTAGCCTAACACTTAGACACACCATGTCTTATAGGCCGCGAATGACAGACAGTCCTCTGTGTGTGTACATATGTGTGGTCATTGGTGAAACCAAGAACCACCATAAAACTGGGGTTTCAATAACACATTTTCCCGAAAGAGCACACAAGGGGCTCTTCAACGACCCACAGCGTCTCGGTGTGTGTGTAGAGGGATTGTGTGTGTATTCTGGTTACAGTCACTGTGGGGGCCATAACAGTCTCAGTGCCTCGGCATCATGAGTAAACTGTGTAGAAGTGTAGCCAAACAAACACACCCACATCCACCCTCAAACACAAGCATCCACATACACCGGGTAGATATATGACCTCAGGGTTAGATATAAAGGGCTAGCCTCGGTGATGTATAGGCCAAGGCCTGGGTCATAGATCTAATGGACAATAGAATGGACCTTGGTGTGCATGCAAACATTTTCTGGCTAAGGCTGAGGACTGGCTAATGTCAGCCCATGATCTCCTTCTCAGCACTTACACACACACATACACATGTGCGCGTGCATACTAGATCTTTTTGTATTTCCACACCATGTCAGTCATTTGACACACTGACATGTTGTACCATGGTGTAACCGGCTGTAACTGGTGTACAACTGGTTGTTTTTCAGAGTTGTGCAGCATCATCGAGTCCTCTTGCTCCAGGCGAGCCATCTGCTGGAGCTGACATGTGAAATCCAGGCAGATAATCCACTCCTCAGTGTTTCACTATACTTCGAAGAGCACATTTCAGATGTTACAGGCAGCTGTTGAAGATTGCTTTATGAAAGAACCTTTATCATTACTTGAGAATGTGTCTTCAACTGTTATTTTTTATATAAATCAAAACATGAGTGTAAAATTACTGCTCACAAAGCAAATGGTGTTTTACTTCCTTGAACTGAACTTAAAAGCCATAACTTTATTCTAATAGGCCCGCATCTTGTATATTTTCTTCCTGCTACTGTATTTTCTTTTTTTTTTACCATATGAGACTGAATGATCCCATTTTCCCATATACATTTGTTTAAAACTGCTCTGTGACTTCACTTTCTCTGTGTTTAGCCATTGTATATAGCTTAAGTAAAAAAAAAATTCTTAAGTATCTATTCCGCTCATGTGCTCACGTCTTAAACAGCTAACTTGAGATTGCCAGATATAAGAGGTGGGATGTTTCATTCACCCAGTCACTCTTTCACCAGCATGTCTCATTAAACTCTTGTTTGTTCACTGCAGGCCTACATATTCGATTCCTATTTGTTTACAGCCAACCCACTTCCACTGACTTCAATAAGACACACTGGTTGATAAGGGAGACACTTTTCAAGCCACATGCCAAGGCAAGCAGACAAACAAAATAAACAAATCCATGCAGGGAGAGGCATGAAAGTGCGTATGTAATTCCTGTAAGGGTTATTCATTCACTGTAAATGACTGTCAGGCTTTTGTATCCGATCAATCAATCAATCACAATCAATCAGTCACGTGAACAAAATGCGTGATGTAGCGCTTAGTAACGGAAAACTATAAGTCTACTACAGATTGCAGAGCTTATAGCAATTGTATCAAACATTAAATTGCAATAGGCCTGCCATGGGCAAGTCCAGGTGGGAGGGGAGAGGAGCCAGATGCCTTCTGCCAGATCACATGAAACATCTCAGGTTCATCTGGTATCCAAGATAATATTCATCTCTCTGAGTTATCAAATCTCCACTAATAACACAAGGAAAGATTCATTTTTGTTCTTCATGGCTACCAAGCACTGCCACAAAAGTCTCTTCAGCATCTTCTGTTTGTTATAACTATGACTATTACCATGTCCTGCCCTCAGGCATAAACAGTTTAGGTGAATCATGTACAGGAACTTTATTACGAACAAAAAAAAAAAAGGGGGGGGGGGCTTTGCACATTACTGGCACAAGATTTAGTTTAGACCGTATAAAAGCTAAACTCAGGCTAGAGCGAAAAGCAGGGGAAAAAACGCAGAGCATCAGACTGGAAGATAGGTTGATCAACAACCAGATGACTGGACGAAGACAAAGGGGAGGACAGGACCAGACGCTAGGGACTGACAGGGGATAAAAAACAGATGGGAAGCACGACACAGATTAAAGTAATTAATGGCAATCAAACATATAGGAAACATCAAAACAAGGCACAGGTAAAAAACAGTTAAAAAACAGCAACCCCCCCACCAAAAGATAGATACCGAACACGGAAACAAGAAGCAGTAGAACACAGAAGTCACAAACATAACTAAGAACAGGGGAGTGAATTAAAAAAAGAAAACAACTCAAAACAAACCACAGGGCCAAAGCACTTTGCTCTGGAAACAATGTAATACTTTAAACTATTCTCTCATACTTTCTACCTTGCTCTGTCCCTCTTATTGAAATTAATTAAATTATTTATTTAATTATCTTCTAGCAGAATGTAATCTTCATATAAAGATGTTCTGGGTAGTGCAATTAGAACAGTCTCCGGATGCTTTTTATTGTTGGCAGCGTGCACACATACATGATTATGTTGGAGTAAGTACGTGTGTCTGTGTACGTGTGTGCTCTGTGAATGTGGTACGGGGGGAGGGATGGAAGTCAGGATCTATAAATTCATTTCTCAGTGCAGCTGCAGTAAGTAATAAGATTGCTAATAAGAAAGCAACAAGAATGTGTTTGTGTGTGTGTGTGTGTGTTGCTCTTTTCACATAATGATCCTTTTTTTATTATTAGGATCATTTTACGTCTTGTATCCTATCATTTGAATCAGTGTTTCTTACATTTTAGCACAGGTTAATTTGTAATGTTAAGTAACTACAATGTTGGAATAACATTGAAATATCACTGGAATGGTTATTGAAATAATGCACATGTAACAAAGACAATAACAACATATTTATTCATATTTGTTCGTGTCATATTTGTTAATTTTGAGTGAACAGACACCTTTATTCCTAATTATTATGTTTTACGCTCAGTGCTCCCCGTCTTGCCTATCCCTTTGCTAACTGTTAAATATTTCACTCTTTTCATAAATGTGGTCTCATGGCTGACTGACACCAGAGGTAAATTTATGTAAAACTCCCATATGTCTGAATGACACAAAGCCGTTAATGCAACAGATCTGCAAACTAAGTGGGCTCTATATTCAGTGTCACACTAATAAAAAGACAAAAACATTCAATAGGCTTACAAATAGACATTTTCACAAGAAAATAACAACATAAACTGTGTCAGAACTTTACTTACTTTCAGTTTTTCCACATAAGCAGTTGTTAAATATATATGTATTGCTATGTTTTATATAGAAACGCTGTGTAGGACCACAATCACAACCCTGTGACTGTGACAGAGAAGCAGCTGGGTCAGTCAGATGAGGAGTCACCCAAATATTTATGCTGACTGCCTGTTTATCAAGCCAAAGCTATGATGTACAACAAACAAACAAATACACATATTCACAGACATGCACACAGACCCACACACACCAAATGACAGAAAGTGTCAGCCATCCTGCTGCTCTGATGCAAAATCAATCCCACTGATGGACATAATCCCTTTCAGAGAGAGAGGGAGGGCAAGATGTAACACTAGATGACAGCCAACTTGCTACAACAAGGGGGAACAACCACAAAAGCCACATTTAAGCAATGACAATAAATGATGACTTTAATAAAAAATGCATGGGGTGTTATTAGTCTGGAGGACTGTAGTGCTCATGCACATAAAGGCTGAGCAGGAACACCCCAGTAGCTGGAGCCGATCTTGTGTACATTTTTCCTGTAAGAGGGTCACCAATGGATCTCTAGATATGTGGGAGTGGGGCTTTAAAGCTTAATCCATGTTTCTTTTCATAAATTTGGCATGATGTATATTCAGAAACTAACATTATTAAAGCTGATTCCAGAGGAGTCGAGATGTGATTTACTAATATATTAATTTAGGTTAATTTGTATATTTAACTGTTTAATTGGGGGTGGGGGAGTTATTACAGTTCATATGCACTGTACTAGAAATTCTGATATGGTCTAGTGCAATCTGGTCCTCATATGCATTTAGTCACTATAGTGCTCTTAATAGCAAAGTAAAACAATGCATGTAAATTCTCTGTAAACTTTAATCAAAGAAAAACTTTTATTTATTTATTTTATTTTGGTGTGTTGATAGTTTACTTTTTTTTTTGTACAGAAAAAAATAATATGCTGAAGGAGGTGTATGCACCATATATCTGTTTGTGTTATCTTGACAAACAATGATAGAAAGTGAGACGAGAGGAAAAGGCAATGCCTATTAGTCTAGAATCCTACAACATGTACTCTGTCAAGAGATAACATAAACTGAATGGTGGACTGCACGCTGTATCCTTCTCAAATGAAATCTTCTCAATGTGTGATGCATCTGTGTGTGTGTGTGTGTGTGTGTGTGTGTGTGTGTGTGCATGTATGCTTGTATGTGCGTGGGTGTGTGCCTTCAGATGAAAGGTTAATTGGGTGGCTGCTGTTGTCCCAAAGACAGAGACAACAGGATCTGTAATAGCTGTGACATTCCTGCCTGCTCCCCTGCACACTCCAGGCAATGGTGTGAGAGCGTGTGTGTGCCATGTGGGTGGATGTGCAGAGAGAGGTGTGATGTCCCTATATAAAGTCTACTTTTCACTTGCACGGAGAAAAGAGAGAAAAAATAAAAGTTAGTGGCTTCCAAAATGATCCTGTTTGGTCCTTCTTGAAGTGTCTCAGTGTTTTTTATAGAGGAAAATGACAGCCTGTAAAGTGTCATTGTGGAAGTGGAGTAATTGTGTCCATTGTCCACTGTGCAGTAATACTGGTAAAACAACATAATTTCATTAATTAATCCCAATGCATTCAGCACAGCATCTTCATTTCAGCATGAATGTCTACCAACTCATGCTCAAAGAAAGTTTTACCCTACAGTTTCTACCTGTTGACTATTTTCGTGACTGGCTGATGTCTAACAGTTATAGTAAGTTGCTATGGTTAACCTTAAAACTGCCTTTTATTAATCAACCTACATTTTACTTGTTTTATCCATCATACAGTGTAGTATTTCTGGATATCTTCAGTCAAGATTTTAAGTCTATCCTCAAACTAAACCAGAAGAGCAGGATAGGTTAAAAAACCCCATTATAAGTGAGAAATGTATCCCACATCTGAGAGTAGCTCAGCAAGCTCTCATACTGCAGGTAAGCTTTGTTCAATATTTCAACATACGCACACAAACAGACACACACACATAGAAGTGCACTCATGAAAACGCGCATCCCTCTTGAGGGACAAGGTGATGTGAGTGCAGGTGTCATGAGCCATCAGCTCACTGAGTGTGGAAGAAGATGGCCAGATATAGACACAGACACATGCATGAAAGTTGCATTGGTGTGAACAGACAGGATACGGCTCCTAGCTAAAATGAGTCTGTGCTCATCTAATAATGATGCTGCCTAAGAAAATCTGGCGTGATAGAGGCTTTCATCACCACCACGAGTATAATCTACACAGTCACAAAAAGAAAGAAAGTGACAAAGATGTATTGATAACCGTCATATTTTTATATATTCAAACAAACGTTATGTTATGTTGTTATGTTCAAACAAATAATGCTGCTCAATGCGTTTTGGTTTTGACAGAAATATTACATTTCCTTTTAAATAATGATACACAGGCAGAAATAACCTCTTAAAGACATCAGTCAAAGTTTCTTTGATATATCCTTTAATGCGTGTATCCTTTCATCTACTTAGATGTATTGCAATACAGCTGAGTTGAACAGGTGATCAGAAGTTTTGCCTTCTTGCATTAATATTCTTTAAAGCAAACTACAGAGCAATTGCCATAGTTTTAAAAGAAAAGTGGCTTCACTTTTTTTAACCTTACAAAGTTGTTATGGCAACATAATAGCAAACCATTTAAATGTACAGAGTAACTTGAATTAGTTTTTAATTAGGAAAAAACTGGATTCTGTCCATTGGACTATATTTGTTATTAACTTTCCTTTTGGTGGAGGTCACCAAAATTTGGGCAGACATTTTTCTTCTCATCCTTACAAATGCAAACAGTGTGAAAAACACATATGTACACACTTTTCTCTATATTGTAGCTTCCACAAAACTGAAGGAGCTTATTGATGTAACTTGATATATGTGCACTATTAATTTAGAGATAGTCTGTGTTAATCTGGGCTCATCTGTAAACATCTATAGCTACTTATGTGGCACACTATATTTTGTACTGCTTAGCCTAAGATTGCATTTAAGGTTACTTAGGGAGAATACATTTATACAATAAATCATTCTGGCTTGCTGTTTGTCCTCCCATTTTTCTTGCATCTTATGAGAAAGGTAATAAGTCCACTAGAGTCCGACTGTACTGTATGGTAATGCGACTTGAGAGGGTATGCAAATACTATTTGCAAGAATTTGCATTTAAATGTCTGCTAAAACATGGCATTTTAACTTCCTTTAGTGCAACAAAAAAGGAATACAAATGCTTTACTAACAGCATAAAGGAACCAACAATTGTAAAAGCTTGGCATAAAGAAAGATAGAAAATACATAAAAAAGGAACTAAAGCCCTTTGATTCTATAAATAAACATAAAGTACAAAACCCTGTGGAAACATGTAAACCAACACAGTCTTTCAAGAATTACACATACTTCAAGAAATGAAAATCATGCACAAAGTGCTGTGTGAGACTGCTCACTATGTAACCACGACCAACTAAAAATGGAAAAATGAGGTAATAACATGAAATGCTCTGCATACTGTGGCTTCCTCCCACAGTCAAAAGTCATACATGTTAGGTAAATTGGTCATTCCACATAAATTGTGCATACATGTGAATGTGAGCCTGTCCCCATGTGTTAGCTGCGTGATAGACTAGCGACCTATTCACTGCTTCTAACCGTGTGACAGCTAAGACGGGCTCCAGTCTCCCCACGACCCTGAGCTGAATATGTAGTTAAGAAAATGAATAATGGTCAAAATATAAATATATCAGTTAAATATGAATTAATTAAATATTACATTTAATATTGTACACTTTTAGGTATTACTTAGGGGAAAAATACTGAACTGAGCTGTGATAGGAGTTTTCCACGATTTCCTGACTGACTCATCTTTTATTGACCAAGTTATCTATTATTTGTTTCCGCTCCCCTCAAAAAAATCACATTGGTGCATGTGTGGGCAGCGTAAATCTTCACTGTAGATGTGCAAACATGTGGCTTTGCTCATAGGGAATCTTTTTTTTTTTATTAATGATTTATTTTATTGATTTTCTTTTAAAAAACTGTGACTGTGTCTTAGAGACAGCGAACAGTGGTAGAGCTTTGAAATAGCTGCACTTATACAAGAGGAAAGGAATCTACAGGTCGATGACTGCTCACGCTATGATCAAATATACACTCGCCTCGCATACACACGAACACACAATCCTGGCCCTTGGCTGAGAGTTGCCATGTGGAAGTCTTTCCAGGTCACTAACTTTAAGTCTACTGAAACAAACACACTTTGTTGGTGTCCTCCTAGCACCTTTGTCTTCCTCCAGTTTCTTGCTACTTCTCTATTTTCTACCACAATTTTCATTTTGTTCTCCTTTTCTTTCAAATTATTGTTTAGTCTTGTCTCTGGTAATTCAACAACTCCAAGCAATGAAAAACATTTCATCAGCAGCAGTTCAAGAAATTAACATTAGGTTCCTCTTCCTGGTCCTATTCTAAAACCATTCACTGTTTGTAGTCTGTATTTTTCTCTCTCTGCTCGCTATGCAGAAGCTGAAGGCACTGATCACTTTGCCACAACATAATCATTTTGACAACTTAGCATAGCAGACATAGCACAGCAGACATCATGCGACCACAAAGGAGAACAGGGGAAGACAACGCTTATAAACTATGAAAACACAGACAAAAAGCTTGTATAGTACGCTTTGGTGTGTGCGTATTCTGTCAGGTACTGAAAGTACTAAAACAATAAATGCTCCAAAGTTGATCGGATTGCTTAACCAAGAAAATTTTGACATGTATGAAGACATTTCAAAATGTTGCAGAATGTATGCTTTCGACCATTATCTTGTCCTCCTGGGGTGTAAAAGTCTCTGAAACAGCACACACCATCTGGCACTAAAGCTCCCAAACCACTGAAAAACAATAATGATAATAATTCTGTGTAGAAACCAAGTATGGCAACAGCATGAATAGTTATTATAGTCATCCTACAGACAACCTGTGTGATCAAACAAAAAATAAATATGCAATGAGACAAACAGGTGGACTTTATTAATGCGACACATACAGAACAGATGACAGAATGTGGGCACCACTCAACCGGTGTGTAACTGCTGTCTCGCCCCTCTTTAGCTGCTCTCTCCATATGACATTGATGCTTTTTGCTTAACAAGGCCACTGTGACTCTGATATGAAGCGTATGTTTATCTGCTTCACATATGACGACTTTCTAATGTGAACTCTTGTGTTTTTCTTGAGTCTATGAAATGCATTATTTTATATGAAGTGTTGGTCAGATAATCTGTCATGTGTCTGTGAAAACAACCAAACATAGTCATGGTCAGTGAGTCTGAAGGCTTATGCAAGAGACTGAGTAAGACAGCATTTTACCCACTGTAATAACCAACAAGGCTACAACTTCCTATCATTATGCTAGTTTTAAATTTCGACAAATTAATTAGGGTGTAGACTGTACTGTGTAGCAGTTTCAAATCTCTCTCATACTACAGTAAGCAAGTCCATCAGTCACCAAAGGCAAGACACTTAGCTTCAGTTTGACTTCATAAATAGCCAATGTGAAGTCTTAAGAGAAGACATGATTTCTAGATAGCTGTAAGTCCAAAGGCATAGCACACACAAATATTCAACAAACTCAGAGCTGGCTTGTTAAGGCCATTCGTGTAAACACTGCTTTGCCTGGCAAGCTCCGCCAATAGGAGGTATCGCTTTGTAAATGTAGCACATTTGGAGTTCAAGGAGAAGGTAGCAAAGGGGAAGGAACCAGGAAGCAGAATGAATATGGGGAGAATAAAGACAACAAAAGGAAAGGGCATGCAGACAAGAGAGCAGGGAGGAGGAGGACGAGCAAAAAGAGATGCAGGCATCCCAGATAAAGAGGTTTAATTGACTGTCACAGAGCCTTGTGGTTGTGCTGCAGCTACTAATAGCCAGCTAGAGGCTGCTGAGGCTAGCGGACACACAGAGAAGCTGGACTCCTCTCATTATCACTGCTACCCTCAAGCTCTTGCTCTCATTTCCTCCTTGTCTCCCAGAAAGTCTGTGCTACAGCTCCTTTTCGGCTTATTTGGTTGAGTGTAATGTGCTTTAGTGGCACAAATGTTAGAAGAATCCCATTGTAAAATAATTTCATAATGAATAGAAATAATAAAAATTACTATTGTACAGTAATAACCTGCATGACATGATTCTGAACTTGTATGTGTGTGTACTCCAAGATCCATTTACTGTGTAGGAAATTAATGGGCCTCTGCAATTTGTCAGTGTTTGTGCGAGAATGTCGTGCTCTCAATTTTAAGTTCAATTTATTGTGCTGGAAGAACGTTAGAAGTATAAAGAACAAGTTTAAAGGTTTTGACAAAGTACAGAAATACATTTAAATAAAAATCATAGAGAAATTAATTACTGCCTCTGTGGCTTTTATATATATTATATTTTTGTGTGTGAGTAAGTACGTGTGCCACAAAGAATCTTGTACTCAGTTTTTTTGTTTGTTTTTTTTTAAAATGGGATTAATATTACTTAAAGGCTTAGAATAAATTTACCATCTTCTCTGGCAGTTTCTTCTCACCTCTTCCTCATCCTAACTCACTCGCTTCACCTCATCGTCCCCCTCTTCCCCGTCTCTTCATGTCCCTGCTGCCCTGTACCCTCTAATAGGCTATTGATTTTCCATCTGCTCACGAAGCAGCCTCTACTTTTACCGTTCACTCATGATATTAGCTGTCCATTAACAGCAGCGAACAGCTCGGCTTGCACGTCAGCATCTTGGTTCACACATCCTCTTTCTCACTCTCTCTCACACCGACACACACGCATAGCAAGAGCATGAGCGAGAGAGAGAGGTCAGCTATGTTAGTCCTGTCCAGCAGATTGACTTTTCTTGCAATTCTTTGTAATCATCAAACCAAATAAGACAATTACAGGGTAAGATTGGTTATTACTGGCATAATTGCCCGTTACTGCTGCGTTTATAATTAATTGCAGGTCACAGTCTGTATCCTTAGTATGAAACACGACTCTTTGAAGCAGAAACACTACCTGCTGTGACAAAGTTCAGTTTTGTGAGTGCTAATGAGTCTGGTATTATCCATTTACTGTAAACAACTGTGATTCATATATTAGAACAGCAAAAACAACAGCTGTATGTGAGAATCCCACTATAGAAGTCAGTTCCGGTTCTAATTCTAGGACACAGATTCACTAAAAATAAACAGGATATACAGTGATTTCTTCAGTTAGTTATGACTGTGAATGGTGTTGAATGAGTGCCTGTAGATTGCGTCCTTGATTCTAAGTCAGCATGCTTTGTTGTCACTAACTGTCAGCTTTTCATTCACTAACAAGTTATGATCAAGTAAAAAAAAAAGTGATTTATCAAATGGAGTTTCGGTTTTTATCAGGTTTTTTTCTCAACTTTAATACTAGTTATAGTATTAAACTATAACTAGTTTAATACTGAGTAGTGCTGTGTTAATCCTGAGTGATCGTGTTATATTTGACCGAAATTTATATTTGTAATTAGGCTACTTTGAGTCAATAACAGATATTTCATGAATATATTCATGGCATATTTTGAAATCATTCGTTCATTATATACATAAAAGCAGTATTGACTTCAAAAGGATAACTACATTATAATAAAATATTATTTCTGTAATGATGTGGGCTGTTATAACTCACACGCAAAGCTTTTATTATATTCTTAAGTCCCCAAGAAAGCAAAAAAAAAAAAGTTAGTGAGGCCAAATAACAGTAGGACGTCGGAGAGAGGTTAATGATGTATTCTGCTGTAGGTTTGTACAGTCAGAGGTTGCCTGGCTGTCTATCAGTCTTTCTCCACTGCCATTTATTTTAATTATCACTTTGTAATGAGGGCTGTACATACTGACAGTTTGTATTATGGGACTTATGATTTCTTTTTCTTTTAGTTGTGTTTATTTGCCTTTTCTCAGCTGTCTGTCATCTTTCTGCTCACTTTATTGTCTGATCTCCTTTCTTCTATGAGTAGTGCTATGGAGGAAGAGGTTTTTTTTTTGTTTTTTTTTCCCCTTGGATCTTGCATCACTGAGTACACATCCTAGCATACCTTCAGTTGCTTTAATGCCTTTCAACTCATCGATATTTGCTGACATGTGCCAACAAAAAGCGGAGAAGTATTAGAAAGTATTCACCCCACCTCCTACCTAGCTTCAAACTAGCCGTGCTGAAACTGAGTAGTGCTGTGGTAATCCTGAGTGATTGTCCGTGTTTAGACAAGCGAGATCAACAACTTTTGTACATATTGCAAATATCTCCTTGAACATGCTGTCCTGTTTTTAGCCTTATCGTGTTTTCTTCTGTTTATGCTTAAAAAGCAATTAAGCCACTTTTGTTTTCTTATGAGTGAAATGTATGTTACTTGTTTATATTTTGAGAATGCTCCACTTGGCATTTTGACAATGCCCAAAATGATGTTATCAAGATAAAAAGAATAAAGAAAACCTTTCTGTTTGGACAGCAATTACTCTGTGGTCCTGGTCCTTACTAGGACGTGGGAAAGAGGGCAGACATTTTTGTGTTATGCTCAGGCCAGGGAATACACTTCATGGGACCACACCTGGTATGTGGTTACACACTTGTATTCTTATCTCCTGGTGTGTTTCATTATTATTAACCACATAATAAATAACATTGGTTTGAGGGAGCAAAAGGTTAATCAGCCATAATATGTCTATAAAGTGGAAATGTAAAACCAGTTTAGCTAAGTGAAGGGCTTTTTACTGTCTCTCTATTCAGTAGAAAACCTGTAGAGAAAAAATAGCCTAACAGAATTAGTAAAAGTGACTGAATCATTTTGGTGCTGAAATTGTACTGAGTAGTTATTTCAGTCCTTAACACACTCTAATTTCTTCTCGTAGAAACTTTCAGTGCATCTGTCTTATTTTCTCCATTGCCAGCCCATGCAAGTGAACAGTTGCTTTCATATTGAATATGATCCCTGTAATCAGATGTTTGAAAAACAGGAGATTTGTCCAATTTCCTGCCATGTCGCTCTGCAAAATTGTCTCCTCTGTCTTTATCCCTTCGTTTCATTTCCCTTTGCTCACAATCACACAATCCAGAACACACAAAAGGAGCTCTTTTAGGATTCTACGTTTTATAGGCTTTCAAATGCTACCCTCCCAAAGAGGTTGCAGAGGATTCCAAGGAATCCAGGAAAAACTACATACACTCGTTTTCTCTCTCTTTCACTATATGTATATATATATATACATATATATATATATATATATATATATATATATATATATATACATATATATATATATATATGTGTCATTGTGTGTCCTTGAGGGTATTGACCTTCAGGAGAGGTGTGAGTATCATTGTGTAGAAAATCAATTTAGGCTGTAGTTTAGATTTAGAATGAAGTTTGTTAGTTTGGGATCAAACTAACAAATGTAAGGACTTTACAAGTAATGCACCACAAAAGTGCACGGAAGTGTGTGCGTATGTGTGCAAGATGAAATTGCGTTGGCCTTTATGGAGCCGAGTTAATTGTCTGATTGGGCGGTTCGGTTCCCTCCTGGACGGCTGTAATTTACTGATCCCCCAGCATATGTGAGGCTGCCGCAGCACATACTTGACCTTCTCAAATAACTGGGCCAGATAGAGAGAAAGGCAGAGAGAGAGAGAGATGTCTGTGTGAGCATGCTCACATGTCTCTATGTGTGTCTGTGTGTGTACCGACAATTTGCTTAATGCTAAAGTGGACAGCTGGGCCGACAGCTCTCACTTTAGAGAGCTAAAAGCCTCTTTAATTTAGAGAGTTGGAGCAAGGGAAAAAAGTGGCAGACAAACAGAACGAGCAAGAGTGCAAAAAAGGGCAGTTTCTTCATCGCGATCCACTGAAGAAGGAAATGAAATGAGACAGATGTTGGTTTCCACTCCAATCCAAATAAATAAATAATTATACACACTGGGAAAAAAAGAATATAAAAACATAATAATCACCTCCACACAACCTCGGCCATCATACTTTAATCGTGATTTTAAAAAGAATTCGGTTTACAATATATTTTTTGATGCAATATAAATTTTCATTGTTCCACATTTTTGCTCAGACCAAACAAACTACTGTGTGTGTGTCTGTGTCTGCATGAGGGCTTACGTGCATGAACTGTATCTATATCTTTCCATCCTCCAATACACTCAGTCAGCTTAAAGCTTTCTGACAACACCTGCACTAACGTCACCTGAGCCCCAAATAGCTATGTGTGCCTGTATGTGTGTGTTGAAATATTGAACATCACTGCACAATTTCTCCAGCATGAGAGATATGCTGGACACCTTTCTCACCTCAAGTGCATTTGGTCTGCTTTAAAGCACTACTGAGCCAGCTTGTTGCAGCTTTGGCGTGCAAACCAGACAAGATAACCAGTCATACTCAAATGTTCAGTACTGTGTAGATAAGCTGCAACTGGGCTAAAGTGTCAGACTTACAAGTCTGATGTAAAAGGTAAATTTGATTTACATCACTTTAGGTGGCTACATACTATTAGTAAATACAAAGTGCTGCTTGCTAATTTAGCTGCGATAATTGAAGTGGTAGTTGAGCAGCAGTTCAGCTTTTCATGTTAAAAATACTTATCAACATTACCAATGGCATAGCTGTTGATAATGTACTTTCTTTCAGTAAAATACCAAATGAAGTTTATTTCTTGAGGTTTACCTTCATGGCTCTGTGCCATTCCAAAGTAACTTTTTACCTTAACACTACAGCTGATTTGGTTCATGTGCAGGAAGGAAGAAATAGTGGAATGGTCTACAATTTTTGAGCTGTGGAGACAAGAACCCATAGAGAAATATGTGCATATGTATACGTCTATGCTGAGAATGTAGCATCATTGTAACATCCATTTCGACCCGTGCATGTTTCCAAAGTAGAGTCAGTTTCTTTGCACTGGTTTTCAACTTTGCATTTTGTGGTTAATTTTGTGTTCATACATAAACCCTAAAAGAAAAAAAATGTATGTGTCCTAATTAGGATAGTGATTTGTGTCAGTGTGTGAGACAGTAGGTTCTGGTTTAAATGCTCAGCTGATAATTATGTGACAATGTATTTCAGGTCATGTTACGTAGTGACATGAACATAATTAATGTTAATTGCCCCTTGTTAATAAAGTCTTCTGATTCTGATAATGTTACAAGCAGTGTAACAAGTTTCTTTCTCCAACAGCTAATTTAGTCATATACTGCATTAATGCATTACATTACTCGTGTTTGTGTGGGTTCACTCTGAGGACTCTGGCTTGCTCCCACAGTCCAAAGACATGCAGTTGTGAGGTTAGGTTAACTGGTAATTCTAAATTGCCCATAGTTGTGAATGTGTGTGTGAATAGTTATCTACCTCTCTGTGTTAGCCCTGTGACAGACTGGAGATCTGTGTTAGCCCTGTGACAGACTGGGGGACCCTGCCTCTCGCCCAATGGTAGCTGGGATAGGCTCCGATTATTTCTGCCCTGTTATTTTGCCTGCTCTTCAGTCTTGTTGTGTGTTGTTGGAAGCCTTGTAGTTTGATAAAGCATAACCCATGAATACAATACGAGTATTACAATAGAATATGACTATAATAAGAGTATACAATACTCAATTAGCTCAAGGTAATAAAAGAGTACTGGTCAGGGTTTAAATATAGAAACCCTTACCAGTTTGAAAATATGTTATTTTATTAATTTACTTCTCTACTTTATTTTCCCAATCTATTTTAAGTCACATTAAATGATTGTATAATGTAATGTGTATTGTCTTACTCAAGCACTGACTCACCAACAACATGAAAATGTTAAAATGTTTAAGAACACAACATATATTTTGGTTTGGTTGTGTTCAATAAATATTTGATATGCACATCAGCATATGTGTTATGCTGTATTCTACCTCTTTTTTATACTTCTCTACACCGCAGGGACTGCACTTAATTTTGTTGTACTTGTTACAATGACAATAACGATATTCTGATTCTGAAAATGCAGCACAAATGAACATGAACATAGATGATTGAGCATGCATAAAGACAAATGAACATGGTTTTGTCTATTCCCTTGCTCTCGCCTGTTCTCCTCCCTCTATTTGACCCTCACATTCCCTTCTTCTTCCATCTGCAAACTTAAACACCATCAAATATGTCTTTGAAGAAAAGTTCAGTCAAATAACTTCCGAGAGTTTTTATTCAGAGGAGCAACTTGTGAAATTTCACAGCTTCAGACTTCAGTGGGTGGCCATTACAGCATGCAATTCTAGCTCTAATACACAGCATTTAATGCATATTTTGCAAAAATGTATTCACAACATGCCAACATGCGTGTAACTTTATATTTATGTATGTGCATATTCTTTTGACTTTGACTGTTCGTGTGTGTGTGTGTGTGTGTGTGTGTGTGTGTATGGGTGCGCACGTGTGTGTGTCGATGTGTGTGTACAAGGGTAGTGGGCATGCCTATGTGTGTCTGTTTGTTGGTGCAATGACTGCAACATGAACTTCAGAATTATTCATCATATTTCTCTGAAGACACCACAGGGAGCCCAAAATAAGCCTATTTATACCACTGAGACACCATAGACTCCTTCACCCCACTGCAGTTTAACTTGATGTGGACTGACAACAAAATTATATACAGCACTAAAAAACTGCTTCCACTTTCTCATTTGCACTAGACTTTAAAGATCCCAACTTAGCAGTTTTTTCTTTCTTTGTTTTTTTTTCTTTTCCTTTTTTTGGTAGCATAGTATCTGCACTCGTAGTCTTCCATCCTGCATCAATGCTTCAAATATTTTTGCAGTGCTGTTTGGAGAGATGACTACTTGCTTCACTTAAATACTCTTCTATCCAAATATAAAAGCGAGAGTGTGATCAAATGATTGAATACAAAGCCAACCTTTCCCCCTGAACTGACAGACGAGGTTGCAGATTTTCAAATTAATTTATCTTTGTATGAATGTTTTTTTTTTCCATTTCCTTTTGTAACATAATTAAAAAAAAGTTTTGATTTCCTTCTCTTATACTTTCTGAAATCTTGGATAATGTTGTTCCTTCAGTTGCAAAAAGGTTATTCAAACATTCAATTGAACATTTCAAAAGTATGGTTATACACTTGGTCTTTTGATCATATTAAAATAAGAAATGCATAGATAGCATGGTTTGTTCCATAACTATAAGAAAAAAATGGATCCTTAAATAAACAATTTTGACCAAAATATTTTTTCAGCTTTTTTCCAACCTCATTAAATCCACACTAAAATAACTATCTTATACCCTTAGCTTTTCGTACGTTTCAAAAGAACTAGTGATCAGTGTGCAATGCTAACCCTGCATTTGAAAAAAATCAGTAGCTTTCTTAGGCCACAAACACATAGATCACACACTCATCCCAACCCCCATTACCACCTTTTAGCCAATAGCAATAAACCACTCTATGAGGCCAAAGGGAGTTAATTTTGCCAACCAGCAGTGCATCTAAATTTCTCAGCTGGTTGTAGCTCCCTCCTGGTAGTGGCTCTCTACTATCTGTTAGCAGAATCCAGTCGTGTAACCCCTCCAGCTATCTGCTTGCTGCCTCGTTGATGCTGGCTTCTCAGCTTTATGCTATGGGACTCCTTTCACCCCTGCTAATCCTTCACTTTCAGGCTAATCCTACTTGTTCTCACAGCTCCTGTTCTCCGCTCATTCTTTCCCATCAGCAAAGCTTGTTTACTCTCCTCTCACTTTTGTAGTTTCTCTCTCTCTTATAGTAACTCTGTGCTATAATTTGTCCTCTCACCTTTTTGCTCAAAGAGAGGATCAAGGCTACATTTGAACTCAGTAATGTTTGAAACAACAAAAAAAGGTCCACATTTTGGTTTTCCCTTGGTTCATTTTACAGGTCACAGAGACTTTTTTACCTTGTCAGATGTGATGAAGTATGTTACTTCATAAGTATTACCATTATTTTTTTTATTATTTTAGTTTTTAGTTTTATTATTCGTGTTTCTGTTGGGGGCTTGAAAATCATAGTCAACATGCTGTGTTTTTAATATAGTAATTAACATATGTACACTAGGTAACCACACACTTGGATGAGATTTTGGAAACTGCCTTCATGGTCCTAACTTTTCAAACATACAATTTAAAATAGGGTTCTCACTACGTTTTCCCTTAATTTCTGAGGTTTGCTTTGCTTTGATGATAAAAAGTGAACAATTTTAATGGGTTTACTCAGCACTTTGATGTTTCTCACAGTCTTCTGGTGGCATATAGTGTGAAAATAGTCCACCCATATGTGGACTGATGCTTAATTTATCATACAGTGATTGTGTCTGTTTCCATATGTACTTGGCTGTGGAGAGACGTTTTCAACCAATGCAAACATATTCCAGTGCAGGCTTCGGAAATCCCAACTGCAAGTTTCTCAGTGTGGATGGCACAGTGGATTGGTTGCATGCTGATTGGTTGACAAGTTGGTCAGAGCAGGGAAGGGAACGACAGCAGAATTTACCAGTAATGGGACAGGTATGAAAAACACAGCATCAAAGATAAACAAAACAACAATACAGCGTGAGACTGCCACTGAACATAATTTCCCCATTAGAAGCCACTCAGATGACTGTCTGAGGCTAAAAGCTCTGTACTGTACAGTTTTTTTAATACCATTAACTCTATGGGGGTTCCAAGTGATCTAGCAGCAACATCACCACGCTGAAAATATATTCCTGTGACAATAATTATTAGTGTGTGTGAGTGGGCTTGATGAGCCATGGATTTTTTTTTAAAATTTGGTTTATTTATTTATACCAGTGCTCTAACTATTTCTTTTTATTACATTATATTAATCTATATATTTGTAAACATAAACATTGTCTTTTGGGTATGTTACTGGGATAGTGGTACACCCATTTAACAGGTAGAGTAATTTGCTGGTATATCCTTTTTTCTCTTATGCCTTTTGTTCTGTTTCTCATAGTCTCATCTCATAGTACCATGTAATCCGAACAGAGCACTTCACTCTCAGACTGGTTTCTTACTTGTAGTTCAGTGGATATTTAAAAGTAGAATGGGAAGCAGAGCTTCCAGCTTTCAGGCTCCTCTTCTTGTTTGGATTTTGGAGACACCCTCTCTACTTTCAAGATTATGCTTAAAACTTTCCTGCCTGATAAAGCATATAGTTAGGACTGGATCAGTTGACCCTGATTCCTCCCTTATTCACGCAGTAGGCCCATGGTGCTCATAACCTTTAAAAAAAAAAAAAAAACAAAACTCTATACATTTATACACTGCTCTGCATTTCATCATTCATTATTATTAATCTCTGGCTCTCTTCCACAGTATCTTTGTTCTGTCTCATCACCCCCAACATGGCAGATGGCCGACCCTCCCAGAGTCTGGTTCTGCCGGAGGTTTCTTCCTGTTGAAAGGGAGTTTTTCCTTCCCAATGCTGCCATGTTCTTGCTCAAATGAGGTCATTTGGTTCTAAGGATTTTTTTCTCTGTTATTGAAGGGTCTTAATATAAAGTGCCTTCAGGCAACTGTTGTTGTAATCGCACGATATAAATAAAAATTAATTGAACTGAAATTTATAAAGTAGAGACGGTAAAGATGCATACACGATTTGTATTAACAATCAACAACCAACGCAGAACAGCTAATATATATCATATAGATCAAGTAAGAAAATTAGTTTAGGAGGCACAATTGTCCTTTCTTTTCCTGAAATTATATTACAGCATTTATCCTTATTCTGCACATAGTGTTGTCAAGATACTAAAACAGTAAAGTGATGTAATTTCTGCATTTTGGCCATTGCCATAACCTCCTTATAAGCTGGACCTAATAAATCTGTAATTATCACCCATCACAAACAAAAGTACTATATAGTATAGACCTACCTCACCGACCTATTGGCAACCATATATTTTAATCAAACTGTAAAAGAGAGAGAAATCAAAAAGTCTTAAAAAGCCAAAATGAAAATGATATAAGACAAGTGCAAACAAGTATGAAATGGCTGTACAAAGCCATAATAAAACACTGTAAAACCAGCGTTCTTGCATGGAAACAGAAAAAGCATGCAACAGATGGAGAAAGCCGGAAAAAAGGTAGGAAGGAAATACTAAAAATTCATCTTTCTCCTGTCAACTGTTGCACAAAGTTTGGAGTATGAAGATAGTTGGACTGATAAATGGCCTTCATTTGCCATTAGTAAGTGGTAGTGAATGAGATAATGGGGGACGGGCTGTCCAGCGCCAGGGCACTCTGTGATGCTACCATCAGATCAGACCACTCGTCCTGCCTGCAGGGAGGGGTGTGTGAAGCCTTCTAGCAAGAACAAACCATCTTGTCAAAACTGTGCAGTCATGAGATTAAGGTTAAGCTGTGCCAAAAACCACTGTCAAAACAGGTTCAGTGTATGTGTCTGTGTGTGTGTGTGTGTGTTTGTGTGTATATGTGTGACACTATCCAGTATAACAGGGTTATTTCTCTACAGACAGCTCTGGGCAGTTGTGAGACCTATTCCTCTCCGAAACCATCTTGTGGAAATCGATTCACCTTTCGCCTCAAACACACACATTGACACATACACAATTGCACTCAAACACGCAGACCCTTACATGCAAACACAAAGAGGAAAAACCTCACATCTGGTGCCTTGGCACAGGCACTTTTATGAGAGGTTGGAGTGACATCAATTGCACTCAGATAAAAATGGATTTTGCCCTGGCTGTTGGCTCAGTAATACATTCTGATGCCACAGCAGAGGAAGATTTATCAGGAGTCAAATCAGACTCCTCACTTTCACACCCAAACACATATCACACACGGAGAGGAGGCTAACAGATCTCATGCATCGAATTACACCATGCTCAATGCTGCATTCATTTCATTTTGCGCTTTTCAAAGTCCCTCATTACTTCTGGGAGGTTTGAGGGTATTAGGAAATAAAGGTGAACTGCTCTTGTCTAGCTGAGTGGATAATGTTCCCTGGTTGGGTTCACTTTTAAACCCTATCCTCTTCCTGCCTCCGTGATATCTACTATAGATTTATTTATTGTATTTATTTATTAAAGACTGTTTAAAATCTCAAGTGGTATCATAATAACCTAGTGTAAGTATAAAATCACTACCGTCAGTGTGATGGCACTAGTTTAAAGACCCTAACCCTGACTGGATCACTGGAATCATAAATAACAATCAAAAACTTTATGTGAAATTTACTTCCACAACCTGCTGCACTGCTCTCTTTTTCGACATCTACTTTCTTTTTACTTTGAAATTGGTCAAGAAATAGTTGCATTTAATTCAAGTCATTTTAATTTGCTTAATACTTCAACAAAGAGAGTCAAACTGTAATATTTAGAGATCTGTCTGCTGGATAAACCTGACTAAGCTCACTGAATTCATGACAAAATACATATACTGTATATTTCTATATCTATCTATCTATCTATCTATCTATCTATATTATATTTAACTGTTTTGATAACTCAAATGTGCTATTAAAAAAAGATCTTGTGAAAAAAAATACAATTTAGGCTTGTATATCAAAGCTACAGGGAGCTGTCTTCTATATAGTTGTCTATATTATACAGGTGACAAAATGAGAACTTTGAAGTCTGATTGCCTTTTCTTTGGATAAGAATGTGAGCAAGGACTACATATTGAATTTTCTAACTGAAACCGTTGAGTGGTTTGAAATGGGAGAGACCTTTGAGAAATTTCGGAAAGATGATGGAAATAATTCTATTGCTGCAAAATGCATGAGGTGTTGAATGTTACCTATAGACTGGTATATAATACTTGGATTTTCACATCACCAATTGCTTTCAAAGCTGTAAATGGCAATGTATTTATATAATACTAAGAAAATAAAGACTATATGATGTTTCCGTATTCGACCCAAAAACACAGTTCAGGGTCACGCCTTGTTGTTATAATGACTAATGAAGCTGTCAGCATTTTTACATTGGACTCTGTGAGGACTGTCTCACTGTTGAAGCCAACCTCAGGTGGACACTTGAGAAATTCCTGTTCCAACAAGTGCTATCTTATGGCAGAATAGGCTGATATTTACACCTTGGGCCCATGTATGCCATTCTTACTTAGTTAAGCTTATTTGGAAGATGATTAAAATACTGAGAAAAAACGTTACATGGACAGAAGATAAGACTACAACATTATGCAACTATACTTAGGCTATATAGATCACCAATTTCATAGCTAAAAAAAAAGTAAACTGCAGATGAGTAGTGGCAACATACTAACCCGTCACTTAGGATCCTAAACCCCTACCTTAGATGTATTGATACACTTATCAAGTGAATACTGGTGTTAGCTAATAACCATCAGCTACAAGTCTCCACTCTAAAATAGCCTTTAGTAAATGCAGAGCCCCATTAGTCTGAAGTGAATGGTAGAGTTGAGCTGGCTGAAGATCAGGACTTTTCATCGTCCAGATATCCAGCTGATGGTCTGTTTTCTGAACAGTGTGTCTGGCATGCATTTTCTGCTCCAGTGGACCCGGTTTTGGGCAGTGATTCAGACACTGCTTTGCCCTGCTGTGGAACACTTACAACTTTGATCCTTAATTGACACAAAATCCTTTACAGTGGGCTACAGAGGAGAACACAGGGAAAAGGATGGGATGGATGGGTGTTTCTCAGGGCATTCCGGTTTAGTCCCAACAGATACATTTGGGGAAAGAGCCATTTGACTCTACAATGTGGCAATTAACACAAAGCTGGATACACTATTACCTTTAATTTTGTTAAACAATAAAATCAAGCATTAATTAAAGTTTCAAAAAGCTAACAATTAAGTCTACAAATGAGGGCTACGTTTACTGTAGATAGCCCTCCATGCAGTACTCACTCACGGTCACTGTTCTGCTACTAATCACAGGATTAATGGATTTGATACCTAAAGATGTAATTTTTAAAACTTATTGCCTGTTCACTGTAATAACACTGGCAACTGTGAAACTGGACAAGATTTTAAGTAAATAACTGAACTAAATGGCTCTTTATGCCCACGGGTGTTGTGAAACAGTTTACAATAATCTTGTTTTTTTAAGCAAAATTATAACTTTTCATTCGCCTGTCTCACCTCACACACAAACAGGGACAATTAAATAGAAAGCATAGTAAAGGACACAAACAATTAGATTTTTCTTTTTCTTGGCAAACGAACAAAAGACATTAAGAGAAACTTCACCATTAAATCTTAGATTATTCGTGTATAGATGGGATAAGATTATTAATTTATGATGCATTGCAGAAAAAAAGGGGGCAGAGAAAGACTAGAGAAGGACAAAGTAAAGGAAAATACCAGAAGTAGTCTGAGGTAACATGATGGTGAGGATATATTTTTGGACTTGAAAAGACAGTTGGGGCCAGGGGACATGAAGGGAGCATTGAGAAAGAACAGGGGAAAAAGGTAGACCAAAGGACTCTAGATCTCATGCCAAACCTAATTACCTTTACCTCAGAGAGAACGGCAGGGAGTAACCCTTCTCTCCACAATGACTGGATGGAGGGAAAATGAATCTCTGGAGAAGAATGACAGAACAAAACCCCAATCTGTCCAAAGGTTCGTGCATGTCTCGCACATATGTCTCACGGTGGGAGTTTGCACGTTTTTCTCCACATGGATGTGCAGATATGGGAATATGGATGTGCACACATGCACACACATACTTTACACATGTGTGCACATATGCCCCCATCCTTTTTAGTTTTATGGGTTTGCTGCACTGCAACTTGTAAGAGCAAAGTGATGAAATAAATTGACTGGGAGACGTTATTTTTTAGCAGATATACAGATATGCAGAACTTATAGGCCTTTGTCAGATAAGTTGATTAAAAAACTCTGACATATGGAATATGAACAATACTGACCGCCCAGCTCTTTCACTCATGCCATTATCTTAAATGGTTATCTAAGTAGCAGGACTCAGACTTATCCCAGTTCACATTGTATGAGAGGCTGGGTACAGGTTACCAGTTCAGGGCTAATTAATGTGGTAGTAGCAGTAAGCTAATGCACCCACAGACCAAAAAAAAAAAAATATCTATGAGAAGCATGGAAACTCCAGACTCACAAGCTCCAGCAAATGTATAGGTCTGAATTCAAAGCCTTTTTTCTAAGAAAGAAAAGAAAATGGCAATTGTAAGGAAGTGCATAAGCTTCGATTTGCCATTTCTGGATGATTGCAAAAAAAGGGAAGAAAGGAGCAAGACCAGTGGGAAGGCATGTCCACCATTTAAAAAATGATGAATTGTACTGGACAAAAAGAAGTAATAAAGCAGATGAAAAAAGGAGAAAGCTAAAGTTAAGAGAGTTAAAAAGTTACAAAACAGGTGGAGAGAGAAAAGAAAAGAAATCAACAGAAAAAAGAAAAATAATAATGTAGTAATAACGGATTGAGGAGGTAGAAAGGCGGTTGAACATACAAATAATATGTTCATAGCAGGGCTTTTAAGCCATATTAAAACTGCACAACTTTTGAAAGGATATTCCTTTTCATTGTCTTCCGAAATCATATATAAGGTAGTTCAAAATACAATAGTGTCTGCTTATATTGTGAGCAATGTATGAATGTAAGGGAGAAATGAGAAAAACTGATCCATAGAGAATTGTGCCGTGGCATGGACATGATTTCTGACAGCTTATTAGCTAAGGTTTTATTCTGACACTTAGTGCTTCGGTCACATAGCTTGATGGCATAATAACATGTAAGTAATGCTTATATCAAACTTTTTACTTTGATTGTGTGACAGTGCATGCAAAGCAGCAATCACTTGACTATTCTGCACAGCAAGGTGTGCAGAATAGGGGAATGGTTTTTATGTCAAGTACTGTACAATGAAGAGAGGCCAGAGGCTGTGTTTTAAGTAATGCAATCTGCATCAAGCTGAGAAGTACCTGGCAGTCCTCAGGGTGAACCGTAATCACAGAATGATTTTGGCTTCTGTGCAGATCTAATATTACCTTCTGCTGGTCATATTAATAGGCCAAGGCTCTCAAGTGCTTTGCACCTCAGTTGAAGTACAAAATATGTACTCTGTGGTTTTGAAAAAAGCAGACATTTGTAACATCCTGAACTCATAATAAATACATGCACTCATACCTTTTTGTTGCTCACGGTGGAGGTTGCTCATGACCAACGTGAGTAATCATAGTATGATTTTAAAAATTGTCACACAGATATCCGTCTCCGTCTGCTGTTGGTAGAAAGACATTCTGCAAACAAAATCTGTAATGCATGCTAGGTCCAGATAACTACACAGAAAATCACTAAACAGTTATACTTTTTTGGTCAAATTCTTGGTGATAAATCCTAGTTGACGTTTACACGGTTTCTGTCAAGTGCTTAATATGTGATATGAGAATAGATTTTTTCTTTGCAACTTTTGGTGTTCTGCATCTTCAGTCTAAGAATAGCTTTTCCTGCTGTGAATGCTTTCTGTTTTCTTTTGCACATAGCTATCACAACTATACTGATACTGCAAAGATTAAAACTGAAGCTAATTCAGTTCCAACTATCTAATACCCACCATGAATTCTAAGGCTGTACCAACCAGGTCGATGGGTCCACTCTCATCCAAATAACTTATCAATGGTTGCACAATTGGCAGTGGTACTGTTGTGAGGAATAATCACTAGCTTTTGTCCTATGAAAGTAGTGGCAGTGATCCAGCATCACGATTCCAGGATAGATATATTGTTTTAAGTGGTCAGTGGAACAAACTTCCTTTTAATAAAAGTCATTTTCTAAAACACTGAACTCAGCCAACCTAATGAATGCTACTAGTTTGAACCTTTTTAACATTAACGGATTTTGAACTAAGAGTTTTTAAAATTGTCAGTGTGCTAATATAGTGACCTAATGAAATTTAATACAGAACGACTATAAGAACTAGGGTCTTACTGTCGATACTGTGCATTTCTACTCTACTGCTTTATGCACTGCCTTACATATGATGGTACCATTTACTTTTCCTTTACTAGCGCTGGACTAGATGCCGGATTCTGATTGCAGAGCTGTTAGAGTGCTGCTGTATTTCATCTTAAGATTAAACTGTATCCTTGATCATGTTGGTTGGAGCAAAAGGCTAGTGTATGTAAAGCACTTTAAGTCCATCTTCATCTCACTCTAACAGCTACAGAAAACTCATTTCCAGACAGATGTACAACCTCAATAGATTTCTCCTTTAGTGCTATCTGATGGCTAAGGATCATAAACCACAGTTCTGCCACTCAGGTGAGCATCTATCCATTTTCTACTGCTTATCCAGGTGCGATTCATTGAAGTGAACACACATAAATATTGTACAATCAGGTAATCATGTACAAGCATACTAAGAGGATACAGAGAGTTTTTCATCTCGATCCTTTCTGGTTGTCATAATGTTCTAATTTTGCTTTTCCTGCCTTTGTATTCCATTATACAAATGGAATACAATTTAATTAATATTACTTTTAATCTATTTCCTCTCTCCCCCCCATCCACTTTGGGGTCGCTGCTAAGACTCTGACACAACACTTTACCTAACTAGGTCCTAGCTTTCACTGTCTCTCTCTAACCATATCGCTTTCATACCGACAAAATCCAATTTATGACAAACCTTTGCAAGCTTGTATGCATATTTCAGAGAAGCTGTGCACTCATAGCAGTATGCACACATTTTTTATAATATATGTATGACTATGCAAGTGTATTGTATATGTTCACAGAAGGTTATTCCCACAGATATGTATGCATGGGTGTGTATGTGCGTCTGTCCAAAGAGATAAAGTTAGCCCTCCTGTCTGAAGGTTCCTGGTGGAAGGCAATAAAAGCTGTCACAGTGACGAGACCTCTGCAATGAGATTTTCAGGATAGTTGTAAATGTTCAATCACGTTTCCTCTTTTCTCTCTACCTCTCTCTCCCCACAGCCAAAGAAGTGGAGAGAGGTTAGAGATGCATGGAGAAATAGGGGCAGGTTGGAGAGGGAGAGAAAAAAGACAACAATGTAAATTATTTGGATTACTAGGATAGAAACAAAGAGAAATGCACAGAGAAGAAGAGGGAAATAAGGAGTTAGTGATAGAGAGAAGTGATTGGACACACAGCAAGGACATCTTGGCGTTTAACACCACTCCTAACCCTGGACAGATGGCCCTGAGCTGGGAACAGGGACGAGTGAGCAGAATGTGAATTTGTCTGTGTGTGTGTGTGTGTGTGGTGTGTGTGGTGTGGGTGGTAGTATTATTACTGTAATTATATTATAATTATGTTAAGCCTTAACATCAGGAGGGGGAGAGAAAATTACATTTCTATTACATCTCATGGTAATACTATCAATACTACTACTAATAATTTTATGCATGTCTCTTAATGCTAACACTGCTCCTAAGATCTTAGCTCCAGCTAATACCACCAGTACCACCAATTCTGCTGTACATGTACAGCGAATCTGCATGTTACTGAACTACAATGATATGTACTTTCCTCAATGAAGGTAGAGCACTTGAGGAGTGAGCTATCTGTCTGTCTGCAAGACAAAGACAACAGGCCCTGCTTCATTCCTAGTAAGCAGCTGACTCAATCACAATAAAAGCCTGATGTGCTAGCACCACATACTCACATCAGCTGCTCGGGGGAGATCTGTGTGATGCAGAGAATGAGGGGAGAGAGGGGAGAAAAGAAGAGCACAGGAAGGAGAGGAGAAGGCTGCCTTTGGGCTTCTCCTTCTCTCTCCTCACCTCTTCTGTGTCTCTCTTAGGATAATGAATCAGGCATAGAGAGTGGGGTTTCACAGAGTGGTCAATGCATAAATAACGCCTCCTGAACAGAGGCCCTGTTATAGTGCTGCAGCATGAGTCCAGGATTTCTCTCTCTCTCTCATGCTCTTCTACACGCACACACACACACACAAGTACATGGACACAGACCTCTATCAGATAATAGATGGTGTGGTACTATAACAAGGTCTGTACAGTCATAAAAAGCTTTCAGACAAATGGCAATCTGTCCTTTATCATAAATTAGGTGACATGTACAGAGCAAAGACGAGATCACTGTATGTGTGTGGGGAAATTGTTGTGTATGAAAAAAGATAAAATAGTCACAAACTTATGTAGAACTTTTAACTTTTTAGGTTATCACAGCAGAACAAAATTTTCACATTACTTATCCCAGTGGAGAGTCATACTGTTTAATTGCACAACAGCAAAATCTTACAAAATTCTCTATGCCTACCATCCGGTAGTTCAGTGCAGATAAGTCTCCCCTCATGAAACTTTAATTTGGAGTCTCCATTCTGTTGTTATTTACCAGTTCATTATCTTACTTTCAAGTCACCACATTCCCCTCTGAATCTCTCTTTCTTTTATTGGTCTATGCAACAGCTTTGGTCCTTACAGGGAATATGATAAACACCTTGCTTTGTATTTCCTTCGTTCCATTACCTAATCTAATCCTTTACCTGAGAACAGAAATAATGATGGCGTTCATCACGTATTTCAGCTGTAAAACAGACTGAACAACCTAAAAATGATGCTTTTATCTTACCCAGCTTATTCATGTCTGTCTTACTTTGGGTCTCACAGTCTCCATCACGAAGCATACAGAGACTGAAATCCGTACTTTGCTCATTGTGTGAAACTTCATTCATCATTTAAAAGTGCATATGGAACACACAAAGTTGTGTGTGTGTGAGGGAGAGACAGAGATAGACAGAGAGCGATTATATATATATGTAAAACATAATCCTGACCAACATTAGAAGAATTCACAGAGATGATATGCAATTGCAGATAACAGAGATCAGTGATTGTACAGATCCATATAGTAAAAACACAAAGTTACACATTACATTAGGACTGCACAATTAGTCCTGACAAATTAGACATTATAATTACAGCAACATATTTGGTTATTATTGTAACCATTTATTGTTCTGTCTGAAAGTCTACATCCAATATCCTTATCCAGACATGGAGACATTATTCCATGACTAAATACTAACAGGTCTACATTTGTACATTGCCTTTAATTCTTTGAAGACCTCCATAATGGGTCACTAACAAAAAAGAACAATGGCAGCAGAGCAGAACACATTATACTCTCCTGCCATTGGCCACAACATGGGACACAACCATGAGTAAAGTACGAAGTTCAACACACCTGTATATATATATATATATATATATATATATGGAGAGAGAGAGAGTCAACCAGCAGGTTGCAAAAGTAGAGAAAAATGTATGGTGTCTCTACTGCAGCTGGTAATATGCTGACAGGGAAGAGTTTCATATCGGAAATGCATCTCTCGCTTTCTGTTTTTGTCCATTTCCTACAGTCCTTCTTTTCCTTTGGGGCTTGTGCTCAACAAACTGCTACAGTTAAAGCTATTAGATAAGGAGTGTATATTGTGTGTTGTGCAGCTGGAGTTGTTTGTGTGATAGTGGGGTCAAAAGCTCTTCATCAGTGCATAAATCTGTGACGGTGTTCATGTGTTAGTAGTTCTATCTCGTTATGGGGTGTAGTTGCTTATTAATGCATGGTGCCAGAACGTGTGTATGTAGATATACTCTATGTATACAGTATGTTTTATAATGAGAAAATAGGGGGAAGTTAGCTACTGAAAACAACAACGTCCAACTCCAACATCCAACTCCCATCGGCTCACTGTAGACAAAACGCCAAGCCAGTAGGCCAACGGATTGTGTCTGAACCTTGCCCAACCACACACACACACACACACGTACACACACGTACACACACGTACACACACACACACACACACACACACGCACAGAGAGCAAACACAGAGCAAACACAGAGCAAATACACAGAAAATACACGTACCCTCAGGGCAATGCAACAACAGCCGTTGCCCTGCGGCATGGGACACTCGTGTGTGGAACTGAACCAAAATGCAACAGAACAGACTATCAGGGCCTGGCGGATCGTTTTATTCCCAAGCACAGTCAATAACACACACACACACACACACACACACACACACACACACACACACACACACACACACACACACACACACACACACAGAGCGAGAGAGAGCTCTGACTAATCTATTATCAACACAGCATCCCAGACCAACCAGACAAACCGCTGCTGATATAATCCAATTGCAGTGGAGTTGCAGCATATTTGCTGCAGAGATTATGGCAACGTGCACCATCTATAGGCAACAACAGGAATTGCAGAGCTTCGAGACATGAAGATGCACAGCCGATATAGAGATGTTTTTATCATGCCAGATATAAATGTATGTTTGTTACCTAAATAATTTAAAAATATATAAAAAATGTAAATAATAAAAATTATACTTCATATTGAATTATATCTACTTGACTAGAATGTAAAGATTTGTGCTCCACCATCCGTTTGATAATACTGTTAAAGGAAACAGCTGTGAGTTAAAAAATATATATTTTTTACATTTTTTTCACAAGATAGGTAACATCTTAAAAGAGCTTACTAGGAGTTTATTAAGAAAAGTGGGTTTAACACATCAATCCAGTGTTGGGCTCGTATTAATGAACTCAGTGCTAATCTGATCAGACTAATTTAGGCTTGGATTAAGAGCTGCCCATTCATTACTTTGAAGCAAATGCATGAGATACAGGATGTGGAACAAATCACTTCAATTCACACTGTAGAAACAGGGATGTAAAGTAAGAACTGTGTACTGTTTGCAAAAGATCATTCGCATTTTCTCTGGAGAATAAATCTTCATCAGTTTGATTGTGTTTGTTGGGTGTGACAGAGGAGCCTTTATATTGTGTAATTAATTCTCATTTCCTTTAGATTGTTTATCTGACCCTTTTAATCCAGTAACATTTGGACATTTGACTTACATTAGATTTAATGTGGCATCAGTTAGTTGAAATAAGAGGAAACAACATTCAGCCCACACCAAACATAAACAATATCATAGAGATGTAGCAAAACTGAAAACTGGTAACTGCCTGTAATTTTTTGGATATATATTGAAAAGACTGACAAGAGACCAAATTCATTGTCTTAAGTGAAGGGTGAGTGCAGCTTAGGGTATTTTAAATTATGATAGTATATAAATATGTCCTGGTTATGATGCACTTTGGTAAAGAAATGGTGATAAAAGGAATGAAACGATGAAGAAAACACTGCTTTAGTTCTGGTTAAGTCTACAGTTAAGCTGAAACCTCTTCAGATACCTGCTTATTTGCAGATAAGTCTGTGTAAAGTTTATGTTAAATTTTGCACAGACAAAACTTTTGTTGGAAAAATATCTTTTGGTTTCTTTCTGACATATATGTTTCTCTATTTAACATAAAGGTAACTTAACTTAACTTAATAAGTTAGGGTTATTTTCACATGATTTCCTCACAGGTATTGGTTTAATATAACAGTATATAACACATGTGATACCCTCCAACCTCCCATGGGTATCTAATCAATAAATCCATTGTATTATCTGCCTAAAGCTCTACCATTTTATTGGAAGTCAAGCTGGATTATATCCTGAGGCCTGAGTGAATAGTATAGGCTCAAGCACCTAATACATCTTTATTCCATAGGCCCCAGGCTTCTCTTCCACAGCCAGATCTCTGTATTTGTCCAGCCAAGGCCAGCACTCTAGTCTGGCAGTGGCTGCATAGTGTACAAAGCAAAAAGGTGAAGGTGAGTCAAACTGGCACCATAGTCATGGAGCCAAGTTGATAATTCTGTTAGCTTACACAGCCATAGGACGAGCCATAGTTCTGCATGCACCCGGCTTTCAGAGCAATCTCCTGAGACACAGACAAAGAGTGGGAGAGAGTAGGGAAGAGATAAAGAGAGGGAGTGAGGGAATAGAAACATGAGGGAGAGAGAAAATAAAGAGAGAAAGAGATAAAAGGGCTTTCTGTATTCACTCGGCTTCCATCCGCTTTCCCCAGCAGGCTGGGATCGCCTCCACTTATTGAAGAATAAGACTCATTGGTGGATTGGCTGATAGCTAAGACAATATATGGGAAAGCAACGGAAAGGAGGACAAAAGAGATGGAAGGAAAAAAAAGAATATGTCTGAGACATGACAGAAGACTGAATGGGGAGAAAGTGAAGAAGAGGTATTCCTTCATTTATGCACAGCGTTATTGCACACAAACTCATAGAAGGCTGCTAGTCTAACTACAGTATTAGGTCACTGCAGTGGTGTGACCTTGCTTCACACACCAAGGTCAGAAAACACAGCCAGACAGTGGATGGAAGCAGGCAGGAAGAGATGCAGGAATCTCTAAATCTCTATTAAAGCTGGTCATTTTGCCTCCTATTAGCTTTCCCATTCAGTGATAACCAAACAGGCTTTGAGGAGGGTATTCTAAGCACTTGTAGCTTAAGAGCTGCCTTTACTCAAGGACCCACTATGCATAGGATTCATTTAAATGCATGAGGTTAAAATGTTATCAATGATGTTTGAAATTGGTGAACATGAAAATAGGAAAATACAGTATGACCAAATTGCTGAGGATTTCATTATGAATAAAAAAGCATTTGGAATATAAATGTGGCCAGCTGTTTGTGATAATGTAGTATAGAAAGACTTGCTTCACACTTGATATGAAAATACACACTGAAACTTTTAAAAAATAAAAGACGAGGACTTGCGTATTTTATAAGACACTATAACCTGAAAGTTTTTTCTTTATTACAAAAGAACACAAAACTGTTGGCGTTAGAAACTAAAGAAAAATGCTTACACGGGCTTCAAGACTATGTGCCCCTGGGCACTGACATGGTGTACACAAGTTTCTCCTACACCAATCACAGAGCAAATAGCAAAACATCAAAGCAAACTGCAGGTAATACTTACAGAAATCTGCCATTTCTCTTTGTGAGTGCAATATATATTTACAGCATTATTTGTTTGAACAGTGAAGTTGTTTAAGAGCTGGGAAAAAAGACAAGTATTGCAAAGAGCAACTAAAATGTAATCATAAAATAGGCAAAGTGTATTTGCAGTAAACAGAATTTCTTCCTTATCTTAATCATGCAACCCAGGTATTTATAATGCATCCAAAATAAATCATACTAGTCTGAGGTACCTAACTGATTTGAGTAATACATGTAAACATTGATGTTCACCAACTTTAACCCCCAAATCTTTCATTTTTTTAGGAGTTACATGTAAATAAGACATACATACAAACAAGAGAAGCAAACAAAGCAGAGAAGTGTGTGAGTGGCTTACAAATGGCCCTGTGTGCGTGCATTATTACACAGTCTCACACACCACGCGTGGTTGGTTTGGAGAGGAAAATAAAATAAACCACTACACTCAGAGAAAGTACTAAAGAGCTGTTTTGTGAATGAGAAGCCTGACATTATCAGCCTCCCTGGAGAAGCACAGCCATTTGCAGATAAATTAAGGCCCTTAGTTTAAAGTTAATTGGATCAACCGACAGTGCACCTTTGCAGTCTCCGGGGTCACCTCGGATTATTCATATCCAGGTAATTATGTATTGCTTGGATGTCTTTTTGTCAGCCTGCCATCTATGACCTGAACTCACCACAACATGTGAGAAGGTTAAACTGGCCTCTGGCAGTGGTGCACGGGGACTAAATAAGGTGAAAATATTACCATAACATTTTTAAGGGGCTGTGATATGGTGCTGTAATTGGAGGGAAAAACGCATCCGTGGCACGACTAATTTGTGTGTTCCTTCCTCATGAAGCATTCAAATTATATGTGCAGGATTTATATTAAAAAATTGTTATTTACAATATAGAAGATATTTTCAAATTACTTTTTTTTCTTTCTGGACGTAATATCACGTGGTCACCCACACAGTTCTCTCGGTTTCACTGTTGCTCTTTTCGACTGTGTCTCTCTCGCTTTCTCTCTTTTGCCGTGGGAGTCTGTGGCTTCTGTCCCGGTGAATAAAAACCCCATTATTCAGCTAATTAATAACTTAATTAAAGCTCGCTGGCACGTCAGCCGTGCTTGATTACATCATTATTAGGAGTAATTGGGGATTTCTTTAATGGCACCTTGAGAGAAGAAGAGAGAGAGTGTGTGAGCGATGGAAGGTGAAATAGAGAGAAGGAAAGAGGCCTTCTTTCAGCTGCAAAGTGCTGGGTTTACCTCACTTTCTTAAATTAATATTTAGATAAACATCTGTGGAATAAAACAGCAGCAGTCTTTCATTTAACTCTGTTTAATGCTGATCTATCAGTTAAGTGTTCTGGGTACCATTTTGGCATCAATGAGTCATCAATAAATCACCTAGCAGCAGCTGCTGCCAGCTTTACTGCATTTATAATTTGTACTTAAAATGAAGTCGCCTAAATTATGTGTAACTAATATAATAAAAAAAAGTAAAATAATTTTTTTTTTAAATCCATACTGCAAGACAATATTGCCTGCATTGCATTGACTGTCAACAGTTAAATCAGTGCATAGCAACTACAACAAGGTGGGTGAAACCAGAGACTCTATAATTACCCGTAATGCGTTCATTATTTTGCATTTCTAACTGAATTAAACAACAATGTAGGGTTTTTTAAGCACTTTAAAATCAAACCAGATAACATATATGAATCCATAGGATGTTTTTTTTTTTCTTTTTGTCCCTTAAATTTAACATTCATCACACAAAAATAGAATAAAATTCTTTAAGATGTTTCTCATTGGGCCTTCTAGTCACAGTAGCGATACTATTAGTGTAAATGACAACAATCCAATCACGAGTGTTCATGAAAGTTAGTCACTACAGTTGAGTTTTATCATCACAATATTTTACTAACACATTTGTTTTCCTTCAGCTACTTAGAGTGGGACATGTTGTCAGTGAGGTTTGCGGTCTATGGCATGGAGCCAGAGAGTCTGATTAATATAATCAACAGGGAGATATCATTGCTGGTGTCGAGTATCATAAATAAGTATGAGAATAACATATCACGATGTATAAATCTTGTTTAAAAAGTTTTCCTTTTAAACACACACGAAGAGCCGAGCAGAAAAACACCCTAACCAGCCACCTCCCTTTAAACAATATATCAGCTGTTATCTCTGCATTATGCCTTCTATTGGACTATTATGCCCCATCTGAGAATGTTCTTTTTATCTCTAACTACAATGACCGGGGACAGGAGGACACTAATGAAATTAGTCCAGACAAACCCCTTCCATTCTCTTTGTGCCTCATTAGAGCCTGATGTCCGTTCACTGTGAACCATCCAGCAGCACACTGGCCAGCCCCTCAATGAGAACCATTAAATACTTGGAATTTTCACCTCTGTTTGTGTAATTAGCCACTGGATGAACACAGAGCAAATGGCAAATGAAACAGGTGGAAAGACAGGGCTGCAGACTTTTTTTTCTTTTCAAACAAGTACAACTCAAGTATAGTCAAGTCTGCATGTTGGTCCAAGTCTTGTCACAAAAAAGCCTCAAGTTTTAGCTACAAAACTAACAAATCTCTTTCCAGTTCTCTGCCTTGATAGATTAAGACACAAGATCTAACTGTGGTCTCTCTAATAAAAGATGTACAACAAGTCAGTGGTTGCTATCTCTAAATTTCCTTCCTACTATGGAAGACTGGCTCACAAACATCCCCACTGTATGTGTGGAAAAAGACAGATTGGTTCTTTTTGTTTTAATTATTTATTTATTTATATTTAACAGGGGCCAAGTGGAAAGAACAAAAGAAAAAATAATAATGTGAGAGCATGTGATATAGTACATACTAAACTCGTTGGGGCTTCTGTAAATGACTTGCTGTGCAATAATAAACCTGTTTAGACCATCTGAGGGGACTAAAATGTTTGTGCAAAAGAGCTATTCTTAAGTGGATTTTATTGTTTTCTGTCCTCTAAAACATGCTTCAGTAGATGCAGAATAATTACTGAAAAAAGAAGGCTGGGGGTTTCATTTAGAAAGTGCATTCAAACAGATGTTTAAATCTAACCTGTGAGAATTAAAACGCCGGTATTTTTTTAAAAGCTTGATCTGCTTTTAAATCCTTATTTATTTAATCTAATACAGTCTAACACAGTGGGAGTACATTGACTATAAGCTTGTTTAGAGATGCAATTTTCAAAGTTAATCTGCAAGCACAGAGGGAGGAACAAACAACTATATTACTCACATTTTCTTCTTACTATTCGAATATGAAGGATTGTAGAAGTATTCATTCATTTATTCATATAAAACAATCGTTAAGTAAAGATATTTTTTATTCCATGTGATCATGATATTGAATATGTACTTTATATTACCTCCTACCGATAGTGCTCCTCTACCTCTTGAAGAAAACTGACAATTCCTGCCTTTTGGGGAGGAAGTGGGGGGGTGGATTGCAGTGTATCAGGCCCTGTGAGTCCAATCCCACAGGGACATGGGAGTGTATCATCACAGTGAGAGGCAGCTTATTCTCTACTCAAAAGAAAGAGACAGAACTTTAGTCTGTCAAGTCAACTAGGATCAAAACAGGGACTGAAACTGTCACCTTACTGGAGTGAAGAGGAATTTGCATAAATTTAAGCGTCCACCAGATGAAGGATGCATCAAACTCAGTATAAAAGGATAAGAAAGTGGAATCATTCAGGTAGACATATTGTTTCAGTCAAGATTCAAGACTCCACTTTTCTTTAAAAAAAAAGTCTGTCAAACCCTAAACAGTCAGTTAAGACCTTTATATTCCTTAGTGTCATCTGTTCATGAGATTTCATCTTTTACATTTCATTTCTGTGATGTTTTTGGATGTAAAGGCCTTTACAGCTCTTCCTATAAGCAAAAGGTACTACTAGTGATGCTGAAAAATCTGATTTTCTGTTGTTGCCTTCCTGTCTAGCTACCCATGCGCTGATCAGTGAAATACTTAAGCATGCATATACATGGCAGCCAAACCTGCAAGCAACCTGAGTATATGATTTATGTCTACAGTCTAGTGTGCAAATCACCTTATTGGTCAATCAAAGTGTCAGATTTTCAAATACTCAGCTTGTCATTTCACCTTGACGTATTATTTAGTCTATCAGAGTGTTGAACCTGTAACAGAAAGGACATATCTTCTACTAGTATAAGTAAACCAATAGCAGGTTTATTATTAGTTCATATTAATAATGAGACCAGCATTAAACAAACTAAGAGTCACTGAAAATGATTAAAGTTAAATTATAACGTGCTTCCAGTAAATTGATTTTATGATACTTTTCTGACAGTTGGTGGACTGTTGAATCAAAATTGAAATCAAAATCTTTTATTTTTCCTGACACTTTTCAGACTAAGGAGCCATATTAATACTGGAAATGAATATTATTACAACATAGTTAGTTCAAGTGCTTGCTGGTGGCCAGACACATCCTAATCACAGACTGTCTGTGAAAGCATTTGCATGTGTAAATGCAAGCCTGCAAGCTGAGCCACACTCATGGAGGGAAAAAAAAATGAAATCCAGACTCTCTGCTAAAACAGAAAATGTTGCACCCTTGAAATAAGCATGACTTGAGCATTTCTGTAGAAAAATAAAACATTTTCTAATTAAAATCAGAATCAGTTTTACTGACCAAGTATGTGTACACATACAATGAATCAGGCTCTGTGGCTGTTCCTTTGCTCTCAGTGTATGTAACAGAGTAGACAACAGACAATACTGACAATGTGAAAGACTAAAAAACAACAGATATATATATATATATATATAGCATATTTACTGTGCAATGGTGCAGAGTGCAAAGATGTTGGAATAAACTATGTAATACATAAAGGACGAATAACTAGTTACTATAAATACGGTATATGCATGAGGACTGACTATAAATATACACATATGGTATCAATTTATGCCCAAAAGAACAATTTAATTGGCCTTATTACACCTATAGGACAGTGTGGGATGCAAAAACGTCCTGATATATTAGCAGATATGTCACCCCATGTGGAAACAGGCAGATATTATTGTCTAATCTCTATTTTAGATTAAAATTCACATACATTTCAGTATTTGTGGTCAGATCTGGTCTGGCTAAAGACTGCAAATAACTTGTGTGATGATTACATGTCTCATACACCCATTGGTCATCTCTCAACCAACAGAAAGCTGCTTGCTCAAACACCCAAATTTAATCAGCTGCATATGAAGCAAAACCAGTGCTCAGGAAATAGGGTGATTGTATGCGTTATTTTGAATGTATGATTTTAAAAAGTAATCAAACACTGCCTTTCTATGGACTATGTTAACCCAACAATCCCTATGGGTCCACAAGCCCCTCTTTGAGAAGCAGCGGTCCATATATCCTCCTCTTCTACAAAATGCAGTGGAACTCTGACCTACATTTTACAGATCATTAACTATACGAAAACTAGCTGCATAAAATAAACAGACAAGCATGACTGTGCTGTCTCTAGGTCTACACCTGACAGTAAACATTTGTGGAAAGTTTCCAGTGTGTTTATGGATGCATAAACACAGAGGAGGCAGAGTGAGAAGCACTAAAATACAGAGGTAAAGAAGTTGGGTTGAGACTTAAAGCTTATGAAAGAGAAAGTGATATATTTAATGAAAGCATATTCATAAGAATGCATTAAGTGTAAGTGGTCTGTGTTAACTTTGTTATACAAGAAATGTGAAGACAATATTTAAACAAATATTTAAATAAATTCACTTACTGACTTTTCAAAACAAACCTTCCTGAAATAATAAGTGATGGACATTCATACTGAAGATGCTATGATTAACTAAACTCAAAAATGAGGTCAAGTATATCTGCATAAATACTATAAGTACAAAGGATAAGTGTCTATAATGAAATACACCCATCTTTAATATAAGGGTTATAATTTCATAATTTGTGTTCCAAGATAAGACTTCGATATACACTTGTTTCAGCGAGCTAAATACTCTGTAAAGAGCGCCATCTCTTCAACGCAGTCAAATACAGTTTCTCCCCTCCATCTCTTTTCTGGTTGTCACTGAACCATCATTAGCTGATTAATGTTTCCCAGCTGAGAGTGTTAATTGACATAATCTATTCTCCATTAGTGCTGGCCCTCTGCAGACAGACTCAATGTGTTCCTTCACCCCTCATTTCACCCAAGGTGGTCTTGCCCTTCACCTTGGGCTAATAGTAGGCTAAACTAAGTCAAGGTCCTTGTGGGGGTGCTTCAGGTTGCTGTGGCTAAAGTATAATTTCACAAGATACTGAGAGAATGAATTTGAGAAATCTCAAATTTGTCTCCATTTGACTGTTTTGGCCCTAATTATGGAAAATAAGAATCCTCATAAACAGGCAATCAGTTGTTTAGTCCAGTGGGATGAGTCAAAAAGGCAAGAAAAATAATGAGATCAAGTTATTCGGTTATTTTCTGCTTGATATTTTGGATTTAGAGGATTTAGTTTGCTTGGTTGTTTTTCCATCATTTGAAATTGTCATCAGTGACCAAAGTTTTAGAGATCTGAGGCCCACTGCTCCACAGACCAGTTGTTTCTGGTGTGGTAGAGAAACCTCAGGAACCAGGGATCCTGCTTAATTATAAAGCTGTGAAAACTCTGCATAGTGTCTTTTTTTTTTTTACTTCATGAAAAACAATCCAAGGAGAGCTGAGCAATGTTCACAATACACTGGTGAGTTAAGAAAATCAACACGTTGTACAGTCATGAAGACCAAGCACAGACAGGCTGCCTTCTTGGTGTATATTTAGACTGAAGCCAGCAAAGGAAGGTAGAATGCAAAAGAGCAGGAACAGATCAGGAGAGAGAGTAAAATGAAGTTGAGGAGGGTGGAAGAGATTGATTTTCTTTGACATTCCCCACTGAAAAAGTCTCGAACTCGTCACAGAGACTTGAAAAAGAAGAAAGAAAGCATATCTAACACATACACTGGCTTCGTTTCTTAGCAACAGCCTGCACCCGAGGTGAGAAGGAAGAGCTATGGAGATGGAGGGATAAAAAGAAAGAAAGATAGATAAAGAAACAAGACCGACAAAAAGAAAGATATTGGAGTACGCACCCTGCAACTTGTCTGGTTGGTACATATTGATTTTAACTGATTTCTTTACCCCTGGTTCTTATTTTGAAGAACACACTCGCTTCCACCATTGTGTGGATTTCCTGAGAGAGAATTTATGAAAACTCCCATCTAACTATCGCCTTTAAGCTTTTATTTAAACCGGCGTGTGTCTTTAGACCAAATGTGCGAAAACGTTTCGAGACATTACCATCCAACCCAAGAAAATGAACAAAAATGTCCAAAAAACATGATAAATTCCTAAATGCTGGTGCTGTGGGGATCAAGGAGGTGTACAAAAAAGTAAAGAAATAAATAAATAAAAACATCATAGTTAATATCACAGTTTCCTTCATTAGTTAATGTGGAAATTATATGTTTACACTTTTACCATTTCATGAAGTAACTGTGGCAAAATGATGTTTGCAGGATTTTCACTCAGTTATACAGCGTTTATTTTCATGTCATATCCACCTTTAATCTTCATTTAATGAAGGCATTTAATACATCTGAATTTCACAATTATGCCTTGATATACTAATTAGAAGTGTTTCCTGTCCCTTGACGCATATTGGATATTAACAAATTTCCAGTAAGGCTCATTAGTTTAGTGTTTTATATCAAACAGAACCAAAGTGCGCACAAGACAGAAAGAAACCCACTTGAATCACATCTTTAAAAAAGCATTAATATCTAATTTTCTCTTGATGAAATAAAGTTTAAGCACATACAACAGCAAACTCAGTCTATTCATGGTCACAAGAACCATGCTGCCATTATTTCATTTTATTATGTTTTTTTTTACTGCTATAAAATACAAAGTGTCCCTATGTTTGTGATATACAAATACAATATATATATATATAAATTAGGCATCTAAGATTTGGTGATAAATAAATTATTTGAATTATTTTATAAAAATGCAAATTAATTGATTTGGTCTCTATTTGTCTATTGTGACTTTTCTGTACATTACTTTCAAACCTCCTTCAGATACAATGGTTTATAAGCCTTAGTAAAAAACAATCTGCCCAACTTGCGAAGTATCGAAGGCTGAAATTGATGTCTTCAGATGATTTATTTGTGTCTTACTTGCCAACCAAATACTTGCCTGGCAGAGTGCAGCTCTGAGATAAGTGAACTGGTTTAATTATGGTGGGAGGGAAACTAGCAGTGGCCAATCAGGTTTGATCCTCAAGACTAAGCTTGGACAGTCTGCTCATTCCTGACTTAAAAAAAGGATGTGAAATGGATTTATATGTGGTCATTCCATGCTTTTTAGATAAAAGCTGCACCGGGGATGTACGAGATATCTTTATAGCTGCTTTTCTGTTCAGCGTATCTGTGTGTGGGTGTGTGTGTCTCTGTGTATGTGTGTGTGTGTAGAGGGAAGAAATAGAGAGGAAGTCTATTTAGGACAGTGATGGCAGCTAAAGATAGAAGGCAAGTTTTAAAGAGAGGATAGAAACATGGGATGTTTTGGATAGATCGAGTATGAATCAAGGAACAGATTTTATAAATAAGCAACGTATCGCTCTTTCACTATTATTTGTGTCTTGTTAGATATAATCCACCTCTCATTTTCCCTCTCCAGCTACTTTTAGATGTTCTCAGGTGTTGTTACTTCCTTGTTACTTCTCAGTATTACTGTTTTTATCTTTTCTCTATTATGTTTCTCCATTGGAAACTTGAGGCATTGCATGCGCAGGAGGCTATCTGAAGCACTTCAACTATCTCCTCTTCTTGCGCACACAGCAGTGTCACCAAGTAGGACTTCTGCCCTCTTCTGCCACCCATTTCAAATGCATACCTAACTCCAATAGCCAGAGGTAATATGCGCAGGACAGAAGTGTAGCTTTGTTGATTGTTAGGCAGCTTAAAACAATCTCTCCAGTGCTGCTTGCAAGTTGTTGCACTCTCTATTCAAGATCATAGTCTAGTTCATGAACATCCGCTTTTACATCTCCAGGTGAAATTATTACATCAAAGATCTGGCATATGCAAATTTGCATTATTCATGAGGTAGTGTTCCAATTGGCTGGAGGGTAACCTGACGCCATAATTCTAGCTACTTGCAATAAGTAATCATGAATAATGAAAATTAAGAGTAAATAGCTTCAAAAACCATCTGCTGGGTGACAGAGGGGCATCTGCACTGTAAGGATGATTTCAAGAAACCAAAACAACTTTTGGAGACTGAAAAGTCCAGATTTCAATATTATTTTTAATTTATTCTGTAAATAAATAATTAGATTTTCTTAATTTTTAATGAATCCAGTATACTGATCCTTTTTTAAAAGATTCTAAGTAATTATGGTTTTTTAAGCTAATGTTAAGCAACAAACAAAATAATTCATAAACATGTTGCAACAGAAACAGGAAAAGGTATAGAACATGATATGTCCACATATGTAAGAGATAAAAGAACACATGTAAAATATTCATTATTTGATCAAAAACATTTTCTATTAGCCTTTTCTCATGCTCGTGAGATTTGCAGCTAAAACTTAGATACTATATAATAGAATAATATAATCTATGATAAAATGATATGTTCAATGCTGGTTGTGGATGTGAAGCAATCTGAACTTCCTCTAACTGCAAACTTTTTAAATATGAATGAAGGGAAACAGCACACACACTGAACCAAATCTCTTGCTTTCACTTTCATTTAAAATGTTAATGGAGCTTGATTAGCAACTCCTATCAATTTAAAAAGAAATCAACAGCTGTCCCACTTCTTTATGGTGTTTGGTTTGATTTTAAGACCCTGGAAGCTACGACTAAGTATTTCTGAATTTCCTGTGCTCCCAGTGCCGTGATGACAGGATTGAAAGGAGACTGTTAACCTGCTTGTCTGTCAGCCTGTCAGTTTGCAGAGTCAGAGTGGTTCCGCAATAATGCTGATTCCTCTAGTGTTGCCAAACCATAAATCAGTGTTAATAAGAATTCATATAAAATGTGCATATGGAACAACAAATCTGTTCATGCATGCAGTTCACATGGCGCAGCAATTTAACAGAGCAAAATATGTGAATCTGAAAAACAGACAGTAGCAAAAAGCCAATCAAACTAAAGATGTTGGGAATGACAGGAGCTTTTTCTCGGCAGACTAACCATGAAGTTCCAGCTAAACCTTCCTTCTTTGCCTGGCTGAGGCGTCAGTCATTCCCGCGTGCACGCACACACACACTCACACATGCACACACACACGCACACACAACCCTTATATACAAGCACAGTGAAGCCACTGCACCCTGAGATTTGCTGCTTGCAATGCAAATCAGGTTGAAAAAGGTTCTGGCAACGAACATGCTTAACTAGTCACTATGGAAACTCTGCAGGACATTGCTTGGCCTCTGCTCTGTTTGTTTTTATTTGTTTCCCCCTGTTTGTTTACTATGTATCTTAGAAACACATCAGCGGCTGCAAGCCACCTCAGCACAAGCATCAACGAGAAAAAGATACCAGCTAATGATTGTGTTTATTAGATTGTATTAGATTAGATTTGATTATATGAGATTACATTTGACTAGATTAGATTATAATGGAATGACAACAGCAGACATGTTGCTGTCTTCTGTCATTACATATAGCACAGTTATTTCATTTTTAAACATATTTATCTAAAATTGCAACATTTAAATTAAATAAAAAAATCAGAAAACAACACTGTATATTCTCTATTATTGTTGGTGTTTTCTCTGTTTTCTTTCTATTATTGTAGGGTCTTTACCTCACTTTACCTTGAGGCAACTGTTGTCGTGATTTGGGGCTATATAAATAAAATTGAATTGAATTACTATCACAACAAATAAAGAACTCTGCATTTTTTGGGGCCATTTGTAGTAAAACATTTTAATGCATAGCCACAGCAACCCCCCCCGAAGAAAAAAAAAAGTGTTGCCATGTCTGCGTGTCTGAGAAAATTGGTAAATACATTCAAGTTAGCATCTCTGTTGTCTACTCAGAACCACCATTACAACACTGATGGTGAGACAGCTTTCTGTTTTCAAAATATATTTTACTTCTACCTTAATATTCTTCACACCTGCACTCAGGCATACCCACAACAGTGACAGAGGAAGCCACAGTATGAGTGCATCCTCTCTTGCTTTAAACGTCCAACCTAGTAATATTGAGATAGAGTAAAGTGACCACGGTGTCACTCAGACATGAAGTTGGCACATTCAGATGATGTCAGATTAACAGAAAGGGCTTTTGGAAGATACCAGAAATGTGCAAACAATCTGATCTTCTACAAATTCCTAGAAAACCTCCAGAGCATACAACATTACTGGAGTTTTAGCCAGAGGGCTAAATCTAAATGCTACAAACAAAAAAGCTTTTTCATCAGCATTTCCAGGACGCTCATTCAATTAACTACTGTGAAACTTGTCTCCTGCCTTTGTGTGAAACTTTAAATAAAAATGATTAATTTCTTAATAAAGCCATGATGTGGGTACAACTTATCAGTATGGGCTTATGGATCTTATCTGATGTTTATATTGTGTGATGAGATGACTGTTAAATCACACTGATGACAGGAGCAATGCTCAGAGTGCAAACCTTCAGATAGATGTTTGCTATGGTTGAAAGTAGGAGCATGCACCTATGTGTGAATTATCTCACTGATTACGCGGGGAAAACTGAAAATAATTACACCGGTATATTTAAAAACCAAACAATGTATTTGAATTCAGTTGACAGTTTTAGTTTTATGCTTTATAAACCTGGGTGCTGCTCTTTGCATCGTTACCAACACATGGAAATGACTGCAGACCCGTCCCTCGTACTTTGCAAACTATTTGTGGTGATTTGTGCTACGTTTACATATGTGTTACTGCAAAATATTTTTCAACTCGGCATTGTGAGGTTGTTTTGAAGCTACAAATGAAGAGTAGATTTTCTTTTTTTATTGCTTTGTTATTGCATTTCAAACACTACATTATTTTTGATGAGTTGACAGTATATCACGTAGATGGCATTTATGATGCAAATCCATCGTTAATGACTTTAGATTGATTAGTTCCCTATGCCGTATTTCTTCATAAAACTTTCATTTTCACTTACTGAATGGCTATGGTCACCTTAGCCATTTTCACATATGCACTGGCATTTCACAGTGTAAATGTCTGATGCTGTCAGGTTTGATATTGAACAGTCTAACTTGCAAGCTTCCTAGTAAAGTCTGTGGGATATCGGATAGTGCTAATTTGCAAAGTGGAAATAACCCAGGTGACTGTCTAGTAATAGTGTAGCAGTGAAGAGTAGTGTAGTAACAGCAGTGTTTTCACAGCTAGTGAGTGATTGTTCTGTGTTCCGCCTACTGCATGCTTTACCAAGGTGGCACCCTCCCATACACCAAATGGTATTTGGTGTAAATTCAAGTTTTGAGAACATGGTGGACACAAACTCCTCGAGTGTGCTGCTAGACAAGACAACTCAAAGTTTTCCCGAGTTCATGTTTTAAAAAAAGGTTTTCTTGCCAAATTGGCATACAATAAGTGATGTTTGTGAGGCATCTCACTGTGTGAGAACAAAGAATTGAAAAAGTTTATTTACTTGTTGATGACTAATGATCACAAAAAGCGCAGAGATATTTTTTCATAACATGTTAAACTGGATGACAAATTTAAAATGACCTCTTTGTTGAAATCTTGTTTTAGCCATCGCTGTGAATTCGGCGTTGGCCTTCAGCTTTGATTTCATGACTAGCTATGGTGATTCTTTGATGAGCCTTTGTACACTGCAGTGTTTTATCACAGGCCTCAGTGCAGTATTGTACCATGTCTCTATGGCGATAAACCACTTTAGAGGCTTGGGCTCGCCCAATATTTTATCTCAGCACCATCACTGAAGGCAGGTGGAACTGATTGAAAAGAAATTATGAAAGAGGAGAGAAAAAAATGGCACACAGCATCTGCAGAGCCTGGCTGAGGACATTGGAGAGAAGATTGAATACAGGTTATCAAATCTGAACCCAAAATAAATCTCTTTCATCAAGCTCTTCGTCTCATTCTTTCCCTGACGTTTTTCTCTGAGCTGCCTGTATACTCTGTATAACCAGATCAAACCTGCAATGAACCGCTGACTCAGTCAAGGCTCCAAACCCAGATATACAGAATTATTACTCCCACTAAATCCAGAAATGGAAGAGGGTATTCTACTGGAATCTTTTGTAAGTTTGAAATATTTTGCACGGACTATTGAGTGATTTTGAAGTACAATAGCAGAGTATAAGAGTGCATCTTTACATATTATCAACAAAATTAACTTTAAGAAAAAGAAAAAAGAAAGCATGAATTTCATTTGAACATTTGCTTCTGAAATACTTTGTGCTAAAATACTGTTCTCCAATACCTATTTGACTGATGTTGCACCTATGGTGTATTTCATGCTTTATAAAGATCCTCATTAAAATGTGCATACTTCTGCCTGAGAGAGCCAGTGTCACTTATCTGCACGTCATACTCTAAATGCTACTCTAAAAACAAGTGAAAAGTGCAATTAAAATTGGTGATACATATTTGAAAAAGGATAAGCTGAACTGCTGTTCAGTGCATGAGAAAGATAGAATCATGGGAGAGAGCTGTAATGGCACACATTTTTATCACAACATTCCCCTAAAACGAATTACTAATGTTGTTCGTACCATACATGACTGCACTTTGAAAGATATAAACACTTGCATTCATGAAGCAGTGATCAGTGAACATCTGGCAGTTTGTATGCAAACTAACACAATGAAGTCCATTCCAGCAGCACCTTTCATCAGTATTCTTTGGACAGTGTGTCATATGTGGCAGACAGTTCATAGCAGGTCTCTGTGGGGTGCCTGAAATGAGATGTGTCCAGTCCCGCAATTAACACACTCATACATTCGTGCTCAGGCAAACAGAGATGAATGTATGCAGCCATAATGTATGGATACATGCATGCAAATTCAGATATAGGTAGGGAGGAGTAGTGACATAGCTGCTTTGGTAATTGCAGTGTGCTCTGACAGCCATCTTAATGAGATAATGAGAGTAGGAGGGTGAGTCAGTGCCACCCTCTCCCTCCTCCTCCTCCACAGAGCCAGAAACAGACGAAGGGGTCGACCTCAAAATGAGCAAGAAGACAGATGAGTAAATGGATAGAGGTTAAAGAGGGAAGAGAAAGAGATGAGAAAGACAACGGAGAGAATGAGAAAATGATTTGCGGTGTTAAAGGAAGAAGATAAAGGGAACAAAAAGGAGAAGGAAGAAAAAAGACAGGATGGTTTAAAAATAGGAAGACAACAATAGAGGGAAGAAGTGACACAAAATTATAATAAAAGGAAAATAAAAAATACAAAAGAAGAAATAATGACAGCTAATAAAGACAACAGAAACGCAAATAAGACGGTTGAGATCCTGAATTCTTAAGAGGCCCCAGGCAGACAGGGTGACACTGTGGAACCGAGAGCCTTATCTATGTGTGATATGTATATTATAAAAAAGCATGTATACAAGCATTTTCCACACATGCTGCTACTTGTGTAGAAATTTGCTGGGAGAATATACCTCACACATGCTCTAGAGCAGGCGTGCACATTTGTGTTTGGAGCAAATCAAGGTAAAAGTGGTGAAAACAGAAAAAAACAGGTTTTGCACTATGGAGGAATACTTGAGAGATCTTGGAGTCTGGCAGTTCCTTCCTGGGATATTCTACTTATTTACATTTCTATGTGAAGTTTGTGGTGCAAATTTCATTCTTTTATATGGAAAGCAGGTTTTCAAGACTTTAAATCATGTCTAAAAAAAAGCAATGGACATCAAGTTTTTGCAATCACGATGATAGACATATATGAGAGAGGACCATGTGTACTCACTGTTTCATAAAATGACAAAAATAACAATGTATATATGGATATCTGCATTTGTGTGTTCACACAGTTTTAGTCTTGAATCTATATATGTCCGTTTGTTTGGAACTGTCTCCAATTTGAAAAGCCAACACGTGACTGGGTGATCAAGTTTAAACCTGGGCTAATATCTTTCTTCAAGATTGATAATATCACATCATTAAAAAATGAAAAGAGGGATTTTTGTCCACAAAACAAATTTACTCATTCTTTTGCAGAAAGAAAAGAATCTAGGAAAAATGTCCCTTTAAAACTATTTTAAAAAGTATCTCAGTGAGATATCTTCCAAAAGGTGGAGGGTGTAAACTCCTGAGGAGCTCTCGCCCTCTCACCACAGCAGGATCTTTGAAGAATGCACAGTGCACTGTTTGAAATAATAACCCACAAAAACCCCTGAATATTCTGAATATTCTTTATCTCTCTCTCTAACACCACTAACACCCCCAAACACGCAGTCTCATTTCATATTTTCTATTTTTCAGTGCTAAAATGCCTGTACTTCCTAATCCAGCCCCCAGGAGTTTTTCAGGAGGTTGCTAATATGGAGGAAAACAGCCCTGTTCTAGGACTCGCTGTTCTTTTAGGGCAAACACACACACACACTGATAAAAATAAATACACACACATGTAGATAAACACACATCAGAGCTGATGCCAGATGGCCACATCTGTGACCAACTGCCATCTCATACAGACCAGGTGTTGAGGTGTTGCTGTGTGTGTGTGTGTGTGTGTGTGTGTGTGTGTGTGTGTGTGTGTGTGTGTGTGTGTGTGTGTGTGTGTGTGTGTGTGTGTGCGCGCGCGTGTATGTATTATGTTTACAGAACGAAGCAGCTCTAAAAACCCCTTTGCTGGATTGAAAAGCCATTGTCAGATTAGAGCATGTCTTTGTGTTCTGCATTCAATCTGTACAATAAAACATGGATTAAAGTCTCGTCTACTGCAATGCATTGCACTGGCATTAGTTTAATATTAATTTTTTTATTTAATGGGCTACTAATAAAAATGCCATACTAGTTCTACACTGCTAAAGACCAAACATCATCTCTTTAACAATGATTGAAGTCTAAGGGATTTTTTTATTAAAAGAATCTCTTACTTTACACTTCTACATTTGTTATGTCTGCTAAGTAAATTCAATAGAGTATGATTTGATTTTATTCCATTCTAGTGGGTGGCACATGCGCGTGAGCGTGTACGTATGCTAAACAGTATGATCATACTTTTTATTGTCCCCAATGATAATTTCAATCTTTCTCATCCTTTTCTGATAAAATCAGTTGTGTTCTGTCTGTTCACTTTATTATTCGTATAGCATCATTGCATTAAATGCTTTTTGAAAAGAGACACACCATGAGTCTTTTTTAATTCATACGAAAAATCAAATCTCTTTCTCATTAGAAATCTGTTAGAGAACAGGCAATGTCAGGGAAAATGAAGAGATGGGAACAGGTAGATGATTCTCTAAAATCTAAATTTCAAATCAGGTAAAAGAATTCCCGTAACCCTTGGATGATGATATGCCATCCTTGTGCGTCAGTTATCAGCAACAGTGTTACTCAATCCTGTTTCGCCTACTCCCTCTATTATAGTGTGCAGCTCTGTCCATCACAGTTGCTTTGGGCTCGTGAACTAAAATGAATGACTTTTCATTGTTTCTTTATTTCTCGAGAAACCACGATCATCAAATCAAACAAGAAAATATATATAAAATTATAACATTGAGTTACATTATTAACCAAGCAGCTGATGGCATTCCTTCACACACCCTGAAAGGCATCCAAACACACTCCCCACAGTGTCTTGATGCTGTGGCATGTCCTGTCAGGCTTCCTGGATGTGATGGTGAAGCTGATGCTGATTTATAGCAGGCACAGAATGGCTGCTTTAGATGGATGCAGGACACGCACTGTTTTAATATATCAAACACATACCACACACACACACAACTAAACACATAATGCCATAATTCATCACAGACACACACACATAGTTTTAATTCATCATAGTGGAGTGACCCATATATTGCGACTGAAAGTACTGTAAGAGAAAGCAAGAGGAGAACAGCACGGAATAGAGTAACTAAAGAGGTAGGCACCAGGAAATGGAGAGCATCAACAGACAGACAGACGGAGGAGGGTATACTATGATGCGTGCTGTGCATTACAATACAGTGCCAGAGGAAAAAAAACACAAATCAGACAAATTGCATTTACTTTTGTGCAAAATCAGACTTATTTTACTATTTTTCTTCCGCATTAAACCATGTGCAGTTTTAAACTCTTGATATTTTCACTGAATAAAGACAATACTGACAGAATGTAATGTTAGTTTCCTAATCTTCACCATTTTATTAAACTTCATCCCAAGAAAGAACATGGCTGCAAATATCAGAGAAAAAAAATACCATTTTGATGACTCATGGATTCCCACAGTGAGGACAACAATAGCAACACTACTCTGTGTCACCGAAACTGAGCTATTAACAAATTTTTTCATCTCTCTATCGATCTGCAAGAAATTACTCTCTCCGTCTACCTCTATCCTTCTTCTGCTGTCTCTCCTCCACTCCCTCTGCAGACAGTGTACAGATTACATCTGCGCTTTCATTACACAGCTTTATTTTCCATCGCTGAGCTGAAATTGTGTCTTGCTGTTTGCCATCATTCGGCTTTATTACCGAAGCAGCCAGACAGTGTCAACAGGCTGCTCCTTCTGATCCTCTGTGCTCTGTCGGTTGTTAGACTGTCATGTTACGGAAGCTTGTTGACTTGGGAAATTCCTGGCAGCTATCAAAGATATTAAATATCAAAAAAAAAATGCAAGTAGAGCTTGAAATTAGCACAAACCACCAGTGCGTGGTAATCATTTTATGTCTTCCAGGATTCTATATCTCTTAGTTGCTCCTGTGGCAGGGACCCCCCCCCCCCCCCTCCCCTCCCAAATCAAATAAAGCACAGTCATTAATGAATGGTCATGGTCTTGAGCTTGTTTCTACATTATATGCTTCTACCTCCTATTTTCTGCCACTTGCTTTCAATTTTTGATTACCATCTCCTGACAGAGTATACTCTTACAACCACCTGAAATCCTTCAACAAACCCACCTCCACCATCTGTAACAATGCATTCAAGTACAAAACATCCCAGTAGTCAATTATGTGTAACACACACAGTAATTGTGGCAGAACTGGAAATCTTTGTCAGTCTAACATGCAACATAGTAAATCTTATACTGGACCGTACCATACATGTACAAAACATTTATAAGAAGATTAATCCTATGTTTGAAACACACACACACACACACACACACACACACACACACACACACACACACACACACACACACACACACACACACAGAGGAGAGACAGAGACATTAATAATGTTACAAACTTAACCTTTTCTTCCTACTGTAACCCATCATGCAAATGTACAAATGAGAAAGAAATTATGACAACTGGCATCCAATTTTACAGTTCCAGAATTTATTCCCAGAAGTTATTTGGGAAAGAATACATGAAACGGTAAAAGGGTTCAAATTATTTAAAAAAAATTTAATGACATAAGTTGAAACCTTTCATTATCCCTCACTATACACATGGACACATAATGATCTGTGTCACAGCTAGAAGCCACCTGACAGAAGATGAAGGGCAGATCCATCTTTTACGCATTTGAGGATATAACAATCTCTGTACTCATCAAAAGGCTACTGGCCAATATCCTGGCTCAATGGGGCGCCAGATTCATGAGATTTATGGTCACTCGTGCGCGCACATACGCATATAGCCCAGGTCTTGCTCCTGGGCTGGATAATATCCGTGATGTCTGAAATTTAATCAGAGTGCCAGAAAACTATGATGAGAGAAATATGAGAAGAAAAAAAGTGAAATATTATATTTATATATAACAACAAAAAGTTTTGCTTCACTCACCTATGTTTCGACAAGCTGTGCATTGCAAAATCCCAGTTCAGATTTCATTGTGGTTCAATGTCTGAATATAGTGTGGAGAGTGGAAAGTACCGACTAACAGTTTTGTCTTTTTCCTTTAATACTGTCACTCTTTTAAATGAATTTATGACAGCTCAGCATCTGAAGACACCAGCTGCATATAAATTATTTCTGCTGACAAGAAACTGTGAAGAATGAAGAGCCACTGTGGAAATAAGTCTTAATTACAATGCCTTGTTTTAATTCATAATTACCATAGGATATAAAGCTCCATTTGCCAGGTAACCAAAAATGATGAAACTACTTGGCTATGAATTTTCCACAACACAAGATTTAAAACATAATCATGGAAAAAATGTATAAAAATTTGGTTATAGATTAATAAAAGTAAACTATAGTGTTTTCTTCTGTTGATGCTAAAAACTAAGAGTGTGGACTGGGCTTCAGTGATTTTTTTTAACATTTAAATAAGCTTGAATAAAAATGCATTATAGCTTCAGAAATCCTGTCAGCGTAGCTGGTTGTCTGCTGATGGACATGATCACTCTGGACTCTTTCCTCTCCATATAATCGAGTCGAAAAAACAGAGAGAAAAGTTTAAAAAAAAAATCAATGAATTCATGAGTTTTCATATTAGGAGCTTAGCAACTGACCAAAGTGCATCAGAGCAAAATAATGAAGTTATTCACTCAGTATTTGCAGCGCCATTTACCTGAAGAACCTTGCTGCATTAATTATCAATGTTGCACAAGTTCCTTTCACTGAATATGTGTGTTTGCCATACAAATACAATTTAGTTAAAGCTGAATGTCACCCAGATCTAAATAGAAAAAAGAAAAGACAACAGGATTGCAAGTGTTAAAATGAAATGATTTGTTTCAATCTTCTATCAAGTAACTGCTTCCTTTTAAAGGCTCAGTATTTGCCCATTCTCAGCCATTTCCAGCATCTTCTCCTTTTTTTTTTTGTTGTTACAAAACTCCTTCCTGGTCTCTAGATGAATTTTGTAAAATAATATGAAAAGAAGCTTTTAGCAAGACATATTCACAAAAAGTAATCTTTCTTCTTATTTATGTAGTGCTCTTCTTGATGTCCCTTACAAAAATACTAAAATCTTTGAATCTGAATCAGTGAAGAAGTTCTGAATGTAGCAAAAGGTTTGATCTACTAAATGGTCTAAACAGTGGATAGCTGAAACACTCTTCCACATAAAAGGATTTGAACCACTAAGTTGAGGTCTTCAAAATACAGGTTACCAAAAATAAATTACAAATTTGCTGTTTTCTGATGGAATATGTTCACATGAAAAGACCAGACAAGACAAGACAAAAACCATATGTCAGATAGTGTAGACTAAATCACAATTGTTTGGTATTGTGTACTGGCCTGTCTCGAACCCCATTTACAGCACACTCCTGCTCCCTCAGTGCTCAAATTCTCTGTTTGCCATTTCTCTGTATGACTACCGTCACTGTTGCATTTTGGGCCCCCAGCTACTGTGCTTCTTTATTGCTTCTCCTCCGTAGTCTCTTTGCCTTCCTTTTCCCACCCTATACATGCCCCAGTTTCAACTCCCTTCTCCTTCTCTGTGTCTGTCAGTTGAAAGATTTTTTTAATCGCTCACTACCTATTAATGTATTATCGTTAGAAGTTCCTGCCACTTTTCTTCACATTTGCTCTTTTCTTCACTTTTTCTACTTTCTTTTTAACCTCTTTAAATTTAAAATGGTAATAATCATAACTGAGGAGAGTGGCTGTCGCCTGATTCCTGTGCTAAACTTCATCTCTGTGGTCAGTTCATTCTTTCAAGAATTAAAAAAAAAAAAAAAAAAGATTCTTGCCAATTAGAAATTCTATATTGAGAATACTTAGTGACCCCGTGGGCATGTAAAAGCCTAAAAAGCTTAATAAAAAAACTTGTTGTCTTTACAGTGTTTATTTTATTTTGAAAGATGGTTAATTCAACAACAGCAACGCTTAAGAAACACCATGACAAGAAATCCTAACACTTCCTTGAGCAAGACATTGCCATTGCGCACTTGTTTGTTCTGTCAATTTGAAACAGTTTGGTTTATTTCCTATGTAGTGAATTTGATTGTATACACTCACACCTAAGTGTAAAAATGATAGATGATAAAAAAAGAATGTCACAGTTCCAAAACCTGATACGCAAGAACAACTTTTAAACAATTCAAAGCTACAGGGCTGGAGTATGTATATCAAATTACAACAAGATGACATTTACATTTACGCTTTCATGAACCGAGCCACTGTAATAACATTTTGCTTCATTTTTTAAATTAATTTGGTTTTTTTATACAGAAACCAATTAAATTTGAATCCCTGTTTTTACTTGTGTGTGTGTGTGTGTGTGTGTGTGTGTTTGTTTGTGTGTTCATCTATATACTGAGGCATACATCAGTGTGTCTCTCTACTGGTATTAGCTGCGTGCTAAGTGGTTGAGGTTTGCAGGAGCTTCACAAATAAAGCTTTCACATTTATGCATGTTTTCTCCACCCCATAGATGTTTGAATGGAAACAGAAGAATAAAACAGGTCAGAGTCTGTGCCACACTGACTGAGGAAAACAAAAGACATATTTGAGAAGCAGATGCAAGAAAGTCATCGAGCAGCAATGCTGCTTTTTGACAGCTAGATGGATAATACGACTGTGCATGATACAAGCTGCAGAGATGACAAAGAGCTCAGTCTCTTCTGGCAGACTCACTCTCTATGAATCTTTATTTAGTTCTGCAATTCAAAAAAAATCTAAAAATTGTAACACTTCCTTTAGCAAGACAGTGCCATTGTTTATTCTGTCTATTTGCAACAATTTGGTTTATTTCCCATGTGGTGAATATTTGATTGTATACACTCAAGCCTAAGTGTAAAAATGATAGATAGATAGAATTTCACAGTTCCAAAATCAAATATACAAGAATAAAATTAAAACAATTCAAAGGACGGGCTGGAGTATGTATATCAAATTACAACAAGATGACATTTACATGCATTTTCTTGAACCAAGCCACTGTAATAACATCTTATTTCATTTTTTTTGTTTGTTTGTTTTGAGTTCTGTATTTTTTTTATTCTGCTCAGTCCTATTTTGTGTTACTTTATATTCTCTAAACCTCTGTAACTGTCGCTTTATCTGACTTTCTCTATCAGTCTCTGTCTGTCTAAATCTCTCTTTGTCTACAAAGGCACATTCATATTTGAATAGTCGCAGCAATGTCAATAAAAAGTAGACAGTAGTGGTGAGGGACAAGCCACTTGCCTATCTTCATCTGTCATGGTCATCCATTGCTGCATTTGTCTAACTTGCCCTTAGTAATCATGTGACTGTGGTGACCAAAAACAATAGGAACAACTGTAAAGGAGAGTTCTAGCTGGGATGCACCCAAGTCATATACATGAAGTCAGTCATATTTAAAAATGTTCACTCGTGTTTTTACACTCACTATGTGTTTATGTACTACTCTTCATTTAATCATTAGTTATTAACCTACTCAGTGACTTTGATCAGTGACCTATATTACCTGTATTAACAACCATTTATTGTTAGGCTTTAAGAAACTGTCCACACACACAAAATTCAGACATTTTCACTACTGAAACTACATTTCTCATTTAACATACTAATCAGACGTATGCATCAATTATATTTTTAGTTAAGAATAAAAATGCTTTACGGAGTTAAACAAGGAAAAGCTCTGTTGTAGCACTCCAATCATTTTAAACACATAGGCTGGATGTTAAGAGCTTTCACCCCTTCCCAGATGTCAGAGAAAAGACGTGGGGACTTAAACCTCTCTATGTCCCACCTCTCTCGACAGTGGAAGATTAAGATGCAGCCAGTACCTGCAGCAGTCAGCTGCCACCAGTTCTAAATACAGAACATCAACCACTTTGGTTGGGAGATGCACAGGAAGCAGATTGCTGCGTGAAAGAGCCATAAGTATATATTTCTTTGCCGCTCGACTGTCTAACTTTGTCACTCTCTTTCACTCTGTTCATCTCTCTTCTTCACTGGCCTTTTCTGTTTCTCTCTGTCTGTTTCTCTCCATCACTATGCCTCAGTGGTACATGCACACAACAATCAAAGGGAGAGAAAGTATGAGGGCAGGGTGTATGCAAGTATTTTTTTCTTCCGTGTCACAGGACAGAGAGACAGAAGACAAAGTACATGCATGTTCTTTCTCTTGTCTGCTCGACAGCGATGCCATGTAAGTAAATACTTGGCCCTTCAGTGAACCGTCGGAAGTGCTTCGTATCTGTGCACACATACACGCAGGCACTTACGGAGCTCTCACTCAATTGTACCCAGGTGTTCCACTTCCTTCAGTGTTTCTGACTTTTAGCTGTAATGAAAATGAGTCAGAAATAGGTGGCCTACTTTCACTTCAAACCCTCTATTATAATGAAAAACTTCATCTCTGCCATTTCTCCCGTGCTCGACTGTGACTCCTGTGTTATAGTTTAAAAGCTAAAGACGGTGTTAAGCAACGTGTTGAGGCCAGACAAGTAACATGTGACTGCTTAACTTTAACAGATTGTTAGCCTAAGGTATCCACCTTACACAAATCAGCCATAACATTGAAAGCACTGACCTCTAATATTCAGGTTATATGTATAAATTTGCCATTTCTCTAAACTTGCATCAGTGAGCCTTGGCTATGATCTTGTCTCTGGTTCATCACTTTCCCTTCCCTGGACCACTTTTGATAGATACTGACCATTGCAGACCAGGAACACCCAACAAGTGCAGTTTTAGAAATGTAGATACAGTTCAACAGGTATGCTCCTTACGCTTGCCCTGTTCTGCTGCTTTTAACGCATCGACTTTGAGGACAAAATGTTCACTTGCTCGCCAATATATCCCACCCACTAACAGGTGTCATGATGAGAGATAATAAATGGGTTATTGTTATCATTCCTATCAAGGTTGCCTATAAATTCATGAAACCATTGATAACTCAGTAATCTGTGGGAAAAATATTTGTCCAGTTGTCATGCATAGTAAAAGACTCTTGGCATGGTCTTCACTAAAATGTCACTCTAGAGTGTTTGAGTGTTTTTATTGGCTGTTAAGTATTGGGTCTTGTTCTATTAAGTGAGAAGTTTATCATAAGTGGAAGCTCTCCGAAATCACAAGGTAATGAGCAGTCAAGTATTGCTTGAATTGGGACAAACAGCTAGAGTAAATGACACAGACTAGGATTATCAGAGAAGTGTTGTTAGGGATGGAAATATACACAAGAAGTGAACTTAAACACTTCTGCTTTTCATACAATGAGGTCTATCAAGGATATCAAACTGAGTTCAATAAAGCAAAAGAATATGTTCTGCAAGCAGCAACTTGAGGCACCGACGAGGTCTCTTACTCCCAAAGTTTGAAAGAATCTATAAAGGATATTGAAAAATCAAAGTTGAGTAGAATTCTGCCAAAGAAACATTATGTGAGCAATTAAGTACTGTTTCTGAGAGGGAAATATTTGTGTTAGGATTCAAATGACCTGGAAAATTCACAGACTAAAGGCCTAAACTCTATGTTAACTGATAAAGTTGATAATCACCTTTGTGTAAAAAATACGAATCTTTCCATTATCTGGATTCAATTAAAATAACATCCACAATCAGGATAAGCAGTTACACAAAGCTGGTTATTAGCTCGCTATGCTAACCCAGGGTCTGCCCTGCACATTTACATGAAACAGGTGGTGTTGGCAGCATCTGACAAATCATAGCCATGGATAAGTGTACTGACAGCAGAGCGGCTGAACATACAAGGTTAAATAAAACTATAATATTAAATCTAAAGATGTTAAACATAATACTGACTGAAGTAACGGCTGCTGCAGACAAATCAGCAGTGTGAGCATGTGTGAGAGGAAAGGTGACGTATGAATGTTTGAGTGCCTTTAATTCTTTGATCAGTAGGATTGTAAAAGAGCTGCTATATTAATAAAGTTGAACCTATTGTTGAAGTTAAAGGAAAGCTAGCATAAATGCCAACCGTGTGTTAGCAGATTTAACAAATCACACCACTATCATTAAGACACATGGATGAATGGATGATGGATGATTTTGTTTTTGGGTTTTTTTTATTTTGTTTTGCTTTTTCTTTTTTTTTCTTTTTTTAAGTACAGTCTTACTAAAAGTATGGATAAATGAAATTTATAGGAGGCATTTTTTAACATGTGTCATTTCTTTTCAAATCTAAAGATGAAGGAACTATTTTGCAGAACGCAACAGGAACTAATGAGTTCTTAAAAGTTGTACCACTAAAGTTAGCAATATCATTGTGCCCTTGGGCCAGGCACAGTCATTTTAAGCCCTGCACATTCTTACTCTAAGTTCCTTAGAAAGGCATTAGAATGCATCATCATGTCTTTGCCCTTGTAATCAACCAATTTAGGGATTAAATGAGCACAGCGAAAGGCAAGTGAAACATTGTTTCAGAACACCATGACCGGACAAATACAATCAGCCACACATATATATATATATATATATATATATATGTGTTACCATGTAACACATATATATGTGTTACCATATATATATATATATATATATATGGTAACACAGTGACACACATACAGGGATCATTTTCATTTAGTATAACTGGTCTTTAACAAGCCCACAACCATAAAGTGTCCATCATCTTAAATAAATCAGAAGTGTTAATGTATGCGTGTGCTAGGATCTGTGAATGTTGAGCTTCAGCCTGCACATACTAACATTATGTGTGTGTTATATGAAGGGAGTCTCTGTATGTTGCTATAGCCGCTTGTCAAGCCTCATTTAGACAAAGTTGCTCACCAAACAGAAGCTGAATAATTCTCTTTGAGCCTCATATCTATCATATCCTCTCTTCTCCTCCTTCTCTTCTCACTGCTCCTGCTTGTCCTTCTCTACCTCTCTCTTCCTCTCTCGTCCTCCTCATCTTCCCCCCACTGTACACGATCTCTGGAGGATCTCTCTCTCTCTCTCTCTCTTTTTCTAATAAGAATTTTTTAGGGGAGAAGCAGCAGCCTTGAGACGCTCTTCCTCCAGGCTGAGATGGATTTATGATGTGCTGTCAACTTGCGAAGAGAGAGGGAGAGAGAATAAGAAAGCACAGTAAACATGTTTTCCTCCTTCCTACCATAATTTGAGGGGGTGGAGGGTAGAAACAGGGAACACAGCTGGGCTCTTTTTCATAATCCTTTGCATTGAAAATCAAAACAAGAAAACATCCTGATGCATAGAAAAGGTGAAGCATGGTCCAAGCCATGTCTTTTGTTGATTTTGGAGGGTTGACAGGACTCTAAATTGTTTAAGAGAGCCACAATAGAGTGAGTATGTGTGTCCAGACTGGTTGAACTTTAATTAGATATTACCGCAGGTGTAGATAGAAAATAATTTAGGATGGGTGTCTCAGTGTTTTTGGCACGATTGGTTAAAAAATTACAGTACCTGAAACAATTGAATTCATCACTCTATTCCAGTGTTATCAGTCCATTGCTAGCTATTGATAGTTGATATTCCTTTTGATACCGCTAGTTTCCAACTTCCTACACCAACTACCGGGCTCAGTAGGCAGTTATCACCTCATTTAATGGTGGTCGTGCCGCCTTGCTGAACAGAAATAATGGGCAGAGTATTTTCACTTTAACAGCAACATTAGGGTGAAGGAGAGGTGGTGGTCGAAGAACTTTGACTTGAGTTAAAGAAACACCTTTGCACTTTTTGGGTGTTAGAGGCTTTTATTTGGTGTTTAGTGAAGTTAAGGCAACCAAACCACTAAAGATAAAAGTAGCACAGATAAGTATGAGCATGCTTCAAATTAATTAAAAGTACCTCAAACACTCACTCAAAACCTTGCTGAATGGACTGCAAAGTAACCACTCTTTGTCTTCCTAAGCATGGTGTTAAATGTGTCCTGCCCACTCACAGCTGACAGCCAAGCTGTGCTATGTGCTGAGGAGGCTTTGCATATGACAAATTTAAAAGAAAAAAAAAATAGCTTCATTTTATGTGCCGTGCTTCAAGATGAGCACCCCCTGCAGATCAAACAGTATCTTTTCTTTTTTCTTTTTATCACTATTACTATCTGGCATACTCTGACACTTCAAAGTCTGCTACAAAGTCACATACAACTCCCATAGTGCAGGATATTTTTTAACACAAAGTCATGCAGAGGATGCATAGCATGCACTACAGGAGATGACGTTTCATGATGATGTTATCATTGCGACAATCATCATCAAAAAAATAAAGAAAGAAAAATACAACAAAGAAAAAAACAAAACAAAATAATAAAAAATAAAAATAGCATATGATATCCTTTTTCACATGATGACCGCTGTACACCCAGACTTTTCGCTCTATCTTAAATCAAGTTTAAGATAGAGCTCATTTTAAGTACTTTATATTCTTTTTAATGTCCAGCATCATATTTTATAAATCATATGTTTATAGTTTATGAGCTCATGAGCACAGGCCTTTATCTTATTTTTTTTATTATATTGAAATATTAATAATAAAACAATCAGCTGAGCTGTCAACATTTACAGGGGAACTTAGATGAAAGGGAAAAGTGGATTATGTGTGAATGTGGAGTGCTAAAAAAGCATCTGGTTAACATATTAGATTCAGTTATTCTCATAAATGCTAATCAGAAAGTCCTCCTTAAACTGCACCTGCTCAGCTTCCCTGTTTTATTAGACCGGATATGTTCAGAGCTGCCGTCCCTTCTCCATCATGGTTACAGCCTTCCTTGCTAATGTATTAAAGGAGCAAGAGGAAACTCATCTATTACAATGCTAACTCACTGAAGCTCGTCTACTTGTTAGCACTAGCTGTGTTTCCATATGAAGCACAGGTTGTAACTGATCTTAGGACAGTAAAAGTTGAGGCAGCAACAGCTTGCCTCGCACTCTCCCCTCAGTTTACCATCAAAGACCAGCGGTTTGTCCACAATGCTCATGCGCAAACCACCAGAAAAAAGCCGCTGCCCTCTAAGCTGTGTGTTTCTTTACGCATAGATACTCAGCACACAATGGCCCTACAAATCACATATACAAAGGATATATAAACACTAAAGAATTTAAAGCTCTAACTGTAATAATTTCTTTAGTGTTTATATTCTTAAAAGACAAGGCATTTAACATCAGTTAATGTTACACTACATCAAGAAGTAGTATTAACATGATTTTACCTAAAATCTACACGTCAGAAAGGTTACTAAAAATCCTTCAGTTAATAAAGTGGTTAAATTAGTGTGAAGATTTTGTAAGAAAGTGAAAAGATTGTGCCATTAAGTTCACATAATTCTCTCTCTTGAAAGCCAGATTCACCTGTGTCTTTCAAGACACGAGAAACGTGAGATGTGCACTCAAGAAAAAGCCAATTTACATTCAAGCCAAGTGAAATCATCTCACTTCAACACTTGATTCATTCATTCTTTCTTTCTTTCTTACATGTAATAAAAGCTGGATATGGATCCACTAAATGCTTGATTTAATGACTTATTAAAGCTACACTTTCCTGAGACCTCTTGCTCTTACTGTGCTCTGCTGTAGACATTATAAACTCACAACTCCCTTGAACTGGCCTTAAAAAAAGAAATGAAAAAGAAAAAGAGGAGAAAAACACCACTCTAGCGTTCCTTGATTTGCCCAGAATGCTGGTTCCCATAGTAACAGGGGGCAATGATAAATTAGCCCATTGGCGCTAAGGATTCTGCTCACACACCAGCCCTGCCACACTCATACTTTCTATTCTGCTCCTCCATCTCCATTTTTCTATCTCTCTGTGCAGCAGCCCTATTCACATGATTGTTTATTCAAAAATGATGCCGCCACAGATGGGAAGTAAACATATTCTACTCTTCAAAATGAAAGAATCACAACTATTTTAGCTCATAATGAACCTACAAGCACAAACAAAGCCACAAACGGCAATGGAATGTGGTTAAAAATCATTTAGACAGTACTGCAGACATTTGGGTCATTGCAGTGACAACTGAATGTGGATACTTGGCCAGCATCGTTTCGTTTGAGTTATTTATTGTGATTTTACAAAAGCAGAATTTTGGAGTGCAGCGGTGTTTATGGGAACAGCTTCCCAATCTTGTAAACCCTCCAACTAATTTAATTAAAGCTTTTGTGTCTATAAGGCTTTCCCAGTATCGGTCAACTAAAAGAATAATTCCAGTAGTGTAGTTTTATGGACTCTTTCTCTCTTTCTCTCACACACGCTTAAGTGCACACTTTTATTTTTCATAAAGTGCAGGCCACATTAATTGTCAGGGGTTATTGTGCTTAATATTTATCCTGTTAGCCTTTAATTGTTAAGCCTTTAATGTCTTGCTGAAATGCTTTTATTACTTCATCTTTATCTAAATCAATTCAAAATTGGGTTAAATAAAACAACTGGTTTTATTATCTATTATAAAAAAAATAGAAAAGAGATGAGAACTACTTTTGTAAATGCCAGACAACATTATACAATTGTCCTTAGTGATATAATCACATTGTACCTACAACACTGATAACAATCTTACGGAGCAAACACCTGTTCTTTGCCCTGATTGGGTATCAGCTCTGTGAATATGAGCAGCTATGTTTCCTCTGCCACTCTAGTCCACTTTTACCAAGTTGTCTAGTTGACGTCTGGTGATTTCATGTTTAGTAATCCACTCCGAAATATCTTTAAACTACAGGAAACTGTTCTTGATCAGGTAACACATATGAGCAGACAAAAAGCATCTTATTTAACAAGTTAGCAGTTAGGCATTTTATCCCCAAGAGAACCACTTCATTAGTTCATTTCAAGCATTCTGGCAGAATAGCAATATCCAGCAGCTGTCAAGCACAGATGTATTCTATTTAATCATAACATTTTTCTTTAAAATGCTGCGCAGAAGATAATCTGCCATAGTGAGCCCAGATGGTTGCTGGTCTTTATACACTTTTGTTAGATAGAGTAACAAAAGGTTAGCTCCACTTTGCATAGCTGTTTGGTCATCTACTCTTATAGGCATAGCTTTGTGTTACTGAAAACACAAACAGAAAGATGATCAATTAGGGGAAAGGAATTCGATTTCACAATCACACATCTTAAAGTGACTTTCCCGAGGAAACATTTGTTTAAAAGAAGTTGAACTCAGCATGCAGCCTGTTATTTTATGAAGTTATTTCATCGTTTCTTGCCAAAGCTGAATGTTTACGTGTCCACCAATATTAATATTGCTGTCTATGTCCATTTTTGGTCTATAAATAGTTCATTTTTCTTTAATGTAAAACATATTGCTGAAGGCATAAATTACTTATATGCTACCAATAAGCTTCAGGTCAATTCATTCATCATTAACTTCAACATCTATTATACTTTTAATATTAAAAAATCTCTGCATCATCTGTTTCTTCTTATGTTTCGCCTCCAACCAATTAATTACAAAACAATGAGTTTACCATTTGTGCTAATCAGCAAATAAATGAAAAATCAGCGGAGATTAATTTGTTGAGAGGATAGCTGCATGCGTGATCTGAATATTAAGCAATTTCTACTTCCAGCATGTGCAAAGTACATTCCTGGCTATTATATTGTTGACTCTTGATCCAACAGACACGGGCCAATCAGAGAACAACAGACGAATAGCAACGACGAAAAATAATTAGATAAAAGGAGGATAAGTCCAGCGTGCCAGGTGCACAGTGCACAGGATGAGTTGAGATGAGACTACTTTCTGGCTGCAGCCACTCTCTTGGCATCAGCTACTGACAGTGTGTTACACTCACGATCACCTTGAGGTCATTGTTTGACTGCTGCTTTCAGGATGCTTACAGCGTGTCGGAGCATCACCTCAATTAGCATATAAAGTATGAGGGAGATCTATCTGTGTTTTCTCACTCATCTGCCTCTCTTAATGTTTCTCCTGCTGTCTCTTTCCATCTTTTTTAAAGGACCTGTTTGTGTGAGTGACTGAGTGAGTGAGAGAGACAGAGAGAGAGTGAAAGACAGTCAGACAGACAAAGGAAAAAAGAACAGATGAAACTGTGAATCTCTAAATACATAAAAAAAAAAACTTTCATAATCACAAGGAATCCAAAACTACCCATTCATACAGCTACATTTACAATACTAGTTAGAGAGAAAAGATTTAATATGACATGAGCACCACTATTTATGGCTTTGTAAAATGTGCATTTTCACTACTGAAGTATGAATAAAGATGATAATCAGATAAAAAAATGTTTTCTTTCTCTCTTTTTTTTAATTTACCTGTGCAATACGTTTTCTAAAACTTTAGCTTAATGTTGAAGAGGCCACAAACTTATGGTCAGCCACAAGCCAAGTAGATCAGGTGATTCCTCAGGTGATGTCCTACTATGAACCTGACTGGCAAAATTAACATAAAGCACACTATTTAGGTTGCCTACAGTTGCTGCACATCCTTTTCATGGGTTTCTTGCAGCTGCTCCGGTGACATTATAATTTTCCCCTACGTGTGTAAGGTCAGGGACCAGGAACAGGAACTAGTATCCAGGAACTAGTGTCATAGGGTCAAAGGTTAATTACCGATGATGACTTTTACAACTTTTTTTTAATAGCAGTGGTCCTGACAGGTTTGTGAAGTGTAAGTATGAAGCAATGAATGGACAGATAATGCCTCGCTTCGAGCACTTCACAGCTGTAGTGTAAGACATTTTCCGTTTCCTCTAAATGACCAGGATTTTCATCCGATGCAGCTACTCACATCAATGAGATGCCAGTCACAACCCCACTACTCACAGCCATTACACTCCCTCCTCTCCTGCTTTGCCATTGTTACGGCAGAGTGGAAATGGCAGAATAAAATGAAGTGGGTTCATATTTGGGGCATAATTTTCAATGATGTTGCTTTTCTCTTGTTTTATTGAAAACAGTAGCAGGTGCGAATTGAGCTGACGACTGCCAAGGTTATCAATTTCATAATAGTTATTAGTCCCCAAACTCCTCTACTGGGCCTTTCAATCAACACAGAGTACATTACACTGATGTCTGGGCTGTCAACACACATAAACACACACACATATTCAACACTGATTTCTGCTGCCAGCAACTAGTGTCTGCTGCCACATTAAGTGGTGCACTATAAAGCCCAAATCTGCCCATTCATTCTCTGCTCCTTCTGCATGACAACAACAATAACTCGGCTATTTTAAATGCACAATTACATAGAAGTGCTCTTGGGCAGACAAGCTGATGGCACACTCGGCTCCACTTGCTCAAGCGTTTACATGTGCAATTTGTCAGAGCATTTCTGAGAATCTCTTAGTGTCTGTCTCAGTGTGTTTGTGTACATTATGTAAGTCGAGCATTTTCTCTCTGAAAAAGGGGTGTGAAGTGAGCTGCTCTCTTTTGAGATGAAGCCATGCAGACAATAATGGTTGTCTGCAGGGCTTCATCTTTTTAATAGACAATAAAAAGTTACTTGTTTTTTGGGGTGTTTTCTTTTTTTTTTGTATGTGTGTCTCTATGTGTCTGTGTAATTGGTGGCAAATAAAATGCCTTTATATTTTGTAGGTTTATTCATATAGATATGTAGCAAATTAAGTATATTTGTATCGTTTTCTTGTCTTATTACTTCTTTTTTTTGTCTGATTTTTAAAAATATTATCCAGGTGCATGGACCCACAGCCGCTGGCAGCATGTCACCCAGCAACATTGTCCTTCAGTGCCATAAGATTTCTTGAAATACTTGAGCAATATGTCAATATATATAGACATAAATAAATCCTTTATTTATCTATTTTGCTTCTTTTCCATGCGACATCTTCACCTTGCTTAACCATCCATCTGTCCCTCCATCCATCCATGCATTTACCATGACAGTCATCCAGAATGCCCAGTAGGGGCTCAATGAAGCAGAAAACTAAAATATTGCCAACCAGTTATTCTCAAATGTAAGAGTGTTCAGGGGTAAAAGTCACCCCGAGGGCCGATGAGGAGCTGTCCGTGTCAGAGCTCCTGAAAAGAGATGCTTTTACTGCAAACACGAGTAGCTCAACATGCACACATGTACACTCACTATCCTACATACTCCTTAGTCATCACAATAAAGATTCTGCATGACTGGACTGGTAATGGTAAATAAATGCTATACTGGTACAGGTTCCCCATTAGAGATTCAGTCCTTTTTATCAAATGTAACAGCATCAATCTTTTAACTAATTACTGATAGTTTCTATTTGAGAATACTACTTGCCATCATACACTGCCAAATCAAGCTGTAATTCTTTAGTCAGAATTGACTAGGCCATTTTAAACAGATGGTAATTCACACAAAGACTTGACACACTCTGATTTGTCAGTTTGGTTCTGCACATGTAAACACTGTTGATTTCCTGGTACCTGAAGCCTGAATATTTCTCTGGAGTTTCTGTATCACAGCAAGACATTTAGCTCATGATAAGCACACTCCTGCTGTGTCTCCTACTGAGCTCTGGGGGATGCTGGAGGAGGTGTTTAAACACTGTTAGCTTTTTCCTGGATGGGTTGCCCCCCCCAAGGCCATCCTGAGGTGACCCCCGTTACCACTCCCTGATACAGGCAAATGCCTGGAGGATACACAAAGTGCTGGGACAGATGAGGAGTCAGGGATGTAGGGTAAATTCCATGAATGATAACAACTAATAACACTACATTAACTTAGTAAAACCATATTCATCAATTTTCTCCAATTCTTTTTAATAACAACAATATGAGGAAAGAGGGAGAGGAAATAATGGTTTGTTACAAAACAATACAAAGTGGATTTTGACGACGGGTATGAAGAGAGCAACACAATAAACCTCAAGTACATCCTGTATTATCATTTGCATAAAACACCAATTACCTCATGATTAAAATGGATGCCACAATCAGTGTATTGCATCATTCGCTTCTCTCTTCAGTCAGTGCTTCTCAGTGCTTTCAGCAAGGAAAACACCTGACGTTGCTCCTTAATGAAAGTTAGTTTATTGATTAAATTTCCTATTTGCAATGTACAACTGGGTGCCATCGCACTACTTGAGGTGCAGTTCATCTTGTCACCAGAAACAAGGCAAGACACAAGAAGGACAAACAGTTGCCTCTGCACATCAAGCTTTGAATATATCACATCAGTTCTTAATACAAAAACCCAAAGAGTGCAAAACAGAGTTTACGAGGGGTCACCCAGAAAGTGCATGATGTAATAATGAGAAACACAAGATTGACCGAGTGCTGTGGCAGCAAAGTGAAAAACACATAAATCAAGAAAGGAGAAGAGTATAAGAGAACAGACTTTGAGAAGTAGTATTATGAGATTTGGATAGTCATTAACAATTTTAATTATTTACTCTGGCTGAAAATAGCTAATATATTAGTCCTTTTTATCTGCACCAAACAGCTTTTTAAACCAGGTTGTGTTGCGTAATGCTATAGCAAATTAAGTGAAAGATGCAGGCATGTCCTGTATTACATGAAGAGTTATATGCTGAACTAATTAATTAAACAATTAATTTAAAACAAATTGTTTTATTTGCCCAAAGCAGTTAAAAATATAGTATAATTTTTAAATGTACTGGAGTTATTTTGTCACCATCAATAAGTAACTTATTCCTGTAATTGAACAGTTTTCCAAAGTTCAGAAAAACAAACCTGTTTTCACTGCAGCTTTAAATGAAGGTCTGAAATTTAGCCGACAAGTTAGCAGTCGGAGGACATTTGCATTTTACACGTACTGCTTAGCTTAGGCTTTAGTTAAGTCACCATAATACTGCTGCAGTTAGAAGTAGACAATGGTATTAAATTTGAGTACCTGAGCATTACTGAGAGTATTACTGTAAAAAATATTACACTAGTTACAGTGAAACTGCAATCCCTCAAAACGCTCATCACTGGAAAAAGTAATCACATTATTGCCTCCCATGACTTTCTTCGTGGCTGCTCTTCTGCCCAGGATTTAACAGACTTTCCACCACAGGTGTTGCTACACTCACTGGCGGGAGTGAAAAAGCCCTTACACACCATCATGGAGCCATTGAAACTCTCCACTGACACCATGACAAATGAAATTGTTTTTGGTGGGTTAGCAGCTCCTTAAGCTGGGGTGAGGAAGCTTTCACTGCAGCTTTTACAGACTTGTACCCTCCAAGCCGCAAAGCAAAAATGCACCTTCACCTTTTCTTTATTGCCAGGGGACAGGATGATTTCACAATTTTTATAAAATGGCAATATCATATGGATTAAAGCAATGTATTCCAGTAAGAAAAAAAAGATAATGTTACAGGCAGTAACACAAACATACAGAAGAGTGGAAGCAAATAGTGTATCGGAAGCAAGAAGGTTTTCTGTTTTATTATTCTGTTTTATTATTATTATTTATCATTATGCCTGATGTGCTCATATTTTTCATATGAGAACATCAGACAATATCTATAATGTGTTTAAATAACTTGTATTGACCAATGAGCTGCAAGTTGTGTGTGGAGTCCATCTTGGATATCTTGACCAGTTAGGTTAATAGTTCAGGCCTCTAACTTCACAGTTGTGGCTATAACCCACTGTCGGGTTCTTTTACATACTTACTACTTTCTCAACTTTGATTGAACATCAAGGAGATGACCCTGTAAAATCTTGGACTTCCACACAACATCTATCCCCTATCCTCTTAATAATATAACCTACAATATTCTTATGATTATATCTAGTTTAAATACCATGTAACAATCATTTACATATTTTGTTACAATTAAAATGAATGTTTTCCCTATTTTCTGAGTTTATCCTTATGTCTCCTGCCCACTAGACCCCTGCTCTCCTTCTTCTATCCTTCTAAGCACATAGGAGGCATTAAAAATTAAATCCCAAGTCATTATTTCAAATATTAGAAAAGGAAATTGACTTTTGAGAGCTTTAAAAGAAAAAAGAAGGTCCCACATTTCGCTCATGAAGAGAAAGCCCCATCACCTTGTCACCTCACACTTCACATCTCATGAACAAGAATAATGTTCTTAATTCTGTGGCTATTCCACAAAGCTCACACATCACTTTGATGTGTTCTGCTCTTCTTCCCTATACTTTTATTTGTTCTATGCTACTACTTTGTTTTCTGTTGCAATGGACTTGCTTCCCTCTGAGGTTCATTAAAGTCTGATCTAACCTAACCTAATTTGATTGTGATGACGCCCTGTCTTATCGGATAAAGGCCTTAAGCAACATTTTTAGACTCTGTGTGACAGAACATTGCTGTTGATAATGATCCTATCTGCCAAAGAAATGTGAATGTGTAGAGTAAAAGTGACTGAATAACTCCACCTCAATATCACCACCCACTGCTGCCCTTTATTTTTACTGCACTTTCATACTTCCCCACTTCCCCCTCTCCCTATACAAAAGAGCAATGTTTATTACCCAGACTCTAATAGAGCTCTGCTTTGTAAAAATCATTAATGGGAGTCCTTTCATCATGTAATTATTATTGATCTGACAACAAGCTGTTTCAGCCATCAGAATACACTGATAACAGCAGCGGCAGGACCAACTCAACAAGTTATTAGAATTGTTTTAAAAAGAGACTCTAATGTGACTAATCGAAGAAAGACGTGAGCACTGGCTGATCAAAGAGTTGGAGAAAGATGAAGGGATAGAATATTAACTGTAATAACTGTCGGGATATAAAAACATTCTCCAACCATTACAGGAGTAACAGAAAATGTCATTTACTGCTGACCTACCGTCCTTCATTTCAGTTACATGTACAAACAAAACAACCTATTTTCTCCAGGATATAAAACTTTAGATTTAAAGTTTATATTCAGCAAATGTCTATAGCCTCTATACTGTACTTGGTATTTCTATCACACAGTCCACATCCCTGTTTATGTTTCTTAACCTATGATTTCTGACCACAAACAAACACCTACATCCTTACATTTACTGGCATATAGCTTCCATTTACCTCATACAACACAATATAAATAAGTTAATGTCTACCACTGCTAATAACAGTAAAATGAACCAAAAACAGCAATTGTTTATCTTAATTAGAATACACATAATTAACATATAATTTATAAATAATCATATTCAAATTATAATTTAAAAAAGTTACATTGCAAATGTAATCTTCTTCAGACCAACTGAATCATGTTCTTCTTTATTGAAAATAACAAACATAAAGGACAAATAATAATATTTTGTGCATTGCATTTAACCAAAAGAGCAGATACCTTGTGTACTTCCATTATCTTAATCACACTGAGAGCTAATGTATTTCTTCAGGAAAAAGTAAGATATGGATTGACATGCTGGATATATTTTGTGTCCAGATCAAGTATTGCAGGCATGATTGCCAAATATTTCACATACAGTTGAACAGCTTGGGACAGAGTTGTGCAGAGCAAGGATACAAAGTATATGAGCATCTTTTTCCACAGAACTCAAGTGAGAGTTTCAAAAGGGGAAAAAAAAGCAATTTTAAATTTGTTTTTAACAATTTAAGCTTGAAACTTCAAAAATGATCCACTGTGCTTGACACTTGGTCACTACAATGAAAAAAATTTCAGTGCGTGGACTTGAAAACATTTGCCCACTAAAGATGAAAACAACGTCTACTCTAGACGGTGAGTCTCAGAATAACGCTCAGTAAAGCTGATGTTCTGGTAATAATTCTTTTTACTTGTCCCAACTCTTGCCAACTCAAGGGAAACTTGTCACCTTTCTCTTTGTCTGATATTGTCTGATTGTAAGTTTTGATGAAGTTTTGAAGTTCTTCTTTCTGTGAGAATACAATTTGTATGATTTCTAAAACAAGGTAAATTGCTATTATGTAGACATTTTTATACATAATGTAAAATCAATTTAAGTGACTCTTTCACATTTTCATGTGATATTTTATTTTTGATGTTCAGGATAAGTGACCCTTTCTTTTTTATTTATATTTTGATATATACAACCATGATTTTTGATTGGATGCTATTTTTTATTATAGGAAAAATTGACATATTATATGATAAAATGTAAACTAGTGTTTGTGAAATTAGAAATACATTAATGCAGCCTTCTTTTGCAACATTTTCTATGTCTTACTCTCAACTCTAAAAAGTCACCTTGTCTCTTTTATTATTATAAATATTTGACAATTATGTTTGTACGTACTCTTAATGTTTCCTAAAAGAAAGAAAGAAAAATATATTGTAGCTGCACAACGCACTTGTTCTGTTTTACATCAATCAGACAATCAATTTTCTTTGGTTTCACTGGCTCTCTTGCTCTCTCTACTCCATCTGTGTCTTATTTGTACAACTGCCAAACAGTGTTCAGAGCCACCCCTTTAGCCTGTACAGTTACATTTCCAAATGCCTTAAAAATTCACTTCTTGATGAACAGCTTTTTGTTGTGGCTTTTTGTCTGTTTGTTTTGCTTTTTGATTAACCAACAATGCGCAGCATGTCTCTACTGAGTATGACCGTGGATTTGCTTTTTGTAGTTTTTATGTAGCCCAAATTCCCCATGAAGAATTTAACTGCCAGCTAACTGCCCCAGAGTGCAGATTATCCAACATTATAATGGGTTGATAACTGTAAATACTATATCTCTTCCACTATGTGTGTGTGTGTGTGCGTGTGTGTGCATGTGTGTGTGTGTGCATGTGTGTGTGACAGTGCCTATATCAGTCACAATAATAATAACTCTCAGGCCTGTTACGATAACCCTAATCTGACACAGGAAGTAATTCCTTGTCTTCCTCCAACAACAGTGGATTTGCCACTGTGGCTGCAGGCTGATAGTGTCATGGGAGAAGAATAAAGGGCTTCAGCCCCCACCGTGCAGGGATTACGTTAAGACAATGTGCCGTTGTGTACTGGCTTTCTTTTTATCTGAACTGTCACATTAAATTATGCTACACAGATATGTGCGGTAATTGTTTAATGGATTTGTAATTACACAATTATAAGGTGTAAAATGTGGATTTCCTCAATACACAATGAATGAGCAAGACATGCTGTAGAACCTCTTTATTGGAGGTTTTATCTCTCAGTAACGCAGCACCTACTCTGTACAATTTTCTTGTTATCGAAAAAATCTAACACTGCTTTCACTTTCTAATTAGAACATACATATGTGCCATGCATATGTATTTGTCCTTGGATTTATATTCTCAGTCGAGTGAGTATACGCTGTACTGTAGATATTCAGAAAAAAACAAAACTGATCTATTGAAAGCTATTCCTGTGCTGAACTTAATGGTGTGACTAAAAGTAATAAAAAATAAGTCTCAATAAGTATTAAAGTATTCTTCCATAAAGTTCCAAAGTTTGTAGTTATGAACTCACTTTTAAAAAACTGTAAAATATTATTTTAAGCATGTTTAGTGGATTGGAATTGGATTACATAATGTGTAGAATTTAACACTGTCTTTATACCTGAATATGATTGGTTATAGCAAACTAATGGGAAGAGACTGGAACACAACCTAAAGTCACAAAGACCTCTTACTAAGGGCAAAGCTACAGAATATTCTGTATAAATGGAGCGTGACTTGTTTTGTATGGAAAAAAAAATACTTACAGTACATTTCGTCTAGAGCAGGTACTCTGTGGGTTATCCAGACAGGACAGGACAAATGGGGAAAACCATTTTTTTTGTGGGGTAATCCAAAAAGTGGGAGACTGTGCATGCTAGAGAGAAGCAGGAGTACAAAATGGGAACAGTATGTTGAGGTAAATCCAATGCCATCTGTGAATTACATAACTGCGGCAGCAGCTTGGTAATATCACTCTCATTACACTGTAGCCTGAAATGAGATGAAGCTCTGGTAACACTGTCTATTTAAGTATAATTTCTTCTATTAAATGTCAAAACCATGTTTTTGTCTGCCCACATTTTTATAGTTCCTATTCAAACCCCAAAATCTCTCTAAACAATGTCAATTTTATTGATTGGCTGCCTTAATTTAGATTAGAAGTATTATCCTCATAACTGCTTATACATTATACTATCAAAAATCCCTAAAGTCAATCATAAAGTCTTGCATTTTTCTGTTGTAACTGTGACATAATAAGATAAATTAGTGTCTTATATGGGTCAATTACTTACTTAGTTGTTCCAAGAAAAACACACAATCTATTCAGTGATAATTGGCAGTTCGCACAAATACATTTCCCCACTAGTGTTTTCTTTTTTTGGTTTGTGGGGGTTGGGGGTTCAAAAATAAGGACTGCATCCTCTAGAGAAAGCTGCATCCTTTTGGCTGGCATGAAGTCCTGATATTGGCACTGAAATAAGGATATGTGTTCTTCTTTTATCATATCACATGCTCTGCTTTCCCATGTTTCTCTGTTTTGTGTTTTACCGTTCCTCTGTCAGCACTACACACATACAAACTCATTTACAGTACATTCACATTGGCACATACAAGTGCAAACACATGCCGGGCCTTCAGGCATACAGAGGAAATCTGCACACACAGAGGATTGTAAGCACACACTCCTATGCTTCAGGGGGGTCTGTGTTGGTCAAGGAAGACAGCGATGACTTTGCCAAGGGGAGTGAGGACAGTAGAGCAGAGGTGGGGGGTTAAGGGGGTGGGAGTTACAAAGATTAATGATCTGAAACTCTCTTTTTCTCCTGAGTGTGTGTGAGTGTGTATGCGAGTGTGTATGTGTGTGTGTGTGGACTCTACGGTGGAGACATTATGCAGAGGAAAGCTCCATCTCTGAAGGATGGGCTCGTTTAACGGTGAGAGGCTATTTCCACTGTGACTCTCACTGGGATGGAGGTTTGGATCTCTCTCTCACTCACACAGCACACACACACAAATATCCTCTGACACAGTAAGCAGTGCCGCTGGTGCAATGTGGGGTGTCACAAAAAGTCAGCTTTTACCAGAACCCCCAGCTGAGTGACATATTAACCTGGTAGCCTCGCACACAAACACACAAACACACACACACATGCGCACACAGTTTAGTCAGTCTTTACCCTACCCAGCATGCAAACCAATGCAGGATACTGGCACGATAAGATTAGTCAGGAACTTGGCACAAGTTTCTGCTAACATACATACCCACCCACACACACACACGCAGTGTATGCAAATTAATAAATGCATACAGCTAAATCAGGGGTGCTGCATAGGCAGAGGAGTCATAAATAACATGAATTAGAAATTGATTGACACTTAACATGTTTTCCCTTGTCAGGTTAGTATGTATCTAGTTTGTTTGAGTGTCATCAGTTTAAGGTTTTTTTTGTACTATATAGTTTGCACGTCTCCTCTTTATAGATACAGACTTTATTTTTCATTATTTCACAACGTAGAGTTCCTGAGCCGTGGGTGGGCACTGCCTCAAGAAGCAGCATTATGCTGCTAAGGTCACCAACTAAATTCCTTGAAACAGCTGGGAAACTTGGCGGGTTAGGGTGTGGGATATACACTAGCAAATCATGTGCCTTTTAGCGAGGCGCCGAGTGTGAACTCATGGTGCTGATTTCTCATGGTGGCTCCCCAGTGAGGATTGATCTAGCTGCATGAGTGGGAAGCATTTCAACTTAAATGAATGCAGAGAGAGGAAGACACACCACAGCGCTACTGAGTGCAGGCTAGCAACAGAAATTATTTTGTGGAATTGGACTGTTTTAGAAAGGTGATGGTTATGGAAAAAGAGAAAGAAATTCCAAATGTGAAGACAAACACTTTCAAAGCCAAGATGTCATAGCTATATCAGCTGCACAGCACTCTAGGGAAGCTCAGTCTGAGAATTTTTACATTTTATAATGCAAACCTGGACATAGGTTGCTTGGTCAGCAGTCGTACACAATATTAAATCTAAAAAATAAAACGTTGTCTGTAAGATTACAATTTCAAACACAGATTCTTGAAAAAGTGGAATTACATTTCTGGCCATTTCTAAATGATAGAAATAATCATGCACATAAATTTATAGCATCTGCAACAAGGACAGATATTAGTCAAATTAGTGTCAGGCCTCACATTTTGTCAGCCAAGTGTGGCAATACAGACTGGCAATACATCCACTGACAAACCGATGACAAAACAGTGTTACAAATGGCCAAGAATTTACAATAAAAGTATAAAAAATATGTTTATTGGGGGAAAAAAACACACTCTCTTGCTCTTTGTTCTTGATAATCTGTTGCATTGTTGCTTTTTTGTACAACTATAACTGAGTCTCTCCCAAAAGAATCCTGGGCAGACAGACATGAAAGGTCAAGTTTCTAAACATGGAAGCGTTATCATTCATGCATCTTTCTCCAAATGAAAAAAAAAAAGGTTCTGCAGAATTTCTGGGCAAATAATAATCCATCACAATAAAAACATATAGACTAACTGTCAGGCAAATGCTTATAACTTCTCTATACTTTTGAGGCTTGATTAGAATATGTAAATCTACCGGCTCCATTAAACTGCTAATGACACTACCCACTGTTAGTATAGTTTTATGCTTGCTGAAAAACAAGAACAAAAAAGAACAAAAAACACAAAAAAACCCAACAATTAGCCCATAAAATGCCTCAGTCTCAATAAGCGTTTAACCCATAAACACTATGCATTTGCATGCATATCTGCTTAGCACCAACATTTCAGCCCACACTCATGTCATTGTTTTTTAATTGGCTAATTAGAAGAACCCCAGTCTTGACTGACTTAAATATATTCATATATTTCTAATTCCAGTAAACATGCTTTGCACATGAGAATACACATGAACCTTCACAGAACTGATCTCCTACTCTCACACCACTTTTATACCAAATTTAAACAGGATAAAGTAAAAGTGTCTTCCTGCAGCACTAAAGTCAAAAAATAAATCAAAAATAGTCTGCAACAAAACCGAGACAGAGAAACACCCACAATGAACTGAAACCAAGGGTAGTAATGGTCATTTATTACAAAGGAGTTCTTAGCAGTAATTTCTGTCAGTAGGTGACCACTTGCCAACCACTAGTTGCTAAGGAAAAATCAGTATTTCTCACCTTGTTGTGAGTGGTTGCTGGCAGTCATTGAGGCAGGTGTGGAGACTGGCCAGTGACCCCCGGTAACTGGGTGCTAGGGAAAAATGTGTACTTCCCTACCAGATGACAGGGTTGGGGGTTGCTGGCAGTCACTGGGTGAAACTGGTCACATACAGGTATACTGTTTGCACCAAAAGAGTCCTTGCTTTGCTTTGTTGTTTAGTAGATCGTTGTGGTCACCCATAGTTTGTATGAGAAAAACTGAGTTTACAGATCTTTTTCATATTGCTGTTCAGAGTGTAGCTTCCACATATTGCTTCATTCCCAAAGCTACACAGACAAAATATGTTCCCATGCTCTGTCTCAACATTCACAGTTCAATATAACTAACTGCTAGCAGTTAGTTATATAGGCCCAGTTTCACAACAACAGCTGCTTCAACCCACTTTATGCTGGCAGAACCAGGTTCAGAGAGGGACATCCATCTGCAACGACTGCAGACCCAGGTATCATTCTCTGCAGACACCATGTTTCTAAGATTTTAAGGACCAAGTACAATAACCTTAGCTTTTTCTGAATTCAAGGTAGGAAATTAGAGGTCATCCACCCTAACCCTTCATCTCTTTGAGGATACCTGTAGTTTAACTAGTTAATTGTGTCATCTGGATTCATGGCTAAATAAAACCAGGTGTCATCTGATTAGCAATGAAAATGTTGGCAGTGTTTTCTAGTAATATTGCCTAAGGGAAGCATGCACAATGTAAAACATGTTTGTCCCAGCATGGAACTCTAAGAAATTCCATTACTCCCTGTTTACATGCACAAACTGGAATCTATCAGGTAGATATGACTCAAACCAGTGCCGCAGAATTCCTTCAGTACCAGTGAAGTGCTCTAATCTCTGTAATAAAATATTGTGAATGCTGCACTGATATCTAACAGTACAAGCACAGAGGTGAGTCCTCTGTCAGAGGCCATAAGGAGATCATCTTTAACCTTCACTACTGCTGTTTATGCAATGTGATGCAATCCTAACTGAAACTCTTCAAATAAATAATTCTGCAAATGATCAGTTACCTGTTTAACAACTACTCATTCAAGATTTTTTTTTAAATGTAAGGAAGGTTAGAAATCAGTCAACAATTAGTTAAGAGCTTTTTAAGTAATAGTTTAATTACAGCCACCTTAAAAGCTTCTGGTAAGTAGCTTGTTTATAAAGACCCATGAACCATATTTCAAATCTGAAGCATTAATTAATGGTCATCCAGCTCAATAGCACATTTTGTTATACAAAGAACAAATGGGTTCGAACTGTTAACTTGTGCTCTCTGTAGTGGAGTACATCAAACAGTATCAACGTACAATCACAATCTGACAGTCATTGCGTGAAGCAGATGGAAAGAGAAAAAAGTGACACAGCTGTCTCCATTACAGCCTCTCTGTCACTTCTGAGTGAACCTTCAGACAGACAGCAAAAGTAAACATAGAACCTATTTTATGAATTGACATCCTGATGTGACTGAATGAACACATTAAATATGAAAAAACCCTGATAAAAAACAGCTAGAAACATGAAGAAAAAGTGTGACCATTACAGCACATAGAAGGGAGTGGAGATAGGTATAGACAGAGTGTTCCAGCAAATGAAATCCATTTCCATAAAAATCCAAATCCTCTTATTCTGCAATATGCTCCAAATGGATGGATTGACATCAGAGGTCACAACCCTGACCGTAACCCTGGCAACCATTCTAGCTCCCATCCCAACCCTCACACTCGTCTCCTCATTTCACACTTCTAATCTCATATCTTTTCCTTTTACTGTTCTTTCCCCTTACCCTCTTTTCATCCACTATTCTTTGTGTATATAAACCTGCACCCTGCACTTTACTTATGTGTGCTGACTATATTGTGGATATTAAAAGATATACAGGCCACAGCCTTTTGCCCCTTGTTAAAGGATAGGGGATTGCCTCACGCAAGGATGGTAGTAAATAAGCAGAAAGGAATTATAAGAGCACAATGAGGGCTCCCTGAAAAAAGACTTTTGTACCGTTTCTAAGGCTTGCTCTTAGTGAGTTCCAAGTCAGTTTTATCAACGTCTTTAAACTTTATCACTTGCAAATTGCTTTTAAAATTGTCCTTAGAAGTCCAACTTTTCTGCTCCATTTATGGGGAAGTACCATTAACTTGCACTTTACTTGTAATGTTTTCAAAGGGTGAATGGTTTGACAGCGAGACACCAAAGATACCAAAAGTGTTTACGCAGAAGCAATAAATGATCATACCGTGTCAGGAATTGGGGAGTTAACAGAGGACATTCTGCAGCATCCTGTAAAGCTTTTCTACCTTTTGTGAGAAAAGTAGACCCAAGTTATCTGTATATGACTTGTACAAATGTTTTGGAGCACTTATGAATTTATTTTTGCTAAATACAATATACCAAACTTATCTATTCCATTCAGTAGTACAGGGGTCAAATTCACTAGCAGTGACTGAACCAGAATATTTCCTAGACTGTTTGCACCTGAGCATGATATGACATCACGTGGGATTTCTACAAAATAACTAGCTGGTTAAAGTCAGATGAAGTCCTCAAGGCTTTTGCATTCACACAAACACCTCCGTAAAGGTAAGACTAGGAAGAGTTCAGGGCTCTCGTTCATGTTTTTAAAAGTCTTCACTGAGCAAATTGAAAAACAGAAGAGTCATTTTATTTCTTAATAGTTCCTTTAATAAAATGCTAGGCATATGTGATGTTAGGTGAGGTTATCTAAATATTTGAGTGAAAATTGATATTAAAACAGCTCTTTTAGATATTCTGTGTTAAGTTCCTGTGTCTGTGTTCCACATCTCAATAACGTGTTTCAAAATATGTTTTTTTATGTGGTCACTGCTCAGTAAACTATTGTTTGCTGCTCAATATGACAGTGACAACAAACAGTTTCAGCAGTCACCTCTCAGTAAAATGCGTCTATTCTTACATAAAAAAAGAAAGTCATTTATCAAAATTCTTGCACCCATTGCAGTCAGTTATATAACGCTGAAGTTGTTATTATTGATAGCTCAGCTAACTTTGTTGCACTGTGAGATACGTGACTCCTGAATTGCATTTGTTCCTGACTATTATATGTCCCTAATAAAATGCAAATTCATCCCACCTCATGAAAAACTACAAAAAAAATTAGAGCTACTATTTCAGTCAAAAGATTTTGAAAAATGTATTCTTAAAGTATTGCTATTTTTAGCCACACAAAGATTTAGTTTTGTATATTTACTCCAAAGTATCAAAGTAAAAGACTGCATAACATATTATCCATCCATCCATCATTTGCCTGTTCATCCATTCATCCACTGATGCAGCAAACCACCCGGCATCAGACTCCCCCCCCCCCCCCCCCCTCCCCCCCCCCTCCCCCCGGTCTAGGTCAAGAGGGCAGCAGTCTAAGCAGAGATCCCCAGACCTTTCTCCTCAGTCAACTCTTTCGCCACTTTCGGGTTAGATACTGAGGAATTCCCAATCCATTGAAAACACATAAACTCTGAGTCTAGTATGGCATGAAGGTGAACTGAATTTGGTTTCAAGGCAAAGGACTCATGTCTTTGTTAGGTGTCTTTTCTGTTTTATTCAGCTGTACCACACATACACATAAGTGACACAGACACTATTCTCTCAGGTATGATTAGATTAGGGTGTACAGCCCTTTGACTCCAGTTCCAGTAAAGTGGTTGAGAGGAGTGACACAAAGGGAAAGGTGAGGTAAAGAAAAAAAAAAAGAAACGGTAAAGGAGATCTGGAGCAAAAGAACAAGAGCCAATGAAGGGAAGGGGAAAAGACACAGGAGTATATTGTACACACTGGCATTTATACAAAGGTAACCATGCATGCAGTGACCTCCACCTTGAAGACAGTTTAAAGTTAGACTTTCCCAATGACTCATCTTTTTTTCTTTATAACATGTGGACTGCAATGAAGGGATTTCAATTTTAAGATTCAGTATTAAGAGCAATGCATATACCTGATCAGAAAAAAATATATACACACGTGAATTTTTACCTTTCGCCTTTTAAAAGCTACTGTGCTTTCACACTACAATATAGAGTGATTAGACTAAATTAAATGCTCTCTACAAAATTCAGTTATTCCCATTATGAAGCAACACTATCCTCACAGAAAACCACAATATTTTTCTACAATGCTAAGATGAAAGCAAAAGAGTTTTGAAAGTAAATTATTTAATTCTTTCCACAGACTGTGTGTTACCTAAAGGCAACAAGTAAACAAGATATGCTTTTAAAGGTTGTTACTCGTTGACTATAGTGCAGACAAGAACATGAACAGCTTTGCCAGCTTCATCCTTCTTTAAAGAACCAACATGTGGAATTTGGGTTGATTTATTACCACAAGTGGATTATAGCAATGATAAAAAGGGTGAAGCCATATGGGTCTATGGATTTTTGTGTTTTTTCTTAGTTTCTAATGAGCTGTACATATTGTATTTACACGAAGAATGTAGAAAGAGCAACAACGTGAGGCAGCAAAATGATAATTAAATTAATAATTAATTCCTCAACAGCCTCCAATGCTTCACTCATTGAAGCAACAACACCTGCATGTACTCAGTACCTTCGTTGTGGGAAGTGAATGTCTCTTGATGTAGAAGAAGCTGTGGCAGAAAAGCGATCGTTTTCAGCTGCTGTCATCGTTCTTTAATCATCCTTAAAGTTTGTAGACAGGTGTGTAGTGGCTGCAGTAGAGCAGTTGCAAACAGAGAAGACAGCTGTGATAAAGTGCAAAGTGAGTGTGTAAACCTAACACTGTAAAACAATACAGTGCTATAGTTAAGCTGTTACCTTAAAATAAGGTATACCTTAAAATAAAGAAAGAAAGACAAACAAAAAAGAAACAAAACATGCAGAAAAGGTTGATCGTAAAACACCAAATCATAAAATATGTATTATTTTACTGCCTGAGTAAGGCTCTAAACGTAAGGCTACGTGACTCAATCTTTTCATTCATTTTTGGGATTCATGCAGAGATGCTCAGAGCCATTCCCAAAGGATTTGGAAAACCGAATCCCCATCTACAACTACTTCAAAGATAAAAGTCCTTCTCAATTTAGAGTTTTTTCTTTTTTTTTCAGGGGGTTGCAAAAAAATATTAGTGAAGTCAGTCAGGCAGACAGACTATTCCCAGGTTTCACTGTGCAGAGTCTGTGTTGGGAATACAGATTCATTTATTTATATATTAATTTTAACCCTGATAGGCTTTGTACTGTTCTATTTTAGCTTCTTCAAATACTGTGAGAGATCATTGAATGAACCAACCAGGCACTGCTCCCCTGGCACTGAGAATTATGCAGCAAGAGATGTTTCTACTCTTCCTTCCAGTATGTATTACGTAGACATTCACACAAAAAAAATTGTGATAAAGCAAAGAGAAGAAAAAAAGGGCATGTATAATGGCATATAATGAGTAAAGTTGCAACACCTTTAGACTATACATGTATGTGTATTGTGGATATGTTACAATGTCACATCATATGCTACATGCTATATTCCCATTTTCATTCATATTAAGAATATAGTCACATTCAGCTCCATCATATCATAGATTTTGAGCTTTAAATCATGATTTTGTCAGTTTTAGAGAACATTTAAGATTTTGTTTTATAAATTAAAAGGTTAAAAGTATATGATTCCTCCATCACTGAGTTAGAAGCATTAGTTTAATCTAATTATACCTAACATTTTCAAAATACTTACGATGTAGTTTCATGCAAAACAATTCTATCCAGGTACTGCTGATGAGATTACATTTTTCCACTATTACATTTTGTTAACACATTCACGGGAAGACACAGAAAATGACAATACATCACACAACTAGCCGCGATAGCAGAAGGTATTTTATCTTTGTATCAAAGATTAAGTGAATTGAGGACAAAGCAGGACAGTACGACAAACTGCTGTATGCAGATGAAAAATGACCACAGAGTCTTGTCTTAAAGACTACAGCAGGCCACAATAACTCAGTGGAAGAGGTTCAAGTGCACATACATCATTCCTCCATCCAATCAAAGAAGCACAGATGTCGGGGCTTGCCATCAGCAGAGTTGTGATTGGGTTAAAAGGGGCACATGGAGTCTGTTGGTGCATTATCGGCTTCAATCATTGTAATGCACCATGCTCCCACAATGACCTCTAGGGTGGGTCTGCTGCCCATATATCATCAGGATATATTTTCCTGGATCTACTGACCAACACGCTCACTATCTCACCACATATCCTGGCACTGTAGGCACAGAGAAACAGGCAGTCAACATTTCACAATGTGCATGAAATAGCTCACACAGACTATTTCAGAGCATAAATGCACCCCAAAGTAGTCTATCACAGAGCATGTGAAAGTGTAAACAGGATTAGAGCAATGGTTGGCTAGGGCAGAGACCTGCGGCGCAGGCGCAATGCTCCATCAGGCTGTACAAGCATTTATAGGGACAGTGAGACAGCAAGGGGCTAAGATGAAAAGGAGGATTCTCTCCTATTTTATTTCGGTCCCTCCTACTGCTTTTTATCTAACCCTTGACTTAGATGAATCCTTTTATGGTGTGACATGAACCTGGGGCATCACAGAGACAGACAGAGGGAGACGCGGAGATATGGGGCAGGGGCAAATAGATACACAGAAGCATAATGTAGGCACAACCAAAGGAGGTGAGAGACTGCTAGAAAGAGCGGTCAGAGCTTATTGTGTTCTGAGTAGCTTCCAAAGCTGTGGGCGTAAACACATGGCCCAGTTAACCCATTAGTGGACCTCAGGGCAGAAAGTGGCGTCACCTTTTGAGCAGTATGAGGCAGACGAGCTTTGTCAGTGAACAGAGCTTTTCTTCTCTGCATTAAAATCGGACTGGCAACCAGACCACCACATGTATTACTTCAACTTATTATTATGGCCCTGTGGTTGTGTGAACATTTTATCTATATTTTATCCTCCTCTACCATTTGTGCACGCGCTTTTACATCTCTCTCTCTCCCTCCACTGAGCCTGCTGTGATTTCTGCTTGATGTGACGCAGGTGAGCTGGGCTGATTGGTTGAGTGAGTGATTGTGACTGTGTGTGTGTGTAGGTTGTTTACAAGGAGCTGATTGGTTCCAGCCACCAGCCGTGAAGTTTAAAGGCCAGCTTTTCAACAGCTTTTCCGAGCTTTCTTCTTTCCACACTCAGCCAGGCAATGTTTTCGTGTGCAGGATGCAGAATTTGTTTAGTAATAGCTCTAGGTTTGGAAAGGGTGGATGGCATTTTGACTGTTTTTTGTTTATTAGTTTTGTGTTGTTAAGTTATACGTTATAAATACTTTGATTTGAATATAGTTGAAGGTGAAACAGCACTAATTTTGCATTTACCTCATCTGGAAGCTAAAAGACTTAAATAAGCCTGTTGCTAAATCCTGATCATGCTGGTTCTTATGAATTGGGAAGAGGAGACCAGTGTTTTTATGATGCACTCTGTTCGTTGTAAGAACAGAGAGGGACAACAAAGCTCCAACCCTTATAAGAAACTCTGAATTACAGTTGTTATAGTGTCAGTTCCATTTCCATGCACTGCTGTGGTGTTTTCAAGGTTGTCACTGGCATATTAATGCCATGAAATCTGCATATAGTATTAAAAGTAGTTTTTTTGCTTTTAGACAATCAGCTGTAACAGCATATTAGCAGCATATTAAGTGGACAAGCCATTCCTCTAAAATACTAAAATTGCATTTAAAGGTTTAGTTTTGATACTTTTTGATCTGAATTTCACATTTCTTTCATATTTCATTTCATTTTCAAAAATACATTTGAATTATTCTATCTAGATAATGTACAAGATGTGATTGTTACTGTTTTCAAATAGCAAAAAAAACAAGGCAAAGCAACCATGTTAGCAGGAACATGCTGTGAAATCATAATAGCAAAAATCATTAGCATGCACAATTACAGAATGCAATGGGGGGGCTCTATGAATACAAAGTCACACCTGGGATATGTTAGGAGATGTACAAAGTAAAAACCATATTATGCATAGGTATACATATTTAAGAAGAAGGCACGACGGTTCACAGGAAAATAAAATATTTGATCATAAGTAAAGAGTAGAAAACATTTCCACGCCCACCTGCACTTTAACTTTTACTTGAGTACACTAGTATCTGTACTTCTACTTAAGTACAGAATGCCTGTACTTTTACCACCTCTGGCTGAACTCTGAATCTAAGTAGTTAATGTGAAATTTTGTTTAACGTGAGTTTATGTGTAAGTAGACCGCAACAAACTTGCAACTTTCAGTTATTTATCACACATTTATCACAAACTGTTTGCATGTAGTTGCCAGCTTGACCCTATTAAATCACATAGTGATAGCAGACAGACTGATAGCAGACTTTATGACCATGTTGACTTACCAAAATCACTCTGAAGAGAGCAGCTGATTGCAAGTGATCCCAGTCTTGGTCCTCGTCCATTTCAAAGGCGAGTCAGTACATTGTATATGGTCACAATAATTCTCTAACCCACTTTATCTCTTGTGTCACTGTAGCCTTAAGAGGTGGCTCTTTTTTTTCCAGGTCCACATTTTACCTTTTAAAATACTACTACTAATAATAATGATGATAATAATATAATTTGATGATGACACTTACAATTGATACATTTAAAAAATGTATTTGTTGGCTTTTTACTTGCCTTACTTTATCAAAACTGTGAAATCATCTCATTCGTGAATGTAATGTATTCAGTGTAGAGTGGGTCTCCGTGTGTGTGGAGCCTATACTTGCATCTTTTCCTGTAAAGTTTAACCAATTTAACAGTCACTTGAGCATCAGGGAAGTGATTGAGAAAATCAGAGGCAGGAAGGAACAGAGTAGGTCAAGTAAAGTAGTGTCATCCAAGCCTGTTCCATTTAGATTGATTTACCCAGAGCAAAGGGTTCTACAATTATTGCTTGAGCAATCTCTTCAAGTCAAGAGCACAATTACAGTGGGATCACACACCTCTTCCCAGACTGCTTTTGTACCAGCTAGACTGGCTCAGTGGATAAGCGGATAAGCAAGCTGGCACTAGTGAACTCAACAGCCACAGAGCAAACGCCACTTGAAAGGAAGTATCTACTCAGGATATTCTGGGACAGCATAAGACAGAAATTCACTAAGACCACTACAACCATTAAATTACATATAGCTGCACTGTGCTGGATTGCAGAGCTCCCCTGAGTCAAGTGCTGCTAGAATAAAAAGGCATTTCATTTTGTTAGAAGTATTTCTAACAGAGGATGTCAGGGAGTTTATTGAACGTGCTTCACCCATTTGTTTTGTTTTGTTTTTTCTCCCTGGTGTGCGACACTACAGAGAGAACAGTACAATGACTCCAAATAATTACGTAAATTAAAAACATGTATTGGTTTTGCATGAGAGGGGCAGTGCTTCTAGTAGAAACTCTTATCATATTCTTGAGACAGCCTCGTCCTCTGTTGGTCCCCACCAGCTCAAACCAATGACTCGACTTCTAGAGATTCCCAACGTGTCGCAGCAGCTGCAGTCTTGGCAATGGTATCTGCAAGCCAGCTAAACCAAGTGAGCGCAGCTGATGCATCTCTTATCAACCCATATTTTTGAATTTGCACAATTGGTTCACTAAAGTATGAATGACATATTTAGGAGATTTTTTATTCATTTATATTTTTAATATTTGCAACAAAAAATCTATTACAATGTCTGGTTAATCATACTAAAAGCATTTTTAAAAATCACTGTTGATCAATTGTAAGGTAAGGTAAGTAAGGTAAGGTGAGAACACAGTTTGCACAAATCTGAACCATTGTCTGGTCCAATGGATCTCCTTTCTGAAGAGTTAAAATGTTTCTTTGTATACTGCAAATAAAACACAAACCATTACTGACTTCCACTCCTCACACCTGACACTCCCACTTGCTCCACCTTGCCTGCACCCTCTTATTGAGCTCTTATGTATCGTCTGTTATTTTGAATGTTTGATCCCAGGTACGTCACAACTTTACAAATCTAACCCTTGCATATTCACCTCTACACATCTGTTTCCCTCTCATTTACAGATATGTATTCTGTTTTTCTCGTATTGACTTGAATTCCACTTCTTTCCAGTGCATACCTCTGCCTCTCCAGGCTTTTTTTTGCCTGGTATTTGCTCTTATTATAGAACACAATTTAATCTGCAAACATCATAGACTCCTGCCAGTCTAGCAAGTCAAACAGGAAAGGGCTCAGAGCAGATCACTGATGTAATCCCACCCCCACCTTGAACCCATCTCTCACCCCTACCACAAACCTCACCACTGCACTGCTGTCCTGATATGTCTTTCACATACTTCTTTGCCTCTCGTGACTTGTTCTCGCAGTACCACAGTTCCTGTATTGGTACCCTATGCTTTCTCTAGCTACACAAAGACATTCAAAGCATTAACCGTGCTGCTGTCACTGATCACCACCTCTTCTTTTAACCTAGCTTCAATAACTCTTTCCCAAAGCTTAATGGTGTGGCTCATCAGCTTTATCCCCCTGCAGTTACTACAGCTCTGCACATCTCCCTTGTTCTTTAAAATTGGTATCACTACACTCCTTCTCCATTCCTTAGGCATCCTCTCAATCTCCAAAATTGGGCTACACAGTCTGGTCAGAATGTCCATTGCCCTTGCTCTTAGACATGTCCATAACTCTACAGGTATGTCAACAGGTATTTCCACTCTTCATCCATTTCATAGGTGTCCTCTCTCTCCTTACCAATGCTGCGTGATTACTGATCTACAAACTGCGATCCAGCCACCCTCCTCTCTCTCTCATATTCTACATTCATCAGGTCCTCAAAGTACTCTTGTCCAACATGTTGAGGTGTCTAAATATTGCAATTTTTATTTCAAGTTAAAAAGCTTTAATCCAGTCAGTATATCACATAAAAAAGCTGTGATAATGATTTGAACACTACTGATCATTCCTAAGCTTCACTTAAAATGGATTTACTCTGTAAAAAACAAAAACAAATACTGTGCATAACAGTGCATAGTTTCCTATCTTATGTTCCAAGTCCATTAATACTGAGTCAGAATCCAAGAATACATTACTTTAAGATTATAGATTACTTTAAGATGTGACTTATTTAACTGTATGAAAGTATGTCTCTCTGAACTCCTGCTTATCTGCACTCATCTGTAAATTTGGATTAACAGTTGTGCATACATAAGTATGCATGCTGTGTGGTTTTTTGCTGTCTATATGCACGTGCATTGTGTATTGCTTATGTGTGTGAGTCATCAATCCCATAAGACAAACTAATGTAAGCAGAAAAGCCAGTATAATCCAATGGATGCCCCTGTAAATAGGATAGACAACTATATAGATTAGGTAGAAGGAGTTATAACTCTTACTCTAATCAGATAAAAACAGAGATGGAATGGAGAGTAGGAGAGGAAGAGGAAGACTCAGAAAAAGGGAAGGAGAGGATGGATGTGGGGTTTTTTTAAAAAGCAAACAGTAAGGAAAGTAGAGGGCATAAAAAATAAGGCTGGCTCATGTTTTGTTTTGAAATAGGAGCAGAGAGAGGATGAGAAGGTTTCATTAAGTATTTCTGTTTTGTCGGTCCCAACTTGGCCACTTAACCTGTAAAATTTACAGGTCAGAGCAGTCTGTGTTCTGTGGTGGCAGTGGTTGGTGTCGGCTGGGTTTGGTGGTGGAGTTGCTGATGGGCAAAACAAACGAACCATCCCAAAAAAGCAGAAAAGAAGGAAAGCACCATTACTGCATCTACACTTGCCTCAGCATTTCTCTTTCTAATGTAACGTGTGTGTATTCAAGCTTTAAACACAAAAAAAATCCCTTCAGAATTAAGATCATTTCTTCACCTGTCACTCCTCCCTCCTGCATTCTACTCCTTCCTCCCCCTCTCTCTGTCAGTGGTGATGGATGTTGCCTGTGCTTCAGACTGAAAAGGGAATAGACTGTTCTCTCTGTGCGTTTCACAGCAATCTGGAGCTGTCAATAGACACACACACACACACACACAACTGTGTGAAGCTGTCATGTCTTTATCAAACAACCTGCCTCATGCATCAAAGAAGAAGCAAAACACCCAGAGAACACACAAACAGCATCAACAACTAAAAGTTTGTCCAAGATGTAGAAAAGTTGTGTTTTGTGCATTAAGGGTTTAGTAGTTATTTGGAAAGAACTTCTGTCTTACCTCGACTCTTTCGATTTTCTTTTATAGACAAACATTGCAGGGCTCATTTTTCACAAGAAAGGATCTCAGCTCACTTATCTAACCAAATCTGATCCTTGATCTAGTACGAGAAACTGTTCATTGCAATACAATGCTTGACCTTCTTATACTTTTCTTTCCAGTTTCGTAATATGACCGTGACATAGTCCCAGTGGTGACTGGCATTCTGAAATTTAAATAAAGATGCTACATATGGATGAATATCATGTTTCTGTCTAACTAAAGGCTGCTTATCCTCTTAACAGTTTAAGACTTACAAATGACGTAAATGGTGTAAAAAGGCCGTTACAGGGATTCATTGATTTTCTTTCCCCATCCATGAAATATAAATTTGATTAGATCATTAATATGTGACACCTGTATTTGGACAAAAAAAGTTACTTTTTTTGCTAGGGACAAAATATGTTTCATACCAAGAGTGTGAATGCCTGTGACCCTGAAAACCATTACAGAATATCTCAAATTCACTTTAATAAAAACATTTCACTTCAACTGTAATTACTATAGCCACTAGTTGCAAAGGAAGTGACGGTGTGGCCAGCCCTTCCCCAGTCCAATACTAAACATACTGTAAAACTGATGTTCTTTGGTCACAGTAAGAGTTTGATGGAAACCAAAGGCAGCCTAGGATCGCTGCAGATGACTGCTATGCTAAGTGTGCTAAGTGCATGGTGTTGAAATTTTCTCTGTATGACATGGGATTACTTCGCTACTTGAGGGGGAAAGACAGCTTGCAGCAATTTATCCAATTTTGAATTCTGAAACAGAACCAGAAGCTGGGATTGGTGCTGATTCTGATGCTACAGCAATGATTCCACCAAGGGAAGAAATGAAGGGATGATTTAGGTAAATCTCAGTTTTAAATGACATTTCAAAACTACCATACAAGGTTTTTTTTAATACATCTTGCAAATTTAAATTTTTACATGTATTCCTGGACAAAATTTGCTGTCAGTGACGCAACATTGCTAATCAGAGCACACTGAATGCTATCATCACAAAGTAATATCAGATTGGTTTACTGACTGAGGTATACACTCCCAATACCTAAGGACATGAGGTACTTTTGATGTGCTAATAAATGCAAAGTTGTCCAACACTGCTATTAGGGAGGGAGAACCTGCAAGGCCTTATCAGGAGCCCCCGATGGTTCCCATGATTCCCAGGGCAGGAGGTGCTCCAGGCCTCTGCACGATTTTATCCCTTTGAACTGCTGCTTGCTAGGAAGCCACAGGGGGTGTTGGACCAACTTGAAAAAAAATAGGCTGGGAGGAGGGCATAAGCCAGAATAAAAATGAAATTCAATATATCATAGACCTGAGAGCAAATGTAACACACTGGAAAGATTGTCACAGGAAAACTGCACAACAGAGGGATTAGACTCCGACATTTTACTCCCGGAATTAAAGTACTTGTATTGCTCACTTCTTCCAGCTCAAAGTTACTTGCCAAGTGGCAAGGATCCCTTGTGGTCACATGGTCAATGGGCAATGTCGATTAAGAGATGGTGCCTTCTGACAGGGGTGGAGCCAAACAAATATACCACCTCAACCTCCTGAAGGCAAGGCGATAGATCAAATTTGACTTTCTCCATTCTTCACAATAGTCACAGACTGCTTAAGTTGCCCTGACATGGACATAAACCGATTTGCCTAGACTGCTACGACTCCAAATGTTAAGCAGTTTTAACAAATCGTGTATCCATCTTTTTCTGTTCGTTATGCCTTCCTTACCATTCTCTCTGTCTTCCTTCACAAGTGGCAGCTAAGCATCTTGTGTGGCTGTGATGCTTGAGATGTGAAATTGAAAAGCCAGTCAGCTGATTAAATATCACATTTATTGTCACTCGCTAATGAAAACAATCTTTCACTGTTAAATCTAAATAGGTGCAATTGCATTTAAAGAATAAACAAACCATGAAAGCTTGACAAATGGGAGATGACAGAGGCAGTTGCAGGCAGGGGGTCTTTTGGACATTTTTTGCAGACAATTAGAGGCAGAAAGACCTCAAAATTATTACCTAGCCCCAAATATTCCCTGATTTTTTCATATAAAACTTTAACAGAACAATAGTTCCAGTATAAATAAAGAGCAGCTGAAAAGAGTGATGCGTGAAGTAAGGCAGCAGCTAGAATGACCAGCATCATTATCATCTCACAATTTACCTACCAGTAGGCTTTGTAGGCTGTTATTATTTAACTGTGTCGCTATAACTGAATAAATGTAGAACAAATATTGTCAAAGCTTTATTTTACTTTGAGATATTTTGTTTCACTTGCTGTTTGGTTAGGTTAAGAATACCAAAAAGAAGGTTACTGGGGTTTGGTTTAGTCCACATTGGCATTTTGTGTGCTGGTAGATCTGTTAAACTCACTGGACATGCTGGACAATGCCTGCTGAGATTTTCCAAGCTGACTTATACAGTCTATTGTTTTCTGTATATTAGCAATAAAAATGTATGAAATTCTGAACAAGCTCAATTATTAATCTAAAATTCGACAGCCTGATTTTAGTAATGTACACACAACAACCATGTACATGACACAAACAAAGACAAAAGAGATGTGAAGCTTCCCCTATGAACGCACTGAATTCCTTCATCAGCATATCTGAAAATGTTTTTCTGGCAGTTAGTGTAGCTTAATGAATGGAGAAGCAGCTGGGACAAAATAGTGGCTGTGTGCCACAAATGACCCCAAGCAGATGAAATGCTGTGACAACAACTGCGTGCTGATCATGGCAATATTGATTTAAACAGTGTGATCATACTACAGCAGTGATTGGACTATGAAAGTGCTGCTCACACTCTATCAGAGTTCGACCTCTTGGTAAGAGATCAATGGATGTGGCCTGATAAGGTTGCAGAGGTCTGAAGCCTTGGGTAACAATCCCATGTTTAAAAAGAAATTGAATGTGGCACTGACACCGAGAAAAAAATAAATAAATACAAAAACAGAAGAAGAAAATCTTGCTTGGGCCACTAGAGATTTGACCCTAGTCAAGTCAAAAGGGAGGGAGGGAGGTAGATAGATAGATAATGAACAAATTATGTTGATTTTTTTAAACTTTTACTGGACATAACCCTCTTCTTGCACTGCATTTCACATAAACCAGCAGGGATTCAAATTAAATCAATGCTACTAAGGTTAAGACTACATCAAGAACAAATCATGACAAGAAATCAAATATGCTCTTTACAAGAAACAAAACAGTACATAGGTCAGTAAGTCCCCACATTTCAACTTTTAAAAATGAAAGTAATCCTGATAAACGTCCTAAAGAATTGGGAGAGTTTTCTAAGTAGTTCAGTGCCACTGCATACTATATACTGCTCAAAAGTTGGCTCCACTGTTCTATTTGATCATAGTGGATCAGGACCTGGACAATAATAACTAGCAACTGATCAACGCGAGCCCAAGAGAAAAAATGTCACCCTGTGTATGAGCAATTTTCAAATTTTGTCCTATTGTCAGAACTACTGACACTACCGTGGGGATCCAGTGAAATGCCAGTGACAATGGCAATGACAGTGGAAATGATAGTTCCAAAGATTACAATGGGCCTCAGAGTAACATGCCAGCCAACCCCTTATTATGTCTCCTTCTCTTGTCTACTTCGTTGTTCTCTCATTCCCTTGCTCTCTATACCAGTGATATCACAGAAGCATTCCATATCTAGGCTCAAGCAGCTAAATCAATTTCCTTCAAGCCAGGCCAATCACAATCACTTGAATGTGATTGCAGCTCTCACAGCAAGACCACAGAGGGCCAAAACATCTTCCATCCTGTCACTGCTACTGGCGTTTATAAAAACACAGAGGGTTCTGTTGCAGGTTAGCTGAGGCCAGGACCTACTCAGCTCTTTGAAATTCAGATGCATAATGCATGACAACTACTAAAAAGAGATCAGCAATTTTGACTTTATTTTATCTTCCAGATTGCTCTGGTGAGTGTCAAGTAATATCACAGTTTAACATAATTTTTCCCTGGTGCCAAAGTAGTTATTTCATCTGGAATGTAGATTTTGCCTAGGTCACTGGAAATACTTACAACTTACAGTTACAGTTGCAGCTGATGGTCAAATAGGCAAGAAAAACTAAAAATACAACATTAGTGTGGATCTTTGCAGTAATTATATTTCTTTCCAAACTCATTTGAAGCAATTTCCGCTGAATCCAGGACCAAAGGTAACCTTTGCAACTAAGCTACAAATTCATTAAATGCCTGATAATTCACATGCTAATGTTCAATACCAGTGCACCAGCACTGAGGCCATTTAATGTGATGTATAACTGTGTAGCATGTGCAGGTTTCATGCTTGAGACTGGAGTTCATATTGGTGTTTTATTCAAGATTACATTTAAAGGCCATTACACACTGAACTTGCTGTGAAAAAACAACACGTAATTTGAAATTTTCCAGATTCGAATTTGCCATGGAATGTATGCCGAACATGTTACATTTTTGCGAACTATTTCACCTTAAAAAATTAAATCTATATCAAGCGATGACGAGCTGGTCCTCATTTTTCTAAACAAGAAAAGTAAGAAACTGAGATTCTGGGTCCATCCAACTCTCACATGATTGCAGAAGCATGAAGAATTGAATGTTTTGATCCAGGAGTTGAAGCTGTATCACGGCCACTTTAATACATAATCTGCAATTTGCACTCATGTTATCAGGGTTGGGGCCACACCTGAGGAGATTTGTTGTACTGTGTATTCAGTACTAGTGCACAATTTGAATTACAATTGCAGTTTTTGCCAAATGCAGTTGGTCTGATTGGTCAGATCTGTTTATTCGGTTCTTAAATAAATGCAGGAAATTTGTCCAGTGAAATTACGCAGTTAGTGTGAAGAGCTACATTAAGAACAGGTGAGTCAGAAAACTATTTTTAACCCACAAAATATTCACACGGATTTTACATGTTCAGTGTGTAAAGGCCTTAAGGCTAAAAGCTGGGGAGAGCAGTTCAGCAAACTGATAAAAGTCCAGTTACAACTTTCATACTGAGGTTTGACTCACACCTGAATTCCATTTACATATACTTACATACACTCCACTCCATTTGCTCAGATCTTGTCATTTTAGCCAAGCATTTGTTAAAAACTTTACAATACCCGAGCCATACCCAGTGTTGGGGAGTAACGGAATACATGTACCGCCGTTACGTATTTAAAATACAAAATATGAGTAACTGTATTCCGTTACAGTTACCGTTTAAAAAGGTGGTATTTAGAATACAGTTACTTTGTTGAAATAAATGGATTACATGGCGGTATTTTCCTGTTTCATATTGTCACGGGTCAGGACTGTTTGGGTTTGTTTGACAGCTATGTTCTGTTGTTCCAGGCGACAGCGTTACGGTTGCCATGGTTACATGGTGACGCGCTCTCTCTGCGACTGTGTGTTTCCTGGGTGAGAGAGCGCTTTTTTGTTGTTGTTGTTGTGCTAAGCTAATAGGCAGAATGCTACAGGCATAGCTCTAAAGAATGTAGCCTCATGGGCAGTGTAGTCCGTGCTGCAGGGAGAATGGACTGTCATACACGTTATGTGTCTGTGAGCGCGAGGAGGGAGAAAAAGGAGAGTGGAAAAGTACGAGTTGTCATCGAGCAGAAACGGGAGCTGGAAACATGTAAATATAATAATAACCACTGCAGCCAAGAAGAGTGTCTGATGAGCCCAGTTGTAAGTAAGCTATTAAGACTCGACTGTACACCGTGTTCGTGTTTTCCTCCGAAACAATAAGTTCCGTTGGAGCAGCCTTTCAGCACCTCTCTCTGTCTCTCGCTAGCAAACTTGACCCAGACAACAAAGTAAAGCTATTTTTTGGCTACGAGCCTGACACGGAACCCGACGTATTAGCCAGAGGTCCCTTTACTACGGTTCGGAGCCGCGGACCTTCAGTAATAGTAATAAATCACATTCATGTAGTTGTAAACAGCATGATAATATATTAAGTAATCCAAAGTATTCAGAATACGTTACTCTCATTGAGTAACGTAACGGAATACGTTACAAAATACATTTTGGGGCATGTATTCTGTAATCTGTAATGGAATACATTTTAAAAGTAACCTTTTAATGAATGAATAAAGTGGGCTGCTATGCCCCAAACTCCTTTTTGAACAATAACAGTCTTTGTCAGTATCAACCAGCATGTAGGTGATGCTTCATTATATATACATATTCTAATAAATTGTGTTCAGTTTCAAAACACAAATAAAATAGAAGTGCTATTAAGAAAAACACCTGTATTCTCGACTAATAAGATTTGAGGTTGACAAGAAGGCGTGCGCGGTTAAGAGTCAGTTAGTGAGTCGGTTATCTTCCAGCAACACCCCGTCTATGTGAAAGCCTCTCCATGTGAATCGCTCATTAAAGCACAGCAGTGGGTACTGATAAAGAGAATTGGATTACTGTGATTAATACCATGTGTCACTTTTAAAGTCCTTAACAGCGTGAATCACACAGCACCATATATACAAGGAAATACGCTCACTTCTTTTTAAAATGGTTTCAATTTTTGGAGTGAAACAATGGCAAATCTTGTGCCATTCATTTCAAGAACGCCATGCCACTATATGTTAAATGCAACGCAAAGGTCACCGTCACCACACACCTCACCACATAATCAACCACAATGTCACACACAGTGGACATTCTATGTTGATTAGTTATAGTTTGGTCACACTTAGGGAACTAGAAGGATCCAGTGTTATGTGGGAGTTGTTTTTACGTTTTGTGAGTGTTTGTGTGTGTGTGTAGAGTTTATCAGGGCGTTTGGGGCTATTTGGCAAATCCCAACTATCCTGCTGTGTGTGCAGAGTCCACAAATTGAGAGAGAGGGAGATAATAAGAAGGAAATACACACATGCACACTCTGAGAGAAGACAGTAACCTGTACGCTGCATGGAACAAACCCCTGGTTGAGGATCTCTCTGGCCTTGGGCACAACAGAGTTTGCACATACACATGCACACACACACACACACACACATATACAGTGATATACTTTAAAATAAAGTTATTAATATTAGCCACTTTAGAAAGTAGATTTCCAGAAGACAACACAGTTGTCTCTTCATAATCCACCCCACAAGCACTGTGTTTCTGCACTCTGTCACTTAACTTTATTCCAATCAATAAGTCTATGGCTTTCTTTACAACTTGACCTGAAGGCATATTGGAAGCATGTACAGCTGCCTCAGTTGTTCTCTAGTGTGTGTGTGTGTGTGTGTGTGTGTGTATGGTTGTGTGTATCTTAACTCTTATGCCTATGTGTCCCATGGGATGTGGTACGTGCAGTGAATATATTATGGGATTAGTCTAAGTTAAACCAGTAGACATCAATAAGATTAGATATGGCTAATGGTAATACTAATAGTATTAACTTGCAGTTAATAATATATCAGAGCTTTTGACAAATTCTCCATTACATTTTTTTAGTTTGTAATCAGTTATTTTTGCCCATGGCTGTTGAAAGTATATCTGTTTATTCAGTATAGCTATGGTTCAGCGTATTTACGTCTTTTCTTTCTGTTCCACACCACAGATGTTCTTTGTCATGTCTCCCTCCGCTCACCCTCCACTGGTCACAGCAGATGTCTGTCCCTCCCTGAGCCTGGTTCTGCTGGAGGTTTCTTCCTGTTAAAAGGGAGTTTTTCCTTCCCTCTGTCACTGAAGCGATTGCTCTTAGGGGTTTGTCTCATTGCTGGGGTCACTCTGTAGTATTGTAGGGTCTTTACCTTACAATATTAAGCGCCTTGCCTGTTATTGTGATTTGGCTATATATATATATAAAATTGAATTGAATTTAATAAAACTGGGGTGATTCTAAGCTCAAACTTTTAGTGGGCCTCAGCTCCAAATCATAATTTCTTGCATACAGTCCCTTATAATTAATATTAAGGGAATATGCTGTTTCCAAATGTAATCAGCCCTTTTCTTTTGCAAACCTCAATCCAACTGGATACACAATATAACGTTACCTTCAAAAGCAACCTAATTAGTTGGATGATCTATTGTAGTGTCTGAGAATAATTCAGACTGAATAATACAGAGATTTCAGCATATTCACTGGTTTTAGTGTGGAGCCTTTAGTTATCAAACCTGAGGCTCAGCCGTCAAAGAACTTCAATAACTATTTGTGGCAAAGCAGATAAGATGAAAAACATGCACATTATTTCATATCAATGTTTTCTGTTTAGAATGTCCACTGGCAGTTTTTAAGCATGCTAATGGAAATCACACTGAGCATCCTTGAAATACATGAAAAATTTTTTGTTTTTCCACCTAACTTCACTATTTGCTCACTTGTTCTTACTGTTCTTGTATATCTCTGTCTTCTCTGCGTCTATGTCCACTCTTACCTGTTTCTTTTTGGTCGCTATGTTCTCTTCGTCCTGCTCTCAAACTAAAATAATAAAGTACATGATCTCCTTAGCTGGCAACCCCCAATATACCAGCAGACTAGTGGATCAGAAGGTTATAATTAGCTAATAATTTCTAGAGATTCAAGCATCAGAAAATGTTTTTGAAGCTATTTAGAGAACAAATAAAAATAAGCAGAAACGTTACAAGTCACAGCAATAACTCCACATTATCAGAACAGTTTGAACTTTTGCATTTCAGTTAAAGTGTGTTTTAAACATGCATCACTGATTTTTGTCATGAAATTCCCTTTTCCTCTGCCTTCTGCCACAACAATGAAAGTCTCATTAGGCTATTAATGACAAACTGCACTATTAAAGCAGCAACGCCTCTGTAAGTGTAACACTATAGCATCAACAATGCTGGATGAAAACCTATTTTCATTCTATTCTGTACTATTGTCAACAGACAGGTTAGGAAAATATAACATTTCAAGACAATGTCAGGAAATGATACTAAAAAGTTCTATTATTACTACTATTAATATAGTTATTTTTAGGAGTGCTCTGATGAAATTTGGAGGTGCTTAAGCTTGCCTATGGAATAAAATATTCCAGGCAGTTTTACTGGAATATACTGTCCAAAGTCTTCAGCTTATCCACTGTGCTGGACTTCGGACATTATCTCTGCAGTTCAGATTCAGTCTGCTGTGGAAGCTGTGTGGCTCTGTTACTCTTCATTTTCTGCAATATTAGCAAACCGTCTGCGTTATCCTTGAGCCTATTCAAGTAGCTGACTGGATATCTCGATCTCAGCCAGTTCCTCTATTTTCCTCCTCATCACCCTTTGTTTTCCACTGTAATGTACTCGCTTAGACGTTAATCCAATGGACTCATTTCTTATGCTTCCAAGAGTGCTTCTTTCCCCCTGTTCACTATCTCTGAAACACAAATTGTCATGGTGCATTAAAAAGCTGTCATATGTTTACGCCCTTCTGGTAACTCCACCTATTTCAGTGTTAGCTACCCTCTTAATTAATCCATATCAGTTCTTTGCGATGGTCTTAAAAGGATGTTCAGCCCAAGTTTGATTAGCAGTGGTGAAAGAACATCATAGTGGTATAAGATACCAGTGGTTTTGTGTGATGGCCTTAAATTTGGCATTCAGCGTTAAAGAAAACAAATGAACATAAGGATTGAAATGAAAATATAATCAAATTGTTCAGCTTCCTGAAATTCTGTGATTAGTACAGACTGAGGAGGCCGAAGGGCAGATTTGTACAATAAGGATATAGACTGAAAGCAGAGGTTAGCTAGGCTCGGCCTATAAGCAGGGGTCAGCAGCGGTTAACAGTGTAAGTGTTAATAAATGTAAGGGTGGTTGAAAGGTCTCTCTGGGGCAGTAAATGAAATGCGCCTACACTTTCATTTCTCCGTTAGAGAAGCCAGAGAGACACCACCTTCGTACACACACACACACAACTTGTCAACACTATGACCAGTTCACAGCTCCCTGGGGTCTGTTATGAAACTGCAAGCCCAGCACTTATGGATCTTTACTCCTGTTCTCTCTAATACACAAACACGCACCTACACAAACACTCAGCAAACACACAGACTAATTGGTACCTATTGTGAATCTGAGGTTTTACTTTTGTTTGCTGTTTAGCAAACCGTAATGACAAGAAGAAGAAAGAGGGCCGCAACAGTTGGTATGGCCCGTGATAGGTCAAATACCTACGACTTCTACTGAGGCTCACTTAAATCTATGTCATCCTAATTAAACTATACCAAATATGGGACAGGCACTAACAGATCATTTGCATTCTAAAAAGTAATCAAGGGAGACGCTTCCAATTCAAATGACAGCCGCATACAGTGTGAGCAAGAGATGCAAGAGGGGAAGGAGAGAGCAGAATAAGGAGAGAGAGAGTTGATTAATTGAAGGTGTATAATGAAGATAGATGTTGGTGTAAACACAAGTAGCTGAAGCCCTGCAGTGCTGTTGTGTTTGAAGGGAGAAAGCGAATCATTAATAATTATGCATATTAATACTGATGATTAAGTGGTTGATATTAATGGTTACTTCTCTAATTAGCATCAGCAGGATGCAATATGCTGTGGATTAATTTTACACATGCAAATCAAGCAGTGAGTCTGCAGTGATGACATGGCACTTCACTCCTTCACAAAATGCAATTTAGCCGAGGTTGCGGTGTTAACTTGTTCTACATTTTCAGGTGAAAGAAACACGAGATCCTTCATGTTTCATTTGTAACAATACAAATATTACAACAAATTCAGATTCAACATCACAAATTAAACAAACTGAGCCAAAAAAAGGACAAGGTGTATATTTAACTTTGAATAAAAGGTTCTGTAGAAGATGATGTCTTAGGATAGCAGTTAGTGATTTGAGGCATTGAAATCTCTTTGCCAGGAGTTTGTGAGATAATATCCAAATACACACACATTCACTCACCAAGTTTTTAATTATTCAAATAAAAAATGTTGTTTTCCTTTATTAAAAATATCAATGATGGGTTTAAAGTGATCATTCAAGTTTTGGAACCCACCATGTCAGTACTATGTGTAAAATGCTGTTTGTTGGCTTCTGAAAACACTTCTTATGCAAATAAATAATTCAACTGAATTCAAATGAATTAAAAACAAAGAGAAAAGGAGAGCAAGAGAGAACAATAATGCATGAGGGAGATGGAGAGGAACAACAGGATCTTCCTGCGTCTCCACCACCTCCTCGTTCTCTTTTATCTTCCATATTGTTCTATTATTTCCATCGAGAAAAAAACAAATGAATACACAGCGAGTGGTGAGAGCAGTAGCAGCAAAAGAGAATGCTGACCTTTGAGAGGATTATGGGATTTGTTTAAGAACAAAGCGAGGAGGCAAATATGGCAGATGGATTCGGTAAAATAGACTATTTAATAGTGAGAAGCCTGAATTGCACAGAGAGCAAGAGAATAGAGGACAAAAAGGAAAGGATCAGTGTGTTAATGTAAAGGTTTCCGAAAAGCAGCTCACTGATCCCAGAGGAGATGCATTCTGATCCTATCAGAGTACAGGATAGTTTGTCAGCGGCTAGAAGGTTTGATTGCATACTTAATGTTAGATTTATTAATACAATACCACATTGGTTTTGGGGCATCTCTCACTCTTTCTTTCCATCTGGATTAGATTGCACATCACATGCTTTGATATGCATCCATACATTTCTTGACTGTTCAACAAAGTTTTAGCAACCCAGTCAGCAGAACGAAATATTGGCATTGTAGTTATGATCACTCTTAACTACTCTCGTAGGCTACATTTTTTTATATTGCTGGTAACTAACTGGAAAAAAAACTACAGAAATTGAAAAAAGGAGTGGGTACATGATAACAAATGGTTAGAAGTGAGAGGAATAATCTGTATTAGACGAGCCTGTTTAATCCCAGAGGAATTTTCAGATGAGAGAAACAAGAGGCTGCAGAGGAAAGGGGGCAACCATCCTCCAATGTAAGGTCAACTCTAGCAGCATTTTTGTGTTCATTCATGGTATGCAATAAACACACACAGAAAAGGATAGCAGCCCTGTGTTTATTGATTATCAAAAGAAATTAACTCCATGGACCCCGTATGAAATCAGATGCACTGTGTGTGCATCCATCACCCTGAGCTCCACACCTCCCATTTTTAAAGATGCAGTATAAAGGGCACTAGTTTCTGCTTTCGGCGCTGCAGATAAATCAGTAGAATACCAGGATCATCATTCTTCATTCTGGATCAGCTCGCGAATGGTTGATGATTTTCGTTTTCACTGACATCATTTTGTTCTCAACAAACTACACAATGTATGCCAGTAAAGATTTTCAGCTTGAATATTTCATTCATCAAAACCTGAAGTCTGATTTCAGGTTTTTTTGTAAAAAAAAAAAAAAAAAGTAATAGACATGCCAGCTAACAGACAAGCCAACATGAAAATGATCACGGGAACGCTTTTCAACAGACCTTACTAACACATTTACATGTAAATACATATTAGCTTAATTTTCTTTAATCAAATATTCCTATATTTAATAAAAAAAGCATACTGTATATTGCTCAAACCAGAGCTCTCAAACTCTTTTAAAGGCATTCACATACTATTTCTTTGTTTTGCACTTTAACATACTCTCATTCGGCTTTCCACTCCCTCTCTAGCTGCCTGGTGTCTCAGCAAGATGCTCCTATCTGACCTCTAAAAATATGGTGACGGCAGATTTGTGACTCATGCTGATAACCAATCAGATGTTTTTTGTCGTGCACGGAGGACAACCCCCATAGAGTCCTAAATCACATTTTCTCTTCATAGTTCTCTCCCTTGGTCTCTCTGTCTTCTTTATTGCTTGTTGGCGATGGTTTTATTTGGTGCCGGCAGATAGTATGTGAGTTTCTTATTGGGCTGCAGAAAGGCTGGCAGACTGAGAAACTAAACATATCAAAATCAGACTTACCAGTAAATACATCAGTTCAATGAAATGGATAGAGTAAGGCAGTTCTAAAATTAACCCTTTAAGAAGGCTAATCATACAGATGTAGTTGCTCAGAGACAGAACTGATCTACTCCACTACATTTATATTCTGCAGTGACTGGACCTGTTGCACACCACACACTTTGTTATGGGTAAGATGGACATGTAGCGTGAAAGGCAAACGCACAGGATGGTATATACATGAACAAGCATCTATGTGTAAGCAGTCATTAATACAAAAGCCCAAGATAAACTCTGATAAATAAACACGGGTTACCTATGCATGTAGACTGCAAAAAGATGCTTAGTAATAGCTTGATATGAAGGGATGTAATGTCTAGTTTTTCTCAACACATCTCTCCATCTGCCCCCTGCGTCTCTACCCAGCTAATCAGCTTCAGTACAATCTGTACCAATCAGCTGTTTCAGACAGACCAACAGTGGTATTAACACAAGAGTGCATGTGAAATACAACCACAAATCTGGTCAGAACTAATTCCAGTATGCCCAGGAATCCAACTCTGTAGAGTCATATCAGTTATTCAAATAGATTTTAGAGTAAAAAACAACGACGACGACATCAGCCCAGCGTCTGGTCAAACTCTACTGTATAGTGCCAAATCACATCAAATACCTCAAGGTACTTTATATTGTAAGGTAAAGACCCTTCAATAATACAGTAAAAACCCCAACAATTAGACAACCTCGTATGTGCAAGTACTTGGCAACAGTGGGGAGGAAAAACTCCCTTTAAAAAGGACAAAACCTCTGGCAGAACGAGGGTGAGGGAGGGGCAGTCATCTGCTGGGACTGGTTGGGGGTGATGGGAGGAGGACAGTATAAAAGACACACTGTGGAAGAGAGCCAAAGAGTAATAATAAATAATTATTAAATACAGAGAGGTATATAAACACATCAAGCTACCATCAAAGCAGCTGTGAAAGTAAATCGTTTTAAAGCATGTAGCTGAATCAGGACATTTTGTAAAACACTGAGGGGGGTTAAAAACACAACTGCTTGGTTTGATTATTGATCTCACAGAACAAAAGAAATCCAAGCATAAAATGTGCAAAGAAAACAAAGAAGCGACAAAAAGGATGAGGAGGAAATGAAAAGAGCTTGCTTCGTCTGAAAGCTCATGCTGATATGTATATGTGTGTGTGTGTGTGTTTGTGTGTGTATGTGTGCTACATTTAATTACTGTTAATAGTTACTTGGGAGGTTAGCTGTATGAGCATTAAGACATCAGCAGACATTAGCATTCATGCCACCTCTATGAGTAAGATGGAGGTAGAAAGCAAACAAAGCTCAAAATAATTTTACAGCTCACAGTTTTTGCATACATTAAGCACACTTTGCAATTCAGTTAGTATATTTTAGATGAGTAGAATTAGTACACTACTACATTTAAAAATATTCACTCCAGTTAGTATATTTGGTGTTAGTATTTTTAGTATTTGTATAATTAATTCGATTGGACGGTAAAGCATTGGAGGAGAGTGAGAACGTTGCTACTTCATCGTGTATCAGGGACTGGAAGCATGCACATGCAAGAATTAAGTACTGGTTTCATTTTAGCTCTTCTGATCTGAGCACTTTGTGTCTTGAAGAGTTATATTACATGGGATTGTAGTTACTTTAAACTTAAAAACTTTAAAAGCTGATTAGGATATGGAAATTTGTAAAAGTATTAATTTGTACTCAAAAAAGGGTGCAGGGTGTGGGTTTAGAACACTGTGATTGCCTGAATGAAACCAGCAACAATAGTTTACACATGTTTGATCAATTTCAGGAATGCTTCCAAACACTATGTGGTGAAAGCTCACATAAAGGCTGTAGCTATTAGTAGCCATGAACCATGCATATTATTGTGAGGTGCGTTGGTGGCAAGGTGCAATGGTTGTGGCTAGAGCAACCTGGCGTTGTTAAACATGCCCAGATGGCTGACTGTTGTCCAAGTCTTGGCTAGATTAATCCAATCCGTGATGCATCGGGAAAGCTGCTGTAACCTTGCATCGCCAACCTTGCTGTTGCCAGATCACCATTAGCATAGCATAGCTTCCATTAGTATTGCTGCTCACTCATGAATAAATCACAGAAAAACTCAGCCAAATGAGTAGGTGACAAGCAAACTGAGCATTGATATACACAGATCACCTCACAGCAAGAATACTTCAACATAAGTCCAGTGCAATGACAATAAAGAATGATTTTCATATGACTGACATAGTCCTAGCAATTCCAACTAATAGGTAACTTGCTAACCTGACCTAATTGATTCTGCTAATGAATGTCCACACAGTATTACAGATACAGTAAATGTTAGCTGATATTATATGATTTCTTCTGTACTTACTGTTTACACACAGTTCTTACCAAGGGAAAAAAAACATTTTGAATGGTACAGTATAGAAATCGCCAGTACAAGGCAGCCTGATTACAAAACAGTTTAGGAATCAATACAAATTCTCATTCTTAACATGTATTCTGTTAAACAAAATGAAAAACAAATATTGTAGTATCAGTATCAGCAATTAAATTAACATGCAAAATACTGGACCACACAGATCAGGGCAGATTGCACTTTAATCAAAGGGCACATCTGGGCTGATTTCACACCAAAAGGATAGAAAGTCATGATTTCCAATCATGTCATCTGTCTTGTCAGCTCCCTAGCTTTCTCCTCAGAAATGCTGGGATTTTGGCACAGGGTAGCACAGTGAAACTGGGAAATATTGAAGCAAATAGTACAACATGTCTCAATGCAGTCTGTCCACTGATCAAAGCCTTCTCTGCCCTAAAATAGCAGAGGAAATGTTTGAGCCCCATTTGGCAAATTTACAAGAAAGAACATCCAAGCAGTACGGCAAAGGACTGCTGATGATGCATTTAAATATGCCTATGTGCATACACACACACACACACACACACACACACACACACACACACACACACACACACACACACACACAGAGAGAGAGAGAGAGAGAGAGAGAGAGAGAGAGAGAGAGCTTGTGACAATTAGTGTCCAGGATACAAAACTACAAGCATTACAACACTGTAAAGCTTTTATGGCAAAAAAGTTTTTGTACATAAAATGGCTTAACAGTGCTGAATAGCTTTGCAAGGACTTCCACAACTCCTACTACTGATACGTTTACTCCCTTAGTTACATACGAGGATTAAGCTTCACAATTGCCCCTCCCAAAAGCCCTTGTCAAATATCTATACACATACAGGTAATGGCTATGGACTTTTTGAAAATGTGTTTATTGTTAGCTCAGGAGAAAGCCTGAGAAAAGTGAGACAAAATGAAAGAGAACTAATAGCAATACCAATGTTTGCAGGTGGAGCAATCATTACACATGGATGATAACTCAAACACTTTTGTTTAAAGATTAGATGCTCTCAAGTTTTTGAGAAAGCTGTGTCAGGGGTACTAGCAAGAGGAGAAGGTAGTGAAAAGAGAGAGATGGCACAGAGGCGCAGAAAGAGTAATGAACCTAAATCATTGGAGTATTTGTTTCAGGGAGAAAGAAATTAATAAGCATGAAAATAATAGTCCTCCACACTTTGCCAGCAGGACAAAAACTAACAGGAAAGAAAAAGTCCAATTACTGTGGAAGGGGAAAAGAAAAGAAGATATATTAGAATAAAAAAGGGAGAGAGAGAGCAAGCATTATTTGGGAAGGTAAATATTAGGGGAAATGCCTGTGTGAAATGCACACAGTCCTAATTTAAATAGCTAGCTAGCTAGCCAAATCTGATATTTGTGGATTTCCTAATGTGTGCAGCATGCAGAAAAAATAACAAGCATGCAATCAGTAAAGTTTCTCAGCACATATCTTGGGACTCTTTGGACTAAACTACGCTGCTGATCAAATAATTAACGATAGCGCTAATGTTTAGGCTCATAAAAATGTCCTGTATATGTTTTTTTTTTAATTATTAATTTTTTGTTTTATTTTCTGGTTGCTTTATCTTTAAAATTTGTCACGGCGCTTGCATAGTCATTATGAACCTTAGTATAGTAAAACAATAAATGGAAGAATTGACAAATGGATCAATTCATGGATTCATTTTAAATGCATAATTATCGAACTATTATATGAACCTGTTTTTAAAACATCTATATTCTGCTAGTTGGTCCTTTTCTCATGCCAGGTCTCTATAGGCTTGATCACAGTGCTGAAAGTAAGAGGAGCAGTAGCATGCAGAGAAATGGATATTTTACTGGCCAGGTATATCTTAAAACAATCAGAGGCTTGATGAATTGGCTGAATGGCTGATGTATGGCTGGAATGGAAGGGGTATTTGGAGAAGGTTTGAGTCAGGGAAATGCACCTCATCAATCAGCATGATTAAAGGTTTTGGCTGGGCTGAAACAAACTCCACACTGTGAGGGCCTGGCCTTAAAGGCACAGTCCACTTTTCAGCAGTCCAACAGCCAAGCATGGAGGCTTAAAACTCACATATTACCACATGCAGTCAACATTGTCAGACTGACTGTGTTTGTCAGAATGCCAGTATGATAGACATCTGGGATTAAACAATATTAAATAACTCAGTGTGACAGTTTCATAACTGCTCAGTAACAATCCCCTATATAAGTTTTATTCACTGGGGACACTGATGGGAATCGAAATGTTTTTATGACAAGGCGAGATTTTATATGATAATATCCAGCAAATTTCAGAATATTATCTCACTTTAAAGGGAAAAAAAACATTATACCATATTTGTGATAGAGCATTTAGCTTCTTAAGCACTTCCAAACAATTCAAACAAAAACTAACCTCACAGCAGGATTTCTGATTATAAACCAAGGGGGACTGAGATGGCACTTTGATAGCACTATACTATGTGTTTCATAAACACCCAATCTGCACCCTGGAGAAACTCCTGATTCATTAAACACACAATCTCCTACACACCCATGAACACACACTGACAGTAGCATACTATATGCATGCCCCATGGCCAAAATCATTGCAGCCAAGGCCCTTAACCCATAAATACAGCTTCGCGCCAGCAGCTCTACATATTTAAAGCCGCTAATGGTTTCCTTCGTAGTGCTCACTTGCACACACAAACACACTAAACCAAGGAGAAAAATCACTGGAGTGAGGGTAGGGATTTCTGTCAGCTGAGCAGCATCTCCAAGCAAACAGGTGCTGCAATGGCTGGCTGGGCAAGGTCATTCCCACACTTTAGCCAACATTGGCCAACTGGCTAACTAGAGAACATAATTATAATGCTGAGAGCCTGGTCAATGTTAGTAGGTATAAAAGGTTTAAACAAACATTGTTTCCTAGTCCTTCTTAATTTTTGAGATGTGTAATATCTTTCATTAACTCCTGTATTCATTCTCTAATAAAGAGCTTTTTTTTCCCCACACCAAATGTTAAACCCAACACATGTTTAGTTATCATACTTAATATACTGGTTTATTCATATTAAGAACATGTGGTTGGCTGACTTTAATTAAAGAGGCTGCTGATTACATAATACATATACATCATAATATCTGGACCAATGAAACATTAACATTCAATTCAGTTTATTACTATATCCAGTTCACAGTTTACAGCAACAGTAATATCAAGGTACTATATGTTGTAACCTTAAGGCCCTGCAATATTACTGCGTCCCCCTTTGAAAAAGCACTTGGTGACCTCGGAGAGGAAGAACTCCCATTTAAGTGTCAGAACCGTGTGGGCTCTGACTCTTAACAGTGAGAAAGAAAAACAACTTAGAGTCCAACACAGAACTTGTACTCAATTATACTGGATAACTGAATGGAAAGCCCACAAGCCCACTGATTATGAGTCCTATATCTACTGTCATTCACACACAGATATACACAAACACACACAGCCCACTAGAAGGTTGGGTAAGGTACAGCTGCACACTTTTGCCCATTGCCAGGGGGGTAAACACAAACACACAGAGTTTAATCTGAGAGCAAACAGCAGTGCCTCATGTTAACCAGCAGGAATACACTTTCCCTCAACACTATGAGGCTTGGAGCAGTTAAGAGCTTGCACACGAAAAAGTGGCGAGTGGGGAACGGAGGGAAAAAAACCAGAAAAGAATGAGAAGGAGGGAATGCTTAAGGGACTGAGGATTTCACCACATTTAAAACAATTTTAAATGTTCTAAAATGGAACTGACTGATCTTTGGCTGGATTACTCTCACCTTACTTGCCTTTTTTATCCTTTCACAAGCGTTTGATGTTTGGAAGTGGTTGTACACTTCAGCTGCTTATGTAATTTCCATAATGCTTTATAACTATAATCTAAAGCTAAAAAATGTTATTTGCAAACAGAGTTTGAATTGGCTACGCCAGTTTACTCATAACAGGGAAATCCAAGATTTCAGCTTTGAACACAGCAGGTTTTGGAGTGTGGAGTTCAGAAAAAGCCAAAATTGTGTGTTTTTTAGTGTATGTAGAGTATGTGCACTTCATACACATGGTGTCTCTACAAACTGTAATAGTCTGCAATGAAGCTAAACTTTAGGGTGGATAAGAAGGCTGCCTATCTAATCACTAGATCTTTTTAAAAAATATTCATATATGTATATTAATTATCTGACTTCTAGCTGTCAAGAATTTTAGTACCACTGCTGATCTTTGGGTATCATTAGGATGTGTGTAAGAAAGCAACAGGTTTTTCAGCCAGTCTTAGTATTTCCAATTAAAATATAACTAATGTAAAATATCAGAGTCTGAATAATTTAGAGATTACAGAGATGATACAGACCACCTGCAGATCACATTAATATTTCACTGATATTGTGTTTCAGCTCTTCACAAAGAATATTATGTGAGCATTTATATTAATTCACTAAATACACCCTGACACACACAAACACATAGCTGTACATGCACGCACACTCACACACATGCCAAGAAAACTTTTTTTAATATATATTTGAGTGAAATGCGGATATTGCCCTGTATCTTTATTCTGCTATCCGTTGATCACACCGGGTGAAAACCCCATAAACCAAAAGAGCATTTAAATGAAAGCGGTCCATTCCATGACAGCATAATCTCATTCAGCACAGTGCACACCTTTGTTTCTATCATGTGGCAGTGACATCTAAAAGAAGGAAAAAGGAATTAGGAATTACTCTGATGAGAAAAAAATAAGACAGGGGAGACAGAAAACTGAGATATCCAGAAACAAGAGGGACTGAAAATCCATTGTACTAACTATATATGAAAGGAGGCAAGAGATGTACAGCAGAGTGATAACCAGGTTCAAACTATGCAGAGATGCAATCAACATGTCACTTTAAACAAATACGTAGATGAGCAAAGGATCAGAAAAGGGATGGCACAAACATTTTGTACTACTATGCCTTTCACCTGCCTACTTTAGCGTCAAAGTCAAGGAACAACAAAAAGCAATCATCTCATAGAAAGCTCAAATGCAGTCTTTGGAAATATCACAATCAATCAACAAAGAAATGACACCAGATATTAGCAAGAAATACCAGTTTGAGCCAGAACAATGTACAGACCAAAAAAAAGAAAGGAAGGCAGAAAGAAAGGAAAACAAAGAAATAAAGATATCCCTGGTCTTCGTCTTTTTAAGGCTAAGGTAATGGACTCAACATGACAAAAGGCATAAATAAAGGAAGAACAGACACGACACGACAGCAATAATGGTCACTCATTGCAGGATCCTTACCTAGGACGCCAAGTCTGTAGTTGAAAGTGATGACAATCACGTTCCCATAGCTGGCCAGGATACTGCCATCAAACATATTCCCAGTTCCTTCCATGTAGGAGCCCCCATGGATGAAAACCATCACTGGTTTGGGGCTTCCACTCTCCCTAATGTCTAGAGGAGGGGGGGGGGGGTGAAAAGGAGATGGTGGAAGAGGCAGAAAGACTGATTAGATGACATATTGAAAGTGACGGTCAGGGATTCACTTTCAAAACTTTCATTTGTAGGGGGTTTTCGCCAACCTTTTTGGCACACTGGCTTTCAACATAGAGACCTTGTCAGTTTTAGGCATCAAAATATTTTGTCAATATGAAAGCACTATATGACTGTTGTTATTGGGATATACTGTTTCATTTGTTTATCAATGTATCTAAATTCCATATGGATGTAAAGGAAAAACGATATTTGATGTGTTTAATTCAATGAGTTGTATCTTCCTTCAGGCAATGGACTGTCCAAAATGCCAGAATGGCAATCTGAAATATCCCACTATACTGAGGAACTTTAGAGAGTAACATGGGAGAAATTTTAATTAAAAAGAGCATATGAGGTTTGACAACTTTATGAAAAAGCATTGTTTTGTTTGTTTGTTTTACTTCAGTAAAGTAGTTTTTACTTTTTTTTCAACTGCAGCGAAAAGCTTACCTTGACTTTGTGAATATAAATGCATATAAGCACAGACTGATAGATGTAAAAACTAACTAAGAAGCTTGTCTTTCAAAATAAATCAGCGTTATTTAAAGCAGATTTAATAATTTTGAGCAGTGAGAATCTATTAATGTAAAAAAGAAGTATGTGTACTTGGACCTGGCAAATGTAAGGTATGGTTCAGGAGAATGGTGAGCCTGCTGTTGGCACCAGAATTTGTTTTATGGAGTCAAAGAAAAGGGTGACTGTATTGTAAACCTTTAGCCACTGATGTAGTGTTGATGCGGGTTGGGCTGTAAGAAAAATGGATGTGAAGAGTTGGTGAGATCTAACAACATGCGACAGCCCATGTTCAAAACAAGGTTCCACTTTCATCTCGTTTTTCAGTGATGATCCTTTTCATGTTGTTTCTTAACTCTTACCATCAGTACATGTAGCAGTACACATCATTTATCCTAATGATGTTTTACAGTGAGGGATCAGGTCCAGAGAGAGCTGAGAGAGTGTATGGGGAATTTAAAGTTAACCAACCAAGAAAACAAAAGAGAGATTCTGTCAATATTTTTCGATACTTTTCTAAACCAGAGGAGTGGCAAATTAGAAAACTCAAGAAAAACATACATTTTGATGGAACTTCTTGACACTAAAAGACTGATATGAAAATAGTTTGTAGGTGCCCCTATAAATGCAATGCATCAGCATCATTTTAACATTATATATATATATATATATATATATTGATGACTCTCCCAATAGAAAATTCACAGTCAGAATGACCTTACACACAAAAGGAATTGGGATTAAAGAAAAGAAGGTAGGTTGACTCTGGTAAAATTCTCTCTGAATGTGCGTCTTTGTACTATGTTTGTCTTTTCTTCTGTTTCCCTGAGTGCAGAGACCATTACATCACTTCACATTCTCTGTCCTTTTACAGTTTTTTTTTTTTTTTTTTTTAAAGCTATTCAGCTCCCTCTGTCGCAGCAGGCACTGGCCACAATGTAGCGACACATCATAACTCTCCTCTGGAACACTTCCAGAAACTCCTGACAAAAAAGGTCAGGAGATTATGGCAAGTGCGTATGTGTGCTGGTGCTGTACAGTCCAGATATATGTGCAACCTAACAAAAGGAGAGGAGGGGAGACAAACCGAGCATATAATAAGAATGAATGAACTGGGTAATTGTGATGATATGATTCTGTTTATGATGGTGGTTATGCAATGGTAATGTAATGCTGATAGTGATGTTGGCATGACAGTGGCAGTAGTGATAATTAACTGACAGCCTTGATGATGACAGTGATGAGTGACAGTGATGAGGATAATGGCAATTAATACTGGATATACAGTGGAATCAGCTATGGGAATGTTAAATGGTGATTGCAATGAGTTTAACAATGATGTCGATGATGTCAGCCATGATAGTGACAGTAATGGTAATGTACTTGATAGTGGTGACGATCATGGAAATAAAAATACTTTTTGCTGGTGTCACCCAAGATGGTTTTGATGATGGCAATAGTTAACTATGAAAGCAATTAATTATTACATTGCTAATGGTGTTGATGGTAATGATACTGAAAACTATTATGGTGCAAATGATCTCAGTGACAAATAACAACCATGCTAAAAAAAATCATGATAGCTACCTATTACAGTGATGGCAATGAGGACAAGTATAATAGACAATAGCTATGATCAAAACAATGATGTTACTAAAGGACAATATTACAACAATTATGCTAATATTAATGTTACTGTGGTGGCAGTTATGATGTAGTCAACATCATGTTAGGAAAACAGCAGTGGGGCCAGGTAACGTGCAACTTCCAACCTGTGAATTTTTGACTAGTTGGAACAAAAGGGCTGTTTTTCAACAAGCATTTTTTTTTTAAATGTAATCCAAATTGCAAATATTTTGACCCAAACTATTATCTTTTTTTTTTTACTAAATAGGTAGTTTTGGTGTATAAACTAAAACATAGTGAATGAAAAAAACAAACAAACAGAAAAAAACTAAATGCTAAATAAACCTCTGAAACAGGACACAAAGTGAAGTTTCCTGGTTGACAGTATTGTGATTGATAACACCACCCCTTCTGCCTCCTTTTGCAGATTTTGTCAGACTTACAAACAGGACCATTCACTCTTAGTGTCTAATAACACCGCCACATAGCTTGTGGTTCAAAGCATCTGTGCCAAATATGTGCTGAAAAAAACTGCAATATTTGAAATTCTGGGAAAAAGAATGGCTTGGATTTTGATAATGGCAACAACAGTGAAGATGGTAGAGATGATGCCAACATCATGGCTATGAACAACAAGTGAAGATGATGTAGATGATTACAACAACCGCGAATTACAGTGAAATCCAATGGGCTTTATATAATAAAAAACATGAATAACATTAATTGTAATTGTTAACATGGGTTTGTAAACAAAATGATGAGGAAAGAGTTATGATAATAATAATTCTTTAGAATGGAAGCTGTGTATTATTAGAGTCGCTTGTATTTCTATGAGTCCTCTCAAGTGTTACTTGAAAATAGAAATTAAATTCTGCCGATGTGATATAAATCCAGTGTGGCTTTTTTTGTTCTTTGCTGAAGGTCAGTGGTAATGAGGTGAGGTTAGGATAAAATTGCCGCAGCGACGCTCGAACATTGATGGATTTACCTGAATTTACCTGGATTTACTGACTAAAACAACTCCCAGTGTATACTCAACATATTATATATTAAGGTTTTAAGTTTATGCTATCCAGCTTGCTCTCAGTATGGCTTCCTGGCAACCTACATTGGCTGCCAAGTGCAGCATTCAGAGCCAAAAAAATCTTGTAAATCCCAGCCTCTCCATTCATTCCCCTTACTTATCAATTTATTCAGCATATTTCAACACTTTCTACCACCCACCACTTTCCATCAGTGAATAAATTGTATTTGAGGTGATTATTGAACTAGCAAATACATGTGTGATTATTGCAATCAGTAGTTAATAATGATTCCTGTAACTTAATTTTCAATGAATGTGTCTAGAATCAGGCAGGGACATTCAACTGTCCTCTCTCTCTTTTTCTGTGTGTCTGTGTGTGTGTATGTGTGTGGGTTTGTGTGTTTCACAGTGAGCAGAAAGATGAAAGCTTGCTCTAAGATGAGTGAAAATAAGATGCAATCATGTAGTGATTCGACCACTCAATCTTCCCTGGGATGAGTATGGGTCAGGGAGGGTTTGTCAGAGGAGAGGTGCCATGCCAGCATGGAGTAGATCATTGCTTCCTTGAGGATGAGGTTATGATCAAAGAGATTCAGGTGCTTTAGATTTCTCTGGGCAAACCCTAAGAGAGGCCCCCAGGCTGTTGCAAAAACTTTGGTATCCTCTCCCTTTGCCAGTGTAGAGGACTTATCAAACCAACAACAGTCACAAGAAGAAAAGGTTTTTTTTTCTCTTTTAGCTTTTTGCTGCAGGGAATAAAGACACAGGAATCCTGGTAAGGCCAACAAGAAAAAAATGAGGCCAAGTGCTAAAAACTAATTCAAATGCTGCCTAATAAAATATATTCAGTGAAAACTGTTCATAAAAACTTCTTCACTAGCATGGTTAAGAAGGCATCAATGTAGAGATGTATGATGAAGAGATTTTGATATATTTATTTAAATCTACCATGTATTAACAGTGACCAATCATTTTATTATATTTAGAAAACCATATTTCAGCTAAATTATAATATGCAGTACAAACATTGATCACTCCCAAATCAACTAACATTTAAATTTAAGATAAACGCTGTCCTGGTTCTGCTTCAGGGCCTTCTACCAGTTGGACATCCAGTTGGCAGCTCTACCCTGTGCTCCTTTCCAATGATTAAGGTCAATATCTCTAAGGTTGAGGCCAGGGAACCTTTTCATTAATGTCCATTTCCACAACTTCTACCTGTGTACCACTTTTTTAGTCACTACCCAGAGCTTGCGGCCATATGTAAGGGTAAAAATGTAAAACATAGCTCAAGTAGTAAGGTCACGCTTTTGAATTAAGCTCTATATTTACCCCATTATTGCAGGTGTTACATCAATCCATCTGACAGTCTCCCACTACCTTTTTCCCTCACTCATGACCAAAACCCAAAGATACCTAAACTTCTCTACTTCGGGTGGTGGATCATTGCCCCAAGTGGGTATGCCTTCATTTTCTGATGAGAACCAGACTTTGAGGTACTAACTGTCATCCTAGCTGCTCAATACTTGGTTGCAAACCATGGCTGTGAAAGCTAGAGGCCATCAACCAGTGAAGCCGAGAGCACCACATCAACAGCAAAAATCCAAGATAAGATCCTGAGGCTACCATACCTGAAACTGTCCTCCCCTTGCCTGAATCTAGAAACATTGTCCATTAAAATTACAAACAGAATCGATGACAAGAGCCAGACCTGGTGGAGCCCCATACCTAAGGGAAATGAGTCCAACTTCTTGCCAGCAATGAAAAACAACTATTACTACTGCTCTACGTGGACTGAATTGCCAACAATGACAGCCCCCGCACTGCGCCCTGTATTCTTTAAGCACCACTACGCTCCAGAGGACAAGGGAAGTGCTTGAATGCGTTCTCCACCACTACACTTTGCCAATTCACTTCCACAACATCCAGAGTCTGAAGGGACTCTAGGGAAAGCTCAGTCATCTCAACGGCCTGGCTATTAGAGTTTAACTACCTCAGTGACTTCACACCTAGTGATGGAAGTCATATGCATCACACAAAGATTGCTTCTATTTCTTGTGTTCTCAGTTGAAGTCAGCACGCCAACCCGACCATATATACCTGACGATTTGCCAGAATTGATTTGAAGCCGACTGAAAGTCTTGTTCCCTGGCCTCATCAGACTTCTCCCAAAGTTTGCCAGTATGGATTTGACAGAGCCATGTCCTTTTTCTTTTCAGCACTGATCAGCTACCTCCAGAACCCAACCAAACTTGGCAACATTTCCTGTTGCCAAGTGCACTTTGGACACAATCATGGTCAAACATGGTTTCCGTTATGGACTATCCATGATCGGCACTGAACTCTAGTAACAGAACTACTCTTGGGGTTACATTGTCATTATCTATGTGAGCACTGAAGTACCTAGTAGACAACAGTGCCTGTGTGGGTATGCTTGCAGCACCCCACCCAAGATTTGCAAGAAGGCCAGGTGCTCTGAGCTAGTCTCAGCATCTAAGCATTATCAATAGTGACAGCCCGAAAATTACCATGTTGTATGGATTTAAATCCACAGAACTAAAGAAGGGGAGCACAGTGGTAAGCGCTGATGCTTCATAGCAAGAAGGTCCTGAGTTCGATTCCACCATCTGGACCTTTCATTGTGGAGTCTGCAAGTTCTCCCTGTGTACTCCGGCTTCCTCCCACAGTCCAAAGACATGTAATTAGTGGGGTTAGGTTAATTGGCGATTCGGTGTAAATCTGAATGCGAATGGTTGTCTGTGTTAGCCATGCGTCAGATTTGGGAGATCCTGGACAGGGTGTACCCTGGACCGGTTGCTATGGTAGCTGGGATAGGCTTCAGCCCCCTCCCTCGTGACCCTGATAAAGGTAAGTGGAAGAGTATGAATGGATGGAGAACTGAAGACGCCTCTTGGGTGAGGTCTTCAAAAAACTTAAAGACATCCAGTCATCCTTAAAGACTACCATGAGAACCTACACAGACATATTTCACTCCATCCCGTCTCAAGGAGATGTGGATGGACAACTCAGCCACAGAGTGAAAACCCAAGGTTTCTGCTTTCAAAATGCTGCCCAATTCAGAAAGCAGAAGATTTATTTTAATTCATATATGTTATATTAAACAGCCTCATTATTTGCAAGGATGAGCTGGATGGAGAAAGGCAAGGATGTTGATATTTGTATGATCTTTTCTTTTACTCCAAGATTGTCTACATGGTATTAGTAACATCTCTGGGCCCCTAACACTCTAATCTATACTGTATCCCTGGAAGTTAATCTTTCACAGGTAATAACATATAATACTTAAAAAAGGTATTAGAGCCTCCATAAGTAGATGCCACAGTTTGAAACATCTTCACTTCCGCATTCTGACTCTTAACTATTCCAGCAATATTTGATGTTAAAACAGAAGCTTCTAACAAATCCTGAGTCTCTGGGTTTTCCTGTTTACATCTCTATTCCCAGCACAAAAAGGATTACAAATAGCAGCTTTAGAGAATATAAAGATATTATAAAATGCAAGACACTGGACGGGAGGGGTTGTGAAGGGATGTCCTCAATGAGTTGGCAGATAAAAGGCAACACTATGTCAAAGGTCAAAGCCTCTAGAGCTACGTGAAAAGTAAAATGGGGAGGGAGAGTTCAGATTGATTGGAGTTGCCCTGAAATAGAGTGAGGGTCTGCGTGTCCATGCAGGCATTCTTAAACATATTTCCCTGTAAATTAAACTGGATTACTTGTCTTCCCCACATCCTTTATCGAGATAACACTTGAAGCTAGCATGGAATTCAGTGAATAGATCTGTGTGAGCTTTGTGACTTTCTATAATCTTACTGACGTGTGTGTGTGCGTGTGTTTGAACTCCCATAAAAACTGCATGATGATGCAGATCAAAGGGATCTGGATGGTTGTGAGTTTTACTTGGATGTAATTGCTGTTTACTTCGTCACATTATACAGTAGAGGTGCTTTATTAAGACTTTCTGCCTGTCATTAAAATTGCACTGCAGCAGTCTCAAGGGGATACGACACTATCTCTGGGTTTTATCAAAGACATTTTATTCGTAATATGACTTTTCAAAGGTCTCTTATTTTATGGCAATTGAGCAAAGGTTCTTCTTTCTTCTACTGATGAGATTAATGGGTTTCAAGTGGAATGCCATAGCATCATAACACCGTGTATTGTTTATTTTTAAACAATACACGCCTTGCATTAAAGGATTAAATGGCTTTAAATGATTAGCAGTACATGGGGACAAAATAATTTATTGCATTTGAGTTTAGAAAATTCATGGCAATAAGTGCAGAACAGGTAAGCAATGTTGCTTATTTTCAAACACATGGTGAGTTTGACAGAACCAGGCCATATATTTATGGGTTAACTAACATGTCTTGATTGCTATATATGGTTATAGAGTCTTCTCTTTATAATTTTCTGTACTAGCACATTGTGGCAGGAAACTGTGGGTTAGCATCCTTGATCTTGCCCCTATGCAGACACAGATTTTATATATAATGTATATAACTAGCCCATATAGTTCTTTATATTACAATGAGTGACCCAAGTGCAGGAGATTGGAATCTGTTTAACCCTGTAAAGATATACTATTTACAGAAAAAAATGTATGTAATTAAATCTTACGTCAGGGTCCACTTTTCCAGAGCTTTAAATTAAAACATGTAGCTACATGTCAGTCTTTAAATACCAGGATCAATAATTACCTACCAAAGTCGATATTAATGGAAATTAAATATATTAATGACAGTATATTACATACATTCTAACTACAAGTTTGTCTGCTTTGAAAACTGATCAGCTAAGCCACAATATTCACGTCACCTTGTCTTACCTTTTGCAGAGTTGGTTCACAGGAGATTTAATTCCACCAGTGAGGTATTTGCCCCTGAGAAGCAGCTTTGTCTCACAGAGATGTTTGCTAAATTTTAATTGCAGTCTGCGGTGTGAGCAGCTCACAAATCGTGAACATTCACTGCAATCAAAGAAGCAACATGATTGCTCCACTGAAATTACCAAGTGATAGAAGTGTTTATGTACAGTGAGGACATCGGTGAAAACCTTAAACATAATGCCATGTCAAATGGGTTCCTTGCAAATGCTGAATAAATGTATCACTGCCCAACATTCCTGTTAGCTAATCACAATTTTTACCTACAAAATAATTTTGGACATTGGCATCCAGTAGCCACTGTAGGTGAAGTAAGTTTTACATATTAATAGGTAGTAAGTTAGGTCCAGCATTGCACCCCACAAGTCTTTGCAGCAACTAGGGCTGAGAAAGACATTAACATGTCTTCTAGTATTTTTATCATATTTACAAAGGTTATTTTGATGCCAAAAACATAAATAGATCTGTTACTGTAGAAGAAAGCCAGTTAGCCAGCGGTTAAACTTTTGAACATGATCATATTTTAGAAACGAGGCAAATCAAAACAAAAAACATGCAAAAATGTGTTAAGAGCTGACTGAAGGGTTAATAGTTATTCTATCTGCTGGTGGGATGCAACATAGAAAAGTAAAGAAAAGGAAACAGCAAATCCAAGCAGGTAATCTACATATGTTACAGTTTTAATATCAAAGAATGGTGGAAGACATGTAAATTTTAGACATCAAGCTGAAGAGGACAAAACACATCCAGCCCAAAAAGAGAGTTTACGAGTAAAGAGCAAAAAGAAAATGTCCATCAATTTCAAAAAAAGGACAAGAAATGTAAGAAAATCAAAGAAGATAAAAATTGTAGGAGAAAGGGTAAGTTTGATTTCCCTTGTCATGCAAATCAGTTTGGCATTGGGGGAAAAAATACCTTCGTCGTCCGTGCGGTCACTATCACCTAAATCATCACTGTGTTTCTTTGTAAGGGGACCTATAGGACCAAGAAGGAGAAGATGGAGGAAAACAGGGTGATCAAGAACACAAACAGTCTTCAAAAGATGCTCTCAAAAGAAAGAAAGTTTTTTCAATCATTACTGATTTTATAGCCCCCTTTTTTCTTTTCTTTTCTTTTTTTCTTTTTAGAAAAATCTTCACATTGACAAGCAGACTGGGCAAACATTACCACAATGTCCACTTTGTTTAATGTTGGAATTTACTCTGCATGAGTTCATTTAAGACGTTAAAGACCAAAAAAAGAGGGACTTTAAAAAAGAGGCAAAAAATGTTAGTTTTCTGTTGAAAATGAAGACTGAACTAAAGATAAACGTCTCAAGATCATAAACGTTAAAACATTGCATAAAGTAGCATAAATTACACACATCAGATATTGTGGTAACAACTGAATTGATCAGAATAGAAGAGAAAAAAAAAAACAAAGACTGTAAAAAAAGCAGAGTTTTTTTAAGAGCAGAGCACTCTAGAGAATCATGTGACAACTTCCCCAAATGCATTTTAAAAGTGATTTGATGTCACAACACACACAAACATCTGTCCATACATATCCCTGTTTAGATGATCAACGTATCCCAAAATTTTAAAGGCAGTGAGAGAAAGAAAGGAGACCACCCCCCAAAAATATATATTTTCTGAGTGATTATTGGGTTATTCTTTATCCATTTATTTTCATGCTTTTGCCAAGGCATGCTATAAATCATAAAGCATGAATAAGCACACATAGTAATCTTCATAATACAATTTAGAATAATCAGTTTTATTTAAAGGAAACAAACTGAGTTGGGGGAAAAACAGCAAATTGCCTATTAGTATCAATAAAGCAATAACACAATAATGACTTTGCTCTGGCATAATAATATTGAGATTAATTATGTGTATGTTTGTTTAATTAATACAAGAAAAAAGTAAAGTATGAAAGCATCTGACACTTTGATCAGATACAATAAGGGTACTGAATTATTATTTTTTTTTTTGCAGTAGATTCTTTAAATACTCTAAACATTTTTTTTTGTTCAACCTGAGTGTTTGTGTAGTGTTTAAGTTTATCAGGCAATTGTCTGTCAAGGGAAGTGGTTAGATGCTTCTCCATAAAAACAACAGTTTGTCATTTTAATATCAGTGTTGTTTACATACACAGAGAAAAAACGCATGCTAGCTTAAAGTATTTACACACCTACAAACAAACACACACACAAATACAAACGTAGAGAGGAAAAAATATACATATATGTTCCAAACAAGATCAGAAACATGCAGTCTTAACAAAAAATAACATAAGCTGTCAAGGTGCATGACACATAGAATAGCATCAGTAGCATCACTGGTCCTCCCCCAACCCACCACACACACACAAACACACACACACACACAGACACACACATCCGCCCACATACAGTTGCGCACACATGCAATGGCATCGACAACATGTGAGCCCGTTGTGCCTCAAAGTGCCATCAGTAGATGAGGAAATCACCACTTTAGTCCTTTAATCTATCTTAATTGACCACAGCAGCAAATAGCCGGCACTTTTATGCAAATATACTTCAATTCCGTTTTTAAAAACTGATCTAGCAGTTTATTCTATTTATAAGGTCAACGCTAATAAATGGCTCATATTAAACTAGAAATGTCACTAAATGAGTTGTTGTTAATGTTTATGAAATAGACCATAATGGGAGATGACTGACTTAAATGGTTAAGATGGTTCTAGCCAGTAACTCATATCCAAGAGTAATAATTCCTCCATCATAATATCTTGGTGGTTTATTTTAAGCTCACTGATTTCTTTCCAATGACTTTAAAAAGGAAGCTGGCTTACTGCATATCATTGTGTCCTGCAGCAGTCTCCCAGCTCTCTTTTGTGAATATGACAAGCAATTTGATAAGGGAGAGCTGACTCGTGCTTTCAATGTGCTGAATAAGCACCGAGACACCAAGTCGCTTCTTAGGAAATGGGAAATGTCTAAGAAAGAGAAAGCAGCCGCTGTCTAGGGATGTGTCACCTGTTTATAGAGCATGCCGCATAGAGAGATCACTGACAAAACAATACATAAAGGTTGTGAGAAATCTGTGTTAACCTTTCAGCATACACGACGCTGAGTGATATATGTCTCCATGCTAATACCTGAATATACAGCAAGCCTACAGTTACTTTTCAAACTGTTGCATCTACAATTTAAATGCATGTTCGGACAGACAAGTACATAATTAGTTTTTATATATAGATAGATATAAAATTAGCAAAACAAAGTGGTGTGTTTATATGTCTTTGACTGAAAAATATCCAAACTAGAAGAGGACATTTAAATTTAAAATGCTGTTTTATCTGTGTTATTTATATTTATAGGATGTAGAAGCCTAACTTCCAGATCTAGTCTAGTCTTAAGTATCCATGAACCAAAGCAACTATCCATTTTAGAATGTTAAAATACTTTAACTGGCACAGTACACTGAATATACTAAATATGTCTCAACACCATCCACATGAAATGAGTATCATCGAAAGACAATAAGTAAATAAATAAAGACATTAAAAAAAAAAGCTGTGAGCTGTGAGCAACTGTAAAACCTGTGAGAATTTAAAAAAAAAAGACAAAAACAATGTGACTGCTCTCTGGATTGCACATGTGCTGCTATTATAGGAGCACCTTTTCTGACTTAGGGTTAGTTGGGATCACAGCAAGACAGCTGCATGACATGTCATATCACACACACACATATGGAGAGAGAGAAAACGAGAGAGACATCATTCAACAATCATGTGCCAATACTGAACGTCGCTGTGACAAGAATGTCCTGACACCGACCTGTCCTTACCTGCTATTTTGAACCAGTGTATGCGTGCTTTTATATGTGTGTGGGTAACTGAAGCAGAGATACTGGTGAAGTCTCAGCTGGCATCAGCTCTGATCAGTGATTAGGAACGTGACACTTCAAACATTTTTCAGATAACCTTTGTTTTAATCCCTACCATAGATAATAACCAACCAAATATACTGTACTTCTATTGTAACCCATGAAGTCATTTATAACACCAATAAAAAGAAAGGAATGTAGACTATGTAGACATCTAGAAAAATGTACCTGTAAATTTTCACCCTGGTATTTTTATATATATATAAAAAAGTAAATAAAACTCACTACAGCTAGGATTATCCCCACTGTAGACGCAACACAGGTGTACTTGTCCTTATGTGCGTAGTCTACTAGACTACAAGGGCTCACAGTTGGTGCCCTTTTAGTCTGCTGTGTGGGTGCTGACAGGTCTGTGGAGTCGCAGCAAATTGGAATTCATGCATACATCCACGCAGAGTCTTTCTTTCACCCTCTGATATCAAAATTTGCATCACCTTTGTCTAAGCAGACTTTTGCATCTTGTATATGGCAATGGAAAGTATAACACTGGTGTAACGTGTGATTAGCCACATATGTGTCTTTTGGAGCAGTGCAGCAAAACCGTAGTTAAAAGAGTTAATGACACCTACCAGTTGGTTGAAGCTGCCAATTACTGGCAATATAAGATCGATAACAACTGATGGTGATTCAATGGGATAACAGCATTCAAAATAGGTTATCTTTTTCTACAGTGTGTGACTACTTCTTATCACTTCACCTTTACTGCTGCATGCTAACAAATTGTTGTTCTCTTATATCTGCACTATACCCCCCTTTGTTTTTCAAACAAGAGCACAGATTGGTAGACTAACAGGCTGATTTGTAAATGTGAAAGAGGTGTAATTCAGAGGGAAAGAGCTTAATTGCTTTAAACAGGACCTCAGTAAACACACTGAAAGAAGTTTGAAGATAGAAGTTGAAATTTGGTACTCGCTAGTTCTGCAGAGAAAACTGGTGTTAGGGCAAAGATTAAAAATGCTCTATGAATTATCTGAAATATGCAATCAGTTACCATTTGATTAGGTAAATTAGTGCAGACTGTTATCCAACCCAGCAGCTCACTATAATACCTTTACAATGAAGTTCGTCTGACTTTGTTTAGGACTTTGAAGTCTTGTGTCTTATGGCCTCAGCATGTTTTAAATTATTATATTCACAGATATGTGCAGTTAACTTGGTCAGTGGGTCATTAATAATTAGCACTTATCAAATTAAAGCTAGCGAAATACCCAAGGTCCCCCTGTTATAGTCTTATAGTTCCTGTAATTCTTTTAGGTATGAAAGGGACACTGAGTTTCCTTTTCATACCTATAAAAGAACCCCGTACAGCACATTTCATTTTTCTTTTTCTCTTCATCATTCAGTGGAGCAAAATATTACACTTTGATTTTCAGTCTCTCAGTCTGCATCCTCTGCCTTTCTCTGACGTTTGCGGTATCTTTTTCCTCTGTGTCCATCGTTTTCCCTTCTATCCTCATATCTCCCTGCTTCCACCAACAGCATTGATTGGAGACTGATGAAGAGGAGTTTCACGCTCTCTGACACTGCAACAATCCATGACTCAAAAAGCCAGCTGGGAAGCAAGAATGATAGATACACACACACACACACACACACACACACACACACACACACACACACACACTAAACCCTCAGGCTTTCCCCTCTTCTGGATGAGGTAATTATTGTGAGGAGAGTCCATGCATCGATTGCACATTCTGCACAAGAGCTATCCACACATACATATATTGCTCTCTGTATGCATCAGTCAAGGCCTCTACTGGCATAGAAACACACTAGCTTAATCAATCACCGATGCACATTAAAAAGGGGATCTAACAGAGCTCGCTGCTCAATGAGCCAAATAGGTAATCTACAACTGACCTTGGATAAAATCCCCACAGGCTGTAAACTATAAATACAGAATCCATCCCCAAGGTAGAACTGGGACTTTAATGCACTTCAACAAACTCTCTGATGAGGAGAATCACTCAGGAAGCATGAAAATAAGCAGAACGTGTAAAACCTCAGAGAGGTGTGTTAGAGATATGTTAGAACTGTGTCATACAATCAGCCTGATGTCCAAAAATATCTTTTTAGGTTTCTACTCTTTCCTTCTCAAGAGCTCATATTAAGACCTACCATAGAACCAAGTCCGCCAGACCTTATATTATATATTTACATGCTGTAGTGCCATTTTTGGGAGCATTTCAAGTTGCTATACATCAATACAACCATTATAGCCCAAATTTTAATAATATGTATGCATTAAGTGCATAGTGATTACATAAATTGCAAAAAAGTGCAATAAACTACAAAAAAATTGAAAATCGTTTTTGTTTTTTCAACATATATTTCTAGTTAGAGAAATTTAAGAGGCTTATCCCTCAAAACTGTAAATACAAAAAAGTTGCACAAACTAGTTTCCCACCACAGGAAATTTATTTTAAGTGTCTTCATAGTTTTATTTTTGAAATACACCAATTTTCATATACTGCAGGAAAAACGAAAATAAATATTATTTGCAAATTTGCAAAAAAAGCAGCATATGCATCAAGATAAAGTATTTCCAGCAGTGCAATATGAGTCCTAAGCATCCCAGAAATGACACAGAAAGTCATAAAGTCAAACATAACTTTTAAAACCACCAGTATAGGGTCATAAGGCCACGATGGTAAAAAACTACATTTCCGCAAAATGACGTCACTTCCGGTTTCGGGAAGGTCATGGCGGACATGCAACAGTTCACGCTGATGGACGTAGGAAGTGTTTTGAACAGCTGATCGGATCGGCAAAGCGTTTTTCTGGAATATTATGTTTTTGTTGCTGCAAGCGCTTTTTATGCAGTTTTTGCAAAGCTATATGTAGAAGGAAACTGTGACCTAGGACAAGCTGATGGCATAAGATGTAAGTACAACTCCTCTAGTTTCATATGCAAAAAAATTATTGCACTAGCTTACGTGGTTGCAGAGCTACTGGGATTTAAAAATAGTTACGCAAAACGGAGCGGGGGCGCTCCGACCGGCTTTAAAGGGTTAAAGCCTGCAGTCCTTTTTTGTGTGAACTGAATTTATTTATTTTTTTATCATTGGATTATTGTAGTCTTGTGTGTAAAATGATGTGTTATGGAAATTTAGATGTACAGAACTTTAAAATAAAATTTGAGACATTTGAGACGTTTCTAGACTTTTCTCCATGACCTACCATCAGTATTCAGTCCTTTTTAAAGTAATTGTGTTAAGGATGTAGAGTTGTCACAATACTTCAATTTCAAACTAGATACAGCTACACATAATTTGATACATATTATATATTTGAGTAGGTAAAATAGGCTGTCATGTCTAGTTGTTGGTAAAAAATTTTCAGCGTCAATCTGGGGCTTTGGAAGAATCCCTTTTAGATCAAATTCATGTTATCCCGCTATATTGAAACTGTCTATTAACTTGTCTGTGAAGGTTCTCAGTCATCCAGGTCATCATAATCTAAGGAGCTTGGAAAGAAAAGTGTCTGGATTTCTTTGAGTTGCTTGAAGACGTTTCACCTCCCATCCGAGAAGCTTCTTCAGTTCTAGGATCAAATGGTGGAGAGTCCCAGATTTAAGCCCTGTGGGAGTATGCCCCCATGAGGTACAATGGACCCTCTAATGATCCTCTACCTAATCACACGAGCCGAGGTGTGAAAACGGGTGTAGGTCACAATCAGCCAAGGTTTCGGGTGAGCTCCATGTGAAATCTAGCTCCACCCTGAGGTCAGATGGCCCAGGATGTGAGTGGACGTTAAGGCATCTGGGAACGGATCTCAAAACGGGATTATAGATGGCAGACAGTTGATGTCGCAAGCCACCTCCTCTGTTCAAAGATGGTCACTCACAGTGGACATAAATGGCTTCTTTTACTACTCTTACTACCATCTGTCTTCTCTATCCAAAATGTGACATCCTTGAAAGAGTGACCTTTGTCCTTTAGATGCAGATGGACAGCCGAGTCTTGTCCCATGGAGGTGGCTCTTCTAATGTTGTGCCATGCGTTTGGTTGTTCGGTCTCTTGAATGTAGAGGTCTGGGCATTCCTCGCTACACTGTACAGCATACACCACATCAGTGGTTCCCAAACTTTTTTTTAAAACTCCTTTTTTGCGTTTACGTGTGGACGAGGAATACAGAATTCGTCACGCAACGTCAAAGGTATGTGCCTTTTTTCACGTCACGCTGTGCGCCACGTTATTGTTTACATGAGATGAATTGTAGAATGGCAGAGAGAGACAAAATACTGTTATTGTTAATCTTACTATCTTCAGGTTTTACACGCTTACATATACACACGCAGTTACTGTCCCTCCATTTAGAAAGGCAGAGGCGTCACGGTGTAATTATTTTACCTGTAGTTGTTTTTTTCCTGTGTAATAATATTCAACATTGCTATCAATACATTTTTCAAAAAATGTTTCTCTGTGCAAAATGGGTTCAAAAACATAAACAACTGTTATACTGTCAGTCCGTGATTTAGACAGGGGGAACAAATCGTGGCAGGATGAGCCTGATATTATTTGTATCCCACTGTAACTTTACTGCATAAAGCGCTAACATCTCCAAAATGTCAGGAGTAGTTCGTCATTACAAGAAGTGTTTGTGAACTAAAAATCAAGAATGTGGGATACTGTTTGTCTGTGATTTGAAGAGCCCAGCGCGTGCTCCCGACAAAGGGAAACCAATTATGCAGGGGAGACCTACCTTGGCACTTGTGCAGGTGAAGTCAAAGGGAAGATATGCTTCACCATATTTTCTAGTCTTTGGCTTAGAGTGAAGTTGGTTTGGAAACATATTCAGCGATGCTTCATCTCCTGCTTTGCATTTGTGTGGGCGCTCCATGCTAGCAGTGTCCAAGCGTTTGGGTTTTTTTTCCACTTTTCATACCACGCCCCCCTGCAATGGCTCTGCGCCCCCCCTAGGGGGTGGGCCCCACACTTTGGGAAACTCTGCACTACATTATTAAGTTTGTGTTTAGAAGTTTTGTCTTTGGGATGAACCAGTTTCTGTCTGAGTGTGTTGCTGCTGAAGTAAACTGGGATGTTGTGAGCGACCATCTTTGAACAGAGTCGGTGGCTTACGACACCAACTATCTGCCATCTATAATCCAGTTTTGAGATCCCTTCCCAGACGCCTTAACGCCCACTCACATCCTGGGCCATCTGACCTCAGGAAATCACATGATAGGATAGGGCTGGGTTTCACAATGAGCTCACCCGAAACCTTGGCTGATTGTGACCTACACCCGTTTTCACACCTTGGCTCATGTGATTAGGTAGAGGATCATTAGAGGGTCCATTGTACCTCGTGGGGGGATACTTCCACAGGGCTTAAATCTGGGACTCTCCACCAGTTGACCCTAGAATTGAAGAAGCTTCTCGGATGAGAGGTGAAACGTCTGCAAGCAACTTAAAGAAGTCCAGACGCTTTTCTTTCCAAGCTCCTTAGACTGTCTATTAACTTCATAGACGTACAGGATCATGATACCATTACCTCCCACATTATCGTTTTATTATTAGCCATAACCGCTAGCTGCTAACTTAATGATAACAGAAGAGTGATGCGGGTAACTACTAACGTTTCAGCACCTAATGTTAACATGCACAGTGCAATAGCTGGGTTAATGTTTATAACTGGTTAATATTGTAGTGTTGTTGAAATATTAACACTGTTATAATGATTGTTGCATTCCAACAATCAGCACCATTGGTATCTTTGAACCAAAGACGAAAGACTTCCCATTCATCAGTCAAATATTTTAATGATAACAAATAAAAACTGGCACTTATCTTACATTCTGTTATCTTTTTCTCAGTGTACATCAGCTTGTTCTATAAAAGTGTCCATACATTTTATGGTTAGATTTGAAGTGTTTGGGCTTTGAAATATATATACTTTACTTATAATGAGAGAAAAAAGAAGCTATCCATCAAAACAGTTGTGCATCAGAGAACAGAATAAAGCTGCCATTTATTCAGATGACTGTGAAACATAATGTGTACGAGCTGTCTGGGAAATGACTAAAATATGTCATGCAAATAGGAAAATGTGCCCAAACACAGAAGATCCTAAGATTATGAAAACCTAAAGGGAAGTCTGTTCATGGGGGAAGATGCATTAATATTCCATATCATCATCAGGAACTATGCCTGAAGCATATGAAGTAAGATTAGGCAGAAGAGACAGACAGGATTGAAAATCATTTCATGAGTTTTTCAGTTTTTCCCTCTACCAGCACAAGTGAAAAAAAAATGGAGCAAATGTTTTATAAATCAGTGTACTCTAATCTTAGACCTATGAAAGATTATAGTAACAGTAATGTGAATATTAGAAGCAATACCAGTGACAACAAAATGAAAGAAGTCGATGCATTCTGCAAGAAATGCTGATCACTGAAATGCTTGTGTGGATGTGCACAGTTCTGCAGTAATGTGTAGGTGGTACAAGCACCAACTTTTCAAACAACATTCTCCATATTGAGGGTAAATGTGAAATTAAGAAAAAAGCATATGCATATGTAATACCTACCACTTACATATGTTAACTGGGTAACAGTACAGTGGAGGGTATCAGTAACTCTGTGCTTCATGTAAGATAATCTAGACCAGTGTTTCCCAACCACTGTGCCGTGGCACATAGGTGTGCTGTGGAAAATTATCTGGTTCCACCTGATTAGTTCTCTAAGCGATCGGCGTGAGTAACAGGCAGAACAGTTAAATTCTCTTTCACTAGAGGGCAGTACAACTACCAGCTCTAATTAAATAGGTTGCCAACTGCCAGTAAAACAGAAGAAGAAGAAGAAGAAGAAATTACATAATAGTCATGCTGTGAGATGACACAGCACATAATAGCAATAGATAAATATCTGAAAAGAAAAAGTGGTCAATCTGACCTGGGTCCTGGAGAAAATTCCGACCCAGATGAAGGCCATAGCATGAGTAGTGGTCAGAGGAAAGCAAAAAAGGTATGCTGGGGACAAACTGAGCTAATTCCGCTGTGCCAGGTGCACAGGGAAAAATTATCAATATGCTTTTTGTTACTTTTTTGTTTGGTGGTGTGCCGTGTGATTTTTGTTTTAATGTGAAATATGTGCTGTGGTTTTAAAAGGTTGGAAAAAACACTGATCTAGATTATCTAGGTTATAAAACAAACTACCTTTACTGCAGTAACATTTCTTCTTTATGTCTTAAGACTGGAAACCTTTTCATGGATGTATTTGCCTGTTTTTTTATACCTCTCTAGAGAGGATAGTAATACATGTTGATTGACATTTCCTGAAGACTGAGCCTACTAACAGTAACCGAAACGTAAATTATTTGCCATTGCAAAACCGACTAATTGAATTTATAGGGGCTTGCTTTATGGCACCTTAAGGGAAGTGGGTCCACATTTTGTGACTATACACCAATGAATAATAAAATGCACACATACCTTGTTTTGGTTGTCAACAGTAGAATAATATGTGCAACTATTTTCACTTGGAATAAACTTGATCACAGAATTGAATTCAGTCAGCATGTTTACTTACTGCAAACAACACAAGAAGGAACATAAGAGAAGAGAACATGAACCGGTGCCAGGGAACATAAAATTTCGAAGTTGTTAAAACAATTTTTCTAAAATAATTAGAGAAAAGAAAATTTGAAAAAATTTTGGAAAGACCAGCAATAAAAATCTGGAAAGATCAGCTGAGCTGTAACTAGTTACAAAGTAATGTTCTGGAAAAGTAAAAGCTTTCACACCCACTTAAATATCCTTCTCACCTTGACTTGTTTCACACTGCATTTATTTTCTCTTTTTTGTTTTGCTTTCTTCTGTCGTTCCTTTTATCTGTTCATATTTCTTGTTCTCCTATCCGTCCCTGCTACTGCTAATTTTTTTTGCATTCTTCCACTGTTCTTTCTCCTTCTACTGCTTTCTGATGAAACAAACACCCACACTGTCAATGTCAGTGAGTCAAAGTCTGGGAGGGGAGGACATGAGCGAAGATGTGTGACTAGTATGCAAACGAGCGAGCAAAAAGAAAAAAGAACAGCAGAGAAGTAAGAAAAAAAGAGAAGAACAAAAATAAATGTCAGGAGCCCTTAGCTTTAATTTACACATTTTCTGAGGAATTCATCTGCTAAGAGTACCTGCATTGCATAAACATGCTTCAATTATCAAATAAAAACTCATTTTCACCAATTGGAGCTTTTGACTTGTGAAATAAGACTCCTGCAGAAATCTTGGTTATAGAGGTCTTATAGAGGAATATCTGTTAGATGTCCATCAGCATAAGGTGGGACGAAAGCTTTTGGTCATGTTTTAGTCAACAATTAAAGCAGCAGATCAAACAGAAGTCAGAAGTTTAAAGCAATGGGTTTATTCAAGGGTATTTACACATCTGCTTGTTTTAAAGTAGTCTAAGGAGTTTCTTTTTCTTTTTTTTCCCCCTGTCCCGTTTGGTTCTTTTGCCATCAGAATTATTGTCTAAAGGCAAAGAAAGATGCCCAACGGATTTACTTTACCAAATGGACCATCCCGGCCTTGCTGTATTGGTCTATATGATTCACCTTTGTTTTTATTGTTTATTTTATTTTATTTTCACTTGCTACACACGGGACAGACATGACTGGGGGAAAGAAAAGGGAGAAAGAAAGAGAGGTAGGGAAAGAAAAACAGTCTAAGGAGTTTCGAAAGAAAAGTGTCTGGACTTCTTGAGATCTTCTTTCTTGAAGATGTTTTACCACTCATCCGAGAAGCTTCTTCAGTTCATGAACTGAAGAAGCTTCTTCAAGAAACTTAGACAAGTCCAGACGCTTTTCTTTCCAAGCTCCTTAGACTTCGATAACCTGGATGACTGATCTTGTTTTAAAGTTGTTTTCCAGAGTTAAAGAGTGCCTCCCCTTTTTTATTTTGTTAACTGAACACAGGAGAGACCTAGTTGTTATGAAGATTATATCCGTAAATATATCATGAAAAGATTCGTTTGGAGTGACAGATTGACATATATAAAATAATCTCAAGAAAGACTTCATCTTGTGTTTCATAATATAAAGCCACTTCGATTGTAACAAATGTGTAAACCTGGAAATATTGATAAAAAAGAGCTGGGGTACTCAGTAATCAGACTGTTGGGAATTGTCATTATGTCACATATAAACTTAAAAATCTCTGCATGTGGTTAGTCTTCTTCTTACCTATCGCATAAACATTAAGCTGAACTACCTCAGGCTTGCCAGGTTTATTTCTGGACACTCAAATAAGTGAAGCATTAAGTTTAAAGTCAGTCTTGCTTAGAGAGAGCCATGCTAAAAAGGAGAAGATTTATTGGACAAAGTATGTCGCAGTAAAGTCTCCATAAACAGGCGGAATCACACAGCAGTGTATGTCCACGCCAGCAGGGACAGCACTAGTATTACTGGATTTGTCAGTCTTGACTCAACCTATTACCAAAAATGGTTGGGAGACTGAACCTTAGCCAACATAGTTGAGTAGTTACTGATGAATCTTACGTATACGATAAAATGTGTCAGAACAGCATGTCTGTCATCAAACGAGACAATGTTTTTGTCTTTCTCTGTTTGTCTCTCTCTTTTTGTTAACTGACTCATTTTGACCAACACTGTCAGCTAATAGGCCAGTGGCCAGTGCATTTATCAGTGAGTCAAGCTGTTTTTGAACTGAGCCTTCTCTCCTCATGCAGTGCGACTTGTCAGCTCTGCTCTGTGTTCACCCACTGCTCTGTGAAATATGCCATGACAGGAACTGCAGAGGTTTTAAACCCGAGTATGCAACCCTACTTACACAAGAAAGAAATATGGATTTTGACTTCAGGCTTTGAGGCAAGGCTCGGGAGAAAAGATGTTTGTGTAGAACTGCATAAGAAATGGCTCCGGTGATAGAATGTATCGTAATTCCTTGGTGATTTAATGGTCCAAAAACATGTATGTCACAGCTTTTATTTTTAGATGACATGACATAAATGACATGCTTCAGTTTATCTTCGGAAAATTCAGCATTATGAGCTTTATGTGTGCTTTAAATGACCTTTATATCCATGTAAGAGTTTAAAATTTGACATCAATTTCTATGAACTTATTTTTATTTATGTAGAATTCTTTATAGAATTCCTCCACTGCCACACCCCCTGAAAAAAAACCAAACAGTTGTTGGCCCACACAGTCACCCACCAAATAGCATGGGAGGCGGGGTACATGAGTATATCACATAGGCTGTCACGACCAATTCAGAATCTCCAGTTAACTTAACATACATGTCTGAACCACCGGAGGAAGCTGGAATATCCAGAAAGAACCTGCACATTCACAGTGAGAACATGCAAACTCCAGGAAAATGTATCTGAACCATGATGTGACCATGCCAACCACTGTGGCACTGTTCAGATAATCAGAAATATTATTTTAACCAAAGTGTTCTTTTGATTGGTCAACATAATAATAATAATAATAATAATAACAATAATGATAATAATGATAATAATGAAAATGGAAAAAATCCAGCAGGGGCTGAGAGCTGCATTAAGCCCCTACCTCCTCAGAATCACCACCAGACTGAGCTCAGTTTATTATACACCATAAAAGCCAACAATTTTATTTTCTTTAAGGCACCGTTTCAAAGTTGTTTTCTTTTGTAGACAGCGGGCACCAGCAATGACACAAAAGATGAAACAGGATGGGATTTAGTAGGAACAAACAGTGCGTGTGCCTTGGCCTACCGAGCTACCAAAGCAGCCAGAAGCCGCATTTGCGTGTTAAAAAGCATCTTCCAAAATGTTTGTTTCCTGCTTTGTGCAAACGATGTAAAGGAGACCTTAAAAAGGAAGCAATGTGCTTCATGGGAACAAAACCAATTACTATAAAAGCCACGTACATCTAGCTCCATGGGAATGAATCGCAGTTCACCTTTCTCAGTTTTCTTTATCATCTGTCTCTACAGTATAAAACAAATGAAAATTGAATTAAAACATTTTAAAAGGGTAGATCTATCGTTATTCTCATTCAAGGTAACAAATAACATGCCTTTAAAGTGCCATAAAAACTAAATTCAAGAATTTATAAATAAGGTGTGAACTAGTTTTGTAGGTCAGTGACTGACAATGACGATTTTAGTCCATTAAAGTTTATTGTTTAAATACACAAATCCCCTTTGGAGTTGCTATGGGAAGGGCATGTAGAGTAAAACTGCCAAATGAAACATAATGAGCAACCCAAAGTGGCAACCCCTTGTAGAAAGGGAGCAGATGAAAGTACGTAAAGTTGCCTTTTTGGATCAGACACAAGACACACACAGCCACACATTTTCTCTGCTCGCATCCACTGATGGATACCATCATGTTCAGTTTAGAGAAGCAGCAATATGAAATGTAAATTGCATTTGTTACTCTATCACAAACAGAAACAGAACTGCCACCTTCATGAATAATAAATGTCATAAAATGTCACAAACATGGTTGACTTTTAAACATCTTAAGGCAGGTGTGTGCGTGTGTGAGTGTGTATCTTATCCCTGTGTGTGTCTGATTGGAGAATCTCTCCTGGGGTCATATCTGCTATGGACCAGAGGAGGTAAAAACATCAATGAAAACTGTGATGTTGAGAAGCTCATTAGTCACAAAAAAGGTTTAACGTTGGCTGTTGAATTATTTACACATCTTGACTGTATAGGGCTGACCCAAGCCAGATTGAATACCAATACAATTAAAACATTAAAAAAACACAACCTGGATTGCCATATTAAGTGATAAGAATCTAGATACCATCAAATGAGACAGGCTGGCAGGCTCTACAATAATTATCTTAAACTGACACAGTTTCACATTAGATCATTTCTTTTATAAAACACATATTTAGTTTTTTAAACATTTAGCAACTTTTTATAGCATTTTATAACTTTCTAGATTCATACATGAAAATGTTACATCCTTATGTTAATAACAGTTCTAATACTAGAAACACATTTTTGTTTGAAAACGGAAGCATTTCGTAGTGTTTATAGAATTAGACTATTCTGAACTTTGTCAATGTTGTTCATAATATCTGTAAGAAAATATACATACAAGAATAAATAAAAACCATAGCAATTACTTTTCATTATTTTTAACTCAAATGTATCTACAATAACAACACGTATATTTATGACTGTTTGAAAACACTCGACAATTCTCTTTCACATGTATGTACTGAATTATGGTAAGTCACTTAAGCAAAATTCAAAAATTCTGGAGGTAGGACATTTTAACAGAGCTATCGAGCTACACTATTAAAAGCAATTTAAAATCACTGTATTTATTCCATGGTTATTATTAAGTACTTCACCCACAAACAAATTTTGAATTGTCATATAAGCTAAACTTAATATGTCCCCACTTACAATCGAAATCAAATTGTCTTAGTCTCATCTTCAAGTGAAGTTTCATCGCTAAAATTAGCTTCTTACAGAAAAGGTCAAGTGTGTCTAATTAGCTCTGTGAGGTTGATGTGACTCTAACTCAGGAACATGACTTCATGGTGCTAATTGCCACTGGCAAATAAAGAGATGCCATATTGACAAGTGGAGAGTTAAGGAGACATGCTGCTATTGGCAACGCAGTAGCATGTCTTTCTGCAGAGCTCTCTACATTTTCCAATTATTGACTGAGAATATTCTTCATCCCAGAATCTTCCTACTTATACACGATTACCAGCAGTGATCAATCACTGATTATTAAATGAAATGTCCATTAAGGCTGAGGGATATTTCCATACTGGGCAGAGGGCCAGAATGTGATGCACAAGGCAGCAAAGGCAGAGACTGAAGAGAGGCCACATCAGGCCATGCTCGTGTTTCATATACAACCGCTGATTGTGAAGTTCAGACTCTTTCTTTTTCAAAGAAAGCAATTGCTTGAAGTTTTTGTGACTTGACAAGTGTTGACATGTCTGCTACAGGAACAAAGGAGCGTACACCCAAACACTTATACAAGTAAACAACCGCCGCTCCCGCATACACACACTGTACATTCATATACTGCAGTATGCAATCATTGCATATTCCAGCAAAAAAAAACAACCTGTTGTCTCAGTCCCACACAGTGATATCACATTCATATCTTTCATTACTCTACCATGATGTGTGACTCACTTGCTTTGCTTCTAATCCAGTCTGTCCCAATAACTCTGTCATTTACACCTATTTTTCTGTAATTAAATTACTCCATGACATATTTAACAAAATGCATATTACCCACCTGTTTGTGGGAAAAGAAAACAAACTAACAAAAAAACTAATAATTGGAAATGTGATTACTTGACTGGAATAAATTTCCACAATTTTCATATACTGGTAAATCAGTTAATATGGCCATTAGAAGTAAAAGTATCTTGTAGATGAAGCCACTGTGATCTCACAGATTTGTTAGTGAAAACCCATCTTTAAGCATTGAGCTGCACATTCCTGCCACGGCCTTTGTGGTGTTTTGAAACCAAAAGGCACATATGACTCATAAACCCATTGGCACGCTCATACGGTAGTCATGTGTGTCTATTGGAATTTCAGACCATGATTTACAAAATGTACATCATGTTATATTCAACCAAACCTAAAAGTAGCAATCACAAAATGCATGGGTTTCATAAGAGACTTTTTCCAGAGGCCACAGATCAAGTGACTAGTATGGTCATACATTTCAGTACAACAAGATCTCTTTTTGGAGCCAGAGGAGGAGCCCCTTGCTAGCCATTAGGAAGAATGCAGGTTAAAGACACATTTGATGCTCTTATAAATTCCTTTTGTGTCTTTTTACTCCTGCAGAATTTGCCTGTGTATGCACATGTCAGAAAGCAAAGAGCATGTTCAGAGGGATTTGGGCTGGGACTGCTGTCATCTGAAACAATGACAATTTAAACACTCTCTTCAGTTGAACCACTGTCTTCGCTTTCTCTCATCTCTCGTTAGCGTTTTCTCTATCCGTTTCTTCATTTCATATCTCCTGGCTGTCTTCGATGGGTCGGTGTGTTTGTCTTTCCCCACAAGAGGATCTTGTTGATCAAATTCCATGTCTCAAAGTTTTTCCTGACACTAACACCATTCCAAAAACACTGTTCAAGACAGGTCTGTTGTGCATGTGTCTAATCTTCATCTACAAAGCAGTCCACTGTTTGATCTCTACACTCAAGCACATTGGATTTGAAATATAGCAAAGGCTATGAGTTGTGTAAGTCTTTGAAAGTTACAGTGTTTGAATGTGTTAAAATCATCCACTAACTAACTCTCAGGTATATCTAATTATCTTATTTCATGTCAGAATTTGGCTTATTTTAATCCTGATTCCTGTCTTTTTAGGACTGTGAACTTGAAGAAAGTACAAATGGAGGTTCAAATGTGTGTTTGTCTTGAAGTTTGTCATGACAATGTTTATGTGCAAATGTGGATATGTATAGATCCGTGTGCATGCACGCTTGTGTGAAACAAAATTTCATTTACTTTACTTCAGCTTCAGCTTGATCTCTTCTCCACTGGGAGCTTCCCAGCTGACGTGAAAAGGGAGGGGCGCGCCAGAGAGACAGCGGCCCAGAACAGGGCCTCCTCACTGGGGGAGAGACACGTTCAAAGGGTTCGTTTGGCCCCGGCGGTACCAGCAAACACAGCTCATTTGCCACTGAAATTCTATTTTCACATCATTTCAATTTCAAAGAACCTTCTGGCTGCATTAGCATTTGGCTTGGATAAAAGAAAAGTTAGTGGAGGGGTAGAAGGGTAGAAAAAGAAGGAAAGGGTGAAAGAAGAGCAAACAGAGCAATAAGTCGGTACTTTATGTACCGATACTGCCACAGATTTTTTGCCATTTCTAAAATTAGTTGCAGAACGTTACCCACTGCAATGGGTGCTCGTCCTGTACTGTATGGTGTGTCTGGTGTCCTGTTTGTCTGCCATCATCTTTAATTATGGGTTTTTACAGCACACAATTTTATTGCTGCTGCATTTATCAGATACACCTAATGTGTATGTCAGGGTTTTGCATTTGCAAGTGGTAAGTAATTAAGTATGGACTATAACATTTAATTTATCTATAAGACAAGAAGACAATTAGCAAGTCAGAAAAATTACCTCTCAACTGGTGAAAAATAACTCACTTGACTTCACTTGAGAAAACTAGCAGGACATACGCAACACCCCGAATGTTAAAATGAGTTTTTTCTATACATTTATTAAGCGTAACACAGGTTCTTGAGTTATCCTGCTGCTCTACTCTTTCAGCTTCATTTTCTCCCAGCTATCAAGCTCTTCTCTCAATCCAGTCTTCAATACTGTGATCCAACGTTTTTGGCCATATCATTACCAATCATCATCAGTTCTATCATTCTCCCTTTGAGACCATCATTTATGGAATTTCCTTTTCCCACAGTCACCTGGGTCATCCAGAAAATCTCGTCCAATCATAACCTTGCTCTAGCACCACCACCACCGTCACCATCTAGTCTTTGGGCTCCTGTTCTCTTTTATTCATTCAGGACCACACAATGCAGTGTTGTATGCCATTTGCTATGCTTAGAGATTTTACTGCTTTTAAATCAAAAGTTTGAATGAGCTAGGAAAGTTAAAGATGCCCACACTTTAGCAACAGTAGCTACAAAAATATTAATGAAGCATATGAGTAGTTTCAATAAGGAAGATCTGTAGTCACACATCTGTCTGCTTCCCAGGTGTTCGGTGGCTAATCTATGATTTACATCACTTCCACTTTCCCATGATGTCAAGCTCAATGCTGACATCACTGGTCTGGTCCAATCATCTTTCTGCCTACCTTCATCAGGCCAATCAGCCTCCACTCCACATACTTTAAATCTCACCTGTCATTCTCCCTTTGAGACCATCATATATGGAACCTCTTATTCACACGCTCACCTCTTTCTAGATGTTCAGAAAATCTCTTCCAAACATAACTATGCTCTCTCACCACCACCACCATCATCTAGATTTTGAGATCCTGTTCCACGTCCTTCCTTTATTCTGATCAACATAATGATATGTCAAATCCCATATGCTATCCATATAGATATTACTGTATTTAAATCTAAATTTTGAATGAGGTCGGAAAAGTTAAAGATGCCCGCACTTTAGCAACTGAAGCTGCAAAAATATAGGTGCTATTTTTTATGCAATAGAATTGCAATTGCAGTGAAAATCAATCAGTATATGAAAGAATTATGACTGCTGTCCAGCTGCGGAATGTTGATGTGCAGAAAGAGAACACCTTGCAACGCTGCTTAGACATATAATTCAAAACATTTAGTAAAAGAGGCCAGTGTGGTTTCCCATTCACCTGTGTAGATGATGGCTTAATATGACCTTAAATAATACCCACTCTTAAGCCTTGGGTGAGGAAAAAATAAAGTGAGACATTTATCATACTCATAAAATGAGCCCAAGTGATCAACAGATTCTAGTGTAATGGGTCTCCTCTTTAAAACTTTCTGGAGTGCAAAGGCATTTATGCAATTATATGAAAGGGAATAGAGCCAAAAGCTCTTCACTTTTATGAAGCTGCAATAAGCAAATATTTATTATTCTAGTCAGAATTTACATCGCCAATTGCATATATGTTTGTAGATTACAGACTCATCCAACTCCAAATATGTAGCGCATCTTCATCACATTGGATTTTATGATGACAATTTTTATCCAAATCTAAAGCTAGTTTACCATAAAAAAGATATTTAGAAAGTAATATTTTCATATGGTATCTTTCTGATAGCGTGACAAAAATAGCTACAAAGAGATGCCTTACCATACAGCTATATGATGTTATCATACTGTCAGTGACGGAATTCGCTCACTTCTTGTCATCATCTGTGGTCTGGACGCATCCATATATCTTTTTTTTCTCACTACCTTCCCGTCTTCACTTCTTGCTCCCTCTCTCCCTCATTGCACCAGTGAAGCAGATGCCTTTGATGCCATGCTACAAATCACACATTTAGCTTTTCATCAATATTTCATCTATCCATCCTTGGCTCTGCTCTTTCTAGTTCTCTAAATCAGCACTGACTATGGGAGAATTTGGAAGTCATTTGCTTCACAGTGGAATGGATAACCAAGTCACGCTGGGGTCAAGTTATTTGTCTTGGAGGGTCAGGTTTTAACATAATAGCAAAAAACAAATATTGGAAGCCTTTATGTGTGGTTATATTTGCTATTTTGTATGCATTTGTAAAAACAGTAATTCTCAACTAAAAATATCCCTCGTCATATTTTCCTGTAAGATCTATGTTTGCCTTCAAATTAAAAAAATAAAAATTAAATACATTAAACTCTACCCTACATGAAACCCATTTTATATCCTTGTCATGGGACTTGTTGATGATTTCAAAACTAGAATATCACTAGCTTGATTGCTGATGATATTCTAGCCACAAATTGAGATGATTTTACTTTGTGTTATCCACAGTGTTGGGCAAGATACTTTGAAAAAGTAATTCAATTATAGTTACTAGTTACTTCTTCAAAAAAGTAACTGAGTTAGTAACTGAGTTACAATATTCTAAAAGTAATTAATTACTTGGAAAAGTAACTATTGCGTTACTTAAAAAAAAACAAAGAACGTTTAACCCTCTGGGGTCCAGGGTATAATTGGCCATTTTTTTACTACTCTTGATTTTCCCTCCACATTTTACCTTTAAAAACTATTTGCTTTGCCTTGTTTGGTATCATTCTTTTTAGCACAACATCACGTGTCTGAATTTACAGTCATGTTTTCATTTTGACAAACTGTATAACCAGAATTGATCTAAAATCAGACAAAAACCATAAAATCAGAGTAGAAGAAGTTATATTTTTACTGTAACAACCATAAACATGTTTAATGAATCATATTTCATAACTTCAAATGCAAATATTAATTGTCAATTTTAAAATCCTCTGCACAAGTTTTGCAAACAACAAATTTATTTGCATCCATTTACCTTGATTTTTTAAATAACCATTTCAAACTATTTACAGAACAATGAGCTGTTCTTCAATAAGATGCCACAAATTATTTGTGCCACTCCAAAAACATAATGTCTGTCCACTATAAAGGAGAACATCACAGCCTGATACCTGCAGGTCTGACAGCAGCAGGTGTATCACTCCTGTTTCTACCTGGAGACAGCAGTCGCCTCATTGTTCTAACACACAACACAAAACTATCCACAACACTACACACTAACTACACAAGACAACACATTAACTACACACTCCAAACACGCTAAACGTCACAAATCTCTCACATCTCAAAACTCGCTCTCTCTCTTTTTCTGCTCTCTCTCTCTCTCTCTCGCCGTCACTCCTAAAACTACCCTGTTTTGTTTTGGTTTTTTGCTCATAAGCAGAGAGTGCTTGCTAGCGCTAACGTGGCAAAACTATTGAAGTAAAAACGCCGCATATATATTGTTTATCATGACTCTGGTTTTACGTGGCCTATCAACACAATTTATAAACTGGTATATGTCACCTTGTTGCTTTGTCTTTAAGTGGTCATGTGATTGACTTACCACGACTACTTTATTCTTCCTCAGTCAAACAGCAGCACTCATGCCATTGTTTTGCCCCTTAGCTCCAGGTGTTGTGCTAGACAGTGATCGTGATTGCCGTCCGCGGGAGCGCGCGCAGCTGCTTAAAGCTGCAGCACCCAGATTACTTACAGCTACTTCCTGCAGCTGATATAAGATGCGGTAAGCTGAACACAGCTTCAACCGTCTGTTTGTTGAAAAATAGTAACGGACCGCGTTTCCTTGTTAGTAACTGTAACGGCGTTGTAACGATAGGAATAGTAATTAGTTAGATTACTCGTTACTGAAAAAAGTAACGCCGTTAGTAACGCCGTTACTTGTAACGCCGTTATTCCCATCACTGGTTATCCACTAGTAGAGAGCAAGAGACATAAAAATTGATTTTTATTTTTCCTAATTTATCTATTTCTACAATAGGCTGCAGTCATCAGTTAGCCAGAAAAGTGGCACATTTTGGCAATAAAAAGTGAATCAAAAGTGGCAAATTGTACTCAAAATAGAAGCCCTGACACTGTATGCACTGAAAGTTGCATTGGAAGATTTATTTAATTTATTTATTTATTTTGTATTTGCACATAATTTTGAACTTGAAAAGAGAACATCCTTCCATTTCCAAAGCGGATTAATAATGGAAAATAGATATGCCCCGGGAGCCACTGGGAGCTCGATGACAGCCGGCTGGCAGCCGACTGGGAACGGCCAGTAGCTGTACCTGTATGGTTCCTCTAGAGCCTCTGTCTGCCAATCAAACTGCTGCTTTGTTTAATTTAGAGTTTAAGTTTACTTTTAACTAGTTTATTAATGGCATATAGAAGTTTGGCAGAGCAGAAGTCAGCAAGATCAGAGTTTACATCATCAAATCAGCTTCAGCTAGCTATTCTGTGATTCTGTGATGCTCTACTTTGCCTTATATATTAAGGGGGTAGCTTTACAAAATCTTATAGAAATAGAAAAGAATAGAAAACACACAGAGAGACATAAAATAATTAATAAAATAAAATAAATAAATACTGCCAGCACAATATATACTGCTATTAACTGCTGACAAAAAGAAGTTAGACCAAAGGCATTTTTTTTTCAGAAACATGCTGACATTTTAGAGAAAATAGAGAATTAAAGTGTGTGTGTTTAAAAACAAAATTAAATGTGTTATCTAACTATATTTTCTAGTTAGTGAATACCATTTCTTTTCTATTTCTCTACTAAAAAGAACAAAAAGTAATTTGCATTTATGTGATTTACCTTCCAATACCATACCTTGTTGGAGCCAAAAATCTAATCATATTTCCTGATAAGCAGAAGTAGGAGACATTACCAAAGCGATGCAGGAACACACTGGAGGAACATTTTACATCATTTTCTTTCTCACTGATTCTTTTTATTTTTAAAACACCAAGGGTAGGTAGGGAGGAGGGAAGGGAATAATGAGGCAGACAGAAATGGAGAAGTGGTAGCTGAGAGATAAAACCACTGAGAGGAAGATAGTTTCTTGTTTGACAAAAAAAAAGTGTTATTTTAAGTTTGGATGCTATTATTATCTGTGCTGTCACAGTTTTGGAAATTGAATGTTGATTTATTGTTCTCAGCTGTTTTAGTTGTTTAGCCAAGTGACTGCTCACCATTTCATCTTTGATATTTATGGTGCAGCAGGAGACTGACAGTCAGAATAGGAAACACTCCTCAAAAGGTCTATGTAGTAACTTTTGATGACCTGTATGGCATGATTTTGTAAGCATCTGTCTATCTATATATATCAGAAATTCATTAGAATAAGGTTTACTTTAACTGCATTTCTAAATATGAAAATCTATTATACTAGGCCTGTAGATTAAACATAAAACAATGTGCAGTTCATTTTCCAAATGCAAATGCTGTTTTGCCAAACCTAGTGGTGTGTCACATCTATAGGGTGCTTTGGGTATGGTGTGCAATCTACCATGTTTTGAGATGTTTTTTCAGACCTGCTTCCAATTTGCAAATTAACTTGCTGAGAGATATTAACTGCAAAACATAAAGGTCCAAACAGGATGCTAAAAAAAGAAAAATTATTCCCATCTCCTATATTCCCATACTTCAAGGAATGCTCTTGAAGTATTTAAAGCCAAACCCTCCCCGACCGGTTCACTACCTGGGTCTTACCAAAGTATTTAGTGAGACACATAGAATTTGCAGACTTGAAAATGGGATAATTTCTCTCTGCAACAATTTTCTGTTAAGTTGAGCATAGTTAAAGGTCAACTAAAGGTTCAGTACATTCTGCCTTTTGTTATCAACCAGGGATTAAATTTCTTCTTCAGTAGTACAATACCAAACCCTATTACTAGTATTAGTTTGGACAGTGCATGCGTTTGGCGTAGTGTTAATTATCTTTCCATTGCTGCATTTACGACATTCCACGCTGCCTCACTGACAGTGTCAATTCTTGTAGCAGCATCACATGTCTGTGCTCATTCTATATATTTAGGCTTTCATTCAATATATTCATTACTCAGACTTTCATTTCGTTGTACATGTACAATGACAATAAAGGGCTATTCTGTTCTATTCTATAGATAAAATACTTAACTTCATTTCATATTGCAAAGATACTAATTCTCATAATAACACAAGTTTATAATATGTTTCAGCACAGCTTCATTGTATGTCCCAATCGTTTAATTCAAAGAGAAGAGTATTTCCTTAATGTCATCATACAGAAGCACAGAAGTCACAACAGTAAAAATGGAAAATATGTAGTAGTCAGTGCCATTGATGCATTCACATGGAAAAATATGGGAAACACCACTAAAATGGTAAAGAGCTGCTGTGTAATCGACTGCACAAACAGATTCAGGAAGAATTCAGGCAGAAGTTGTTTTGTTTTTTCTCCAGGCTGCTAAAGGGTAACAAGAGGAGTATGGAGAGGAAGAATGTAAAGTCGTATCTATTCACAGAAACTATAAATGTACAGCTTAGCATCATTTGTGATTAGATCATAAAGAAAAATCCTTAGTTAAAGTGGAACTAGTTGATGCTTTCTTGGTATGATACTATACAGACCTTTTGTATAAAAACTCTGTACGGTGCACCATGCTGAAGTGACAATGTTCTTTCATACCAACTGCAATTTAAGGGTTACGTACATACCATACCTGTTACATACATTAGATCATTGTCTCCCCTTTTACTCTCACTTGTGGATGCTTTTTAAAGACATCTTATCTCAAGAGATGTGTTCACAGCCGAGGCTTTGTTCAGAAAACTGGGTCCCACACCCAATTAGCTGTTGGTTACGTGTGAAGCACCTGTGAAATGAATCTAAGTGTTTGCGTTCCTGCTTATTATTCAGCCAGTAATTTTAGTGTGCACCCATAATTCCTGTGTGTAATTATAGGTGCTCTGGCTGACGAATTTTGCTCATCTATCTTCAGACACGCACCAGAGGCTTGGCAGCCCAGAACTGTTTCCCCAATAATCCATAGATAGGACAAAGTGTGTGAAGGAATCTCAGATATTTTAGTCAACACTGCTGTACTAGTTAACACTAAGTATCTTTACATCTGTATCTATTTTTTTACGCAAATGATTAATGCTTGGCACCGAGAAGAGAATGCTTGGACCATCATGTGACACTAATCCCTGTTAGAAAGCATTCTAATGAACTTCCATTTGGTAAGTTAACAGTTCCCTTAAGGCACAGTGAGGCAAACTTCATACAGATTCCCACATGAGTCAGATATCATGAAACACTAAAAACATTGTGGTCACGCATCACATCACATCAGAGGATGTACCTAACTTGATCTATTTTTTTAATCCCACTAAAGTGACATTAAATCAGTTCTGATCCAACTCCCTTGTTCCTAGCTGCAACTGGCTCCCTTCTCTGTGATTAATGGTTGGTGCTGCTCATCCTTGCAGTTTAAGTAGAAAATCTTTGCTTGGGTAGAAAATGTTACAGCCCAGCCTGAAGCCTAATCATTGTTCTCTGTTTGCATTTTAGTTAAGAGTGTCAGCAGTAAGTTCTAGCTAATTGAGTTCCTCTCAATCCAAGTATTTTAGTAATTAAAAGTGTCTAACTGGAGTACTCTCACTGGTTAATCTGACTATGTTATGGCTCTTTTGGACAGTCTAGAATCAGCTGAGACTAAACACAGAATAAAACATATTATTCCCAGAGATAAAGGGAAATGAAGTTGAATTATATACGTATTATGGGATTTAAACAAATTTTAGACTGCGTAAGAAAAGAGATTTGCAATAAACTAATAAACTCACATATTGTGTTTCTTTTGTGAGTTTATTCATATACTTCCTCCCTTGCACAAAAAGTATTCCAAACAATGAGTATATTTTTGTTACTAATCTTTGTTTTTATAGCAAAAAAAGCAGCAAAACGACAAGATTAATCCTCTCACCTGAATTAACAAGTGGTAAAATTAACCTTAAATTTGCTCTAAACATAATTCAATTACATGTTGTAAATTAATATATAGACTATTTCATATCGAGCTCTCCAGAAGTAGACATTATTCTGTATCAAAATATTTTCATTACAATCATCACAAAGTAAAATTACTAAAAAAAATAAATAAATATCCATACCCATCTGGAAGTACTAACAATATTACGTAAGAAGTTTTTGAAGAGTATGTGCTTTTGAGTGCTACTTAATGCATGGCTTGAAGTGGAGCTAATTCTACCCACATATAACTCTTGAGTACTTACATATCTACGTGTATCTGACAAGTGTAGTACAGCAGAATATTTCCATCTGAAACAAGTCCTTCATATTATTGGCCTTAAAATAATAATATTAGACAGACAGATAGATAGTGCTAGACCAGAGCCAGTTAATATCATAAAATTTTGACTTGTTTCCAACAAACACACTCAGATATGAAGACATATGCACTGACATCTACACCTAGCTGAAGAAGGTAATAGTACCTTATTAGCACCAGGATGCACAAATAAGTGAGCTTCTAACAACAGGTACTCAGGTACTCAGACTGGCTAACACAGGGCAAGACAATCCTAATCACGAACGTTCACCGCAAGAGTGAAACATCTTTGAACTACTGAGTGATTACCTGTCTCACCTCGACTTGGAAGCTCCTCTGGCATCATAGCAATCAAACTGAGTTGGCAGATCAGTCAACACATGAGTGCAGCTCAGTAGGGTATTAGAAATATCAGAGGATCAAAGCACCAGCTGTTGGTTGATAGAGGAGTACACGATTGATTTACTGACTTACTTTGAACATTAAAATATAGATAATAAAATAACAACAAAATACAAAAATCAAGTTGTCATGAATAACTCAATATACCACACAATTTACATGCTTAAAAAGGAGTCGGACGAAGTTTATACTTTATAAATATATATAATTCTACCTCCAATACAGCAAAATATGTGTTTCACATTGAACAAGAAACCCTGCAATGAATCACTGCAGCTTGTGAAAATAATATGGATATGGAAAATGTCTTCTTTTAGCAGAGATGGCAATTTACACTTGCGACTTAGACTCGAGTCGCACTCAAGTTGCAAAAACCAAAGACTTCAGACTTGACTTAGACTTGAGGTTTGGGTCTTGAGTCCTGAGAACCATTTTTTATCCATGTAGACAGAGTAAAATTAAGACAAATGATACGCAAGGAGAGATAGCAGTAACAAAGTTTCTAAAAGCTAGTGGTGTGTCACAATCTAATGTACCCTTTAAATTTTAACCCCCTCTGTATCACTGAAAAAAAATTCAGAATAGTGAATAATTTGCTCTTAATACATTATTATTAATCAAAGAATGAACAATAATTCTTTAAAAAAAATTTTAAACAATCCTCATGTTGTAAACATCATTTTTTATTGGAATGACAGCTTTGTGCTTTCTTTCTTTATTTATGATTTGCACTTACTGTTATTTTTTTCTTTTTTCCTCACGTGTTCTGTTTTGAGATATATTTTCTTATCCATCCTCGCTACCTCCTTCACTTTCCCGCCTCATTTCTCTTTCTATTTTTTGATGACCTGAGAGGCAGTGGCCAATGAAAGACAAAAGGTAAAATGGATATGGATTTTTCTCACTCAGCCAACCATTCCTGAGATGATTAAGTAGTTCATCAGGCAGAAATATAGAATTCTTTCCGGCGTGCTCATCGACCTGTCCTATAGATACATTAAAATGGCGGCAGGAAATCGTTGGAGAATGCACCGCACTACAGATAGACTGCAAGCCTCTCTAGTTCGATTGATTTCTTTTGCACCTTTGTGTACTTGTGTGTTGAGTATAGCTAACTCAAGAGATACAAGTCTTGCTTAACACACATGAACTGTCACATATCTACCCGACTGAAAAGTTATTTCTTGACGTTTCTTGACAGTTAAAACAAAATATGTGTTCTGGAAATGTATTTTTGCTTCTTTTTTTCTTAAAAACATAATTCTTAAAATATAAAAACCTATGCTCGGGATTTTGTAAACAGGATATCAGTGCAACTTCACAATAAGTATAAGAAGTAATAAGTAGAGTAAGTGGAAAAAAGGAAAAGTTGACTTTACTATGTAAACAAATAAATTAAAATGAACAAAAGCAGTTTCCAGAAAAATTAGCATTTGTCAGGTGGATATCATAAATATATATCTGACAAGACATCCACAGTGCATAGCATTTTATTTATTTAGGAAATAGTTTACTGCCAAGTAGCACTTCCCATTTCTTCTTATATATTGGCCTATTTATTTGCATACCCTAACAGCATTTGCCTTTGCCAGCATTTTCCCCAATAACATTTGCATACCCTAAGAGTTAAACTTAATTTTTAAACCATCATAATCATGAAAAACTTAAAATTTCTATATTCATTCAGAGCAAAAAATGTGTAAATACTCGGTTTTACAAAAGAAAATCCCTATACACAAGGTGGCTTTAATGCATGTTATGGTGGTTGCAGGTGCATAATTAGAAATTTTATATTCCAGTTTATTATATTCTTATAATAATAGGATGAATGTATAAATGTTTAAAGAGTTAAAGTATGCAGATCACAAAACTGTGAGCCTAGAAGCTGCAGGTTTTCCTTGTTCAACACTGTATTGTTTCACTTCAAGTTCCTGGTTGATTGGATTTAGGTACTAACGCCGCTTAATTAGGTTTTGGAAATGATCATGTTTTTAGGTTAAAGTATGCCCTTTAACAAACACACATACACACACAGTGTCTAACCAAGGAGATTTTGCCAGATGTCTGTATGTGATGAATAAGGAAATAAATCTTTCACTGCAACAGGTGCATCATAGCAGCTACATCAAAAAACACCTCATGTGTATCTCAGATATACATAAGGTAAGATGGGATCGGACAGGAGCTTATCTTATTCTTACGTATAGGAACTGGCTCAATGAAAGAAGGGGGGGGGGGGGGGGGAACAAAATGAAAACAAACAAACAAACAAAAAAGTAAAATATATAACATAAAATTTTTAAACATAATAATTTTTTTTTATATTATTAAAATACAAATTTTTTGTAATTAATTTTCATGTCATTATTTGTCAGTTGTAAAATAACTACTATACTTAATGAACTGTTACTTTAAAATCCACTAAGAATGGTTACCACAATTCATTCTGCAACCTATGGTGCAGCATCAGCCATATCAGAGGTCCTGCCATAGCTTCCTTTACATAAAGTTCAGTTTATACTAAAACATTTCATTCGCATATGCATTCTGCTTGTTAGTGACTACAGTAATTAATTAGATGCTCTGATGCTCTTAGCACATCTGGTCTAAAAACTATGAAGGAAACAAAGTTGCTAGAAGCCTGGAATGGAATTAAACACTAGTTTAAAGCCAATAATATATAAAACCTCTCTGTATTTCCCTCTCATAGTGAACACATTTAATAAAGATCTGAAATTAGAAATAAACAGCCTAGGAAAAGGACACCAGAAAAACTAATTGTTAAGGGACTTCTAGCCCATGTGTGTTTTGCATATGACAAATATTTTATTACCACCTCTGTCTAGTATTAATTAAAAAGTGAGTACTCACTGTATGATGAAAAATCAATAATATTAAGATGGAATACTGTCTGGATCGTTTAACATATTTTAGGTTTAAAATTATGTGTCAGTTATGTGTCAGTATCTTATTTCCATGGTATATTCAGCACGTTGCATCTCTGTAATTATTGTGAATGACACCCAAACTATTTGGTGTGTGTGTGTGTGTGTGTGTGTGTGTGCGTGTGTCTGTGTGTGTGTGTGTAATAGTCATCTACTTTGGCAATGCTATTCACTGTCAAACAGTTGATTATGCAGATGTAAAGGTTATGTGAGACTACAAAAGCCCCTTTTCCATTAGTACCTACTGGGATCACCTCACCACAACTCAAACTCGGATCGACTGGTACAATCAGGTACCACCTAATGTGCATGGTCATCCTTACAGCAAGCAGCTGAGTATCCTGTGAGTCTGTGGCTTTCTGCCAGACTGAGCAGCAGGTTGTTTTTTGTAGCCATTTCCCTCGTTGCCAGGTTTCAAAAATAGTGGTTTATATTTTTGTGAACAAGCCCCTCTCATGACTTGTTGTGTGATGCCACTGACCAGCCACTCGGTGGCATGAAGTCTGATGATGTCACATTTTAGTTCCTGCTCTGATTGGTTTGGAACTCCTGCCGAGTAGGTACTACTTCAGTACTTGGATCGACTCGCCACGGTTTTCAGGGTTTCCCATTAAGTCATTGTACCTGGTACCAAGTAGATAGTAATGGAAAACGGGCTAAAGTGTGCTCTTATGAAGGTGTACATAATGGACCCCACACAGATCTGGCCCACTCATTACTGTCTTTCTTTAAATTTTGTGCTTGCCATAAAGATACTTATAAACTGTATGGGAAAAAGAAGGAAGGGAATAAACAGTTCAGGGGTTAAGATGGTGTGAAGTGAAAGTGAAAAGAACGGCAAAAGTTGAACGGTGATCATAAACTAAACTTTGCAATCATCAGTGAAACTTCTATATAACATTTTTTAAGTGCAAAAATACTTAAATCTAGACTGTAGGCATGAAGTGAATTTTCAAAATTTGAGTCAGCTTGTATTTTTTTTCCAAACTACTTCAGTTGTTGCATCTACTAACCAGAATAGGAGCAGTCTACATCCATGTCTGTCAAAGCTCGACCATCATTTCATTTACACTTTTCAATATTCATGAAAAATTTCATCAAAATGAAACTATAAACTATTTGTTTCTTTATATTTGTAGTGACTATGATCTTTAAACTTTGTCCACTAAATTCTTACCTGTTCATACCAAGGCAACCTTTGATCTAATCACTTCATCCAATCCTAATAAATGTGCCTGAGGTGTTTTGTACATAATGCCACAATGGCTCTTGTGGTATGAAAATAATTTTGAGGAGTTAACACTGCTATGAATCAGGTGTGATTAAGCTTTGCTAGCAAAACAACTTGAATAGGGAAAAAGTCTTGTTTATCATGGTAAGGAAACATTACGCATTATAACAGTTACAAACCGATGTTAGAAGGAAATCGTACATGTACTAAAAACAGTGTATGCCCTTTTAAGGATCTCATCTCCGTCAACTGAGGCACTATTCTGACAGCAAGACACTTCTGCTTTTACTCCTAACAGACAGCAGGCTATTATCCACACTGTGGGTAGAGGTTGGAAGATTTCTTTTCATTTTCTGACAGACGTTATAGCAGCTCCTTACCAATATACAGAGTATTTGCATTGAAAGAATCTGGGAAATGCTATACAGTACACAAAAATATTTGCTTGGCTTTAAATACTTGTGTGATAGTGCATTAGTATAACTTGTAGTATTCTTGTCAATTACCTGTTTTTTTTTTGTCTTTTATCCTTTTTCACCTTGTCAGCTTTGCAACAGTTTGACTTGGTCCCTCTTTTGGAGCTCAACAGGCCTACATATAATTGCTTTGGTGAATAAGAGTTGCCTAACACTCCTTGACCTTCCCCCAGACAGAAAGGCTGAATCTCAGGCAACCTAAATTAAGGCTTCCTCCCTGTGGATCTGAAGGGCAATGTCAAATTTAGTGAATGTCTGCACACTCTCATCTCCATTCAGTTCATAGCAGCATAATAATCTGTTGAATGAACAAAAGGCAGAGAAGCCAGATTGGCTTATCATAATAGCCGTATTATGTCAACCTTTAACATTGTTGCCTTTATTCAGTTACTTTGTTAAACTGACAATTCTATCGCTGTAATTGCAGACAAGATGCGTGCTCGTCTTATTGTTTCCTAATGCTGTCAAAGTGTCAAAATCTGTAGTCAGGTAAGGTGTAATTTTAATCATTAACTTTCTGGGTCAGGTGAAACACTTTTTTTAGGTTCGAGATCTTTGATACAGCTAAAGGAGATTACAGTATTGTCAGTTAATTAAGTGAACCATTTGCTGTTCACTGCTGCATGATCAACATAGTTTCTGTTTTTAACACTTGCAACAGAATATGCGTGATTGTACCAGGTTGATGTAAAGTATGTGTTAAGAGAACAGAGTTGGCAGATTCGTGATACTCTCATGTCATATAGCTGCTTATTTTAATAATTAATTGTTATCACAGTAAATCAAGGGATCGCCAAACTTCAAAATGAATCTGAAGGATTAAATTAAAGGATGGCTTTTTCAATCATGTGGCGTAGCCTCTTATTTTCAATATGTTCTCTTTCAAGGGCAGAAAAAAATACTGATATTCTGTCAAACACCACTTACCTGACAGAGACACGGACAAGGTCTCCTTTTACTGCCATAAATATAGCTGTATTTCGTGATAGGTGGGGTGGAGATGGAGCAAAGTGTAAATCTGTCAGGAGAATATTTGATTAGAGTTAAGCACTAATATGTACTTCTGTACAATTATAAATAGATTGAGGTTTTAGTTAAAACATACCCTTTCACAGCATTAACACTGTACTTTGAAGAATGACTCCTACCCAGTGTGTTTAAATGAGATCTGCATTTAACCAATTGGGAATAAGACCCATCTTATTATTAAAACTGCTCTAGCAGGGGCATATCAGTGAAATGAAAGCAGGTTTGGCAAAACAACAGTATCTGTTACCCTTCTAGTGAGAACAGGTTGATTTAATGTGTATATAACCTTTTCACAGCAACGGTTAGACAAGTTGCATATCACTGTCACACACTAGGGATAAACAGAATTTGTGTGTACTGTGTGGTCTACCTGTGCCATTGGCAAACTAATATTCTTAATCACACTATGAAGAGAAGAATAGGGGTGGTAGATCTTGTTCATCAAAAAAAATATGAGATTATATTGAAGTCCACTGCAATGCTCCGGTCCTGCTCTGCTATATAAATTTCAGTTGAGTCTATTATTAAACAATGTAAAGACATTAAAATGTATAATCATGTTTTGTGCATATAAACAGGAAAGTGTTATACAATGTTTTTAAGTGAATAAATGTTAAAAATGTGCTATGTTAGCGTATTGGTAAGTGGCTACTAAATAACAGGTTGACATCATAATATCTAATATTGAACCTTCAACTCCTTTAGATGTACCTGTGTGGCATGTTTGGTTGATGAACTATACTTTGTCACATCAAGCTTGCTGCCAAACAGACAGAAATGTTGTGTATTATAGTAAGATGTGCTGTTATTGTAGTGAAGAGTGACTCTATTATTGCAGGGCTGTATTTGAACTTAATGTTATTATGAGTAAAAACAACATATTTGGAGTAAAAAGCGGAATCATTCTTTAATTCCTTGTGTCCCTTTTGCTCATTTGGCTTTATTTCTACGTAACTAAGAGTTTTCACTGCGACCACAAAACCCCATCTGTGAAAAATGGACTCCCTTTTGCTAATTTGGTTGCGTTTTTAAATAATTTTCTGCCCATGTCAAAATAGCAGATATATGAGTTTGTGTGGTGACCTATACAGCTGAAGAAAAAATTTTTTTTTTTTAAAGAAAAAAAAACAATTGAAAGTTTATTATTGTGAGAATTCTGGTTGGAAAACTGCAATCACAACACCTCATCTGTGAGAAGTGGGCTCAAATGCAGAAAAAGATTCAAAGGCAGACAAAAATCCAATATCCTACGGTGACATATGAAGATAGTGAAGCAAAGAAAACTGGCATGAGGGAGCCACAATGCAAGGTGCAATAAGCCCATGCATTAAGAAACAAAAACAACAACTCTCAACTCAAATATATTACAAAAAGCATAATGGAAGCCCTTATGAGACTGGGAAATGGAGTTTCAAGAAGTCAGTCTAGCTGGGAAAGAAGACAGTTATTTATGTATTACTTAATTGGACTGACATGACACAGGTAAGGCAGAAAAATCAAAATAAAATTATTAAGAGCTTACATGAGCTAAATAAAAATGGCAGCTATGACAAACAGAAAGCTAAGATTCCTATTTTTTTTTGTCACCACAACCACCTCTCTTGACATTTACATCTCTTCTCTGTTGATCCTGTTTTGGGTGTCTTATCTGACTCTCATCTCATCAGCATATAAACTTGCACGATTTTAATACCTCTCCCATCACACCTTAAGTTATCCAAACCTCCAGGATTTACAGCAGAGCACTCTTTTCTCCAGCTCCTAATCTGGACCTTTAATAAAGTACTAAGCACTGTATTATCTTTCATCCACACTATTAAGGATTTTCCGTGAGTGTCTTGTGTTATCCAGCTTTTTCTTTTCATGAGAAACATTCAGCATGCTAAGACAAACAACAATTGCCTCATGCTAACTGATTACATTCATTTTAATATTATGTCCCCACAAAGCTTAAAAGAACCAATGGTGGCTATGGAAGTATAGAGATTGTTTAGCCACTGATATGCAGTATATCACACAAGGTAACAGGAACTCTTTAGTGGCAACTGCTATGAAGGAAAGGAATGAACAAACTGTAATACTCAGAGTTCAAGAAAAAATGGGAAATGATAAAGGAACAGACGTATGATTTGAAAAATGAGAGCAATGGAGCAATAGAAAATGATAAAGGAACGAATGCATGATTGGGGCAATGAGGACAATGAAATGATGCAGAGAAAAGGTGAGTGGGTGAAAGAGAAGATAAAAATGAGATATAAAAAAAAGAGGGAGAGGGAGCTATCATCTTTAAGTAACAAGGGCCCTTGTATGATCCCTTCTGGATACATATACACACACACACCCTTCTACTTAGTGATTCAGTCACCACGGCAACAGAGCAGAGGGTAAATCGCCGCAGCAATTGCCCTAGTACGTGTCGTGCATGGGAATGCTGAGTCCCTGCTGCCACCACAGCATGGCACACATGTATCCATGCATGTATTAGTAGCCACGAGCAACTTTCTAAAAGTAAACGCTATAACCCAGTAACCTCACTCACTGTTGTTATGTTGACAACACCGGCATAATGACTGTGTCAAATTTAACACATAATTGAGTGAATATCATGTCATCCAATGAACAGTCAGATATTCTGTTGTTTGGGGGGTTTTTTAATGACAAAATTCCTTATTTGCTAACTCATTAGCTGGAGAGAAGCAGTCTAAACATTAATTTATTCTAAATGTGTTTACAGAGAGCAAAGTTCAGTGGGATGAAATTTATAAATAGTTTTAAAAGTTTATAACCCACAAGCTTTTAGAGTGACAGAGTGAAGAAGAAATTATTAAGGCTTAATTGTAGGTAGTACCTACACTCATGCGTGTCCATAAGGGACGAGATGGGAGTGAAATACCTGTATCACCTGTATCATACTCTCCTAAGGCCAACAAAAGGGATCCCTTGTGCATATTTTTGAGACACCTTTGACAGAACAGCAGTATTTGATGAAAACGGCAGTTAAGGATTGTTTTTGCAGTGCAGCAGACTTTTAGACAAGGCAAATACGGAGCTGCAATGGTTTAAATGTTTGTTAAACCACTGCGTTCTCCAACCTTAGTCAAGTTTCATCAGTTGCATGAGGGCTTTTGCATAATTGGATAATAGCAAAGTTTTCTGATGATGGTCATTGCTGAGAACACTGTGTTTAGAAATTTTAGTTCATCTTACTTGAGCTTTATACTCACACTTTGAAGAAAAAACAGAGTTTTTTATTTTCAAAATAAGCTGTATTCCAGCTTCACATTTAAAAATTCAAAGGACATATTCACGGACAAACTGATATAAAAAAATAATATAGAGTGTAGGGTCATATAACTTATTCACTGAGAGACAAACAAAAAAAAGTAATCAGTTTCACAGTATAGTCTAGACTAGGGGTGTCAAACGTACAGCCCACGGGTCATATTCGGCCCGCCATAGAATTATACCCGTCCTGCAAGACAAATTCATATGACAGTTATTAATGGTCCATCAGTATGTGGGAGCTGAATCTTGAGCCCTGCTGAGAATCCATACAGGCAGGGGTGGGACTTTATTTTGATGGGCACAGCATGCACCCAATCACATGCAAAGACAGACTTGGATCGTACCATTATGTGAAAGAAGGAAGGGGGCAGATGTTCTGAAGACAGCAAGTTTAGTGGTACAGGCCAGGTACACGAAGAGAAAATGAGCAGCATCTGGGTAAATTTTAACAACACTGAGGACTGCTAAGCTGAGTGCAGAATTTAAAAAAATTTAAAAAATTAGGAGCTGGCTAAAGTGATACTGTTTTTTATTTTGATCCATTTTCCATTGTGGAGGACAAAAGGTTTCAAACTTGTCCAGGCCTTAAACCTCATGTGAATTCTCCCTAGTAGTAGTAAATGCATAAAAATAAGGCTTTTATTAAAACACTGAATAAAAACAGCTTCCTTGAAAAAGCCTAAAATTACAGTTCACTTTCAGTTTCCCATCAAAAATCTCTATTTTCTGCCTTATTCACTTGCTTATTACACAGCCGTCTACCGTCGTGTCGTGTTGTCGGCCACTGTTTTATTTTTTTCCCCAAAATGACCTCTGACAACAAAGCGTAATTTCTGCTATTCACACCGAGGAAACTTCAACTTTCATAAATTATGCCAAATTACAAAACGCTTAGCTATGTCTCTAATAAAACCTCTAACTGTAACTGTGGAAATCAGAAAAGCTTGTTTTTCACTTTCTACTAAAGAAATCTGTTTTTCAAGACTACAATAAAAAATAAATACATAGATAAACAACAACAACAATAAAGTGGACAGTCTGAGCAATGAGCTACCAGAACCTTTTCTGTAATTTAACACATTTATCTCTGACAATTTAAATCCAAAGAGTCATGCTGACAGATTTCTTTCTTTATCACAGCAGCTTTTTCTGTATCATGTAGAAAAACAGTTGTGACTTCTTTACACTGACAGAAAGTAGACTTTCATTGGTCCGACCCGCTTAAGATCAAAGTGGGCTGTACTGCATGTGATGTAAAATGACTTGACACCCCTAGTGTAGACAGATAAGAGTGCCTGTGGGCCTTGAGGGAATTGCCTTCACTCACAAACAGCATATCAGTCTCTGTACTGATGACTACAGAGGTGACATCTTTTTATGGTTTTAAACCATTAAGTTCCCAATAATCTATTCTGTCAACCCTTGGCTATTTAAGAAACCTTTACCTTTCATAATGTTCACTGCAGAGCATTTAATATGAGATGTACCACACATTCACACTATACAACAATGACTGACACAATGAGGGTTTCTGTGTGCATTTGTGGTATATATTTGTTAAAAGTCTGCTGAAAGAACTCTCTTCGGGCCCAAAAGTGCAGTTATAATAGATCTGGGGGAAAAAAATTGAGAAGGAGAAACAGCAATCAATCGCACCTCAAGCATCTGGAAAATGTGTATTAGAGTGAAAACTTTTACACCATCACACTTGAGAACAGCAATACAGAGGTTTACACAACCCCATTGGCAGCTTCACAGCTACTACTTCACGCTTATGTAGCTGCTGCTCTTCTCTACATAAATAATCCAACTATTCCTAACATTTTACTGAGAAGTCATTATTTCATCCTGCACTTACAGATACCCTTTAAAAATCTAAATGAATGGCTAAAATGTCAAGAGTTGCAGACCACAATCAGCATTATATTGCTTCGATGCTCTTATTTGTAGGGTTTTTTTTAATTAGAGTGTGGAATGATCTAGGCTCAGTGTATATTTTCCTACCACACCACTCAAACAAAGCATTGCAATGATTCTTACATATGCTAAATAGATGGTTATAATGAGATTTGTCCTCTTTGTCACTACTTATTAAAATTCTGCTTATTCAGGTGGCCAAGAATCAATTAATTATTGCTCAGGAGTCATTAGTTTCACACACACTGCCTTCCAAGTAAGAAAATAATTATTGCTGTTAAGGCTTCATTAGCTAACGATTTTTTAAAAGATTTTTTTTTTCCCTTCCCAGACACTGTTTACTTTAAAAATGGCAAGTCAACTGCCTAAAGACCCTTTCAATTGGTAAATTAATGATGCCAGTTTGATGAGGCGAGGGGAAAAATGATGACAAAGGGAGACAATCTTTTGTGCTTAATAGCTGGACAATCTTAATAAACCAGCAACAACCAGATGTAGTTTAACTATACTGAAAGACGTTTATATGTCTTACGACAATACTTGGTACACAAAAATACTAACCTTCCCAATCTAATCATTTACCAGTTCCAGTGCCCTTGCCATATATTTGTATCATCTTATTGACTGTTTGCAGCAGCTGTAGACTTTACGTTTTGACGTCAACGATTGTCACACAGTTTTTAAGCAGTCTATTTTCAAAAAAAAACCTCGAGGACACCTTTAAGACAAATAGACAAGCTGCAATAGTTTTTGATCTTTATTCTGCTTCTCTCACATTTCTCTCACAAGAACAGAGACAAAATTGGGCAAAGCAGGCAGAATGAGGACTACCTCAACAAGGAGACTGGCCAATTTGAGTTCACTGTCAAACTGGAGAAAATTTAAGGCAACTGAGCTTTAAAAAATAGCAGCACTACTGAAAACAAAAATCTGTTTTTCTTTTTTCTTGGACAGTGTCTATATGAACTGTACTAAAGTAAATGTGGCTACATAGTCTGCATTAACTTTTCCTCCACTGCTATTGACGGCAGGTAGACGCCTCACCTGGTAGCGTTAGTGCCATTTGATCTGTGAGCATGTGAGTAGAGATGAATGAGAGGAAATTACAGGCAATACAAATCAAAAATAAAAAACAAAAATGGTTACGTCTCAAGAGAGGTTTACTTTCTGACTATATTCTGATTTTGAAAGTGTTTTCACTCGGAGTTTGTTTTTTGTAGCTTAAATGATCTTTCTGTTTTCAAAATAATCCTACAGTAATATGTGTCAATCCCTACATTTCCAGTGTTTCTGTTTTTCTGATCTAATATTGTCACTGAACTGCAGCTCATTTGTGTAGTATAGGGGATAAAGAAAGGGATGATTGAGCTGCATCAACAGGGAAAACCTTTCCCATCTCCTAAAGCTGGCAGGTGATCACAATGAAAGAAGAGCGGGTAATTTGGATTCTTTTGACTGCAGGCAATCCTTTGGTATTTTCTAAGAGCTTTAGACTGGAGCTGGGGGGAGAAAGGATAAAAAAGGTAAAAGGGGTCTGCTCAGACTAATTGCCTAAGCGGTAGATCAATATCTGAGCTAAGAAGGAAAGACCACAGCTCAGTGACGAGACAACCAATAGGTCCCAGGAGTTCAAATGTTTCCCTGGGTTCAAATTTGACATTCTTACTGGAGCAGTAAAGTCAAAGCAGTTATTGACTGGGTATATGGTAGATGTAGATCTCAGATGTTCCATCTTAGATGGAAGTAATGAATGAAAGTAATAACTAAAACTGGTATTTTACGGTAATTATTTAATATATATGCCTGTAAATTATGGCAAACAAAAAACATTATGGAAACAAATAATTATTTTGGGAAAGAACCTGTTTTTATTCATAAGCAGTGCTTGGTTATCTCACTTCTTAAGTGTCTGATTTACATGTAAAGAACTAGTTGATCTGCCTGAGTCTGCTTTTTCAGTCTTTTTTTACCTACTCACATACTTTAAATGTGCATATTTTACACCATTTCACACCTGCCACACTTTTGTTTGCTGAATAGAAGAGTGCAGTAAAATTACATATTCTAATTCTCATGGGATAAGAGGAAGGATGTGTGTGTGAAATGGGTTGCAGTCATCAAAGTGCAGTTAAGTGAAACTATGCATAAAAGCAGCCTTGCTCTTACATTTCATCCAGTTAGATTTAAAAGCGGTTCACTTCAAAACAACACCCAGGTATGCATACACTCATTTAATTAGGACTTTTTCAGAAGGACGCTGTCATCATAACAGAGGGCTTTCCATGGCATCCCAAGAGACCAATAAAAGAGTCACAAATGACTATACTGTATATTCATTTTACAGTTTTGTAAAGTTTTGAGCCATCTAATGACAGTCAGGTAATTATGACAAATACCTGCTTAAGGTAAAAAAAAAAACAAAGCGTTATTTTTAATTTTTTTTCCAGGCGTTTCTCTGTTGTGATAAATATCTAAATGAGGATTGGCATTTGGTAATAACATGTGGTGTGTGTGGGCAGATCAGTTTTCATAAATACACAAATTATGCTCCAAAGCCAGCTTGCTGAGAAGAATTCTGCACACAACAGCTATAATTTTGAGGAGTAGGGGCCCAACACAAAGGAGGGGAAGTCAAATAACAATTGTCCACTACAAGATACAATAGAGATCGTTAATTCCTGTTTTTCTGTGTTGACAATTTTTCCATCCAGAGCCTGGTGTTTAGCAAAATAACATGCAATGGAAAACGCTATATTTTCAGTCTTTAAATGGCAGGTCAGACACAGCTCCTCATACAGACAAAAAGGAAATCTGCATGATCCAGCTGATTTTCATTCCTTCTGTAAAAGTGCAGTCTTTCTGTGCTGAGGTTTGGAAGGATATAGCTGGACAATGGCAGCAGGAGGTAGGGCAAGAGGTGTCCCTGCAGACTAATTGCTCAGAACATAGTGGGGTGATAAAGTGACAGGTTGAACAGAGTGGCGGCCATGGCAGCATAAAGACCATGCTCATAGCAACATCATAAAAGTTAATTACCATCATACAAAGAAACGCCCCAACCATTGTGCCACAGTGAAAGGATGAGAGAGGAAAAACACACACACATACAGCGGGAGAGAGAGAAGGGGAGAGAGAGGAATACATTAAAAGACCTGCAGAAACAAAGACTTAACAAGTAACAAGTAGTCTCCTGTGTTGCTAATGAGAAAGCTGAGATAAAACAGGGGGATAAATTTAAATGTAGGGGGTTCCATAGCACCTCTCCAGGGCTCAATACTACTCCCCTGCCAATAATGGCTAAGCCTTCAAGCTTCAAAGGTAAGCTAGAGAAAGAGGCTGAGGCACAAATATTTCTTTTGGCCTGTGTGGGTAATAAAGTCTTGAGCCTTGGTGGCCGGTAGCACTGGAATGAGCTGTCTGCTGCACCGTGTGCACGCCGGCAAGATACTCTCTACGGGGACAAGTGGAGTGGGATTCAATAGGGAAAACAAAAACCCAGGGGATGTGTGTGCGTTTGTGTGTACATGTTTAGTCATCTTTGTGAGGACAGAAAATTAGCATGTCACTATACTTGTGGGGACCAACAGTCATTTATGGGGACAAAAGGCATTTTGAGGTTCAAAATGTGGTTTTAATGTGAGGGTTACAATTAAGGTATGGTTAGGTTTAGGCTAAGGGTTAAGATTAGGCATTCACTTTTGATGGTTAGGGTAAGCGACTAGGGAAAGCATTATGTCAATTAGATGTCCTCTCTAAGATATGAAAATGAGTGTGTGTGTGTGTGTGTGTGTATCAATCTTTCCAATGCAAATCTAATAAGCATGTTTATAAAAATGCCACTTGGACTAATCCACAATAACACAAAGTTTAGCACCACTGACTGCAGCATCACCCAAGCAACATTTCTGTTCAAAGAACATGTGGTGAGATTGTGTATGGATACTTGTCTGTTCATGTGTTGCTGGGTGAGATCAGCAAGGAATGAGAATCTACACACAGAAAAGATGTCTCAGTGTTACTGATATCTGAAGCAAGGCTGTAGGGGTAAAAGTCTTTCTTCATTGCTCTCTGTTCAGCCAGCCGTGGAGTAGTTTAAAGATCACCTAATTAAGAAAAAAGCCTATATCCAGTCAAACCTTTTGTGTAAGGTTGGGACTAAGCAATGTTGTCATAGCACTTATACATTTTTGACCAAACTTGAAGAAGTTGACTTTTTTGTCACTTAATGATACCTCGTTTTACAGGTTCATTTAATTTTCATAATATTTTTTTACTGTCCTGAATATTGTGAGGGAAATTTTAACCTATACCTGAATCTCCTTTGTAGCTGTCTGGCTCTCAACTACAGTAGACTGTCATGTTACCATTTCAACCAAAGATGACTGTCTTCATTTTAATTTAAGAGTACTTGTTGTAGAACTAGACAGCAACCTCTTCCTATACCAAAACACATGGCCTTCATCTTGCACTCTATTCTTCCCTAAGAGTTTGACGAGGTCCTCAGATCTTTGCTTTATGCTTTGCAAAGAAAGACTAATTAAGGTCACTTTCCAAACCACACACAGGGTAAAGAGTTCTAACATTTTTGGGAGAACAAACAAAAAATAATAAGGTACAAAGACAGCAGAAAAATGAGAATAAATGTAAAATAGATTCAGTACATACTAGATACTGATTTTTTTTTATATTGTATACGCAGATATGTCACAGAGCCTGCCAGAAGCATACCTGTGTCTAGCAGTGAGCAAGTGGATTCTTTGATAGCGACATCCAGAAGAGAAGAAAAAGAAGCTGCAATTCTAGCAGGCCCATGACTGTAATGAGGGGGCAATAAGGATTGAGGCTGCTCATTACCAAAACCTAGAGCTGCAAGGAAGCCAGGTTGACAGCCGCTAAGACAGAAAGGGACCCTGTGAGGAACACCCCAGGTGGTAAAAACTCTGAAAGGAATAAATGGAGGCCAGGAATAGATATCACCTTCAGGATTTCAACTGACATCAGCTCCTGTGATTTCAGCCTGGTGCTGTTGGTTGGGTAGAAAATAAAACATAGTATGTAGACCACTAATAAAATCCTCTTAATAATGGCATTATAATGACATTTTAGAAGCCCTTACTCTCATAATTTGTGTAAATATCAATGACCACATAGGGTTTTTTTTTAATTTATTTTATTATCCATTTAAAAATTATGAAGTTGGACTAATGAAACTGGGTGACCTACATAATATGTTTAATGGGAAAAGACAATTGTGGATTAATTTACTAAAACATTGCTGAAAAACTGAATTATAAAAATACAAAGTCTAATTGGGAGTTTAAAAAAACAGTTTAATAGTGCAGTGATGAAAGACTGGATCAGATGCATGGCTTTTACCAATTTATCAGTTTTTGAATACTGAATCAGTACTGAAATTACTGTAGAGACTAATCTCTGAGATTTCAGAGTTAGACAGACAGCATGTTTCTTGAAGACTGCACATTAAAGATATGACATCGATAAATTTTAAGGTATGGCAGTTTGCCAAAACCTGTGCCTACTGGAGGGTGGGTGTCCCAAAAGGCACTACACGATTTCTTTTTTCTATTTTGTTCCAGGTATCATTCAGAGAGACTTGAGGCCATCAGCATATCCTCCTGAGAACTGAGGAAACAAGTATCTTTTTTTTTTTTGAGATGTCCTGCCTATTTGGAGCTGACAGTGGGCACCCAAACACATGAGATATCATTGGAAAAGCCAGGATGTCCACTTTTGAGCACAACAGGACTTGTTAGGGTAGCTCAGATAAGATAGAATTATTTCGAACATGCAAATATAACTGAAATAACAAGAGAAAAGTCAAATGATACAGACCAAAAACAAATGTCCATTAAAGAGGACATAAATGAGCATATGACAGCTTAGGCTCTGCAGTTTTTCAAAGGATATCATTCCCTTGCCTGCTCACCAGTTGACATTGGAGCTGCTTTGCAAAATTCCTGCTTGGCAAGAAGTTTTTCAGTCCCGACTGCAGTTCAGCACGAGTTTGAAAAGCTTCATGGCCATCACACTTGAATGGGCTCTGCACTCTTCTGACCTTACACCTCATGCCTTTTTTTGTGGGGCTATATCAAAAGCAAACTCTATGCTAAGCCCCTTAACCTGTCACAGTTTGAGGAAAGAATCTGCACGGTCTGCAGCGAAGTTGGGAAAGAGATTCTGCGAAACGTCATAGAGGCTTGCTTCTGAGGGTGGCTGAAAGTTGTTGAAAATGGAAGTGCTCCTCTGGAGGCATACAACAAGTCTTCAAGGCATTGGAACTTGATGGCAAGCCTAGCAAGATAGACTGCAACTCCTTTGTCGGCGCTAAAAATATGAATAAACTCAGTTTCTTGTGTAATTTTTAGGATTTCATGAAGTGTATAGTGGCTTTTGGGAGACCCTGTATTTCTATGTTTAATACACATGTGTCACCCACATCTGATTTCCTAGATTTCTGGGTAGCCCTGAGATAATGAATACTTGTCAAACTCCTTTCGCATTACACAAACACATTAACAATTTTTCCCCCGTACCACAGGACTGACGTTGGCTCATCCACAAACCACTAGACTAATTGACTCTTGACTGAGAAATCACAAAGTGAGATCTTGCTAATTACCTGAGTCTGTGTCGTATTAAAGACAACATGCAAACACGCACACGTACACACACAAAATCACCCAGACACACTTAAGTTCCATTTGTATTCAGAGTCATAGAAGCTGGAGAGGTTAGATGTAGCAACAGAGAGGCTGTCTGCCATTTCACAACTTCTTAATTAACCATCATATCAGTGGTGACAGAAAGACAGATGCAACATGGAAGCAACTGATTCTCTGTGACCCAACTGAAAGAAGGGGAGAAAGATAACTCGCAGTCTTCCTTTTCCCTTCCCTCCTTTCCTCCCATATCGAGTATATCTGAAGGGTATCTAAGCTTTTAGAACTTTGTTCTTGTACCTCCAGTGGCAAAGCAAAGCTTATTCATAATAACAAATGTTTTTGTTTTCCTCTTTTGGGCAAAATAGAGAAATGTTGAAATCTGGTAGCCAGTAAGCTTTATTGGTGAGAAAGACTAGCATAACAAAACAGGACAGACTGCACTGAAAGCTTTTCTTTTTTTTTTTTTTTTTTAATTTGACTCTGTAGGCAAAGGGCAACATGTTCAGCAATGGAAGATTTCTCTTTTGTGTTTGTAGTCAGTTAATAGTTTTTTTGGCGACGTTAGAGCAGGCTTTGGTTGCAAGCAAACAGTAAATATGAAGTGCAAAAAAGGGACTGCAATTTCAAAAAATGTCGTTTTATAACAAACAGTTTTTATTTGAAGACCATGAAGCTTTGTTTAATTTATATATATCATACACAGTGACTGCTGAATGAAACTGGATGTCTTGAATCATGATGTCTATGATGCCTTGAATATCCCTATCCACCTAACACTTATCTACAGGCAATGCAAGATGAACTGGCCATGTAAAGAGACTGCGTGTCATATAAATTTAGATAAATGCTGCAAAACATTAGCATAAAATATTTACTGTAATTAATTATGATCCAAATTCTTTCTTCAAAATTATCAAACACAACACAGCTATTATCTGAGTGAGATTCTCTGTTCTTTATATTTCTTGCAGACAAAGAAAATTTTTTTTTAATATATCCCTGTTGCTCACACAGGGACCCACTTCTACTCAGTCAGTGCTTTGTGAGCGCTTCAACAGATTCAATTATTTGTTTTTCATCTGCCAATTACAGTGTATAAATTCACACCTGTTACCACGGCTGCAGGAGCCCAGTCAACACCTATGGCATCACATTGTCAATAAATGACACACACGTCAAAGCAAACACACACACACACACAAACTGCTATGAACCCGAAACACAAAGTTTGCACAGACCTTGCTTAATGTATAATCTCTAAAAACTGAATATGAATATTTAGTCTGTAGGCAAGGGAATAGATGTTTCTTTACTGGAAGCTTGTTAGTTTCCAGCTTACTGTAATCTTTGTTCTCTTGACCAATATATGCAGAGTTGTTTGGCTGCATGCAGGTTTTCACAGTCTGTGAACTAAAGTGGGACGCACTACCGAAATAACTGCATATAGTCTGACAACTATTTCCTATTAAATTTTAAAACATATTTTACATTCATAGTCAAACTATAAACAATGCCCACCACATGGGATGGGACATCTTGGCCTGGATATCAGTTATGTAGATATCTGCTGGCTATGCCAGAAGCCCTGAAACACTGGCTTTAGCCCCCACTTGCTAAGACATTAGAGATGAGCCAATAAAGTAACTGATTTAACCTATCCAAACACATACAAAGCATAGATTCTAACATGCTGAATCATATTGTGGCTTTTTCTTATATTAGCACTGGTAGTTTTGTTAACAACTAACATTAATTACTTAGTTAGTGGAAAAAAATAAAACACCTTTAAAGTCTGACAATGTGTGAAAGAGAGAAGCAGTGAAAGATAAAAGGGTCAGCAGTCAAGCATCTTTGGCTCAGCACTTCAATCCCTCTCTGCTCCAACTAAATGCCAAATATGGTCACACTGCTCCAGCTCACTTCGTTCTATGTCACACATACACAAGTTCAAGTAAAGGTAGACTACACATACACATCTGTGTACTGACTCAAGGAGACGTGCATGTGTGCATCAACACATAACCATAAGCAGACTTCATTTCTTCTCTCAGACTACTGTATGTTGCCCCCAACCAAGAGCTTTCACACTAGGATGGTCTCCCCGTGTCTGGCTCCCAGGAGACTGTGTGAAAGAGGACTACACAAGTACTGTATGTGTGTGAGTATGATGTGTGTAGCAGACAGCAACTGCCTCTCAGGGTGCCTGTGCTTTAGCCATGGTGTTATCCCAGTGGATGAGAGTGAAGAGGAGTCTTTTCTTTGAGACTGCTGACTGGAGTCCTCATATGAGTGCCTGGAACAAATGGATTAAAGAATAGCATAATCTGAGGCAGTGGCATGCCAACTCACTACTGCACCACACTGGACTCATCTCATGCCAATTCATATGACCCACTGCTATAAGAAAGCAAGAGTACATCATGGATTTCTAAGGTTTCCAAAGAAAAAAAAGTCCCAATATACTCATGGTAGACTCCTATATATATAACAATATTTCAGCTATAACAGGAATAAGAAACAACACATTTTACTGTTACTTCCAAGTTTAGGCTAGAACTGTGGAAAATGTTATAATGACATATAGATCAATCAATAAGTATTTTGCATATTTCTAATGTTTTTTTTTCTCAAATTTCTTCTATGTGAGAAACATTTGCAAAGGCAAATGTATCTGCGTTTGCTTTTAGATGACTCACAATTATCTACACTGTGACAGCAAAATCACACCAGCCCTCTCCAATAATTCCCCTAGTTAGCCATGCATCACAAGCACAACAATCATAAAACACTGCAAACATAGGAGTTTTTTTGTTTCTTGTCTTTATATATCGTTGTATTTGACATTTCTGATTTTATTGTGCACAAGTAACTAGGGCTGCCACCAAACTGAAGTTTCAGATACATCTACAATTCATTTTTTGTCCTTGTTTTCGCCAATATATAATATTACCAGGCTACCATATGGATTAATAATGCTACAGTCAGCGCACATATTTCAGTTTAAATAAGACTCCTGCTGCATTTTAATTTCACTATGAACAATGACAAATGCAACCACCTAAATTAAACAAGGAAATAAAATTCATGATGTTGCCTGCAAAGAAATATCCCAATTCTCGTCTCTAAATAAAATCCAATCAATTTGTTTCCACTTTTGAATGATATTGTATGACATGTTTTTTTGCACAAAATTTGTATCAAATTTTTTTTATTAAAATGTGAGAGAATACAGTATCAATGCCTGGATCAGCCCTTTGTTTCCTTCCTTTTAGCAGTTTTGCTAATACATAGATCGACACTATATGCTTAACTACTGAAACCTAATCATGCCTGTTAGCATGCACTTCACAAGGGACACTAGTCCTACAGTACATCAAACACAGGTTACTCATAATACCCACGAGGCTACAGTCCATAAAAGTAAAGGCTAGGCTGATAGCAGGGGCATCAATCAGCCTCAATTTCAGCGTCTCTCATCAGTTCACACAGGCACAGTGCATAATGTTTCATGTCTTTCATGTAGATGCATTCCACTTTTATCTTGAAGTAAAGCTGTTCAGAAATCAGTCCAACAAATAAACAAGCAAAACCAGAAATTTGAGTATTACATGTGTTAATCAGGGAACTAGAAAGGAACAGATACATTTGTTTTTGAGAAAAATTGGTTGAAAAGCCCAGGTGGAAGAATCAATTCCAGGAGAAGCAGTATTGTTTCATTACAGAGGAGGTTACAAAAATAGCAACCTGCCTTCTAACCCAACTATCAGTGGCTGTGGCATTAAGAAATGATGTATCATCAATCAGTGCACTATAGGAAAATAAATAACATGGTGAGGAACTGACTGCTACTGTAAGTGTCAGCATTCAACAGTCATTTGCCAGAATGAGAGGTTCTATAGACCTCTGTCCACCTCTCCACTCAGTCCCTCCTCCTCCTATCCTTCTATCTTCTGTCATCTGTCCCACTGGCAGCCTGTCCTTCCCAAGGTCTGCTCACTCATTAATCATCATTTCCTCCTAAAGTTCTTTCCCACAAGCACACACAAATACACAAACACACTGTGTTAATCAGTCACTCCTAACACGGTGCCTTGACTATAATTATTCAAAGCTGAGTGATCTTTTATCATTACTCTTGTTGTGCTGGCAGCAGATTGTCCCTAAAAAACATTAACCCCTGTCATTGTCCATCACTTCATCCTATAGATTAAGTAAAAGAACAATCCCAAAGAAACTCTTAATACATTGATTTGAGACACTGTCTTTGAGGTGTTTTTATACCTGCTTTGGTGGACAAAAACTGGTACCGTCAATAAAAGTTGGTTATAAAAGTAGTGAGCAACCTTTGTTGGCTCCTTCTTGTTTGAAATAAAATATTAAATATATAAAAGAATAAAGAAATGGATGTTCTATCTGAACTTTCAAAGGAAAAGGGAAACTGGCACAACATTACTAGGATGCCCTACTTGATATCAAATCATGCTGTCAGTGGTCTAAAAAGTCTAAAAAGTACCACCTTGATGGCTTACTGACTCCTTACTTACTTGAGCTAGAATAGGGTTATTTGGCACGAGTGTAGAAGTGGGTCTTATTACTTACAGAATAAGGAAGTTTACATTGATACATGTCCCTGTGTTCCACTAAGCATCCACATAGATCACTGTCATTGTCATGGTCCTGGGTCCTTTTGACCCAGTGTTATGAGTTGTCTTGTATTTTTTGTCATTTGGTGTTAGTATTTGTGTTTTCAGGTCCATTGTGTTTATTCTATAGTACCTAGGTTGTTCAGTTTAGCTTTTGGTTATTAGGGTTCCCCTTGTATCTCCCTCTGTGTGTCTGTTTCTGTTGTAGTGTGAGTTCTTGTTTCCCCTTGTGCCTTATTCCATCTTGTTTTTCCTGCCCATCATGTCTGCCTCTCTCCCTCGTGCTCCTCCGTGTTCTCTCTCTCCCCTTCCAGTCTGGGTCTCTGTGTACTCCCTGTTTTACTTAGTCTCCGTCAGTGTACGTCATGTGGTCTTTGCTCCTCCCCTGTCTTGATTATCTGTTTCAGCTGTGCTTCCACATCATCATTATCTTTCTGTGTATTTATGTCAGCGTCTCCCTCAGTTCTTTGTTGCGTCGTTAACGTCACCCTGACCTTCTCTGCGCTGTGTCTCGCCCCCCCGTCTTCAGGTGAAGTTCCAGTTCCCTCTCCTAGTCTATGCTTCCTAGTTTAGTTCCCTGAGTCTAGTTAGTTTAGTTCAAGTTTGAGGCTCTTAGTTAGTTTTTGTAAACGCTCCTGTTAACGGATGTTCCAGCAAATAAAGCTGCGCTTTCAGTTAACTTCCCGTTTCCGAGTCCTGCATCTGAGTCTGCTACAGCTGAAATTGTAGCTGCTGCTGAAACTGTTTCAAGATTGCATTTGCCAGCTGACATTTATCTTATTTATTTATATATTATCTATGTGATGCGTGTTGATTGAATGAATCAATCCATCTTAGAACACCATATTTTAAACTTATAAGCAGTACAACAACGTGTACTTATACAGACAAACACACCCATGCGCCTACATAAACACACAATTTCTGATCAATGACCAGCAGTGTAGGAATGCAAGCATCAGATTTCTGTAAGCTTGAATACAGAGCCATGGCAGCATTTCATCATTTCAAGGCTACTTCTTAAGTTTCAGGTAGTTCAGAAGTCCATACCAACTGAAATGACAATTTAAAAAGGAACTGGCAGTTGAGCTCAGTTCTACCTTAACTCTTCAAACACTGTCTCTTTCATGTTTGACATTCCCTTTGGAAAGCTCAGACAAGGCTTCAACCAGGTGATGAGCTTTGATATGCTGATATCAGGTTGTATGGATATCAGGTAAAGACATCCTTGACTTTTCCGCTATGTCACAGAGCCTCTTTCTCTCTCTCTCTCTCTCTCTCTCTCGCTGTCTTTGTCATCCTAGTTTTCTCTTCTGTGGTTAAGGTAGTTAGAGTATCGAGATCGCTGTTTTGTGTTCTTGCTTCTTTTTCTTTTTTTTTTACTGAATGTTACATTAGTGCTTTTGTTACAGAATTATTTTATTGTTATGGCAGTGCCTGCTGTGAAGACGCCGCAAAACTGACTTGCTCTTATTTTACCAGCTTTTAGGCTTGGCCAGCTTTTAAATTTTTTTTTTAGTTTATTTTGGTGGTGACAGTGGTTGTCTTTTACATTAATTACATTAAATATTAATAAATTGATGCATTGAAGCCCAAATTTTGCTCACTTACGTTCTATGAATTTCACTGTAACATCCATACAACCATCTTTTACCTCTTATCAAGGTCCTGGTCACAGGGACAGCAGTATTTACAGAGGTGAACTTTTCAGCTACAACCTCAAGCTCTTCCAGCGAGGATACTAAGGGATGCCTAACCAAGTGAGGAACATGACCCTTCCACAATGTCTCCTCTCCTCCTGGTTAGATATACAAAAACACTTTTGGGTACATCCAACCATTCAGGAGACTCATTTTAATGCATAGGAGCAGTAGCTGTACTCTGAGGTCCTCCTGAGTGACAGGGCCTCTCAGCGTATCTCTAAGAGTTAGTCCAGACATTCTTTGAAAGACATGGCTCCACCTATTATCAGTACTTTGTTAATTAACATAAGCTCACCTGTGGTCACCTTTTCCTTAGTTGCATCAACATAAAACTGTTGAGGACTACAAAAAACAAATGTAACAACTATACTGTATATATAGTGTATATACCTTTAGAGTTATTATGATTATTGTGAACACTTTTCAAGCATAGAATAAAAAACAGTTGTGTTTTAAATGTAATTATAGTTAATGTGTTCTTTTGTATTGTGCTCAATGCATACCTCTGATCAATGTACCTTTGTCAGTGCAATGGAAAAAAGACTGAAACCTATGATGAACAGGGGGATTGTGCAGTTGACATGATGACAGGCTTTAAAAGGAAAAACAAACCTGCATTAACATTCAGTACTCAATGCTCTGGCCTTGAGGATACAAGCAGGTTACATTTTTGCTAATAACTAACACTCTTCATTTATATTGATTTACAGTCTTGTTTTTCTTCTTTTTTTTCTTTTCTCGCTAAGAAATGAAATGTGAATTCAACATCAAATGCAGTGTTAATAACAAATGAACAAACGAATAAAACAATCTGTCTTTTCAATCAGTTTCAGGTAATCCAACTTGAAATCCCATTTGTTAAATTCAAGGTTTCCTAAAAAAAAAACAAAAACTGTAATTTCTTTAAAGAAAAATAATCCCCCCCACCAGCAATAGCTCCGGTAACAACAACCACTTCACCTTCCTCTTTTTAAGGGAACCAAATTAAAAGTGCTACCATTACAAAAGGCTGATCAATACATGTGGGTTTGGCACTTGAGACAGAGCAGAAGGGAGTGGAACAGCTGCTGACTTTGACAGCAATTCACATGGTATTAACAAGGAAATTCTTTTGACTGTTACCAGAACATAATATATCATCGTTAATATGCTGTCAAATTGGGTCATATAGAATCCAAAAACATTCAGAGACATACTTTTATGTTATCCGTCTAATGTAATGGTCACATGTGAAGATCAAAGATCGAAGAAGTAGCTGAGCAAAACAATGAAAAAATGTTCATAATGATGATGGCAGTCGTGATAAACGTTTGTTTTACCTTTTCACAATTTGTCTTCATTAAAGTGAAGGTATTTATTTAGTCCATTATTCTTTTGATTGAGAACAACAGTTTGTGATTTTGATATATAACAAATCATTCTCCTCGCTAAGCGCTTTAACTACATCTAATTAAAAAAAAACAACAGTAAATTGATTAGACATCTTAACTTACAATATCACTGAAAATCCACTTCACCAAAGCTCCTGAAAACTGTTTCCACGAGTTGGTAATACACAAGTGCTATAGACAGATTAAACTGGATGAGTACAGCAAAACTTTTTAAAAAGCAAGCACAACTCAAAATACATTAAAAACTGTGCATTATAAACATAATCTGTATATATCTGAATATATAGTGCGCAACAGAAAATTATCTGTTGCAAACCCTGAGTACTAAATAATTCCCTTTGAAGCTGTGTTGTCATGTCCTATATAATGTATTGTGTTCTACTGTCAAAGAGTGCCATGCAGTGGCTGTGTTGAACAGGAAGTGGCCTATTTTCTGTTTTGAGGAGACAGGCAGAACTCGAATTTGTAGCCTGATCTCATGTGATGGCAGATATGACCGTCCTCTTGTCTCCCCTTTTTCCACCATTTTAATGTTTATATAATGTAACATTAGCTTGTTTAATATACATCAACCTTCTAAATATTCTCAGCTTTAGTACAAAGTTGGTGTATTTATATCATATTCATTTTCATATCTAGATCTATGTATGCGAGTACTTTTCTCAGACATCAGTCCAGCCACAGAAATGTCATAATGCTGAAAAGAGAGCAACAAATGAAAAAGTTAATGAATTAAATGAGTGGGCACTCAACAGATTTAGTTGGGTTCATAAGGACTCACTGAGTGATGAGTGATAATATTATATGAGTCATGTGGTAAGGCCTTGACAGCCAGTAAATCTAAAGCTAACTGAAAACCTTTTTAGGATCAGATTTTAGGAGGATAACTTCCAGCAGAGTGTGACACATCTATGCTTAAAAACCATAATCGTGGTTGACATGTTCAGGCTGGTTACTAGTTTATAATGGAGTTTGAGGTCCACTGTATGGACCTCAAACTGTATTGCAACATGTGAAGGAAGGGAGGTGCAAAAAGGCATGGAAAGTCATTACACTGGCTGAAGTCTGTCAGTAATTAGAAAGCAATCCTGCTTCTTAGTGCAAGGTTACTGAAGATTTTGGTGAACACTGTTGGGGTCACTATCAAGAAGCGGAAAGAACATCATTTCACCAAAAACCCTAACCCTATTCCACCAAAGGTGCTCTGTGCAACATTTCACACACAGGAGTGAAAAGAATTATCAGAAGACCTGTTCAAGAGCCAAAGACCACTTGTTGAGCACTACACAAAGACCTGGAATCAACACACACAGCTGTTTCAAAGAAAACAAGAAGAAATGCACTCAACTGCCATGGCTCGTAAGAATGAGTTGAAAACGGTTTGTGTGGAAAAATGGGCCAAAATTACACTTGAGCAACTAGTTTCTCCATACAGGAGGTGTCTTGAAACTGTATTAACAACATTATGTAATACTTTTGTACAAAGTATTAAATAAATTTCAGCTAGCGTGTTCAATACTTTTATAACTGTCATTGTCATTTCTTATTTTTTCACATAACTTAATTTATCGACATCTTTCATTTGATCTCATTGTATGTGTGGACTGAATGGGTTGGTTAGAAATATTTTTACTTAGAAAACTGGTGACATTTGAGATTTATTGTTCCTGCTGTATATTGTGCATCTGAATTCACATGTATACAGTGGCTTGCAAAAGTATTCGCCCCCCTTGAACTTTTCCACATTTTGTCACATTACAGCCACAAACATGAATCAATTTTATTGGAATTCCACGTGAAAGACCAATACAAAGTGGTGTACACGTGAGAAGTGGAATGAAAATCATACATGATTCCAAACATTTTTTACAAATAAATAACTGAAAAGTGGAGTGTGCGTAATTATTCAGCCCCCTGAGTCAATACTTTGTAGAACCACCTTTTGCTGCAATTACAGCTGCCAGTCTTTTAGGGTATGTCTCTACCAGCTTTGACATCTAGAGACTGAAATTCTTGCCCATTCTTCTTTGCAAAACAGCTCCAGCTCAGTCAGATTAGATGGACAGCGTTTGTGAACAGCAGTTTTCAGATCTTGCCACAGATTCTTGATTGGATTTAGATCTGGACTTTGACTGGGCCATTCTAACACATGGATATGTTTTGTTTTAAACCATTCCATTGTTGCCCTGGCTTTATGTTCAGGGTCGTTGTCCTGCTGGAAGGTGAACCTCCGCCCCAGTCTCAAGTCTTTTGCAGACTCCAAGAGGTTTTCTTCCAAGATTGCCCTGTATTTGGCTCCATCCATCTTCCCATCAACTCTGACCAGCTTCCCTGTCCCTGCTGAAGAGAAGCACCCCCAGAGCATGATGCTGCCACCACCATATTTGACAGTGGGGATGGTGTGTTCAGAGTGATGTGCAGTGTTAGTTTTCCGCCACACATAGCGTTTTGTATTTTGGCCAAAAAGTTCCATTTTGGTCTCATCTGACCAGAGCACCTTCTTCCACATGTTTGCTGTGTCCCCCACATGGCTTGTGGCAAACTGCAAACGGGACTTCTTATGGTTTTCTGTTAACAATGGCTTTCTTCTTGCCACTCTTCCATAAAGGCCAACTTTGTGCAATGCACGACTAATAGTTGTCCTATGGACAGATTCCCCCACCTGAGCTGTAGATCTCTGCAGCTCGTCCAGAGTCACCATGGGCCTCTTGGCTGCATTTCTGATCAGCGCTCTCCTTGTTTGGCCTGTGAGTTTAGGTGGACGGCCTTGTCTTGGTAGGTTTACAGTTGTGCCATACTCCTTCCATTTCTGAATGATCGCTTGAACAGTGCTCCGTAGGATGTTCAAGGCTTGGGAAATCTTTTTGTAGCCTAAGCCTGCTTTAAATTTCTCAATAACTTGTCCCTGACCTGTCTGGTGTGTTCTTTGGACTTCATGGTGTTGTTGCTCCCAATATTCTCTTAGACAACCTCTGAGGCCGTCATAGAGCAGCTGTATTTGTACTGACATTAGATTACACACAGGTGCACTCTATTTAGTCATTAGCACTCATCAGGCAATGTCTATGGGCAACTGACTGCACTCAGACCAAAGGGGGCTGAATAATTACACACACCCCACTTTGCAGTTATTTATTTGTAAAAAATGTTTGGAATCATGTATGATTTTCGTTCCACTTCTCACGTGTACACCACTTTGTATTGGTCTTTCACGTGGAATTCCAATAAAATTGATTCATGTTTGTGGCTGTAATGTGACAAAATGTGGGAAAGTTCAAGGGGGCTGAATACTTTTGCAAGCCACTGTATTACCACCTGTCTGAGCTGAGAGTAAGGTATGCAGTATTTGCAAAAAAAATGAGATCTAATTCATGGCAGTAGCTAAACGTACCTGAAGATATGAAAGTCTTTACTCTCTTTAGGTGAAGACTCTCTTTTTGGCTTGACTGAAGGTGTTTGAAATTAATGCCTTCTGTTTTGAGGTCTCCTTTTAATTAAGCACATTGTCATTATTTTCTCTCTTTGCTCTTCTCTGTTTTTATCTCAATGTAATCAACATGATTCATTTTTTTTTCTATTTATGTACATGATGGCAGGACCAGAGATGCCAACAGTCACTAAAGGGGCCTGTTCATCTGCAGCTTTTCTCTTGTGATGCTGCTGTTAAAGTAAAGCCTTGAGGCTCTTAGAACTTGTCAGCTTTTCCCCATATGAAGACTGTCTTCACAGTAACACGATTACAAGCTTGGGGTCTTGGATTGAATAAAAAATTAGTATTGCCAATATCATGTGAAGCTCTAGGGCCAGTCAATGCACTACTACTCTAGGGATTTAAGAAGAGGTGCAATGCCAGTCTGGTGACTGAAAGGTTTGGACAGAGTTAGTTTTTCTGCAGCTGGCAGAAAAAAGTTTAGAATTGTCATAGCTTCCCTTTCTGAAATTAAATATTTTAGGAGGACAATATTTAAATGAATTGTGTAAATGTGATTAACTAAGGTAGGCAGGAAAATGTAGTCAAATTCAACTTCAAGGCAAATAAACTTATATTGTGTTGGATGTAGCTATGATTGTTTCAGCTATGAACGTTATTTAGAATTTATTTAAAATGTATTTATTTAGAAGGACACAGGGAGATGTTATAAGAACAACTGCATAATTGGTATGGGTATGCAGATAAATGTAGTGATCCTGGTGTCAAAGACTTGGAAGTTTCCTTTAGCTCATTTTCTGTATGACTTTTATCAGTCATTGTCATTGTGGAGGAATTTTGGCCCACTCTTTTTACAGCATTGCTTTAGTTCATTGAAGTCTGCAGATATATGTTTATGCGCAGCTCTATTAAGGTCTCAAACAGGTTGAGGAATGGACTTTGGCTGAAAGAGCATCAAGGTGTTCTAATCCCTATACAAGATGTGCAACGATCCTCTACATTACATTACTACATTGAAATGTTTGTCAAACTACAGTTATTAATAAGGCAGATCTCTATATTAAACTAATATCTGAATCTTTTGATAAGTATTATTATTAACTTTGAATAAATACCTCCAGCATTACATGGCACAGAAAAAGTGAATAGTGTCATAATAACAACAGCTTTATTAACACATGGCTGGTTCAGGATCTGACTATAAATAATATTTTCTGTTCTTCTAGACATCCTTCAGGTGAGCTGTTACACGCACATTTTAGGTTTATACGATAATAAGCCACCTGAGAGACGTGGGATCACACACATCTGTGGCAAACACAGCCCATGGCAATTGATCTGAAATGCCATGCTGTCTCAGGTGCATAGGCTCTGTAGGTGAACAGCCTACGCAGCTTCACATATATGCAGGAAGTGGCGGCATGTAGTGAACCGCGTCTCAGTGTCAAACTCTTTTGTAGCATCATGCTGTTATTTGAAGGTAATTTCGTTTTTAGTAATCAGAGTAGCATGCTGTGGGTAATAATGTTGTGCTCTGGCACTCCTTAAATTAGAGTCTTAATGCCTTGAGATGGCTTCAGGGATGTATTGAATCTTCTCATAAAGTTGCTGCGGACAGTATGTGTGTCAAGCCTCATCCATAATTACACACAGAGATTCCAGTCTCCCTTTACAGTGGTTATGCTTTAGCCTCAATAAATAATTTCTGATCTGAGTCTAAATATGTTTAGGGGTTAGAGAGCGTTTAATCACTGTTATTTCTTAAAATTTCATCATTACTCATCATTTCAGCTAATTTTGTACTGTATAGTTTGCGTTTGTTGCAGAGAGAACCAAACTGCCCCTTTAGTCACTAGTCTTGACTCTGTTTGTGCTCTCAGTAGGGCTTCCACAGACAGAGAGCCCCATGTTTGAGTGTGTAAAATTCACACAACGAGAGGCTTTGTTCAGATGGTCACCCACTAGGCTTAATTCATTATTTTCCTCTAGATCACTGTTGATCTCTTGTTCACGATTGTTAGCTTCTGCTCATTCCGCACCCCCGCTCTCTTCCTGTCTCAGTGGAGTTAACGTGTTTACCGACGGTCTCTTAATACACCATCTCCTCCGCCTACGCCAATCCCCTCCACGGTACAGCACATTATCCATCACCTTTGCTTTTACCTGTCAGCAAGGACCCACACAGACTGCATGCTGAGACTCATTACTGTTACATTTCCATCTGTGTGGGCTATGCCAATAGGCACACACGCACGCACAGACACACATAGACCCAAACAGTGGCCTAATGGTTAAATGGGCCTTGAATTTTAAAAAAAGAAAAGCCAGCACAGTCAAAGAGTCACTGAACAGGCAGGAACAGAAAAAGACATACACACCCTGTTTGACTGTCTGCCAATACACTTAATGAAAGAAGTGATGAGTTATTGACAGCTGCTTGTAGCTAAAGCTGCTGAGGTGTCTATTGCTGTCTCCTGTGTGCTGACACACAGACACACACATGGATGGCCCTGGAATTTAGATCTAATGTCCAATACAGCACTCCAAGCAAAAATAGTTATGTCTCATTATGAGTTTGTGCGTGTGCACCTGAATATTGAGTACATCATCATTAAGCACACAGGTTGATGAATGCTATTTTTCTTTGAATGAGCATACATGTGTAGAAATGCACAGCTATATGCATTCTATGAAGATTCAATAATTCAGTATGGGTTTGTGTCTTTCAGCTTCTTAGGTTAGGTTTTACAATAAAATATTTGAGATACAGTAGGTTTAAGGGTCTATTTAGAACCACAGAACCAGTGCACAACTGAGACCAATTACTATATTTGCACACAATTGCAACTGCCCTCCAACACACACACACACGCTTTGGATGAGAAAAGGCCCCATGAAGGATTTATGGTTTAGTTTCCTATCACTCCCCCAAACACACATAAAATTAACAAATGTATCCACCCCCGTGATCCTCTTTCCCTCTCCTACTTCCACCTTGTCCTCCTCCTCCTCCTCCCTGCCCCCTCCTCTCATTTGGTGTGAAATTAAACATTAAAGCCCAACAGCAAATGATTTAAGGTGCTCAAATATGAATTCATTTCCTAGAACAATTTCCTAATAAGTCTCTGCTGTAATATAGATAAATAAAGTGAGGTTTTACTGACAGAGAAATAAAGAAAAATCAAATGTAGTTTATTATAACACTTACAAAGCTGCTACTGCAACCAACCAATACGTCAGCCATGAAATTAACAATCTAACCTGTTCAGTTTTACAGACTACTTAAAGCAGTTAACTGAAGAATGATCAAAACTTCATTAGAAGCATAGCAGACACTGAGATAGCAGTATCTTCATTTTTAGTAAAAATCTTAGCTGAATAATTCCCCAACCCTCTGAATTCTGCACTGTCATTAAATACTGCCGTTTCAGTATCTAGCTCATGCCTTCAATACTCTCAATTTTCTCATAGAATTTCTTAGTAAGACAGAAAGTCTAAAGCTGTGCTAGTGGCTCTGTGATGCTGGACACTGGTGGCATAAAACTAATATTAATATCACCAAGCTAACTTGCTCACAATTACAGCTGATTGAAACATTATCCCTGCATGTATCTGGATGTGTATCTACAAATTGTAATATCAATTAAATTATCTGCCCTGGATGAGTCAGAGGAGCATTAAGGAAATCACAGGAAGCCCACAAGAAATACATGGACATCAGTCCAAAGTGTTGTGGCAATCTATGCTGTGCTTGTTGACATGATTCAGTCCTGAACAAAACAGTGCACCAGCTGTGACAAGTAAATTTACTTGTCATGGCTTTGTATGGCCATTCCATCTGTAAAGCTGTACACAGCACGGAGGTCGATTCATGAAAGTGACAAAAATTGCAATGGCAGACGCGATTTGAAAACAAACAAAAGAATGTTTAAAGGACTTTTACTTTTTTGTTGCTTTTTATTTGCTTTTTTAAAAATGTACCACTCTAACATGGGCCCAGTGTTGCCCACTGATAAAACTGGGGTCATTTCTAGCTATTTTGCATATCACTGCTATTCAGAATTATTTGTTCTACAGATTATAAGCTACTTATTCTGTCAGTGATCAAAGCTAACACTTTGGAGTAATTTTCTAATGGTATGGAAAATAAATAATATGATTTATTTTGCTTTGCTCTCATATTTTGTAAAGAAACTTCAACAAGGAATAATGAAACTAAGCTCTAGAGAGCACTGCAAGCACAAACATTAATAGTGTTTCTATAGCTTAGAGAAAGAAAATTACAGACATACAGTAGTTTTTATGTATATAATTAGTACAATATATGTGCCTATTTTCCCTATTTACAAAGTGGCTTCATGTTATGCTGTGATGCAATATGAGTGCAATAAGCTACAGTAAAGAGAACATCAGCACTTTTCACAGCCAGTAAAACAGTACCAGGTTTTTCTTAGATCCTGTAAAGCAAATTAAGGCATAATTGCAATATTAAGTATTTTTTTGGATTAAAGATAAGAATGTTGAACACAACCTGAAGGATCAGGCAACTAAATTTCACTCTACTGAACTGACCTCCACCCACAGCCAGGGATTTTTAAAAAACAGTCTGTGGTTCTCCATAAGATGCTTATTTTTTACTAAATCTTTCTGAAATGCAGCCAGGGATTAATTTTCTTGCCGTCTCAAACTTTCTAGCCATGCAAAGGTTGCTGTACAGTCATGGTAAAAACAAAGTACACAAATTACAAGCTTTTACTGTATATATATCAGGATATAGTAATACAAAAAAAAACCACACACATTTAGCCATCGTATGTTTTTTAAAAGTTATTTCAATCTAATTTCAGGTGTAAAAGAACCAACACCACATTTCTGCCATTATTTCTTTGATGATGCCAAAATGCAGAAGCAGTGTGTGAAAAATTAAGTACACCTCCTAATTAAATAGCTTGTATAACTAACTTTAGCAGCAGAAATGGCTGCAGGGTACCCAGGCCCTGTGGTTGCAAAATAAGCCTGAATCACTGCTCCACCACCATGTTTGACAGTTGATATGAGGTGTTTGTGCCAATATACTGTGTGTGGTTTTTGCCAAATGTGGCACTGTGTACTATTGCCAAACATCTCCACTCATCTCATAGTCTCATCTGTCCAAAGGAAATTGTTCCAGAAGTCTTGGGAAGACTGTTAGTTTTCTTGAATGTTTTCCATTTTCTCCTTTTATAAAGACAGAGAGACAGAAAGAGAAGGATCAATTAATGGCAAGGCTGGTCCACTGCAAAACAGCTTTGGAGTGGATATGACTGCACACCTTTAAGTGATTTATATAGTTGTGCAAAAGCAAATTACATCTAATTATGTCTCATTGTAGCAATAAAGTGTTCTGTCATTCTTCTGTATTTGCTAGTGCAGCACATAAATATTACAGATTAGGCACTAGGTAGTAATTTGGGGTAGAGCTAATGACTTTTCATCAGCTTAAGTGTGAGTAAATAGCAAACAGAAAGTGGAGGAAAGAGACTCCAGGAGGATATGATAGCGATCCACACATTTTGAAATAAAATATTTTAAAGTCCTAAAATGAAAAATCAAGATAATCAGACAGTGTGAGATGTGACAGGCTGTGTGATTACACAGAGTGGATGCTGCTGAGCCTCCTCCAGCAAAGCTAATCTATTTTCAAAAGACTTATTTATATTGCAGTGACACTAATGAAGGACATTTTGACAGCATTACAGCTTATTTGTGTATACTCAGTTTTTTTCTATAAAAGGCTGCTTTACTGTACATAAATTTCACAGTTTTTTATATTAAGAACTTCTATACCATCCATAAAGACTATGTAAAAATCGTATTAACAGTTAACCTTCCCACTAAACTAACTGTGTACTGACAAATCATTAGATTATTTTGTGTTTCTTAATCCAATCCACTCCACTGGCCCTACTACACCAACTTTGTCTCATAAGCTAAAGTGACACCTTGGCTTCTGTTTTGAGCACCATCTGCTCCAGCATTACTTTATCCATTACCTTTCCAAACGCACACACTCACACAGTGTAAACGTGAACAGGAAAAAAAAAACCCAAAATAAAACACTACTACATGTGAATGAATACAAATGTCATTTCAGTAGTTCTACGTTTGAGGAGAAGCCATTAGAGGGGATATAGTGTGGCAACACAGCAATCTTTGTGACATCTTTCTTTCTCCAAACCGTGAGGTTTAGATGACTTCCTTGTGCCAACAAGCTCTGTAAAGGACTGGAAAGTAGTAGAACTCTGTATGTATCTATGGGTAGAATGAAGCTGGGCATGGGGCCAGCATTACAGCATGCAACCTGCTCTATTCCTTCTTACCCAATTTAACATCACAGCATAATTAAAGAGACTTGGCAGTCCCTAAGAGCAGATTTCCTAGTCCCTTGCACTAGAGCTTGTTGGAGGGGGATGCTTGATCACAAGCAACACAGGAGTAACACAGAATACCACACCAACATGAGGTGGCTTACTGTTTCCATAAATAAACTAATTACTGGAATAGTTATTTGTTGTAGGATAAATATGAACATGAATCTTAGCTAGGATTTTTCAGGTCTTGATAGAAGTAAAGAAAAGTAAAATTGAAATGAAATTTTAACCCCTATGTTAAAGCGAAAGGTAAAATAAAAACACTGAAATAAATGAATGCTTCCTCCACCTTTACTTCTTAAAGACTGCCTCTGGGATGCACCTCTGACAATAGCTTGTTAATAATTCATCCAAGTTGTGAATGGCTACCTAAAATAATTTTATAACATACATACTTCATGGATTTATTTCTCCTTGACTGCACTAATATACATGCGGGTCTGTATTTGATGCAGCATACTCATTCCTTTTTGAGCTACTCTTGAGTAAGTTCACAGACCGTCTAACCAATTACCTTTTTAACTCTTGTGACCATGTGAGACATGACAAAATCTGCAGCTATTTAAAATATACTATCAATATTAAGTGCACTTCAGTGCGCCAGAAGAGCACGAATCACTTCTATATGAACTCGAAATACCCCAAAGACTAAACCATTAGCATACATACTACTCGGCTAAATAAATATCTCTCAGCAAGAAGAATTGACTTTTTTATTATATTGAATTTTATTACCTCAAAATGATGACATGGACCTTTAATGGCTATTTGTGGCCACAAGTCAATTGTGGTTATACTGTCCTCCTTTAATTCTTTTAATACTTTTGAAGCATTAACAGCAATTTATTCACTTCCGTCATGTAAACCTTTTCTGTATTTCCTCTTTTAAAATTATCGTTTTCCAGAGGTTTTTTTGTTTGTTTGTTTGTTTTAAGTACATATCCGCCTCAGCAACCAGACACATACCACTTACCATACAATTCTTATCACTAGAACAAGAATGTGGTGCAAGAGAAATATTGTTATAATTCAGTCAGTAGTTTCCATTCTCTTGCCATGTGTGTGCAATGGATAACATCATTGCCCATATTTAGTTTACAGCAGCCTCTCCATCATCATTGAAGCAAATAGCTTCATGCATTACATAGTTGTACGGCTGTTTTGGAAAGGGCCCTCATAAATAATGACTAGAAGTGAAATAGAAACTATGGAAAAAGCTGTTACTTCTCACCACAGTGTGTCTACTTTTGTTGTTCAGAATGTGCTGTGTTTGAAATATGCATGAGGCAAAATGTGTCCTCACTACAACTGTAGTAACGAAGCACTAAAGACAAGAGGGAATGAAAAAAAAGATTGATTTTCTTTTCTTTTCTTCCCTTTTTTTTTTGATGAATCTTAAAAAGGAGGTAATGTTATGACATTTGTATCCGTGCGTCTTTGTGCCACTACAATGGCTCATGTTGGCAGTGTGCTGAAGGTTCAAATGTCCTTTATTTAATATTCAGGAAAGGGGAAAAACATAAGCAGCTTATTTATTTATTGTAATGCAAGTGTCATGAATATGTATGAGCAGCTATCAATGCTGTCACCTTGAGCAGAGTGGCTTGCATGTATGTGTGCAGGTTTGAGTTTAGGTGGGTGGATGCTGACGTGTATGTGCAGCTATTTAGAAAAACAAAAGCTTGGAAACCAGTTTATACAAGCACTCAAGGTCAGTCTCTCCTTTTTCTTTGACATTTACCTCACTGAGCTATAAACTAGTGCTGGGTATTCAGACAGCAGTGGTCCTATTCAACAAATATGGTCACCATAGTGACTGTAAAATTGGGAATAAATTCCTTTAATTTTGAGGAATCTTGTACATACTTTATTAAATTTCATATCAGATGTACTGTACTGAAACTTTCCTCCATCTCTGGCTGATAACCCAGAGCTTTTATAAAGCGTATAACTTTTCCAATACACATGAATGAGTAAAATAAAATAGAATAAAGAGAGGTGCACTATGTCGAATGTCTGACATAAAGATTAGGCATAGATTGAGATAAATTGACTTTTATGTATAAACAAATTAATCTGTTTTATTAGCATGTAAAAACAACATTTTCATTGAAGTGTAAAATACTGTGGTGAATATTAAGGCATCAAAACAGCATTGAATAGCTTAATTGAAAATATTATTTTCTCATTCGAAACAGTGCTGTCTTCAGAGACAAATACAAATCTCAGTTACCTTAAACATAAACACAGTATCTTTGATCTACTTCATATCTGGGTTGTTTTTGGAGTACTTATCTTTTTACACCACACATACATTTGTTAATGTATATTTCAGGACACACATAAAACTGGATTTTTAGCTTAAAAAAAACCCTAAAAACTTTAAATTTCTGGAAATAAAATCTTAGAGATCATAAAGAAAGAAAGGCAGACATTGATTGTAGTTATATGATTTACCTGTTATGCTTCAAAACAAGAAAGGTAAATGGACTTCATCATCACTAACAATACATTGTTAAGATTAATATACTAGGAAATAGCTTTTTTGGGAAGTCGCCTTCTATCTCTCTCTGTCTTGCTTTATTTGCATGAATCCCTGCATCAATAAAGAAACTTACAAAGTACTGTATCAGTGAAAGTACGTTCCTTCAGTGCTCCAATAAAAAAACCTCCACAAAAACAAACAAAAACTAAGCGTAATAACAAGAGAAAAGCATTTGAGTATAGTGCCCCCAGTGTAGTGGTTTACGCATTTGCTTAACAAGAGAACGATCCCTGATTTGATCCTTGGAGGAGACACAAATCCCTTTGTGGTTGCGTCAGGAAGGGCATCCGGCCTAAAAATCTGCCAAATCAAAGATGCAGAGATTTCCACTGTGGTAACTCCTTGTGAATAAGAGAGCAGCTGAATCTAGCCATATACGCCTCTATTGCTGAATTTGTGGTCAATTAGGTCATAACAAATTAAAGGCAAGCACTATATTTTAAAATTTCTGACAATATGCTACAATTTGCAGCTCTGACTTTTCTTGTACACAGCCAGGGTTGTTCCTGGTTCTGAATAGGCATTTGGTAGCAACTAGATGTGACACTACACAGAGTTGGTTCCTTGTGAGTACGCATTGTAGTATTTAACAGAAACCTGAAACAGGAATTTTCTTGTTTTTGTGGCTATTCTTAAATAGATCGCAAATTACAAAAAAAGGAAAACACGGGGGAAAAATGTATACCAGAAGTGAATGCTTTGGTCAGATGACACAAAACTAGATCTCTTTGACCAAGGACACGCTGCTTATGTTGGAGAAAGAAGGGAGAGGCATACAACTCAAGTACACTGTCCCAGAGTGAAACACAGTGGGGAGAGTATTATGGGGAGTGGGAGTATTATGTTATGGGGATGCTTCAGTATGTCTGGAATTAAGAATCTCATCAAGGTGGAGGAACTCATGAAGAAGGATGGATATGTGAAGATTTTGAGAGAAAACCTCTAGCAGGCAACAGAAAAACTAGGTCTGGGTTGTTACTTTGTCTTCAAAGACAACAATAACCCAAAGCATATGTCTCCATTCTGCATCAGTGTTAAATGGATTCATATTACTGCTACATAGGTTTAAGACTAAGCTCATTTTAAATACTTTATATTCTGTTTAATGTCTAGCATCATATTCCACAACCAATGTTTGCAATAGTTGTCCTGTGAGGACCATATATCTTTGAAAATGAGCTCATGAACACAGGCCTACATCTTAATTGTTTTTTAAAAATATATATATTTTAATAATAATTTTAAAAATCAGCTGAATTAAAAGCGTTGAGGACTACATTTAGACATCCCCACAGATGCTCATCCGAAAGTGCTGCTGAGCCTGCACCTGGTCAACTATATTAAAGCAGACATAATCAGAGCTTCTCTCCATCATCATCACAGATTTCCTCATTAATGTCCTAAAAGAGTCATTAACAAGTTTTTCATACTCCATCTTGTCTGCATCACACATATCAGGTGCAACGTGGTGAGCAAGAGGAAACTCATCTCTTATGATGCTAAATCACTGAAGCTCATTTACTTGCTAATGCTAGCTGTGTTTCCACTTAAAGCACAGACTGTAAGTGAGCTTAGAGCAGTGAAAGCTGAGCCAGCACCAGCTTGCCTTGTGCCCTGGTCTCCACTCAGTTTACCGTGAAAAGACCAGCAGTTTATTCATAATCCATGCATATAAATTACCTGAAAAAGCTGCTGGCCTATCAACTTGCCCAGCTCAACCCTCAAAACAGAGACTGCTACAGTCCCTTATAAAACTGAAAGAAGCGCATCTTTCAGCAACAATAGCCAACAGCAGCCACAAGGTGGCAGTAACGTAAAGGAGGGATGCGTATTAAGACAGCACTGTCTGAGAGAAGCTTTACTTTGGTAACGCCTATTTTTAGACTTCCTGATGGAACACCACTGGTTTTTGGTTATGTAAAATAAACTTGTTTCTGTGTGCAAAGGAAAATAATGTAAGCACTATTTCAACTTTGGCTTCATGTGGCTTCAAACGTTTTCGATGAGTGGTCATTTTGCATGTGAATATAGCAGAAGTCACAGAACAGCCATTTTGTATTGTAACACGTTCAGCACTTACAGAATGCACACTACTCAGTTTCCAAGGTAAATTGTACAGCTAGGCAGAGAAAAGCATGTAGACACAACCAGTTGAAGTTGTGAGATTTATTTTCTTCATCTTGGATACTAAAAGGACTGATATATGTTTTCACTTAGTTACATATAGTTAAGAACCTGATGTCTCCAATTTCCAAGAGCTTTGATATATGATTTAAAGTCAGTTCTGTTGCTATTTATACAACCATCAAGTGTTGGGGCAAAACTTTAAAATACTGAATGTTGCTTGGGAGTAGAAAGCTGAGTAAACAAGAGCCCTACTGTTATCAGCTTTCAGAGCAACTAAATCAAAAACGTTGGCACATTAAAATTTCTGGCAAAATATCTGGTTGAGCTATCTGTTCCCACCAGTGCAAACATATTCTGCCAGTTTTCAGTCTCTATTATTAACCACATCATACTAGACTCTACTTTGGACTCAAGTTTCTCTCTTTGTTTGTCCCATCAAATAATCTACATTTATTTCTTTGCTTTGCTTAATCGTTTGTTTTACTCTAATCTATTTGGAAAACAGCTTGTTGTGTGTCATTATTCAGTAAGTCATCCTGGCATATGTAGTTTACAAAATGCCATTCTATTAAATTACTATTGATGACTTCTAAATGAAAACTATCACAGTTTTTGAAGATAATAGAGGTAGCTACAAATGCTTTAGTAGGCCCCTCAGTCTCTACACCTGGCTTCAGTTAACTTGCAGACTGCACAAAATTGACAACTGACAATTTCAACCTGTTCCAGAATTGCTATTACCTCTTTAAAAGAGATGGTCTTCATCTTAATAAGGATCAAATGCAAGATGCTAGAGCAATGCTAGACCACTTACCCATAAAGTCTTTATATTAAATCACCTTTTTTTTCCTCTCAGTATGTGTGACCAAGACCTGGCTAACTGGTGAGTCCCGTGCTTTTTCTAAACTTTTGCCCAATAAATGTGTATTTATTCATTCTCCCCAGTTAACCGGCTTCAGTTTATAAGAATATATTTGCCTGGCACCCAGTGGAAGGAATACATGGCAACATTATTCTCTGTTACAGTTCAAAACTCTCTCTAGTTTGAACTGCAACTGTTTTAACTCACAAAGCTTCAGACAGTACGTTGTGCCTGGGCTTAATATCCCCATAAATCTATCAGTGAATTATCCAAGAGTTTTCTGAATTTCTAAATGAAATTATGTTAAATGTGACAGCATTTTAGTTCTTATTGATTTTAATTCTTATTAAAGTTATTATAAAGTTTGGGGGTTATTTTGATCCGATTGAGTCTTTTAACATTGACCAGTTGGTACTACCCATGAGCTGGGCCACACACTTGATTTGGTTCTATTGCTTGGCATATCTGCAGTATATCCACTTTTCCTGACCATGTGCCTCATCATTTTATTAAATCAGTGTTCCTGAGGGACAAAACCTAGGACTACTCTTCACTCTCTACCATAATTACATCGACTACCACTGACCAGTTTGTTAAAGCTTACAGAGACTCTGTGCTGAACAGTCAAGCTCTATCTCCTCTATCTTATGTACATACAGAAGATTTCTTAAATTCTTCTAACAGTATTTGCACTACTATCCTTAATTCTGTTGTTTCTTTGAGCTCATACCTCCCTAAATTAAAATACCAACCTTGGCTAAATCAGCCTACTTGGGCATTCAGACAGCAATGCAGGAAAACAAAAGGAAGTGGAAAAAAGACAAATTGCAAGAGTCTTATGAAATTTTATGACATTCTCTATCAAGAGGCTGTCAAGGCCCTAAGAAACAAACACTTTTCCAATTTGACTTCTTCTCACTCCTGTAGACTAAGAATCCTCTTCAGTACAATCAATTCTGTCCTTAACCCCACTATATCTTTCCAAGCATGTCTACCACACTGTGTCACAGCTTTCTAAAATTTTAATTAATAAAATCGCAATTCTGAGAACTAATGCTGAATTGTACAATAATCATCCACTTAGTTCTTCTACCTTCACTGCTGTATTTAATGACTTTAAGCTTGTTTCACTTTTGGCCCTAACTAATATTGTTGACAGGCCTACTATATGTAATTCTGCCATTATTCCCTTTTGTCTGTTTAACCTCCTAGGACCTAACGTCTACATATGTGGACATCACATTTTGGGTTATTTAGACCAAATACTTAATTTTGCTCTACAAGGGCCTGATATCCACTTACGCGGACATTATACTGCTACTGCTCTATCGAAATTTTAAACGAATATCCTCATATGTGGCTCTCATTTTTCTTAGAAACAAAAATCAGGTAAAAAAAAAATAAAAATTGGTAATTCTTTGTTTTTACATTCATCATGTCCCAATATGCCCAAATATCAAAGAGAAATTAAAAATGCATGCCGTGGAAGAGTTTGGGTCTTAGGAGGCTAAACAAGTTTTTCATTTACCTGGCCCATCAAGTTTAACATTTATAAATGCTTGTTTAGTCTCAGCGATAGTGTCAGCCTACTTTAAACATTGACTCTCATCAAGAAAACAAATCTCGACCCATCAAATTTTAAACCAATTTCAACCCTTCTCTTTCTATTTTAAGTATTAGAGAAAGAATTTTTTCAGCAATTGCGTTCCTTACATAATGATGTAATGATGAGGTTTTTGGCTTTAAATTCCACCAAAGCACAGAATCTGCTCTTTTAAGACTTTTTAAATGTATTAATGATAGGGATGGGAATTGATAAGAATTGAGCAATTCCAATTCCATTATTGATGTTACTTATCAATTTATTTCCCTTATCAATTCTCATTGGCTCCACTTCACATGTCACCACCATCTCTAAGCAGCATATCAATGGCATGACATTCATGCAAATTATTTACATGCTATGTGGTCAAATGTTTGTGGATGTTGGGGGTATCGCCCCTCTTTGTTGTGATCATTGCTGGGGTCATTACTCAAAAAAGTAATTACTGCACATATTACTTTCTTAAAAGTAATGCAATACGCTTAATTACACCCAAGAAAGACACAGTCGTTATGCTACTTTTTATGCTGCTTTCATGTTACTCGGTAAAATGATCTGAAACACACTGTCTCATAATTACCATTTAACAATATAAAACTACAGGCTACAGCCCCACACACAAACACAAATCCCTGACCTAATGAGGACACACGTGATCTTTCTCTTAGTATTTAGGTATGAAAATGAAGCCGACAACACAAATGAAAGATGAAAACCAGCACAAAGAGACTTTAACGTGATCGCCACAGTGATTCTACAGCACAGATGTCGAACTCCAGGCCTCGAGGGCCGGTGTCCTGCAGGTTTTAGATGCGTCCTTGATCCATCACAGCTGATTTAAATGGCTAAATTACCTCCTCAACATGTCTTGAAGTTCTCCAGAGGCCTGGTAATGAGCTAATCATTTGTTTCAGGTGTGCTGATCCAGGGTGAGATCTAAAACTTGCAGGACACCGGCCCTCGAGGCCTGGAGTTCGACACCCCTGTTCTACAGGGTGGGCCATTTATAAATAACTCATGAAAGAATAAAGTTACGTTGAAACCAAGCACACCATTGTTTTTCTTGTGACATTGCCGATAAGTTTGATGTGTTACATGGCCCTCTTCCTATTGAAAAAACAAAAGTTGTATCCAAGATGGCCGACTTCTAAACGGCCACCATGGTCACCACCCATCTTGAGGAGTTTGCCCCCTCACATATACTAATGTGCCACAAACAGGACTTTAATATCACCAACCATTCCCATGTTATTACGGTGTATCCATATAAATGGCCCACTCTGTACTTTAGAAACATTAACAGGTAGAAATGGAGGCTGCACCCTTCACTTTGTTACCTGTTGAAGTTCAGCAGCGGCCGATTTCACCACAAATGACGGCTCATTTATCACAGTGCTGGGCTGGTCAGCATTCACTCAGCTTTAACATCACTCTGGGCTCTTGGCTAGCTTAGCATTAGCATACTGTCTGTACAGGTGCAAGTTGCATTAGCTAGTGATGTGCGATACCACTGATTTCCTTTCCGATCCGATACCAAGTAAAATTCAGGTTGGTATCGACGATACTGATCCGATACCGATACTTTGTACAAAAATTTAATGTGTTACTGTATTTCAAATTATAGCTTCATAATGATTACAGCCCATCAGACTACTTGTTCTTATTGTTCAATTATGAAGAATTGTCATATAGAAAACAAACCTGAAGTTGTGTGTTAATTGACGCTATTTGAACACACATATCTTGTCATTTAACATGTATATACTTGCCTGGACAACTAAATCACTGACTTGAACAGGAACAGCTGATAAAAAGCAACACTCCTAACAGCTGTACCTGGAAGTGGTGAAAAAAAAAACCAAATACCAAAAACCCCCTAAAACAAGTTGTTGTTCCATACGGGAATATCAACCTGAACTAAAGATTCAAATTAAAAATACACTGCATTTTGTTACAGAGAAATATTACTATGCAAGTTTGATAAAACTTACTAAATTCAGAGCTTTCCTGGTTTCAAGAAAATGAAACATTTAGGGATGATGTAATTGTCGATGTAGTTCAGTTTGTTTAGTTTGGTTTTGTAAGGTTCTCTTTGCCGTTTTCTGGACAAGGCAGCTCATTTTGGAGGTTCATTTGGCAATTACAAGTTAGTCTGGAGTGCAGGTTCTTAGCTGGTGACCAGAGCAGACCAAGTATATCCAAGTGAAACATAGTCTTTGCATGTCAAAAATGCAGACAGCAGGGGGTATTTCACTTGAGGTCCTCTGGTTATGACTGTCCTGCATGAATGGAGCGCTAAAAAGATAAGTAGACCATATCATGAATGTTAAGTATTAGGTGATTTAAAAGTTTGTCCCAGCAGCAGGTTTTTAGTACAACTAAGTTAAACTCCAAACTCTTCACAAGAAATTGGTCATAATCTAACATAATTGTCATTTTTTCTGTATTTTTCTTGTTTTTAGCTCACAGTAATTTGAAAGTTTGGTTAGGCTGAGCTGGAAATGGCAAGCTCACCACATACTGTGTATGTGGTATAGACACAAACACATACAGACAGAGACACAGACTAGAACACACTAACATAAGAAGAAATACCAGTGTGGAAAAGTTAAGTTGTGAGTGGAGGTGACAGAGGCCCTCAAGGGAAACCCAAACACAAGAAGGGCCATGCCTATTCCTGCCCATTTGTGTGTCTTTGTAGGCATGTGTGCATGCCACCTCCCAAAGGATCTTCCCTCAACGACTACAAAACTAGGACAAAGCCTAAGGAATAACAGGAAAAAAAATAAGAGACAAAAGCAAGAGAAAAGGACATAAGAGGAAAGTGAGATGGTAAAGGGTGAAAAGGTCAAGACGGATAGAGACAGAGACAGACACAAGGGAAAAAGCCAACCTGTACAGAGGGAAACCAAGATGGATGGAAAGAGACACGAGAAGAACAAGGAAATGGGGGAAATGGGAAATTGTGGGAAAAAACAGTCAAACATTCACAATGTGTGAAGTTCACTGAATCTTGACGGAATTCGTATCTACAGTAGGACTTCTATTCTAAAACCCTCTGGAGTGATGACAGCAGAAAGAAATTTTAGAACAATACAACATGTTAAAATATTTTGAGAACTACTGGAGATATTAAACAGTGTGTACATGTGGTGGGGAAGTGGGTCTAGTTTGCAGTTTAAATTTACATTCAATGTAAGAAAGAAAAAGGGAAGCAGAAAAACAGACAAAACAGAGACAACCCCACCACCCCAAGTGACACTGATTCTAGACCAAGACCAAATGCTGTGCATAGAAATTACCTTGTTGAATTACAGTGGCAGCATAAAAACGTAATTTTACAGTGTACCTATTGGGAATGATAACAACAATATCCTCTTGTACAAAACAGTATTGTGCTGTTTAGAGTATAAGGTTTACAGTATAAGATAGCCAACTGTCTGGTTACCTTTATACTGTTATCTTATGTTTTCAGAATATCCATAAACAGTTTATTACGATAAAATATACATGTCCTCATCCTTAATCGGTTTCTTGTCTTTCTTAAACTATGACTTGGCAATACCTCGACTCTTTGAAATGCATGTTTAAAGGAATGCTGTTGTATCAAACTTTTTAACAATTACAGTGTAGCTCAACATTTGCTTGATATGATTTTTGCAGTAGGAGTTACACAATGGTGGTTCATTTTTAGCTCAACCTCAAAACTGTTCTCAAGCACAAACACCCTAGAAATCACAAGGCACAATCATAACAACTGGAATCTAAACCCAAACTAATGTATTGCTGGGTTCCATCCAGTCTGGGGCCTTTATGCGTGGAGTTCACATGTGCTCCCCAAGTCTGTGACGGGTCTCTCTGGGTACTTTGGCTTCCTCCCAACATCATGTGTGGGGTTAGGTCAATCTGAGATTCTAAGATTCTAAACTTAATCATAGGTGTGAATCTGAGAGTGAATGGTTGGTTGTCTGTCTGTGTTAGCTCTGTGACAGACCGGTGATGTGTTCAGAGTGTAACAAGTCTCACGCTAGGACAGTTATAAGCTCCTGCCACCCTGAATTGAGTAAGTGGAAGAAAGTTAACAGCACCTAGCAGTGGTGCCAATACTGTACCATCGCTGTTAGTAATAAAATATTATTTGTGTATTTGGGAAGCAACTTTCCTATGAATTACAAAGCATGTGCAGCTAGTTTATATTCTCACATGGTAAGCAAAGCGCTATGACCTTTTAAATAAAATGCTCTATTCAGAGTGCAAGTTGATCATTTAACATCAAGACAGCTTAAACTTGTACAAATTAGTATTGGCTGGATTCAAAACTGCCAATGCAAATTTTCAATGCTTACAGCCCTGTGCATTTTCTTCAGCAAATTTTTGGTCAGGCAGGAAAACTTTTACTGAACTTTGTCAGTAATAGCTAAAGTGTCATATGCAATGAGATGCATTTAAGGCACTGAAGCAGCAACAAAGAGACAGTCTCGCCACATGCTGTTAAAGAAAAAACACCTTCAGTATTGTGACACAGTTCTGTGCTAATACTGTCAGGATGTGAGTTTAAGACATTTGCTCTTATGGATTGAAATGTAAAGATTTGTGTTAAATAATATTACCTTCACCACATCTCATCTGCTTCCATATTGGCTTGTGCTTGTAGCCATGATGTCTTTTGACAACCCACACAGTTGAGTCAGCTCTGGCCTTATGTGAAGAGTAGTAAAAATATATAACAGGCAATAAGAAATGAAAAAAAATATTGTCCAGCAGTGTCTCCTTCAAACTGCATTATTTTATTAATTTTTTGTTTTGTTTTGTTTCCTTGTTGTTGTTTTTTCATTTCCTCTTTTGGAAATCATTAAAAAGTCTACAGATTTTTCTTATTTATCAAAAAAGGTTTTTTGTTTTTTTTTTCCCCAGAGTTGGTATTGAGTGTGTTTTATGCAGCAAAAAGAGCATTTCCCCCAAACTTACTGAAGGCTTGGCCCTCCATAGCCATAAATACATCTGACTCATGCATCAGGATGAGTTTTACTTAACCCAAGTCTGAAATTCCATAATTGAATTTCAAGCCACTCATATTCATTTATTTCATTTTCAGAAATGAATTGTGAATGCATGCTGTAGAGAGCGAAGACCAACCACAGAGCTGCTACCTCTGATCTCAACACAGAAACCACTATCCCAGCATGTGATAACTTAATGGCCATACTCCATCCCAGAGACATCAAAAAGCACTACTTTTAACCACAGAAGATTTCTTTGAACCTGCGTGACACAGGACAGTACAATAGTCCTTATGTGGACAAAGAGGCGAATCCCACAGCAATTACACTCTGCCTTCTTCACTTTCACCGCTGCTCTATTGTTTGGCTGTGTGTGTCCTGCTCTTACTTTGTTTTTGTCTGTCTTCCTAATACTACCCCATATCTTCTTCTTTAATACAGTCATATGTCTTCATCGCTTTCCATCGCTAGCTTTCCTTCTAATCACCTCAGTTACACAGCTTTTCTTTGTTTTGTCCATTAAGAAGTCTTCCATGCTTGGTGTGCAGAACAGTCATTAACAAAAGCACATCAGAATTTCATGTTAGCTGAAGGTATGAGTGTTAGACAAACTGTTATGGAACTAAAACCGAAAATAAACAGAAAATATGTTCCATGATGTGTTTTGTGCATCATAAGTTATCTACAGATCTGTCAGTAACCGTGTAGTTATTGATCAGTGGATGCTGAAGCATTTGGGAACACTGTAAGATTGCCCTCCAAATTTTCACCTATGCAGATGAAATCCTAAGTTTCACATATTCACTATAATTCTGCAGGTGCACCTGATCATTTTCCTTTGGAAAAACTTGAGAGCTAAAATGTGCTTTTTATCACAAAATAGTTGTAGTGTATTGCCTGTCAATATGTCACTTGTATGAAGACATTATAGTTGATTTAATTAATAATACCCCATTTCCTGAAAATGTATTTCTTCCTATCCAAACATGTTATAAAATCCATCACTGTGGCTGCACACATCTAGCCATGAAATTACCTAGTCACTCACCATAATCTATCCACTCACCCCACGCACCACTGAGTACACTTTGCACTACTGTGTCACTGATAATGACTCAAGTTCTAAAAGTATCCACTGAAATAGCCTTTGCCTCTTTAAAGTAAACCACCACCATCACTGCGGAACTGACATTAGACTCTAATGCTGTACCAGAAAACACTTATCTGATGCTGTAAAACTGATATCCCAGCCTGGACAGCATGGCTAGTAACTCAACAATGCACACTTTAATTGTAATATCTGAATATAGAAGCCGTGCACGTGTACTGAAGAACACCACCCCAATACATGTGCATGATTCCTGAGAAATGAAACGTGTGGTACATTTTAGTCGTTTCTGCCTAGAAATATTCATCTGAAAAGTGCAGACTTCAATTGGATGTCCGTGGCTAGCATCAGTAGCAAGAGGCTCAATTGCCCAGCACAGTCGTGCACAGAGAACTATTGCCACATAAGAATGTCAATATTGGATGACACTATAAAGCCATTTTTTTTCTTCAGTGCCTTAGGTTTGAAAATTCTCATTACATTCAATTTAATTGCGAATAGATTTCAATATGGTTAACATTATGGGAAACCCATTCTTATGACAAACTATAGAAAAGGTATAGTTAGGGAAGATGCGTTTGGTTAACAATTAATAAAAAGTCAAATGTAAATCGCAGGCCAGTAGCAGAAGACGAAAAATGAGTGACCCTCCATCATTCAGACCTCAGTTTAGATGTTGGTCACCTACCTCCATGTTTATGCACAAAATGTAAATAGTGAAATTAAATCCTCAGAATAATGACTTGTTACAGATTACACTTATATAAAGAGACAGTAAAATTACTTCAATTCCGATAGTTTCTTCCAATGTCACAGTGATTGAACTACATGAATACTGACTATCTACTTAGATGGATTGCTTGGATCGGCTGATATCCATGGCATCATCTCTTATCAAAATTGTTTTTTTCCTGTTTTGTTTTGGGGTTTTTTTGCATAAAATGTTATTTGGGAAAACAAGAAAGCAACTGATGTACTAACATTTTCAGAATTGAGGCATACTGCTTTAGATAATGTATTGTTCTGAAAGATAATATAATTTTAAAACATGAAGTTGAGCACTTCAGTTTGTAAAAGTTACACTTAATTTACCAGTCAGAAGTGATGTCTCTAGGATGTAAGACTACTAAGTTCTGGTCGATAAATGTCACTTTTTAGTCTCTAAAAAATTGCTTCCGACCTGTGCCTTTTATGTAAGGCTAAAATTTCACTTTTATCCATTTTATTAATATAAAAAACAAAAAATATATTAAAAAAAACGTTTAATTCTCTAGACCATCGAGTATTGTCTTAGGATCTGTATTCTTCATGTCACTTTTATTCAGGGCTTTTCCATGTATTGAATATCTAAATTAAAGTGTCTTCTTGTACAAAACTTCGGTCATTAGAGCCTTGAACCATCTGCTCTGAGAAACTTTTCTCTTTTTTTTAGGTCGATAAACACAAAATTTCTAGTAAACAAACTTGCATCACATATATTTTGAACATATGGGAACAGGTCTGTTCCCACAGTGGGAGTGTATAAAGTGGGAGTACTGCATTTAAAAATTTCATAGGTAAAAATAATTATTGTTATTTTCAACTTTGTGCATAGTTACTGGGTGGCAAACTGCAGACACAGAAACAAACTCAAGGAAAGCAACTTCTCCTGTAACTAAGGGACATTTCTGTTATCTTGCTTTTCTTTTTCTGTGCAATACACTGTGTTTCACACCTATTCTCCCTTTATTATCAAATCACAAAATCTTGTTTTCTGAGTTATGACTTTTCCATGGTGTGTGAACAATATATAAGCTTCTGTAATCTGTCAGTGCATTTCCTTTCAGTGTATTTGTATGTGTAACATGTTAGAGGCGAAGAAGAGCAGTGACTTTATAATGTGCACGTATCTATTTAGTACGAAAAAAGGAAATATACAATAAGCGATAATGCTGACTGCTGCCAAGACAATGACATTAACACCCAGAACTTATCAAGGACGCTGTCAGCACATCTCTCCCCCTCTCTCGCTTTCGCTCTCTCTGTCTTACTCTCTCTGTCACTCACTCTGACTCAAAAATATCTATACAGAAAAAAAGTGCACACACAGCCAAGAAGGGAGAGGCTAAAAGAGAAAGACAGAGAGGAGGTGGAGGACATTATCTTGATGAAACAGCGCTTGATACAGTAGCCAGAGCCAACCAGAACATAGCTCTGCTTTCTTTTAATGGAGATTACACAGTCAAGGTCCAGCCTGAGCTCATCTTATTTAACACTGCATACAACTACATCATTGTGAGTGTGTGTATGTGTGTTTGTGACAGTGTGTATGATCTAATATGCTGCTATCTTGCTACACATCAGCCATAATTACTGCACACCTCCTGACCTATGATCTGGCAGCCAATCAAATCCCCCACTATTGCTGACCAACGCGAGCACACATGAGTACTGGGGATGTGGTGCAACACACCTCACATCAATCCACCATCACAAGGTCTGCAAATTACTTGTCTTATTCAGGGTTTTAGATGCAAGTATGTTGCTGTCATTACCTTGAGTATATCAGAGGGTCTTTACAAGACCTGACAAATGACAAAAAAGTATTTCCTGATGTGCGCACTTATACTTTCTGAAATGCAGTAGCTGTGTTCAGTCAGAATACTGCTTCTGACATCTCCACTTTCCTCTTAAGGTTTTTTAAATTGGCCCTAAATTCACTTTCAGGTAGTGTTTTAAAAGGCCCCGTCTCTTAATTGCAGCATTCTAAAAACCAGCAGATGTCCTGAGTCAAGACTTGAATAATTTGTAGACCTTGATTTCACATCTCTCTCTCCATCTCAGTCTCTCTCGCTCAGTCTCTCTCTCTCTCTCTCTCATGCTGTAACATATAGCTCTTCTTTTTTCTTCCTGTTTGCAGGATGTTCTTCTTTCTGTGGCATTGTATAGGGTGGAGTCAGATTATACATACCTCCTTGTCTACATATTTTCTTGCCCGGTTTCCTGGCACATTCCTTGGATATTCTTTTGACTGTAAAATGAATAGAAAACTAAAGAATAACATGGAGCCCCTGGACGCGCAGTGCACACAGGAGCTGGCATGCACACGCACACATGAACACTCACACAGCGCTGATTGACTGAAAAAGACTTAGAGAGGAAGGAAGGGAGAAATAAAGACAGGGGGAAAGAATGAATAACACCAGCTCAATCAGAGCAGTATTCACTCTATCAGTCGGCCAGCCAGCCAGTCATTCAGCCAGTCAGCCAAATCAATCGGTGATGATCATGACAACAACTGTCTTGTTTAATGAACTGTAGCCATTGTGGATGAGCACAATACGCTATGATGAGCTGCAGACATGAGAGTGGGGGGGAGGAGGGGGCCTGCAGAGCAGGGCAAATAAAGAAATGAGAAAAAAGAGGAGCTGAGAGGAAAATCTGTTCAAAAAGTCTGAAAGAATGAATGTGGAAGAAAAAATATTGAGGCAGATGTGGAGTGAAATTAAAAGTGTGCACACTGTTCTCTCTTTCACACATCACTCTTGCACAGTCATGTAGTATAAGAAATATCATGCACATTTAACATGCACAAGGTCATGCTTTCCCTTCTAATGACAGACATACAAGGACAGAAACAGAAATTCACTCTCACATAGTAACAACACACCCCAACAACACTTTTTTTTCCTCTATCAGAGGGTTGTGGGTTTAATTCTCTCTGCCCCACCTCCCTCTGTACTCAGCCATCCTACCCTGGGCTTGCAGGCAAACTCACCATCCTCAGTGGGAACATAGATGTTAAGATAGAGGCAGTCCTCGCTCTGGTCCTGGACGTAGGTAGACACCACATCGATGCTGTTGGTAAACCACACTGGCAGCATGACATCTGGCAGACGGCCCTCGACGATGCTCTGGGGACACACTGGGGCAAAGTGTGTGGCATTGCGAATGTCAGGCCATGGTGCCGCTGGCTCAGGTGGCTGAAAGCGGCGCTCACCAGTAGGTGGAGCGGCATATGGAACGCCCAGAAATTGTATGACAGGACCCAGGATCTCATTGTTCAGCTCCTTCTTGATACCACGAAGCTTGCCATTGGCTGTGGTTACTATTGGGTCATTCTCATCAAGTTTCTGAGCCAACACAACAGCTGGACATGCCTGCAGAAGCAGCAATCCCAGCCATATTAGAGTGGATACCCACCAGCCAGCCTTTAAGGAACCTTCTAGACCTACATATCCCATACTTCTGCTCCCACATGTAGCACTCTGAAATAGCCAACATCCAATCCTCGAATGCTGCCTCCACTCGAACATGGCTGCTATCCCACGCTTTACACTTGGTTGCTTTCTCTGTTTTTGGCCAGTTCTTGCTCGTGAAACAAACTCCTTATTTCCTTTTTCTCACTTATACCATGCAGATGCAAACACAAACACAATCACAAAACTGACATTCATACAAAAGTAAGGTATAAGGAAATTGGTAACTCCGGAGCAAATGAGGGTTGTGGATGCTAATGATCCGTTTTAAAACCAAAGCACTGCAAAGCATCCAGTAGAATTGTAGCAGCCATCAGTTTCCTCCAAATTGGTGAAAGAAAATCTGTGAAATATTCCTCACAGTATGGAAATATATTCCTCAAAAAGGTCCTGTAAACAATCACTGGACTGAAGAAGAAAACACTGAAGATTTCATCTTTAGGCACCACTTCTCAGGAGATAGACAAGCCAGTCAGTGATGATGGTTTCCATATTGCCATGTACAGCGGCAGAAGCAGCGATTGCGGTGCAGTGGGTCTAGTAGGTACTTGTACTGTGAAGAGTCAAGTCCAAAGTTGGTCCCCTGCAACACAGTAAACACACATTTAGCATTCACACTAAGAAGGCAATGATCATTTTTAACCAGTACCATTTTAAATTTACAAAATTATTTTTCTTACTTCACAGCATAGTAGACATGCCATTTAATTTGTCTCATACCCATATGCACGGATGGTTACATGAGATAACATTCCTCAGCAACACACAAGGTATCTATCAGCATGCATGGCAACAAATTATAATGTACAGTTTAATTGTATACACTACTGACAGTGTGACACTCCATCCCACCGAGAGGGGTTGATTTTTAGACAGACCTTAACTTGGATCCCAGCAGCAACAAGGCTTACAGTCAAAGCCACAGGTCAGTTCAATGAAAGTGGATATTGTGACATCATTAGTGCCAGTGTACCACATGTTATGCAGAGGGGCAAAATTTGGAGATGGTGAATGGGTATATAGCAAGGTACTTCACACAGGTGGCTACAGTTTGTGTCATGTCACAGACCTTGTATTAACATTCCCCAGAAACTTTGCCTATTTTACCATTCTCTCAGTAAGTCTGCCTAATGAGATATATGGTAGTAACACAAAATGATTCCAACTGAAACAAAGCAACACGCAATTTTTACTTCACCCTTTACGCGACTATGTGTTTGTGTGTGTGCATGAAACTGTCGAACATGAAGGTATGTCCTTGATACTATGTGGTTTTCTACCTTTCCCACACTTCTTAGTAGTCACTGTTCCATCTGGATGAGCTCACCTTCAATTTCATACACTGAGGTAATCCTGTTTAACTGCATACACACAGCAAACTGTCAAACTAGCTAAAATTAACACAGAACTGCATTTTCACTAAAACACTAACGTGTTATACTCCTTAAAGTATATGTGTATATCTGTATATGAAAGACTGATTGATCATGCAAGCAAGCACAACTGTGATTAACTGAAGAAACACAACAATGAGGGAAGACTAGAACCTGAACCTAAGTGTCCATACACAAACAAGAAATCTAAGGAGGCTAAGCCAGTCGGGGTCAGTAGTGGTTTTATAGTATTATGTAAGCTGACTGATGCACAAGCCTACATATTAATATCTGATAATATCTTACCCAGCCCCAGTTACTGTTCACTATCCTACAAGACTGAATATTTTGTCAAAATATTGTGTTAGCATAATGCAATATGGGGTATTTTTTCCAACTTAAAAAAAGCTTTGAGCCACAAAGATATACATGTCCATAAAAGTAGGAGTGATATGTAGAGTATATGTACATATCACTCCTACTATGTGATATGTACATATACTGTACATGAGTGAATTAAAAAGATGAAGGAAAAGCCATTCCCATTTAATATTCAATTTTACCTGAAGGAGTCCTCCTTTTTTCTTGCAGTGTTTTCTGTGTCTTTATTGCAAGTCAAAATTTGTCTGCTATATTTCTGAGTGAATGCTGTGCTTCTGTTTGAAGTCAGAAGGTGGTGGTTTTAATGAGACACATGGCTTTGCAGAATTATTTTTTTGTTACTGTTTCTATTTATTTACCAAAAAAATACAGACATTACACCTAGTTTGACATGACAGTTTACTATGAAACTGCACAAATCATTGCACATGGTTTTCATCATATCTGAATGCTCAAAAAGAGAGATTCAGGTGACTGATGTATTTCAAGGCCAGGTGCATTTGTACTGTATAGTTTTTCTGCTTCAACACACTCAATACTCTTTTCTGGCATCGTTGTATTAAACTCAATTGTATATAGCATTTGTATTCTATTTTATTCAATTGTATATAGTATTTTATTTTATTCTATTCTATTGTGTACAGTTGTGTACAGTATCTTATTGATATCTTATTCCAGTGTTTATTTTTTTCTAATTTTTCTATGTAACTTTGCACTGTCCACTGCTGTAACAAAACAAATTCCCCACGTGTGGGACTAATAAAGGTTATCTTATCTTATCTTTATTTTAAATTTTAATCAGATAAATCAAGTTCATTGGTCAGCTTGAATGAATGAATGAATGAATGACTAAATTATTAAAAAAATAACCTGCATATCCTAAGCTGGTCATTGGCTCCAAGGCCCTAGATATAGGGCTGGGCAATATGGCCTAAAATCCATATCGCGGTATAATTTGAAGCATGTGCGGTAACGATATATATGGAGATATATTCTTTTCTTCCGTATAACGTATTTTCCACACTATAACGTGCACTCAAAATCCTTTAATTTTCTCAAAAATCGACAGTGCGCCTTTTGTATGAATTCTGGTTGTGTTTACTGACCTTGAACCGATTTTATGTAGTACACGGCCCTCAATCTGTCAAAAATGTTTTAGTACAACTTTGGTAAGCTACGAAGCTGGATCATTGGAGCATTACGGCTACCGTAGTCAGGAGCCTCGCGGAGTAATCTGGGTCCAAAACTCCGTCTGCTTCAGGTCCCAAAGTCAAAGGAACACTGTCTCCACTGAGAGTTAGAAACTGTCTAGATTTCAGTGTTGCTGCTTTACCAGGTATAACAATTAAGTTTAACAGTCAGACATCCATGAAAACAGAATTTATTAAATTTAACGGAGTTAGAAGTTAGCAGGAAGTTAGCTCGCTAGTTTCCACCTAAATATGTTCTGACTGAGAGATTTCTGAAAAAATTTAAATGTACAGCTCTGCTATCACTTCCAACATAAATGAAGACAGAAAACTAAACAGCAGTGACTTTTGTAGGGTTACTGAAGTTAGACTAGCTGGTATATAATGATGTGCTACGTGATCGCTAGCGACACAGCTATGTTAGCATAACATTATCATAGTGAAGCTGGAGGAAGAACGCTAACTTTTTTCCACTCGATAAAAGTTAAAGTGAGGGTTCCCAAAAGTTAGGGACAAATGTAATCACATGGCAGGATGCTGTAAACGGACCAAACTTCAGTCAGGAGAACAACTGAGATAATTCATCCACAATACGAGGTTAGTCATTAATATACTGCAACAACATGGGAATAGAGCATCTGTGAGAGAATTCAACATTAATGAATCAATGGTACGGAAGTGGAAGAAGCGCAGTTTTTGGCTTTCCTCATATTCCAAAACGTGCTTCGTCTCTTTGCTATTACTGTTGCCCGGCATAATTTGCAGAGGATATTGCTTGCAGCCGCTGCAATGCTTTCGACCAAAACAGGCATAGCTTGATGACACCATCAACATGCGCTATTGCGGTAGCGCGGTATAGTCAAAATCTCTACCACTGGCCAAATTCATATCGTTTCTATCGTATACCGTTTAAACCACCCACCCCTACCTAGATATTTACAATTCAACATATCCTACAATCACAAGTGTGGCTCCAGCTGTATTGCAACTTGTTGGTCATCATATGGTCAATCCCACATGTCTCTGTAAGTCATGTGACCTATATTTGTTCTGTGACAGTGCTATGAAATACACAGCAGTCGAGCTTGGGAAGCTGGGACTAATGAAGAATGTTTTTTCTTTTCTTTTTTTTTTTTGAATACAGCTGATGCCCTCTCACTGTGTCAATGTCTTTCTTCTATATCTCAATGTTGCTTTAATTCATCAGCTTAAGAAATAAAAACTCCTGAAAGGACTGATACCATTATGATGTCAAATGATGTGTAGTAGCAGTTAGGGCAATTGGTAATATGAAACTGGCTGTAAACGGGAATACAAAAATGGGTGTCTATCTCTGTGTTAGCCCTGTGATGGACTTGCAACCTTCCAGGCTGTACCCAACCTCATGGCCTATGACAGCTGGAATAGGGTCAACACCCACACCCCCAGTGAGTGTGAATTGGATAAGTGCTTCTTTTTTTTTTTCTGAACGTCACCTTCTGATTTATGAACAACACACACACACACACACACACACCAAATGATTTTACTGAAGACATTTAAAAAAAAATAACGTTTTAAAAATTATTTTAAAAAAACCCCAAAACAAACAATATATCTGAAGCCATGCATCTTCAAAGAAATCCTAATAACTACAACACATGACCACATTTAATATATAGTATATTATTATTTGTAGTTAATCTAACGTATACACTGAAAATTTAAAAAAATTAAAAAAAGGACTGACTCTAGATTGAATTATTTTCTTTCTTACACATAGGCCAGTTGTATACCATCCATATTCATTGTATAAAATTATGCTGGCAGCCATGTTGATGCCAGAGGATAAACTGCTTCGTTGGCCGCCTTTAAAAGTCAGCAGTTTTTGTTATTTGTTCAGGGACACAGAAGAATTGCCTACTAAACCTCTTTTACTTTTAGCAAACTGAAGCATGCTAAATAGTCCCTTTGGATCATGTCAAACAAGGGAACTAGTGGAATATACCCACATTTTCTGCATAATGATGGAAAATTACAGCAGCTGCAAACACAGAGGGCTGTTGGAACTGAACATTACAATATGACACCCATGCTTTGGATCAGAGAAAACTAAAAAACAATCTCAATATTTTTAATATTCAATATTATTTTTTTTATATTTATCTATTCATGGCTTTGTCCTTTCTCTTTACTCATTTAATTATTGTAAAAAGTGACAATAGTGAATTCATTCATTTTTCAAGTGTTTACAGATATTTGGGGTAAAATCTCATGACCTTTGTAAGGCTGTGTGCATATGTCATCTGTCCAAACCAGAGCCATATTTTTAAAGGAGAAAAATGTAAGTTAAACTAATAAAAATAAGTTACAGATCTGTATAGACTAAAAACATGCTTAAAAAATAATTAAAAGAAACAGCTGAAGATGATGCCAATCATCTCCTGAAAGGAAGTGTAAAGCATGTAATCTAGCTTTGGAAATGAGTGCATTTCCTTTTGTTTTAAGGTTTAATATGTTTAACCTGGTAAGACAACATGTGTGAGTTTACAAAGACATAATGGCCAATTAAGAACAAAAAAAAATCATGGCTGTCTGTATGTCATGAGATAATTATGAAAAATTATTGAAAACAGTAAAATTCTTCTCCTATTACTACTTAGTTTCCAACCCACAAACAGACCATGAATATGACACAATGTAAGGAGGTTATTTCTTAGGTGCTCTATATTTTCAGTTTAAACCTTCAAATGTGACAGTTTGCATCTGCTGTTATTTCTTCTGAGGCCTCATGGGAGGCAGGCTACAGTCAGCTGAATGGTCACAATGTGGGAGTGAAGGTGAAGCATTAAAGGGTCACACTATTTCAGTTTCCCATCTGCTAGTTCAGAAACAGGGATGGAAATCTTTACTTTTCCTTTGAAACATCTGTTGAGTCAGACTAAGATACCCCAGACGTGGGACCTGTCTCGAGTCAAACCACGCAGAGGAACAAGAATTGTGAACTCCCAGTATACATGATGATAAAGCTGACAGTCTGACAATCTTCTCCATCCTCAGAGCACAAACAACCACCCTGGCAGACAGAAGCCCTCCTGCCCCTCCTCCTAACAGCCATATTTCTACATAAACCAGCGCTTATCGACAATGGCACTGAGAAATCCACGTACACAAACAAATGTAAAACAAATATCCAACATTCACGCAATAATGACTGACAAACAACAAGAGCATTGTGACAGCGCTGAAAGAAAGCAGTTCCATTGATTGTTCCACTCTTTTGTCAAAGAGTCCATAAAACTAGTTGCAAGTATTTTTACAGCAAGGCTGAAGAGAAATAACTGGCATGATACTCTTTGTCATTATGAGCACATGAAATGCTGGAGGGGCACATAAACCAGTCAACAAGTTAAGAGCTGGTCATTATAGAAGCAGAGATGTCTGAAACTACTTTAGAATTTGAACCATTGATTTGTCAAAATCCTTCTTATTATGTTGAAGCTTTTTGGTGGAATCTGGTTCATCCAATTGAGCTGCTGCAGTGTTGATTGGTGTATGTCATTCAACATTCCAAAGAAACTGTTTATGAGCACAACTGTTTAACCAATCACATGGTCTTGCAGTAGTACTTGCTATGAATACATCAAGTCAGACACTTAATAGTTAAAAGCCAGGAGGAAAGTTGCATCTTAGCACCACACTGGAGAAAGTTATTCAACTTTGTGTTTGTGCACAGATCACAGCACAATATCAGATCAAGCGGTGTGTTTGGAAATCTTCAAATTATTATTCTACTACTGTATCATCTTATTTTCAGTATGAAATCACACAAACAGGCTCTAAACCGTAGTATCAGTCTCAAAGGGAATTTTTGCTAGACAAAAGGCTGTATGTGGGTCAGCCTGTACGGTCAAAGGTTATATGGTTTTTTCACTTACAGCAAATTAGTTCTGGATTTCCTTGCCTGGTGTCATCACAACAAGAACTTAATTCAGTAGTTTTTACTTCCACATTGGCCTAAACGATAACTCATGTCTTGCTTAGCATTACAGAAGCTGCCTGATGAATATCTCTGTGAATGTCATATGAAGATAGACACTACCAAATGAAAAATTAACCAGAAAAATAACAGAATTAAAAAACTGGGTTCTTACATTTTAAATGGGTATTCAAAAGATGAACCAAATGTGAGATGAAAAGAAATGCAGTGAATTACAAGGCAACTATGAGGCAATGTCACTGAACTTCTATATGTAGACAAATCATCTGAAGGGATTTCAGGAGAGTTGCTGAGATACTAAATGATATACTAAAATACACTAGGAATCAGAGCCCAACAAATGATGCAGGAAGAGGTAAAAAAAAAAAAAAAAAAAACACACACAGGAGAGTGAAATACAGGAAAAAAAACTAATAGAAAACTAAATAACTAACAGAATATAGGTGAAACTAATTAGATGCCAACCAATCCTGAAGGTGTTAGAAAAGACAAAGACAGAAAATTAACATCTAAAGACAAAGAAAGCAATTACCAAATGGGACAATGCAAGCAGACAAACAGTGAGAAAGCCAAAAACTAGGACACACAAACTAGGTAAAAAAAAACAAAACAAAACAAAACACCAAAACTAAAAATAAAAAAAAAGCTAAAGAAAAACTTTTTAAAAGGACATTTGAGACTATGACACACGTAGACAGAATCCTGAGGTCACGAGCACATAACACAACACTTACAACACATCTCTTCTGGCTGGTACACGCTAAATATCTGTGTGTATAAAGGCAGAGTTTGACATTGTGTGGAGAGTAGACAGTATGATATGACACTGTCACTAAATACAACAGTCTCCCTCATGGGTGGTAAACACAGAGCAGTCATCTGTAATTGATGCATCTGCATGGAAAGAACGGGAAACTCTACTACTAAAGACAGGAAAACATGAAGTGATTATTTCAAAACAGCTGTGTTATATCTACATGATTTGTTTGGTGGCAATGGTACTGCAGTGATCTTGCAACTATCCAGCCAAAATTTTAATGAAATTTGCAGGATTATAAATCCATCTAAATTGCAGAGAGAAATTTATCAGTGCTTGGGGTGCTACTTCAGTCAGCAGCTATCAACTTAGGCATGCCAGTCTCATTTCATGTTGTGTATATGTGCTGCTGCCAGTAGCTCCTGCAATTTATGCTTAGCCTGTCATCAGATCAAATCTAATGTCTAAGACTCTTGTTTGTCTCCATCCAATCTTTTGTGTGTCTTTTACTTCTATATATAGCCATGTTCATTTTTCATTCTTTGAAGTCCAATTTTAATTCAAGGTATTTTCAATTTTATCCTGCTGTGTTATAAAATTTGTGCTCGTTTTCATCTGTGTATTACTGTTGGGGTTCATTTTCTGCTTTTGCAATGTTGATTCGTGCTAATATGTGTTTGCTGCATACACAATGTTAACTGTGCATCTCTATTTCTTAGCTGACTAAATCAAAATAAAATAAAAAGCAAAATCGTTATAGCCACAAGATTATATTTTTCCTAAGTACTCTGTTTGACTATAGTTCCCATTGTCATCACAGTCTTGACACTCTAGGCTTTTGTCTCCTCTCCTGGGTTCATTTCTGTCTTGTTGAAACGCAGTTGGGTAAGTTCAATCAAATGCAAAAGAAATGGATAGAAGAAATGACAAAAGCTGTCAAAGTTTACCTTGGGATGTGTTTGCTGTAACACAACACAAAGTAACCCATTGAAATATGCAGGTTAGTTTTCTGATATGACTGGTGAGGTTACTTGTCATTTTTCAATTCAAGTAATCAGATATTTAGTTACTTTTTTAAATAACTTGTCAATTACTAATTACACTCTCTGTCTCTTCCCTTTCTAGCCATAAAATAAATAAATATATATTAAAAGCAAACTCATCCTGATGCCATTCCATTTATGCAGCTGGTGAGAGGCAGATGACCAGTGTTATACACGAATGCATTTTATAGAGTGCATTGCGATTGCTACTGAGGGTTCACACAATATAGCTGGCCCTACTGAAACCAGTTCATATGAAGATTTGAGTCCCAAATTTAAGCCCTGTGTGAAAACAGCCTAAAGAGTTGGTTTCCCTTGGATAGCGCATTTCACCCTAAAACTGAAAAAGTTTCTCGGATGAGAGGTGAAACGTCTTCAAGCAACTTAAAGAAGTCCAGACACTTTTCTTTCCAAGGTCCTTAGACTACGATGACCTGGATGACTGAGAACCTTCACAGACATGAAGATTTGAAAATGTTTTAGTGCTAATCAATGCAGATTCTGACACAAGAAACTTTATTCCCACTGGGTCTAAAAATAGATTTCAGCCACATTGGCAACAAAATTAAAATTACATTGAAATTAAGCTTCCAGCAGTTCTTACAGAACTCAAATACAATACAGTGGACAGAGTTTATGTCTTAGAAGTATTCCAATGTAGCAAAGACACTGACCCTTCATGGATCAAGCAATGCAGGGGTGTTTTTTTTTGGCTTCAACGCTATGATTGATCCAAACTAAGAAAATGTATACCATCCTTAAAAATTTGAGACCAAGAAAAAAAATAGTCTCATAAGGAAACTCAGCTTTTTGATATAAAGTTTTCTCTTGTTCCCGAATACAAATATTTTTTAAAGTATTTGTTTGAAATAAATATTCGTAAAAAAACACGTTATTTGTGCCTTTCCTAATACCGTATTCGGGTTCGGCTCCACCCCTAGTCTGTAGTTAGATCCCCTGTATTTTTTAAATTCAAAACGCTTCATATAGTTCTATGTGTCAGTCTTACTGCACTTATTGCAAGACTTATTGCAGAACAGTTCACTACAGATGGTGATTAATGTCCAAGAGTAGATAAAATTACTGGTTACCCATTTTATTTTCATGACTTCTGACAACGTCAATGAATACAGTTAATTTATTTCTTAAGATTATGGAACTGCCAGAACAGTTGTCAAAGAGTTGCATTATTGTTCACTTAAGTCTTTACAGGGCCTTTTTTAATCTTAAGAAAGAAGATCAAATACAAACTCAATACTTTAATAAATTCACAGCAGTTTAAAAGATGTAACATGCATTTCAATCCCCAACTGTTTTTCTATTAAATTATAACAATAGGTTATATATTATAAAACCAGGTCACTAGCATCCTGACATGCTTCAGAGCACATTGTCTGCAAAAATTAGGAAATAACTGCAATTGTTTTCACAGCAATTTCTCATCGTGTTATCATTTACAATAACAAGTACAAATTACTGAAACAATGTAGAAAAATACTTACTAGTGCAGTGATAAAATATTCAAAATATGAGACTGCTCAGACAAGGAAAATGAAATAAATTAATATGAAAAATACAATTACCTCACTGGCTGAATATTTCACTTGTATTCCTGTAAAAAGTACAATTTCAGACTCAATAGCTGACTTAAAGACTTATAAACTATTTTCAGCCAGTCTGTATATTTTGAATATAAATGTTTTATGGGCAGACGGAGTGCTTAAAGAATGCTGTTATAAAATGTCATAAATCTATCTGTCACTTTCCTGTTATTTCTTTAATTCCCTCCATTTCCCCCTCTCTCTACTTTTGTGTTAATTTTCTTGTTGCTTCAGTTGAGTGGTGATTGAATGCCACCGGGTGTTCAGAGCAAATTTCACACGTGGTCGAGACCGGGTAACCAACTGGAAAATCCCTCTTCAATCTTCACCTCTCGTCTTCATTCCATTTCCTCTTCCTACTATCCTCCACTCACTCACATCTCTTCATTTCATAGCCGTTTCTTTTTTATCCTCAGCTTAATTTTCCCCTCCCTTTCCTGCCTGCTCCTCTTCTTGATTTATTTCTATACATACTTGACCCTCTGCAGACCTGTTAATGTGGATACCAGCACATTATTCACTCTCTCTAATGTACATATGTATATGCTCTCTTATCTGTTATACAACAGTCTTTTATCACGCTCTCATATTCCTATCTGCTATAAATACACACAAAAACTGACAGTAATATTGATAATTTGGTCTCTTTTCATCACTTTCTGCTGCTCCATCTCGTACATTTTTAGATATTTTCACTTATTAGTTTCTTCTTAACATGACCAGGTTTTGAAGTTGTGAGTCGTATATGGTTTATACTTTGGATTTCCCCTCTTATCATCTATATTCTCAAGCTTTTTCCACTCATTTCTGCTGCTACTTTGCCCTGCAGGGATCAATAAAGTTTTCCTCTTATCTGTTTGCACCCTCTTAGCTCGTACTCTTCAATCCACTCCTACTTTTTATCCTCACCTCTCATTTTTTCACACCTTTAATAAGATCATCCAGCCTTCACCTTCTTTTTTCCCCACATATTTCCTCTTCTCTTCTGGAACTCTCTGAGACTTTGTTTTCTAACTTTTTCAATTTATGTCTTTATTCTTTTGTCTTTTATCCACATTTTAACTTCCTTCCTTACTTACTTTTTTGCTCTTTGCTTGTCCTCCCTACTCCTCTACTTATCACTCCTCTTCCCACTTCTACTTCAACTCCTCTGTTGCCTTCTTACTAATGTTCTTTCTTCCTTTTCCCAGTCTCTTTTTCATCACGTTCCTCCCTTTGCTCTCAATTTCCTCTTGGTCTCCTCCCTTAACCTCACCTCTTTACCTTCTCCTCATCCTTCCCTGCTCCTCATCCTTCACTTCATCTCTCCCAATTTCACCTCCTGGCCGGGGCAAAAGTGCTGTAGCTGCGTAACAAATCCCCACTGAATCCCCTCAGTCTAAGTCGCTGTTCTAATGAGCTCAGATCAGCCACGGCAGCCCGCAGCCACACTGCTGCCATTTCACTGACGCTCAGTGACAGCCATTAAAGTGGTGTGTGTCCGTGTGTGTGTGTGCGTGTGTGTGTGTATTTCTCATGTCATGAGGACACAAATCTGTTTACACAGTCACATTGTGGGTACCCGCGTCTCTCCTATGAACAAAAAACAGCCCCTGTAACATAAATCTTTAAATGAAGTAGGAAGACTCACATTAATGTTAGGGTTGGGTTAGGTTTATCTTAAGGTTATGAAATATGCATTTAAGTCAACATAATGTCCTCTGAAGAGTAGCTGTATGACACATGTGCGTCTTGATGGTTGCACATACATATGTGTACCTGAAGGATGTTGTCTCAAGCTTAAAGGCCTTTACACACCAAGCAAGTTGTAATAAAATTACATGTAATTCAGAATTTTTCAGATGCAAACTGGTCTCTAAAATATGTACATGTCATGTTTTTCCAAAAATGTGTCCTCAAAAAACACACTGCAAAAAAGTGAAGTTAACATCAAGCAATATTGAGCTGGTCCTGATGTTTCTAAAAAAGAAAAGCAAGAAAGAAAAAAAGTAAGAGATTCTGGGTTCATCCAATTCTCAAGAGAAGACAACTGCAGAGAGAATTTGATAGTTGGATCCAGCAGTTGATGCTGTATCACAACAAATGTACTTTCACACATATTTCAGGATGTCAATGGGACAGTTTGAGCTGTCGTTCAGTGAGTTAGGACCACATCTGACGAGGCAGCGAAACAATTTCAAAGAGCTGGCTGACCTGGAATAGCATCTAGAATAGTGTTATTTTATTATTTCCATATCACTGTATATTCAGTGTGTTTTGAACTATCATTGCACTTGTTGCCAAATACATTGGTCAGACTGGTATGTGTTTATTCACATACAAAAATGTGAAAAAATTAACTTAATCCAAAACAATCAATGTTGCAAATTCATTCATGGTGTCAGTTTGAATTAAAAATAGGTACGTCCGAAAAATATTTTAAACAGACAAAACATTTGCACAAATTTTATGCGTCTGGTGTGTAAGGGCCTCAAAGCTGAATAATTTAAATATTTAAACCAAAAACAACACATAAATGAAAATTAGGCTTACCAAGGCAAAAATAATAGCACAACTGTAAAATCAGTCACTGAAGAGCTACAGTTCAGGTCTAACACAGACAAATGCAACTGAAGCATCAATAAACAAAACAATGCCCGCCACGCAAATAGCTGCCACATATTAATGTCTACATATTGTAACGGCGGCCTGGCGAGGAAGGAGCAGCCAGCAGGTTCAGCGGGCATGTGGTGTGGAGGTTAGCCGGACAACTCGGAGGCCAGTCAGTTAAATAGAACAACAGGCCTTTATTTGGCGTTAACAGAACAACATACAAGCCTGGTCTCCATGGCTCCACCCTATTCGTACATACATGTGCCGAGGTTAGGTAGTCGCCAGCGCCAGCCCAATACAATGGTACGGTCTCTCTAAACAGATGCACGGAGAGCAGCATGCTCAGCTGTAATGGCTGCCGCTGCACTCGCACTAGGAGACTCTCCAACTACTATAATAATAGGACGACACCCCCTAGCGGTGCTACACCATAGTAAGGTTTGTTACAATATGTATGTAGTAGTATGAGTGCTGTGGATACACAATAATTGTACCTTATAAATATGTGTGAATAGGTGATTTGGGCTTGAAGTCTACACCATTTTAAGTTGGTGATAAGAGTAGAAAAGCACTATAATTGTATTATATTATTATAATGATTATTCCTTTCACCCCCACTCCCACTTTACTTTAACACAGGAAAGCAACTGATCCAATCTAACCTACTTGATGGCTTTGTCAAACATAAAAACTATATTTATTTATATAGTTGTTAACCTTTCATTGTGTTGCAGGTCAATAAGAATTGATAACATCACGAACGTGATTATCTAAACTTTTAATTTCCCTCAGCTGGAGATTTTACATTTGTCAGTTTTGCAGCCTTTTCACTGTTAAATACATCATCCTAGGTCCACATACCAAAGTAAGATAGTTAAGCCAAAGAGCTGTGCTGACCGCTTTATGATTTACATTAACTAGTTTTAATTTGGAATTACAGTAGACTGACTTTAAAAAACGGATACTTTTTTTTGGAACTGCTTGTATTTTTCTAAAGAGATATCAGGCTGGTCACCAACTATTTTATAAAAAGGTTCGGTACATGTGAAGGTTTTCAGAATTTACCTGCATATTTTTACACTACATTATCATGCATTGGTTTTACTAGCCTGGCCCACTGGAGATCAGATCAGGCTGTAAGCAGTTCATGAATTAAAAACCATTTATTAGAGAAAAGTCAAGAAGAAGAAAAGCAAAGAAGGGAAATTGATATCCATTTAAACTTACGTTCATCGCCCCGGTCTCTGCGATCCAATTTCCAACATTATAACAGTCCAATTCACAAATCTCATTTACTTTGTGTTTGTTTCTGTTATCAGACCACAGATTAGTATTTGATAATGCCTCATAAATACTGAAATATGTTCACCAGTAGTCATGCTGAATAAATTCAGTGTTTTATAAATTGTTACAAAATAAAAATATAGGCTAGTGACAGGAGCTGCACTACCGGATCTTTTGTCATCTCTGTAACTGTTATCTACTACAACCAATGGCATGGTTTAGTAACTCCAATACTTGAAAAGAGCTCTATCAAGAATGTGTTGTGCCGAAGGACTCGTTAAATAAATAAAGATTCAGAATGGATTAATTTGGAGAATATTTGCAGAACATGATAATTAAAACCATAACCATGGCAAAGACTTTAACCCTTTTTGTTGTTTATAAAAGAAAAGTCAAGCTGCGCAAACACCTCACTGAATTTTTCTCCTCTTGTATTATTTATTTGTTTGTTTGATTTTTTGTTTTTGAATTGTATTCCCCTTAATTATATATCCCATTTAAGAAGAGACATGGTCTGTCTTGTCAAAATTGAGGAAATTCTGAGTGCACAAAAGTTGATCCACCGTGCAATACCATCGGGAAACTGGCTGGCAATGCCTTGATTTGTCATCATATCAGTGATTCTAAACACACTTCCAGTGCAGTAAAAGGATACAACTGAACAGATGAAGGAACACTTTTAGTCAGTCTGACTCAATTGAGTCTGGTCCTCAATTGAAGCACTGAGGCACCTAACATCCAAAAAAGTGCTCTGAATGTTCAGAGAACATTTCCTGAAGATTAATTAAAGAAATTACAAGAAAGCTTGAATATGAGAATTTAGGTTATATAGAAATATTTATATTTAAGCTTGTTTGACATATACAAACTCTGTTTTTAAGTGTATACCCTGTTCCCGTGGTCGTTTGCACATTCTTCAATAAATCACTGCATCCATTTCCCATTAAAATATAAAGAAATGAGGGGTATCTCATGATTTTTTCAAAGTACTGTTCATAAATGTTCTTCTACATCAACATTTTCCGCATGATATAAATCTCCAGATTTGTGACTGGAGATTAGTTTTTTCAACCCCCAAAGTGCTGCTCTGCAAAAGAATAATTTGAGTAGCATACGCCAGCTTTCTTTTTCAATAAACACACTGTCAATTAAAATTGGTGAATGTCAGTCTGCTTAAATTATCTGTAAGGTGCTAGTGGAGTTTTTGTCATTTACATATTTCACTCATTCGTCACATCATTCGAAGTCTGCCTTCAAATTGCATTGGTAAATAGGGCTGAGATGTGGCCAAGTTAATTGCTTATAACCCACTTGATTGCCTGTTGCTCGCTGACTAAATGACAAAAAATCAGAGATGTATATGGTGTACAAAATTAAAGGAAGTACATAGATTAATTTTTTTAAAACCCACCCCTGGTCAAAGCACCGACACCTAACCACAGTAAGATAATGCATTGACAGATTGCCTTTAATAAAGTAGAGTCAGCATGTGGAGGCAGCCAGTAGGTGTAGTGATTATCTGAGAGGGCAGTCGGGGGAAAACTAAGGGCCAATCATTTTATCCTGGCTTGTCACCACACAGAACATAGTGTTATTTTAAAGAGAGGCAGAGAGAGCAAGAGAACAGATCAAGGGGGGGAGTGAGAGAGAAGCATAGGACTCACAGGAGACTTATGGCTTAGTCAGTCATTCAGCTAAACACTCCATCAGCCTATGCTTTAGTCAGTCTCATCCATATCCACCTTCTATTTTCCATCGTCCATCCATCCATCTCTCCTCTAGCCGCTCTTGTGTGATAAATCCCCACAACATCACAGCATTTTAGCCATCCCTCTATCCCTTTGTCTGTCCTATTTTAAGCATCTCATCTCACCTATGTATGTGGCAACCACACACACAGGTGCACACACATCAGGGATTGTGGAAGGGATTTATTGAAGAGGTGCTTATGACTATTTGAGGGATGTGCTTAGCTTGCGGGTAGAGATTCAACTTCTCAGTGGTCTGAGAGAACTAGTCACTTTAAAAATATGATGCCTGTATGTATAACCAAGCGTGTGTGAAAGATATTGAATCTGGTGCTGGTGATTTGCACTCTGGGTTTTAATTTTTCTGAATATACCGTACATGATTACAATAATATGGACATTTTACAAATATAGTTTATAAAGAAAGCTAGGCAGGCCAAGAGAAAGGGGAAAGCACAAACAGCACAGCTACCTCTGTGACTACAGAGGTAGAAATATTGAACCATGCTTCAGTATTTCAGCTACTGTATCCTTATTATGCATGATGCTGTAGAATCAAGGGCACCATGGACATGTTCTCATAGTTTTCATGTAGATTTCGCAGTTTTCCTCAGCTGTTTAACCCAAAATATGAAATACAGCGCTCGATCTTAATTCCACAGGTCGCTTTTACAATTACACTTTATAGTATTTTTTTTGTTATACATATTTTTACATATTTCAGAATATTTACTATTGTTTTTTAAAAAAAAAAATTCATTATGTGTTAGCCAACTGCAGTGAAATTTCCTAATTTTTACACTTGCTGTATTGATCTCATCTGTCAATCTCACTGTCAGGCGAGAAAACTGGTACTGGGTAATTATTACAGCATTTCTCAAGATATTTTAAGACAATAATTGCAACATTTGCAGCAATTAGCATTTACATTTTTTACAAAACCCCTGAATAAATCTACGCTATAGGTAAGACTGGGGAAATATCACGGAAGACTATAAGCAGACAACTTTCTACTTCTCTGCTTTGAGTTTGATACTCTACACTTAAACGTCTGTTCTCTTATCTTTCATTATTGGCACTGGACAGAAATGCTGAAATCATGATGGATACTGTGCTGGTTTCATATAAAAAAAAAACCTAGCCTGCTGACTGTCGTGTCTCGAGGCAGCCTACTCGTGAACAAGGCTGACTGACTGTTGTTCAGGCTGTTGACTAGGGAATGTAGCCTGTGTGCTGGCCTGTCAGTCTGGATCAGTGTGCTGTGTGCCCTTGGCTCCTACGAACAGAGTTAAACTCCAGCACAGAGCCTAGGGCACTTCGCACACACAGTCCACGCAAGCACACACAACAAAATACACACATGCTAGCCTACGGAACAGTAAGGTATACGAGTACTGAGAGGATGTGTCCATGTGTTCACCATGTTCGACTTCTCTTCCTTTCTTTACCTTCTCATCAAACAGCTTTCATTGCTCCTACCCCCCCCCCCCCCCCTTCTTTCTACTCACATTAGAAAATTTTGTCACATGATCAATCTACTCTGATAAAATCAACTAAACACTTACCCCTGTCCACTTCAGGAAACACCCTGTTCTCCAAGAAATAAATGGAAATGCCTAGTATTGTAAAGTGGCATGTAATCTGTTAAATACATTGTATATCCATGTATTTATGATATACTATGAAGAGATGGCTTGCGGTAGGGCTTACAGATTTTGGATTGTAATGCGCTCCCTAAACCAGACTTTGTTTTATATATCATTTGAACTATGGGAATTTCAAGAAGAATTTTACTGGGATTGTTTTGCTGGGCACATAATTTTAACATATTAAAACATATTACCACCAAGCAATGAAGTATTAATAGTAATTGGTCATTTCAAGTATTTCTGTGAGACAAAGGCTGGATGTATAAAACCTGCAAGCACTTTTGCAGAACTGACGTATATTTCAGATGGAGGGTTACAGATGTTTTCTAGAGCAGGTCAAGGCCCGCATGTTGAAGTGTAGAAAAGCTTAAATAACAAAGCTTACATTTCTTGTATTTTGTGCATTTTTGTTGTAAGTTTACACAATTACTTATACTATTTTGTGAAATTCACCCTTCAAAGTATTCACTGCAAATTTACTGTGTGCTTCATTTCATTGGTTATTTTTTTTTTGTTCTTTGTAACTTTGTCAATGTGCTGCCATAAGTAGCTCAATCCATTCATACTAATGTTGAGACTGCCCGGTGTGAATTAACAGTTTTTCCGTTTTTCATCTGTTTACAATTTCAGAAGGAATCAAAAACATTTTTATTTCTCCTCTCTGGTCAGGTGTATTGCACACCTTAGATGTCATCTTTATTACAGCAACAGTTATATGTAAATTAGATGCAAATTATGAAATAGTGAAGCGTCAACATCCATTCATGTAGACAATGTGAGTGGAGAAAACACTTTTGTATGTATATGAAATTAAGTGTGTATATGTGCGTGGATTTATAGAATTTGAAGATTATCCATACACAGTATGATGTTAGAGCGATGTTCTGATTAGAAACTTCAATGTTACAAACATACCACCCACACAAATGCTGCTGCAGACCATGCACATCCTTCATGGCAGTGGTATTCCCTGAAGGCAGCGGCCTCTTACAGCAGTCCAATGTGCCCTGCCAAACACACACACACACACAGCCTAATAACCTTACATGAATTATGTGTGCATTAAGCATTCATCGGCCTGCATTGTATTCAATTCAGTCACCTAGACAGAGAATAATCAATGTGTGGAAATTTTCTCTCGGTCACAAAGTCTATCAGTAGGCATCCATACTAAGCGGCTTGGTGCCATGAGTACCACAGCAGGGATAAAATGGAAAGTGACCGGTGTTATCTGTGTGGGTGGTGGAAGAGCTGAGTTTTCCCTACTCTGTTTGCTTCACCTGGCAGACATGTTTTGCGTGGTTGCCAGGGGGGGGTCAATGGGGAAAGCAGTAGGTTGGCGTGAAACTGGCTTTCCTCACCACCACACTGGCTCAGCGTGAGATGTATCCCTTCAGGACAGAGGCACAGGCAAGTACAGGCTGCCTCCTGAAAGCTTTCACACACACACACACACACATTCAACTTAAAGCACAATCACACATAAAAGGACACACAATTATGCACCCAAATCACAAGGAACCTGTGCAGGTTAGATCATTATACCTCATTCCTAACCTTTTACATTCACCCTCCCCAGTATCCATTACCTCTCTTAATCACTCGACTCATCTTTCCAACCTGTGTTACACTTGGTGAGAGTTCAAGTCTACTTCAAAGACATAATTACTGTAGCCAGTTAGTTTGAGGAGCACATTTTAAAAACCTTCCTCTCTCGAGTCCCTGAGGTTCCACAGAGACCCTTAAGGAGCTGGTTGCTGTTAACAGACGACCACCTTCCATGACATCTCCACTGCCATTGGTAGGCGAATGTGTGTGTGTGTGTGTGTGTGTGTGTGTGTGTGTGTGTGTGTGTGTGTGTGTGTGTGTGTGCGCGCGCGTTACACCAAGTGCTTTATAATTACTGTCCATTCTCAATTTCGGTTTAAAGCAGTCTACTGTACCTCCACAACAAAGCTTGGTTTGGAGGCAAAATAATATGTTTAGAAAAAATATCTTTAAATAAACCACATATAATTTCTTTTTAAAGGAATATGAAAGACATAGGTACATAATAGAGAAGACAAGAGAAGAGAAGAGAAGATATCAGAGGACTTCAGTAGCTTTGTCTCTTGGAAGTACAGCTATCCATTAATGTTGCTCCACTTCTACTGTTGTTTCTCTACAAACCTCTAGTCTGAGTAATGCATGCCTGCACATAGACACACTCATGCACATACAAAGACACACTCCCTGGCCATGTAACAGCCTTAACCTTAACAGCCCTATCAGCCTGCCAGCACAGTCTGTTCTTTTCAGCTTCATCCTCAGGTGAGCTTTCAGCTAATACAAATGTGTGAAAGGACTTGAAGACTCTAAAAGTGACACCCTCTGGGGCAAATGTAAGACAAAAAAGAGCAAAGCCATCATCTCATAATTCATCAACTTGGCTTCACATCAACACTATGGAAATATTTATTTATTTATTTTTTAAGAAGTCCTGGAGGATATTGTGTCGAGTCTTTCAAGCTGCTTGCACTGTAGCATAAAAAAGCATTATTCAGCACTTGCAGATAATTCAGCAGGGACTGTCACAGTTATTAAATCTGGGGGAAAAAATTATGTAAACACAGCCAATGATTCACGGCTTTCACCACAGCGTCTGTACGAAGTCATTTCAGAATGCTAGCAAAAGGCTCTCATAACCTAATAGCAAGGGCCAGGGCAGAGTGACAAAAAGCTAATCATGAGCACTAAATGACAGTTCAGTGGGTCACTTTGCATAAAACCGTGTGCCTGTGCGACGCAGAATTGTTTTGTAAATGGTCACACCTGTTGACATGCAGTTGGGTGTCAACTAGGGCTGGGCGATAAAATGATAAAGATAACTACCGCTAATAACTAAAAACCTTTCCTCAATTGTAATATGAGTCATGGTCAATGTGAAATGGACAGAATTCATCTCATCCATGTTTTGACAGACAATATAAAAGGGCAGTAACAATAAGAATAGCTTCCTGCCAAACCAATCATGTGGTTGGAACGGAGTTAGAGTCACGTCAGATTAGATTGACACACATGGTGTAGGAAGAGCAGCCGGCAGCAGCACATGTGCAGGTGCATGGGCTACTCCAGACGTACGCACTAGTATGTTAGCAATGTGAGGAAGGTAAAAGACGATGGCAAATGTGAAGACAATGGAAAATGCGAAGGAAAACTTGAACAACAGACATGACACCCTGAGGGACACAGACCCAGGCTATTTAAAGTCCAACAAAGAAGCAGAGTGACATATACTGCAAACTGTGTCAAAAGCACGTTCCCCCAAAGGCAGATAACACCACACATTCTTTTTATGCTTCTGAAGCAGTGCCATCCTTGCACAGTGCACAGTTGACTGTTTACTTGCACAATGCATTGCACACACAATGCAAGACTTCACAGTTCCAAACACTTATGTACCATACCTTACAACAAAAAATAAAGAAAGACACTGATGTCATAATACAATAGCATACCTTATTGTAAAATACATGATATCAACGAGAGCAATCAAAATATGTTCAGTTTAAGCAGCTGATGAAAGTAACTGACCCTTGTTACCAAAAACATTTCTCAGTCAAATGGTAGTTTCCAGTGTATAAACAGATTATAGAGCCAAATAACTGTCACACTGCCACTTAGGAATGGTCAAGTTACACACTTGGTCCATCAGCTGTATGAGCATCAATGCCCACTTTATTGAGGCAGTACTGCACTTCTTTTTTCTTTAAAAAAAACTTTTTTTTAAGTTTATTTATTGTTAGCAATGTAGCACAGCTGAGTTAATACGTTATTTTTTATGTTCTCCTTTGATTGCATCTATTTATACCTGGATTTTTTTCCCCAATAATTTAAAACGGCCTGAATATGAGTTTATCTATATATACAGTATATTTACAGTATATTATATAAATATAGTGTTCATGAGCAAGTATATTTTTTTCAGATGTTTTTGTATCCATATCTACATTTATTTACTGGCCAAAGAATTTAGTTGACACTGTAACACTAGAAGCTTTTTACTGTTTCAGAATTAAGATTTTACTTTCACATATGTATGTATACCATTGCATACAGTTGCAGACAGGCAGGTACACACCCACTCCCCTCACTGGCAGCTAAACAGTTGATGTTCAGAACACCTTACAACTTTTTATGAGCGATATCAAGATATTAGTAAAGCTCACTTTTCAACAAGAACAGTTACATTTTAATGAACAGTCATCATAAACGTTAACCTGACTGGCAAATATATTAATATTAGCTGTTTAACTGTTCGCAACAAACAGCAAAATCAGCCATCTGTAATCAGGTAACGTAGTGGCTAGGAGCGATGTCTAATTAATGAAACAACAATGCCAATGTTGGCGTGAGACAGGAAATGTTATCAGCGGTGTTATCAGTGTAATGTTAATTGACAGTGTTCATTTAACAAGATAACGAAAATATTTAAGTCTAAACAGTGTTTGTCTTAAAATGTAAAATTTTAACTAAACTCCCGTTTTATTGTGTTTTTCAGAAAACATGAGCTCGGACCTTGACCTTGAAATCAATGTCACCTGGGCCTTGGCTCAAACAAGATTTTAAGGAGATGTGCCTATGGTATCAATTTGAAAAACCTAGGTGACTTCCTTCTTGAGTTATCGCGTTCATAAGATTTTTAGTAAACTTGACTTCTGCCTTTGACCTTTATGTCGCTGAGATTCAAATTCGTCTGAGATGTTTAATAGATGCAAGTATGGTATCATTTTCAAAATCCTAAATCGACTGATTCTCAAGTTATTACATTCACAAATTTGGGTGTCCACACCGCTCCTCTGCTTGTCTGTCCCACAGGGTAATAACAGTACCCCATCAGCCTTTTACAACTGAGGGGTAAAAATGTATTGAGTGTCAAGTATTTTCCTGGGTGTCCATACTGAATTTAAAATGATAATATATTCTAATCTGCAGATTATCAATCTATTAAAGAAAGGAAAAATACGTGACATCCACAGTGACATTATGGGTTCTATTTTTTGTAAAGGTATACTTCCTCTTTTCATTTGTCAAATGTCATGACTGGAAAGGCATGACATTTTCTCATAATTTGAAGAAATGACAAACTATGTTCCATTTACCTAATTCATCTAATGTAAGACTAGGCAACAGGACACAAACTTGTAACAGCTCAAATTGTTATGTAATAAAGCTATGGATTTATTTCCATTTCACTTGTTCTTCTAAATATTACAGCTTTTATCTGACCAACATTATTTAACTAGGCATTAACAGCTCCACACTGATAATCACAGGGAACTTAAAACCTCGGTAAAAAATTTAAATCACAATTTTGGACTCTGTTTTTAGAATTGTTACACCGCTACATAGGGCTGCTCGATTATGGCAAAAATGATAATCACGATTATTTTCACTGAAATTGAGATCTCGATTATTTGACGATATTTATTTAACAATAACAATGTATTGAATAATGGCTTTAAAGATTGTCAAAAAATAATATAAAATAGTGTGCAAATACTGATTACAGTGCAAATGTTTGCAATATCAAAAATAAATGAAAAATGTAAACATCTATGTTTAGTGAACTTCAAAATACTGCACAATATTTGATCCACGTCTGACTCCGCGAACCCATAATGTTTCCACCAATGTTCCCTCAAATATTTCATGTGTCTGAGCGAACACACAAACTCCCTGAGTGATCCCTTGGACCACTGTGAGCGACATCAGATGTGTGCACTGTGGTCACGCCAGCATCGAATCCATCCAAGTTACATGGTTTATTAAAATAATCAAATTACAGCATTTACATTTATGTTAGACTACTTTTAATTAACTGCTTTAGCCCACTTACAATGAAAATGTAAAAAATCCTGTTCATGACCTGTGTAGTATGTTAACACTATTGGAAGTAAAAATAACAATTTTGAAAACACAACTTTCTTTCTTTTCTTTTTTTTTTCATAAAGCTCTGACTTGTATTATGAGTATGAGTCTGTGGTCTGGGATAGTCCTATAACTCTCCGTCTGCAAAATATAGTATATAATGACCAATGTTGGGCAATTAATTATATAGTTACTACTTCAAAAAAGTAACTGAGTTTGGCAAGCAACAAAGTTTTTTGCAGCTATTTATTTTTTTTAATGCAGCCAAGGTGTTTTTAAATAAACATTTCAAACTATTTACAGAACAATCAGCTGTTCTGCATCAAATCTGATGCCACACAAATTATTTGTGCCACTCCAAAAAATAATTTCTGTCCACTATGAGATAAAGGAGAACAACAGCCTGATACCTGCAGGCCTGACAACAGGAGATGTATCACTCCTGTAACACCTGTAACATTCAGTAGTCGCCTCATTGTTCTGACACACACAAGAAAACTACTGACTACACTACACACTAACTACACAAGATTTGCGCTAAATGTATGGGCTCAAAATGTGGTCATAAATATTTTGTACTTGTAAATCAGTTTTGTACTTGTAAATCAGGATTTGTATGTGTAAAAAGAATTTGTGTGTGCGTAAAAAAGATTTGTATGTGTAAAAAGAATTTGTGTGTGCGTAAAAAAGATTTGTATGTGTAAAAAGAATTTGTGTGTGCGTAAAAAAGATTTGTATGTGTAAAAAGAATTTGTGTGTGCGTAAAAAAGATTTGTATGTGTATAAAGAATTTGTGTGTGCGTAAAAAAGATTTGTATGTGTAAAAAAGATTTGTGTGTGCGTAAAAAAGATTCGTGTGTGCGTAAAAAAGATTTGTGTGTGCGTAAAAAAGATTTGTGTGTGCGTAAAAAAGATTTGTGTGTGCGTAAAAAAGATTTGTGTGTGGACAGAGTACATTTTCTCTGATTGGATTGTTACATTTGTGATTGACATGACATTGACCAATCAGATGAAAGGAAGAAAAATAGGGTCAAAATGCGTACTTGTAACTTGCAGGGGTTTTTTGGCTAAGTCCACACACAAATCTTTTTTACACATACAAATCTTTTTTACGCACACACAAATCTTTTTTACACACACACAAATCTTTTTTACACATACAAATCTTTTTTACACACACACAAATTCTTTTTACACATACAAATCCTGATTTACAAGCAAAAAACTGATTTACAAGTACAAAATATTTATGACCACATTTTGAGCCCATATAAACGTCTCAAATCTCTCACATCTCTGAACACCGCCGTCACTCCTAAAACTTCCCCCCGTTTCTTGACAACTAGATGCCACGTTGCCATATCGTTTTTTGATTGGTCGACATGGTACATTTTTCGACCAATAGGAAAGGGTGGGGTTTTTTGGTTTTGTTTTTGCTCGCTTTCGAGCGTTTTCCTTATAAAACGCCGTTTTCCTTATAAAACGCCGTTTTTACCGTTTCTTCCCGCAGTAAATATAAACAACGATAGTATTCAGGAAGAAAACCAAACATTGCATATATTTTTATCATAACTCTGGTTTTACGTGGCCTATCAACACAATTTAAAAACTGGTATAAAGTCCACACTTTTCCCGTCAATTGTTCCGTCTGTCCTGCTCACATCTCCAATGGTTGTACACGTTGTCATTAACGTGGCTTCACTCCACATCAGCCACGCCGCTTTGCTAGCTAAAACACCGGTGTCGGCACATAAGGACGCTGTCATAGCCTGTCAACGACGTTGATTGGCTGCGTATATACGAATGTGAATCGCATTATTGGCTGGACTATAGGCTAAGGTGGCATCGTTCTAATCCCATACAGGAGCAGCCTGTCACTTACTGACTAACACTGCAAAACACAACTGTTAAAGTTTTAATTTTAATTTCAATTCAGGTTAGATTTTTTTTGTGCGCAACGCAGATTTTCTGTGCGCAGAGACCGTGCCAGCAGTGCGCAATTGCGCACGTGCGCAGCTTAGAGGGAACATTGGTTTCCACACCACTGAAGTCGTTTTACCTCTCTTTTCAACCAACGGCATTCTTTCTTCAGCAGCCATTATCCTCTCCTCTCCAAATAACTTCTGCTTAGCTTTCCGAGCTTCCCTCGGGTCCTCTTAATTGTTGTGACGCGTGTTCGAAACGCAGAGAGGTGCGCTCGATTTGCCACACGGAGCAGCGCGAGAGTAAAGCACGAGGGAGGTGCTAATAATCGGCTCAGTCATTTTTAATCATCGTTGAAAACCCAGATTGTAATCGAGATTAAAATTCGATTAATTGAGCAGCCCTACCGCTACATTCTACTTACTACACAATACATAGATATTCAGTCCTGACTGTTACTCTTAGCACAAATAATTCTTGTTTTGAAGAATAATTTAGTTTGAATGGGATTTCTAGGGACACTGGTCTGGGGTATACAGTAACAAGAAGCACTTGTTTACAAAAAAAACTCTCAGAAAGGCAAAAGAAGGCTACAGTAGAATGCTGCTGCATTGAGCCATCCCCCACACACCACCCCTCAGCTCAACATCACTAAACCAGTGAGTAACAAATGAAAATGCCGGTTTACTCGTTTCAGACTTTCTAATCTCATAACAAATGTTTTAGTACAGATAAGCTCAGAGAAACATAAAACAGAGTACTCACTTTCAACCACTGCATACAGCTACCAAACAAATCCTGACATATTACATTCATCATTTTAATAATGCAGTAACATTAGACAAGTAGTTGCAACATGTTCACAATATAGTAGCTAGCAGTTTGTTTCTCACTTGGAAACACATCCAGTTGGAAGATATTTGGCTCTCTGTTTCAATATTTAATTTGCAGTTTGAGTTGGATTCCCACAGTTAATCCCACAGTTTGGTTTCCAACATCGGGCTGTTTCTTTTTAAGGCTATTATTATGGTTTCCTAACTGCTATACTCTTCAAAAGTAGTGTTAAGTGTTGGATGATGGTTTTGTGGCAAAAGCAAAACACTTTGTCTGTATTACAATGACATTTATATTTTCTAGACCTGTTCAGCTCGTTCAGCTGGGCTCACACAGCAAACAAAGCAAGAAAAAGAGTTCACCAATGTGTCTATATAGACCTTTCTGTCAAATGAATGTTTTGTCCCTCCCCATTATTATTCTAGAGTTCTCCTTACTGACGAAATCAGAGAAAGGTAGAGTATAGCATATACTTAAATTTAATGCTATGGTATCTTCGCACAGTCCATTTTTGCATATCAGCACTTTAATCACCATTTATACCAGAAAATCTCATTAAAGCAATTACTCATTTTGGCCAGACTGAGACTAAAAATAATCTATTTCAATTGTGCTTCAGTTTTTTTGCATGCTGGCTTCTTACACAGAAATGAAGATGGGTGTGAAGTCATATGGTGATTCAGTTATTTGACACGTTCAGCAAATGTCAGCCTGCAACACTACTTCCTGCTAATCATGTGACTGGTAAGAAGTCATGTTGTGTTCTACTGAACATTATATGTGCATTACATATAGCATTTAATGAAACTGACTGTAAAGGTGGTCACATTAAAAAACTACTTGATGTAAAAATGAATAGACATATTTGTTATTTGTCCTCTAACCGCTATTTCTTTTTTTACATTTTTCTTGCAAAAACCTCACAAATTGCAAGGAAGAAGTGGCCATGTAGTTGTGGTTCATCTCTATTTGGCTTTGGTGGAGTTTCAAGTACTAGAGATGAGTGTAAATGAGCTAGAGTTCATTTGAGTCCATTTTGATCTATCTAGAGGCTAGCTCTCAGTGTCTTAAAAATCCCCTACATTACAGGAAGCACTGCCTGAAACGTCTGGGAAAAAAAGCACAACATCAAGTTTATATCGTTTTTTTCACATCTAAAGTAAAAAGCATGTTGTGTGTATTAGGAAGAAAATGTAATATAATGTACATTTTTAATTTGTTTATTAAAATTTTAAGGGTAACCCAGCGTGCACGTAACCAAGACCTTCTTAATCCCAATTCACCGGTTACTCATGTGAACTCTGGCTCTTCACATTCTCTTTTAATGAAAAGAGTATTGTGTAATCATTGTTTTTTGATTTCAAGAGGAAAAAAGTGTTTCATATCTGAACTACGAGGAGTGTGCAACGGTGGACAGCACATAATTTCTGACACCAGCAGACAAGCATTCAACTCTTATGTATGAATATTTTTTATTTATTTACAGATTTTAGCTTTACTTCTGTTTGCAAATGTACCTTTTTTATTACAATTTGATTAAAGTTTAAAGTATGTGGTGAATTTAAGCTTAAATTATATCCTTTAACAAGGTAAAAGACAAACCTTGACGAATTTTTCGGACATTTCCTTAGTTACTACAGTTTCTTATCACATGACATAAGTAGTACAGTAGAGTACATAGTCTCACATAATGGGGGACTCTTGTTGACTCTTAGATTTTGCACAACATGATAATACATTATCAGTGCAGTACATTATGATAGTTCAGCTGTATAGAAAAATATAGCTATTGGACCACACCTATTATTTTTTTTAATTCAGGCGTTTTCAGTCCTACTGCTACAGGTGTATACAATCCAGCACCTAGCTATGCAGTCTACCTTTACAAACAAGAATGAGTCACATTAAAGAACTCACTGAATTCGAGTGTAGTATTGTAAAAGGGTGCCACTGTTGCAACAGGTCATTTTGTGAAATCTGCTCCTAGTTATTCCACAATCAACTGTAAGTGGTCCAGTTGCAAAATGGAAGCTTTTGGCTTGAGGGCCACGGTGAATATAAAAGGCTCCTAGCCTTGGTCCTCTGTTTCCTTTCCTTTTGGATTACAGCATGCACATATGACTAACCAATGGTTCCAACAATAAAAAGAGAAGTGGCAATACATGGTGTACATGACAAGTCTGCAGTTAAAAGGTACTTCAACAAATCTGGGTCCTCCTGAGACCTCCTGTGCAATTCTGTGCTACAGACAAGGTTCTCCAACTCTTTAAACAAAAATTGGACTCCTGAGATGTTGCAAGGCTCAATTGTCTTCTCACTCCATTGCGCTGTTTTCAGCAGCACCTGCCATAAACAAGGTTCCCACAAAGAAGTCGCACAAAACAGTATTCTGTTTTGCTGCACACCATGTTTATCCCCTCGGCCATCCCTGATGCACCCTCGTGTCTACTTCATTTGAGCAGGAACAGCTTGCTCCATCTCAGAATATTTTATAGGGATGGGTCTGTTGGTGGAATTGTGACTCTCTGGCTCCATTCATATATCATGTAAATGTGTAAATGATCACTTCTTATGAGTTTCACATTTTGATACATCCTGTCTGTACCTTCTATTTTTAAGCATGCAGACTGACTGTTTTATTTCACAACCCATGCAATTAATAAATTCAAATAGATAAAAGAAGTGACATGAGCATTACAGCACGTTCCAGAGCCCAGGAGCGTCCAAATGTTGAAGCAGAATCTCAGCATCAAACTATTAAAGCCAGAGAAGAGGAAGGATAGTTTGTGCTCATACTCCTACTGTTGATAGGTTCCCCACAAACTTAATGCTAGTAAAAGTGTTTTGTAGCTGTAATAAACACAGCATGTAGTGGTGTTTTGCATGAGTGGATAACCTTGATATGTGTCTGTTTATATTTCCCCCCTACTTTACTTTGGGTTGATTTGGTTTATTTAATAAAAAACATAATAACTCTAACTGAATCTCTATTCTTATATATAGTGGGCTGGATCTGTAAGCACCAACAACTTGCAAGTGTAAACTTGAACCACTTTTATCTTAAATATTAAAGACAAATTAGCTCAGTGAAAATCCCTGTGCCCTCTCTGTAGCTCTGTCAATACTTAATTTATTTTGTGCTGTCTCAGGAAAGAAAGAGGCATATTTAAAATCCTCTAATTGTTTCTTCATCGCCACGATTCGAGTGTAATTAGATCTTAAAATATGGTACATTCAGCAGTGTTTCTATACCACTGATTCAACAATACATAATCTTCACTTTACCACTTAAAACACTTAAATAGGTGCCGTTTCCATATGACCAATTTAAAAAAGCGTTTAGTAGTAAGTCATGGCTTGTCTATTTATTAGTAACGACACAGATATGAGTAGAATAACCAGCGCTCTCATGTCTGGGGAGAAAAAAATACCTCAAGAATGTTGGTAAATTGTTAAGAAGGAACGGGCTGGAGTTTATATTCAGCTCAGATCAGTGTTCATAGTGTTGAATTTGGAGGATTATTCCCAAGGACCAAACCCAGTGGCACAAAAACAGTTTAAAGTAGAACTTCCCTGCTTTACACAAGAGAAACTTCCAAAAGAAATAAATAAAAACTTAAAAACAAATAAATAAAAACCTAGTGGAGAGTGAGGTGAAACAACAGGACCACAGCATGAGTCACCAACAAATCTATAATTTACAAACTAGCTCCCTGCCATGCACAGAACTGGTATATGAGAAGGAAAGTAGAAAAATGTGGGTTAAAAAGGATAGAGGTGTGTGATGAGAAAAAAGAAGATCACACTGATGAGTGGCGAATGGACATTTTCTTTCAGGGCTAAGCTATGTAGATCAGATCCCCTGAGACAGAGAGGTATGAACTGACTGCCCCCTACCCCTACCTCCATCCAAATCACACATACAAACACATCCACAGCAAACACAGCAACGCGAAACTTCATTAAAAAGGTCATCTGCAGAGCATGTCATCATCAACTACTGCCAGGAACAGTGTTCCGCTCACGTGATTGCACTCCTTTCACTTTTCATCCACATCTCATTACTAGATGAATGAAACAGTTTAGCCTTGAGATTTCTTATACTATGCTTTCCGTGTTTATTCCAGAATGTCATTATGAGTTATGCCATGTCTTTCTTTTAATTTAATCAAGTGGGCCCTAAGGTGCTTTAATTACATACTGTGGTAATTTGGGGTAGGTGGTAGTGGCGGTGGCATATGTAGTCCGGGGAATCCGCATTCCCTAGTTTAGTTACTATATCTTTGGAAATCTCAACAAATGCATTAGTATCTTGATCTGCTGTGCTGCCTTTGAACAGTAGCCTATTTGAAGCAAATACATAAATATGCATGATTGTCCAGCCTTGATTGGGATCTTCGGGGCATTTGAAAAGATGCTCTAATAGCTCAAGAAGTGCAGACATTTCTGTACCTGAGCTCTTTCTCACCTTCTCACCTTCTCAAAAGGTACCTGATCTGGGCTGAACTTAAAGGGGTGTAAGGGTAACGGGGTAAGGGGTAATGCCATTAAATAATGTATCTGACCGGAGTACATCGAAGCATCCACGCGTCCTTTTTTGCTGCATTTGTGTGTGTGTGTGTGTGTGTGTGTGTGTGTGTGTGTGTGTGTGTGTGTGTGTGTGACAAGTCGCTGAGGCGTGCACACACAAATACCGCATTCATCCAGTTTTATATGATGATGGTGCCCCCGCAGCGGCCAACGGGCGCAACTTTCCTCCTCCTCCTGGATCGAGGAGAGGATAGAGAGACTCCATTCAACACACACACACACACACACACACACACACACACACACACACACACACACACACACACACACACACACTTTATGAATCTCCCTCCATCCTGACCCTCAGCAATCAGCCTGAGAGGAGGTTTGCATTCATTTGATTACCAAGAGAAAACGAAGACGAAAATTTCGATAAATGTTAAGTATCAGCTGCACACCAAACACATTGCCTCAAACGTTTAATGCTGATAAAAAAATATATATATATTTTTAAAATATTTTCTCTTCATTAACAGAAGCTCATCCTGAACAGTGACAGAAATGTACGCTCACAAACAGTCTGCAGGTGGCAAACGATCGACCGACGGTAACGAATATCAGTTATATGTCATATTTCAAAAGCAAGTCAGTATTTTTAAGAAAAACAAGAACCACTGAGCCTTTTCACCTAAAGGTTTCTTTTCTAAAGCAAGTATTTTGCGCAGCTTGGTCGGCGAGAGTGCGCAGCTCTGTGCGTTCATGCGCTTGGAACGGAGTGAGAGAGTCAAAAGTGGCAGACAGAAGAAGACGAGATGCTGCTTTCTGCTGTGCACGGGACGCTCATCAAGGCGCAGATCCTCCCATGACTTACATCTTAGACTAAGAAGAAACAGGGTCATTTGGAGATGTTTAATGGCATTCGTTATTTCAACCACATAAACTTGTCCTCGACCACATCTTGTAAATAATTCTGCAGTGTAAATCATGAAGTAAAAAACAAAAAACAAAAAACAAAATCAACCCACTGCATCACAGTTGCTGATTCTACCGGTGAATTCTCAAAGCCCACAGAAACCCGACAGTGCTCACAGAGTTAAGTATGAGCGTGTGTTTACCGTTAAGAAACGATCCCATCCGCTGTTTTTTTCCACCTCAGACAATATTCCTCTGTGCCTTAAGTCCCGTTAGGTTAAGGTCCAGTCCTCCCAAAAGCCACATAGTACCCCTGAAAAAATCCAGACGCTCAAGCGTTGGAAATAAGCCTTGGAAATAAGACTGGCGCACTTTTCACTCCAGAGGGTAGAAACTCGGGTTAAATGCGGTCCAACATTTACACACGGGCAGAAAGAAATTAAGGAAACCCTTTTAGTCCAAAACAAGTGCTCCGTTAATCCAAAATGGTTTTTTTATTCACAACTACAAAATTCTCCTGTGACAGAAGAAACCATTACGCTCCGGGTCTTTTGACGCGAATCGGTCTACATGTTAATGACGGTCACGTTAGAGAAAAAGAAAGAACAGTGGGATTTTTTCCCCCCCATCGTCCGCTCCTCACGATTCAGGTTGCACTTGGCTGATAAAACGCCGTCCTCTCTTTCTCGCTCTCTCTTCCTCTCCCCCCTCCTCCTCCTCTCCTCCAGCCCCCAGTCTCTCTCGGAAGCTTTCGTGGAGCAGAGACGCACCTAGCGGCCTAAGAGGGAACTCCACAGCCACATGAGTTTATTCCCACCCCGCCCCCTATACAGACTGCTCTTAAAGAAACATTAAAATGTGAGACTTTTTTGTGTGTGTGTAAAAAGAGAAATCAATAAAACCTTCGTGAAGTATGATTTGAAAAGTTAGACCACCATTCAAAGTAAATTCCTATTGCCCAGTGGTGTACAGTAAAATATCTTTAACACCCATGCTTTATGAATAATTATAAATAATAATGTTTGAAAATATTAATATTAAAAGTAGTATTCAAAATGTATTGTTTTGTATTTTGAAGCCTGTTTCATATAAGCTACTACAACAACATAAAACACAACATTTTTGCATTACCTTAAAATAAAACAAGTAAATAGTGCAAATACTGAAATTATATGTCATTCACCATTAACAACATATAGATATTTTAATATGATTTTAAAGGCATTAGGCTGAATGTTTAAAATGTTTAAAATTGATTGTTAGCAGTTTACTGTATTATTACAAAGATATTACCATAATATTAGTCAGAGGTTTTTGTTGGCATCTTTAAAAGGGTTTCTCAGTTATATTATCTTTTTTCTAGTCATTCATTATGCTGCCATTTGAATTCTACGCCACTATTATAATATTAATTTTAGTAACAGGTTATTGCATGGTCATCCATTTGGAAATCACATAGGAATTTATAAACGACCTTGATTAAATTATTACCATGTTCTTACTGAGGTAGAAGGTAAACTGTCACCAAAATCTCTACTCCCAGGGATTACTGGAGTCTGACTGCCAAACACAAGTCTCAGCTCTGATTTACCTTAAAATAGTCTCTCTTTCTCAGTAGTCTGAGTTACATTCCCCTCATGGGGGATATAAGTTAGCTTAATTCTAACACTTAGAAAGACATGGAGACCTTTAGCTTTTCTCCTGTGAAGAGCTTCTGGAACTGAGAAGGTGGGAATACCAAAAGAAGAGAAAAGATGTCTGTGCTTTCAGTTTATCAAAAGGAACCTACTTATGTTTAATTATACACAAACAAAAGTTATACAAAAGCAAATAAAAAATCAATCAAAACCAATCCAAAAAAGAAAAAAACATACCGTATTGTTCCTCCTGAACCAGTAGCTTGTTTTATACTAACCATCATCTTATTCTGTGTGACATCAATGCACATGGCAACAGCATAGCAACCACATTTTCTGTCTACTCGATCTCTCTGCTCTAAGCCCATATATGGGACTCAACACAAAACTGCACATTGATAATGACATGTCCGTAATCAAAACAAAAACACTTGTTCCATGAAAGTTTCTTTAAACGCAGCAAGATTTGAAGAGGCAACTTTTCACTATACTATACACAGAACAAAATGTTACTTAATAGAACATATTACACTGGAAAATATTTATTAGAAACTGGTTGACTTAAAAATAACCTGTTAAAAAATTAAAAAGAAACACCTCAGATTATGCAGGTAACAAAATACGAAACAATCCTAAAACAACTTGAAAAGTGATATAAATAATAATAATAATCTCAAAACCCCTTTACTTTGCAGTTATATGATCTGTTTCCCCGTCTGTTTCTCTCTATGGAGCTGAGTTGGAATATCATCTTCTTTAACAGGTCTATATATACAATGGAGGCTTTCAATAACAGTAAAACATATTGTAATGTTTGCTAAAGAATATGAGGAAACATAATGGCAATGCAATAGAACTACAAATGATCTAGAATAACATGTACATTGAGAAGGTCTTTTCAGGCTAGTTTATTATACAGCTAACCTCTCCCAAGGCAGCTTCACAGACCGTCTTGAAGTAGGAGCACTTTAGTTTATTTTTCTATTTGTGCAATTTATTCCTATTTACTCTAACTATATGAACTAGTAGTAGGACTAGTAGTAGTAGTAGTAATCTATCTCAAGATGCAACTGAAGCATAACGTGAAGGGTCTGAAAACTTTCTAAATGTGTGCTTTCAAACAAGAGCCACACCAACCTCAACAAATGCCTGGAATCATGGCAGTGCAGAGGTGCAGAGCTCATGGTCTTCCAATAACTTTGTGGATGAATAAAGGGTTTCAACAAGGCTTCATGTAATGCACCTTAAAGCTACAGTGAATGGAAATGTATTTTTCTTTGGATATGTCCTTGTTACAGCTACATTTTGACCCAAGGTGTCATTTTGATAAAGACAACCCTTTATAAAGTGCTTACAATGTATTATTCAATTTTTTTTGCAACACTGTGAGTTAGTATTGTGTTTAATAGGGTGAGTAATTCAAATAGCTTTAGGAATACTATGTTTATAGGTTGTTAAATCACTGCAGAGAGCAATTTACTTGCATATATGTTTTTAATATGATAAAGCCATGTTTCCATTTTAATAGACTCAAATTACAATCATCCATGATTTAGTGGTACTATATCTACATTTATTATCATTAAAATCAATGTAGTTTCTGGCATCTCAAATGACCGTGTGCTTATTATTTAAAGTTCAAAGTCCTATATGGTTAAACAGATACATATAAATCATTTTTGCTTCATCACTGTCTAGGACCAGAGTGTAAATATGCCCATTAGCCTCCAGTGTGTTTTGTTTTTGTTTTGTTTGTTTGTTTGTCTTGTGTGTGTGTGTTGTTTTTACATGAAAAGCTAGCAAGCTACATTTCATAACCTTTATGGGTTATGAAATGTAGCTTGAAATAACACAGACACCTGTTAATTAGAGCTAAGTAAAAGCCTAATAAATACTAGGATTTTAAGGACCGGGACTAAATCACTATGGATAACTTTTTAAGTTAATTTAGTCAAAATATGACAACTTCTTATTCAAATTACATCAGATTTGATACTGCACTTAATCAGGTAAACTGCCAGGTTTGAATCAGACTGGATGAAGGATTGTTGAGACACAAATTGCTTGAACTGTTATTAAGATATCATTTTTCTATTTTGAGTTCTATTACTTCCTTATGGTAACATTCCTTGCACTCTTGCGAACAGTGTTAAAGCTGATGGTCTGATATTGAGTCAGCAGAGACAATGGTAATTGTGTTTCCATCCATTTAACCTCCTTCAAATGTGCCCTCTGCAGTGGTGCTGAAAAAAACAGCTCTTTTCTCAAAGAATCTAATTAGATTCAATAATTTGTGAATTACCCCGTTGATTTAAGCTACCATATGTGTGGCAGCTAAATCCTGCATCTGCTTAAGCTCATCCCTGCTCTCACTGACCTCAGGCCTCAGCTACTATTGTTCACATGGTTGCCAATAACATCAGGTAATCTTGAACTGACTCTCTGTTTAGAAATATTTTATGCCAACACTAATGTCAATGGAATTTTTTCACTGGAAACATGTTTTAAGCTTTGTTAGGACAGATATCTGCAATGTCCTCTAGTGGACTTCCTGCAAATTCCCAGCGGATACAGTAATGGAAAAATTCCTTCACTACTAAACAATTGCCAATTTGGCCCTTATAAAACTAAAGGCATCTTCAAAGATGTCATCAGGTATAGATAGAAGGTGTTATATAAATAGACATCTGTGCTAAATATGGTCTAGAAGCCCTGAAGTAAAAATGGGACACACCCCTGGGTGGCTGAGAATGACTAAGCTAAGATTCTGTGGGACTTCCAGATATATATGGACAAACTGTTGATGGCTAACCAACCACAGATAGTAGTCGTGGACAGGCAGAGGAAGACGGCTGTAGTGATAACCAAGTGACAACAAAATTAGGATGAAGGTCGAGAAGTACCATGGGCTGAGAGAGGAGCTTGAGAAGATGTGGTCTCCATGGTAATCAGAGGACTCAGGGTAGTAACCCCCAAACTGGGCAAGTGGCTCCCCCAGATATGAAGAACGACATGTATAGGAATTTCTTTTACTTATGTATTAATCACATTATTTTATTGTATGATGCCTTGGTGCCACTGGATTTTAACATGTCTCACACTCATACAGTAAGACAAATGGTGGGGGTCTAGTAAGGAAGTTGGGGGGAAGCAGACAACTCCACAGGAAGAATCTTTTGTCTCTTTGAGAACTCTGGGAGGTAGCAAGCGAGTGTGAACCTTAAGGTGTGAAACAACTGTGTACTGCCTTTTGTTCCTGGAGAAGGTATTTAACTGAGAGCCATGTTAGACTCAGGGGAGACTCTGCTGACCGTCTGCCCCGCAATCATGCAGGCTCTCCACAAGCTTGGTTTTTCTGTTCTTTATGTTTGATTAAAGAATGTTAGCTACCGCTCACCGCTCATCTGCAGGCTTTATTTAATGGAAAACTTCCACAACAGACACCTGAGATCTCTGTTCAAAAGAGTGCAGCTCTAGAACAGCAAAGACACTGCTAAGCTCCCAGGCCTCGGGTAGAGGACCCAAACTTGAAGCATAAAGAATAGAATCAACTTCCTGTTATCTGATATTCCTACGACTGCACTCTTCTGGCCAGGGCTCTTGGATGGTGTTCTTGGGATCAGCTGGAGCCACTCGTCCAGTTTGAGTTGCCCCAGGGACCACTATTGCCTTCACTCTCCACATCTTCTCTAGGTCTTCTCCTCTGCTTATCCACCACTACTGTGTGCAGTTGTTTGGCCATCACCAGTTTGCCCATCTTCATCTAGAAGTCCAAAAGAATCTTAGATTGGTTATACTTAATCACCCTAGGGGGCATATTCCGTGACCTCAGGATTTCCAGGCCATACTCGGCACAGATCTTCCTGTATATCATGCCAGCTACGTGGTTATGGTGTTCCATGTATGCCCTGCCTGCTGGCATTTTGCACCATGTTGTTACGTCCTGGATTGTCTCAGGGGGATTGTTTGCACAGTCTACATCTGAGGTCTATCGATTTTGTGTTCAGGGCTCCTTTTTTGTGCTGCCATGAATAGTGACACTGTGTTGTCTTTCAGTCCAGTCTAGGATTTCTTGATATCAGCCACAGCCACTTCTTCTATCTGCTGATGGTATGTGCCATGCAGGGGCCTGTTCTTTTGTGATGGTTCCTGTTCTTGGTCCTCTTCTTTCTCAGTTTTCTGCTACCTGAGGTATTCACTAAGTATATGATCACTTGCATTCATCTTCCTGAGGTACTCCTAGATCTTTGTTGATCTTTGTCCTAGATCTTTGTTGTTCTTTGTTTGTTTGTATGAGCCATACAGAGGTAGACTTGCAGGTGTATTTCTGATCATTGTCCTGCTGCATAACAAGTGACCTTAAGTGAGCTTAAGCTTGAGAGCACAAACTGATGACCAGGCTTTCTCATCAAATACAGCAAGTCATCCAGATCTTGAAGCAGCAAAGCAGCCTCCGACTATCACACTACCATCATGTTTGAATGTTCTTTTTACGAAATGCTGTGTTAGTTTTAAACTAGTTATAATGCGACTTCAAGCTTTCAAAAAATGAAAATGTTTTTTTTCACTAGGTCAGACAGGTTCTATTTAAGTTTGGGAGTCTGGGTCTGGGAGTAATCAGGCCTGGGTGTGGCCAAACAGGGCCAGGTACATTTGAATAGTTTTATTCCCTTAATGAATGAAATGATCATTTAAACACTGTATTTTGTATTTAATTGGGTGATATTCGTCTAATACGAATGCGATCGTGGCTCAAGAGTTGGGAGTTCGCCTTGTAATCGGAAGGTTGCTGGTTCGAGCCCCAGCTCGGACAGTCTCGGTCGTTGTGTCCTTGGGCAAGACACTTCACCCATTGCCTACTGGTGGTGGTCAGAGGGCCCGGTGGCGCCAGTGTCCGGCAGCCTCGCCTCTGTCAGTGCGCCCCAGGGTGGCTGTGGCTACAATGTAGCTTGCCATCACCAGTGTGTGAATGTGTGCGTGAATGGGTGGATGACTGGATATGTAAAGCGCTTTGGGGTCCTTAGGGACTAGTAAAGCGCTATATAAATACAGGCCATTTACCATTTAATACTGAAACACGATGATTTAAATTGTAACAAATATGAATAAGAATCAGGTACGGAGCAAATAGTTCATTTACTAGCAATACCTGCTTCATGCAAATGGAATACATGCACTTGCAAATCCCACAAGCAATTGCAATGTCACACTTTAAACGGGTACAGTATCGCAGATACACGTGTGATGTCACACACAGAAGCGATATCTAACACTTTCAGTATACGTGCACACCACATTTCCAGCCTTTCACAAACAGGTACAGAACTCAAAATGTCATCTATGCAAAACACCTTCAGTGAAACACTCACCTCCACACACCTGCACTGGATTAAACACAGCGCACCTGCAGTGACTCGCACCTATAACACAAGATCTAAGTACACCTGGGATGCCATCTGCAAATATGCACTGTTAACTCAACATTTAAAAGAAAATCCCAATGATTGCTTTAAAGTTTTGTTCAACATTTTTATGATGACACACAGTTTTTGTTTTTTGGCCACCCTCGGTGCCAGCAGAACATCAAAATTATACGATTCATTCTGTCCTTTAGAATCGCTTAGGTCTCTCTCCTCTCTGTTCACCCTGGGTTTGCGCGTGCGCGCGTGTGTGTGTGTGTGTATTTGTATTTGTATTTCTCCACTGTTCATCTCCTCACCAAAGCACACTAGAGCAGAGGAGTGATAGTAGAAGCGAAAAAAAACCCCCACTTAAATAAGTGTTTTTTTTGTCGATTAAATAATCGCACTTACCTTACTGTAGGTGTAGTAAAGGCATCCCAGCAATAATTAACTGACCAAACCAAACCAAAGACTGGTGCGGTGTTAAACACAAACTTCTTACAGCCAAAATATCTGCTTTTTAAAAAATGGATCCAAACTGGACGCGATATCACTGGCAAGGATGTTAGAAGCTCTGCTACTGACTGCAGGTATGCTAGTTCACCTGACCATCCAGTAGCATCCCTTCTGATACAAACACTTCTCATTACCATTGATGAACATGAACACAGCTTAGTCAGATCCAGAAATTCTTTATTGGCCATGCTTAAATCCTAGCCTATCCGTAAAAGGTCTTTTCTTTAACAGGACAGATTATGTTACAGTTATAAAATGAAAACCATGTCTACTTCACCACTAATTTGTTTCCTTTTTTCCTTTTCCCTTCCCAGCCTCATCTCTGTCAAAATCCTATGTCGTCATGCTGTGCCTTTGCTTCCGTATGCTCCTCCAAGTTGATAGCTTCTAAGCAAATCACTGGTTCTCCCATTGGCATGAAAATGAAAAAGACTGCTGGAAAAAGAGTCTTTTGGCTGCCTGTCTGTAGCCTCTGCAGTCTGGTGAAAATGGGAAACAAAAATATTGTAAAGATTCAATGTAGAACCTTGTCTAATGCAATTAGGCAGCATATTAATACAAAGTGAACTGAAAGTAGGTCATCAGGTTAGTTAATACTTTTAGAAGCACAGAATGTACCTTTTCCTGTACTTTGTACATTCTGAATCACTATTTATTTTAATCAAGAGGTTAACTAAAAATCCAGCTGATTTTCTTAGTGTCTCCATTTTGTTCTTTCTTCTGTCCACACAGGCAGAACATTTTAATTAGATATAGATAGATTTTAAACATTTTATATGCAATATGTATATTTCTTTATATATTTTTAATAATTAATCTATATTTATTAAAATATCATTGTATCCCAGACAAAAACCAACTGAAAAACTCTGTGTTAAACATTTTGTCATACTGTGAGACGTAGCTGCTGATTTTCAAATTAGATCAAAGAAATACACGTGGCTGCTGCAATCACAATTCAATATGAAATTACACAGCACATGATATCACTACTACTGTCAAAGTTATTCACGGTCTCCTCCTCCTCGTGTTTCAGTGGAAGGAAGAAACAGGCCTACATTGAAATCTTGTTTGTTTTGCTGCAAGCTGGTATTAGATATCTCACAAGGCTTTGCTCACATGCTCTCATGTGACATAAAAATTTGATTGCAGTTTGACAGTTTTGAGACAAGTTTTAATTGCAGGACTTCCTGAAAAAAAAAAGCTTTCTCACTATACTAACTGCACTCCAAATGAATGACAACAGAAAGCTGCATGCTGCAATTAATGTGGGTCTAAAGGAAATCCATTATTATTTGTATGGATGAGGATACTAGAGCATATTCTGCTGTAAACCAAAGCCTTCTGGTTAGTTGTTTTCAAAGCATTAGACACTGCTCTTTGTTTTGTCAAGAGCAGTGTTTAATGCATTTAGTGCTCTACTTTGAAAGTCTCTTCACAAAAATTAGGTATGAAACAGCCATTAGATCTATCTCACTTGCTGTAAGGTGCTGTGAAAATGTGAGATACATTGTTATCCCACATACATGATCTTGAGTTGGTTTCAATTTAATTCAAGTCCATTTTAATTATATAGCATGAAATCAAAATGAGAGTTGCCTCAAAGCACTTTATATTTTAAGTATTGTAAGGTAAAGTCCCTAAAATAACACAGAAAACCCCAACAATCATATGGCTGCTTTTAAGCAAATGCTGTGGCGAAAGTAGGAAAGAGAAACTCCCTTTAACAGGAAGAAACCTCATGAAGAACGAAGAAGAGGTAGTGCAGGAGGGGTGGTGATCTGCCTCAACTGATAGGTAGTGAGGGGAGGAAGACAGGACAGAGACAAGCTGTGGAAGAGAGCCAAGTCAACCTTTGACTTTAGGTTCTGTTTGAAATGTTTGACAGGAAATCGGATTGCTTTCACGTCACATTTCGTGCACCTTCTGACATTAGATTAGGGAGCATCTGTACAACTATGCATCTGAAATCCCAAAACAGACAATTTGACATGCACTTTGTTTTGTGCGTGGCCAGTGGTGCAGAGGTGAGAAAGTACATTGGGTTCTCTCCATGTGACATTTTTTGTACTGGAACTCCAATTTGAATATCTTTCTGAATAGACTGAGCCTGTCTGAAAATATCTGACACATTTCCTCCTCATTATGACAGCTTTCGCATCAGTTATTTATAGTTTCCAGTCTAGTAACTGGAGTGGAGACTTGAAGGGCAAAACATAATTCCGACAGACCAGTGAGCAGTGGACTCTCCACAGAATCGTCACACAAGCGTGTCAATTTTCCATCAGTTTCAAGCCACAAGTATTTAAAACACTTCTCAAAAGAAAACAAGCTATTAACTATAAGTCATATAGCTTACTACAACATCTAAATCACTTAAAAGTAAAAAATACAAGACTTAACACGTTAAGAAAAGTCGCTACTGAAGTCACCGTTAATGCTTACATAATGGTGAAAACCAGCATTCATACCAGGAAGCTTCTTTCTTATGTTTGCCACTTGCAGCATAAGTAATAACTTGATATGCCTGCCAGATAAGCACCAATTAGCCATGGCCCAAGCCTGGATGTATTTTATCAATGACATAATACTACTTATTTGTCAGTACTTATTAGTTTCAGCTGGACCAAACAATTCTTCACTACAATTGATCAATCACTCACACTAGGAGCTGGCAGCACAAAGACTGGAGAAATTTATCAGCCTGCAGTGCATATGACTAAATGAGTAAAAATGCGTGTGCGTGACTGTGTGTGCATTTGTAAGATAGAGTTGGTGAGTCAGTCTGTGTTTGCATGTATGTGTATGTGTCTCCAGGCTTTTTCTGGGAGAGGCCAGATGTTAGTGGAGACAGAGAGAGTCTGGGGACTGGTCGCCCCTGCCAAGTAAACACACATACATACAGTGTTCAGTCTGGCATATCCTCTCTTGTAAAGGTACCTTACACACAAATATATACATTTAATTGAAGATCTCAGACTAATTGCCAGATTCATGAAGGAAACCAAAGCTGAGATTACAATTTATGCCTAAAAGTTGCAAAATGCAATCCTCCAGATTCTAATGTGGATCCCCAAGCCTCTACGGGTCCTCCTTCGGTACATCCATGAATTTTGTCTGTGGTTTTCTTCTTTTTCTCCTGCCTGGCAACTCAATAGTCAAGATTTCCCCAGTATATTCACATCCCTCTTCTACACATGTCCAAACCATCTCAACATTGTGTGTTGAGATGGTTATTAGAAAAATAAGGTTGGGACCTGTTTCAAAGAAAAATAATTTAGTAGTAGGCAGACTAGTAACAATTTTCCTGTACTCTGAGTTGTTTTGCTTACAGAAACTAAAGTTGCAGAATAGATTTTTTTTCTTAAGATTTCCCTAAGCCTTGAGATTTTTTTTAAGATAACACACTAAAAAATTATTTAAAAGGGGAGGACTTGTATTCAGTGGCCAGACTGAGATCGAGCTGGAAAGGATGTGCAGCGGCTTGGGGTGATTAAGGATAGATATGGAAATGTACTCACAAGTGAAGAGAGTGTGCTGAGAAGGTGGAAAGAGTGCTTCAAGAAGCTGATGAATGAAGAAAATTAAAGTACAGAAAATAGAAGAATTCCTTAATCAGAAAGTGCAGAGGGTTAGTAAGGGGAACTGAGAACTGCTATGAAGAGGAAAGGTGGTCCAGATGACACACGTGTTTTTTTTTGACCAAATTGTTTAACGCAGTCTTGTAGAGTGGGAGGATGCCGGAGGAATGGGGAGGAAGTGGTACAGATTTTCAAGAGCAATGGTAATGTTCAGAGCTGTAGTGACTACAGAGGGATAAAGTTAATGAGCCATGAAGATGTGACCTTGAAGACCATGACAATATGGGAAAGAGTTGTTGAGGCTTGGTTAAGAAGAGAGGTGAATTGAGTTATAGTATGGTTTGGTGCCAAGAAAGAGCATTACAGAAGCTGTATTTGCTGTAAGGTCAGAAGTCATTGCATTGTGTCTTTGAGGCGCTAGAGAAAGCACGACAGGGTGCCAAGAGACGGATTGTGGTACTGAAAGAGAAAGTCAGGAGTGGCAGGGAAATTGTGAGGGTGGGCCAGAACATGCATGAGGACAGTGAGACAGTGGTGAGGTGTGTTGTAGGAGTGGCAGATGGGTTCAAGGTGAGGGTGGGATAACATCAGAGCTCAGCTTCCCCTTCTTGTTTGAAGAGATGATGGACGGGTTGGCAGATGAAGTCAGGCAAGAGTGTCCATGGAGTATGACGTTTGCAGACAACATTAATTTGTAGTGAGAGTAGGTAGCAGGTGGAAGACAGCTTAGAGAAGGAGGTATGTTCTCGAGAGAAGAAGAATGAAAGAAATAGAAGTTAAGACAGGATACATGTGTGTGAATGAGAGGGAATGAGAGGGAGACAGGTGAAAAGGTGAACAGGGAAAGAGTTGAGGTAGTGAAGGTAGAGGAATTTTAATATCAGGTCCAACCATCTAAAGCAATGGACAGTGCACAAGAGAGGTGAAGAAGAGACTATAGGAAGGGTGACAAGTGTCAGGGGTGACATGTAGCAGAAAGACAGCAGCAAAAGTGAAAATAAAGGTTTAAAAACTGCTATGATATGTGAATCGTAAGATGATACCACTAAGAAAAAGATAGGAGGTGGAGCTGGAGGTGGTAGAGTTGAGGAGTTGATTTTCATTGGGAGTGACAGAATTAGAAATTAGTAGGTCAGAGGGACAAGTAGGGTCAAGATGTTTGTAGACAAAGGTTAGAGAAGCAGGCTGAGATGGTTTGGACAGGTGCTTAGAAGTGATAGTGGATATAGTGGACAAAGGATGCAGAATATGGAGCTACCAGGTAGGATGAAATGAGGAAGGAGGACATTCAGAGGTTGTGTGACAGATGGGAATACTAAGGACAGGGTAAGATGAAGGCAAATAATCTGCTGCGATGATCCCTTAAGCTAAAAGAAGAAGGAGAACACACATATCAGATTTTAGCAGATTTGGGCTGAATAAATGTGAACTTTTTTTCCCCTCATACAACCTGGCATCTCGCCTTCTGGGATACTCAGAGATGATTCATTCAAGTAATAATCATGTTTTTCTTTTTCCAAATTTTTTTTCACCCATCTGCAAGTGGGGGTATAGTTCCCGTGCCAGCTGTCAAGGTGGTTCTGTATGTTGTGCAATGCCTGATGGCTCCGTTAGGGCGACAGTCAATTATTAGCCAGTGTCCAGTGGGGCAATATAAGAGGGCATTTTGTATTGTTGATTAAATTAATGTCTGATGCTACCAAACATGTCATGTTTATAACTCTTCAAGAATCAGCAAAGTAGGTTGATACGGCATATGCCATACAATATTATACTTTCGTTTAGATTTAGATTTCGAGTTATTCATTTCCAGTGCTTCCTTAACTTTATTTGCTTGTGACAAAGAGTGATGCTGCATCTCATATACAGACCTCCACAAGAGCTTAAAAAAAGCATGTATTTGATTTTAGTACACATAGTATTGTGTAAATTGTATCGGTGTGGAAAGAAGAAGAAGAAAAAAGTGTTGTTTGTACAAGACAGTTCACAAACTTCCTGTGTGGGTTTGTATGTTAATATGCTGAACGAAGCTTCCAAAGCTTGAAGTCAGGAACCCAAGGTCCCTTTTAAATACCTCTGTAGCTATCGTGAAATCTATAAAGAGCACACAAATCATTTGATCAAATATTCAGTGCTTAAAATGTATCATAGATTTTCTCAGTAAGGAAATGCTTTTGGTAGTTACCCAAACCTCCAAACCGATCAATAATAAAACCAACTGTTTTTTATAAGAAAATGCACAAGAGTTTAATATCAAACACCAGCATTAAAAAATATCAGGTTTCAGATATTTGTGGAGTATTTTTAGTTGCCTTGAAATGGTTGTAAATATCCAATGAATGCTGCACGAATGATGCAACATGTTAAAGGTGGCTGTATAAGGTATGTATTTCATTAAAATACATATACAAAGGGAAATAACATTCAAAAACTATTGGGAGAACAGGTACCTGTAAATACATTTCTTTAATAATATTATATGTTTCACTTGAAGAATCATAATCCCTCCCACGGCATTTGAGCTCTGTTTTTAATAATTAAAGAAATATTTAAAGTTTCAAATAGACTGCATCACTGCAGCTCTGAGCATTCTTCCACTAAAAAACATCTAAATAACCAAATGACCTTTCACAGCCAAGATGAGCTGCTATTAAAATGCTAGAACTTCTTGAAGCTATTGGGGCAATCAAAAATCCCACTAATCCTTGACACCTAAATTGCACTGTGCTACTTGATCCTTGCTCTTAATAGTGAGTTTCTCTGGAACTCACACAGACTAGTTTAAAGTCATCAAACCCCCAAAAAAATATTCAAGCAGCAAACAGAAGACAGTTGCACTTTCTGAAAATAAGACATTACCAGAGAATACACTGCAAAAAAATAAAAAGAATATATATATTTTTTCAAACCAATTTAAATAATTTTGTTCTAGCTATATTATGTGAACCGTATATTCCTCAGAGGCGTGTGATGACAAAAAACAAACATTTCAACAAAATTTCAGAGTAAAAAAATCAGAAAAGGAACAGCATGTCAGAGAACATGTAGGTACCCCAGTCTTTATGTAGGTGTATAATAACCATTAATCTGGTTTGTCCTCATTCCCCCATCTCTCCTGTCCAAAGCAGGCTCCATTAGCAAAAATGGGTCAGCTTTAATCCACAGCCAAATTAATGGAAATGAAAACGCTTCTATTTGTGATTGATGCTGCTGTGTGTGAGAGTATGTAAGTGTTTCTTTGGGAGAGAGAGTGAGCTGTCAGCATTAATTAGTTATGCAGGTGCCCTGTAATGAGTATATAAGAGTGTGTGTGTGTGTGTGTGTGTGTGTGTGTGTGCGTGTGTGTGTGTGTGTGTGTGCGTGTGTGTGTGCGTGTGTGTGTGCGTGTGTGTGTGTGTGTGCGTTTGCGCACGCGCCTAAACTCTCACTTTGGAATAGATCTCACAATGAAGGAGACACATTTCATTCTGCCAATATAACTACAAAGTAAAATGTTTTACATTAGTATCTGCAAGTGCTTCAAAGGGAAAGAACTAAAGGAGAACACTGGAAGTCTCTTTTTAATCTATAGTTGTGGCACTCTTTAATCGAGGCAGCTACTATACAGCCACAAAGCAGTTGCCTACTTGAAGAACAACATATATTCAGTATCTTAACAGTCTCAGCTCGCTATGAAAAGAAAGAGGGATGGAGGTATAAAAAAAGAGTGCAAGGTTATGGCCTTATGACAGAAGATCACAGTTTTTCAAGAAGAGCGCTTAAAATGGGATTATCTGCATGTGCAGTTTAAAACAGCCAGTTTCTAGGTGGTAAGGTGTTATTACATTACTGAGAACTTTGAAAGTTTGTATTTAAATTGAAAAGCTTATATGGCCACCTACTGAACTTTGTCCAGACATCTACTATGTACCAAGAAAGTGGGTGCTTACATGAACAACTCATATTCAATGTGTCAGCAACGTTAGCTCTCGATCAAAAGTAACAGGGATGAAGCTATAAAAGAGAATACAAGGCCATGGCACTAATGTTTAACCAGTTTTCCAAGAAACTGGTTTTTATTTATTTATTTATTTATTTATTTATTTTCGCAAACTGACATACGGAATTAAAAGGCTGACAGACCAATCCTGCAGATTGTTTTCCATCTTTAAAAAAAAGCAAAAACCTGTTTGATGTGGTCACTTACTTTCTTATCTCTTCTGTTCTCCTGCTCTATTTATTACTGTTCGCTCTAGGACACACAAACACTTACGTGACAGCCTATGAAGACAATCTAATTAAATCTAACTCTGAACTTATTTCCAAATATAAAATACATTTATATTTTTCTCACTAGACAACACATTTACTGTTCATTAATAAACCAAACAATAATTTTAATTATTAATTATGCATTCACACATTTATATGCAAAGTTAAACGGTCACTGCAGTGAAAATATATTTTTTCAAAAACATGCAGTTCACATGATCTTGAATGCGCACAAACCTGTTATTTACCAACAGGGAATGTCATTGCATCGTTTCACCAATCCAACCTTTCCTCTATAGGAAACCATAGAGAAGAATGTATGCAACCCCTGAATGAATGCTAAGCAGAACGGTAGTGTGGCTGCTTCTAAAGCCAAGTGTGCACTCTTGGTTACATTAAAAATGCATGGAATAATAGCAATGTTTTCATTAAACTGCTTAGTGCACATGAAACTGTTCTCGTTCTTTGGTGAGCTTACACCTATATGTGCATATATGCGATTATCTTTGTCCGCTGCTTGCAGGCAGTGCCAGAGTCGGTCTGTCACATCATGCTGGATAGCATTTTTTTGCTAAAGCCATGACAGCTCACAATAAATGTGTTGTTTATTCAAGCTTGTACTGACAGGTATACTACGAAGCGAGATTAATGGATTACTAAACTATGTCGACCTAAAAATCAGTTTTCTGTGATATCTAAGTGGCTTTCTTTTTCCTGGCTAAATCACCATGTTAACTTATATGAAACACATAACTTAGTCAGGAGTAGGCTATGTTCTGAGGTTGCACTTAAATCAACAGAAAGCACCAGGTTTTCACTGATTCTTTTACAGCACGTTTTAAGGACAGTGTAGAAAAAGAGTCATGATTCGTGCAGTGCCCCTTTTTATGTTGGCAGAATCAGAACCTTAACAGAAAAATTTGATTTCCACCATCATGATACTCATTAATGCCAGTCGAAGGTTTTGTCAAGCAAGCTAAGTGAAAGAAAACCTGGTTGTGCTGGACTTTGTTCTTATTGTATGTCTCTGGTGTGAATTCTTTTGTTTTGATGCTGTTAAACTGAAACAAACTGGTTCATACTGCGACAAGGACAACCTTATAAACAGTACATTTGCTCAGTAACTGAAACCAGCCTACTGAATGAGCAATGGGCTGTGAGGTCAGTTCCTTGATCATTAATAAGTTCGGGGAAACCTGCAGTCAGCTGAGACTGAAGAAGTCACTTGGATGAGTGACGAAACGTTTCTCCCACTGAAAACGCTACGTCCAGATGAACAGAATTAACCTTTTGGGGCTTAAGTAGTTTTAAATGTTTTGACAAGCTTATGTAAGATGTATGAAAAGTAAGTCAGCTGTACACATTATTTCCATAGCACGCACGCACACACACACACACACACACACACACACACACACACACACACACACACACACACACACACACATAACAACCTCAGTTTGTTATGTGAAAACAAGATCATGATTTTTGTAAAACCATATTCCCCTTTATTTTTACATGTTACACTGAAAGATAAGATTTCAAGAAAAAGATTCTCAAAGTTAAAACATTATTTTTATTTATTTTAACATTATATATTATATATATTTAACATTATATAACAGAGACCCCTTGGTTTGCTAAGCACAACAGCCTGGCTGCATCCAGGAATCTGCCAGCACCACTCAAGTTCACTCTTATCAATCATGGATTTTTATTTAAGCTGTATAAAAGGTAAAGTGTAAAAACAATAATTGTACATTTTATGAGATGTTTCACTCAGTTCTTTATCTGGTAATAAGGAACAGTAAGTTCCTCAAATATATGGTCAAGTATTCAAAAACAAACTTCAGTGGAATTTGGTGGATGGCCAGTTGTTTCACCACTTTGGATCAGATGGAAATTTCATCAACTGGGCATCATGAATTTTATGGGTTACTGTAAAATTCATGATCCCCAGAAGATGAAACATAACGACTTGGTATATCTAGCCCTCCACTTAACTAGCTCATATTTTACCAATGATATTTCATATTTTGTGAGATGGTTCTAGGAGATGCAGATTGGCTGATATTTGTTTCCAGATGAGAACTGCTTAGCCATCTGGTGAATGAATCACCAGCCAGTATGATTCATATGTTTGTGGAACCAGATTTAGAAGACATACTGGATACTACGTGTAAAAGAAGAAATGTTTTGCTTTCCTATTTACTGCTTTGATTCCTGTTCTACTTATTAAATAAATGTAAATATGTAGTTTATTTTAAACTAATGTTCAGGTGGCTGTCAATCTTATGATTCAACAAATAATCCCTATTCAGCTTGGTCCAACATAACCTTTAATTCAGGGTGAATTAAATGTATTTGTAGCTGCAAAACCCTCTTATGGCTGGCTTATTCACTGGCTCTAAATCCTTCCAAAGCACTGCTTACGTCTCCCTGTTTCCCAAAAGCCTCATCATCTGATAGACATGCATGTTCTGCTCGTATTTGCTTATGTCATGTGCAGTAAATGAAAAGCCCAGTGATGACTGGAGGATAGTTTTGATTTGTTACTGCATTAAATAAAATGTGCATTACAAGCAGAGCTGAAATGCAATGAAAGAGTAAAAGGGGGGAAAAAATGCCACTACTAATAATCAGATGTATCTATTATTGCCTCAGATTTGTGAAATTTGTGTCAAATGTGTGAAAAATATGCTTTTTTTCAATATAATGTATATTTAAATGTGTTTGATATCTGAAGCTAAAATTCCAATTGTTAGACAAGTAAGGCTTAGTTTATTTGAGAAGGAATGATGCAATGAAAAATAAAATGAAATGTAAAATATTTGTGCAGAAATGTTAGAATGCAACAGATTTATGATATAACAATATAATATACAGAATATGACGAGTTGTTTCATGAAGCAAAACTATTTGCAGACAAATATATCTAATTTATATAATCTGGAAATATGTTAATTAATACATTTGATCTCTGTGCTTTTTCTCTACATTTTCACAAAGTCCTTGAATTGTCCAATGAAATAAAAAGATCAACAAAAAAAAACAAAAAAAACACAGCTGCTTCTGGATTTGCACATTACTTTGGTCAAGTGACACAATGATAGTGGTTTCACCTGAACCTCTGATGGTAATGACTTACACCTTTGTGACAATGTGCATAATTAATAGTGGATCAACAATATTTTAAGAGACAACCCCCACTAGGGTTTAAATACCTGGGAATCTCCACCTTTTGGTTTTAGAACTGTAGAGGCCTCTTGGATGAGAGGTGAAACATGTTCTCAAAACCTGAAGATGTCCAGTTTCTTATTTCTTTCCAAGCTCCTTAGACTACCATGACATAGGTGACTGAGAACCTACAGAGACATCAAACTTGCACATTCATGTCTTCTTGGACCTTGCTTTGTGTGCTGGTGTGCAGTCACATTGGAACAGGAAGAGGTGATTCCCAAACTGTTCCCCCAAAGTTGGAAGTATGAAATTGTCCAAAATGTCTTAGAATGCTAAAACATTGAGAGTTTTTTTTACTTAAACTAGGGATCAAGCCCATCTCCTGAAAAACAACCCCATTATTGAGACTAAGTAATAGGTAATTAGTTGGTTTAAAATATAGCAGAATTTATTCATTATCTAATCTGTCTGTAGACAAACTGTGAATGAAGAAAAAGTCTAAAAGTATAGCTACAATTATATTATGTATCAACAATTAAATTACTAACTGAAACTGATGATTGTTTGTTAAGGTCATACATGCACACTACAATTACCATGCCGTTATTCCGGTCGTAAAATGCCCAGGTGTCCAGATAATGGAAGTACAGAAACCAACTCAGATATGCTGGGTAGCCCTTCAAATTACAGCTCATTCATTTCCATAATTATGCTCTAATGAGGGTCTAAGGCGACAGAAACTGTGCAGTGTTCTTTTCATGCTCTTTCAAGTTGTAATGGACTATTTATTTCACCTACTGACCAATCCTAGTCCAAGGGGTAACCAGCTGGGACCCAATAATTTTGCTATTTCTGATTCAAAAAGCCTTTAATTACAACATATTCTTCGGTTCAAAAATTCCTTGCTTTTCTTCAGCTGTAACCACTCATAATTAGAAATAAGTCAGGTAAATTTTTTTAAGATTAAAGTGGCTATTTCTGAATTCTCAGGAAGTGACCATAGTGATGAGATGTTCACAGAGGCTTTGTGAAAAGAACGGTGATGAACAAACAATAATTTAGCGTTTCTACCTAGTTCCAATCAACCCAGCTGAGAAAGGTTTCTCTCATGCAAAGTGAAAAGCAATTTCTATATCGTGTGTGTTGCAGTGTAACACAATATAACATCTGATTGTATGAAGCTAATTTTTCTGTAGTTTGACCATGCATTAAACAATCAAAGCCCCACTTGAGTGAGATGTCATTGCTCACCCTTGAAAACACTTTTTCAGCAGCATTTTAAGTCTGGAGAGCCAAGATTGCACTGTTTTTCCTCATTCACCTCAACCTTTCCTTGTTCTTGTGAATGTCATTACAATACAAAAGAGTCCAGTAAGAGTGGCCAGAGTTGCCTTATCCACCCTAACAAAGCTTAATGCCACTGATAAAACCAGTAGTGTTACTGGCTGGGTGTCAGGTTTGCGTGTTGCCTCATTACATTAACAATTCAATTATATTCCTCAAAACTATAGTGCACTCGAACTGGGAAGCCAAGCTCTTCTATCCCCCAATTTATAGCAGTTTTCCTTAAGAAAATCTAGTTCTTCCCTAAATCTTTAAAGTTATAATCTGCACTAAATTCTGTTTTTAATCCAGATTTCACATATCAAATTAAAATCAATTGAACAATAAAGAAAAAGCAGGTAAAGACTGCCAACGTCTAATACAAAAACTATTCTTATTGCACATGTCTCGTTGGCAGTTTTATATCTGGCTGATCTGATTGCTCTAACATGCAAAGCTTCAACATCAAAGCTTTCACAATGCCAATTTTTTCTGATTATTTATTTGATTTTTTCACACTGTTACTGGCACTGGGCTGCCAGTCAAGCTTGCTCACCTCACTTCAGTAGACTCCTGTCGTTGCTTTTTGCAGTACCAGTTCATTTGTTTTCATTTGGCTGTTCCTGAATCATTTCAGTAACCACACACTGTCTGTGCTTTACCTGCTCAAGGTGGCCAGTTACTCATTCAGAAGTTCTTGCCATACTGAAAGAAATGCCTTCAGGTGCCATCATTAAAAGCAGATCATTAGTTACACATTCAGTCACTCCTGCCCCAGGACAGCAAGCTCGTACACACACACACACACACACACACACACACACACACACACACACACACACACACACACACACACACACACACACACACACACACACACACACACAGGATTTCCAGTAATATACTGGCTGATCTCCTCATTCATGGACCTTGGCCTGCTTCCATTAGAGACACAAGGCTGCCTAATTTTTCTTTTGTCTGTTCTCATCCACATAAATTTGAACCACTTATGGAATACATTTTACTAAATCCGTATACAGTTGGATGAAATTTGTAAGTAATGTACACTCACTAATCACAAAATTAAAAATCACCTTTGTGTCCTTCTCATCAATCCAAAACTTGATTGATTAGATTTTAAACACCCTGATATTAGTAGCAGCTTTAGTAAGAAAACCAGTTTATCCTACTTAATGAAACTTCTGTCTTCAGCAATGAAGACATGCACCTGATCTGCAAACTGTCAAACCTACCACTGAAGAAATGTTCTGACTCACTGTTTTAGCCATCATTGTGTGGCCTTTATTACAATCACTCAGATCCTTAAAGCTACCAATGTTTCTGTGCTTCAGAAATGACTGTTACCTCACTAGTATAAAGGTTTCTTATGTGAAATCGTGCATACAAAACAGGTCCACCATATCAGAAGAGATACAACCACTGACTGCGAGGGAACAATGTGTGTGGTTGGTGAATGGTTCACTGAAGCTGTTGGTTGTGGTTAGGTAAAATCAAAAAGTTGGTGCTGCATCAAAAATGTGCTGCTTTGGTCACTTGTCTGCAAATAGTGGTGGCAAAACACTACCACTAGCTAAGTGGTAGTAATACTTGAAAAAGTGTGATGAAACCAGTAATGGAGGATGCATGTCTTCAAAGTAAAAGTTGGGCTTCAGCACTGAAGCCAACTTGCTTCAAAGGCATAAGTTTAATTTTCATAAACTGCAGTTTGTTTGTTTTCTCTGCCATTGTTTACTTGTTTTCTTTGGCTGAGGAGTGATAACTCGAAAAAATGAACTAGAGCTATGGGCGTGGACACGAGCTAGGCGCTGTGAGCTTAACCATGAGCTAGGAGCATGAACATGAGCTGTGATATTCCCAAGCGAGGAGGGCTGTGAGCACGGGCCGTGACAGGCAAAGCTTGACTGGTAAACAGGGTTTTGAGAGCCAGGGGTCAAGGGCATTGTTCGCAGGTGGAGTACCACAGGAGGGGGGAGTGTGGATGTGAGGCCTACGTGAGTATGGTGACAAATGGATCCTGAGTTCTAGATGGTGAGGCAGGGAGGCAGGCAGGGAAGACTGGAGAACATACAGTGGATCGTACCAGCTATGGTGGAACAGAAAAGCCCAATGTGAGTAAGGAGTGATGATGACTCCACCCAGAGGAGGAAAGCCAGGCACTGTGACTCACCCAGACCACGACAGCATGCTGATTGTTTTACCACAAAATCAATACCTTCACCTTATTGGCCAGCACATAAACTGTGCTTTTCATAACCAACTACCTAACAGTTGCACCACCTTTGATGTGTTGGGTGAAAGTGGTTATCAACCTCTCACAAATTAAATGGCCACTAATTCAACATTAAATCCACTGTCCATAAGCTGATGTACTGTTCAGAACAGTCAAGGCTTATTGACACATGACAGAAAGATGAAGATGATGAGGAGACAGAGTGAGGAGGTAAAGGTGGAATGACAACACTGGTTTCCTGAAGCTAAGGAAATGACAGGGAAATAGATTAACAAATAGAGAGAAACAAATAATTTCCCCCTCCATCAAAATGACTTTTCCAATTAAGTGTAATCTGATAAGTGTTGTAGAGAAAAGGAGGGGGAAATAGTAGGCGAAAGAGTATTTGCTGGGAAAGGGAGGGGAAGCACAGAGAGGATGAGAAGCGAGAATCTGAAACAATTTGTTTCTGTCATTTTGTAGCAAGGTCGACTTGATAGGGCTGAAGCTATATGAATTCCACACACCTCTTCCTATTTCTTTCACTAGTAGTCCTTTTTTCAGGGCCCCTCATCCCCTCCTTCTCAACCTCCATCTGCAAACAAAATTGACCCTGACTTTAAGATCACATTTGTTGGCCAGGGGTAAACCCTCATTGGTGTGCAACCTGTGCCTTGAGAGCCAATTTAAATTCCTTCTCTTCACACTTCCTTATATCTTACATCTCACTTGCTCTCACTGTCTTTTCCTTTAACACAACAAAACAAAAAAACTCCTACATTTCCTGGCAGTAGATGGGAGGGAAAAAAAAGTTATTTGGCTGCTACCCTTGGGTTAGACAAATAGTGTTTACTTGGTGTGATGCAGCAAGTTGACCAGATACACACTCCTGATTGGTGAAAGTGTTAGGGTTTTCCTCCACAGTTTGTAAAGGCAGCAAACCTCATACTACTTGATTTAACATAACAAAAACTTGTTTTGACAAGAGCAACTCATCAAGAGCTTTCATCTCAAGATCCAGTGTTTACAACCACCCAGTGACAGCAGATTGTACCTTTTCATTGCTAATATTTCTGTTGTTTCTTTAGGTTTGCAAATGATTGCATTATATAGTGAGTATTTTCAATATTTTCAACATAATTTTGTATTTGATACAACGCTCCAAACGATTTTCCTCTTTTTGTTGGGTCTTACGGCCTTCAGATAACATTCATACTGACATTTTGACAGTACCTAGAACTACATCACACTAAAGACCTACCTAGTGGTCATACTGTTCTCCATCCCATTCTCTGACAAGAACTACATCTATATCACAGCTGCTCACATCATATTTATTGTTTAGGAGAACATCTTGTAAAGTAGCTGGATTGATTTCAATTCATATTTAATATAAATTTGCTTGTGGAAATATAAAAAAAAGTTTTAAAATTGGTGTAGGTTCAAATATTCACCATCACAGGCTTATAGATTTTATGACTTACCTCACAATTTTTATTCAGGTTTTCTGTAAGCAGAGTACTGTGACATTAAAATGACAATGAATTTTTGCAAAACTCTTTAAAGTTACTACAGTTTGCGTATTATATTATGAAATTTCAGACTCCTACTTACCTGTCAAAATAACGTTTTTTTCTTAGAAAATGAAATGTGAAATGTGACTTCAGGGTCCATTATTGACTTCTCACCATGTGTGTGGAAATTATAATTATTTTCTAGAGGAGGATCTAAAGTGAAATGTCAGTTACATTATAAAATCACGGGTGCTTACCGTGTCCATCTTCATTGCTGTGATGAGGACCTTGCTCTCTGCTGTGCATTCCACCCATCAGCTCCTGCTGAAATAATGATAGTGTGTCAAAAGTTACACTGCAAATGTGTCAGAGATTGTGGATCTGAAAAGCACAGGAATTTTCTTCTTTTGTGTTTCTACTTTCCCTATCACTCACACTTCCACACTGTTCTCTTCTAATGTAATTGTGCCTGGCATGCAGGAATTTAGACTCACTTTGGATGACACCAAAGATCTTGTATTATGTACTTGTTTTTTTCCAACTCACTAATGGACTGTTATATGCTTAGGCCTCTAAATAATGAGTGAAACAAGCCTTTATACGCCTTGCTATGGATATCCTTAAGAAACAACCAAGAAACACCTCAGTGTCAAATATCGTCAGGGTGATGAAAGAGCTTATCTAATAAAGAAACATATACAGTGGCTTGCAAAAGTATTCGGCCCCCTTGAACTTTTCCACATTTTGTCACATTACAGCCACAAACATGAATCAATTTTATTGGAATTCCACGTGAAAGACCAATACAAAGTGGTGTACACGTGAGAAGTGGAACGAAAATCATACATGATTCCAAACATTTTTTACAAATAAATAACTGCAAGGTGGGGTGTGCATAATTATTCAGCCCCCTTTGATCTGAGTGCAGTCAGTTGCCCATAGACATTGCCTGATGAGTGCTAATGACTAAATAGAGTGCACCTGTGTGTAATGTAATGTCAGTACAAATACAGCTGCTCTGTGATGGCCTCAGAGGTTGTCTAAGAGAATATTGGGAGCAACAACACCATGAAGTCCAAAGAACACACCAGACAGGTCAGGGATAAAGTTATTGAGCAATTTAAAGCAGGCTTAGGCTACAAAAAGATTTCCCAAGCCTTGAACATCCCATGGAGCACTGTTCAGGCGATCATTCAGAAATGGAAGGAGTATGGCACAACTGTAAACCTACCAAGACAAGGCTGTCCACCTAAACTCACAGGCCAAACAAGGAGAGCGCTGATCAGAAATGCAGCCAAGAGGCCCATGGTGACTCTGGACGAGCTGCAGAGATCTACAGCTCAGGTGGGGGAATCTGTCCATAGGACAACTATTAGTCGTGCACTGCACAAAGTTGGCCTTTATGGAAGAGTGGCAAGAAGAAAGCCATTGTTAACAGAAGACCATAAGAAGTCCCGTTTGCAGTTTGCCACAAGCCATGTGGGGGACACAGCAAACATGTGGAAGAAGGTGCTCTGGTCAGATGAGACCAAAATGGAACTTTTTGGCCAAAATGCAAAACGCTATGTGTGGCGGAAAACTAACACTGCACATCACTCTGAACACACCATCCCCACTGTCAAATATGGTGGTGGCAGCATCATGCTCTGGGGGTGCTTCTCTTCAGCAGGGACAGGGAAGCTGGTCAGAGTTGATGGGAAGATGGATGGAGCCAAATACAGGGCACTCTTGGAAGAAAACCTCTTGGAGTCTGCAAAAGACTTGAGACTGGGGCAGAGGTTCACCTTCCAGCAGGACAACGACCCTAAACATAAAGCCAGGGCAACAATGGAATGGTTTAAAACAAAACATATCCATGTGTTAGAATGGCCCAGTCAAAGTCCAGATCTAAATCCAATCGAGAATCTGTGGCAAGATCTGAAAACTGCTGTTCACAAACGCTGTCCATCTAATCTGACTGAGCTGGAGCTGTTTTGCAAAGAAGAATGGGCAAGAATTTCAGTCTCTAGATGTGCAAAGCTGGTAGAGACATACCCTAAAAGACTGGCAGCTGTAAAATGCAGCAAAAGGTGGTTCTACACAGTATTGACTCAGGGGGCTGAATAATTACGCACACCCCACTTTTCAGTTATTTATTTGTAAAAAATGTTTGGAATCATGTATGATTTTCGTTCCACTTCTCAGTGGAATACAAAGTGTACACCACTTTGTATTGGTCTTTCACGTGGAATTCCAATAAAATTGATTCATGTTTGTGGCTGTAATGTGACAAAATGTGGAAAAGTTCAAGGGGGCCGAATACTTTTGCAAGCCACTGTATATGCAAACCAAGTAGAGAGGTGTAGTACAGAATCACAGGCAAAAACATAAGGTCAATACCGAAATGTTATATTTAGTTCATCATGCAGTTTTTATTTTACTATACTCACATGTTTTGTTATTTCAGTTTCTTCTCTTTTGTGTCTGTTCTTCTTTATCTTCTTCTTGATGATTCCATGCCATTGACATCCCTTTAAATTGTTTACATATGTCTCTGGGTGGGTTTTATTTTCCTCAGCTGCTAACTTGTCCTTGGTCCTACCTCCTGTCAACCCCATCCACTGACCTGTCCCTGATTTTGCTTACATACTCCCAAATTTCCCTTGTTTTCTTGATAGAACGTGGTTGTCTTTCAGTCAGTGCTTGGGTCTTTTTTTGCATCTGCATCTCGGTTCAGTCTAAAAACATTGTAATTTTGAGGTTATTATTTTGACTTAGGCTGCAGCTGTGTTGTTAAGCTGTACTGCTATTTGAACCTACTGTGCTTCTATGACAGATGTGTTAAAAACACACTGCAGGAGTTCAGGAATACACTGCTTCAATGCAATGCTCAGACAGCACAACCATCACTGCACACACACAACAACTGCATGTAGTCAGGGTTACGCTCATTAAAAACCAAGGTGTCACAGCCAGAATCACAAGAACCAAAACACAAACAGATGCAATTACAAAGAGCCATGACATCCAGTGACTGCAATCACAACTAGAGCTACAATTTGCCTCTGCAGTGGTCAGTGAAAGAGGTGATGTTTCAGCTCCTCTGTTGTTTGCTCTCTAAATGCTATGGTACTGGACTAGAAATAGAGAGGACATTTTTCCCATATTGGCTTCTCTTCCTTGGTTCCCTGTTAAATCCAGAGTTTAACATCCTTAAAATACTCATGCCCCATCTTATCTTAAAATATATCACCCAAATTGACCACTTCACTCTCAGACTGCTGTTTTACGTATGGTTCCTGGGGTATTTAAAAGTAGAATGGGAGGTAGAATCTTCAACTTTCAGGCCCATTTGGAAGCAGCTCCCAGTTTAGATTCAGGAGACAAACACCCTCTCTACATTTAAAATTAGCCTTAAAACATTTCACAGGCCCAGTCTGGGGGCTTCCCATGATGCCCTGAGTGGTCTTCTACACTCCCCTTTTTTCACTCTCTATGTCTTTATACAGCACTCTGCATTTAATCATTAGTTATTTTTAATCGCTGGCTCTATTCCACAGTGTGGCTTTTGTCCTGTCTTCTTCCCATCATCCCCACCTGGTTGGGGCAGATTGCTGCCTCTTCCTGAGCCTCGTTCTGCCAGAGGTTTCTTCCTGTTAAAAGGGAGTTTTTCCTTCCCACTGCTGCCAAGCACTTTCTTAAAGGAGGTGATTGTTTTCTCTTATTGTTCTAGAGTCTTTACCTTGCAATATAAAAGATCTGGAGGTTAAGGTTGAGGGTGCTCTGACTGCAGTATTCCATGTGTGTCAGTTGCATGTCAATATAAAATACAGGACTCCTGAATTGACCTACTTAATTTTTTATTTAAAATCTGACTCATGTCCAAGACATAATGCTTGACCTATCACAAACAACAACAGACCTCAAACCTGCTTTAATACCTGTGGGATCAGCCTGCTCATGTAGAGTGACCAACGCAACCAAGCAACAGATTGTAAAATATTATAAACATGTTTTGTAACTTATAGAGCATGGAACAGTGTATCATACTGTACTACACACGATTCAGAATTATTCAAAAAATATATTAAATGCACATGGTTTGATATTAGGGTGGATAATTAAAATATATATATATTTTTAACTGACACAAATGATTAAGAGATGGAAACTGGCTATTAATAATTAACAGTCCTTATGCATCTCTGTTCTTTGTTTATCCATTCTTTTCTCAATCTCTCTCTTGCAAGCCCCCATATTCATCCAAGTGCAATAAAAATGAAGTGGTTCCCACTTTTTCCCCACTTTTCATTAACAGATACTCTTAAGCTTTGTTTACAGCGACAGCATTTCAGCCACATTTTTAGTTGTTCCACCTGCAGAACAGAAGAAGAATATATATGGCACCTTTTGGGGGGAGGGGGGGGGGGAGGGGTGGGGTGGGGTGGGGGGTGAGGGGTCAGAGGTCAGGGGAGGGGTGGGGGTTTTTGCCTGGGGGGATTACCCCCCACACCCCCTTTGCCGAGCTTAAAAACTGGCATCTTGTGCACGTACGAGCACGCGCGCATGCACTCTCATGTACGCGCTTTCACTCTTCCGAAATGGGGCACTTCCTGTGGCCGTGCGGTCCCACTGCGCATGCTCTGTTTCCTCCTAGCAGGGTGTTTTTTAATTAAGGTTCATCAGCCTCTGTAGGCATTTTGTTTTTCATGGTAAATTTATACAAACAGGAATTTCTTTGTCTTTTTATTCTATAGAAAGACTTTTGTTGTCAAATAATCGAACTGAAACAGCAGTGTGCTTTATAAGCAGATTTTCTACGGTTAGTTAAGCGACTCCCCAACCTTGTTGCATTGTTTCTAACAACTCATTGCTGGCTGTTTTAGACTTTAAGACGCCGTTTATCTCAAAAAATGGTGAATAAGGAGGTGGAGAGAGACCAAACTTTTATCCCTTTCATTTAATAATTGCATCCCACCCCAAAAAACTTTCACCTAAGAACAGCGCCGTTAGTTTGCATTAATTTTCAGTTAAAATTTAAAATAATTAAAACAAAAATACGCGAAGGCTTTCCCAGACATTCTTTAAAACACAGATGTGCAACGCATTATTTAATTAGTGTTTATCAGCCGATGCGTTTTAGTTTTCAGTGTGAATATATACAAACAGGAGTTACTTTTGCAATAGTGTTTTTACACACTCTAACCGAATTGGTAGATTTTGTGTGTTTTTAACAACTGCACTTTGGGGAGGGGGGTAGTTAAGGTGAATTTGAGGTCTGCGCTTTGGGGTGGGGGAAGAGGCATAAAGGTTTATAAAAGCCAGCAAACTCTATCCTTGAGCCTGACACCCGCACGTTAGTTTGTGTATTCGACCGTAAATTTTTAGAGAAAATACGCATTGAATTTTGATGCCATTTTTAAAACATAGATGTGCAATACATTATTTTAATGTTGTTTATCAAACGCTGTGTGCGTTTTGGTTTTCACTGTGAATGAGTTACTTTTGTAAATGCAGGATCACATTTTTTTAATGGTGCTTTTTAGACACTGATCTGAAAGATAAATGCTTTTGGTAGAAGCAGCTTTGCTGGATTTGTTTTTTAACTTGGTGAAACATAGTGCAAAACTCTTAATTCAGTATTTTACAGGTTTTAACTGTGTGGTCTTTCTGTCTTTCTGGAAAATGTAGGTCAACTTGTGAAATGAGAGCATGCACCGTGCTCTTCAGAATTGTCAGCTTTGCTCGTTTCATGGGTCCTCTGTTGATAAAACTGATTTTTAATGGATCTTAATGTTTAGAGACAATAGCGAAGGTACTGACCTGTGCGTCTCTTTAAACTCTAGATGTTAAATTTTAAGGCTACATATTATTTATCTTGCACTAAGTCTGCTTGGCATATGCTCTGTATAAAGGCTCTGGACCTTTCCAAAAAGGCGTAGAGGCAACTTTAGCATGATTAATTTATTACAATGTCAGTTTCTGGGAAGTTTTCCCTCCTGTGTCTATGGCTGGTGCAAGTTTTTTGTTTATTTGTGAAACTGAGCGTGGTTGTGGACAATTCCGACTGTGCTGTTTGAATTGAGTTTCGTGTTGGATCACTTTCTTTAATTGTTAATTCTCTGTGAGCAGTGAAGAACCAAACTAGTACTTCAAAGTTTTAAATCCATTTTGCCCCAGTGGCCAGTGCGAAGTTGTGCTGCAGATCCCAGCATGAAAGCTGAGGGTCCAGCCAGCCGGCAGAAAGGTCAGTTGATGCCTCGACATGCGTTGGAACCGGTTTTGCCCGCACAGAGCGTTTCTGACATGCTGGCGTTGCTTATGCATAAGAGAAAAGCAACAATACAGCGTTGCTCCAAGACATCCTTTCACATGGTATGTATGTATGTCTGTCTGTCAGCGCTAATTATTCAAACCCTGTTTAAAAGGCGACTCATTTGTTGGCCAAAAACATTTCCTCTAAATTTGCAAAGTTACTGATTTAAAAATATATATTTTCGTCACACTCTAGACTCTTGAGCATATTTATATAGCAAAATTCACAGTGGTATAACCATGTTAAATAAAAGATGCCCAAGTGTGCACCAATGCACTCTAATGCATGCCTTTAAACTGTATGCTGATAAGTCTGTATTCATAATTTGTGGATCTGCTGATTTGTTTTTTTTTAATGTGGCACTTTTTTTTTCACGAACTGCAGATGATGAAATCCTCTTTATTTGAGAAAGTGTCCCTAAGCTATTGTTGTTCATACTTACTGAGTTCCCTAACCACTTCTTTACTATGTCAGCAAACTTTCTGAAGAGGAAAGGTATCGTAGATTTAAAGACACATCTTCATTGAAGCAAAGGCAAAACATTGAATTTTATGTTCATATTAAAGAGTGAAAATCCAAAAGCTGCTGCAATCTTTTGTATTAATGATCTCTCTCTCTCTGTGCATGTGTGTGTGAGTGAGTGAGTGTAATGCTATGTGTGTGTGTGTGTGTACAGGAGAAAGGTGATGGCAGGAGCTTTTTTTTTTAATGCATTTCGAATCAACTTTTTTTTTTGTTTTACAAGAAGTGTATTTCATACATTGGAACAAATATAATCTTTTCTATACTTTATAAGTATGAAACTCTAAAGATTTTAAGTTCATGCACATTGTGAAACAAGAATCTAAATCTTTCTGTCACAATGATTTCTATAAACGCATGTTGTTTATGGGATAATGTGAAAAATCTTTTGTGGGCTCTAATAATGATCAGTGGTGATTGAAGAGGAAGCTTGAACCCCGACTCTGGAGATTTTCATGACAAGTGACAGTGCAGACATTTGTTAATGAGAGAACATGTTTTATCATCATAACGACTGTGAATTTAAGCGTCGTTAAAGTGTTGACTCGTGTTTTTTAATAGAAGACTTAAAACACTAAACTCTAATTTCAGGGGTTTATTTTAAGTTTACAGAATATAACATCTGGTATGACAATGAGTTTTACTTCTCACTGTCTGTGTTATGTGTATCCATTTATCATGTATGCTACTTTGCTCTGTGGACTAAAATGTTTCATTGTATTCATGAAATAAACCAGAATTTCAATGTCCGAATCTTTTACTGTTTTTCTGCTTTTGTTCACTCCAAGTTTGACAAAACCCACAGCTCACTAACAATGTGGAGCAGTCTCAGTGTATTTAGCTGCTTTTTCCCTAAACACAATCAGTTGACTGAGAGAAATGCCTGTAGTCCTCACTTTGGTCATTTTGAATGTTGAAGGAGATTTGCTCCATAGACACCTTATACTAGTGTTTCCTGCACTTAATCCACCACTACTATGTTCTATTTAAACCCAGATTCCTTTTATAGTTTGCAGTGAAAAACCATTGCTTAATGGGACAGCAGTACAAGTCACTCTTTACTAACACATTGTAGATAAGTTTATTGCTGGACAACACAGCTAGCAGTCTCACACACTCTCTAGGTTTTTGAAGTTTTGTGTGTAATGGTTTAGTCTATCAAACCTTACCCTTTTCTCCCAGTATCACAACAGTATGACTCCCAAAGTACGGCTCAGTAAACAAACAAGGACTCTGAAGTCAGAACAGAAAGATACAGTTGGAAGATGAATGATTGTGTTTTTATGATGCGTAGTAAACTACCCCCTCTTCTTTTTCTCTGTGTTGTTGTTCTTGTGTGTATGCTTTAGAAGTCAAAGTATACATTAGCCACACTTACAAAAAACATTTTGAATTTCATTTAGAACTGAGATTCTACGTTGTAAGCAGAAATCTTATGCTCAGCCATAAGTGTGTTTCCCCACTTTCACAATGCTAAGGTGTCAAATCCACAACCCCCAACAGATGGTTTGTCACACACTGGGTTCAAACACTCAAAAAGCAACACAACAGCAGGTTCAAGAAGGACAAGGCCCCCTTTATTTGCACAGCCTCACACACTATAGATTTTTAAAGTTGTGGTGTACAATGGTTTAGCCACAGATGTGACTTCTACTTTTGATAAAGATCACTCCACATGCATATTTCTTAAGAAATGAAGCGTCTTTATTAAGCTCTTATTTATACATGTCTACACAATAATAGACACCGTGTGCTCTGTGACATTATAGTCTTCTACTTCAGCTTCCATTGGTTTGCATTTTCAACTCCCAACCTTTCAGGTTGTTATGAACGACTTATATTTCTAACACTTTGTGATGTAAAAGTGAACCACGCAGCTTTTTTATTTTCTGTCTGATGGAAGGACTTAAGACACGAGTTATTTAAACAATTCTAAATGACAGTGTGACGGCCATAGTACTTTATGCGGGTCAAATATGTTAAGGATAATGTTTCTCAATGTAACATGGCAAAGAACTTTTGGTTAGGATACAACATTTTGTAAACAGTTACCTCAGAACCTGTACTGTCAGATCTATGTATGTAAGGTTAAACTTGCCACAGTACATCCACTTAAGTAAGTAACCAAACACATAAAGTCACCCTCACCAATAATCGACTGTTCCTTGAAAAAACGTAGCACAAACAGACAACTGACTCAGCAATGATAAGTAGAGCTACCCGAGGCCGAGACTCAAGCAGAAGAAAATTAAAAGTTGTTTTGTTTTTTTATGGCTCGAAAGATTGAAGAAAAATATGTTTAATAATTCAACAAGAGCCGCACCTTCAACACATGTACATTCAAATTTTGGAACAGGCTCAACATTGATGTTGTTCAGTAGTTTTTATCCACTCTCAAAAGTCATTTTATGGCTTTAATATTTCCAGCTGATAAGGAGACTTACAGCATTTCAAATGTGCGTCCAAATGCTTTAAACATCCGCTTTGTCTGTAACGACAGTCTCAAACTGCAGAGCATTGTTTTTACTCAAATTCAGCATTTTCTGATGAAAATTTAGCTGCTTTTTTTTCACTGTAACACCCCCCCTCAATGCCATTTTTTAGGATGATATTCTTGGAGATTCATTTTTTAAATATATATTTGTGCTTTTGGAGTGAGGGTATCTAATACGCACGTTGTCACTGTGTTTTGTACTACCAACTGCGAGGGCTCTGCTTTTACTTTGAGCAGTCTGGTTTTATTTTGTCTCGTGAGTGTGTGTGTTTTTCAAAGGAGATCTTCATCAGTTTCATTTTGTTACCACAAACTTTGTGTAAAGTTCACAACAGAGGTAAAGAGATTTAAACACACCAGTTTAAGGAGGCATGCAGGGGTTGGACCAGCTGCACATGACAGGTGAAGAAGAGAGTGTCGGCGGAGATGTGCAACAGAAGCAGAGGGAACATTTTACAAGATGATAAATGGCAGATTTAGATGATTACGGATTTTTGTTGACAAGATTAAAAGACACGTCCATCACAGTTTAGCAGCATTTCAGTTTGATTAAATTAAAGTTGTTGTTTTTTAAAACTACACAGGGTTTATTTTCTCCTTTGATAGTAATCATATTGAACATGTCAGTGATGGAAACAAGAATATAAAGAAAAATGCTAAACGTGTGTCTAATTAAACTGTTCCTGTGAACCATAAATCATCCTTTAGTATGTTCGGTGTTACAAACTTGAAGAAGCACAGAAAAGATCATCAGATATTAATCAGTTTTCAGCCTTCATTCATATTGAAATGTTGAAATCTTTCCTGCTAGACCAAAGTGTAGCGTTTGATACCGTTGGCCATAACATTTTATTACATCTATTATTAAATGGAGAGTCCTCTTAACACACTGAAGTCAGTTATGAAGCTCCACGGCTTCTGTGCAAAGACTAGTTCTGTTTACATTATACTTGCTTTAGAAGGCATAGCATACATTTTTACTGCTATGCAGATGATACCCACTTTTATTGGTTAAACTGCTTGTATGTCTTAGATACATAATGAGCTTTAATTTTCTGCTTCTAAGTTCAGATAAAACTGAGGTTATTGTAATATGGCATAAAAATCTTAGAAACACTGTGGCTAACAAGATCCTTACTCTGGGCGGCATCGTCTGTTGTAGTGATTTGACACATTATAAGTAAAATTGAAGCACACAATCCTGTCGCACAACATCAACATTTATTTATATACAAAAATAAAAATGCTTTTTTTTTTTACATAAAAGAATTGTAACTTTACAATTCATCACCGATTACGTGGGTACATAGTCCTCATCCTTAGCCCATAGTGGTTCGGGTAATTCCTCAGGGCCTTGAAAGGGTGGCCATGCCCAGTCTATCTCATCAATGTCGGGAGAGTCGCCAAAATACAAAAAATCTTCCTCATCGTCGGTGTCCATAGTCCACACTTGTGGCGGTGAAGGGGGTGCGCTCCACTCTGACACTGGTGAATACGGTGCGTCTTCACTCCAATCTTCAAATGTAGGGTTTGTGGATGGATCTTCAGAGAGTAAAGATTGCACAGCATCCCTGATACACTCATTTCTGTTACTGTTGGCGGCGCTGCTTGTACCAAGTTCTGCCACATTGATGGTTGATTGAGCAGAAGGGCTGCAAGATGTCATTTTTTCATGGAGATATTCAACCCCAAAAGATAAGAAAGGACATTATCGTTCTTTTCTAAAGTTGACGGCCAGCTCTCCGGTTTTAAAAATCGCTGCCACTCCTACCCGCTCCTCTAAGAACATCCCACTTCCAGACCACGCCCGCCTTCTTTTACTTTAAAAAGAAGACCGCCGTCTCATTCCTTCAAAAGCCTTTTTTTTAGCTCAAAAACAGAAAGAAAGATGGACTCTGCACCCCTGCGTCGCGCTGAGGAGGACAGTTTCTCGGACGAGAGCACAATAGTACCCGACACGCCCGGTTACTCTCGCCCCTTGGAGAAACTGCAGCAAGCCGACGAGCTTGACGGTTGGGCACCTTCTTTATTCATCGATACCGTGAAAACCGCGGTGTATCATCTAGTCAACCTTGTAATCAACAAGTACCGCACCGAAGAATGCAACGGCTGTAAGTTCGATCAACCCAGCCAGAGACAGCACGAGTGTCTGCAAGTGTTGGAGGATGACTTTTACGCTGAAAATTATTACAGCATCAGAAAAAGACTCCTCACCCCTCGTTTCATTCCTTCCATTCAACGCCTGCTGATTGCCCGGAACATCAAAACGGACGATGTCAAAGTCGGCACAGTGGCGGAGACTCTCTTGCATGAGCTCAAATCAGTGAGGAAAGTCTTTGACGCCATTACCGAGGCCTACGACAATCTAGTGGGGGAGGATGTGGTGAAAATCGGACAGCTGTGGATGGTCACAGAATGTTACAAAGAAGGCCGCTAATGCTTTCTCTGAAAGACTGATTCTTTCCAAAAAAAAACACGTATGGTACTGTATCTTTAAACAGTTACCCTTTTTTTCTGTCTTAAAACGTGTAATCTGCATTTTGCCACATCTTTTAAAAGCATGTACGCTTTTTCAAGCATGTATCTTACATTTTAGCGCATTCAAAAACAAACAAACAAAAAAAAAAAAACATGTATCCTGTTTTCAACCACGTATCCTGATATGGCCCTGAGGAATTACCCGAACCACTATGGGCTAAGGATGAGGACTATGTACCCACGTAATCGGTGATGAATTGTAAAGTTACAATTCTTTTATGTAAAAAAAAAAAGCATTTTTATTTTTGTATATAAATAAATGTTGATGTTGTGCGACAGGATTGTGTGCTTCAATTTTACTTATAATGTGTCAAATCACTACAACAGACGATGCCGCCCAGAGTAAGGATCTTGTTAGCCACAGTGTTTCTAAGATTTTTATGCCATATTACAATAACCTCAGTTTTATCTGAACTTAGAAGCAGAAAATTAAAGCTCATTATGTATCTAAGACATACAAGCAGTTTAACCAATAAAAGTGGGTATCATCTGCATAGCAGTAAAAATGTATGCTATGCCTTCTAAAGCAAGTATAATGTAAACAGAACTAGTCTTTGCACAGAAGCCGTGGAGCTTCATAACTGACTTCAGTGTGTTAAGAGGACTCTCCATTTAATAATAGATGTAATAAAATGTTATGGCCAACGGTATCAAACGCTACACTTTGGTCTAGCAGGAAAGATTTCAACATTTCAATATGAATGAAGGCTGAAAACTGATTAATATCTGATGATCTTTTCTGTGCTTCTTCAAGTTTGTAACACCGAACATACTAAAGGATGATTTATGGTTCACAGGAACAGTTTAATTAGACACACGTTTAGCATTTTTCTTTATATTCTTGTTTCCATCACTGACATGTTCAATATGATTACTATCAAAGGAGAAAATAAACCCTGTGTAGTTTTAAAAAACAACAACTTTAATTTAATCAAACTGAAATGCTGCTAAACTGTGATGGACGTGTCTTTTAATCTTGTCAACAAAAATCCGTAATCATCTAAATCTGCCATTTATCATCTTGTAAAATGTTCCCTCTGCTTCTGTTGCACATCTCCGCCGACACTCTCTTCTTCACCTGTCATGTGCAGCTGGTCCAACCCCTGCATGCCTCCTTAAACTGGTGTGTTTAAATCTCTTTACCTCTGTTGTGAACTTTACACAAAGTTTGTGGTAACAAAATGAAACTGATGAAGATCTCCTTTGAAAAACACACACACTCACGAGACAAAATAAAACCAGACTGCTCAAAGTAAAAGCAGAGCCCTCGCAGTTGGTAGTACAAAACACAGTGACAACGTGCGTATTAGATACCCTCACTCCAAAAGCACAAATATATATTTAAAAAATGAATCTCCAAGAATATCATCCTAAAAAATGGCATTGAGGGGGGGTGTTACAGTGAAAAAAAAGCAGCTAAATTTTCATCAGAAAATGCTGAATTTGAGTAAAAACAATGCTCTGCAGTTTGAGACTGTCGTTACAGACAAAGCGGATGTTTAAAGCATTTGGACGCACATTTGAAATGCTGTAAGTCTCCTTATCAGCTGGAAATATTAAAGCCATAAAATGACTTTTGAGAGTGGATAAAAACTACTGAACAACATCAATGTTGAGCCTGTTCCAAAATTTGAATGTACATGTGTTGAAGGTGCGGCTCTTGTTGAATTATTAAACATATTTTTCTTCAATCTTTCGAGCCATAAAAAAACAAAACAACTTTTAATTTTCTTCTGCTTGAGTCTCGGCCTCGGGTAGCTCTACTTATCATTGCTGAGTCAGTTGTCTGTTTGTGCTACGTTTTTTCAAGGAACAGTCGATTATTGGTGAGGGTGACTTTATGTGTTTGGTTACTTACTTAAGTGGATGTACTGTGGCAAGTTTAACCTTACATACATAGATCTGACAGTACAGGTTCTGAGGTAACTGTTTACAAAATGTTGTATCCTAACCAAAAGTTCTTTGCCATGTTACATTGAGAAACATTATCCTTAACATATTTGACCCGCATAAAGTACTATGGCCGTCACACTGTCATTTAGAATTGTTTAAATAACTCGTGTCTTAAGTCCTTCCATCAGACAGAAAATAAAAAAGCTGCGTGGTTCACTTTTACATCACAAAGTGTTAGAAATATAAGTCGTTCATAACAACCTGAAAGGTTGGGAGTTGAAAATGCAAACCAATGGAAGCTGAAGTAGAAGACTATAATGTCACAGAGCACACGGTGTCTATTATTGTGTAGACATGTATAAATAAGAGCTTAATAAAGACGCTTCATTTCTTAAGAAATATGCATGTGGAGTGATCTTTATCAAAAGTAGAAGTCACATCTGTGGCTATACCATTGTACACCACAACTTTAAAAATCTATAGTGTGTGAGGTTGTGCAAATAAAGGGGGCCTTGCCCTTCTTGAACCCAGTGTGTGACAAACCATCTGTTGGGGGTTGTGGATTTGACACCTTAGCATTGTGAAAGTGGGGAAACACGCTTATGGCTGAGCATAAGATTTCTGCTTACAATGTAGAATCTCAGTTCTAAATTAAATTCAAAATGTTTTTTGTAAGTGTTGCTAATGTATACTTTGACTTCTAAAGCACACACTCACACAAGAACAACAACACAGAGAAAAAGAAGAGGGGGTAGTTTTACTACGCATCATAAAAACACAATCATTCATCTTCCAACTGTATCTTTCTGTTCTGACTTCAGAGTCCTTGTTTGTTTACTGAGCCGTACTTTGGGAGTCATACTGTTGTGATACTGGGAGAAAAGGGTAAGGTGTGATAGACTAAACCATTACACACAAAACTTCAAAAACCTAGAGAGTGTGTGAGACTGCTAGCTGTGTTGTCCAGCAATAAACTTATCTACAATGTGTTAGGAAAGAGTGACTTGTACTTCTGTCCCATTAAGCAATGGTTTTTCACTGCAAACTATAAAAGGAATCTGGGTTTAAATAGAACACAGTAGTGTTGGATTAAGTGCAGGAAACACTAGTATAAGGTGTCTATGAAACAAATCTCCTTCAGCATTCATAATGACCAAAGTGATGACTACTGGCATTTCTCTCAGTCAACTGATTGTGTTTAGGGAAAAAGCAGCTAAATACATTGAGATTGCGCCACATTGTTAGTGAGCTGTGGGTTTTGTCAAACTTGGAGTGAACAAAAGCAGAAAAACAGTAAAAGATTCGGACATTGAAATTCTGGTTTATTTCATGAATACAATGAAACATTTTAGTCCACAGAGCAAAGTAGCATACATGATAAATGGATACACATAACACAGACAGTGAGAAGTAAAACTCATTGTCATACCAGATGTTATATTCTGTAAACTTAAAATAAAACCCCAGAAATTAGAGTTTAGTGTTTTAAGTCTTCTATTAAAAAACATGAGTCAACACTTCTTTCTCCTGGCAGCATTGCTGAAGTGACACTTTAACGACGCTTAAATTCACAGTCGTTATGATGATAAAACATGTTCTCTCATTAACAAATGTCTGCACTGTCACTTGTCATGAAAATCTCCAGAGCCAGGGTTCAAGCTTCCTCTTCAATCACCACTGATCATTATTAGAGCCCACAAAAGATTTTTCACATTATCCCCATAAACAACATGCGTTTATAGAAATCATTGTGACAGAAAGATTTAGATTCTTGTTTCACAATGTGCATAAACTCAAAATCTTTAGTTTCATAGTTGTAAAGTATAGAAAAGATTACATTTGTTCCAATGTATGAAATACACTTCTTGTAAAACAAAAAAAAGTTGATTCAAAATGCATTAAAAAAAAGCTCCTGCCATCACCTTTCTCCTGTACACACACACACACACATAGCATTACACTCACTCACTCACACACACATGCACAGAGAGAGAGAGATCATTAATACAAAAGATTGCAGCAGCTTTTGGATTTTCACTCTTTAATATGAACATAAAATTCAATGTTTTGCCTTTGCTTCAATGAAGATGTGTCTTTAAATCTACGATACCATTCTTGTTCAGAAAGTTTGCTGACATAGTAAAGAAGTGGTTAGGGAACTCAGTAAGTATGAACAACAATAGCTTAGGGACACTTTCTCAAATAAAGAGGATTTCATCATCTGCAGTTCGTGAAAAAAAAAAGTACCACATTAAAAAAAAACAAATCAGCAGATCCACAAATTATGGATACAGACTTATCAGCATACAGTTTAAAGGCATGCATTAGAGTGCATTGGTGCACACTTGGGCATCTTTTATTTAACATGGTTATACCACTGTGAATTTTGCTATATAAATATGCTCAAGAGTCTAGAGTGTGACGAAAATATAAATTTTTAAATCAGTAACTTTGCAAATTTAGAGGAAATGTTTTTGGTCAACAAATGAGTCGCCTTTTAAAAAGGGTTTGAATAATTAGAGCTGACAGAGAGACATACATACATACCGTGTGAAAGGATGTCTTGGAGCAACGCTGTATTGTTGCTTTTCTCTTATGCATAAGCAACGCCAGCATGTCAGAAACGCTCTGTGCGGGCAAAGCCGGTTCCAACGCACGTCGAGGCATCAACTGGCCTTTCTGCCGGCTGGCTGGACCCTCAGCTTTCATGCTGGGATCTGCAGCACAACTTCGCACTGGCCACTGGGGCAAAATGGATTTAAAACTTTGAAGTACTAGTTTGGTTCTTCACTGCTCGCAGAGAATTAACAATTAAAGAAAGTGATCCAACACGAAACTCAATTCAAACAGCACAGTCGGAATTGTCCACAACCACGCTCAGTTTCACAAATAAACAAAAAACTTGCACCAGCCATAGACACAGGAGGGAAAACTTCCCAGAAACTGACATTGTAATAAATTAATCATGCTAAAGTTGCCTCTACGCCTTTTTGGAAAGGTCCAGAGCCTTTATACAGAGCATATGCCAAGCAGACTTAGTGCAAGATAAATAATATGTAGCCTTAAAATTTAACATCTAGAGTTTAAAGAGACGCACAGGTCAGTACCTTCGCTATTGTCTCTAAACATTAAGATCCATTAAAAATCAGTTTTATCAACAGAGGACCCATGAAACGAGCAAAGCTGACAATTCTGAAGAGCACGGTGCATGCTCTCATTTCACAAGTGGACCTACGTTTTCCAGAAAGACCACACAGTTAAAACCTGTAAAATACTGAATTAAGAGTTTTGCACTATGTTTCACCAAGTTAAAAAACAAATCCAGCAAAGCTGCTTCTACCAAAAGCATTTATCTTTCAGATCAGTGTCTAAAAAGCACCATTAAAAAAATGTGATCCTGCATTTACAAAAGTAACTCATTCACAGTGAAAACCAAAACGCACACAGCGTTTGATAAACAACATTAAAATAATGTATTGCACATCTATGTTTTAAAAATGGCATCAAAATTCAATGCGTATTTTCTCTAAAAATTTACGGTCGAATACACAAACTAACGTGCAGGTGTCAGGCTCAAGGATAGAGTTTGCTGGCTTTTATAAACCTTTATGCCTCTTCCCCCACCCCAAAGCACAGACCTCAAATTCACCTTAACTACCCCCCTCCCCAAAGTGCAGTTGTTAAAAACACACAAAATCTACCATTTCGGTTAGAGTGTGTAAAAACACTATTGCAAAAGTAACTCCTGTTTGTATATATTCACACTGAAAACTAAAACGCATCGGCTGATAAACACTAATTAAATAATGCGTTGCACATCTGTGTTTTAAAGAATGTCTGGGAAAGCCCTCGCGTATTTTTGTTTTAATTATTTTAAATTTTAACTGAAAATTAATGCGAACTAACGGCGCTGTTCTTAGGTGAAAGTTTCTTTTGGGGGGGGGATGCAGTTATTTAATGAAAGGGATAAAAGCTTGGTCTCTCTCCACATCCTTATTCACCATTTCTTGAGATAAACGGCGTCTTAAAGTCTAAAACAGCCAGCAATGAGTTGTTAGAAACAATGCAACAAGGTTGGGGAGTCGCTTAACTAACCGTAGAAAATCTGCTTATAAAGCACACTGCTGTTTCAGTTCGATTATCTGACAACAAAAGTCTTTCTATAGAATAAAAAGACAAAGAAATTCCTGTTTGTATAAATTTACCATGAAAAACAAAATGCCTACAGCGGCTGATGAACCTTAATTAAAAAACACCCTGCTAGGAGGAAACAGAGCATGCGCAGTGGGACCGCACGGCCACAGGAAGTGCCCCATTTCGGAAGAGTGAAAGCGCGTACATGAGAGTGCATGCGCGCGTGCTCGTACGTGCACAAGATGCCAGTTTTTAAGCTCGGCAAAGGGGGTGTGGGGGGCAATCCCCCCAGGCAAAAACCCCCACCCCTCCCCTGACCTCTGACCCCTCACCCCCCCCCCCCCCACCCCACCCCTCCTCCCCCAAAAAGGTGCCATATATATTCTTCTAACAGATATGCAGATACCCTCTTATTTTATTCTATCCATCTGTCTACACAGGCAGTGGAACAGCCTGGATTTATTTGAGCTATATGCATATGAGACCCAAAGCTTATTTTTACACTTCAAGTTTATTTTCCTTACATAAGTAACTACAATGATTGTGGACTGTGAGCACTGACAAAATGTGGATGACCTACAGCTCAGTACTCTTTCTGAATGCCTCTGCTGTACACACAGGGACCCATCTTCATTTGCCGTGGCTTTTCAGGTGATACGCTTGACATGCACTTGGTGTCACACCCAACTCTTTAAATACATATGCTGGGTCAGAATCCCTTGGCATAATATTTAAACACAAAGGGTAAGCATTAAATGTCAGTTTCAGCATGCAGGGTTAATGTTGTGAAACAGCAACAGAAAATAAAGCAAGCCTGCGTTCACAAGGCATTCTTAGATGGCTGATCTAGTAACAAATTGGTGAAGTATTTGACACTGCAGGAATTATATATATCTATAAATCTCTATCTCTCTCTATCTACACACACATACACGCACACACACACACAAGAACATAAGAAATATATAAGAAAAAAAAAGCTTTGAATTCAAGTGAGCTTGAAACTCAATATTTGGTATAACCACCTTTATTCTTCAACACGACCTGAACTCTCCAGGGTTTTTAAAAATTCCAAAACAAGGGTACAACAAACAACACAGTACCTAACACATCTAAATGCTTTAATTACTGTAGAAGAAGATCAAATTAAAAGATTTATGGAAAATCTGCAAATAAAGTTTGGATAAAGTGTGGTATTAGTTACATTAAAATAAAGAAAATATCTTCAGGACTGAAACCATCTGACTGGGCTGCTCTGATTTTATTCATTATTTGCTCAGCTTAGCTCTGCTCGGTTTCAGTGGTTCCCCTGATGCTCCGAACAGCCAGCATCCTGCCCGTTCTCCATGCGTCTGTAATCCGTTCTAGCACAGCTCAATATTCCATCCATGACCTGCAATCTGGTATCCACAACATTAATGATAATAAGTGACTAATGGGGCTATCAGGTAACTGCTAATAGTTAATCAGCTAATGTTAAATTCTTTACTGGCCAGGTTAACATTTATGTTAACCCTTTAATACATCATTGTTCCCTCACAGTAATATGGAACCAACCAAGTTTTGAAGGGACATCAGTGAACACAGTTCGGAAGGCCATTGGAAATAAGACCAGAGAATCAAAGCTACTGGTTGATAGAGCAGTACACCAGCACTCTTAGACCAAGTAGTCCAACCTGAGCACTCTCTTGATTGACAACAAGAGAGCCTACTACGCAGTGCTCCACACATAGATAATAGAGTGCCTGGCACTGTACAAGGCTAACAGCAGACAGATAACATTCACTAGGAGCTCAATGGGACTGGAAGACAACACTGGAAGCCTACTTCAAGGCAATCACACAAGTCACTATCAAGTGCAGAAAGTACCATGGTGTACTATCCCTGCTGCTGCATAAGCTTCAACAGTCTAAGCTAGCTCATCAGTAAGACTGGAGTGGAATATAGATCAAGCCAGGTTTGAGTGAGACGTTGACTAAACCACCTGACCAGGATCTACAACAAGGACATTAGGATGTAATTTGGACTTGGTAAGTTCAAGTCAATTCAGTTTTATTTATATAGTGCCAAATCACAACATCAGAGGTGTCTGACCAAACTTTCACATGCAGTTCCCTCAAACTTCTAGGTTTCTGGTAGAGGAACCGAGCTTGAGAAGTACACACACATTAGAAAAATGAGAAAATTGACTTTTAGAGGGAAGAGCGATTAACACACTCCAAGAAAAGGGCTATCTAAAAGGCAACATAAATATAGCTTTCTGGAATCATACAAAGCTTTTCAAGTGGTGAAGCTTGAAATAACCTTTGTTTAGTTAAGTAGGGGAAACAATTCTTGCATAAGAGTAAGTTGTTTTCTGTTGTATTCTGCTGATTTTAAACTTTCCACCTTTTACAAAATATCTTTGGGAGTTCTATTGAATTGAATTCCAGGCATTATTGAAAAGGTATTAAAATATCCTGAGTGCTATTTTAGAAACCTAATATATTCTCCTTCAACACAAATCAGAGATGTTTGAATTGTAACATGGCACACATTTGCCGTTCCAGGTGGCAGCAGCTAATGTGTTAGAAATGGTGAATCTTAAATCAAGCTGCAGTGACGTTCCACATAAAGAGATGTCTGCCAGCATGGCCTCTCTGATTTGCTCAGTGTGTTTATTATTCTGGTATTATTTGTGAGGGCTCTGACTGCCTGTGGCCTTCCATCTTGCTCTTCATCTCACTGTGCCCTCTAGTTTTTGTCAGCTTTGATAAAACTGAGGCAGTTAAAAGTGAATATCTGCCCCACTCTTTGTCGCTGTAAACAAACATGACACACATAAAGGAAAGGACGAGATCAAAAGATGTAAATGATAAAAAAAACACACTAATTGGATTTGCTGTAGGGAATGCCAATAATTGTTTATACAGGACCGATTTTATAACGTTTTCCAATTTCACGATTTATTTGTTACTTTTTGAGGAAAGAGTCTGACAAAAATGTAAAAGAGGACCACTCTGTTCAGGTAAAGTAAGGAGCTTTATAAATGATCCTAATGTGTGATTACGCATGATTTACATCTAACTCTAGCATTTAGTGTCAAGGTAATAGGCAGTGTGTCCATTCTATTGTTAGGTAAAGTCAGAATAGCATTGTTTCATTTTTACTTTCTGTGCTTAAATTTATACTTAAATTCAATTGAATCTTTTTTATTTTGCAAAGATGTTGAAGAAAGTGAGAACAAAATCATCAGGTTCTAAGTGACTGAAAGCACCAAAATTACATGAATTAAGAATTCAGCTTTTTCTTCCACTTATCTTGTAACTGTATGTCAGCAACAAAGTCCAGTCATGTAAAACCATCAACAACACAAAAATACGGTCTTTTCCACAGTTTTTATGATCTCTGCATGATTTTCAGTCAGATCCAAGAATATGTGCACAGAATGATGATTTGTAAGTGCTTTTTTAGGAATGTAGGTTAGTGCCTAAATCAGTGCTAGAGTATGTCTCTTTGTACACTTGCATGTGTATAATTGCTACAGCTGTTCTGTCAGGGGAGAGAACCTTACAAGAGTGCTGGTTGTGACAGAGGCGTTCGTACAACAAGAAACATATGCTGCGTTTTTATCATAGCAGCACACTGACAAAATAACACACACAACCTCGTCAGACAAAATGGAATGACTGCTTTTGCACACATTCTTTCACTCTAACACACACACACACACGCTAAACCGCACAGTGCTTCATTTATCAGTGGTGCATTATTTATAAGAGGCAGTGTTGCTAGTCCTCAAGGTATTTACAACAGGGAATACATTAGCAGTGAAGAATGCAGGATTGGAAAATGAATATTCTTGTGGATTAATATGCACATCACATTACATCTCCAACTGGAATAGTCAGCCCAGCTATACCGGTTCTACTAACAACATAGATTGGACACTTTCACCAAATAAACATCATCAGAAAACAGCCAATCTAGCATCATATTATCTAATCTAATTTTATGTGAAAATATTATTAATCTGAAAGCATTGGTTTTCACTAGTGAGAGGCCAGAAAATGAATTACAACAGTAATTGGATGAGCTAGAGCAACAGCAGAGACTGGAATATCTCTGGGAAGAAGCATTCCAGTACTTCATTTTATAATGCAAATGCACACTAAATGTGTGTTTGCTTTTTAATACAAGAGGACTGGTTGAGGCCTGTTATTGATTGATGTTGTCTTGTGTTAGTAAGTGAGAACAAAACTGCAGTGAGGGTTTAATGCAAATAGCTGCTCCCAGAGCAGTGAGTAAACTTGTAGCATTTTCAAAAGGTAATGAATGATATATAAACATGTTTATGAGTCACAAGTGCATCACTGGTTCCACCTTTTGGAATTGAGTACTCTCAAAGGCCTCCTACCCAAATTCAAAATAAAAAGAATTTTATTAGACACATGCACACACAAGACCTTATTAAAACAGATGAACAAAGGAAGAAAACTAAAACAAAAAATGCCAGTGCACCTAAGGTGAAATGGAAGCATGTCCTCATGTCCAACATCCAGGCCAAGCTCATGTATCAAACTCAATTGAACAATTCTGCAAATATGATATAATATATATGTATATAAAAGGCTCATGTATAGGTGAAAGACTATTTTAAGCCATAAAATGGGATGAGTATCACCAAGGGTATGAGTATCATGTGATTTAGACCTACCACCCCCACCCTGGTGTTTTGTACAGAACATTTGTGGAATGAGTCTTTGATTTACTTAAATGTACTAACATCTGTGGTTACCAGCAGCAGACATAACATTGCTATTAATAGGCAGCAATATAATAACTGTTTATCAGCCTCCTGAAAGGCAGAAGACATTTCTTACCAAATGGTGCTGAGATTTCACTGTTCTAATGGATTTAAACTTGCTCTGAATGAATCGTCTCAATAAATTTGCATTTAAAATTTCTTCCAAAATTTCCTTTATTAGTATTTATATTTCCAACACATCTTTCATAATTTTTAAGCTGTAAATAAGCAATGAAAAAAAGATGGAGAAAACTTTGCTAAAAAACCCCAAAAAATCCTTAACATGCCAACTGACACAGAAGTAATATCACAGAACTTATGAGTCCATGTGTATGTGTCTTAGAAAATTAGAGTAATAAATATCAGCCACAAAACTGAAACGTGGAGGCATGGACTGTTGTATTAGGTAAGCTGTGGAAGTTTCTTGGTGGGAATCAGGCTTGTTTTCCAAGCTGCCTCCATAGATGTTTCATTGAAACTGAAATCTTGTGACTCTGAAAGCAAAGTCAGCTGTTGAACTTTTTATGTTTCAATTCTGACATGTAAATGTCCAACATTTTGGTGGTGTGCAGCGGTCAGCCCTATGATCTGTCTCTAGCTTTTCAGCTTCAAGCTGTGTACTGTGTTCAGATATTTTAACTATAGCAAACAATAAAGTTTTCAGCAATTTCTTGTTCAGTGAAATCAGTCCCCAAAGGCTAGCCTTCACTACCCTTGTTCATTGCAGGGAGTTTAAGTTCACTTTCGTCGTCCTTTTGCATGGCAGATGGACTGGATAGTGTGGAAGTAGCTCTGTCGCTGCAGGCATTTCAGTGAGAGATTACTGCTAGAGTTAGAAAGGAGCAGACAATCTACAGAAGAAATGGGGCTAGATGGAGACAGGTAACTAACCCTAACCAATCAGAAGCTAGAAGACTTTAGACAATGGTAAAGTGGAAAAACAGATTTAACACACTATTATAGCAATTTTAAAAGGTTTACATGTAAATATTCAAACATGTAAATACATGTAAATAATAAAATAAATAACTTTTGGAATTCACACCTTGGCGGGGTGATGTTCTATTACATGTTTATAACCGACATTAACATGAACTCAAGTGTATTTCTTTAATAAGTCAGAAAAGTAGACTGCACAAGTGTTGTCTTCTGGCTTTATTTCTGACAGCAATATTATATACTGACTGAAGCTATATGCAACAGTTAATATCTAATGTTGTTTACTCATCAGAGAAAACCAAAAACTATCAGTATCAGCAGGCAGATGGAAACTTGTTGCATATTTCTTGCTTGAACATAGAAGTCATTTATATAATCTAGTTGCCAGGTTATATTTGATGCTCAGTTTGAGTGTCAGAATATCAAGCATTGAGTACAGGTACTTATCATAATTATGGAAAACACACTTCTATCCATAGCTAATTCTGTAACTTTGGACACTGCAGTCAAGTATTGTCTCACACCATGAGGGCCCATTAAATGCTGCTACTCAGCCACTGTGGTACTGGCTTCATTGCTGCAGTGGTAAGAGGTAGAGTCAGTGCAACTGACGCTCTAGCTAACACTCTTTTGATGGACGAGTGAGAAATGATAATTACAGTTAAGCTGATTGCCTCCAATTACCACACTGAATCAAGCAAGATTTAGCAAAAGGTAAAAATGTGAAAACTCCCCTTCAGGTTATAAACACTGTTGAATGCTAGCATTTACCGAACATAATAAAGTTGAGATGCACTTATGCTTTGGTCAGGCCCAAAGTTACTAAACAACATACCCTGTTACCGTTTTGTAACACGTTGTTCAGACATCTCAGAGGTGGTCAGATTCTATGCCAAGTTTGTTAAAAACATGTGCTTATGACTCAAACCTAGTGCAAAAAGACAGCCCTTTCTTTCTGCTGAATAACTTCCTGTCTAGTTTCCCTGAAGGTAATTCAGGTGAATACAAAACCTTCCGAAGAAATGTATATAACCTTCTTTAGGAATTACATTTTTTTTTTATCCGTCAGAGAATGGTAAAACTGAAAAAAGAAAACACACACACAACCAAAAACTGTCTCTCTTTTCTCAGTCTTCTGCGTGCACAGAAATACACAAAGACACACAGCAATAGTTGACAGAGCAATTCAGTACATTTTCATTATTTAAGAGCACACGTTTGCTTCTTCTTTGTAAGAATAATGACCATTTCAGACCTACCTTGGATGTTTAATAGACTGCATCTATTTGGCTACATTTATTTAATGTGGCATGAATGCATGAAAATCATCAGCCAGACATCCTGTCACTCCAAAACTGGATTAAGACATGCTCCACAAACATCTACTCAAAAATGCGACCGATTTCTCTCTCTCTCTCTCTCTCTCTCTCTCTCTCTCTCTCTCTCTCTCTCTCTCTCTCTCTATATATATATATATATATATATATATATATATATAGATTAGTGCTGTCAGCGTTAATCCCGTTAAAACAACGTTAACGAGTTAACCGTGCTAACACGTTGACGCAAACATCAATAATTATTTATATTACAATTTCCACTATATTTTGGTCCACACAATAATGATTTAATGTTCAAAATATTTTGTATTTTTCATTTTTTTTACATTTTAAAATGTCTGTGAAGGTTCTCAGTCATCCTGGTCATCGTACTCTACGGAGTTCAGAAAGAAAAGCGTCTGGACTTCTTTAAGTTTCCTTGAAGACGTTTCACCTTTCATCCGAAAAGCTTCTTCAGTTCTAAATGCAACTGGTGGAGAATCCCGGATTTTTTTCCTCTTTTTTTTTATTTTTTGTGTGTGTGTTTGTGTGTGTGTGTGTGAGAGAGTATATGCAAATGTGTGCAACTGTCCAGACAAGTCCACTCTTTTTACGCCTCGTCTCCTCACTGTACAGAGTTGTGACAAACCACCTGTTTCTGGCTGTAATCCCTGCACACATTGCATGGTACATTGCGTCTGACATTACAATTTTCGTTACATGAAATCTTGTTGTTTATGGTTGGCCTTGTCTGCTTCTTTGTTGGCGCTTTTGTGACCCCTCACCTTCCACCCTTCCCATTGCTTCAGTGATTGGGGTTTGCAGGTTGGCGCAAACCTTCCAGTCAACTTCTCATATGTGGTGTGGTAAGCTCTGAGAGCTCAGTCAAGAAGAGTCATTGTCCATTGGTAATACCATTCTTGAATTCAGGTCACTTAGCCATCAAAAAGGTGTAGGCTTTTAGGGTGCCAATGTGTACCACAGCACCATGGGCCACCTCTGTGTTTGACACTTACAGGTGTAGGTGCCAACCATCTAGTCTGTAGTAGCTACACCTCTTTTAGTCTTGTTAAAGAATGTGATCAGTGGGGGGTTTTCCCCTTTCTGTTTTTTTCATCCACCATTTTGTTGTGATACATTGTGCTGAGGAGTAGAACGGCCATTCCTTTCTTGCTGACATAGCTGACCATGGTAAGGCTGTCACTGAATCCAAACTATGTGCTGTAAACCCTCCAGGACTTGGAAGCCTTTATTAGAGGAGGGATGTCTGCCTTTTACCTATTGTAGAGTTCCCACAATAGGGTCTCATGGAGACGCTGTGGAGGAGGCACACTGGAGGAAAAGTAAACTGTGGTGATGTTGCATCTTGTGTTTCTCAATCTACTGCACAACTTCTGGACAGTTATTTCCCCCAGATTCCCCCAAATGGGGGAAGATGTTCAGATTCTTCAGAACTTCTTCCCCATTTGTCTCCTTGTGGAAACCATTCCAAATATTGCATAGAGGATGCGTGCATAAAAAAAAAAAACCCAGAACATCTTTAGGCCATATTTGATGGGCTTTTTTGACATATACTCTAGAAAATTGAACCTACCCCTGAGTGGCACAAGCTGTTCTTGAGTGACACAATCACTGGGGATTAATCGCTGTCTGAATGTTGAATGTATGCTGTTTATTAGTTCTTGCTGTGTTAAATTTTCTTAAGGGGTGACACTCTTTGCAGTTCACAAATATCTCAAAACCTAAAAACGGATTCAGTTTCTTTTCTTGCAAGAACAGGCCCTTCCTGAAAGCAAGAGAAAGAGATTCATTAAAAAAAAGAAACCTTTCTAAGACTTCTTTTAATGACACAGTAGGCCTTGCACTTTATTTATTTCATTTAGGGCTACAAAATGACAAAACAAAATGTGCCAGACTGCATACTCTACAGTGTGTGTCAAGGTGTCCCTTTAATGTCTCCACCACCTCCAGATAAGACATTGTGCTTAAATCCTGTTATGGTATTCTTACAGCTCATTTGTTAATTTTTTCCTCATCATGTCTAGACTGCGATGTGTGGATGAGAAGCTAATCAGGAGAAACAATGCTCTCTGTTTGCAAGCTCTGAATGAGTCTTATCCCTAAAACAGGAACAATTGGCAAGTCTGCATTTGTTTGTGATGAGACACATTGTTCTACACACAGTCAAATACATCCTCCTGCCAGTTCTCTTTTTTGTGAAACCTTCAGCTAATCTTCCATACACAGAATAGAAAATGTGGCCCAAATCTTGGCGGAGATGCAGTGTGTACTGTATTCTGCTGCCGAGTCTTCAAAATAAATCCATGATGAATGAGGCTGTGCTGACCCGGTTAGTGATCATTAAAGGTATAATGCAAGTGTAGTGCCACTGGTTCAGTAAGCTTAGCCTGTTGAAAGAGAAGCTGCAGACTCCTGATATGCCTTAGCCCAGAGAGGGACTTAACTTATTTTACATGGTGTACTGCAACAAAATATTAACAAATACAGTAAACACACACACACTATCTGCTTTTGAAGCTGCAGTCTCTGACCTCTGAAATTTATTTTCAACCTTTACTTTTTATATTTTTTCAGACCACAGACTGAAACAAAAACTGCTGCCAAATGCCTGTCAATTTCATCTGCCACTTCATTAGGTAACCAACTTGTCACAAGACTTTTCTTTTTCCAAATTTCCTTTGGCAGCAAACAAAATTGGCTCGCAGTATTCTCAGTGCATGAGCCAGTGTGTCTCAACCCAGATTTGCAAAGTACAGATCAGTAGCGGAACCCAATTGCCTAATTTTGTGATACATGAAGCAATGTTATGTTCAAACATTTTGCTTTCTGTGCTCTAAAAAAAATGTAGTGGAAAAAAAGCAGTTCACAGTAATAATTAGGGCAATTTTGTCAAGATATTTAGTGTAGTGTAAGACAGGACAGGAACCAGTTTTACCTGTAATACATAGAGAAACAATGCGCCACTCAAAAATGCCACAAGGTTATGTCAAGCTCTAATATATTCTTTTCATTTTAACTATGACATGAACAAAACAAAAATGAGTACATATAGTGAGAAAGTGTCTGAAGGTCTCCTTAAAAAATATGATAGGGAAAAATAGATTGTTTGATGGTCTGTGGGGATTCTGGTGGAAAGTTTTGGTTGTTTACCGTCAGGATAGGCATGCTAAGATGAAACCACCAAAATAGGTTGATATAAAACAAAAAGTGCATGACTTGTGTGGCGGGGCGTGGCCTGCAGTGCCGTGCAGGGAAGGCGGACGCACCGCAATCATGCCCCGCCGACTCAAGAATTGCACTGGGTCCTGTGATTGTTGTTGTTGGTATGTTGAGCTGGCAGCAGGAGAGCTGCAGCTCTGTGTGTGTGTACAGCAACCATAAATCTTAATAAAAGGATGCTGCAAAGCACGAAATGTCTCCAGGTCTGCAGTGGTGTTGAACAACTTGCTTATACAATGGTGTGTCCAACATTCAAATCAGACATCAGCTAAATCTTCACTAAATCATCAACTAAATGTGGAAGTGGTCTTGTATTGTGATTAACAGTGTTGATGACTGAACCAGATTGTCATTGCTTCCATTATAAAATTGCACACCTGCTTGCAGTTAAAAATAAATAAATAAATGAACAAATTCTGTGACCAAAAGATTTCACAATTGGTTTAGTCATATTCTTACATCAAAAAAACCTTCTGGACAAATGAAAAACTCATAGACTGCACATCTTTGGTGTCTATGTTCAAGCCAAAGAAAAGCCCAAACATTATTGTCACTTTGGGAGATACAAGGCAGCCTTTGGATGGGGTCGGATAACACGAGGGTTACTTAGCTAGCAGGCCATTGCTATCACTGTAGTTTAAAAACAACCAAGCTGCTGGTATTGCTATCAATTCCAAAAACCTGAACTCTAGGGAACTAAGCTTGTTAGATCTAGGTCATAAGAAGAGGGTGAAGTGGAAAGAAAAGTAGAGACTGAGATCATGGCTAAAATTAGCTTACAAGCATTATATTCTTGTGTAAAAGGCTTAGAAGAATCCATCAAACCCCTCATAGGGGAAGCCCTATTTGGACAAGCCCAAGTTGAAATACAGTTGGTTGTCATCTTTTGCCATACGTTTTTTTGAAATTTGTTTTCAAGGTCAACTTTGACCTTGGGTGCTACCAATGAAGGTCAAGGTCAAATGCTTAGCCAGCTTAGTCGTGTCCTCCAATGCCTAGTATATTGTTATGAAGTTTGAAGATGATCCATTAAAAAAATGGGTGGGTAATATAAAGTTTTTACTGATTTTTACATTTGGTTTGACCTTGAACTAAAATTAAATCACCATCTACCATCACACAAAATTTGAAAATGATATCTTGTTAACTGTGGACACCAGACTGCTAACAAACAGTCAGATGGACAAAGAAAATGAACAAATTACATTTATTCAAACATTCATGTCCATGTCTGGTAAAGGTTTTCAGCCGAGTAGTATTTCTGATGACAAAGGCTGGATCATTCTTTTCATTTCTTTACAAGCACCTGAACTCAGTAACATAACCTTGCACTGGTTTTCACTGGCTCTGCACTAAACTGGTGCCTTGTTCAGTACACGTTAGGGTTAAGCTTTTTAGCATACCAGTAAATTGACAGTAGAAATTACTCAATCTGCTCGAAAGCAAGTTCTGTTTGTAAATGTGTTTTTTGTTCATTTCTTGATGGCCACAAGCCATTTTAAAGCCACTTAACAGGTTCTAAAGCAGGACAGTATAAATAAGTTGCTAGTAGACCTGTTACTGATTTTAAATAATTATTTGTTTATATGCTCTTCACTAATAGGACAAAATAAATGTAGGAATACTTTAATTTAAGCAGACATGCAACATTTTACTGGCAACTGATTCACCTAAGCTAAATGAACCTGATAATATGACAGTACCATGTTCACAGCTTATTTTGCTGGCACCAACTAAGCTAGAAAGTGGACTTCCTCTTTGTCTTTTTCCATGAGTTTTCTTCACTCATACATTCTGACAGCCACATATGTACTTTACAGTGTTGATTACCTCTGCTCCACACAGACTTTTATCTAAAACACATAATGCATGACGTGTCTGAGTGAAAGTGTCTCTTACTGTCAGCAGGTGCTAACTGAAGAGTGATGGACACACCACCACTTAGGCCATTTAGCTTCTACCTTGAAATGACATGACATACATTCATCAACTGTCTCACAAGTGACACACACACACACACACACACACACACACACACACACACACACACACACACAAACCGATAACAGAGGAAGCAGCCAGCTGTACAACACATCCCTCGAGGGGACAGATACTCACGCTACAGTACACTACACTTTCTGTTTACACTCTCCAAAATCCTGCCACTTCTTTTCATCAAGAGATACACAAACACAGAGAAAATGTGTTGTATGTGCATCTCCAGCAGTATGTGTGTGGGATGATATTTAAGTGTTCTGATTTGTGCTCCTCACAGGAATGTGCTGTCAAACTGTAGTAAAACAGTGAAGTTTTGTGGTGTAGACTGCAACAGACAGAGCCTTGAAGAGAGCGTTGACAGTTTAAGGCTCTGCCTTTCTGTTTGTGGCAGCATGTGACCACATCTTCAGTCTTTGAGCTCATTTCTGGACGCTTTGTCAAAATGACTGAAACAATAAAGTTGTGGACTAACAAACTGCCACAGAAAGACCCTTGAACAATCCCACTTTCGCTACTTAAATTTACATAAATTAAAAAAAATAAAAAATTGACTCAGGCAACATCTACCTCTCCTGAAAGAGTTCACTCCTTCTCTAGTGTGGCTCATTATAAGTAGAAAATCACTGGCATATAAAAAGTGTTAAGAACATTTTAATGCAAACTCAAAAGTTTTCTTTTTTTTTCAAATCTTAACTTTGTATGTTTTAACCGGTTAAATCATAGTTTACATATTCCTTAGGAGCTTAAAATGTATAACCCAGTTAAGGGCTGATGATGGTGATGAAGATACCATGAGAAAGTGGGTACATCATTCATTGGAGAAGCATTTATGTGTTGGAAAGCCCTAAAACTTATACTCACTATAGCCATCCATTCTAAAGTTGGTGGTCTAAGCACATCGGGGTGTTTGGATTTCCCAAATGGTTAGCTCTTGAATATTTAGAATCACAAATGAATTTGGCAGGAAGCCAAATGGGTAATTAGCAACCTGGACACCCTAATAAGAAAAGCAGGAAGCTACAGAACTGAGGTAAAATTAAGCTATTTGAATAGTAGATGTGTGATGAGATGGCAAGAAGTTTTTTTTAAGCAAAGCAAGAAAACTTGGATGAGTATTGACCAACTTTATATTTGCAATAGTTTTTGAAGTGAAAAGAAAGTACTGAAATTAATAAATACAAATGAGAGAGTAACCAAATAGGTAAAACGGCAATTGAGTAGAATTTGCTGTGCAAGTGTAAAAGTGAAAAAGGGTGATGTAACAGATAGGTTTAGTCACTTCAAGCTGACATGTATTTTGGAAATCTGTGTGGGAAACTGTTGCATAGATAGGCATGGAAGTTTGGTGTGTAACATGCTCAGCTCTTATGAACTGTTGCTCCTTTTTTATGAGTTGACACTTTACCTAATATCAATCTGCAACTTAGCTTTTTGCAATTTCCCTGGACTCACTACAGTGAGAAGCATGTCTGCAAAAGAAAATATCCATAAAGGCCAGAAGCAGTTTTTATTTGAAATTTTCATTAATAAATAAAATGTTAAGTTTATCTTCTGTTGAGCCGATCATTATTGATGTAATCTAGATTAATAAGACTTGGCTTAAATAAATAACTAGGTTCAAATATATTACTAGTTACAGTAGGTGCACTTAGGAATGGCTCAACCCTCAGCAGTTAATAGTTAGCTATAGCTAACGTATAGCTCCTTATAACTAAAACCGTGGACAGTTAATATCAATTTTTAACTACAGCTAATGACATTAACTTTAAACTCGATATAATTATTGAATCAAGTGTACAACACTTCAGTGATGGAGCTGGGACTAATTCAATATAACTCACACAGTAATTTATTTACTGGTTTAAATATTTTACATTAATTCTGCCAAATATGCAAGTTAATAATTAAAGCTTTAGTAACAGTACAGAGTAAAATTGCTGCTTTAAAAATACCATTGAATGGGCGCCAGTTTGGCTCAGTGGTGAGGAGGCGAACATATGGCACCTGTGACCCTTTGCTGTATGAGCCTTCTCTGTATTCATTCCTTAATAACAAGTTTGATGAAAGCCACCCTTCCACTAAGACAATTTCTGATAAGGCTTTAGTTGATCCATCAACTGTTCACCAAAGGGAGAGCTACATCTCGGGTCTTGCTCTTGTTTTTGGTGTGTTTTTTTTCTGGTTTCTTAAGGATGTGACTGTCAGATGTATTTCATTTGCTGTAGACAGTTCCTAGGTTTGCCACTGTCACTTGTCTATTTTTTTGTGAGAAAATTGTGCACCATTCTAGCATTTGCCATGTTTTTTAGCTCTTTTTTGCGACAGGTTACAAGTAACAAAAAAGAGAAATTGATTTCCATTCTTTGCCAAATTGTCTCCTATGTATAAATACAACTCTGGTTCATCCTTTTCTGTGTTTGAATAATTCATACAATGTTAAGTGGTGTAACAAACAAGTAAAAAAAAAAATAAAATCAAAAAATAGTCAGATATAAGGACCAAAGAGAATGACCTTTAAAAATCCTGGAGAACTATTTCTCAAGAACACTTTAAAAATGACAAGAAGGTCTGAAATCAGATGATTATTTTTGATACACATGCACCCTGTAGTACTTTGACTCTGTAATAATCAGTAACAATCAAAACACGTACCGTTACGAAAAGGGGATTTGTGAGTTTCATGTGGTTCTCGGTAGCTAGCATTACAATAGCAGCAGTTGTGATTGGGATAAGTTTGACTCTCGTATGGAGTTTTGCATGTAAAACTTGATATTCAGCCATGTATTTAAAAATTTACTTCCTGGTTCTATATCCATTACTTTAAATTATATAGGCTTTTGAAATCAAATGATTCTTTTTGATGCACCCTGTACATAGAAATGATTTTGCACAGTAGTGCACATTATTAAAATATAATGCCATCGTTTAACTGTGTCAGATGCCAGGGGATCAAAGGTATCTATGGTAAAGTAAAATTAGAGGCAGATAGCTGGTACCACCACAGTAATCTTTGTCTCTCTTTCCAATCACAAAAACATACAGAGTGTCGTTCACGTTACTTCGTCAGCATCATGGATTCCTACGCTGTGTGTGTGTGTGTGCCTTGGTGAGCATTTGTGTGACTGCACTTGTAAATGTGTGCCTCAGTGGATCTGGCAGTAGCTCCGGAATAATGAAGTTTCCATCTTTTTAAAGACCTTTTAATAGTTTTTGTGTGTGTGTTGCACTTCCCTCCAGCAAAATATGGATCTGTTTTCAGCCACCGTCAAATGTCGGATGGAGACTTCACATTTACAGATAATCTAATATTCTCCTTCTCTGGCATCTGTACCAATCTGTTTGTCCTTGGCTCTGACTTATCTCTGCTACTTTTGTTGAATCTTACTTCGATATTCTTTACCTGGGGCTAAACCACTTTTAAGCATATTAATGGTTGACCCTGAAACTTCCTTAGGAGTCAAAGTAAACAGGAACTGACCACTCTCCCAGATGATCCACTCAAACTGCAACAGGGAGCAAGGTGAGACATCGCTGATAAAATGAAAGGTAAAAATAGAGAAAGGAAGACTCAATGGATGTTCCACAACTTCTTTTCTATTTAAAGCTTCAAAGATTTCCCTCAGACACCTTCAAGGATATGTAAAGCTACATGGTTTTGAAAAGTAATTGTCTCAGGTACATTTAATTGAATAAAATGACTGGAGCAGCCAGCAAATCAAATTTGCAAGGTCTATGTGTTTTCTTATAGCTAAGGTATAACAAGTGAACGTAGAGTGTCCCCTACAGCAATAAAATACATGTTTTAGATTAATGTAGGCTTCGGGTCTTTGGTTCTCACTGGGCTAAGTAGACATGGCTTTTCTTCTGCATTTGTTATGTTTACTAATCTTGTACCTTAACTTTATTTATTTTAGTTATATTCAAAGAAATGTTTCAGTTCTGCTGACAGTTTCAAACTGTGAGAAGGCATTGGGTTTTACATTTAAGGTTAGACATCCAAAAAGGACGGGATGGAACTATTTTAAAAGAAAGAAAAAAACCAATATACCTTATTAAATGGAAGATACAAAAACATTGCTATTTTTGCCAGGTGACTAAAAACATGAACACTGCAGGAAGAGTAGGATTTTCCTGATAAGCATCCCTGTAAATTGCTGTGGAATTGCAGGTTAATGACTTTTGACAGGAATTTGGAGGCAGCACAGAGATTTTCCACTGGCAGTTCACCCTTCTGCCCTCTGGCTTACAGGAGGCTTTAATATGTAAATGTTAGGGGTGAGGTATACAAATACAAACCATGATAGCTCAAGGAGCACTACTGCTTGAGCTTTTCACACTTTTTTTTAAGCTTCCTCTGCTATAAATGAGTCACATTTGTATGCTTATAAACTGTAATATGAACAAATTTGCATTATGCAAGCAAGTCTGCTCAGTTTAAAGGTCAACATTGTTAATAAAGATGCTGCATAACTTCACAGAATCTCGCATTATGTGAATAATGTGATAGATAGAGTAGATGGATAGATATGATTCATGCAATGAAGCAATGATCTTTTTTTTTTCTTTGCATGGATAATGTGAGCATGTGATTTTTACAATATGTTTTACTTTTCCTGTTGTTGAGGTGAATAAAAATCTATGAAAGAATACATTAAACATTAGAGAAAACAAGGAGCTAAGGAATACTATACACCTGAAACAGGAGTATAGTAAATTATTTATAGTAGATTTCTGTGCAGGTTCTCAGTCATCAGGCACTGGCAGACTATACCACAAAAAATTACCTTATTTGAATATTTAAAAAAAATTAAATAAAAAATGACAAGGATAATGTACAATTTCTGCAAAAACCAAAGAGCTGTCAGTAGCTGTCAAGAAGCTGTAAGTCAAAAACAGGGAGAAAATGGTGTGGTAAGTGAAATTACAGAAGAACTAGACTGATAATCAATGGCAATAGATGTTTTGGTCTTAGTGATGAATTTAAACTACAAAATAAATCTTTAAAATCAGATTTTGATTAACTATGGAAAATACTCTGGAAAGTTGCCCAACTGAGAATTGCTTAGTTTTTCAGCATGACAATGAGCCCATGAAGTGCACATCTGGAGCAAAGCTTTTGGGACTCCAGAGGTAAGTGACAAGTCCTGGCAGACAAGCGATCAGCGATATTACTGATCTCTCTTTCTCTCAAATTCAAAACCACACGTATCAAGTAGTAGTACAAAAGTACTTTGTACTACTTATAAAAGTTGTTTGTAGCATTGTTGGTTGCCGATTAAGTGTCTGAAGAAAGGACAATGACAAGGAAAGTTTGTGTGAAACTTCCTCTTTGAGGTCTTAGTCTACTTCTGTTTCACAAAGTTCTAGCTTATCTGCATCTTCAGCTTAAAGAAACTAGCCACTGTTTATTTTCTTAGTCCTTATCCATTAGTCTCATTCATATTAACTCTACTCCAATTTTACCGCTTCTCAATTTTCGTCTTCTTTAAATCTCTTCAAGATGCAGCAGAACTCTAACCCCCTGACACATTACTTTCTATGAAAGCAAATCAGCCTGCCTTGCTGCTGACTTCCTCTCCATTCTTGTCTTTCTCCAGCGTGTCTTCCTCCTTCCTGACAGCAAGGCTATGACCTGTACAACTTCTCCAAATCACAAGAAGTCTGTCACATCAGGGCAACCCAGAGTTACAGCTCTGTCCCTTGGGTAAAGTGTTGACACTGGACACACTGAGCCTCGACATTACCTGCATACTAACTATATACGCTACCTACAGAATACTGCAGCAAGGTTTGTCTTTCTTTTCTACTGCATAACACTGCACTACTTTACAGTGCCTATAATGTGATGAGCTGATGTGCATTAAAACCCCTAAAAATTCATCTTAATACTTGGTTTGCCCCCCCCACATCAAAAACATTCTGCCAAAGACAGAAGAAATCAGATTAGAAATAAGAGAAAGGATTGTTGATGCTCACAAAGCAGGAGATGGATATATAAAGTTAGCACATTGTTTCCAAGTGTCAAGACCTGTCATGAGAAGTATAATCAAGAAATTCATAGATTAAGAGTAAGCTTAGCAGCGGTAGAAAGTGAAAAATGACAGGTGTGTCTAAAGACCCCAGAGCAATTGCTATGACATTAGTGCAGGACTTGGGGGTGGCTGTAGCTCAGGCAGAGCAGGTCATATGCTAATTGGAAGGTTGGTGGTTTGATCCCTCCAAGATGCATGCCAAATATCCTTGGGTAAGATACTAACCCCAAGTTTCTCTCTGATGCATCCATCAGCGTATGTGTGTGCATGTTAGATAGAAAGCACTTACACAGAAAGAGCACAGAAAAAAGTGCTTGTATGGATGAATGAATGAGGGAAGTTGTGAAAAGTGCTTTGAATGCTCAGAGTATAAAAGCGCTATATAAGAACTATTTACATTTGCTTAGTCAAGTTGGGAAATACAGTCTCAGAGCAGACAATCAATTAACCCTTTAAGACCTACCATAGAATCAAGTCCGCCAGAGTTATCTTTATATTTTTACATGCTGTAGTTGTATACATCAATATAACCGTTATAGCCCAAATTTTGATAATATGTATGCATTAAGTCTATAGTAACTACATAAGTTGCAAAAAAGAGCAATAAACTACAAACACCAATTACACCAATTTTTATGTACTGCTGGAAAAACAAAAATAAATATTATAATGCAAATTTGCAAAAAAACAGCATGTGCATCAAAATAAAATATTTTCGTCAGTGAAATTTGAGTTCTAAGCATCCGAGAAACTATTCAGAAAAGCATGAAGTCAAACATGACTTTTAAAAACACCAGTATAGGCTTATAAGGCCCCGAAGGTAAAAAACTACATTTTCCGTGAAAATGACGTCACTTCCGGTTTCGGCCAGGTAATGGTGGACACGTGATAGTTCGTGCTGACGTCTATTCCAACGTAGGAAGTGTTACGAACAGCTGATCGGATCGGCAAAGCATATTTCTGGAATATTATGTTTTTGTTGCTGCAAGTGCTTTTTATGCTGTTTTTGCAAAGCCATATGTGGTAGGAAACCGTGACTTAGGACAAGCTAATGGCATAAGATGTAAGTACAACTCTTTCGGTTTTATGTGCAAAAAAAATTATTGTGCTAGCTTACGTGGTTCCGGTTCTACAGGGATTTAAAAATAATTAAGCAAAACGGAGCGTGCCCTCTCCGACTGGTTTTAAAGGGTTAAACCATGCACAGTAATGGATTGCAAGTTTGCAGACCAAGAAAAAAAAGACACTTCTACAGAAGAGACACCTTGAGGCCAGACAGAAGTATGGTAAGGACAACCTGGAAGCGTGTCCTTTGGTTAAATGAGATGAAACTAGAGCGTTTCTGCTATTAAAGGTGCTGATTATGTTTGGAGAGAAAAGGAAGAATCGTACAAGCCCACAATGAAACAGGATGTTGAGAGTATTATAGTTGTGGTGATGTTCAAAGTGGAAGGAATCATGACAAAAGAAGGATATATGAAGGATATGTGACAGAAAACCTAAAGCAGTCAGCAGCAAAACTGATTCCCTTTGGCTTCCAACACCACAACAACCCAAAGCATATGTCAGAAGACCATCAAATCCAGAGGGGCTTGAGTGATTCACCAAACTAGAATGAGCTGGGATTGCTCAAGAGACATGTGCGAGACTTGTTGAAAACTACAACAATTGACTGCAGGTTGTTAGCCAGCAAAAAGGGTACACAACTGACTATTGGCATCAGCAGTCCCAGTAATTTTGATCCTGCTAGTTTTTGTGAAATCATTTTGTTTCTGTGTGCAAAAGGCGGTAGTAATTCTATCATCTGTAAGTGTAAGAAAACTAAACAAAAACATTGTAAATACAACACAGAAGTCCTATTCCACTTGGTTTTTGTAGTTTTGGGGGGTTTTTTTTAGACAACCAATGTTTTCTTTTTACTAATTAGAATTTACATTGAATTTGGGATCAGATGGTAAAAACTAAACATAATCTTTGAACAATTTCTTTCTGCCCTTCTATGGGGGCAGTAGGTTTATTTTACAGCATAACAGAATAAAGTCAGTATTGTTTAACAAAACATAAACACTTTGTTGAGCAGAATGAAGGTGCAGAAAAGCCAACATGTAATATGCACATATAAGGAAACGAGGTCTCAGAAGGCAAAGCTTAATTATCTGTTTCCAAGAAGATCATTCTTAGAGGTTAAGATTAGTTCTGTGAAAAATGCTTTTTCCATTACTGGTTTCCCAAAAATAACAATTGAGAGGTTGTGCTTTTGCCATTACCAGCCTAATGCTAATTCTTCTATAAATAGAGTTTTCTTACACAGAGAAAACTATATTTAAAAGCTGAGCACATAAATACATATTTTTTAATGTAACCAGTAAAGTATTATTATTATTATTCCATTCATCCATTCTCTTCCGCTTATTCTTATCAGGGTTGTGGGGGAAGGCCTGGAGCCTGTCCCCGCTGTCACAGGACAAAAGGCAGGATTCACCCTGGAGAGGTCACCAGCCTAACACAGAGAGACAGACAACCATTCGCACTCATATTCAAACCTATGGGCAATTTAGAATTAGTTAACCTAACCCCAATAAATGCATGTCTTTGGATTGTGGGAGAAAGGCAGAGTACCCGGAGAGAACATGCAAACTCCACACAGAAAGGCCCCAACCAGATAGTGGAGTTAAACTTAGGACCTTCTTGCTATGTAAAATATGTAAAACATGTTTTACTTGTGTGTGCATTTCTTATCACTATAAATTAATATTAATGTGCACGGCCACATTAAAGTTTAAGCTATGACTTGATAGCTTTTAATTTTTTTCATCTTTATTCATGATGGATTCAAGAATCCATGAAATATCAAATAAATAAACGGAACATCGGAAAATTGTTCTTGTTTTATTCTCTCTTCAACTATCAAAACCTTTTCGGACTGAAAACTTTAATCTAGTACCAACTGATGCATTCCAAGAATGCGGTTAACATTTACTCTTTCAAGAAAATAAAATGTATCTGGTGATAAAGATTCTACATCTACTATATACTATGTAATAAGCAGTATAAGACCTGTACAAAGGTGTGAGCAGAGTATGTGAATCTCTTCAGTTAAAATTATAGTTTCTGTGTACATGAAGAAGCCATTGCAGCTGAATTATGGAAGCTGGATGTAAATGCAGAATGATCCCTATTTAGTTTCCCTAATTTTAAAATTGCATTCACTACAAAAAGGAAGGCAGGAAATGCTTGTATTACTCATTAGATGTAAGGAAAACCATGACAGTCGTTTCAGCCAGCTTTTTTTTTTGTGGCGGAAACGGTCTTCCATAAGTATCTCTCCCCTATAACGTTAAGGTTTAATGAATGAAATGAAATGTTCAGTACTGCCCATAACACTCATTATTATTGTTGTATTTATATTCACACACCTTTTACAGTCTACAGACTCTGAAAGGGTCCGTTCTGGCTTGCAAAAGCCAAGCAGCAAGAGTCTTAAATAGACAGAAAACAGGTCATATTTTTCTTCTTGCTGTTTCGTTTGTGCTGTACTTTTTTGTTTTCTTTTTTCTGCTAATGGACTAAACTGAGAGGTATTAATTATCTCCCTTTGACAAGAAGGTTCCATGGTCACCTTTGTCCATCTATTTGTTTGTGCCTCGCCAATATACATCGTAACCAGTGACCACATTAACTTTGGTTTGCTGGCGTAACCCATGAGTGTACATTTAACATCTGGTCAAAAGCTCAGTCCCAGATAAGTATATTGCTAATACATACAAAATATGTTGTTGACGTAAGTTGAGAAGAGATATTTTACTGTTATTTTATCATTGCATCAGAATCATATAATAAGCATTGCATTAAAGCATTTATTGAAGCTATTGACATTATATTAAAGTTTGGATGACAGTGATTGTTATAACCTCATGTTAATCTTCTATTTACCGGTGTTAGTATAATCATATAATCTTTCATTGCAGGTGTAACCTGGATCATCTTTATACATATTGCCGCTTGGTGTTTATTATGGAATTGTGCTCACGTCAGTAAGGGTTAAAAGCTACAGTCAGCGGGATGTCTGGCTGATCTATTGTGTGAAGCGACGCAGAGCGTAGAAGGCCGCACATGCTTACAAAACACTTACATCATGTTATTTTATGATCTTTTAGTTAGTTATATCTTTTGTTAACCTTTAAATAGTGTGTATTGGCAATAATTACTCATTACTTCATTTACTTATCATCATTAATTGTTATTGCATTAGAGAATTTCTCTAGGCTGTCAGCCTTATGTTACAACTTCTATTACAGGTATCGTCATAATCCCATATTTAACATTTTCTATTACAGGTGCAGTGATAATTATTTTCATATACATGCATTGTATTTTTGTGCTTGCTAAAGAGGGGGCTCGGTCAACTAGTGGAGGGTCGGAAACTTTGTTCGGCGCGAGGACCGAACAATCTATTGTGTTAAGGATCTTGAGCTATAGAAAGAACACGCTGACAAAACACATATACCATTTTATTCACTATTGTCCTTTATCCATTTATATTCTTTTATTAAGCTTTGAACAGTGACATTTGATTAGAACATTTATTCAACATATTACATGTATGGTTTCAGTTAAGTTATTGCACACATGAAGAGTTGACCTCTGTCCTTATAGACAGAGTGAATGCTGAGGCCTAGGCGCACACACACACACGGTAGTTAAACTCATGTGAAGGGGAGAGTTCAAATATTTAGAAAACAGTTTGTAAGGCCTTGTAGCTGTTTGATTGTGCTTGCAGGAGAGACGGTTTGTTCCAGGGGATAAGCAGAGTGGAAGATTACTGGGAAGGATCTGGCCTCGGGAAGAAGAAGATGTTCTTCCAATGTGTTAAAAGTTGTCAACATTGATTGTATTGTACCTACTTTACGCATGAGGGGGCGTTCTAATACCCTGATTTTCATAAAAAACTGTTGTTGTGTGGTTTTCGGAGAGAGATTGATGCTGTCTGCGTGCAGTCTTTGTCTCCCACAAGTGTGTTCATTAAAATCGTCGTTTTGATTTGACCCGGCCGGACCAGTGTTGTTATTTTGGTTTTCCTCTTGTATCCATCCCCAATATTTTGAACCCGTAACAAAGTACATACTTGCACTCTTTTTTTCTTTTTTTTGTCAGTCTTAACAGGAAGTGTTTAATTATTACTACTGCTTAATGCTCAAACTTTTTTTTTTAATTATTGCATGAACTTAGAATTATTATACTTTCTTTGTGTGCTATTGTGTGCTTGCATTCAAACATACTTATGAGTGCTGAAGTCAAAGTATTACTTTATTATAAATAAAATACTACAACTGAAAAATAACGGGCAATTTTCCTACCTCTGAAAAAGTCCTTGTGTACCTACAGAGAAGGTTATGACGCAAACTGTACCTTTTTTTGTACCATCAAATACAACACATACAACACATGTGACATGTAATTACAGAGAACTTGCATGAAAAATAAAGATTCTTTTCAGTGTCCACTAACACTTCTTCAAATTGGCTGGGAAGTCCAATTTTAATAGGACAAAAGGAATCCGGATATCAAATTTAATTGGCCTGACACTTGAGGTGAAACATCTTCATCTGCCTACACTTCACTGTGCGAGTCAATCTTTTATTTCAGTGCAGAATTCATATTTAAAGTTCCTCTGCAACAGCACACACCATGAATCCTTGTCTTTAAAAGTCTCTGTTAGTATCTGCTGTCACAGTTCCCTCTTTCTTTTCCTGAATGTCTTTTTTTAACTTCACTTTTTCTTTCCTTCAGTGTTGGCACCTGTTCTCTGTTCTTTTGTAACCATGTTGCCTCTCTGGCCTTTTGCTGTTGCTTGTTTACAGAGAAAAACAAATTAATTGCGCTGCTGTTTTGTTTTGTCAATGTCGTGTTCAATAAAGTACTGCAAAGATGGCCAATTTGCAACATACAGATAATTAGGAAGACCCAGGCATGGGTACTCAGAAATATGCATACACATTGTTTTCCTCTTATTTATGAAACCAGAAGTGCTTTAATCATCATGGAACATAATCTCGACACCCACAGTAAGTTAAACTATACAGTTAATCTGTACAAACTATAGTTAATCACCTGCATGTATAATATGTCTTCCCAATTCCTATAGAGCCCCTACATGTTCTCCATACACATGTTCACTCTAACTGTATATTCATATGAAGGGTGGCTCACAATAAGTGCTGTTCAAAACCAACTACCCTAAGTGGAACTGGGTTATAAAGCCATTGAATACTGAGCCTATATCAGAGCAGATGTACAAACCGCACTTTGTGAAGGGGTAGTGTATGTTTTGTCTCTGATATTACAGAAAATTACAGAAAAAACTTCTGTGTTTAATGAATTACTGTCTCAGCAATAAACAAAGCATTTTTAATTTGATTAAAAATGATAATATCCAAGGGGAAGAAAAAAAGAAGAGACGACAATCAGGGCAAGTCTGAGCATTTTGAAAATGTTAAGAATCAAAACAATTCTGAAATGTAGGTGTATTTTCAGTGAAATACAGTAAGTAATTTTTAACACATCCTCCAGTATAAATTGTAAGATGAGAACATCTCAAAACCTTTTTGTATATTTTTATTTAATAAGTTACCAAAATTATAAATCAGGTATCAAAATGCACATTTTTTTCTGCTGATCCGCAAGACAATTTCTCTTTTTTGGTTTGTTTTTTGGTAAAAGTACAATCGCAATTCCAATGCTTTGTATAATGTAAATTAAAACAGAATGCAATGGGTGCAGCATATGGGAGCACATGTTACACTTAAACCTATGTATACCTTGAACCTATATATACACCTTTCAGTACTGATGATACCTTTCCACATGTGCAAGCCACTAAATTCACTGATGCACCGTGATATTATCAGAGATGCGGGGTTTTGAACTCAGTGCTGGAAGGCAGGTTTTTGGATCATACAATCTGAATGGCACATCAACATGTATTGATAGATGCTCCTGGGCCAAGCAACATGCCTGTTTTTATTGCAGTGCTGCCAATATAGATATTTGGCTTTGACCTTAATGCACAAGACCCTAGTCTATCATTTGATGATATTATGTATAGTAGATGACAAGAGACTTAATGTCTTAGTATTTTTACACTGAGGAACATCCATCCATTCGCTTCCGCTCATCCTTTTCAGGGTCGCGGGGGGCGCTGGAGCCTATCCCAGCCGCCATGGGGCGAGAGGCGGGGTACACCCTGGACAGGTCGCCAGTCTGTCGCAGGGCCAACACACAAGGACAGACAACCATTCGCACTCACATTCATTCGCACATCCACTGAGGAACAATATTCTGAAATTGTTCAAAAATTTGCAGTGGTAGCTTTTTTTTTTTTTGCAGATTGGTGAACCTCTTCCACTCTAAGATGCTATTTTTATACCCGATATATATAACAATGACCTGTTGCTTATTAACATAATAATTTACCAAATGTTCTACCGATTGTTTCTTTTCAGTTACACTTACTTTTCCATCCAATTTTTTTCCCCATCAAAACTTTTTTTTTTTTTTAAATATGGGTTTGTGAGATTTGAAAAGCATATTAATGTAAATCATTATTTGCATTATACAAAATGTTCCAACTGGACATAGTTTTGCACAGCTGGGTAAGATTCTGCAAGTCATACTGTCAAGCAGAATAAAAGTAAAACTATGAAGTCCACTGAGCTTTATTTACAACTTCACAATGCACAACAAGATTCCACAGTCCTCTGCTTGACTGAATAAAAACCTAAAGGAGCTAGACGGAAGTCATTTTGAGTTAATAACATACCATTTGGAAATGATCACACTTCTAGTAAAGGTCCCTGAGAGTATAAGAAAAAAGATTTGTGGTCAGAACTCCATTATGAAGACCATACACTTGTGGGTAATATGAAATCTGCTGTGATTTTCACTCTTGTTTGCAACCCAGTTTGACAAAACCTAAGAGGTTCTGGCAGGAAGAAGAGAGAAGCAGGTGATGAATCTTTTGGAACCTCAACAAAGACCTAAAGACATAACTGTTGTCACAGAAACCTGCAAAAAGTACTTGAGGGTTAATTAATTTTGCAAATGACAGGTTTCATTTTGTGTTAAAAAAAAACTTTAAACATTTCCATTTGTCAATAGTGTAAATTTAAACTGTTTCATTTAATGAATATCTGCAATAGCTTTTTTGTTTGTTTGTTTGTTTGTTTTTTAAATATAAGATAATCTGGAGGTTAGCAGCCCAGAACCACGGTAGATGAGTATGTGATGTGTAGACTATGCTATTTTTAATAAGTGTATTAGATTTTTTTTTTAATGGCTTTCTCTCATTTTTCATATATAGTATTTTTTCCTAATGCTGTAAATTTGTGCTGTACAGTCTCCTGTTTCTTTTCCTTTTAAAAAAATATTGTTTACTTTGGGGTGATTTTGCATGCTCAATCTGCCTGTCTGGAACACATGAATTTCCCCAATGAGGGAGAAAGGATATTTCTGTTTATTCTATATTTATGACCTAAAGTTTGACTGGATCTAAATGAAGGAGCCAGGCTGTCCTCACTAGTACAAAGCCTGCTGTAGACCTTACAAGTGAAGAAGAGAGTATCCCATAAAATATTTCTGCTTTAGCTGTATTAGATTATTTATTTAATTTTTGTTTCTGACAAAGAAAAAAAAAGTTTATTCCTTTTATAAGTGGACACAAAAGTGCTTTTCTAGATAAAAGCTCTCAGGACTCTACTTCATTATTGTTTCAGCACTCATCTGGGAGTGGGACTGAAGAGGTGCTGAAAGGAGGAAAAATCAGCAGGAAAACAGAGAGAGAGAGAGAGAAGACAGCAACAACTGTGTGTGCAAAAACATATGCACACACACTTTGAAAAGTGTCTGGTATCTTCACTTTAAAACGTTTTTATATACGGTATGGTTTTAGTGACGTTGCATTGTGACTGTTATTTTTGTTTTTTGTTATTTGGGTAAGGTACGGTCTCTCTATATGTCAGATTACTAAAGGGAAGGGGGAAAAAAGCTGGCTAGGGCCCATCAAACATTTGTGCCTAGGAGTCTCTAAATGATCCGGGCATGTTCATGGTCCATTGCCTTGTGCAGGAGGACACTGAAGACATTAAAGATAAAGCTGTAAAAATCATATCAATCTACCCTGAACAAGACTTCAGTTAAAATGCACTGCAAGGATAGTTAGAAGGTTTAATAATAGAAAATCTAATAGTGTGTCATTACAGAGTTTGTCAGTATAAAATATTTAATCAACTTTGCTCTCATCAGGTGCAACAATAAAAGTCAGTGGGGTGCTTTTGTGTGCAAGAAATGTCCTCCTACGTCATTTATCTGACGTTGAAAGGTAAAAAGAAGGACCTCCAAGTCAAACACTTGCCTGCTCTAGTGCCTATAAACAAACATAAACAGGTGGGAGGGAAGTTTAGAACAGATTTTGCGTAATTAGAATATAACATATACATAAAATAATACACACAATCACATATACAGGACTGTAACAAAAGAAGGAAAGTTAAAAGGTGCAAGGGTTATGTTACTAGTCTATAAACCAGCACTCATCAGTTCCGAATAAATTTTCAGGTCAGAGGAGAATAGGTGATGGGAGTAACACTTTCAAACAAGCCAAAAAGAGAGTTCTTGCACTGACTAGATGATTAGGAGGCAGGTGTGTCCAGTAACCAAATGTAACATTCATCAGTTCACCCGCAGCAGCAAAAAGGAAAAAGCAGAGAAGAGGAAGGAGAACAGGCTCTCTGCTGCACTTCAAAAAGCTGTGGTCGATGTTTTCAAGTTTCCATTAATGCTGCAGACCCTTTCCTGCCTGTCTGAAAGCTGAAAGATATTGTAAAAGGAAGAAAGAAACCAGTATCTGTTAAGGGGATAGGGTTGTGGAGGTGAAGACAGTTTTACTTCATGAACTGCGAACAACATGGAGTTTTACAATTGTGGTGAAAACTAATTAGAATAACTGCAAGGCTACTTTTTGTCCTACTTTTATTTAAAAAAACAAAAAAAAAACAAAAACAAAAAAAACCTTTGGCATGACTTTATATTACACTTTCAATTTACCAATATCCAGTTTTAAAATGTACCAGATATTTTCTAACCATATATTTGACAGCTTCTTCATGGGGATAAAATAAGTCAAGGCATCTCACATTTCTATAAATACTTTTACTAATTTATACAGTGACTTGTTAAAGAACTGATCGCATCATTTGTTGTTAAAGCAAGGCCAGTTCTTAAAGTTGTTTAATTTTACTTTAGAACCCAAAGAATGGGCAAAAAAAATACAGAACAGATAAAGAGACCATTACATTTCTACATGTCTGATTACTTCACTTGTTGGTCAAACATGGCTTAGTTCCCAATTATTCTCAAAAGGAAAAAAAACCAAAACATTGAAGACAGGGAAAATAAAAGATGCAGAAAAAAATAAACACAACAACAAAAGAAAAAAAGGTTTAAAAGTTTCAAAAATACAAAAAGAACCATTATCATTAAATATAAATAAATATTTCTGCTAGAAAAGGAATTTATGAATAGCAATTAAAACCAGGCATTATGTGCTCATACTTATGAAACAGGTGCTGCATGGATTTTTATGATTCTTTTTTTTTTTTTTTTTTTTTTTTGTATTTTTGTATAAACCCAGGACCTGTGCTCCATTTTTTGTGGTTCCTTTATTACCAGTTTATTACCATTGTATATTACTGTACAAGATTATTATTCAACAGGCTCACGATTTGTTCAAGACATATCCTGAGGTCACACACAAACTGTACAGTAACCTTAAGTGTAAGCCCCTGCATCCTACAAGACCTACAAAGATGTCTCAGGTCAGAAATGCAATCAGAAGCATGCTTGCATTTTTTCTGACATACAGAGCATTGTGCGTGAGTTTGTACCCGAGTCGGACGGTCAGTGGTGAGATGTGAGATCTACAGTAATACTACAGTGTGTCTAGTTTTTACTTTTTTTGACTAGACCAGTGTAATCACCTCTCACCACCTGCCCTTCTAGTTATAGATTTGACTGCCTGCACTTTTAAACACAGTACATGTTGCTGAGAGTTACAAGTGATGTGAACATGTCACAATTTTAAAAGTGACAAATATCAGTGACCTTGATAGTGCTTTTTGCTTTTTACAGGTGCAGTCTCAGGTAGGGGTGGGCGATATATTGAATATACTCAATGTATTGCAGGTTGTTCCACGTACGATGGTTAAAATGGCTTTATCATAACCATCGAGTTTAAATTGCCATGGCAATATTAAGGTGTCTGCATGTAACAAAGTGACATGCCGTAAAACTATTGAAAAGGTAGCAGTACCACGACTTTATACCACCAGCTGAAAACTCATCCACTGGAAAATTAAGACCTTTAAACTCCACATGTCAACATCTCCCCACACATCAAAGAAAACATAAATTAACCAGCTGCGTTAACTGTGACTGTTTTTGGTCAGTCATTTTTATAGTCACTTGATATGATCTTTTGTTTGTTAATGGTCTAGTGTTGACCACAGAAAGAGACTTACTGTCACAGTATTGTCATTTGTGAAAAGCCTGTGTGCAACTGATGGTTAAAAATATGGTTAAAATCACACATTTCAATTCATTCAGACTTTTTTGTATTCAAAGTAGAAAAAATATTGAACAGTTGATTTGAATGATTATATCAGGGCAATTTTAGGCACTATATGGATAAAGGTAACACTTGTTTTTGGAGGTCATATAAAGTGATTGACTCTGCAAAAAGTTGATGACCTCTGCACACTATGCACCTCAGCATCTGCTAACCCCACTCTGTGATTTTACGTGGCCTAACATGTTGTGTCTAAGTTGCTTCCACTTTGTTATGATATCATTAGCAGTTGAATGTAGCATCCTAGCATGGCACCATGCTGGAATTTGCTCCTGAGAGTGAACAATTATTTTACAAATGCTTGTAGAATCAGTCTGTATGCCTAGGTGCTTGATTTTATACACCTGTGCCCATGGAATTGATTGGAACACCTGAATTCAGTGATTTGAATGGGTGAGGGAATACTTTTGGTAATATAGAGTATAAAGTTCATTCAAGTAATAACAAACAAAATTATCAGTTCTATTCTGTGTTTTAACAGAAAATCTCATAATTATAAACTTAAATACCTTTCCCTCTAGATACATGTCAACCCAAGGCAAGACTCAAGGAATAAAAAGGTTACACAGTCCACCAATTCGAACATGACATACTATTTTGCTTGCTATTACAACTGTGCATATGGGAGTAGTGGAATAATTTCAACAACAAGAAAGTGGTATTCAGATGCATACAGTACCAGCCCATTAGCTGCAAGAGTTAGAAAATGGGAGAATAAACAATTAGAATAATTGCATTTTCCAGTCTGTACTTACGACAAGTGTTACGACGACATCCCAAGTGTGAGGCTAAACTCATTAGCAAACAATAAGAGAGAGGGGAAAAAAAACAACAGAAAAGGGGGAGGAAAGAAGGCATAAATATGCCAATGATAGTTCCACGAACTGTTTTGAATTGGAGTGTAACTTTGAAACAAGAAATCTGAAAGCAATCAAAATGAGCCTTTCTGTAAAATAGTGATATTTTTGAAATTGTTATTTTTTTAATTTTGGATTGTCAGTTACAAATGATCACTGATGATCACTGATAAAGTACCTGATGTGTTTTCATGATATCTCCGTGTCACAGCAATTATTACAAGCTATTTTTGTGTCCTTTCTAACATTTTGAACATGACTCTATTTTGCTTTGATCTGTGCGTAAAAGTGGAGATGAGCCACATTGACCAACTGTACAGTTTCTGAATACAAATTACAACCCACCTTTCTGCTTCATTGGCTGCAATAACACCTCCACCCACCCTCTTACAAACACACATGCACATTTGCAAAATGGATTCTCTGATAATTAACTTTGGCCACATCTCCATGCCCTGTACACACAGAGACATGGACTCACCTCATTCTGATTCCAAAGGGAATCTACACTGTAAAATGTAATTCTAGCTGTTTGTTATTTCAACATATTATTCTATATCAGTTTGACGATAGATGACTGAAGTTGTTGTTATAACATAGAATTACAAGTTAAAAACGTCCCAATTACACCAAAAAAAGCTAACTTGAAAACTCATGTCCAGCTAAATCAGAAACTTATGTGAACTTGACAATGCGGGTAAGTTGAGCACAGCAGGATTCAAAACTGCCTCACGTGACTGCTACCGAGGTGCATCATGGGGAATTGGCGGTTAACGACATGCTCACTTTACTTGGACGTTTTCTAATCGTCTTCTTTGGAATATGCTTTCAAGGTGAGTAACATTGGTTATAACTATAAGGAAAGAGAGCTACAAAAGTTGGAACATGTTTTGAATTCATGGCATGACGTGTGTTTTTCTCTTTTACCGAAATGTTTGCTTTAGCTAATGTAACTTTAGCCGACAAGGTCCAGCTTGTGTGTCATGACCAAACTTGACCTAATAAACTGACATATGGCCTTTTTTATGGGTTTAATGTGGCGCTGAGCAAATCACAAGTATTGTGCCGCTAGCTTTAAGGTTGTGCACTCACCCTGTTGCGATATTAGCAAGCTAACTCAGCTAATTAATAAAGCTTATTTCATATTGTCTCTGTACTTGTAAATTTCTTTCAAGTTCACAGGCTGTTGTATTTTGGTGGAAGTTCATTTTGGCAATATTTCCAATAACTGGCTGGGTTCAAAAAGAACTTTTTGGCAGGACTCGGATGCTTGTTGTCATCTGTTTATCCCTATGTAATCACTTAAGGTGTTATTAACTGCTGCATGCTAAGCTGCAAGAGTGCACTGAGGACTGAGACAAAATATGGTCTACAAACCAGCATTATATTAGTTTTTATCAGATAGTCCTCCAGTGTGCTTATTTTTTGCTTTAATTATATTGTGCAGTTATTTGTTACCCTGAAATGCTTTATGCTTAACAACAGCTCACCATTTTAACTTATTTTTGAACTCTTGTGATCAGTATGACTAGATTGTGTGAGTTTCCATACTAAACAAGCTGTAGTGATAAAATAATTGGCATCAGAGACACTGATTTTTGGCATGGTATACTGCAGAAGTTTTTTTTTTTTTTGAATAATTTACCTTTTAATTAAACTGCATTCTCTGTATTGTAACAAAACTAACATTGTTTATATGTCAGAAAATTAGCAAACATGAATAAATGGCGAAAACAATATAATTATAACATATATTTTTATTTTACTTATTTTAGGTCTGTGAAGCCAAACTTGATGCTGGGGATTTATTTTTGTCAGTGGAGTCAAATGGTAAGTTACAATTTGTGCATTTTGTCATACTGGAAACACCTCAGATTATATTGTAATTTAATAGCTCTGTAGAACAAATGATATAAAGATTGTAGTGTCAGGGTACTTCTTAAGAAGTAATATGGCACTATTGATGATCACATGCAGGTGGCATAAACTAAATATTCAGACGTGTTACCAACAAATGATTCATTAACAAAAGCAATGGAGCAGACTGTTTAGGTTCTTGTGGTTGTAATAACATCCATAACTGCAAGTTTGTCATTAATTTATTTTCACAGGTCTAGATGATCACATCTGTCTTTGTCATTTAAATGAGGTGGACTTGCAAACTTTGCGCTCTTTGGGGTAAATTGCTGTCCACTACATATACACAGAATCTGCACAGTATTTCAGATCTAAAAAGGGAGTATGTAATGGACTTGCTGGCTTTAATGTAAAAAGCCTGTTGTGTAACTTTAATGAGGCAGTTGGACTAAAACAGTATTGCTCATCAAGGTAAACATCTGAGGAATAAGGAAATTGTTACTTGTCCTTTTACTCAGTGTTCTTTTAATCGCACGTTTACTAAAGTTTTACATCACATAAGTCATTTTCACAATCATTCTACTTTAAAAGATTTCAAGACAGAGCTTATTGTTCTCTGAACTTCCTTGTTTGCTGAACGGCAGGTAAAGTGCATCTTTTTGTTTGTTTGCTTTTGTGTGTTTGTGTTTTCTCTAATGGGCCTCAGATGACTGTTTGCTTAAATTTGGGTCTCAAAGAATCTTTTTTTAATTCTGCCTGTACTCTCCACCCCTCTTCTTCTGTTGCTCAGGTTGAAGCAGAATTTGCCCGTCTTACATCTGTTGACCTGAAAGGGTTCCTTTTTGCTGTGCTTGACCATTATGGAGAGGTTCGTGGAGCTGTACAAAATCAAGAGCGGCATAGAAAGGCTAACTAGGCTCATAAGATGCTTCGGAGATGATGTAAGTGTTCAACTGCGAAATCTAATCCTTTGTTTAAGTTTTAGGTTATCCAGTTCAACTGATGAACTCATTGAAAGAAAGCTGATAAGTAAAGTCTGTCATCATATTTCACAACTGGACATTTAGTGTGGTAACTTTTACAGAATCTATGTATATTGGTGGTAGGTTGGATATCATATTCTACTTGAATGTCCTGATAAGCCTGATTCAAAATCTCCAATGATAATCATATATTGATGGAATTATGCATCAAAAAGCTGTGAATTTGGAGCTGTCTACATGCTTCATAAACACTGTTTAAAAAGTGTTTTTGTTTTCTTTTTGACTTCTTTGACCAGAGCCCTACACAAAGGAAGAGGACAGAGGACCTCATTTTCTAAAGGAAGATCCCTCACACACTTTCAAGACTGTGAAGGTTAGCATTGTTTCTTTTAGTAAATTTAATAATGACAGCACCACAGTGGATTTTAAATTAAAAAGTACATGTGTACTTTTTCCTCACCAAATGTATTATTACAAGATCTTTGACACTGGATTTGGTCTGGGTTTCAGAGAAACTAACTGGCAAGCTAGCATTGATATTATTAGTGTCTTGTGTTTATTCATGTCTTCACCAGGGTCTTTGACATTTCGCTGCTGTACTGTTCACTTCAGCTTTACATTTGATTTCTCACATTGTATATTGTAATGGCAGAGATATTAGGATATTTAAGGGGCTGCAGTGGCTGCTACAGCTGTGGGGGGCAATACTTTGGTGAAATGTCCTGGACCCTGGAAAAGAGACTGTGTAGACTGGGTAAGCAATTAAAGGTTACTGGCCGAGAGTCATTGGGCAGCTGGGTAAAGGTGGATGTTGATATTCAGTGCCAATTATGCAACCTGTTCAGCCATGTCTATATGCTCTTTTTTCATGCTGTTAATATAGGGGGAAAAAATAAACTTTAATCAATAAACTGATTAAAGAAGCATTGTCTATGGAGCCATAATCTGATCCTGTAGTGTAGCTGCAGTTTGCACATTTCATGTATTCTCAGCCAGATTTGGTTTAGAGCACAGCCAATATTTAGCATAAGTAGATTTAAATTCACACACTGGTGATGGCAGCTACATTGTAGCCACAGCCACCCTGGGGCGCACTGACAGAGGCGAGGCTGCCGGACACTGGCACCACCGGGCCCTCTGACCACCACCAGTAGGCAACAGGTGAAATGTCTTGCCCAAGGACACAACGACTGAAACTGTCGGAGCCAGGGCTCGAACCGGCAACCTTCCAATTATAAGACGAACTGTCAACTCTTGAGTCACGATTCAGTCATCCACCCATGTGTGTGAATGACTGAATGTGTAAAGCACTTTGGAGTCCTTAGGGGACTAGTAAAGCACTATACAAATACAGGCCATTTACCATTTAAATTGAAAATTTTGTTTGAATTCTGCAATTGAAGACATGCTCAGTTATTTATGAACATGGTCTTTGTTTAAAGCAAGAAATGGATTTGTAACATGGGGGTGCATATCTCATTCTGAAAAAACTTTAACTAATAAGTGTTACCCAAAGCCAATCACCATCATCCAAAGCATCAGTATGGCTCTTCTTTGGAAAGACATGAATTGTTAAGCACACGGGATATTGTGTAATTGTAATTGTGTAATTTTATTTTATTTTTTGTCTTTGAACCCTTCTATAGCCGACAGGTATTGAAGACACGTTTTCTAAGAGGATGAAAGTTGGCATTGCGATGGTGAAAGAAGAAGACATCGATGTGTTGGTTGTCCTTGAGGCGGCAGTAATCCTGTCTAATCTGAGGGATGTCTCAAGTGCCATTTCCATGCTGATGGGCCTTCTTTTTGCCCTCAACATACACTATCCAAAGGAACTTAAGGACATCTTTGAAGTCATTCAGAACATCCTAATGAACATTGGTGGAAGGCAGTGCATCTCACTAGTGCATGGTCTAAGAAACAGACTCTTGCAGAAAGCCATGCAGAACTGTAATTGTATGATCCTTAGTGTTAAGGACAGTTTTTATTTTACTGTTTGTTTTTTTATTCTTGCAAGTTCTCATTCTCACTTTTGTATGTCACTAAATGACTACACTTTACATTCCAGATTAGACAATTACTCATTTGTTCATGGTTTAAGAAACTTATGTGAACAACAATATAATGCTGGACTTTGCAGATGCTTATCTCATGCAAGTCAGTAGTTTTTCCTTTGTTTTGCAATTGAGCAGACTCAAACTAATGTTTCTGAAATATCCATATTATCAAATGTTTCAGAAGCATGCAGTCATTTTCAGAGATATTGGTTCTGTGGAATTTGTTGCAATTGTAAACGAAGACAAATACAAGATTTTGATGTCTTAGTTATTATAAACTGATCTTTACTGTCACTTATCAAAGGTTTTGTACTATTTTAATATTTCAAGTTTTATGCTAACAGGTGTGACTGAGCACAATGAAGTTTAAAAATTTTGTAAATGTAAAGAATAACTTTTCTAAAATAGCAAGTGTCCCGTTGATACATTACATTAATGCAGACTTTATGTTGTTACTTCACAAGAATCACTACTGCTCCTAGAGTATTGGTCAGAATTTCATCTTCACCCAAACTGGGCTCAAGACCAAGTTCAAATTTATTGTTTCACAGGGAGCAGCCTTTGAGTTTTGATGGATTGTGAGCCTGATGAGCTACGTCACTGATTTTTCTGTTTCTCAGATGACTAAGATGGCACAATAAATGGTGAATGTTGGGTGCTCATGAGTAATTGTCTTGTCATGTTCTTAAAACAAACTTTCTGTATGAAATGATCAGATAGACTTTAATGGAATCTGTGGGGTTTTATTTTTTTTCTGTAAACAACAGAAAATTAATTTAAAGGAATGTAGATATTTAAACCTGAGATCTAAGATAAACCTAACAGGTAGTTTTGCTGAAATGGATGTTAGAAAGCCAAAAAAAAAAAACAAAACAAAACTTAAGATGTTTAATACACATTTTTCTTTACATCCAGTCAATCAACTCTGATAATTAAAATGAAACTGATTTACAAGTTCACTCAGCTACCTTAAGGAGCTCAGTTAATTAATAAACTTAAATCAACTTAGCTAACAGATTATGTTAGTTAAGCTAAAATAGATTCCTAAGTTAAAAGAACTACTAAAGTATTTGAATTAACTAAAAAACCCAAGTCAACTGAACTAGGACAAGAGTTTAAACAATAGATTATTTTAATTTAGCTGAAAGGGTTTTCCCAAGTAAAGATGACAATTAAAGGAGTTGAACTGACTAATAAATCTCAGTCAACTAAACTAAGATGAAAGTTTAGACAACATGTGATTTTTCATTAAGATAACAATTGGTTGTGTTATAAGAACAAACTCTATTTCTTGACTTAACTTAAAATTTTAAGGCAGCCCTTTACCTCATATTTTTAAGTTGAAACAACAAGTTATATTTTACAGTGTATGGTGGTGATCAATGATGAGCCTTCCTCTGATATTCTCCTTGGGTCACTCATTATTACAGTTTACCAAATCCTTATTTAATATGCGCAAGATGCATGTACACACAAACACAATTTTCTTATTTTGCATGTACTACCACCCACTCTATTACACACACGTTACATCCTTCCACAGATATTCTTGCCCAAGTAAAAAAATAGCCATGGGTGTTTGGTGCACACACAGGTGCATCAACCCAGTCATGTTTTCCATCATTTTAGATTATATTCACTTGATTTAAATTAATTTTCTTCTGGCCATAATTCTAGCTGGAACCATTATTTGTCTAAATCTAACCATAAAACACTGTATTCAACTTAAAATGTAATGATTGCCATTTGCTGGAAATGCTTTTCGTTCCCAGAAGCAAATCAGATCATCACAATGTGACTATGCAAACACACCTACCACAACATGACACACACTCTCTACTATTAATAAGAGCAGCAGCTGACTTGAGAGCAGAGGGCTAATTTGATTAATTACCTTTATTTGAAAAGGTTGTCTGGAGGTCTGTCATGTAAATGGAGCAATGTGTAGCAGCAGTCTGTTTTGAGTGGTCAGTATGACTAAAAAAAAAAAAAAGAACTATGTAAATCACAGGCCATTTTCAATGTCCAATTGATCTTCAATTTTTACTCACTACTTGCCAGGTAGGCTAACCTGCAACACTATGTACTTTTAGAAAAAGTTAAGGTTAAAGATCATAGTCTTTACAAAGTAAATTGCAGCTATGTTGGAAGCCATCCTTCAAAGGAATTTTTTAAATCAGATAAGCCTTTTGCATTTATTAGATAGTGGTCAGGAAGAAGGGTAGAGAGGGTGGAGGAAGACAGAGAAAAGTGCCTCTGGTCAGACTCGAACTGCTGCATTTCAGCCTTGTGGCACTAATTTGGCACCCAAAGTTTCTTATTTTTATAGACTGGCATCCATCACATTTCATAATCCCTACTATGAATATAGAGCATGCTAAGTGTCACTTCAAGTCATATTTATAATCTGTTTCACTTATGTAAGAAGTATTCAAGCTACATAGGGGCCATGGGGAAAAATAGTTTGGGCTTTGTGAACAGTGGCTCAGAGATAAGAAGGTGCTGGATGGAAGCCACAGGAATTATATTTCTGCCGTATCATCTGAGTCAGGTCATCTTAGTGCAGGTCTGTGTGACGCTAAGCTCTGGGCTTATATCATCATTAGTCTAGTGGACACTGGAGAGGCACTGAAGGGGATTATCACAGAATGAATGCAGGATGCAACAGTGAGCGGTTAGTATAAACATGTATGGAAATCCACGTTGTGTTTTCAAAGGAGATGGAGTAAGAGTTGGATTTATATGCACAGACTGTGCTGTACTGTTTCCATCCATGACAGTCATAGGTTGGTTAAGTTTCAGTTGTTAACTTAAAATAGGCAAAATATCCTCAAAGTGAATGCCACAAAATATTTTTGTTTGCTAGCTGCATCTTCTATTTACTGGATAAAGACTAGAAAGATCATATTTTGTCCATGTTAGTTATGTTTATTGGCACCCTGTTAAATCTAGAATCAAATTTTAAACCCCTCTCCTAACATACAAGGTTTTGAACAATCAGCCCCCCTCTTATCTTGAAGACTTTGTAACATATCATCCCAGCACAGCACTTCGCTCTCAGAATGCAGACTTACTTGTGGTTCCTAGGATATTAAAAAGTAGAACGGGAGGCAGAGTTTCAACATTCAGCTCTCAGTTTGGAGACAGACACACTCTATGCTTTTAAGATTAAGGCTTAAAACTTTACTTTTTTGATAAGTGATCAGGTGCTGGATCAGGTGACTTTCCTTCCTTAGTTATGCTGCATTAGGCCTAGGCTGGTGGGGACTTCCCATGATACAATGAGCATTTCTTTGTCACTCACCTCTTTTCAGTCTATACATTTATGCACCACTAAGAGAGTTGCTTAAAGTTTTAAGATTGGTGTAACTTATTTCTCACCTCTTCTCCAGACTGCACCTGGACTCCAGCTCTCAAAAATCCAGGAACTGCCAAAGAAGTCTGGGTGTTTTTGGACTCCTTTTATGGTAAAGTTCCTGGAAGGGGATGTGCCAAGTGTAGTATAAAGGAGGGGGTCGAGTTTGATGAGGTTAAAGAATCTAATAATTTCAAACATTTAAAAAGTTGGGGCATTTTCTAAATATATTTGTGTTGATGTTGCCACTGTTAACTTATTATCATTATATTTAAATGGCTGATTGAGGATTGTTATTAACTTATTTAATCCTTAATATTTAATTGTTATTTCAAGGAGTGGGCTGAGCCACTGGCTATTTAGTCAGGGGTTGCAGCTCCTCCTAGAACTACTATGTGCCAAGTCATGATAGAGTACCCTTTGAAACAATTTATTTCTGCCCCCACCACTCTGATAACCATCACAGTACCCATCAATATTCATGTTCACATTATTATATCGCTTTTAAACTTCAGCCCCTCCATGGTGACCCACAAAAGTACATTCAGTGTGGAGTTTTGCATCTTCAGAAGTTATACCGCAACCCTTCCAGTATAACATTTTACTCATCTCTGTTCAGGTCTATCTATTTGTAGTCCATATGCACGAGTGTCTAACAGTGTTTTCGGAGGTGCACTGAAATAACTTTTCCTTTTAGGAGAGAATATTCACATAAAAGTCCATTGGCATTTCAAATAAAGCAGATTTTGGGCATTTTGTCACTAACAGACAGTTGTCTCAGACATATATTGTATATTAAATAAAGTTAATTTCAGATTTATCTGAGCTTTCTGAACTGCACTTTTGAGCTCCCCTTTGCTCTCAGAATGCATCCAGAAAGCAGCAAGTCTGATTACATAATGAGGTGCTGCCTTACTAAATCAGACACTAATTACACACAGATTGTGAGTGCACATTTAATAAAATCTGCACTGCAAATTGCTGGCATACTCATGCTGCACATAAATCAAGCCAAGAGTAAAGTAAAAATCAAAAAGGTAAATGTACATTTCAGAGTTTAGTGTCTTCTTTGGAAAAGTTCAAATCAAGTAACTATATTAAAAGTTGTTTTAAATTTTACATTGCAGGATACTTTGATTAACACAGTTTTGGAAGTTGCTGCTGATTTAGTTATGTGTTTAGCAAGAATCCAAAAGTTTACAAGCGATTTTGAACAACACTAGCAGTAGATAAGGTGTTCACCTGTTTTTCAAGGGTTTACCCACAGGAATAATAGCTGTGTCTATGTGTGCTGCTACACCAATACGCAGAATCCAAATTTAGATACTCTCCAGTAATCAAGCCTTTCTGCAGATGATTGTTAAATAAAAATGAACTGAAATGTTTCGTAGCACTGCAATCATGTAAAATAAAATAAAATTTTAAGAAATGAAAACACTGAAAAACATGTTTCAGATGAGAGTTAAAAGCACAGTAACTTTACAACTTTACATTTTTATTTACATTTACAATTAAAGCAATCAAGCTACACTAGTGGCACACTACAAACTGAAGACATCAGATATATAAAGCAAGATATATGGAATTATGTAGCAAAGAACAATTATTTTATTTTAGATTCCTATAAGTAGCCACCCTTTGCTTTGTTGACAGCCCCTTGGCCTTCTCTCTATGAGCTTCATGATGTAGTGACCTCAAATGGTTTTCACCTCACAGGTGTGCCTTGTCAGGGTTTATTTGTGGAATTTCTTGCCTTCTTAATGGGGTTGGGGCCATCAGTTGTGTTGTGCAGAAGTCGGGTTGGTACACAGCTGCTGAGGATAAATTCATCTGAGTCACCAGCCTCAGAAATCGCAAGTTAACAGCGCCTCAGATTAGAATCCAGATAAATGCCACACAGAGTACAAGTAGCAGACACATCTGTACATCAACTGTTTAGAGGAGACTGTGTGAATCAGGCCTTTATAACCAAATAGCTGCTAAGAAACCAACACTGAGGAAAAGCAACAAGCAGAAGAGATTTATTTGAGCCAAGAGACACAAGGAATGGACATTAGACCAGTGGAAATCTGTGCTTTGGTCTGATGAGTCCAAAGTTGAAATCTTTGCTTCCACCCACCGTGTCTTTGTGTGATGCAGAAAAGGTGAACGGATGGTCTCTACATACATGGTTCCCACTGTGAAGCATGGAGGAGTAGGTGTGATGATGTGACGGTGCTTTGCTGGTGACACTGTTAGAGATTTATTCAAAATTGAAGGCACACTGAACCAGCATGGCTACCACAGCATCATGCAGCGACATGCCATCTCATCCGGTTTGTGTTTAGTTGGACCATCATTTATTTTTCAACACACAATGACCCCAAATACACCTCCAGGCTGGAGAGTGATGGAGTGCTGCGCCAGATGGCCTGGCCTCCACAGTCACCTGACCTAAACCTAGTCAACATGGTTTGGGATGAGATGGACCACAGAGTAAAGGCAAAATGGTCAACAAGTGCTCAGCATCTCTGCGAACGCTTTAAAGACTGTTGGAAAACCATTTTATGGTGTTATTTTTGTGCCACTATTCTGAGCGCACGTAAAAAAAAATTTAAAAAAAATTTGCAGGTGCAAGTGTTGCATTTTAAGGAGAAATTTATTTTGAGTGAACAAAAGCTAAATTTGAGTGAACAAAATCCATTGCTGTGTGTAAAAAATGTATTTCAGTGTTTGCTATTATCCATCCACACAATAGCAGCCCCTCTCGCTCAGTTTTTCCATTTGCGCTTGCTCGCAATGTGTTGCTTGCGCTCTCAACATTTCTGCCCGTGCGCGTTCAACTCTTTCTGTACACCGTTATATTTGTGCCACAAAACCAACCAATCACAGACTTGGATGCAAAAAATTCTCATTGGCTGTTTTGGCTCCTATCAGCTCGAAATGACGAAATGCAATATCACAGAATGTATTTTGTCCAAAACTCAAACGAGGCAGTGGTGGAGGAACACAGAGTGGCGGAGTTTGAAATATTACTCTTTCTGGGTCACAAAATAAACTTTTAAGATAGTTTCAGATGAGAATGTTACTGTGTAAACTTCAAATATCTGCTCGATTTATCAAGACATCACATATTTGCAAAAGTGCTCTAATGTTTTCAGAGATGCCTGTTACCCACTAGCTGACCGCATAGCTGGACTGGCCATTGGGCATACTGGGCATTTACCCAGGGGGCCGATGGTGATTTTTCATTTTTTTGTTTGTTTGTTTGTTTTTGTAACGGTATAAATAGTGAAAGTTGGTGGATTAGCAAATTGGTCATGATCAACTCTGGGCTGGACCACTTACAATACATCCATATTGAGGTGAAAAGGAACGCGATTCGTCCTGTACTTCAACTAGAATGAAAAAAAGACACAAAGCTGGAGTTATTCTGTCTTTACGCTGTCAGCTGCCTCTTCTTCTCTCATTCTCTCCCCTCCCTCTCCTGCTGCAGCATGAACGTGCTGTTGTTAGAATTTATTTAATATTACTTTCTAGTATCAGCTGATGTTTGCTGGAGCCACAGCTGTAAAAGGTGCTGGTCATGATATCGGTTTGGATATGTGGTGTGAAGGGAAACATGAAGGTGATACAAATCATACATATATACCAACAAGACAGTGTACACCACTGTCACAACAGCGTTTGTTTTAGTTCAAAGGCTTTATGGTTTTTCCTATAATACCTGGTGGTGTAGTCGGCTGATTTTTTGTCAGTTCAGCCTTATATATTATGTTTAACCTGAGTGACAACCCGGTCAGCTGGCGGGTAACAGGCATCTCCGAAAACGTTAGAGCACTTATACAAATATGTGATGTCTTGATAAATCAAGCAGATATTTGAAGTTTACACAGCATCATTCTCACCTGAAACTATCTTAAAAGTTTATTTTGTGACCCAGAAAGAGTAATATTTCAAACTCCGCCACTCTGTGTTCCTCCACCACTGCCTCGTTTGAGTTTTGGACGAAATGGATTCTGGGATATTGCATTTCGTCATTTCGAGCTGATTGGAGACCAAAACAGCCAATGAGATTTTTTTGCATCCAAGTCTGTGATTGGTTGGTTTTGTGGCACAAATATAACGGTGTACAGAAAGAGTTGAACGCGCACGGGCAGAAATGTTGAGAGCGCAAGCAACACATTGCGAGCAAGCGCAAATGCAAAAACTGAGCGAGAGGGGCTGCTATTGTGTGTGTGTGTGGATAATAGCAAACACTGAAATACATTTTTTGCACACAGCAATGAATTTTGTTCACTCAAACTTAGCTTTTCTTCGCTCAAAATAAATTTCTCCTCAAAATGCAACACTTGCACCTGCAAATTTTTTTTACATGCGCTCAGAATAGTGGAAAAAAAATAATGCCATACTCCGACAGCCAAACCCATCTGTTCTCTGATTGGATAGTTAAATTTGTGATTGACATGACATTGACCAGTCAGCTGAAAGGAAGAAAAATAGGGTCAAAATTCGTACTCATAACTTGAAAGTTGAGTGCAGAGTTTCACACATATTTTTTGGCAATGTCCACACACAAATCTTTTTTACGCGCACACAAATTCTTTTTACACATACAAATCCTGATTTACAAGTACAAAATATTTATGACCACAATTTGAGCCCATATCTGAGCAAGCGCAAATGCAAAGACTGAGCGAGAGGGGCTGCTATTGTGTGTGTATATGGATAATAGCAAATAATAAAATAATTTTTTTGCATGCAGCAATGAATTTTGTTCACTCAAATTTAGCTTTTCTTCGCTCAAAATAAATTTCTCCTCAAAATGTAACACTTGTACTTGCACATTTTTTTTTACGCGTGCTCAAAATTTTTTTTATGTGCACTCAGAATAGTGGCACAAAAATAACTCCATACCATTTCAGGACATTACCTCATGAAGCTCATTGAGAGAATGCCAAGAGTTTGGAAGCAGTAATCAAAGCAAAGGGTGGCTATTTGGAAGAATCTAAAATATAAAACGTGTTTTGAGTTATTTCACACTTTTTGGTTTACTACATAATTCCATTCATATTGCTTTCAGTGAGAATTTACAATGTAAATAGTACTGAAAATAAAGAAAAAGAACATTAAATAAGAAGGTGTGTCCAAATATAATATTCTTTTGCCTGGTTTATCAATTGATACACAAGGTAGTAATCATATTTGCCAGATTGAAAGTTATGGATTTATGGAGATATTAAATAATTTATTTATAGACGTGAAGTAACACCTACACTTACATGCGAATAATGGCAGGAAATAAGTAAAGCAGCGGGAAGAAGAGCACAGACCTCAAAGGAAGTGACAGAAATTAGTCAGCTCCGATGACATTTTGTGTATCAGCCATGAGTCAGCGTGCTTGCTCTCTTTCCTTTACAACTAAGACTAACTGGTGGCTCAGAAGGACCAAGAGAGTGAAAGAGATGTGTGTGTGTGTGTGTGTGTGTGTGTGTGTGTTGTCTTGATAACTAATGTACTAATGTAAAAAAAGTAGATAAACTACCATGAGGCATTGCACCACTACAAAGATACAGAAACTGCACCTGCATTGTAAACACAGTTTTGGGTTGTTTTTCTTTTCTTTTTCTTTTTTTCTTTTCTTTTTCTTTTTTAACTTTGATCAAAAATTCATCCAAGAAAAGTAATCACTGGCTAATCTAAAATCACATTACTTCCCACTAAGAAAAGACATCATAGTAGTGCATCAGCACTAGCATTAACCAACCAACCACACAGCATGAAGATCTTAAACTGAGAGCAGCAGGATTTAAGCATTTCCCACGGTTCACTGTAAGCCTAAATGACTGCTTATGGCCATATAATGTATAAATCGCATTGTTTTTAAAGTCATACTGGAACGAAATGCCATACTGTGTCTCTCACAGCATACACATATCCATCTGTTTTTAGCTCAGCTGCCACAAGGAAAGATACAGAAAATCTTTACCATAATATTTGTATTCTTTTTAATTTTAGTTCCTCAGTGTATCATATCTAGATTTTATTATTTTGATCTTCAGTCTGTTTTTCAGTTTTCTATGGAATTATATTCCTATTTTAGTGTAATTCTTCACCTTTCCAAGCTATTTTGCCTCAGCATATTGCATTTACTACACTGAGTTGCTTTCCATGTTTTGGCTGCTATAACACATTAATTTCCCCAACTTTCAGAATAAATAAATTTGTCATCTTTATCTTATTTTTGGGTTTACTTTTCTTGGGTGCTGTATATAGATTGCAAGTGCTCAGAAACATGCAGTTTGTCCATCTATCTTTGTTTTTCTTCCTGCGAGAAATGATCCAAGCATTGTTGGCTTGAAAGAAATTGAAAATTAAGAGGCCTGAACTGCAGTTACAAATGATGGAGTGCTGTGCAACACTGAACTATAGGCTGTTCAGTGTGGCACAGTAGTGATGCATGGATTTTGTGTATCTACCTGCTTGGGAGAAGACAGGGGTCAGAACGCTGCATCATTACAAGTATCCTCTTGCAACACTGTCTGTGTAGTATCACATATTTGGCAGCTTGAAAGTTGCTGTTGATTGCATTTGTCAAATTGCTTCTTCAGAAAGAGCAGGCGCTGTGGCTTGCATGAATTCTTACCTGGTGCATGGAATTTTGAGTATGACTAAATACAAAAAGTATCATCAGTTTATGAATGCATTTCTTTTTCCAGATCCATTAGGTATCACATTGAAAAATACAGTTTTCTTCTGCAAAGTGTAGGTGTTAGATCTATATCTATCTTTTTCTTTAAACTAAAAGTATTTCTCAAGTCTCCTTGGCACTTAAAACAGCTTTTGGTGTACTTGTGATCTTTATAAAATGAATATTGGAAAGGATATCCTGTTGAAAGTGTACTTGGAAAAAAAGAAACATGTCTTTGGAGAAATAACAGGTTTGGCAGATATAGTGTCCTTGTCATTCAGTACCAGTGGAATGTTAGAAAAAAATCCTTATTTTGCTTGTGTTTGGTCTCTTTTACTTTGTTTTTTCTTTGTTTTCTGTTCATCTGTTTATTAAGGTTAGGTCCGTGTGTTACGATTTTAATAATTTTGCCTTTGTACAGCACCACAGCAGATAAACACCCCCCTACCCCCTTGCTTTCACCAAGTTTAACAGATGGTGGAATCCCCCCTCATGGCAGCCAGCAGTCAAATGATTACTGTTGTATGTAAAAGGAAGTCAGTCACCTGGTGAACAGGACTTGTTGCACACCTCACTGGGGTTCCCTAATTTGGCACAGATGGAGAGATCCCAACATACTTTGTTTTAAAATTCCACACATTTGGAAAATGGTTTAAAAAAAGCTAAAAAGCACTATTTTCCTCAGCTCTATGAAGCATCTTTCAGCTATTTTTTGTGTGTGTTTTAGGCCCCCACGTTATAACGTCTTGATGCATGCTCAATCATCCAGGTAAGTAAATCTCCAAATCTTACAATGCAGCCATTCCCCAACTCTCTGCGAATGGTACTCATGGCCATTGATCAGCGGGCTTTGATCAGTGGGTTTTGGTCAGTGGTTGTTGATCAATGGTCATGAGAATTTGCATAATTAAGATTAACGAACTGATCTCCCAGCCCATTGTTCCTTCAGTGGTGCTAGTTTCAGTCATTATGCAGATGTACTGTTTATAAGATTGGGGAAACCTGCAGTCAGCTGAGACTGAAGAAGTCACTTGGATGAGTGACGAAACGTTTCTCCCACAAAACACTACGTCCAGATGAAGAGAATCAACTTTTGGAGGCCCCCACGTTATGATTCTGATTCAGTTCCACTGCTCTCATCAACCTCTTTTCCTGCAGCAGTGGGCAGCTGTTAGCTGCTGGCTACAAGCCCAGCAAAAAAATATCAGACAGAGGATGACTAGCTGATGAGCAGCTGGTGAGGTTTAAGCTGCAAAAACACCAGATATTTTTTTCTTATGAGTTGGTGAAGGAAAAGTTAAAAAAGCTTGTTGTATTTCTTAGGCACCCCTTCTTCATCACACCTTTGGAGAACATTAAAACTGCACAATTTCCCTCACCAGTTGCCTATGAGTAGTCACAATTAAGATGGTTAACAACAAACTAAAAACGTGACTATTGGGCATGCAGTTTTTCTAATTTGAAACATATGCCAGATGTTGTGTAGAACATATACTGAAAGGGGAAAAAAAATGTATACAGCCAAGACTAAACAGAAATATGACATCACATTGCAACCTATAAACTTAGAAAACATAATTCATTTTTTTCATTCACATTTGTTTAACCAGTGTAGCTTTCTTCATATTTTTCTTTTTTCCCCCCTCCTCAGGCTCATCAAACAATTTATAAACGCCTCAACAGACCTTCAACCTTCAACAGATTTTGTTCAAGTAAGTGCATGGTATCACTCATGGACAGAAATCTTTTTTTTCCTAACAAGATTCTGAAATGATTTCAGTGTCCCAGATTTGAAAACCTCTGTCAGGCACATGGTATCATTCTGCTGTGAAGAGTAGAGAGGCAGACCTTTAGAAGTGCAGCGCTGATGTTCTTAAATGCATTTTCCTTTTTCTGCCAGGAAATGGGTTGGAGAATGATGTGGAAAAAGCCTTAACCTGAGTGTAGAAATGGACAAAAATGGATATTCTCAGCTCAGACAGCTCTCACAGGCTACCTGAAAGCATGTGCATTTCTGTACAGCAGAAAATCATTTCTGTCTACACAATTCTCGCCTAATCTGATCAATAGTATATTAAGAGGGATAGAATTAGAATTGTGTTTGAAGGAGGTAACCTCACAAGAAAGCATTTCTAAATCTAGTGTAACTGTATTTACACGTTCAAACTGACAAGGAAACATTGCATTACATGGAATATGAAGCTGTTGAAAGCCCTGATATATGGCAAGAAAGAGTGATTTGGCACTGTGACGCAGCCATTTTCAGAGAAATCAAATAAAACCATCAAGGGAAGAACAGTGATAACACATTACATTTTTCAGCAGTAAAATCAATTTTTATTGCATTGTAAAGAGTGCATTTCCTGGTAGGAAGACTCTGCTTTGCTTATCTAATATCATTTTAGCTACGCTGTAATTAGCTAGCTAGCTATGGCAAACACTGTCTCGCTTCAGATATTTTCTTTAACACACTTACATGCAGAACACTAAGAAATACAACATAGTGTTATTCAAACAAAAGTCAAACATGACTTGTGCACTCATCAGTAATTACTATTGCAGCATTTAACTGCAGTGTTTGCTCCCCTAATTTTATGAACATTTACAAGTTCTCAAACCTTTGACCACATATTATTTTTACTAATATCTCCTGTATTAAAGAAAATAATTGAACATATATAAACGACAAACAAGAACACAATGCATACTGTATATGGAAAATAGAAATCTGCCATTGTTAGCCAGCTAGCATTACTGTCACCACCTGAGAAGAATTAATGATTTAAGTAGCAGAAAACACAACTAATTAGGCAGATGCCAATGTAAAGAAGATCTATGTCTGTTTACTGTGTTCCCAGTTTACATTCTTTTCTTCCTTATTGTGCTTCACCTCTTTCAAAGATGTGTGCGAAGGTGTAAGGCTGATAATGACTAGTTGTCTGCTTCCACCTATCTTTATTGACAAAACTGTGTTACCTACTTTAGAACAAGATTTTTCCTTGAATGTGAAAGACTCTTGGGGCTGTGTAATACATTAATTTGAAAAGCCTTTTGCTCTTCACATCTTTGATCAGATACTTAAAATGGTTATTTTATCAAAGCAGCTTGGGGCTGAAATGTGCAAACAGAAATCAATGATGTTCTTACTGAATTGTGAAATGAACCTGACAGGTACATGATAGACCATGTAGTTTGTACAACTCCTTTTGAATATGAAAGACAATAATTTTTGTTCCATCAGGAGCCTAACTATTTTTGATTACTTAATGACTTTATAGTATTTAATGGGTTTGTGAGTTGTATAATGAAGGACTCAAAAGATGACACAATTTCACAATGTTTCATACTCCAAAAAATAATATTTCTTCCAGGGATATATGCAAGAGCTGTCTATGCACCAAAACCAATTTGTACCAAATAAAGTGCTAGATGTCAATGGCACTGGACTCCCAAAAACGTCATCAGAATCTCAAGTTTGTATTTAAAGAGTCACACCACCTTCATAAATCACTGTAAAACAAAGTCAGTTGTCCCACAGTAGAAAACAAAGAGCACTTTTTATTAATCAAAAAATCAAAGTAAGTTTGATACTGAACACCGAAAGTCCTCTGAGAGTTGTGGACAACCAGGGGTTAAAAATCTGGAACAGCATTTTGGCACCATCAGATAATAAGTAGTTAAATCTAATTAATGTATATTTATTGTTGAATTAGTCAATTTTTTGTGTGGTGCAGCCAGGCGTTGCTTCCAGTGACAGCAGCTTCATGATTTAAAAAAAAGACACCCTATTGCTGGCTTATACCCTCATTGCATCCCTGTGATGCATTCACAGTACAAATATAAATTTATGGTCATGGTAATTCAGCCTCTAGTTAGTACTACAGAAGAAGGGTGTGCATAAACAGACCACCAGTTTTTGTACATTGTCACAAAATGTGTCTCCTAACTTGTGCACAGTTGCTGTATTTTGCATGTGCAGAGAATGATGCCAGAAAGAAAACAGAAGAGGAAGATTATTCTCAAAAGTAGGGACTTCTTTGCAAGTGACATTTGCTAAAGTAAGGATGTAATCTTAGTGTGCTGACTTATTTTCATTTTTTGAAAAACTGAATCGGTTTGCATGTTCTCCATGTGTCTGTGTGGGTTTTCTCTGGGTACCCCAGCTTCCTCCCACAGTGAAAAGACATGCAGTCAGAGGGGTTAGGTTAATTGCTGACCCTAAATGTTTTTAATTTTTTCCCCCCCTGTCTGGCACTGTAGCAATCAGAATTGTTGTCTGAAGGCCAAAAAATATCCAACAAATTTGCCAACTTTATTAAGATTTTTTCTGGTGAGTTATGACAATCACAACGGACAAGACTGGTAGACAGAAAAGAAAAAGAGGAAAGAAAGAGAAGTTGTGGAGAAAGTTAACAGAAGGAAAAGGAGAGAAAAATAGAAAAGAAAAAGGAGAGAGAGAAAAAACACTGAAAATGTGCTTCAAAACCTGCTGAAGGAAAAAAAAATATGTACAATGGCGGCCTGAAGAGCAGAGTACAGCCCTGGAGGGGGGGTTACCCAGGAGCCACAGTGCAGAGGCCCCAGGGGGCCGTGGCGACAAGTCTGCAGGGTCCGCTGGCAACTGGCTGTCCCAGAGCAGACCGTGCTGTGCCTGAGACCCAAGGGTCCCCCACCCACCAGCAGGGTCTCAATGAACAGACCCCATTTGGACACTGTTCAGTGTTCCCACCCCCAAGGCCCTATAAGTATGTGTCAGGAGTGTGTAAGTCACGAGTGTCTAAGTGGTGGAACAGACAGGTGGCCGTGAAGGGACAGAGGAGGAATACTTCCCCTGCACCTCAGTGATCTTATGCAGTGCCTTTGGGTGTAGGTGTGTGGACTTGTGATGAAGCAGAGGAGGGAACTACAGAGCTCCCGATGCTCTATACCTCCAAATGGGAAGAACACTTATCTTCCAACAGGACAACAACCTTAAGCACACTGCCAAGATTACAAAGGAGTGGTTTAGGGACTCCTCTGTGAATGTCCTTGGGTGGCCCAGTCAGAGCCCAGACTTGAACACAACTGAACCTGATCTCTGGAGAGATCTGAAAATGGCTGTGCACCGACACTCCCCATCCAACCTGGTGGAGCTGGAGAGGTTCTGCAAAGAAGAATGGGATAAACTGCAAAAAACTGAGTGTGCCAAGTTTATAGCATTATACTCCAAAAAACTTGAGGATCTTCTGACAAAGTATTGAGCAAACCGGTTGTGACTGGTTATGTGCATGTTGTCTTTTTTTATTTTTAATAAATTTGCAAGGATTTTCAAATGTGCTTTTTCATTTTGTCTTAAAAACAAATTTTGTGTGTGGTGTTGTTGTTGTTGTGTGGGCTTTTCTGGTGACACACTCAAAGAGCAGTGATCAGTGATCTGACAGCAAGTTTTTTTCTATTTGACTTTAAATAACTGCGTGCACAAAAGCTACATAATTGGATTAGGATGTAAAATGATTTTCAATACTTTGTCGGGGATGCAATTAAAAAGACTTCAATTCTTTATGTTCAACAGAAGGAAAACAAAGCCAAAGATTTGTTTTAGTTATATCGGCTCCTCACTAGGAGAGAGCAACACTCTATTCAATATGCTATTAAATTGACCGCCTTGTCTGACATTGCAAAGCAATAATTTGCTCTATAATTCACATGCAAACTACTCTGCAATCAGGCAAACTCACATGTCAAACACGCTGGGCACCCACAAACAAATTCAATAATTGTAGAAATATGGTGAGGTGTGGGCTGAATTGATTGCCTTAATAAAACAATGACAGTCAGTGAAATAATGCAGTCACTTCTGGGTATTACTTAGGTTTTTAATTTGCTTTACTCTGAACAGGCTTACAAAAAAGTATTTACACTTAAAGGGGAGGTATATACACAGTGTTGGGAAGGTTACTTTTAAAATGTATTCCACTACAGATTACAGAATACATGCCCCAAAATGTATTTTGTAACGTATTCCGTTACGTTACTCAATGAGAGTAACGTATTCTGAATACTTTGGATTACCTATTATATTATCATGCTTTTTACAACTACATGAATGTACTATTGCTGTGTGATTTATTATTATTACTGAAGGTTACTCGCCATACCAATACCAACTAGATTTTTAAATCTTAATATAAAATGAGTAACAGTAGGGTGGACATTAGGTAAGGCTGCACTTTTTGCAGCGGTCTTGTATAGAAAACTGTTTCACGCGTATATAAAACAGGTCCGCGGCTCCGAACCGTAGTAAAGGGACCTCTGGCTAATACGTCGGGTTCCGTGTCGGGCTCGTATCCGACAACTAGCTTTACTTTGTTGTCTGGGTCAACTTTGCTAGCGAGAGACAGAGAGAGGTGTTGAAAGGCTGCTTCAACAGAACTTATTGTTTTGGAGGAAAACACGAACACGGTGTACAGTCGAGTCTTAATAGCTTACTTACAACTGGGCTCGTCAGGCACTCTTCTTGGCTGCAGTGGTTATTATTATATTTACATGCTTCCATCTCCCGTTTCTGGTTGGTGACAACTCGTACTTTTCCACTCTCCTTTTTCTCCCTCCCTCGCACTCACAGACACATAACGGGTATGGCAGTCCATTCTCCCTGCAGCACGGACTACACTGCCCATGAGGCTACATTCTTTAGGGCGATGCCTGTAACACTCTGCCTATTGCCTTCATATTAAATCATTTTTGTGAATAATTTTTTAAAATATTTCGCAAGTAGGGATGATATGGGCCGCGAGATTGAGACACAGGCATTAGAGCCTCTTAATGCGTGTTTTGTTTGGGGCGTGGAAACCAAAAGTAGAAAGGGCATAGCCGAACATATGAAACAGGAAAATACTGCCATGTTATCCCTTTATTTCAGCAAAGTAACTGTATTCTGAATACCACCTTTTTAAACGGTAACTGTAACGGAATACAGTTACTCATATTTTGTATTTTAAATGTGTAACAGCGGTACATGTATTCCGTTACTCCCCAACACTGTATATGCAGTGCCATCAAAAATGATTTCTTAGCTTTTTGACAAATTTGTTACATTTAGGTATTAGCCCATCAAACAAATTTGACTACTAAGCAAAGAAAATCCGATTAAATACAAAATGCAGATTTTAAAGAATGATTTCATCTCCTAAACCATCACACAACCACCGCTATGTTTGATTTTTGGTATGATCTTCTCGTCTTAAAATGCTGTGTTCAGTTCTGAATTTGATATAACAAGACTCAAACCTTTAAGTTCATTTTCACAAAGAAGCCCAAAGAAAGCTCAAAGCGATCACCATGGTGACTACTTTAGAAACATGAACAGGCAGAAACAGAGGCTACAAGCCTGATGGCTCATCACTGCCTTTGTTGGATTAAAGATCAGGGTCTGGCTGCTGGACTGGGGTCAATAATATCAAACATCCAGCTTTAACATCACTCTGGGTTCTTGGCTAGCTTGCGGTTAGCATGCTCTTTACTTTACCATGTGCAATAAAAATAAAAGTAATGTCCATACCTCCGCTTCTCAAAAGCTGTATCCTTGTACCACTCACTCGCTGTACTCAACTTACACTACTGCCAGGATTAAAGCTTTCAAAGTACAGACAGCTACATGTATTTTCGATCTGGATGGGTAAATCATGCCGCCGTGTACACCAGAGTATTGGGGCCACATTAAGAAGAAAAAACATTTGGAAAAAGTTGCAGTCACTTGCTCTAGCAACCAGTGGTTGCATCACATCAAGTGTGGTGGACAAAGTGTGCATGGGTGTCATGTAAGAAACCTCAAAGGGAAAAAGTATCTATCCAGTATCAGCCCACTGCAATCAAATAAAACATTCCACGGCCTCCATCTGCTTTTGATGGTATAGAAATAGTTTCGTTACTACCTGAGTGAAGATATTGAATGTATATTAAGGGGATGAAATTTAATTTCATTAGTTATTGATATCATACACTGATTAATCCTACAAGTATTTTTTTACTTTTATCTTTAAATCCCAGGTATGTAATCCACTACAAGGTTGTAACGTTAAACTAAACTTACTGAATAATAATTACATTTGTTCCATTAGCTACCTTAAATTACCTTTTGGAAATTTTAATGCATAAAGATCTGGTATTTCTATTATTAAATTATGTATAGTATAAAATGAATATTATTTACAACACAATTTACTTATAATTTAAAAGTTTTTGTATACAGTGGTTGCTTTTTCACTCATTTTTGAGTTCACTGTGTTTGTACCTGACCATTTTAGAATTCAAAAATACACACGATAACTTAATAATTAAATAGTATCTTTAGACACTTTGTTACTAGCAGCCTGTCACAAAAACACATAGTGGAAGCCTCATCAGAAATCACACGGCCAATCTTTCCTGAAGAAGTCTGAAAGGCTGTGTTAAAATTGCGCGTATGGCAGAAGCTGGCAATTCTCTATAAGGTCAAGGATCTCATAAATCAAACATCATTATATACTCTCTATTGTTCTATTATACTGCCGTACATGACATACTGTGTGGAAGTGTGGGGAAACACGTATAAGACACACACTTATCCAATATACATTCTGCAAAAAAGAGCAATAAGGATAATAAATAAAGCTACTTCAAGAGAACCATCAAATCCACTTTTTATCAAATTAAATATTCTCATATTTAAAGATTTGGTTGACCTCAGAACTGCGCAAACAATGTACAAAGCAGCAAATAAATCTTTGCCCCACAACATTCAGAACTTGTTCCACATAAGACCAAATACTCATGACCTGAGAGGAATCCTTATGTTCAGCAAGCCAGTAGTAAGGACAAATGTAAAATATCAGAGCATTACAGTCAGAGGAGTTATTGTGTGGAACACCTGTACAGATTAAATCAAGACAAGTACATCAATACAAAAATTCACACGACTGTTCAAAAATAATAAATTGCATGAATATAGGAAATCTTCCTCTCAGTGACTGAGTTGTCTCATTGTGTCCTCATTTTTTTATAGATCAAGGCCTGAGTAACCCAACCTTAAGTGTTCATTAAGGTGTTTGTCACATAGATATAAAATAAGCTCAGAGATTAAGCGGGTGTTATAGACAGGGTGATTAGTTTATGTAAAAATGTAGTTTGTTGTTGTTCTGATTTACGTGCTGAAAATGGTTCTTGTTTGTGTATGTTCAATGTGTTAGACTTGTACATAGTTAACCATATATATGATCAAATAATGTTGAATCCTGGATATGGATTTGTAAGCAATGAAATTTGAAATAAGGGGGTAGGAACAAGAAAAGTGTAAACTTCATCCTACTCCTTTTCGAGCACACGCATTCTGTAGACAAAGATATATACATGAAAACTTGATGATTTTTAAGATTTGTTTTTTTTCTGTTGTTATTTCAATTATATTTGCATGTTCGAAATAAAATTATATCTATCTATCTATCTATCTAAGCTAACATTAAGATATCCATTCAAAATTTTAGATGTCATTTAATATTTAACTGGGATTAGGTTTAAGCACTAAGTTGTAAGACTGAGCAAAAATATTTGGGAAGGATGAAGAGTAAGGGTGGGTTTTCATGCAAGGTGTGAGACAGACAAGAGGTCTATGGTTATGTTAAGCATCATGAAAAACACTGAAAGGAATAGCGCTGACTCATCGTATATCTCACATGAAAATCTGTAGACTGTTTGCCTACTAAAGTAGCACACTTGTTTTTTTCAGTGTGTCTTAGATTTTGATACAATTTACAAGTTTAAAATTATAACGTTTTTATTAACTTTTGACCCAAGCCTTAATATGCTAATTTTAACATGGCTAAGCACCGATGTATATGTTCTAAATATAAGGTAATTTAGCATCCTTGTAATTATGGCCTATCTGCCCCCAAACACACACACAAACACTAAAAGAAAAGCTGTGCACTAGGCTGTCCATAACCCTGAGACCAAACAGACTGTTCTCCACTCTCTCTCCACTACACTGCCTGGAAGTCCACCATCCGTGCTCCAATATCTGCCTAGTTTTAGTGATCCAACAAATCACTGCCTGCCCCTGTATGCATCCAAACAATTAAGCCAACAGAAGATTACACTTTAAATTTTATAAAGCAGTGACTGCAACTTGCCCCTGTACCACAAAACAGGACAAAATACGCCATTTCATAGGCAATATATTAAAGGAATTTTATCACACACACCTATCTCACCGACCTCTTGTTTAATTTGAAGTGTAACGGCATCATTTGGAAGGGAAATATACTGAGGGTTTCTAAGTGTGGCTCTAAAATATTTCCAGAGTATTTTTCTCATCCACAGACAGTTATACACATATCACCGCTCTGGGCCTCTGGAGTGGGTCCCTAAAACATTACCTCATCCCTATTTTACTTTCCTCTGCACTCTATTAATCTACCCAGCAGATACTTATCCCAGCCACTAATTTACCTGCAGATAAATCTGATGCCATATGGATTGGATTAAATGTTGGCACAGAGTTAAGTTTACAGTGCTGGTTTTTGAGGAAGTCCGGGAGGTCGGAGCCTGGGTTCAGATTAACAGTAACTCACATGCCTCTCTTTCTGTCCCTTCATACTAGAGATTATATCAGGATTAAGATTACAGTCAATCAATTTTGCTCTCAGTGCAAAGAGCCTGTAAATTATAATCACAGGTTCAGATTTTACTAGGTTGACTCACACACAATGAAAATGTGGCCTAGATTTTCAGCACCTAGTAAAAAGCAGAAACAGTCATATGAAGCGCTTGAGAATACATTGTTTCGTTTATCAGCTCATTAGAGAAATGTATGTAATGTATTCATATATGTGAGTGCAGCATGCATGAGTTGTAAGAAATGTTGCACTTCAGACTCACATAGAAGAAAATTTCAATTGTAAATGCCCACATAATTCTGTGTTTTTAGATAACGGTTCAATCAGGATATAGCCGTTATATTTTTGAGATTTCATAGCTGTCGTCTGATAATAAAAGGAGAGAACTGTGCGTTCAGATTTTACACATTATGTTTTGGGTCAAAGATCATGTAACTCAATACACTTGATGTTTTGCTTTTTTTTTTTTATATATTTTGCAATTGATTGAATTACCTTACAATAGCATGAGCCTTCCCTGAGAGCGCCATAGCTACTTTCATAGTTAACTACAGTGACTAATGTTATTTGTTAGGACATCATCTAACTTTGAGGACAAAGGATTGATCACAGTTTAAATGTTTTCTTTTCCTTTGGATGAAGTTATTTGATTTGTGACAAATTTCTGGTCCATTATTTGCGATGCTCTAGAAAAATGCCAGAAGATGTAAGAGTCCTCTGAGCCACTTTGTTTGTATTATTAATTAGTTATGGGCTAATGCTTTTAATTAATATCATACTGACTTTGTGGAAATTATTTTTCTGTTATTAACAAACACTTTCTTCTCCTTCTCTTCCCCACTGTCATTTTCTTTGTCTTTTGCTTCTGTTTACTTAAATTTAACAGATTCCTGGTTTTCTGGTGTTTGGCAAGCCAAGGCATTGGAAAATGTTTTCTTTTGCATGTTTTTCCTTCTAAACAATAGGTACAGCTGTGACGAATATAGTCACTATTAGCTAATGTATCTAATTAGCTTGTAACCAGTAACTGTAAGCTCATTTTATGTTTTATGCACATACAATATACTGAACAGCTTATTACCAAAACCAGAGAAATGTTATAACTCACCTACAATTTACTCACAATTTGTCATGCTGGTATGGGATATTTATGGCTCATATTGGCAAGTATGTGTCTTTACAGGTCCCATTCTATCCTTCCATTGGGACCAGTTTTATACTAAAGACAAATATTCTGTTCCAGAGTTCATTCAGATTAAGGAACTTTCAAATATTTTGCCTACAGCTCAGATTTCTGACCTTCTTGTGGCTGCAGACACAAGAAAGGCTTAGAAGCCAACAACTCAGACAGGCATCAAAGAAGGGCTTTGAGGCCACCAGTAGAATCCACTCATCTCATCATGTTAACATAGCAGAACACAGCCCCCTTTTCCAACAGAACAGGAGCTCTTCTCTTCTCTTAAATAAAAATCCCTCTCTTACCAGTAGTATAACAGTATGTCTATGGCATCGAAGCTTTGTTATATTAAAACCAAAATTAGGACAGATAAAAAAAGTAATAACTTTGGTCTTCAATCTGTTTTTAACTTAAAGCATGTTTGAGCTTTTTTTGTAGGTTCTATTAGGGATTTATCCATCCATCTTCTTCCGCTTATCCGGTGCCAGGTTGCGGGGGCAGCAGCCTAAGCAGAGAAGCCCAGACTTCCCTCTCCCCAGCCACCTCCTCCAGGTTGTCCGGAGGAACACCAAGGCATTCCCAGGCCAGCCAAGAGATATAATCCCCCCATCTGTCCTGGGTCTGCCCCGGGGCCTCCTCCCAGTGTGACATGCCTGGAACACCTCACCCAGGAGGTGCCCAGGAGGCATCCTTTAAGATGCCCGAACCACTTCAACTGGCTCCTTTCGATGTGGAGGAGCAGCGGCTCCACTCTGAGCCCCTAACGGATGGCTGAACTTCTCACCCTATCTCACCCTTCGGAGGAAGCTCATTTCTGCTGCTTGTATCTGCAATCTTGTTCTTTTGGTCACTACACACAGCTCGTGACCATAGGTGAGGGTAGGGACGTAGATTGACCGGTAAATCGAGAGCTTCGCTTTTGCACTCAGCTCTCTCTTCACCACGACGGACCGGTACAGCGTCCGCATCGCTGCAGCCGCAGCACCAATCCGTCTGTCGATCTCCTGCTCTCTTATTTAATTTAAACTCTTAATAAATATCTTGTTCTTTGAAAATGATCTTAAAAAACATTTGAAGTTTTAGCTTTTACTTTCAGCACTCATTTACTAAATCTTCTTAAGTTAATATTCCTGTTCAGCTTATATCCATCCAGTTATGCACACCACCATTCTCCCTGTCAAATCCCCCATCGCAGACAACAGTTCAAACCTTTCTGGCAGACATCCTGTACTGATCCATCCAAATGGAAAATACATGTAAGCATCTTTAATTCTTGCACTTTTAAGCTAGTTTATCCTGGTGGCAGTGTAATAAGATGTCTTCCTCACAACAGAAAGGTCTTGCTGAAATTGACTTCTGGCAGAATTTGCAGTGATTTCAATACTGTGGTGACTGCTGAATATAGAATGTAAGGGCCCTTGTATGTTTGCATATTTTTGTTTTGCCTCTTTTGAAAGGTAATCTAAAAATTTGTGTCAGATGAAAAATTGACAGGTGCAGAGAACCTCACATTGACAGACTTTACAAATACAGTCAAAGATGACCAACTGCATTTCTACGAACTGCTACTGTATCTACTACTACTGTAAATGAATGGACAAAGGGAAAATTACTGTTGTCTGTGTTGTAGTGACAGAAACATTTGTATTTTAGCTTAAATATAAGCACTGTTTGCTCAATTGCCAGATTTATATAACTGCCTGAATTTACTGTAGTAATCAAAGGTATTGCAAGATTCACTCAATTAAGGGCCAAGAACTCTAAATTTCTTCAAGTGAAGTAAGAAAAAGTGAAAGACACTTGAAACTGATGAAACTTCTTTTATGAGAAGCCCCTCAGAAAAGAGACCAAGGTCAACAACGTGTCCTCTGCTCCAGCGCTTTAAGTTCAGTGAAAATGACATGGCAATGACCCAAAACATAACTCCAGGCCATGTAAAGGCAATTTGAAAAAAGGGTGATGACGGGCCTTCATAATAACCCAAGCTAAACACAGTTAAAATCAGTAAGGACAAGCTGGACAGCAGAGTAAATCAGTACATAAGACTCGTATATGTGGGAACTCGTTTTGTTAATTACATAATGCAATGTATAGTATTATTTTATAGTTCTGTCTTATTATAAAAAATATTTTTTTTAAAAAATTTTCATTTGTTTATTTCATTTATTTTAAATAATATGAGAGAAACCAAAAAATAAACTAAGTGGTATCCAAACTTTTGACTTGTTGCTAGTTAATTGTGTGAAAGTATATGTAATAATAGCAATTATGTTTTATATATATAGACTTTTATGGATGGTTAAACTGCAGGGGTAAAGGCAGGCTCCATCCCTTGCGTTTTTAAAAACTCCTTTAAAAACACACCTTTTCTCCTTAGCTTTTAACCCAGTGTGAGTTGTCATCTGTGTTAAACTTTGTACCCTTTGTATGTAATTGTACTGATTTATTATTTTATTCTTGTTCTCTTATTTTAGATTTTTGTACAGCACTTTGGTCAGCTGTTATGTTGTTTTTAAAGTGCTTTAAAAATAAAGTAAAGGTGCAATAATTTTGGATTTCAAGCGTTCAGGTGAACAGTTTTGGAAATATGAAATTCTCACATAAAATAACAGAAAGATGACTGTCAGAGAAATATATGTAATATACAAAATATATGTTAACTAATAAGTACTTTGTGAGAGAAATACACAAACACGTACTGTATATAATTCAAATCAATATTCAATTCACTTTTATTTATATAGTACCAAATCACAACAACAGTCACCTCAAAGCATGTATAGTCACACTCATGCACATTCTGTAGCATGGTATAACCAATAAACCATCAATCATAGAATTTTTTATTAACTTCTTTATTAACACTAGAGTTTGAACTTGGTCACTGACAAATAAGAAAATGTAAATGCAAATAGGTTTGGTTGAAGTGTAATCACACAAATGCAAAGGTGAATGTGTAGCTATATGTCAGTCCCCCAGTAGAGGTTTACCACAGTTTTATGCAAGAACATATTCAGATTTATATAGAGAGTAAACACTCAGTCATTCTAAATTTCAGTGAACACTGAGGTTTTTTTTAAAGACATCTTTGCTCTTGGCAGAGTGAGTAAACAAGATAAGTGACTAGAGAACACAAGTCACTGAATTTTTTGCTCTGGATATATAGTGTTTAACACTTGAAGTACATTAACTTTTCTAGCTCAATAAATGGGTTCAGTTCTTCTAAATGATATCTCCTTATTGAAATACTTGCACTGTGTGTTTTAGCATTGTTTTTCTGAAATATGCAGGACTTGAAGAACATATCATCTGGATGGGACCATATGTTGCTCTAAAACCTGTATATAACCTTCAGTGTTGATGACTTTCCAATTCAATAAGCACTAATGCACCCACATACATTCTTTGAGTGTGATAAATCAAGTGGTTCCTCTACTCTTTAGTACAGAGGACGCTGCATCCATGTCTTCCAAAAAAAATTGCAAATTTCAATTTGTCTGACCACAGAACAGTTTTCAACTTTACCGTCCATTTTAAATGAGTTTTGGCTCGCAAAAGATGGCAGTGTTTCTGGTCCATGTTCACAGATGGTTTCTTCTTTGCATAATAAAGCTTTAACCTGCATTTGTTGATGAAGTGCGCTCACAGGCAGTGATGTATGTGACTGTTCCTTTAGCCCATGTAATTAGTTCCATGATAGAATCACGTCCATTATTTTTAAAGCAGTGGTGCCTGAATGCCCAGAGATCATGTGCTTGGGGAGTTTTTCCAAAGTTCAACTTTTCTGATGACATTTTTGTACTGTAGATGACATTTTAAAACCCTTTGCAATTTCATACTGAGGAACATTATTCCAAAATTGTTTAACAATGTGTAGATGCACTTTTTTTGCACACTGATCAACCTCTGCCCATCTTCATTTCTGAGTAACTCTGCCTCTCTAAAAACACCTTTTATAACCAATCATATTACACACTTGCTACCAATTAACAGTGTTGGGGAGTAACGGAATACATGTACCGCCGTTACGTATTTAAAATACAAAATATGAGTAACTGTATTCCGTTACAGTTACCGTTTAAAAATGTGGTATTTAGAATACAGTTACTTTGTTGAAATAAATGGATTACACTGCGGTACTTTCCTGTTTCATATTGTGGCGGGTCAGGATTGTTTGGGTTTGTTTGACAGCTACGTTCTGTTGTTCCAGGCGGCAGCGTTACGGTTGCCATGGTTACAGGGCGACGCTCTCTCTCTGTGTGTTTCCTGGGTGAGAGAGCGCCTTTTTGTTGTTGTGCTAAGCTAATAGGCAGAATGCTACAGGCATAGCTCTAAAGAATGTAGCCTCATGGGCAGTGTAGTCCGTGCTGCAGGGAGAATGGACTGCCATACCCGTTATGTGTCTGTGAGCAAGAGGAGGGACAAAAATGATAGTGGAAAAGTACGAGCTGTCACCGAGCAGAAACGGGAGCTGGAAGCATGTAAATATAATAATAACCACTGCAGCCAAGAAGAGTGTCTGACAAGCCCAGTTGTAAGTACGCTATTAAGACTCGACTGTACGCTGTGCTCGTGTTTTCCTCCGAAAACAATAAGTTCCGTTGGAGCAGCCTTTCAACGCCTCTCTCTGTCTCTCACTAGCAAAGTTGACCCAGACAGCAAAGTAAAGCTATTTTTCGGCTACGAGCCCGACACGGAACCCGCCGTATTAGTCAGAGGTCCCTTTACTACGGTTCGGAGCCGCGGACCTTCAGTAATAGTAATATATCACACAGCAATAGTACATTCATGTAGTTGTAAAAAGCATGATAATATATTAAGTAATCCAAAGTATTCAGAATACGTTACTGTCATTGAGTAACGTAACGGAATACGTTACAGAATACATTTTTGGGGCATGTATTCTGTAATCTGTAATGGAATACATTTTAAAAGTAACCTTCCCAACACTGCCAATTAACCCTAATTAGTAAAAAATGTTCTCCCAGTTGTTTCTTTTTAATATCACTTATGTTTTCGGCCTTTTTTGAGATGACATCAAATTCAAAATTAGCAAATGTCTATATGACATGGTGAAATGTTTTCTTTGTTTTATTATAAATAAAATATGGGTTTATGGGACTTGAAGGTCATTATATTCTCTTTTTATTTAAAGTTTTACACAGTGTCCCAACATTTTTGGAATCTAGATTGTATGTCACCTTTGTTTTGGTCCTGTGAAGGACTGATGAACTGTGTAGCTTATGTCCCATGTCAGCTGATTTAGACTCCAAACCCTGCAACAATACTTGGATACAGTTGATGAATGGATAGGTGGGTGTCATGAAAAATAGATGATGCTCGACTGATGGTGTACTTTCTTTTACTGAGATAATAAATCATGTTTTCTTTCAGATTTTTGCATTAGATATATAAAGTATAACAAATGTTGGAGACATTTACTAAGAATACATTCATTAAAACTGAAACTTGTCCACGCGTGCACATTTAATTACTGTGAATGCATGTATTCCAAGTCAAGCTTATGCAGTAACTGACAACATCAACCTGACAATAACACATTAAAAATGGTGCAAAACACTAATTAAAATCAAATAAGCCAGTGTAGAGGCAACATGCCAGCATATTACTAGTAATTGCCAACATAATGTACAGGGACACTTGTTTTTCTCATTTGCCCTCCTTGCTCTCTTTTCCCTGTCTTTCTGTAACTTCTTGTTTCAGCCTCCTGGAACGTGGCTTATGTATTGCACATGGATCTGTTATGTGCTTCTCATTAGTACTGATGGAGACAGAAGCAAAAAGAGACAGAAAATAAAAGCATTTAAGCACTCAAAAATCCTACATTTTGATGTAATGTCAAGTACACTAAATATACATGAACTTCGCAAAGAAAACATTAGTAACAGAGAAACATTACTAATAATTTTCACATAATAAAAATCCAAAATATGACCCCAAAATTGAGAAATTAGAGCTACAGACTTCCTACATCACTGGAATTTGGTTTCATGCACCTCATAATCTCAACTATATGAGGTTGGTTGCAAATAAAGGCCCCTAGATGCATTTTAAGCTTCCATTTGTAATGGCATTATGATATACAAGATGAAAGTGTTCTGCTTTGCCCAAAAGACAGAATAAACAAACGTTGATAAACAATCAATGCTAGTTCTCTAACAGGCTTCCATTTTCTCAGGTACATAATTGCCTTGAACCCCTCTCTGACTCTTCCCAGCCAGTTGGGTCAGGCTGAGTTCCAGCATACTCAGCTGTGCTCTGGCACCAGATGCCCAAATGTGATCCAGCCCCAGCCCGTATATGGGTGCCAGTTTTGGCGAGTAATTAAGAGTGCAGGCTTCAATCGATTTGTGTTGAAAATTATTAACAGTTGGTGACATTTGAGCTTTGGCCAGCTTTAGCAATCAGAAACTGATAAGTGTATTTAAGTCAATTCTAGAGTGTTATTAAAAGATGAATTTCACCTAGTGTGATCTCTGTCAGCTTGTCAGAAGTTTTAAACTGCCAGTAAAAATTACTTATGTAGGCCTAGATAAGCTTTCCAAACTCTCTCTCAAAAAAAAAATAAAAATCTTGATGTCTTTAGAGTTAGCTCAGATCCAAACAACAACTTTAGATTTCTGTCGAATGATAGCAAACATAGTCTTCACTCCAAACTGAAGTGTGGATTGTAAAAGAAAGAAATAAATCCAATTCCTTTTTAACATTGGCATCGTAGATCACAGTTAGAGGATTTCCTCATTTTCACTACACATCAGGTTTAACCTGAAATATGTCTACAGCACAGTGGTGCTGTTAGCACTGTTGTATTTCAGCAAGATTGTGCTGAGTTTGAATCCACCAGATGGCCTTTCTATGTGGAGTTTGTATGTTCCCTCAGTGTGGGTTCTTTCTGGGTACTCACAGAGTCACATGCATATTTGGTTAATTGGTTATTCTAAATTGGCAATGGACTAACAATCTGTCTGGGGTGTATCCTGCCACTCGCCCCATGACAGCAGGAATCGCCTCAAGCCCCTGTGTGGACCAGAAATGGATAAACAGATGAAAATGGATACACGCAAAATATTGGAATTACTTCCTCACCCTAGGAATAGTTTCCTTGTGTGTTGCCTGGCCATGACTGTCTCACCTCCCCACTTCTGCACACTCCAGTTAATGGTCACTGTCCATATAAACATAATCCTTCCGTCTCACACTTGCAGTCTTTTACGCACATGCGTTTCAAAAGCACTCTTTCTCCCTTTTTTATTCTCTCTGTAAAGCACAACAGAGTCGATTTTGGAGTCAATTTTAGAACTTAATTAGGGTAGTTTTTTGAAGCTGTGACACATTGTCCTCTCAAATGTCGTACAGATATGTTAATTGCTTAATACGACAAGTTTGGCAGAGAGAGCTGTAGTTCACATTCTGTACTCGGACATGATTAGTGGTCGCACTACATGAATACTTTGCTCGATTCCAGGCACTGGAGTTAATGGGGGCTTTTGACCTTAAGAATTTATTTGTTTTTATGTGAAAATATTTGACTTTTAAAATATGAGATTTGTAATTCTCAGTTAGGTGTCAGTTTTGGGGACATAGAAGCAAAGAGAAAGGAGTGTCAGAAAAAGTACAAGTTCAAGATTAAAAAAAGACTTGCATCCTGTGGAGAACCTGGATGCTAATGTCACTAGTCCAACTTTACAGACCAGTGATAGCGGTGGAGCAGCAGTGCTAAAACTACCAAATGGAGGGATGATGCCTGCTCCTTCTGACATATCCTATGAAAGCAAGTGTTGATTGATTATGGATTACAATCAAAAATGTCCTTCCCAACATATAGAGTTATACAGCAAAGACTGACACTTCCTCTCAGCATCTGATATGGAGATTGGTCACTGTTGCAAATATTCATCCTATCCAAAACAGCAGAAGTTTTGGATAAGATGTCTTCACTGAACCTTTGTTGATTTGAATATATTGTATTGTTAATGGTGTGTGTACAACCCCTGGACTTGTGCACCCAACTGTCTTGCTCTTCCTGTTACATTGCCTATCGTGGTTGATCTTAATCATGCTATTCATGAAACAAAAACACTGTGGAAGTTAGAATAACACAATAACTCTGTAAATTAAGTCTCCACAACTATGGTCTGAAAGTTAAAATGGTTCTCATAAAGACAGGAAAAGGAGCAACTTCACACACTTGCATACATCGACTCTCTTCAGAATGAAGGCCAGCACTACCCACCTTCCCTACGGCTAACAACAATAGGCATACACTCTATGAAACAAATATAAACAGCTATTTATATGCAACAGAGAAAACAACGGTCGAGCTCTGATAAAGAGCTGCATGGGTGCATCCGCCTACTACCATCATTCACTGCCCTGCCACTGTTTCTCTCTCTTTCCCTCTCCATTGTGCTGTTAGTTCAACTTCTGTGACTCGTCATCTTTGTCCGCTTCCTAACTCCCACCTCCACACTTTTTCACTCTCTCTTTCATTCTCATGGCACTATTCCTCCCTGGTTTGATGGCAGCTGGGCTTCCTGTGGTTTATGCTGCTATATACAGATTTCACTAAGTCACACTAGCGCATACATACTCACATGTGTTCCCATTCTCCCAGATCACAAACTGCTTCCATCCAAATATAGTTTCTTTGAATTATGACGTGTCAAATTAACAATTCTGAGTCAGTGCCAGTAAACGCAATCTCCTTATATTCGCAAATCATTTTCTTGTTTGCTTGAAGCAAGCAGAATCCTTTTTCAGAAGCTACTGCACAGATGATTTGAAAATATGCATTTTATGCAACAAGATTTTTTTTTTTCTTTTTGTTAATGGAGCTACATTGACGCAAGTAAAACATTAAACACACCAATACGTCTGAAGCCATCTCTGAGCAATCTTTGTGTTCTAAAATAGTAAAGCAACATTGTATGGGAAGACGCATTATATGTCTGTGTACGCTAGACATTAGCATAAAAAAATGTAAAAAAAAATTGAAGCAAATATAAAAGAAAATCACTTGACACGTGCTGAAAATGGAAACTAACTTTGTGTGCCTGTTTGCAACTTTCTCTTTGTCTCTCTATCTCTTCGCCTTTCTCACTTTGTCTCTTTCTCTTGTGGGGGTGTACAATTGTCTGGAAAAAGGCTGTCACTCAATAGTCTAAAGAAAGACAGCCAACACATTCACACCCAATCTCACACCCTCAAAATACACACTCCCATTAAACACACAAATATGGCTATTTCCAAGTAAATGCCACTCAGGGAGGCATATATCACCACCAAAAGCACTCGAACATGATTCATACTCAACACAAGGCTTTTAGGCTCAACATTAGCCATTGTCCTCAAACCATCATCATATCTGACAGCAGCAGGGAAAAAAGACAATTTACTAACAAGTCCTTTCTATCTGTGCTGTACTAAATCTCACAGACAAATCAGGAAGTAAGGCTGATGGCCGCACGAATATTAGGAAACGCTATTAAGCAAATCAACCTCTTATCTCAGTCTCATCCGTAATGGCAGGTTGAACAAGTGATGCTGTTAAGGCTCGTAACAACTAGTTCAGTGCATGATTTGTGGCACATTTAGGTTGGTGCTGAACAAGTGCAATCTCCAGGCCTGAAAAATGAAGGCAGAGCAAGGGCCGTAATTCAGGTCAATGTTCATAGCTTCCTCCAGATACAGCTACTTAAAATTGATGGCTGGTCAGTGAGAGGACTACAACCAATTCTTGGCTGGTCCTCCTGATCCCCCACCAGTGTCATATCCACAAGTGGTACCATCTCTAACCACCATGAAGAAAAACATTTGCAAATTGTTGTGTTCTCACAAGAGTTATAAGAGAAGTCATTTATTTACTACCGGCTATTTTTTTCTTTTTTTGGATCAGGGCTCCTAAAATTATTATATAATTAATATGTATATATGTATATATATATATATATATATATATATATATTAGGGGTGCAACGATACTCGTATCGATATTGAACCGTTCGATACAGTGCTTTCGGTTCGGTACGCATGTGTATCGAACAATATAAAATTTTTAATTTATTTTATCAACTTTTCTTCTGACGATGCTGTCTGTGTTGAGAGCTCAGTGGATCTGCGTTCGACTACTCCGCCTAGGCTGCACTGTCGAGCGCAGAGCCACTGAGCGCAGCGCAAGCTAGCAAGACAGAAGCTTAGCTCGTTGCAACATGGCAAATTGAACCTCCCCCACCCTCATTCAGATCTGGCCTTTGGAACTGTTTTGGTCTTCATATGAAGTATGACCCTGAAGGTAAGCGCATCATGAACAAAAGTAAAACAGTATGTCGGATGTGCCAGGCAATGCTCAATTACATGGGTGGGAACTAGTGCTTAGCGCAGTTTGCTCGTTAACGTGTTGACGCTGTCCAGCCCCACGCACGGGGCGATCCGCGGTAGCTCGTTAACGGAGATTTGCCGTGTTGTGGCATTAATGTCATTTCAGATTAACGCTGACAGCACTAGTGGGAACACAACGAATATGACTGCACATTTACTCCGACATCATCCTAATGCAAAGACAAGTGGAAGCAGACAAAAACAACAACAAGCACGCATGCTACAAACTTTACCTGAGTCATTTAGACAGCCGTTAGCACATGATTCTCCTTATGGGGACCTGATATGTTTAATATGCTGCTGAGAGTATACCCCAGAAGAAGCGTATAGTATAGCTTTTATTTTGGAAAGAGCCATTTCTCTGTAATAAACTCTCTTTTCCAAAGATGAGGGATTTCTCCATGAGATATTTATGTTTTTATTACTTTGTCGTTTCAGCAACATTAAATTTAAAAACTGTACTTTTGAGTTAAAATATATATTTATAATTTTAATAAATGACAAATTAAAAAAGCATGAACATTTTTTGTATCAAAAAAATATCGAACCGTGACACCAAAGTATCGAACCGAACCGAACCGTGAATTTTGTGTATCGTTGCACCCCTAATATATATATATATATATATATATATATATATATAATTTTTTTTTTTTTTTTTTTTTTTTTTTTTTTGAAACACTGAAAGACCTACAGAAAGCATGAAGAACTATTGCCCAAGACCACTTTAAAATATTACAATAACATATGTTTCTGCAAGGGGCTTGATCACAGTCAGAAGTAGATAAAAACCAGGTGAAGGGTTTGGAACTCCCAGCACCATGACCTGCCTGAAAATTGGCTGGAAACTGACCGGCAGTCAGGTGTCTGTGGGTGCTATTTCAAAGTGGGAGTATCGTCATTTTAAAATACCATTTTGAAACTGTAACTCATATGTTGATACAGGGGAAAAACAACAAAAAACAACGTTTTTTCCTCTCTCTAGTTAACCTAAAAACTTGTGCAGTGAGTGAATATCTTTCACAGTTGATTCATTTTGATATTTTTGGGTCTAGGCAACTTCTACAATCACTAAACTGACATGTTGGTGTTGGCATGTATTGGAAAATGGTAACTTGCACTTTTTCTCTTGTAATTTATGGACATTTCAGGCTCCAAAAACATCAACATAGCGACAAAACACTAATAATAAAACCTCTCAATACGGATTCCAGAAACCAATTTGTACCTTCAGTGTTTCCTAATTTCTTTTCACAACTAATTTAAATGGGAAAAATGGAAGGAGCAATAAAAAAAAATCAGTAAACTTAATGATATAAATAATATAAAATATTTTGCCTTGTAAAAACAGATTATATTTATTTCTGAACTGTAAGGTTTGAAGCATTATAGGTGCAACAAGCAATTGTTCTTATAAACAAACATCTTTATAGAACATAACTGTTGCAAGAGCTTGGTCTGCATAGCCGGCAATAAGTTGGACTTGTTCCTGGTGGGTGATGGACTCCACCAGGGCCGTCCTTTGTCACCAATTCTGTTCATAATCTTTACGGACAGAATTTCTAGGCGTAGCCAAGTGGCGGAAGGCTTTCACTTGGGTGGTCTCAGAATCTCATCTCTGATGTTTGGAGATGATGTGGTTCTGTTGGCTTTATTGGGTGATGGCCTCCAGCTTGCACTGGAACGGTTCACAGCCGAGTGTGAAGCGGTGGGAATGAGAATTAGCACCTCCAAATCTGAGGCCATGGTCCTCAGCCGGAAAAGGGTGGAGTGCCTACTCCTCGTCAGAGACAAGTTCCTGCCCCAAGTGGATGAGTTCAAGTATCTCAGGGTCTTGTTCACGAGTGATGGGAGAAGGGAGCGGGAGATGGATTGGTGTTGTGGTTGCAGTGATGCGGACGCTGTACCGGTCCGTTATTGTGAAGAGAGAGCTGAGTGTAAAAGAGAAGCTCTAGATTTTCCAGTCGATCTATATCCCTACCCTCACCTATGGTCACGAGCTGTGGGTAGTGACCGAAAGAATGAGATCGCAGATACAAGCAGCAGAAATGGGCTTCCTCCGAAGGGTGGCTGGACTCTTCCTTAGAGATAGGATAGGGTGAGGAGTTCAGCCATCTGGGAGGGGCTCAGAGTAGAGTTGCTGCTCCTCCACATCAAAAGGAGCCAGTTGAGGTGGTTCAGGCATCTTAAAGGATGCCCTGTGAGCGCCTCCTGGGTGAGGTGTTCTGGGCAAGTCCCACTGGGAGAAGACCCCGAGGGACACCCAGGACACGCTGGAGAGATTATATCTCTTGGCTGGCCTGGGAATATCTTGGTGTTCCCCCGGATAAGCTGGAGTAGGTGGTCAGGGAGAGGGAGGTCCGGGCTTCTCTGCTTAGGATGCTGCCCCCACGACCTGGCCTCAGCTAAGAAGAAGGTGGATGGATGGACTTGACCATATATTCAAATCAAAATCAAATCACTTTTATTGTCACGTCACATGTGCAGGTACACTGGTACAGTACATGAGAGTGAAATTCTTGTGTGCGAGCTTCACAAGCAACAGAGTTGTGCAAAAATACAATAACGTAAAACAAGCAAAATATAAGAATGGCTAAATCTGAAAGTAATAAATATATGTACAATATATAAGAGTATATGCATTACTGGATGTGTATACTAAATATGTTTTTCTACGTGTGTGTGTGTGTGTGTGTGTATGTGAGTGTGTATATACATATTTTACAAATGAAATAGAGTAAACAATAAAATAAGATATATAAAATATACAGAGGTTGGTAGTTGACATGTGCAAAACAGTGGCATTAATGTACAGTATGGAGTGCATAATGTTGAAGTTCCAGTAGTGAAGGTGAGGTGTCTATGACGTGTTCAGCAGTCTGATGGCCTGGTGGAAAAAGCTGTCTCTCAGTCTGCTGGTACGGGACCGGATGCTGCAGAACCTCCTTCCTGATGGAAGTAGTCTGAACAGTTTATGGCTAGGGTGACTGGAGTCCTTGATGATCCTCCCCGCTTTCCTCAGGCACCGCTTCCTGTAGATGTCTTGGAGGGAGGGAAGCTCACCTCCAATTATCCGTTCAGCACACCGCACTACTCTCTGGAGAGCTTTGCGGTTGTAAGCGGTGCTGTTGCCGTTGTAAGCGGTGCTGTTGCCGTACCAGGTGGTGATGCATCCAGTGAGGATGCTCTCAATGGCGCAGAGATAGAAGGTCCTGAGGATGCAGGGGCTCATGCCAAATCTTTTCAGTCTCCTGAGAAAGAAGAGGCGCTGCTGCGCCTTCTTCACTGTTTTTTTTATGTGTACTGACCACGTAAGATCCTCAGCCAGATGTACACCAAGGAAGCGGAAGCTGCTCACTCTCTCCACAGCAGCGCCGTTGATGGTGATGGGGGTGTGTACTTCTCTGCACCTCCGGAAGTCCACTATCAACTCCTTTGTCTTTGCGACGTTGAGGGTGAGATGGTTGTCTTGACACCAGTGGGTCAGGGCGCTGACCTCCTCCCTGTAGGCCGTCTCATCACCGTTGGTGATAAGACCCACCACTGTAGTGTCGTCCGCAAACTTCACAATGATGTTGGAGTTTCTAGTGGCCATGCAGTCGTAGGTGTAGAGTGAATACAGGAGAGGGCTCAGTACACACCCCTGTGGAGCACCAGTGTTCAGTGTGATGGGGGATGAGGTGGTGCTACCCAGCCTGACCACTTGGCGTCTGTCAGACAGGAAGTTAAGGATCCAGCTGCAGAGGGAGCTGCTCAGTCCTAGATCCTGCAGTTTCCTGTCCAGCTTCGAGGGAACGATGGTGTTGAATGCTGAGCTGTAATCTACAAACAGCATTCTCACAGACGTGTCTCTCTTCTCCAGGTGTGACAGGGCAGCATGGAGTGTCAGGGCTATGGCATCATCAGTGGACCTGTTGTGGCGGTATGCGAACTGTAGAGGGTCCAGTGAGTCGGGTAGTGCAGAGCAGATGAAGTCCCTGACCAGCTTCTCGAAGCATTTGCTCACGATGGGGGTCAGGGCTACAGGTCGCCAGTCGTTCAATGAGGAGATGGTGGAGGATTTGGGTACAGGGACGATGGTGGCCATTTTGAAGCAGGCTGGGACTATAGACAGAGAGAGGGAAAGGTTGAAGATGTGTGTAAACACTCCAGCCAGCTGAGCCACGCATGACTTGAGGACGCGGCCGGGAATCCCGTCCGGACCAGTAGCTTTGCGTGCGTTCACTAGTAGTAGTATATTGAAAACAAGCAGATGTTAAGTAAGTAAACCTGTTATCTAGATGTAATTAACTGAAATGTACAGTATGTTACTTTAAAATGTAGTCGGGTAAAACTACATAATTGGACATTTATGTAACCACAAGTACACACAAACTTGGGATGCAATCCTTATCATCTTGGCATGTACCCTAGTTGAATGTAAGCGGAGTGCCCCTCTGGACGGGACGATCAGTCTGCTACTAAAATTCTGAGCAACAGGGACAGAAGTTAGATTAGTTGTGAATGTAACAGATATCGAGTATGTAGCTTTAAATTGGCTTTGTTGGCTTCTTACTGAATCATATTATATGTTCACATGTATTCTTTTCCATTTGTTCTGTATCTGTACAAACTGAAGGAACAAACTGAATGTCACTTTTGCATATATTTTATAATATATTTGTTTGTTGCATACCACTGGCTGAAAATATGCTTTGTTAGTTTCTTCCAGTTTACCCTGTCAAAACATCAAAGGAAATATCTTAATTAGGACGATGCACCTGTCACTTCGGGGAGTTTATCTGTCTGTTTAGCTATGCTCAGGTGGAACAGTGAGGGCAGTACAACATGAATAGGAAATTACATAAATATTATAGTCACATTATGCTTTGGCAGATTACTGAATTTACTGTTTGTTTATACAGGTGGGAATCTGGTCCTGATTTTCCTTTTGTTCTGCTAAGTACTCGCTCATTATGTCTATGCTTTATGTATGCATGGAAATGGAACCTGGAGTACCTACTTCTAAATCAAAGCAGGTTTATGTGTTTGCATGACCAAACTTGTACATATTCTCTATATATCCATTTTCAGCTGTCTTTAAACATTCTTCAAAAATCAGTTCCACCTCATCCCACCACCTTCCACTGTCCCAACAAGCCAACAGAGAACCACAGATTTCTCTCTCTCTTTTTTTTCCTCCTTGTCTTAGTCTCAATCCAAACGTCATTCCTTTTTATCTCACACAACTCCTGCAGGCCGAGGCTACCCTCAGAGAGTGTGCTCAACATCTGTCGCCAAGCTGTTGAGGTGTACATTCTCTGCGGTTGCCTGCATGGGCCTCATTATGCTGTGTCCTGTATAAACAGCCAGCTGCTGCTGTCCCACCTGCCCATCTATGCTCACACACTGTTGCTATTACAGAAACTGTTAGGCCTTTAAATATTAGAGGATCGCACTGTAGTTCACACAGTAAATAACAGAGTGGCAGAAATATGTAAATATGAATTTGGATTTCTGCCATTAACCACTGAACCAATATTGGTCTTATGGTGCTGTTGAGTCCTTAGCCAAAAGTGGTCGTGTTCAGATGGCAGAACTGGAATGCTTACAGATAACAATAAATTCTGAAAAACAAGTACAACCCAATATTTAAGTGATATGTGCAATAGGTTGAATCTGCTGTAGATACATATTAAGGATTGATGACAGCATAACATCATTTTTAGATTTTGGCATCAGTGACTTTTTATGAGCCAGTCGTGCCTTTTCTCTCACCTTGTTTACTATAAGAGAAGAGAGCTACCCAACTCAGGGATTGTTCTCACTTACAGTTTGAAATGCAAAAATCTGAGAACAGAAGCAAAGCAGAAACAACTCAGTGATGACGGTGATGTGATGAAAGCTGGTTTTCTGGCTATGACTCAACAGTTTTACGTCAAAGATTGCACCAAAAACAGATTCTTTTTTTTTTTTCATTTAATTCAATGGAAAGAAACTGAACTGCTGTACTAATCAAGTTAGAGTTGCCATTTTAACACAGCAGAGGAAATCTACTGCACACTAAAATGTCACAAAAACAAGGGTAAAGAACAGGTCATCCAGGGTCCAATCAAAAAGCACATAAAAGGTCAGGTGGTATGTGAGATATGTGAGATGACCTTGAATCGTCTATCAGCCAAGTTCAGCACAGGTGAGGTTTTGAGAGCAGCTGAAAATTGCTCTCTTTATTTGCAGTTTCTCCAGTGGATAAACTGTTCCACAATTATTAGTAACGTGTTTGTACCTTGTTTAAAACATGTAACCATAATCATACAATAACATGTATTGAATATTATAGAGTTTGTTGATTTTCATTTTAGTTGAGGGACGACGAGCGAACCACCTTATTTAAAAGAAAAGGTGTTTTATTGGAAGTAACACAGGAATACATATGAATGTATGTTCATGATGTTCCAGTTTTCCAGTGCACTTAAACACAGCCTACATATGTGGATTTGTGGAAAGCTTACACTGTGAAAAGTATCTCAAAACCTTCTGTGCACATGCAACATGGCCTGTGTATCAGACTATTTTGTCTCTATAGAAGGAGGTCAGGAGAGAGAAACCTGGAAAAATATTCCAGAAAGAAATAAATAACGATTGCCAAAGAGAGTTCAAACTGTGTTGAAGAATAAAGGTGGTCAAATATTGATTTTCAAGTTTGCTAGAATTACAAAAGCTCCACTTGCCTTACATACTGTACATCACATATGTTTGCACATTTCAATTAATTGCTCTAACATCCATTTTGCAAGCAAAACATAAAGAACACGGGATAGCTCAAGAGTTGCACAGTATTCCGTATTAAGGTATTGTAAGTTACCCTTAAAGCATTTTGAGAGGATTGTTAATTTAGCTGAGTAAGCACAGGCATACGTACGTAATTTAAAGGACAAGTAGTTCAATCTTAAATCTTAATACAACATATATGACTGCACCAGACCTTACCAATCATCTATCTGAACCACATATACCACTGACACTGTTCAGATCGATATATATTCCCCCTCCTTTATTAAATACGGCCACTGTTATACATTGGTCTCTCATCATTTATTAAGTTGATGCATTTCTTCATATGGAATCAAAAAAGATCTTTTACACACATTATCCTTGTCATTTCATTTGTGACCACACGCTCTAGATGTATGAGAGATCAAAGGTGGTGTAAGAAATTCAAGCAATGTAAAGGGAAAAGTTTAGCAGTTATAGAAAAAAGAAATACATAGAAAACATTGCAAGGCAGCCTCTAAGAGTTTGAAAAGCATGACCACATTCACTTATAAACTGGTTTATCTGAAATTGAAAAGTATGGTAAACCATTAACTGAATGATATGATTTTTTCCCCCCAGATTGCCCACGAGTTTGCAGTGCCTACACTGACTACTCATCAGTGCTGTTCTCCTCACAGAATTGCAACAAGGTTTGTCAGCAGCTGTTCTGAAGTGCCTCAGTGAAAGCAATCTGCCCCAGATGGAATAAAAAAAAATTAAGATTTTAAATTTTTGGACTGTAAACCTGTAAACAGTACTGATGATAATCTTTTTTTTTGTAGTGTTTACTCAATTAAGCTATTCTTGCATTGAGTATGCTTTTGAAAACTGTTTTGTTGGACTTTAAATGCCTTATGTATTTCCTGCATATATTATCAGAATGATTTGGGGAGTGAAAAAAAGTGTTTGATGGTGCACCCAGGTGCACTTCTTCCTGCTGTGTCCATTTGGAAGTCCATAGCTCCAACAGAGTAACTGTGGAGCATAATCAGTTAAATTCAATTCAAGTCAACAAAGAAAACCCCCAAAATCAAACGATCCCGTATATGCAAACACTCTGCAATAGTGGGAAAGAAAAACTCCATTTTAAAAGGAAGACACCTCTGGGAGAACTGGGCACAGCGAGGGGCAACAGCCATCTGTTGTTGGCGGATGGGAAGTGAGGGGAAAGAGAAGAGAAAATGAAAAGAGAGCATAGGGAGACAGAACAAACCACAGCCTAAGAGAGAGAGAGGACATAATTTAATGACGTGCTGCAGTGGTATATAAACAGTGTATCAAGGTTACGTCCACACGTACACGGGTTTTTTTGAAAACAGAGATTTTCCATGTTAGTTTTTTTTTTAAATCCCGTCCACACGTGCCGTTTTGAAAAAATATCTCCGTCCACATGTAAACGCTAAAAACGAAATGTTGGCCAATCAGAAGTCTAGAAGTCTGGGAGGGAAAGAAACAGGGTTTTGTACCCTCACGAAACCCTAAGTACTTCCGTAAAAAAAATTTTTCCTGGAAAGGCAGATAATTTTGTTACTTTTATTCTATTACAGTGGAACTCCGACTTACGAAATTAATTCGTTCCAGAGGGTCTTTCGTAAGTCAAAATTTTCGTAAGTCGAAGCACCTTTTTCCATCGCCTTTTGAGTGAGGCGATGCTGGCTGAAGACGAAGTTCTTGGTGGAGGCTGAAGAAAGCATACGTATGCATGCATACGTATGTATATGTACGTGTACATGTACATAACATAACATTATGGAATTTAATTCTAAACTTTAAAACTAAAACTTACATTTATGTTAATTAATGTACGTACGTACACTGTGCAATAATATTTTTTTAACATTTTTTTAATCTCGCTCATATTTATGCCTTATGCCGGCCCCATTATGAATGAACGATAGGCTAATTGCAAACGAAAAGCACACGAAATAGTGCACTGCAACAACAATACGTTTTTCACGTGGAACAGCGAAACGCATTTCACAAACGGATTTCGTTGCACAGGCATTTTGTCGTACCACGGGTAAAAATATTGCCATTAAGTGCCTTCGTAACTTGAATTTTTCATTAAATGGGGTCTTCGTAAGCCGGGGTTTCACTGTACTAACTTTACTAAAATACTAAAATTGTTTTTCTGCAGTGTCTGCATGTTCTGCTGCAGCTGCTGAACTTCTCCTGCACGTGCAAGGCTGGAAAGGCTTTGTGCAACCATTGTGTTGCTCTTCTGTTTCAATCTGCACACTATTCGCAGTTGAAAGTCCAAGTTGTTCCCCTGATGTTAAGCTGCACTGAAGGTGAACAACAGTGGCATAAGCCCAAAGTTATGGTGAGTACAATCATCGCAGTATTTTTAATGTAACTTTATATTTTATAATTAAATTTTACCATATTGTATTGGGGAATAAAGCCCGACTCTCTTGAGAAGATGGCTGTGCTCTCAGTCAAACCCAAAACAAGAATGACCACAGAGGGAGTGCGGTAAGTGCTTGCTACTGATGGGGTTTCAGATAATATCACAACATTCGATGGGGCAATAATATTTAATACAGAATGGGGGCCAACTTATTAGTATTAAAAGGCAGATTCTAGTGGTAATATAGTGAGTTATAGGGCATAGCAACTAATAAAAATGACTGGTTTCAGCATTTATAAATTTAAAGTTTTGATATGCCATGGGAAATGTAATGAATAAGAAAATCTCTTGTCCCCCAGTTGCACTATGACATCATCACATTCTATCTGAATTCTAATCTGAAAACTGAAAATCTGTTTAAAATTATTATCCTTTTTTGTTACATATCATTCAGCAGGTGTCTTTCGAATTTCACACCTCTAATCATTAGTCGTAATATTCATTTGTATAAAAAAAATATTGCTATCATTGTACCTGTAATTGTAGTAGATTTCCCGCTAAATTTAAAATGTGTGTGTGTTTTCTTTAACATCCAGGAGCAAACTGTACAAAGGCCTTTACAGGGACCTTCCTGACCTCTCTGTTCTGTGGGTATCTGAAGTGTACCAAACTTTCTCTGATGCTGACTGGCCTATGATCTGTAGCATGGGAATAAAGTGATGATATCCCACTTGTGGAGTCACTGTTCGGCAAGGAACAAAAAGGAAGTCCACTTTCTTATAAGCAACCAGCTAAAGAGAAAGCGCAGACCCTCCATAATGCTCCACCTCCTCCATCATTGCCACTGCAAGACTACAGACTGAAACCATCAGAGTGCATGTCTGTCCGTTCCAGGAAGCAACAGCTGCACATGAAAAGTCTGGAGGTGACCCTGGAAATGTCCCAGAGCATAGAATGTGCTACGCGAGAGCAGAGTGAGTGTGCCGATTGGTATAATGTACGGAGACCACGAGTGACTGTATCTCGTTTTAGAGAGATCTGTCATGTGGGCAAGCCCTCTGAAGAGCTCCTGGCTGAACGCATCTTAAAAGGTACTCACCAGACAGGCCCTCTGAGGAAGGGTTTAGAGTTAGAGGCAGATGCGATCTGGGAATACTGTCAGATAAAATGAGTGAACCACTACAAATGTGGATTTGTGGTGCACCCAGATGCACCATGGATTGGTGCATCACCAGATGGTGTCATTTTTGACCCCTTGGAGCAACCTCAGTTTGGCCTAGTATAAATGAAATGTCCAAACATTAAAAGTTATGTAGATGCACTTTACCTCAAGGTCATCAGTGGGACATTGCAGCTTAAACCAAAACATGCCTATTATTGGCAAGTTCAGGGCCAGCTGCTAACTATGAGTTGGTGCGATTTTGTAGTCTACACTCAAGAAGATGTTTTCATACAAAGAATACAGAGGGATGAGGGTTTGATGGAGACAATGAAGCGTAAGGTAGATATGTTCTATTTTCACGTGTACATGGACAAATACCTTGCAGTATCATAAATGGGTAGCTTGTCATTCTTGACTTTAATGTCGTAAACTTACATGGTGGACAAGGGCCATTGTATATTTGCCTGTTGTGGTGTTTTGATCAAAATAGAAAGCTGTTGGTAAAAGTAGGTTTGGTGAAGACTTCACACAGACTAGTTTTGTGTTAGTATTAATATCGGCAGTCATAGTGTTCAAACCATGTTTTTTTTGTGGTAAAACTTTGATATGTTTACTGTTATGAAACTCAAAGTATGTCAAATGCAGTTGATAACTTGAAATCTATGTGTGCTTTTCTTTCAGAATTCCAGGGAAACAGTATTTAGCGTCTTTACAAAATCTATTGCAGTCAAGAAAAAGCACACAGAATAGAGCAATGGACAATGTGGTTAAAGTAAGGCAGTTTTATTTGCAGAGTAACAGTAAAACATCAAGTGATTTATTATTGAACTTTAACCAGGAAAGGGGGTGTGTTAGCTGTTCATCAGTTTTACTTAAGTAACAAAATTTGCTACTTCCATTGTTGTGGAGTAACTAAATACATGAATTTAGAATAATAACAATATTCTAAAAGTCTATTCAGAATACAGTACTCTGATTAGACAAAGTAATGAAATATGCTACAAAATACATTTAAAGGCAAGAATTCAGTAACTAAATACAATTGCAAAGTATTCTCCCAACATTGGCTACTTCTCCCACATACTACAAAATAGACTACACTACACACATTTCAAGCTTTTAATCAACCACCCATTTTTTGAGCAGGGGCCCGTATTGATAATTTGTGAGGAGACATGCAACAGTAAAAATTTGGTTTATACTCCCAGAAATGGAGAGAGGGATGACAGTGTCAAAAAGTTTGTTTTCTTTAACCCTCCTGATCAGCCTCTCCACGTGGACCCTCAGATGTGCAATGGACTGGGTTCTAAGGACATCCACATCTGACATTTGAACATGCTTGGACAAAAAGGCTGGTCAGTCACCAGCAAAAATGTGCAACCCACACAGACCAAGCAGATCATCATTTTGTAGAACTTATAGTTGGTCTGTTTACAGGGCTCTTGGTGGATGTGCTGGTGGAAAGGCTCTTCTGACCACTGGTGACCCTCACCATCCTGCTTGTTCCCTCTTGGATTAGATTCCAAAAGGCCATCAAATGCTCATATGACAGAAATCTGCATTTAAATGGTGGATGGTATAGTTTTTTCTGCAGCTATTGCTAACTTTCAGATGACATTACAACGTTCTACTGGCCAGTGTAATACAGATTGGAGGTAAGTAACATTAATATTGTTAAAGTGATGAGGGCTAGAAACGAAAACCAACTTCAGCCTCGTGTTAAAATGCACATTTGTGTGGTAATGTTATAAGTCCATGGGTCACTAGCTGAAAACTTCAGGATTTCTTACCTTGTATAGTACCGAATGTCATCAGGTGATGTGGCAAATCGCTGCAGTCCAAATCCCTGAGTCAAGTGATAGGACTCAAGCTGTCGCCTGAGCTCCTCGATCTCCCTTGACATCGCATCTGATGAAGACCCTCGAGAGGTTGGTTCTAAACCATCTGCGCCCCCTGGTGAGGTCTTCATTGGATCCGCTGCAGTTTGCTTACCAGCCTGGCATTGGGGTGGAGGACGCCATCATCTACCTCCTGCACCGAGCTCTGACTCACCTGGAGAAGCCTGGAAGCACTGTGAGGATCATGTTCTTTGATTTCTCCAGTGCTTTCAACACCATCCAGCCACGACTTCTGAGGGACAAGCTGGAGCTATCGGGAGTGGACCACCACATGTCCCAGTGGATACTGGACTACCTCACAGAACGTCCACAGTATGTGAGGTCACAGGGCTGTGTCTCTGACACGCTGGTCTGCAGTACGGGGGCCCCACAGGGAACTGTGTTGGCACCGTTCCTCTTCACCCTCTACACTGCAGACTTCTCCATCAACTCCCCACGCTGCCACCTACAGAAGTTCTCTGACGACTCTGCCATAGTCGGCCTCATCACAGGTGAGGACGACTCAGAGTACAGACAGTGGACTCTGGACTTTGTGGACTGGTGTCAGCAGAACCAGCTGCTGATCAACGCCGGGAAAACCAAGGAGTTGGTGGTGGACTTCCGGAGACGCAGACCCACCACACTGACACCGGTGAACATCCAGGGAGTGGACATTGAGATAGTGGACTCTTATAGGTACCTGGGTGTTCACCTGAATAATAAACTGGACTGGAGCCACAACACTGATGCTCTTTACAGGAAGGGTCAGAGCAGACTCTACCTGCTGAGGCGGCTGAGGTCATTTGGAGTCCAGGGAGCGCTTTTAAAGACCTTCTATGACTCTGTGGTGGCATCTGTCATTTTTTACAGTGTGGTATGTTGGAGCAGCGGTTTATCGGCAGCTGAAAGGAAGAGGTTGGATAAACTCATCAGGAAGGCCAGCTCTGTTCTGGGATGCACCCTGGACCCAGTGCAGGTGGTGGGAGACAGAAGGACTCTGGCCAAAATAACATCTCTGATGGACAGAGTCTCCCACCCCATGCATGTAAATGTTGCTGAACTGCAGAGCTCCTTCAGTGACAGACTGCTGCATCCTAGATGCATGAAGGAGCGTTTCCGCAGGTCCTTCCTCCCTGCAGCTGTCAGACTGTACAATCAGAACTGCTCCCAACAAACATAGATGTTTACATCAGCACTGTAACTGCAATAAGTTAATTAACCGAGTTGCACTACAACCTGGTTTGCCTCTTATCTGTAGTTATTTTTATTTAATTTAATAACTGTACAATACTCTGTATATAGTAACCATTGTCCTTAATGTAAATATTTAAGAAAAATTGTGTATGTTTCTGTTCTGTGTCCTGTGTACTGTTTGTTTGTATATGTGTCTTTTTGCTGCTGTTACAACCAAATTTCCCCTTGTGGGACAATTAAAGGATTATTCTATTCTATTCTACATAGTTTCATATTTAATGCGGTCTATCACAATCAAAGTACTTGCTGCATAGTCGTGGTCTTCAATCAGGGGGATGGAGGCTGGAGCAGACTCAGCACAACCAGCGATGAGTATATCAGACACATTGTTTTCATCCTCTGTGTTGTAATCCTCGGTTGCCATAGCCACGGTATTAACAGGTCGAGGGCGGCGCTCCCAAACTCAGGGTCACTCTGTCTTTTTCAAAAAATTATTCCAGTGGAATAAGGAGGGAACAACTTTCGGCTGAAGACAACGCTTCCCAGGGGAAGACAAAGATCTCTCCAGTCTCAAGATGCCAACAACACACTCTAGAGCTGGTCGTAACTGTGAAGCCATCCCTTTCTGATTTTTATCAGCCATTGTGCGCGCAATTCAGGATCTTTGGGAAAGGAGTGAAAACTTAACATCCTGTTAAATCTCCCCCCAGCAGTACACAGCGGGACACAGCAATGGTGAGCGTTCCCACCTTCTGTGCTTTGTAATTTAAAGCGATCTTTCCGTTTCCGTATTTTGGACATGATTTTGGAGTCCATCTTTGCAGTAGCGATTGACCGCAAAATAAAGCTACCGGAAATGTACAACTCTACATCCGGTCTTAAAACAGGAAGTTAGCATTTTCTCGTGCACAGGGACTATCTCATGTAAACAATAACGTGGCGCACACCTTTAACGTTGCATGACTAAATCTCTGTTTTCCTCGTCCACACGTAAACGCAAAAACTGAGTTTTTGAAAATCTCCACCCTGGCAGGAGTTTTTAAAAATCTCCGTTTTCAGTGATCAAAAACGCCCTTTACGTGTGGACGAAATGTGCAAACGCATAGAAAAATCTGCGTTTTCAAAAATACCCGTGTACGTGGACGTAGCCAAAGGCTATAGCAGCATTACTAAGGGCTGGTTCAGGGTCACCTGATCCAACACTAACACACACCACAGCTAACACCAACTATATCTTTATCACAAAGGAAATGTTTAACCCTAGTCTTAAAAGTATTGAAAGAATCTTGAGTTTTAAATGGCATTTATGGATCATTTTCTTTTGCTAGTTTCACTTACTTGTACATTCCTAAGGTTCCTTAATAGTTTAAGCCAGTGGTTCTCACAGGGTGTGGCCCACCCACTGGTCGGGCGGAGAGTTCTGACAGGTGGGGCGCAAGTTACCTTGCAAAAAAAGTCATGCAAAACAAATGTTTAACATCAGAATCACTTTTATGGCGGAACAAAGAAATTCGCGGCAGTTGCGTTAATAATATGCGCATCCACTCCGGCCGCCTGTGTAAGTCAACAGCTGCAATAAAGAAGTGTACTGAAAAGTGCGACCATGTGGTCAGGTCTACACTTCTTTATTGCGGCTGTCGACTTACACACACGGCTGCAGCTTTTCAGCTACAGCCTACACACATCAACAACAACAACAGGACCCAGTTCATTCTGGTTTAAGTCGGCGATTGGGGATGCCGTTCAGGTGTACCGCAGACCATGTCCCACCACACCTCTGCAGTCAAAAACAGGCACACTGCAGACACTAATAGTGAATAGTATTAAACTCTCACTAAATTATATATTTTTCATGTTTTTTTTTATAAGACTAAGACTGAACTTTATTTTTCCATGCTTGGCAATGTTCACATTCTGTTTAACTTGTTGCTTTTTTGAAGAAGTGGTGCAGACTAATAAAGCAGTCTAGTGACAAAAGTTACAAATAGTTGTCTGAAATGAAAGTTGTTTGTTTAAAACAAATTAAAGATTAATTGTGAAATAGTTTATTATCTAAAGAGAGTTGGAGCTAAGCTTTTCTGTCATTGTTTTGTTTAGATGGGTCGTGAAAATATTTCCTCCTGCCATGTGGGGAATGATGTAAAAAGTTTGAGAACCACTGGTTTAAGCCAAAAGCAAAAACAAAACATCAAACAGGTAACAAGGAAAAAAGGTGCAAAACACAGTTAATTATCCCCAGTTAAGTAAGTTACTGTTGTTAATTAAGATTTCTTTGTTTCTTCCTCATGCTTAGAATGGCACAAAATCCAGAAACCAAGATCCAAGAAAGTCTTCAGAGTAGTGATGTGCGGATCGATCCTGAAATATCGATTCCTCCGATACCAATCATTTATGTTCTAGAATCGATTCTCACATTAAAATATCGATATTTTAGTAATTTAGGGTAAATTTGTAGTTTATCATTAACAGGAACACAGTGGAAAGAAACTATATCATTCGGATTGTCTACATTCAAAGGAACTACTTCCTCTTCCGCCTTTTATAGTCATGTGCGAAATACGGCTGTATAATAACTCGCAGCTGCTGGCGTGCGCACTAACAACAATGGCTGAGCGTAATCGGAGTCATGTGCGAATGCATTTTACCTCCACAAACAGCTGAGACGTGGTTTGCAATACATGTGGCAAAAAAGTGAGGTGTTGTGGCCATACTTGCCAACCTTGAGACCTCAGAATTAGGGAGACATTCAAAAGGGCTGTTGGGGTGGGGGTGATAAATACATTTTACAGTGTTTATTTATCGGATAAAATACGTTAAATGTCACCGTTATTATTGGCCGGCCCGGAAACAGCGGGGGTGTCCAAATTCAGAGGCTGCTTCCACCTGAGGACCCGGCCTTCGCGGTCTAAAGAAAGCCGGGTAGTACGTCACGAGCTCCTTCGGGGGAGTGAAATGCTGCAGTCTGCTCCTTGCTATCTAAAATATAACCGGGCGCTGGCGTAAACTCTCGACCGTCTCACACTTCTGTTTAATCATTTTCTGTTTGGCGTTTATTCAGCTGTGTGAAAACCCCGGAGTAACCCTCCCGAGGGATTAATAAAGTTACATTTAATTTAATCTAATCTAATAACTTTAATCTCAGCCAATCCGATTTACTCACGAACAAATAAAACACTGAAAAAGCCAAACAATAACATTTTTTGTTATTGTTTGTTATCAAAGTGACTTATATATCATGTTTAACCTGAGTAGTGAAAGACCGCGGGGGTTTGAAGACGATGTGTCGGTCGGCTCAGATATTTGAAGTTTACACAGCTACATTCTCACCTGAAAACATGTTAAAAGTTTTTTCGCAACCTTGAAATTGAAATAAGAGTAATATTAAAACTAAGTCTCTGCCGCCATTGTTGGAAACTGGAATTGGCTGGGCCGCGCGATGAATTCTGCAGTATGGTTTTTCAATTTTGTTGTCTGGGTGGAAAATCGGGAGAAATTCGGGAGAATGGTGGCTCCGGGAGATTTTCGGGAGCGGCACTGAAATTTGGGATTCTCCTGGAAAAATCGGGAGGGTTATGTATGGTTGTGGCAACACCACTAACCTTGTCAAACACCTCAGAGTAAATCATATCACAGAATATGATTAGTGTATGTTGAGGCGAACTGAAGAGGAGGAGAGGGAAAGGTGCTGCTAGGGCGGTCTCTCACGGAGTCCTTTAATGCTGCAGGCAGGCAAGGTGTTCAAATAGCGCACAACTTCAGTTTTTTTATTTCTATATGATGAACTCTGCATTATTAAGCGATAAGAACAAGTAATCTGATGTCCTGTAATCATTATGACGCTATAATTTGAGATACAATAAATAAAATAAGTTTTTGTACAAAGTATCGGTATCGGATCAGTATCGTCGGTACCACCCTGAATATTACTTGGTATCAGATTGGAAAGGAAATCAGTGGTATCGCACATCACTACTTCAGAGGCAGCAGTGGAAGCCCAACTCAGAAACAGCTGTGCAATATCCTCAGTAGGGCTGGGTATCGTCACTGATTTCTAGAATTGATTCGATTCCGATTCACAAGGTCCCGAATCGATTCGATCCATGATTTGATTCAATTTGATTTGAATCTGGAAATTTTGCCTCAGAGAGTCAGAAATAATATTTCGATCGTGGCTCGAGAGTTGGGAGGTTGCCTTGTAATCGGAAGGTTGCCGGTTCGAGCCCCGGCTCGGACAGTCTCGGTCGTTGTGTCCTTCGGACAGACACTTCACCCGTTGCCTACTCGTGGTGGTCAGAGGGCCCGGTGGCGCCAGTGTCCGGCAACCTCGCCTCTGTCGGTGCGCCCCAGGGTGGCTGTGGCTACAATGTAGCTTGCCATCACCATTGTATGAATGGATACAATGGTGGACTGGATGTGTAAAGCGCTTTGGGGTCCTATATATAGTGATGGGTGCCCAGGTGTGGTCTCCTCCTTCTTCTCCTAGCAGTGCTCGTGGCCGTGAAGTGAAAACACACGTAGTGACTCCTTCCAAACAGTAATCCCAAGTGGCGGTCCAGCTCCCGTGATCTCTCTCCGTTTCCGTCCTAGTGGCAAACACACAAACACACGCAGAGTAACTAAACAATCCTCAGCTCAACGTAAACTGCCCCAAAAACCGTCTGCGCTGCTCTACCGTGCTTCACACAATGATCCAGCGCTGACTGAAGCTCGATCGCCCTGTTAAGAAGGCAGCCCGGGAGATGGCGGATAATTGGCTATAGCTGGTCGGCTCCGATCAACAACAGGTGCGGCCAGTCTCTGCGCGGGAACACTCTCGGGAATGCTCGTCACCGCTCGGAGGTAAACAATCCCGTTACGAGAGAGAGAGAGGGAGAACGGGAGAGAGGGGAAGGGAGCAACATGCACACAATAACACATGGGCAGGCAGCCAGGCGAGGGCTGTCGGACCATGACACACACTTGTGAGACTTTATCAAAAGTGTAAACATCACAGCAGATTCCTTTGTGTCAAAGTAACTGAGGATAAAACAGAAAACATGAAGGAGATTTTCCTGGCCTGGGATTTAATAGCAGATGACCTTAAAAAAAAATTTTAAAACGAAGGAAAACCATTAGTCAACATATGAACATTACCTGATGCTGCTGAAGTGAAGCAGAGCAAAGTTACAGAGGTTATTATTAGAGACACAGCTAAGAATATACATAATTTTTAAAAAATTAAATTTGTTCAGTATTGAAGAGCAGAAATTAGGCTTTCTTGTTGGAAGCAAGTAAAAAAAAAAACAGCTGCTGGCAGCGCTGTAAACAACGGTAGACAGGTGCGTAATAAGCAAGCGAATAATGCAGAAAACAGAAATTTTTGGATGGGAAACTGTTCCTGAGAGAGAGAGAGAGAGCTGTGCATGAAGTGTGATTTTATCGTAGTGGAAGCGAAACAGCAAAAGTAAGAGGGAATTCATGACGATGTTTATGTGAAGCGAAAAGTGAAGCATAGTTTGGATCCTCCTTTGTTGCTGGTTCAGTCAATATTGTTTGGAGAGAGATCAAACCTGCAGCTTCAGAATCTAGCTCAAAAAATACGTAAACACAAAGAGTGGACCTGCCGACGCAGTGAAAATCAGTGAGCTGTCGGCTTTCAGCTCCGACGGCGTGAGAAATGCGACAGCTCACTGATTCTAATGCGTCGGATGCGCGCTTTGTGTTTATGTCTTTGTGCAGAATCCGTGTACCTGCTCTCATTTACTGTTTTAGCCGCTTGGTGGTTGTCGAAATTTTGTGAGGTTTAAACTGAGATTCTGGCGTTTCGGGCAAAAATAAATTTATATTTAAAAATCGATTCAGGATTTTAATGAATTGATATCACGTTATCCAAGCTAGAATAGATTTTAATCGATAAATCGATAATCAAAACCCACCCCTAATCCTCAGACATGCCCAACTGAAAACAAAACAAAAAAACTAACAAACAAAACATCCTGAAAAACACCTGCATGTTGGTGGGCTATGAGCACATGTCACCTGCATTAAGTCAGAATCATGCACATGATTAGCCCAGTGGAGGTCCTTTTGAAGGATTCTGCTGTTGCTCCTCTTGTTCCTCCTCACACAAACAAGTAAAATACCAATCATACCGATGAGCTGACGCTGGACCCTCTATGACCCTGTCATGTAACTGCTCATCTTCTGTTATCTCCTCTTTGCTGGGAAACAGAAAACCTTCTTGTGAGAGCACATGTGGATAAGCCATCATGGAGGTGCTGGACTACCTGTGCAACACATGTGGGCCACAGATATCATCTAATGATACCAGTAGTGACAAAGACAAAAGCACAACTAGAAAAAAAAAATCAGTCAGGAAAGATAAAAAGAAAGGAATAATGGAATTCTTACAGTACATGAACCATGCCACACATTTATCGTCTAAGCTAGTTTGCAATGTCTGTCCATAGTTATGCTTGTAAAACACAAAATAAGACTCAATAACACGAACAGTCTATACAATAAATACACATTAAAAAACAAAACTCAAAAACGACAATGTATAGGCAGACAAGACAGCATGGGGCACAGACGTTAGTATAATAAAATAGCCTATATATTGCTATATATTCTTACCTTAAGCTCTTTGCTGCTTACTCACTCATGTGTGGCACAGCAGTTTTGACCTTTACAGCTGGTGGAGTTATAGTCTTTACATATGTGGAAAGAACAATGCATTTGTTTGCTAGCTGCAAGTAGAACACTTTATAAATCAGCTGACAGAGCAGATGTCAGCAAGATGCAATCAGCATTATTTCATGCTATAAAATAGCCTTTTTCCCCCAAGCACATCCAACAGTTTACAACATAACAGGTTAAGATGCTGCGCGTCATAGTTTCGCACTGAAGCATAATGTTTTGTTTACAAGGTTGGAGAAACCTGCAGTAAGCTGAGACTGATGAAGTCACTTGGATGAATAACAAAATGTTTCTTCTACAGAAAACACAACGCTCAGATCAACAGAATTGACTTTATAGGAAGGGCTAAAACACTCAAGTCACTACCTGCTAGGTAACATCATAGTGGCTATATCTATCTTGCATATACAGTATCGTATCAACTTGTTTGTGTGTTATTCTTTTTGCTGTTGCCAGTTAGTTGCATATAAATACTGTGACTTGGTGGAAGGTTTCATAATTGAACGTGTATCCCTGCAGCTTCATGAGTGATCACTGCACAAAAATTAATAAGTTAATAACCAAAAAGAAGAAGAAAGAAAGAAAAATTAGGAAGAAAGAAAGAAAAATGAGATGCAGCAAAAGGACAACAAAACCAGAGATGCATATGTCCCATCCAACAACAGCCACCACTCCTATGGAAACAGAGCAAAGAATGAGAGGTTAAAAGGTCAAATTGACATCTTGACATTAGCCAAGAAAAAAGGATGTAAAGACTGAGGAGAAAGATGATGTAAAGAATCACAATGGAGAGAAACAAACAGAACACACTCCCAGGAGGACTAACCTTGTGACTTCTCATACTTGCTCTTTTTACTTCCTCTTCCTCCTGCCAGGCTCCCCTCCCTTTCCATGTTATCGCTTCTTCCTCCTTTTCATGGAGGTAGACCCATAAATCAAGCAATCAAAGCCATGCACCTAGTCTGAGCTTTCTGCCTCCAATTGACCAAAGGCTGTGTGTATTACTGCACGATGGCAACCTTTACTACAGTAAGAAAACATACATAGCAGCAGTTAGCTCCCTCAACACTGCCCTGCAGGTATGTCCTTTAAAGCTTGAACACACACACACAAACAAATGCACACACAGGAAAAAAAAAACACCTGTAAACTACTATTACTGTTGATTTACTGTTATATTTGTTGAGTTTATTCATGCACCTGAAGCTATGGGCAACAGAAGCAACATCACAATTCACAGGTCGCTACCCTCGGTTCACTGCTCCCTCTCCCCCTTTAACCCAATGCAGCGAACTGTTGGGCCTTATCTACTGTTTTATACTCCCCATTCGGGAGCTGAAACAGATGACAACATATGGCTGCAAAATATGACTGCACCCAAGAGGATGTGGATTATGGCCCAAACTGGAGTAAATGTAATATATGCCAGGAATCAGACACATGCATAATTATAACATAGATTGTAATGCAGTGTATATGTACCATCTGAATGTACTTTATGCACTTACAAGTCCAAATCTTTTTCTTTTTCCTCTAGCAAACAACTCTGCTTGTATTGACATCTATGGGAAACAAGCCTTGCTGCTTCTTTGATCTCTGATGAGGTAATTTTCTCAGTTGCTAGCTTCAACACTGGCTTTGTAAATTACAGTCTCAGTTAGAGTCAAAGAGACAGATAATACTTTAATATGGGTCTAACACATGATTACCTACTTACTATTGTATAATCTTGTGCTTGTCCTTTATTTTTCCAGTCCTGATCTGCCTCTCACTTGTCATGCCACCAAGATAGTGATGACAAAAAGGTTCACACTGAGCCTCCGTCTTTCAGAAATCTTTAAAAAAATTTCTATCAATTTATCTAAGAGACACTATACAAAGCATTTGTTATTAAATGATTAATAACAAATCAAACTGAGCATAAGTAATTCCCTATTGTCCTGCAGTTATCACAAGTGCCCATAATGTTCAGCAAACTTGCAAGACGAGTCTGACTTTGAGTGAAGAAATCTTCCAGTCTGAAACAATTACTGTGGTCTAAATTGTCTTTAAATTTACCATAAACCGACATCAGTCAGACATTCTGATGGTCATGCTTCAGTTTTAAGGCTTAAATCAAGAGACAAAAGCACCACAGATAGTGTGGGTCTCATTAAGATTTCTGAAAAAGCAGTTTGCATTAAGCAGTTATAATGGTGCTTGTTCTGGAAAATCCTGTCCATTGTTCCCATTCAGCACCATCACTGAAAGCAAAAACTGCCATTGTTTCTGCTTCATTAATAGGATGAAGGAGTTCAGGCCAAATGATTATTGGGCCTGATGCAGTTTCAGTCGTTTCTTTTTTCTCTCCTCTTTTGTCTTTTTAGTTTGACATAAAGGTCAGCAAAGCCACCAAGATAAAACTTCTGTTTTCCCCCAAAACTTTTTTTTTCAACTGTTAATTCATTACACCTGATTAAGATAAGATAAGATAAGATAAGAAGAGCTTTATTTATCCCGAGGGAAATTCTTTTGTCATACACATGCTCAATGCAGCAAGAAAGACAGAGGAGCAGAGGAATAAGATATACAATATGTACAATAGAATACAAGTATACAGTAATATACAGTAGGATAGTGCAAAATATAATATCAAATAACAAATGATTCATTACATACTCATACAAACAATTGACATGTTAAAGGAAAAAACTTAACCTTTGCCCCCCTCAGTGAGACGATCCAAATGCATCCTGAGTTATTGTCTTTAACCTATAACGAAACACTTCTAGCCTTATAGGAGTGGTCTCTTCCAGGATCATCGTGTCTGTATCCATCTGGTATAAAGGGTCGCTGAATGGCTTCATGAACGCGAAAATAACAAGAATTATAGTCACTAGATCTAAACTCAAATAACCACCTGGCAGAGACAAAGACAGCACTCTCCTCCACTTTCATCAAAACACGAAATGAGGGAATACATTTTTGAAGAATTGTGTTCATCTCTCTAGTATAGTTTCAGAGACCTGGAAAGAAGCTCTTCAACATTTAATTTGTTGTATATCTGCAGCAGGAGTGGTATAATGACCAGTTACATGGAGCAACAGGTGAAATGAGAGAGAGGTGAGGGCAGTTCTTTAAAAATAGATATTTGGGGAAAAAGTGGTGCTTGAACTCATGAATCACAGATCAACTTATCCCTTATGTTTACAGAACTGACATTTGGAGGTGCTTGGCATGTTTGGCTTTGCAATTTGAGAAATAAACGCAACATGTTTCGCTGCTGTTTGTTCACATAATTGAGATGGTTATGTAATTATGAGAGACTAACTGCAAATGTCCAGTCTTATGTTCAAATCTGATCATTTTTCTTTTTAACCCTCTGGGCTTGTTCAAAATCACTACCCTTTCAGCTTGTTCGTGGCCAAAAAGTGGCCACCAACAGATTAGGTCTGTAATTTTTATTATTTTTATGTTTTTTGGCCATTTTTTCTGCATAAAGCTTTTAACTAACTTCAGTTCTTTTCATAAATATGAAATAGTTATTACTTTTTAAATTTTTAACCCTTTAAACACCAGTTTGTTTGTCCACTGCACTAGCTGGAAGAAAACTTCAAATCTCGCAATTTTATATAATTGCTACTGAAATTTCTTGTTTTATTAATAGTAGAGTCTGGGGCATGTAATTGATTCACATCAACATTGATTATAATGCATTTTTATTTTTGTGCAGGGAGAGCAAAAACATAAAAACTCCCTCTCAGCTTGTTCGTGGCCAAAAATGGCCACCCCTTGTTTACATTTACAAAATGCTATAAAATTCATATATATTAAGAAAAAATTCCACTTTTTTTGACTTGATCTTTTAGATTAGCATCAGTGCTGTTCATGAAAATCAAAATTTAATTCAAATTCAGAATTTTAACCCTTTAAATACCAGTTAGATCACATAATCCTAGGAACTCATAAATGGAAAAAATCATAAAACCCCGATTTTTTTCCAAATAAAACATGCCATCTGATTTATTTTCTAACCATGATGGAGGTTAGATGCATAGCAATAATTATAAGTATCAATGAGTTTTATGCATCTTTGTTTTTTTGTGCAGTAACAGAAAAACAAAAAAACTCCCTCTCAGCTTGTTCGTGGCCAAAAATGGCCACCCCCTGTTTACATTTACAAAATGCTATAAAATTCATATATATTAAAACATTTTTCTACTTTCATTGACTTGATTTTTTAAATTAGCACCAGTCCTAGTCATGAAAACCAAAATATAATTCAAATTCAGATATTATACCCTTTGAATACCAGTCACATTATGTATTATTACTACGCTTTTGGGGGGAAATAGTGATAAAGTTCACATTTTTTTAGCATATCAATGATGAAACCTAATATTTCTTTTTATCATCATTGCAGGTCAGTAACAGTAACAGTAACAATGATTTATTTTTACTTTTTTTTAGGGGGGGGTGGGGGTGAATGAATGGCCAAAAAGAAAATCACAAATGGTGTGTTAGTGGCCAGAAAGGCAATTTAATAACCACTGAAATGACAAGTAAAATGATCAAAATTTATATTCCAGTGTGTGAGCTTCTGTGTGCATCCTCATTAGTAGCAAGATGTGCTAACCACAGTAGAGTGGTTTTTGTAGGCACACTTTCTACACCTGGTGCAAGGGGCTGCTGTTCCAATCCTGGAGGTGCGCCTTTTGCACCTTCTTCTCAATTTGTTGGTGGGATGTGGGTCACACTCTGGTTCAAACTACTGTATCTTGAGATCAATGGCAGAAGTGGCTGAGAATTAAGGAGAAGGGTGTCTTGCAGTTGTTGAGGTCACCAGTATGTGCCCCAGCTCTCCCAGGATCACTCTTCATTTGTAGGTTGTAGAGGACTCCCCCACTTCAGTGAAGTTGTTTCCGGCAGGACAAAGGCATCGTATCCCAAGACATCCAGGAAATTGGAAAAAAGAGCCATCAGTTAGTTTTCCTTCTACAACTCGAGGTGCCAACACTCTCTAAGTTATCCAAGCAATATTTGTGCCTATTGTAGTCCAGGATTGCTTCTTGCTTTCACGCATCCTTTATTCCCCATCACTGACTGGTTCCCTGTGTGTTGCTGTCAAAAGAAGCATATTCCTCCGTTGCTTTGGCATGTGGGATATCGCCGTGGTAGTTTTGGTGAAGCCAAAGACAGACAACAAAATCTTCCTCTGTTGCAACTGGAGGAGCTGGGGAGGAAGCTCTGGGTTGTTTCCCCTGTGCCAGTTTTCATCTGAGGAGTTTCTCTGCCAAGGTGACCGAAGGAAAGATGTTGTCCTCGGAGCTCCTCCGTCAGTTGGAGTCTGAACCCCATGCCATTTTTTACTTCCTGAGAACTTCCAGTGTTGTCATCCAACATGCTATGTATTGCTTTATTCTGTTCCCTTTCAGTCGATTCACTCGGTACAACACATAAGTATGGGATATCACGCCCTCGCGTGTCCTGGCTGAAGAAACCTTTATTCACGCCTTTAAGGCAGATGACGTGTGATGACACGCGCACGGCCCCGCCTGCACATATAGCCGCTGTCATCACAGTCATCCCTCAGTTCTTACGCTCTTCACCTCGCTGAGAACACCTCTGCTGAGTTGGGCTAGCTAGCTGCTGCTAGTTAGCTCCGTTGTCTGCCGACTTGAACTTAGCTTAACTGCCCCTGTTGGTGTTAGCCTCCACCGCGCAGTTGGTGCGTAGGCTGCCCGCGGAGCGCTAATTTCAAGTTTTTCATGTGCAGCGTTTCGCTTTGCATTTTGGAATGGACTCCAAACCGAAGCGAGCAAAGCAGAAATCTTCTGTTCACCCCTGTCCTCAGGGATGCGGTTTCTCTTTGCACGACAGCGACCAGCACGATGCCTGCCCTGTCTGCCTGGGGATCGTCCACGCTAGGAGAGCGTTGACGGAGCCCGAAGCCTGTGCGTTTTGTCGCCAGCTCCGGCGCTCGACCCTGGAAAGACGGGTGACGTTTGTGGAAAAAGTGCTGGGACGCTCGGCTGTCGCACGGCATGACCCTCTCCTTTCTGAGTCTGGAGCCCCGGCTTCGTCCGAGTCCGAAGACGAGGATTTTCCGGTCGATGTCCCCGCAATTAGCTGGGCTGACCACATGGAATATGTTGACGGGTTAGCCGATGACGAGCCGGAACCATGCAGGAGCGCTGACGGGCTTCAGCCTGGGTTGAAGCCCGCCAGCGCTCCCCAGGAAGACGATGACGTGCTGGACATCGGCCTGGACATCCATGGTTTGTCGGAGGATGAGCAGGAGACCTCATTGTCGGCCCAATGTGCCGCCGCTGCTGCGCCGGTCGGCCACGATGACACCTCTCTTTTCTCCCTGTTTCGCCGTGCTGCTGAGAAGCTGCAGGTGGACTGGCCCTCTCCTCCGCCAGCTCAGAAGCCGTCGCGGTTCGCGGGTTTTTTCCTCCCACCGGAGCCCGCAATGGCCAAAAACTGCCTTCCCATGTTCCCAGACTTTCTTTGCGAGCTAACAGCATCATGGGACAAACCTCTGTCTACCCGCGTCACTGTGCCCGGCTATGGACAGTACATGGAATTGGACGGCGCCGAGGGGGCTGGCTTAGCTAACCCACCCCCTATGGAGCCGTCTCTGGCTGCTTATCTGGCCCCGTCCCATAACCATGGTGTCGGCGGCCCCGCAACTCTGCCGTCCAAGCACTGCAGATTCTCTGCTTCGCAGCTGGAGAAGATTTATCGGGCTCAGGCCGGCACTGCTCGCGCCATGAGCTCCGTCACCATGCTCCAGACATACCAGGCAATGTGCCTGGCGGAGCTCGGATCGCTGGTTCCTGATGACAGACCGCTGGCACCTCTTCTTAACGAGGTCAGAGTCACCACAGATTACATCCTCTGTGCGTCTCGCTGTGCAGCGCTCTCCCTGGGCAGAGGGATGGCTTCGACAGTAGTGGCGCAGAGGCACCTGTGGCTGACCCTCTCTGACGTCCCGGATAGGGACAGAGCTGTGTATCTGGACGCACCAGTGTCTGCGGCTGGGTTATTCGGACATTCACTTGAAGCCATTCAGGCTAGATTCGATCTGAGGAAGAAGCAGACGGAAGCTCTGCACGACATCATCCCCAGACGTCAGCCCAAGCCCGCAGCTAGCTCTCACAGGCCCGCCGCTCCTCTGACGACTGGCAAGAGACCGGCGCCCACTGCTGAAGTGGGTGTGCCGCCAGCGAGAGCACAACCTCCGGCCCGAGCTCCACGCCAGTCGGCCTGGAGCAAAGGCCCACCCTCGGGCTCCCGGCGGGACCCGACGCCCAGGAGGAAGAAGCCTCAGCCCTCCTAGCTGTGGTTTCGAGTGGAGAAGGGGTCCAGCAGCAGGGAGACGCTGTTTTTACCCCTCTGTTGCTGCACAAGAGGTGCCGCTTAAGTTCTGTTCAGGTTGTCAGCCCCAGAAGGCGCTGCACTTTCCTAACACTGTCTCCCAAGCACAAAACCCCTGCACACAAAATGCCTCAGGTAACTCCCTGTTCAGGTGTGTTAAATGTTCAGGTGACCACATCGAGTGTTCCCGCTGTTTTTCATTGTTGTGCCCCAGAAAAGGTGCCTCCAACACAATGTATGAATGTACATGTTTCCATGTTACAATCAATAAAGAGTGTTGTTTATTCTCAAACAATCTCAAATGCTCAGCCTGCAGGCAGAATGAGCCAGGTCAGGCAGGTGATGCAGTCCCCTGCAGACACACTGGGGGGCGACAACGCCGGTGCTGCAGGTCAGCCGGCTAGCTGCTCACTTCCCTCAGTGGGCGCGCTTGTGCCCCCTCTCCGTGGGTGCTGCGAACCGTTGCCATGGGTTACCGGTTGCAGTTCCGGGTCAAGCCGCCTCGTTTCCAAAGAGTTGTAAACACGACTGTCAACACCGAGGCGGCCATGATACTCAGAGAGGAAATAAAGGCGCTATTGCAGAAAAGAGCAATACGAGTGGTCCCCGCTTCGGAGACAGACAAAGGTTGGTACAGCCGTTATTTTGTTGTTCCGAAAAAAGGGGGAGGGCTTCGTCCCATCCTCGACCTGCGAGTCTTGAACACGTATCTACGAACGTACAGGTTCAAGATGCTAACACTCAGACAGCTCTTGAATGCAGTCGGCCCGGGAGATTGGTTTGCAACAATCGATCTAACAGATGCTTGTTTTCATGTGGCTATACACCCGAAACACAGGCAGTTTCTGAGGTTTGCATTCGAGGGCGTAGCCTACGAATACCTAGTGCTGCCGTTCGGGCTGTCGCTCGCTCCTCGCACCTTTACGAAATGTGCCGAGGCAGTGCTAGCGCCCCTCAGAGAGAGAGGCATCCGCATCTTAGCCTACCTAGACGACTGGGCTCTCGTAGCTTGCTCCAGAGAGCAGGCGGAGACACAGCTGTCGCTGGTTCTGTCGCACATTCAGACACTGGGGTTCTCTGTGAACTTTCAAAAGAGCTCGCTAATCCCGAGTCAGCAGATTACTTTTCTCGGTTTGGAAATATGCTCTCTTTCCAGCCGCGCACGTTTGTCGGAGCACAGAGTGGCCGCGTTTCATCGCTGCCTCGCTCAGTTTCAGCTGGGACGCAGACTGCGTTTCCAGACGATATTAAGCTTGTTGGGCATGATGGCATCTATGATCGCCGTAGTGCCACTTGGACTGTTAAAAATGAGAGCGTTTCAACGCTGGACTCTCTTTCACCGTTTGTGTGCATCGCGTCACCTCCGGAGGAGGCTGTCGGTAACCGCGTCTTGCATGCTAGCTCTCCATCCTTGGAGGGAGCCCAGGCTGCTGCATCAGGGCTCTCGGATTGGGAGGGTGTTATTTCACAAGGTGGTGTCCACAGATGCTTCCCTAAGAGGGTGGGGAGCGCTGTGCGAGGGCGCATCAGTGAGAGGGATCTGGTCCGCAGCTCAGCACCAGCTGCACATCAACCACTTAGAGCTGTTAGCAGTGTTCTTAGCTCTAAAGCATTTCCGTCCAGTCCTGCAGGGCCAGCATGTCTTAGTCAGGACGGACAATTCAACAGTGGTGTCTTACATAAACAGGCAGGGAGGAACACGCTCTCTTCCCCTGTTGCAGCTGTCTCGCTCTCTGCTGTTATGGTGCAGTGTTCATTTTCTGTCTCTAAGAGCCACCCATGTCCTGGGCCACCTGAACCTGGGGCCGGACCTTCTCTCCAGGGGGGGTCCTCTGGTGAGAGAATGGAGGTTACACCCTTTAATAGTGGCTCAGATGTGGGATCTATTTGGCAAGGCGCAATTAGATCTTTTTGCTTCCAGGGTAAATACTCACTGCCCCCTGTACTTCTCCATAATCGACCACAATGCACCCTTGGGCTTGGACGCGCTAGCGCACCAATGGCCAGACGTGCTCCTGTATGCATTTCCCCCAGTGGAAATGATATCTCCAGTTCTAGAGAGGGTGCGTCGGCATTCCCTCTCTCTGATCCTGGTGGCCCCTTGGTGGCCCGCGAGGTCGTGGTATGCAGAGATAATCAGCCTGCTAGCAGCGAGTCCTTGGCAGCTTCCTCTCCGCAGGGATCTCCTCTCTCAGGCGGGAGGAGAAGTGTTTCATCCGCGCCCAGATCTGTGGCGCCTTCATGCTTACCTGCTGAGAGGTTAAACTTGGCTGCTAAGGGTTTGCCACCTAGTGTGATAGCGACAATTCAGAGCGCTAGAGCCTCATCTACTAGAGGCTTGTACGCTTACAAATGGCGAGCCTTCGAGCAATGGTGCCAGGACCGCCACACTCTCCCATTTCAGTGCTCTATTGTGGATGTTTTGACATTCCTGCAGGAGCTGCTGGATAAGGGCCTTTCATTTTCGACAATTAAGGTTTATTTAGCAGCTATATCTGCTTGTCATATTGGCTTTGACGGGGTGACACCAGGTGCACATCCCCTCGCCATACGTTTTCTGAAAGGGGTTCGCCAGCTGAGGCCCATGCTTAAGTCCAGTGTCCCTGCTTGGGACTTGTCTTTGGTGCTGGAGGCCCTTTGTAGCCCCCCGTTTGAACCCATTGAGTCTGTGGATATGAAATTTCTTTCATATAAGACCGCATTACTTCTCACTTTGGCTTCAGCAAAGCGAGTGGGTGACCTTCATGCGCTGTCTGTGCATCCCTCCTGCACACAGTTCTCTCCTGGTGGCCACAAGGTCGTATTGCGTCCAAATGCTGCCTATTTTCCCAAGGTCATGCCTGCATCTTATAGCTCAATGGAGTTTGAGTTGCTGAGCTTTTGCTCCCCTCCTTTTGAATCTGAGGAGCAGAGGAGGATGCATTCTCTTTGTCCAGTACGTGTGCTACGCACCTACATTGAGCGCACTCAGAATGTGCGTTTATGTGACCAGCTGTTTGTCTGCTTCGCTAATCCAAATAGAGGTAGAGCTCTGTCCAAACAGAGGCTGTCCCACTGGATTATAGAAGCTGTCTCACTGGCATACGGCACCAGAGGTCTTGCGTTGCCCCACGGGGTGAGAGCTCATTCCACCAGGGGGATGGCAACCTCATGGGCTCTTTTTAGAGGGGTGCCTGTAGCTGATATTTGTGCAGCAGCTAGTTGGGCATCGCCGCACACTTTTGTGCGGTTTTATCGGTTGGACGTTACAGCCCCTTCGGTGGCTCATGCTGTCCTTTCTGCTGGGTCTACCACTCACTAAGGATGTGGTGGTCCGATTCCGGTTCGGTGGCTGCTCTGCGGGGCGTGTATATATGTCCCATACTTATGTGTTGTACCGAGTGAATCGACTGAAAGGGAACGAATAGTTATGTCTATAACTTCTGTTCCCTGAAGGAGAGGAACGAGGTACAACACAAGGTGGCCCCACTGAGCAGTTTGGCTCGGTGAAGAGCGGCTATCAAACTGAGGGATGACTGTGATGACAGCGGCTATATGTGCAGGCGGGGCCGTGCGCGTGTCATCACACGTCATCTGCCTTAAAGGCGTGAATAAAAGTTTCTTCAGCCAGGACACGCGAGGGCGTGATATCCCATACTTATGTGTTGTACCGAGTGAATCGACTGAAAGGGAACAGAAGTTATAGACATAACTATTCGTTTAGGCTCACATCTCCACTTCATCTATAATCCTCCAATCCTCACACCTTCGGCTCCCGTGCAGGTTTGTAAGGGTGCACAGCAGCTAAAAGATCTCCTTTGTTATAAAAAAGTCAAAAGTAGATCTCAGGCTGCTAATGCAGGGAACTGCATACAGGGTGACCCCTGGTTTGATACCAGTGGGTAATGGATTGTAGAGCAGTCTCTCTTCAGTAGTGGGACCCACATGGTTTTCCTTTCATGAGGGATCCACTCAGTTGCCGGCTCCTCTGTCTCAGAAAATGCTCCTATGTTCTTTTCCATCAGCCTCCACCTCCATGCCCCCCAATCCCCCCCAAAGAAGAGGATTCAGGCACTGGCTAGTACTCATCATCAGTGGTGATGCAGTCAGCCTCTTTGGAGATTGTCCCCTCATCTTCTGGAGAGGAAGTTTCTTCATTTTGGGCAGAGGACTGCTTGCTGTCCTTGCTCTCTGACCAGATCATATAGACAGTGCTTGAAGAAGTGATGACCTTCTTGCCATATTGCCTGAATAAATAATCTGGAAGCTGTTAGGCTTACTTACATCTGTAGCTCTGTCTGCACCTGCATAAACTCCAGGACACGTTTACAAATAGTGTTTGTTGTTGTTTGCGCTGCAGCTGCAGTTTTGAACTCTGCAAAATGTCCTGTGATTGGGTTTTTTTTGTTTTTGTTTCTAGAGTTAATATTTTGGGTATGGTATCTTTTTATGAAAACTACAAGAGTAAAAGTGCTTTTAACATGTGCTTCAAAGCTAAATTTGACTGGGAACCTCAAAGCTCAATAGCCTGCATCCACAGAAATTCACTGCAGCCTATGTAATGTTTGATGCATCATTATTTATTCCAGTCTGTCTTGCAAATACATGTTTGTGCTGCAATGTCATGCACAAACACAAACTATTAGATCCTTAAAACCAAACCTATGTCAAAATTGTTTCATTATTTTGGTCCATTGGAGTGTGGTAGGCCATCAAAGGCCGCTACTAGAAACTAGGAATATTACATGAAATTGCTTGCTCGGCCAAAAATGGGTAAATGATGTAATTTGGTAAAAAAACAAACATTAAAAACTACAATTTTCATGTGTTGAGTTTAGAATGAAAGCAATTTTACCTAAATCGCATGATATATTACTGTCAATAACAAGGAATCAAAAAAGGTGGTTATAATGGGTTTCAATTGGCCAAAAATGGCCATGATAGAGTCAAGAGGAACAATTTGGTGTATAGTGAATATTATTGACATTATTAAGGAGCTGATGTTGAAAATTAAAAAATCTGAAATAAATACACACCTTTGGGAAGTTTCATTCCATTTGCATTAACAGAACGAAAATGGTTGAAAAAAGAAAAGTGAAGTGGCCACAAATGGCCAGGACAGAGCCCAGAGGGTTAAGAGAGTTATACATAAATATTATGATCAATATTTTGGCGATGGCTGTTGTTGTCCCGTGCACAGCCTCTTTCAGTCTGAAGGGAAAAAAAAGAAATACAATCTTTGTGCTAAAAGTTTCCAGTTGTCAAAGAGAGGTGGTGATATTTGAATAATTGAATCCTCCTTTATATTTCAGTGTCTTTGCCACAGCCCAATCTGAAACAAATGGGGTTAAAAAAAAAAAGATGTATGGTAAAACTAAAAGAGGAAACAACAAATGTAATCTAGATCCCATTAGACTTCCCCCTCCTTTATATCCAGTTCTTAAGATGGACTTGTACAGCAACTCAGGAAAGTAGTGATCCCAAGTTATGAATTTGTAGAAATAGGCTTCCATTAATTCTATATACATATCTTGTCTGACTGAGTTATTATAATTTTGAACAGATATGCATAGATTTTTGCAGGAATTTGCAGTTTTAAAAGGTATTAAGGTATTTACATAAGTCCATTTTGGTGACAAAATGGGTGCAAAATTTGTATAAGCCAACTAAAATGTGAATAAATGCATCCTTTGCTGTTCCATTGCCTCACCTGTTACATCATTGCAGACACAACCAGGATATTACCAGACACTGAAGCAAAAAAAAAAATATTGCCCTATACCAGAGGAAAATTGCATAAAGACTGGTTTCTGCAAAGTGCTGTCCTTGTGTCTGCAGGAAAATTGATTCCACTGAGTGATATTCTGGTTTTATGGAGCAATTTTATTGTAAAATCAAGTCCCTTTTCTCAACATAAATCATAAACCTTTAGCAAGTCTTGACTCCTGGTCTTGTCCTAGTTTACTTCTAAGGGCTATGTGCTGATGGAGATGCAGTGTGCAGACCCTGAGGAACTCAGCCTTGCCATCAGCTGCATCAAGGCAAAGCTGCCTAAGGATGAAGATGCTGAAGCTCGCCTTAAGCATGTGTGCAGGTCAGAATTCAGCAAACCACTGAGCACATATTGCTCAGACTGAAGTGTCTTTGAGCGAGATACTGCTCAGAAACTTTGAACAAGTCATTCAAAACACACAACACATGCCGAATGATTGTTTTCTGCTTTGCATAAGTTTAAGAGGACTTTGTTGCCGTAGCCCCTACATTTGTTTATCTCTTCTCCAAATGACTTAATTAAATTAAAATAAAATATGCGGGACCTTTATAACCCAACTTTTAATTGAGTAGTACAAAGCCAGATATCCACTGGCACAGTGAGGAGGAACTGAGTGTTATCTCCCGATTTAGTTCCCTTTGATTCTTGATTCAGTTACATCAGATAAACGCAAACGTTGCATTAAGATTTATTCGAATTTATACAGGGAAGTGAAAAACTAATTTCTCTGCTGTGGCAGTGGTGAAAAAATATCAGCCTGATTTCTACAGACAACTGACCGGCTGCTGTGTCCCTGGCAAGGACCACTTAAATAAATCAGGCCACGAGGACACCGACGTCTTGGTTGCACAAACCTTGAAAATATTACTGGACAAAGGTAACCAGCCATTTGATTTTAATATTTAGTTCCACATAATGGTGGTTAGTCAACTGAGTTGTAGAGTGCAAAATAAGATCTTCTCGATCCTGGACCTGCAAGAAGTCATATTGCACTCTAGATTTCCCCTCAATACATTACAAATTTCAAATCTGACACTATTAACATTCTATAGCTTGGAAAGAGAGAGACAGACAGATTATAGGTATTGACATATTTACACACTCACACATACAGAACCACAGATATTTTTACTGAAATAAAAGTCCTGTAATTAATAGTTTTATAATTACTGATAAATTGTTACTCAAATACACGAAAGGTACCAGGAAGTAAAAGAAGGCCTGGTTGCTTTTGAAACTGACTGAGCAGTAGTGTAACATGGACTGAGCCATAAAGCGTATAGTCAAAGATAAGGCTTGAGAAGTTATTGTTAGAACCTCTGTGTCTCTGCTTGAAAGACAGAGAGCCTCGCAGAGCTGTGATAGTAATTATAAGCACATTCAAGTGAGTCTCTGCAGGTATCTGTATTGCAGTGGAATTATAACTGAGACATAAATTATATATTCCTGTGGGTTAGTTTCAGTATGTAACTGTGGCAGGGTGTGGTTTGTGACTCAGCTGCAGGAGATGGAGCAGTGGGTTGAGGGTGTGGTGTCAGGGGAGGCTCACCCACACAGCTGACCTCCATCATCTGATCATGTTTCCCTATTTGAGTATGTCACCAGGACCAGAAGACAAAACTGTGCAGGAGGAGGACAGCTGGAAATAAAAACACTTAACCTACAATGCTGTGTGGGTGGGTCCTTTATTGTGTCACAGTAACCAAAGCCATGTTCTTGATTGTATCTGCCCTAGATATCACATTAAGCTATGAGTGCAGAACAGTTATCGGTGGAGAAGTTCTTTCTCATCAATGGGGCAAGAGAATGCTCCAATTTTGTTAAAGACAAGCAATAAGCATCATCCATCCATCAATTCATTCTCTTCCGCTTATCCTTGTCAGGGACACAGGGGGGGCCAAAGTTTAAAATTTAAAAAAAAAAGAGAAAAAAAGGCAAAATTAAGGGATGCCATATGGCCCTCTATTTGTTCTTCATTCTATTAGCAGTACTGAAAACGTTGCTGCATAGTAGACAGAATCCCCACTTGGTATATTCATGGAAGGAAATGTACATTAAAACATTTAGTTAGAAAGAGCTGGATAATAACTGATTCATATTTTGTTCTACTTCATTTTTATATTTTATGTTTCTTTGGGGCTGTAAACACAGCAGTGACATGTATTATATGATTGTTATGGTAAATTCCTAGATACTATATACAATGATAAATGTCATATACAGAAAGCAATCTCTGGCATTAGCTGTGTCCCTTGTTTCAAACAGAAAAGAGCACAGTGTCTGAAGAGATCATCGATGCACTAACTGCAATTCTGCTGTGTACATTAGAGCTGTCACATATCATACTCAGGATGTATTTGTAGATGCTCTGCTGGTTCATTTCTCAGACAACAAAACAGTTTGTTGTGAGATTTGTTTTCATCTCTCAGTGCTCTAGTACAGTCATCTTTCAAGTGGATTTCAAGTTTTTCTTTGATGGATGAGACAACTTGTGGCTCTGGCACCAACTGTTTGTTTCTCTTTCAGTATGTTAAAAATCAGAAGCAAGCGTTGCTGTGCAAGCAGTGGCTTGAACAGCTCAGTATTGATTGTAATGCTTTTCAGCAAGATTATTTCTCTCTTCATGCATTGTAACTGTAACAAATGTTGCATGAATTTAAAGAATTCAAACTATGCATTTTTTCAGTTGTATAATTATTCCAACAATGTGACAATATAGCCACTAATGAGAACGAAAAAAACGGAAAAAAAAACCCCAATAAAACCATGGTCATTCCTGGTTCAGACTCGAATGCAAACTCTAGAGGCCTAGATATGCAACATGCTTTGATTCAGTGGATGGGTTATAGTGAAGGCTTGCCTTCAGTTATTTTCAGGTGAGCGTGAACATGAGTAGCACTCTGCTAAGACTGTGATTAACTGCTGCAGTGTACTGGAAGGGGATGGGATCACATGACAAACACGGAAAACAAACTCTGCTGTTGCACATGGTTGACCACTGAGACAGCAGCACCTGCATGAAAAGCCCTTCTTCAAGAGACACATTTGTTGATTTTCTATCATTTTTTAAAATTATATGTTGTTGAAAGCTCAACATATGAGCATGCTTTCTTCTTTTCATATTAGAGTTGGAATCTAAAATTAGATAATCATTCCTTTGCTTCTAAGCTCTCACCTTTTGTTTCATTCCATCAACCTCATACTGCATGTGGAGCTGTTTTGTTGATGTCAACATTTAAAAGTCAGCACAATTTTTTAAAGCAAAATTTAAAAGTAATACAAACTGAACTACACTGATTACATCGGCTTTCAATACAGTCTGTGTCTTTTCACTTATGTATGAAGGAATTCTCTGGTTTGTATAATGCAGACGAAAAAGAAAAGGTAAACCTTAGACCAATTCATTTTAGCTTCCTATACCTACAGGCTATGAGAAACTCAAAGGCCTTGTGTGCTGCAGGCACACATTTTGACTGTGTTCAAAGACTCTTTTGTAAAGCAAGGATATCCAAGTTTGTGGTTCGGCTATGATTAAAAAAAGGAACCATGAAACAGAACTTCAATTCTATTTAGTCTGTTCAACGTTGCCCTGTATAGAAGCATGATTTACGTACGTTTCAAGTTCAGTTCACTTTATTAAGTTATAGAGAATTCAGTTCCAGTGCAGCTCTATGGTTGTATTGAGCATCACTTGGAGCATGTTTTGGAAAGATAAAAAGATCAGTGACACAGTCTTTATTTTTGGTTCGTTCAGATTGTTTTCTTGACCTTGTCCACCAGATCGAGCAGTGGAGTTAGGGGTTAGGGGGGGTTAGGGTTAACTACACAAGACAAGCATGCTACATGCTTGTCTTGTGTAGCATGCAGCTCACACAAGACAAGCTTCCTCAATTCCTCTTCACTTCTTTCTTTCAGCATTGCCTCATGTTAAATCTTCTGTAAATTTACTTTTTCAGTAATTTTGTTCACATCATTTTCTTGGCTCTATTTACATATTCCTTCTGCTTTTCTTTCACCTATTTTCCACTTATTATAAATTATAATATATATATATATATATGTGTATATATATATATATATATATATATATATATATATATATATATATATATATATATATATATATATATTGTACTCTCTTTGTCTCTTTTCTGCAACCTCTTCACATAAGACCTCTTTTCTTTTTCCTTGTTTTCTTTTCTTTGTCCCTTGCTTCCCTTACATCATTCATTTTCCCATCTTGATCATCACCCTTCTTCTCACCGACTTGTTTCCCAGTAGAAGTAACACAATGCTGCAATTGCAGAGATTATAGTTTTGTGAAATGACTCTTAAATTCAGATGACAAAGCACCCACCCACTCCCCCCGCACCAAAAAATACCCATTGTAACAGTCCACTGTCTGCATCTTGTCCAGCATTAGGTATACCAATAGTTATCATAGGAAAAACCAACATACAGTTTACATGATATCTTCTTTTTTTGTTTGCAGACAATTCCTATGAAATTGCAGTATATAAATACAATTAACTGAATAAAATGTTTGGGTTTTAATGCAGCACTACTGTACAAATGTTGTGCTGCCTTAGAGCCAGAACATCTCGCCCATTTGTTATCGTTTTAATATTGGTTTTCAGCCTTGTCCCTTGTGAACACAGATGCATTTGGATTCTATGATCCTTTTAATTTTATTATGCATCATAAATGATGAAACCCTCCAGCTCTATGCATTTTTTGAGAAAACATATTCTTACATTTTTGATCACATTTTCAAAGTAACCATCTCTTCTAGTGTTGTGTTGCCCCTGCCTAAGCACTTTTAAACTGTGTTGCTTACATCAAGCTTAAACAGTCAACTTAAATTGCCTAAGAGCCGAACAAATGAAGAGTTTCCCCACACAAATAAAGATGGTCTGTTTATACTGATTAGTCAACTGCTGCACCACTGCACTTACTGAAAACAATTTGTCTCTGTAGTTGCTAAATGAAGCAGCAAAGTTGCTAAATTGGTAACACCGGCAAAGCTGTGGATTGTAGAACCAAAACACAAAGCTGTTTCAGGGTTAGTAGTCTGTTGATAGACAGAGTTTAGCTTGTGCTGTGGATTTATTATAATAGCTGAGAACTTTTAAATGAAGGAACATTATTATTGCTGCCTCACATTTCCATAATGCTCCATGTGTTAATTTCTCTGCTGGAATACAGTACTGGATGAATCTGCCCCATAGAAAATACATTTTATCCCAGTGATACTGAATGCTTTGTTGCTGGCTTTGAACACGAATCAAAAGCTAGGCAGCAATTATTGGGCATGTTTGTTGGGGTATGTCAAGTGCACAGATTTCAAAATAATCTTGTCTTGTTCATGTTGACAGATCACCAAATGGATTAGCCTCTTTTTACTCCTCCTCCAAACTCTTCACCCTCAGACTATTCCCACTCCAACATGCCTGCATTATTTTACTTCTGCCTCATTAGTCATGAGCTGACAGGGAGAGGGTGTGTACAGTCAGCTTCTAACAGTGCCGACCCCGGCCTCCCTGGGGCCCTGAGGAAACTTCTGCTGGTGGCTGGGTTGGAGCTGTGAAAAATACTTCCCATATAATTATGAGAATCACATAGTGATCAGATAGTGTTTATTTTGAGTTTCTGAAAATTACAACCAAGTTGTAATCTGCTTCCCTGTTTTTATTTTCTTTTGACCATGAAGGCATCTCTCTATCTCTCTATATACTTCAACAATGATATTCCTACCTCTTCAAGAATATTCATGACCTGGCTAGATTTTGTGAGGGAGGTTTTCGTATGGAAGAAAATAAAAAGAATGAAGGAAATAAACCTGCAGTTCATACAGTTTAGTAGTCTGACATTGTCTTCTTTTTGGTGTTGCTGACCTGATCAGTGTATTAAATTTTTTTTAAAGAATGTAACAGATTGAGGATTTGGCCACTCCTAAAGTGTGTAGTCTGTCTCTAATAGGTTTTGGCTTTTTAATATTGGCCTACTACACTTGCATCCACATCCTCTTTGCACATCATATTTGGAGTTTTGACAACTACCAATGCAAGTTCAACACTTGCTCAAGTCTGCTCAAGACCTTGTACCTGCTTAATTTGTCATGGAATCACAAGGCAACAGGTCAACTGGCCATGTAACGGCGTGTCTGTTACATAGCCAGTATGTTGTCCAATAACTTGTAAACTTCTGAAAACAGGATACTATATACAGTTAAGTATATAATTTGTTTTTCCAGCTATACTCTATACATCTATTCAGTCAAAAGCAGAAAAATAAATTAGTTCTTCACAGTACAAATATATAATGACCCAAAGCATTTTAAAAAAAACCTGCATTTCTCCAGACAAAGAAACAAGATATTCTTCATTGGTTAAGTCAGTCACCTGATCGCACCATTAGAACATGCTCAGTTACTGAAGACAAAACAATTCAATTCAATTTCTTTATTGTCCCACAAGGAGAAATTAGTTTAGCAGCAGGATAAAAATAAACAGAACAATAATATAAAATAATAATGACAATAATAGTGATAGAAAGTCCAAGGACAGTTATTTGCCATTAAGGAGACAAGATGCAGTAGGGATAAAAGAAACCTGGAGTCTTTTAGTCTTCCTTACAGGTACTCTAAAACGGCGGCCGGAAGGCAACAACTCAAACTCACTGTGAAGTGGATGGTTCAAACAATTAATAATAGAATGAGCCTTTCTAAGCACATTTCTATTGTAGATGGCCAAAAGTCCATCTTGCCAGCGCCCTGAAATTTTGCTAGCAGTTTTTATCAGAAGTCCCAACCGATTCTTATTCTTCACCATCAGGTTACCAAACCAGGCAGCGATACAAAAGGACATCACAGATTCGATAAAACTTCTATAAAACAAAGACAACATCTCAGATGAGACATTAAAAGATCTCATTTTCCTTAAAAAGAACAGTTTTTGTTGAACTTTTTTAGTAGTGGCATCAGCATGAGATTCAAAACACAGTTTATGGTCAAGTACCACACCGAGATATTTATAACTCTCAACTATCCCAATATCAGCAGTTTTAATGATAGTAGGTGATGAGCTATAAGAGGACTTCCTAAAATCAATAATCATGTCTTTAGTTTTTGACACATTAAGTGAAAGGAAGGACTCATCACACCAATTCACAAAATCATCTACAACCTGTCCATGGCCTGACTCATCCCCCACAAGAAGACTGACAATCACTGTGTCGTCAGCAAACTTCAGGATGTGTCTGTTCGTGAAATTGCTGCGACACTCATTTGTGTACAGAATGAACAGAAGGGGAGAGAGGCAGCAACCCTGGGGTGATCCAGTAGAGGAGGAGAGCACATCAGAAAATACATGATTCACCCTCACACATTGTGACCTATTAGTCAGAAAGTCTGTCACCCAGCCGACCAGACTAGTGTCAAGCTTGAAATGATTGTAAAGCCTGTCAGCAAGTAAGAAGGGTTGAATTGTGTTGAATGCTGATGAAAAGTCAGCAAATAATAATCTTGCATGGGTGTGGGGGGCCTCAAGATGCTTATACAAGAGATGCAGGAGTGTGACAACAGCATCCTCCACACCTCTCCCTGCTCTACAGGCGAACTGGAAGGGGTCAAGATGGTGTTCGGCATGCATTAAAATCTCCTTCTTAATTATCTTCTCAAATGACTTCATCACTAAAGAAGTCAGAGCCACAGGCCTAAAATCATTCAGTACCTTAGGAGAACTGCCCTTAGCAACAGGAACAATGATAGCATGTTTCCAAATCTTAGGTACTGTCTGTAGCTCTAAAGAAAGTGAGAAAATATGGTGAAAAATCCCACTCAGCTGATCAGCACAAGTTCTCAGTACCTGTCCACAGATGTTGTCAGGTCCAGGACTCTTACTTTTAGTGTGTCTAAAAAGATTAGCTACCCCCCTCTCATCAATACAAATTGATGGGGGAGTGATAGTCTTTTCCCTCAGTGTGCTGGTCTGCCTAGAACAGTCAAAGTTCTCAAAATGAAGGTAAAAACTGTTAAGACTGTCTGCCAGATGTTTGTCAGAGGTAAACCCCTCTAAGGTAATATTACTTTTACCTGAAAACAGATAGACCACAAACAAGAAGCAGTTGAAGGTGCTGCAATAAAGGGCTAATAGATAATCTGAAAGGAGGAAACACAGCATTTGGTGATGTTTATGGGTTTTAAATGTCAACCAGTCACTGAGTGCAAAGACTATGTATAAATGCAGAAAAAAATCTCTTAAAAGAAAAACCTGAAGGTTTGCACTTCCAGCACATATTGATTGTTTGATTTAGAACTCAATATGGCAGCGTGTCTGTACACTGTCATACATTACAATGGTTGCTTTTTGGAGGTGGCATGGCTCACTTTGTGAGATTTACTGTATTAAAAAAAAGGATTCTTAATCCTGTGAACCTCCCCGATTCCTAGCAATTAATCACTGTTTACAGTCTGTGAAGTCTACATTTATCCAATAAATTGAACCCCCAAGTCTAACCAAAATGAGTTTTTTGATTATATTATCATTTTTTTGGACTCTGCAAACACTCCTTATGGCTGTGAAAGCTGATGAAACAACTGATGAACTGTGGGCCAGTGACTCTGCTCAGGTATATTTATGAACATTTAAATGAGGTGAGATTTATTTTTTTCTGTTGCTAATGGACACAGTCACAAAGGGACTCAAATGTCCCTGAGACAGTGACTTCTGCCAGATAAATACAGAAAAACAACAAGGGTTGTATTAATCTGTGTAATAAGCTATATATTGTTTGTTTGTTTGCAGGCCAGATTAAAAGAAACATTTCCTCATATATCCTTTGGACATCGCCCATGAGTTAAACCTCACCACGCAATTCAATTCAATTCAATTTTATTTATATAGCACCAAATCACAACAACAGTCACCTCAAGGCGCTTTATATTGTAAGGTAGACCCTACAATAATGCATACAGAGAAAAACCCAACAATCATATGACCCCCTATGAGCAAGCACTTTGGCGACAGTGGGAAGGAAAAACTCCCTTTTAACAGGAAGAAACCTCTGGCAGAACCAGGCTCAGGATTTTGAATTCAATTCTAGATTTAACAGGGAGCCAATGAAGGGAAGCCAATACAGGAGAAATATGCTCTCTCTTTCTAGTCCCTGTCAGTACTCTTGCTGCAACATTTTGGATTAACTGAAGGCTTTTCAGGGAGTTTTAGGACATCCTGATAATAATGAATTACAGTAGTCCAGCCTAGAAGTAATAAATGCATTAACTAGTTTTTCAGCGTCACTCTGAGACAGGATATTTCTAATTTTAGAGATGTTGGGCAAATGGAAGAAAGCAGTCCTACACATTTGTTTAATATGTGCATTGAAGGACATGTCTTGGTCAAAAATGACTCCAAGGTTCCTCACAGTGTTACTGGAGGCCAATGTAATGCCATCCAGAGTAAGAATCTGGTTAGATACCATATTTCTAAGATTTTCAGGGCTCAGTACAATAGTACAATAACCTTAGTTTTATCTGAATTAAGAAGCAGAAAGCGGCCATCCAGGTCTTTATGTCTTTAAGACATTCCTGCAGTTTAACTAATTGGTGTGTGTTATCTGGCTTCATAGATAGATAGAGCTGGGTGTCATCAGCATACAGTGTTGGGAAGGTTACTTTTAAACTGTATTCCACTACAGATTACAAAATACATGCTCCAAAATGTATTTTGTAACGTATTCCGTTACGTTACTCAATGAGAGTAACGCATTCTGAATACTTTGGATTACTTAATATATTATCAAGCTTTTTACAACTACATGAATGTACTATTGCTGTGTGATTTATTACTATTACTGAAGGTTACTCGCCATACCAATACCAACTAGATTTTTAAATCTTAATATAAAATGTGTAACAGTCGGGTGGACATTAGGTAAGACTGCACTTTTTGCATCAATCTCGTAACTATTCCGCACGTATATAAAACAGGTCCACGGCTCCAAACCGTAGTAAAGGGACCTCTGGCTAATACGTCGGGTTCCGTGTCGAGCTCGTATCCGGAAAAACTAGCTTTACTTTGTTGTCTGGGTCAACTTTGCTAGTGAGAGACAGAGAGAGGCGTTGAAAGGCTGCTACAACAGAACTTATTGTTTCAGAGGAAAACACAAACACAGTTTACAGTCGAGTCTTAATAGTTTACTTCCACCGGTGTGGAAACCAAAAATAGAGAGGGCATAGCCTAACACAGGGGTCAGCAACCTTTAAGACCCAAAGAGCCATTTGGACCTGGTTTCCACGCAAAAGAAAACACTGGGAGCCGCAAATACTTTTTGACATCTAAAATTAAGATAACACCTGTTTTTTACCTTTATGCTTTATGTGAACAACTAAGGTGTGTTGCTTATGAAATCCATGAAGTGCTACAGAGAAAATTACATTTTATTTATGTAATTAACACATTTTGAACTCTTAAAGAAATATAACAAAAGGAAAGACACCCAGCTCAACTGAAATGATCCATGTAGCAAACAAAAACTGTTGTGAGCCGCCACCCTTATATCGCCTTTGGGCTTTTGGAGCCTTGACCTGACTTTTAAAAAATAATTGGAAAAAAGCACTATGCTGCTAAAAAATGAAAAATAGATATTTGCAAAATTCTGTCTAAATATGTATTTTACCAGGTTAATGTGTGTGGCGGGGCGTGGTCTGCAGCGCCGCTGCAGGGGAAGCGGACGCACCTGAGCGGCACCCGCAATCACGCCTCGCCGCCTTAACGTCTGTGCCATCTATGCTGTTGTGTTGTTGTTGGTATATGTCGGGCTGTGAGCTGAAAAACTACAGCCGGCTGTATGCGTACAGCAACCGTGTGTGAAAAGTGGTCAATAAAGAGATGCTGAAAAGCATGTTCATGCAAACATCGTCGGGTCTGCCGTAATATGTTTACAATGGGACTTCTGCTCCTGAACCTCTGCGCATATCCCATATGCGCACAGCGTCTGGAAATCGGGGCTGTACGAAGTCACTTTCATCTTTACGCAGGACTGTAAGCTGTCATCTGTGCAGTGTTGGGAAGGTTACTTTTAAAATGTATTCCACTACAGAATACTGAATACATGCCCCAAAATGTATTCTGTAACGTATTCCGTTACGTTACTCAATGAGAGTAACGTATTCTGAATACTATGGAATACTTAATATATTATCATGCTGTTTACAACTACGTGAATGTACTATTGCTGTGATTTATTACTGTTACTGAAGGTCCGAAACGTAGTAAAGGGACCTCTGGCTAATACGTCGGGTTAGTGTCGGGCTGGTAGCCGAAAACTAGCTTTACTTTGTTGTCTGGGTCAACTTTGCTTGCGGGAGACAGAGAGAGGCGTTGAAAGGCTGCTCCAACGGAACTTATTGTTTCCGGAGGAAAACACGAACACAGTGTACAGTTGAGTCTTAATAGCTTACTTACAAATGGGCTCGTCAGGCACTCTTCTTGGCTGCAGTGGTTATTATTATATTTACATGCTTCCAGCTCCCGTTTTTGCTCCGTGACAGCTCGGACTTTTCCTTTCTCTTCCTCCCTCGCTCACAGACACATAACGTGTATGACAGTCCATTCTCCCTGCAGCACGGACTACACTGCCCATCAGGCTACATTCTTTAGAGCTATGCCTGTAGCATTCTGCCTTTTAGCTTAGCACAACAACAACAACAAAAAAGCGCTCTCTCACCCAGGAAACAGGCAGAGAGAGAGCGCGTCACCCTGTAACCATGGCAACCGTAACACTGCCGCCTGGAACAACAAAACGTAGCTGTCAAACAAACCCAAACAATCCTGACCCGCCACAATATGAAACAAGGAAGTACCGCCGTGTATTCCATTTATTTCACCAAAGTAACTGTATTCTGAATACCACCTTTTTAAACGGTAACTGTAACGGAATACAGTTGCTCATATTTTGTATTCTGAATACGTAACGGCGGTACATGTATTCCGTTACTCCCCAACACTGCATCTGTGAGGCGTGAGCGGTGTTTGTTTTTAACATAGTTCACGGTGGAGAATAGCTGCTGACATAATGTGGATCAGAAGATCCATAATTGGCCTACCTGGGGTTGAAAGTCTCGATAAAGGCACGGCGTTTCGACGGGTACACCGGCTTCCGCGAGTGTGACGTTTATTTTGAGCGATGAAAAAATAATAAAATATAATTTTATTTTTATATTTTAATATCACAATAATCTTCCAATTTAGAAGTACAAGTTAAAAAAAAGAACTAACATAAATAAAATACACCTCAGGTAAATACTTCTAATTTATTTTCCCAAACCACGCGGAGCCGCACTATAAGGACTAAAGAGCCGCATGCGGCTCCGGAGCCGCAGGTTGGCGACCCCTGGCCTAACATGAGCGCCACAGGAAAAGACCGCCGTGTAATCCCTTTATTTCAACAAAGTAACTGTATTCTGAATACCACCGGTAACTGTAACAGTAACGGTAACTGTAACAGTAACAGTAACGTAACTGTAACAGAATACAGTTACTCATATTTTGTATTTTAAATACGTAACAGCAGTACACGAATTCCGTTACTCCCCAACACTGTCAGCATAGCGGTGAAAATGTATACTATGTCTTCTGATGATACTGCCTAAGGGAAGCATGTATAATGTGAACAGAATTGGTCCTGGCACTGAACCCTGTGGAACTCCATAATTAACCTCAGCATGTGAAGAAGACTCTCCATTTACATGAACAAATTGGAGTCTATTAGATAGATATGATACAAACCACTGCAGCGCAGTACCTGTTATACCTACAGCATGTTCTAATCGCTCTAATAGGATATTATGGTCAACAGTATCGAACGCTGCACTGAGGTCTAGCAGGACAAGCAGAGAGATGAGTCCACTGTCAGAGGCCATAAGAAGATCATTTGTAACCTTCACTAAAGCTGTTTCTGTGCTATGATGGGCTCTGAAACCTGACTGAAACTCTTCAAATAAGCCATTCCTCTGCAGATGATCTGTTAGCTGTTTGACAACTACTCTTTCAAGGATTTTTGAAATGAAAGGATGGTTGGAGATTGGCCTATAATTAGCTAAGACTGCTGGGTCTGGAGATGGCTTTTTAAGTAAACACAACAGGCCTGCTAATCTTGTAGCCCTGTTAATTTTTTTTGACAACCTCTTACCAAATTTCTCCAAGTCCCCTAGGAGAGCTGCAGTCCTGGATGAAATGTGCGGCGGGAGGATTCCAGAGTGAGGACAAACAAGGTGAATCTTTGAAAGCTACACCTTCCATGTTTGAACATCAAAACACTTTGAAACAGTGTTATGAAAAAGTGTTGAATTATCAGTCCTGAAACAGCGTGCCAGTCCATCATGGGCCACCTGCATTGCAGGGATGTAAACTTTCTTTTCTCTTTATCTGTTTCCCCACACTGGCCTCATGCATGTTGATATTCTATGCAGTCTTCTTCAAAAACAAACTATGCATCCTCTAAAAACCCAACAGGCTCAGGAGAGTTTTTTCCTGTTTTATAGAAGAAGTGAAGGACAAGCTGACTAAAGATGACACTCAGATGCTGTGCCTGCATCATGGTCTGATATAGTATCTGTTAGTATCAGTACAGTTAGCTCCACAATGCACTGAAATAATAATAAAGCAGTTAAATGCTTTGTGACATTCTTGTACTGTAACTCATTGGTTCTGAATTTTTTTTGCTGTACAAGTGAACATTTGCCAATGATCTGCAGAGAGGAGGGTTTGAGTTTGAATTTGCGATGTCATTTTGTTGACTTTTGGAAACCTTTTCTGAAACACTGGAATAAATGCAAACAGCCATCAAAACCCCTTCCATGTAGTCAAAGAGTGGTTAAAGAGGACAAAATAATTGCTTCACAGTACTATGGGACAGGATAGCATGAACACACTGGCTACACTGATGTCAGTGGACTTACAGGACAGTTCGATTAACTTTTGGTCATTTGGAGATTCACTTCAAATACAGCAGGGCCCCATCTGTAGAGCTCTTGAACGATCATCACACATTTTCCTGTCTGTATATTTTCCAATTCTTCCCTCAGCCATGGTTGATATTTTTTCTGCACTTGCCAGCAGTTTTACATAGGACACAGTGTTTGACAAAATGAGTTACTTTGGGATAGAGAAACATCTGCTATAGTGTTTGATGGAAGTCATTAAAGTAGATACAACTATTTGTAGCGAATCTCAAGGTGGTTTCCTTTGTCGTTTTCTTTTGTTTTTACACTTTAAAAGATGTGTCTGTGTATGCACTCAGTGATTTCACCATGGATTTCAAACTTTGCTTAGCACCTGTACCACTGTCTCTCAGTAACTTCATCCAATTTCCAAAATTGAAAATTTTAATGATTACTATTTTGACACTCTGGGGGAGATTCAGGAGACAAGGGTATGCAACATCATGCAATGTTGTTCTTAAGCACTTGTTGAAGAACAGTGATCTTGCTGTTACTTGGAGTCTTGTAAGTAAAACTTCTGTTGATGTGAGGTCATCGATTGACAGATAAAATGCATTTTGTTGACCACACCATCCAATAGCAACACTTGTTTCACCCCTGAATATAAAACAGCTATATGTGGAAACATTCGTTTTCACTACAGCCTTTGAATTCTTGAGGATATCACTAACCTAACAACTTTGATAAAAAAGAAGACCAAAGACTAACTGGTCAGAAGTTTACTTGCCGTAAAAGACAACAGATGGTCGCTTGGCCCATAAGAGTGAAATTTTAACTTGGGGAACAGAAATCCATCTTTACTTAGGAAACAAAATTTGGTTTCCAAACAGTACAGTCGTGTTGTGGGTGAACAGCTGTCTAACTTAATTAACTGCATAACACTCCAGCTCAGAAACAGGAAACACATCAAGAGCAGAGTTCTTATATTCTTTATGTTTTTGCTTCTGAATAAAGTCTTCTTCAGTTCTAGATAACTAGATGGGAGTCCCAGAAGTGTGACATTTTAACTCTAGTGAGACAAGTGAATTTATCAAATGAAAAAAAGCTATGAGGACCTCATATGTTTTGATATACTGGAATATGCAAACATCAGTGCAATTTCTACACAAATACAAGAAGGTATAATTTGTATTTTGCATACCGTTTTATTTCCACAGAGTGAAAATAAAGTGGTATCATTTCCATATTATCTTCATCAGCACAAATTAACTGATTTTTACAAGTGCTGTCTGTATTGTTACTGGGTGAAGAAGAGCTTCATTATTTTCAAAAACTATTAAAAACTCATCTTTGTATTACACCATTACTTTGGGTGAGTTTCTTCATTACTCCTAAAATTCACATATACACTTTAGCTTCAGGAAGTGATTAGGGATGTTAAGACAACCATCATAATTAAAAATGAAATATCAGTTTCATAAATCTTTGTGTAATTGTTGCATTTCTGGTTTTGTTTTTATGTGATAAGATCTAGAATTTGCTTTTACCATCAGTTCCAAAGCTCTGATTATCTACCTAAGTGCTGTATTTTGGAAAAGGAAGTCCAGTGATCTCACAGGACACCAAATGGATGGTTTGTTCTTATGTTTTATGTCTCTTTCAGCCTGTGATTTTTATTATTATTTTATTATTTCTACTCTAATATGCAGAATGATTGGATGAATATAGTCATTGATAGAAAGGCATTGGAACTGGCAGCACAGAGCTGCCCGTGGATAAAGTGTGGTTGTCAGAGGCAAAGGTGTTTCACTGAGGTTTGGTTATTTTTGGTTGTTTCCTAGTTCCTTCGCTCTGTCTGATGTCTGCAGGTTGTTGTGCACACCACCATATTTTGAGTGGTTTTGCTGCTTCTTGTAAGGTTACTAAATTTATTCCTCTACATTTTTTCTTTTTTTATCACCTTCTTGTGAAATGGTTATTTTAAAAGCCTCATGCCTTTCTACCAAAAGCTAAAATGTGTGCACGTGTAAAACACAGTTGAAATATTTATAGCTTCCTGTAAGCATCCTGTTCTAGATCATTTACAGAAAAACAATGTGTGATAATGTGTTTGCATATTTTAAACGAAGGAAAATCTATTAAAGTGTGCACTGAACTGAAAATTGATGCTGAATAAAAGACGAGAAGAGTGGCTGTTTAGCTCTTATCTTTCTTCCAAACTTCTCAGTGGCATTTTGCACTTTCACTCTCTATTCTCAATTCTGTCTCTTTATCTCACCCCTCATCTCTGATCTCACCTATGTTTGCTCCTTTCTTCCTTCTCTAATAATTTTTCATCTCATATATCAAGCCAGAGAAGTGTCTCTGTGCTGTTCTTTAAAACCTGGGGAAAGAAAAAAAAATCTTTTTTTCCTTTTTTGGATGAAGACTTCATGAGATGAGCTGGACATGTGATAATGCCAGAGAAGGATATTGGATATCAAAACAGTATTTCTAAAATTAAGACAGAGGAAATGATTGAATTGACTATTTAACTCCACTTTCATTATTCACACATTTGTCATTTTCTATAAATATGATGTTTTCAGAGAGTAGTGATGAAAATGTTTTCATTTGCTGTACTTAATGTCTGGTTTGCCTTTCCTGGAAAAATGAAGTGAGACCTAAGTAGAGAAAATAACAGCAGTCTAAGCGTGAGTTAAAAGTGTGGGGGACTTTTCCAAGATCTGCTTCAGACTGAAAAAAAATGTCAAAATAAAAACATATGAAAACTATTTCTGAGCTGGAGAAAGCATGACTCTACAAACTTGGTCATTTGTACCCAGACAATTTATTTGTAACCATTTTTATTATTATATTTTATTATAATTTATATTATTTTATTTTCCCCAAATTGCATTTCAGATTTAGGCTTGGTGGGCAAATAAAAGGACATACATTGGAGAGACAAGCTTTGAGACTATATTTGCAGTGAAACAGTGAAAATTAATACTTTATATAAATGGAGATTTTTGTGGGTTATATGAGAGGGAAGGTAAAGCAGAATCGAGCTCCCATTACACAGGAAAAAGAAAGACCTTTGTGATACGTAAGGGATAAGTATGCAACTTTCAGTCAAATCAAATGCAGATTAGATAAAGAAGAATTACAACAGGACTGACTCCAGAATCTGTCTGCTAAAAATGTAATTTCATTAACAATGAACCTTTACTTGACAATTGCCTAGTTCTTACTATGGTTCTCAGCAATGTTTGTATTCATGTTTGTACTTGTTGATGCCATGTACCATGCATCAGTAATGCATTGCATTATTCAGTATTTATACCAGTGTGGTGTCCAGTACTTTCATACTTACTATTCTTTGTCACAATAAAATGTGTACTTTTGTTGTTCCTGTTATCTGATGAACTATCAGATACCCTCACCAATTTTGCCAATAGTGACTGACAAAGTTAGGTGCCCTCTAACATCATAGAGGTTCTTAAAACATTAAATTCAATAGGATATGTGTGTATGTTTCTTAATTCAGGTCTATCCACTTGAACCCTGTAACCCAAAGGACGCTAGTGCAGCTCTGCCTTTCAACAGCGTAAGATCTGTGCGTGTTTATTCTGTGTATCCATAATGTAATGAAATTCTTTATTACTGTTAATTAGCATGGAGTTTTGCTGCCTACCTGTCAGTACTATATAAGTGACAAACATTAATTCAGGTTCATGTTTTGTAGAGATGTCATATAAGACAGCTGATCGAATAAAAGTTTATCCCTTTCTGTCCCTCACTGGGTAAGCCTCGGGGTTAGAGTCCCTCGACTTTGGCTGTGCAACAAATTATTCTCACTAAAATATGTGGTTCTCATTTCAACATCCTCTTCTTTCAAGAGGATTTAATAAACCCAAAACAAAAAAAAAAACAGAAAATGTGGGATTATGCCAGAAATTATGGATTGAATATTTTTTTTAAAAAACACTAATCTCATTATATGATGAAATATAATTGTCCAATCTCCCCCAGAACCCCAAATCTATTAAGACAAGAGGTGTCAGTTAAATCACAATTGCATAAGTCCCTGCAATATATTTTCATAGTTGAGCTGTTTAAGACAAGACCGTTAACATTAATGTACTGAAAGTAGTCAAATGTGTGTGCTGCGGATGATAAATGTAAATGAAACTGATCAAATCAAACACACCCTCCTGCTGAGTTTTGAATTACGATTAATAGCTTAGCACAAAACGGAATATTTTTAATTTATGTAAAAGACAGATTATATTAGCTTTTCGTTTTAATTTGTTTGTTTTTACTTTGACTTCTCAGGTGTCCACTGATTTCAGTTTGTTTTTCATACCTGAGTGTAGCAAAGACACTAGAGAGCAATTACGCACTGTCCCAAACATTGACAAAAACAGTCACATATTTAAAAAAAATAATAAAAAAAATACTTAACTTTTCAGTAAACAGAATTGGTGGTAAGTCTTTGTAAAATGTTTAAAAAACTGAATGCATTTATTTCCATTTTGGTCCCAGCTTCCCAGCACTTACAATCGTATTAAAATAAGAAGTAATGTGACCTCGATAAACATGCCCAATCCCACCTTTTTGAAATGTTTTGCATGTATTAAATTAAAGAGAGCATTATTCAAATTCATTTGAATATCCCATCTAAAGCTGGATGGATGGTGTGTGTTGATCTTTTGATTTTGGTACATTTATTTTCCACCTTTCCAAGATGTGCCTCCAATTCACAAAGTTGAGGGTTGAGCAGATTTTTTTTTTCTACACCTAGCATTATCATTAAGAAGGCTAAGAAATAACAACATAAAATAAGTAACAACACCAAGTGAGTAAGCCAACCAACAGCAAAATTACAGTTCTCATTCTCAGACTCTGGGTGTTTGAAAAGAACTGCAGCACTGAACTTTTCTAGACGTTAGACACCTGACAAAGTTGTGTATGAGAATGCAGCACAATCGGACTTTAACTCACAAACCTTCTAGTGCAAGGTGTACGCAATCTCCCAGCACACTTGTAAGAATAGCATTGTTATTAGTCTGGTTCAGAGGCATGTACATTTTTGGATGTCGTCACCGGACAGTTTCCTATGATGCTCCCATCCAAATAACTCTGCTTAAATGCCAAAACAAAACAACTAAAATGGCAAAAACCAAAACATTAAGGCTTCAAAAAGTAGAGTTCAAAACCATTTTTGTCATCACCTTCCTTGAATCAGTAGTATCAGATGCTTTTGCTGACAGTCACATCACTTTATTTTCAAAATATGTGTTTGGCTCACCAAAGCAGTGATTATTTCTATTTTGCTACTGGTATTAGATTCATTTTTGGGGTGTAAAAGAGACACTGTTCACATATTTTTCATTCTAGGTTTTGTTTGTTAAATCAACATTGATGGCCCACATTTAAACTAACAGTATTCTAACACATTTACCTGGAGTTTCATTGTTTGTGATTCTCAGAAAACGTTTGTCTGTTTACATTGTCTAAAAAGCAGCTTTTTCCCCGTTTTCAAATATTTTTAAACCAGAAACACAAGACTGTGTCACAGGAAATAAAACGCATCATTTACCCCTAACATCATGACTTCATATACATTTTATTTAAAATCAATTAAGCAAACAAGAGGGAAAAGGAAAAGTTGGGTTGAATGGACTGAAAGAACTGTTAGTGTGTTACAGTGTGTAGTTTCACTTCTGGTGTTGGTTCTTCATCTTTACTCTCTCCACTTCACTTCTTTCTCCAATTCTGTTCTTCCATTCGTCTGTCTCTTCTCATCATGTCAGACTGTGCTGACAGAGCACAGCCTGTCTGTCTGTCCATCTGTCCAAACCGCTCTGTCAGCACCCACCTCCTCCTCACACTCACTGTCTCATCCTTGATTAGCTTTACTGAGGGATGACTTCTGTCACAGACTAAAAAAAAATAAAAAAAATTCTGGGATTAAAAAACCAAAACAAACAACAAAACTCAAGCTAAACGTAGACGGACCCTGAGAAGACTGTACCTGTTAAGTAATGATAATAATTACACAATATATCGGTGTAAATACTATTATATTTTCTTTGTTATTTACTGTGCTAAGTGCCTTCCTTTTACTTTATATCTTATACTTTTACTACGGCTATTTATTACTATGCTGCTTCTTGTTTAATTGCTGCTGGCCTCTGTGAGCTACCAAACAAATTTCGTTCTATAACTACAATGACAATAAAGTTCTTCTTTATCTTTATCTTTATCTGTGCAGGAGGTCTGGTCACAAACTTAAAATTTGCTTTGCTGTTACTGGTGCTAAGTGCAGAAACACAAACAGTTTGCAATGCCTTATTTGAATGACTATTTAACCTACGATATGGGCCATTTGGTAAAAGCGAATTTTAGACTTTATACTGTATAGACATCTCAGGAGCAGGTTTTTCCCACGTATCAGTCTACTGGGATGGTATAATAGTACCAACAAGAGAAAAATAAAATACTTGATATGCAGCAATGATGTTTAAAATGTTTAAAAAAAAACATTTCAGTGACTGCCCAGCTAGTAGATGTACTTAAAGAACATTTTTTCTGTCATTATGGAGGGTAACGTCACTAAAGCAGCATTGATCTATGTGGTTCAAATCCAGCTTGTGAGAATTTTTTGTTTCTTCTTTCTTTTGTCTACTCGTCTCTAAGATGTTTTCACACGGACACATTGATACAAAGCAGTAATACAGCATTAGAGCCACACACAAACAATTGACAACAATTCTCACAACTCTAAAGAGTTTGCAACTATTTGAAATCCATGGTAGAATGAGATTCAATGCGACACTGATAGCACATGGGAGTAAAGTTATCTCTTTGAAGACGACGATTTCAAACACTGCTTTATAGATTATCTGTCCTTTAGCCTATGCGACTGGCTCAGATGTATCAAACATTTTAGGCTTTGAGATCTCACTGCTCTTCTTTGAGAGGTGCTTCTCTCATTGTTTCAGCTTAGAGGAAAACTTATGACTCTTATCTACCACCCAAAGTGCATAGGGCACAGCTCACTGTTTACTTGCCTGTACCATCTTGAGAGATTCAAGTTTTGGGAGCCGCTACTCAGTCGAACATGACTGAAAATTTACATATCGAGTACATTGTATAGCTACTAAATACAGAGAAGTGCTTTGAAAATCACCAACACCTGTTTCATTTCCCACTGAGTTTGATTGATACATTAATTAATGTATGTATTTATTTATTGCCATGAGTTGATCTTTGGTGAACTTTGAAGCATAATTGTTGGCACTGACCTTTGAGTCATCATTAAACCAACAAATCTAGAACAAAGGGAAAAGAAATGATTCGTTTTGACCCTGATCTGATTGCTATAATAGTTTCTTCTTTTTCAAATTTACCCAAAGGTTGATTAATGTCTGATATGGAAACAATGTATGTCATTCTAATGTTGTAACATGTTTCACTCTAAGGGCCACTGTAGCTTTTCATTCATATTATATGTATGGATGCAGAAATGTTATTATATATCAGCTGGCCCTACATGAAAAAGTATTCAGTACTCCACAGCATTTGCTTAGGCTCTGGGACTCTACACATCCACACTAAGAGAGGAAGAAAATGGCCCAGCTACATCTGGTGTAAACCAAACACATCATTCTCGAAAAAGTACATTATACCTGAAGTCAAGCATGAAGGTGGCAGTGTGATGTTGCAGAGATAATGTCCTGTTTCAAAGCCAGGGTGACTTGCCAGAATTGAGGGAAACATGACTTCTGCTCTCTGACAGCAAATCTCAAAGGAAGACATCATGTCATCGATCTGAGCTGAAGCTCATGTGCAGCCTGTTTATGCAGCAAGACAATGAACCAGAGTAAGTTCACCCTTGAGATGCTCAAAAGGAATAAATACAAGTAGTGCTGTAGTCTAGACTTGAACCCTATTATTAAGTGTAACAGTCGGATCTGAAAAGACCATTTCATGCTAACAAATCCTTCAGTGTGGCTCGTCGTGTGGGCCACAGTTTCACCAGAGGTGTCAGAGGCCGCTCTCTAGTTTTAAAAAGAGTTTGGTTGCAGTCGTTCCTATTCAACCTTGCTTTCATTTATATAACCATTATTTAAACTTATATTGTCTTTACTCAGGTTGCCTTTAATTAATATTGAATTTCTAACACAAATATAGAAACAAACATAGAAATGAATCAAAATCTATTGATCCACCTGTGGGGATGAGAATTGATAAGAGTTTAGTGATTCCGATCCCATTATTGATATCACTTATTGATTCTTTTGATTGTCATTGGGTTCTCATTGGTTCAGTTTTTAGAATCACCACTATTGCTAAGCAGCAATAAAGAAGTTACATTCCTGCAAATTAATTGCATGCTGTGGGTCAAATGTTCGTGCATGTTTGTTGAGGCATTTCCCCTCTTTGTTGTGATCAGCGTTGGACTTGTTACTCAAAAAAAACCAACTATTACACATATTACACAGAAGGCTTTTCTTAAAAGTAAGGTACGTTATTTAATTATGCCGGGGAAAAAGTAATTCATTATGCTACTCGTTACATTACTTTCATGTTACTCTGTGAAATAGCTGAAACACACCTCCTCAAGCTTTTTTGTTGTTGTTTTTTTGCTGGTTCTGGTCTGTGATCTTACTACTGGCCAAACATCAACTACTTTTCAGACTGAATTAAATTTTGTGCAGAGCATCATTGCTGGTGATGAAAGCTGTGTCTCCAGCTACACCCAAGGAGTTTTCAGTTGAAGAGCCAACAATTTTATCGGACTGTACACTGTAAATTTACCCCCCAGGGATGGCAACGGGCTAAACTGTGGTATGTTTCAGTGTGTGAGAGTTCAGTTTTTACAACACCAACACAATTTTTGCACAACGACTTGACCACTTGCCAGATTTATCTCTCTGCAACCTCATCCACTTCCTGATACTGAAAATGAACTCAAAGAATTGCAGTTTTGACAGATAGGAGATCAAGCACCCACTGCAGGGGCGCAAGTGCAAGGGGAAGTTTTCAAGTGTCTTCACTTAAAAACATCCACTGAGAAATGTTGAAATAGCAGCCCTGCTGAAAACTGTTCATGGGTGCACAAGCTGAAGACCTTAAAAGAATGGCCAATTTTAAATCAGGTAATATTTTGGGTTTTTTTTTGGTTTTTTTAAATCTATTTTTAAGCTACATACACTGGAGGCAATTCAGCCAGTTGCAAATTATATTTTGCAACTACAAATACAAACAACATACTCTCTGCAGCTGTAGGACATTTTTGATCACGCTTTTTTATATACAAAAACAAAACTAAACAAAAAAAAACCAGAATACTTTAACATTTTCAGCATTTATCAAGTCATTTTTCACTCTGTGTACCTGTCTGTCCTAATACCTTAATGTCTGTCACCTTGCAACAGTGTTTCCCCTGCCTTCAGTTAGCTGTATTCCCCTTTCTGTCCCTCATCATATTTTGTATCCGGACAGCTGTCAGAAGGCTACCTGGGTTATTATCTTGATATGAGATACACCATGTTGGCCTTGAGCATCTCGCTCTCATTTTACCTCCGCCTCCCATGCCCCCTCCACCCCGACTCCCTGCTCACTCTCTTCTTATATCAGGTGATAGGTGTATTGATCTGTGGCTACCTCTGTTGCCGGGTGACAGAAGGACTAGTGGGAATTAAGTGGTCAATCTGCATTATTGACATGCTTGCCCTTTTATAGCCCTTCATCTTGATGTCTGTATAAGTGGACATACACAAGTTCAGATAAATTCTTACATGTTTATATCATGCTATCAGTGTGCACATTTCAAAGATACTTGACCGACCCCCCCCCCCATTTTTCCCTAAAAACTTTGTTTTTGATCCGCAAAAAAAATGATCCAAGGCTGATGGTATGCTGATTAATAAGGTGTCAATTGAAATGGGACAACCTCCTCTCCATAATGAGAACTGCCCGCTTACGTCAGCTCAGAATGCCCAGACCAATTTGAAGAGACAGAAAAGAAGAGAGGTTTGCATCAGCCGTGAGTGCTGTGTCCACTGGGTAGCTCTTTACAACGCTGGCTTATTTCTTCTCCTTGTTTACTGTGGAAAGGACACACTGATGACAGCTCTGAGGGCTGAGTGTGTGCTCATAGCTCCAGGCTTCTAAAGTTAAAAAAGAATTTCAGTTTAAATAAAAGAGTGCGTTGCTTCACAGAGGTTTTCAGTACTTGGCGTAGTAACAGCAGGAGCAATGACAAGTGCTTCCCCAAGTGGCTGGTGTGCACTGAGAAGTAAAATGGAGATGCTTTGCAAATGCAAGACCTCAGTGAGTGAAAGATTTTCAAACAAACTGCACCGCATACTGCCAAGGATACAGACACTACATTCACTGTAACTAATAATCTTTAAATATTTAAAGAACTATTTAAAAATTTAACAACATTAAATTCAGAAATGACCCATCTCCCAGTGTATTATACAACACTGAGGATCATCTCAGACAGTGGGCAGCTCCAGTGGTTCTGGACAGAAACTGCCTCACAGTCATTTCCCACTGCTGTCAGAATTTTTGATAGATCATTTTTTCTTACTCTGCAACTGCCGATGAGCAGTTGAAAACGACACTAGTTAACAGTTTTGGCAGTCACTTAAGCTACTTTGTTAAGTTAAGTACTTTGGTATGACTGAAGGTTGTAGTATAGATGGCTGTGTTTTATCCAGAGCTAAAACAGCAGAAACCAGCAGAGCTCTGAGTTTCTGGTATATTATATATAATGGTCTTCCTCCCCCCTTTTGCACAAGTCGAGGAGCGTGTCAGGTTACATTTCACTGTGTTATACTTGTATAACTATGCATGTAACGAATAAAGAACCTTGAACCTTGGTGGGAGTTTCTCTCCCAGCAGAGCTAGTCTCTGCTGAGGGAGAAACACAATATGCAAGACAACAGCCTGTCTGCCTTATTAATTTTCTATATTTAATTTTTGTTTATGATTGTCTGTTTTGTTTTTGTCTGTAAGATAATAAGAGCCTGAATATTAATATATTATAGTGCCAAGTAACCTTAGAAGTGTTCATTTTTAATATAATGTAAACTTTGTTATACTGTGCTTTACAGCATGACCCAAAAATAAAGAATGTTATATTATCTGTTAACAGCTCCTTGGTTGATATGTATCAGTGGGGGTGAAAGAAAGATCAGTTGAGCTGTCAACTGATCACCACTTGGTAAGTGGGACCAGAAGATGGTGTTCAGACATGGTGTACCCATGTGTATGGTGAGGGTTCATTGGGAACTTCTGCCAGAGGCCCCAGTCCACGCGATCTTTAATTCCCACCTCTGGCAGTGCTTCCATTGCATTCCGAAGGACGCCAAGGCCATAGAGTCTGAGTGGACCATGTTCCACACCTCTGTTGTTGACAAAGCTGCAAGGAGCTGTGGGTGCAAGGTCGTTGGTGTCTGTTGCAGCTGTAATCTCAGAATCAGATGAAATGAGTCTTATTATGCTGGGCTCTCCTTTGGGACTCGAGAGGCAGTTTCCAGGTACCAGCAGGCCAAGTATAACACAGCTCCAGCAGTGACTGACACAAAAACTTGGGTGTGGGAGCCACTGCTGGACTGAAGATCAGTCCGTATGGAAAATTTCAAAAACTTTGAATGTGTCCCCAAGGGCAGTCGCAAAATCATCAAGCTGTACTAAGAAACTGGCTCACAAGAGTCACCTCTGTTGCTGAGGATAAATTCATCTGAGTCACCAGCCTCAGAAATCCCAAGTTATCAGCACCTCAGACTAGAGCCCAGATAAATGCCACACAGAGTTCCAGTAGCAGACACATCTCTACATCAACTGTTTAGAGGAGACTGTGTGAATCAGGTGTTTATGGTCAAATAGCTGCTAAGAAACCACGACTAAGGAAAAGCAACAAGCAGAAGAGATTTGTTTGGGCCAAGAGACACAAGGAATGGACATTAGAGCAGTGGAAATCTGTGCTTTGGTCTGATGAGTCCAAATTTCAGATCTTTGGTTCCACCTGCCATGTCTTTGTGCGACGCAGAAAAGGTGAACGGATGGTCTCTATATGCATGGTTTTCCACCGCGAAGCATGAAGGAGGAGGTTTGATGGTGTGGGCTTGCTTTGCTGGTGGTGAAGAATCAGAATCCTTTAATAATCCTTAAGGAAATATAATGACCCCACCACCACCAACACACCACCTATTTGGAAGAATCTAAAATATGTTTTGAGATATTTCACACTTTTTTGTTTACTACATAATTCCATTTGTGTTCATTCATAGTTTTGATGCGTTCAGTGATAATCTACAATGTACTAAACAGTCATGAAAATAAAGAAAAACCATTAAATGAGAAGGTGTGTCTAAACTTTTGACTGGTAGCGTACACTAAAAATGTACAGTGATTCAAGAGTAGGCAGCACTTTTCAAAGCAGTGTTGGCTCTGATATGCTGGGTCAAAACTGCAGTGAATTATTTTTAGATTACTCATGGACTTATAGTTCATTACATGTACCTGTTGTGAAGTTAGTTCACTGCCAAATAGACTGTGCCAGATGGAGTAACTTTGTGATCAGTTATATCTTCTATTCTTTTTGATGCACTTACTTGACCATTACCCTGCATAACATTGTTTTGTGGTGTCTGTTAATGACATTGATCCCTTATTTTCATGCTTCATTAACATTCAGTCATAGTGTTAGCTTCAAGGACCTAATTTCATTGTTTCATTTGTTTAGGCCAGCTGTTTTTAATCTTATATAATGAAAGCTTTTCAATCGACTATGAAAGTACATGCACATTTAATGATTCTATCCACTGTTTACAACAGTAGAAATTACATAATCTACAGCAAATGAAGAGAATTTCTATCCTGGGCTCACGTCTTTCATGTGGAATGCTCTCCATCCTAAATAATGCTCTCTGTATTCTATGTATTGACTTGTACATTGACTGAGTTCAGTCACTAAAAGTGGGTATGTGGAGGTCTCCATCTTCCACGAGATGATTATACTGTTATTCCACCCAGGCTCCCCAGGTACTGTACTACATATTGTCCAATGAGTTGGGCAAAGTCTATGAATTGATGGCAATCTTTTGATAGACACCTCCCACGGCAATAGATTATGAATTACATCGCAAGGGAACTATCAACCGGATGTGCTGCATTCTCTGCCTTCTGCAATGAACACTCCAACTCCCACAGGATTTAATTAATCACTGCCTTGCTTGACTACCACACACACACACACACACACACACACACACACACACACACACACACACACACACCTCATATTACTGGAGGCTGTCTTGTGAATTAATAGCCTATCCACTATAAAGTCTTTTGGATTTGATAGGTCGTTGCCCTATCAAAATTCTCAAAAGATTATTATTGTCATTAGACAGCTATACATTTTCTACTAAGGCTAGAATTACCTTCCATTGCATACATGCTGTTATTTTTAATATATAGTTGCTGACCTTGTACTAGACTTTATAGAAAGATTGATGTAACCGTTATGGCTTCACCCAATAGTTAGTCCCTCTGTGAAGCCTTACGCTGAGAGGTTTCACCATTGCACACAAAGATGTGTTTTGAAAGCAGATAGGAAGAGCAAGGGGTGAATCTGATTGAGAAACTGAGGGACACTGTAAAGTTAGATTCTAGCAACTTGCCAATCACAGAGTAAATCACACCCAGCTTTAGCCTCCCTATTCATCCTAAGGGCCTATGTTCACTGAAAGCAATTTTTGTGCTCTCAGCATCTATTTTCTACACAAACTAAGAAGAATTTGAATATAATGGAGGTCAAAGTTCTTGCCACAAAAACACACCTGACAGTTCAACATTTGGAACACTGCTGCACTTATTGATGTCACTTTCCCTGACAAACCAATCAAAATCAAGAGTGAGCAAGACTTCCGCTATACTTTCAGAAGTAATGGCAAAAACATTTTTCATTTTGCCTTTGTACACCACAATACTGGATTTGATATCAAACACTCAATAAATGATTGATGTGTGGATTTAAGCTTTAATTAGGGTTTAACAAAAGTATAATATTAGAAATTAATTTGGAAATCAGAGACAGTTTTTTTTTTGTATTTTTTTTTAGAATTTGGATGAAAAAATGTCTTCCTTTTTCCAAGGCTGGAAAGATGGCACTTGATCTGATAAATCTTGATTTGATGTGATTATGAAGCATAGATAATGAATGACTCCATGGACTAAGTAGTGAATGCTTTCCCATGCACACTTTGGCACACTTAAACCACACTGTTGTCTTTTAAAACCTTAGCCAAGAGGGGGTTTTTTGGGTTTGTTTTTTTTTTACCTAAAGAATGATTCCTAAAAACCAAAGGTTCAGTTTGTATGAGTGAAAAACCATTATAGACTTGTCAGTATGTCATCTAGGTACTAGTTTTGTTTTTTGCTTCTTGTAGAAGAATTTAAAATCCTTCTCACATACAAGAGCTGGTATAATCAGATCCCAGCGTACATTAAAGACCTCATAGCCCCAGTATAGTGCTTTGCTATCAGATTCTTGGCTTACTTGTGGTTCTTAGGATATTTAAAAGTAGAATGGAAGGCAGAGCCTTCATCTTTCAGGACCCTCTGCTGTGGAACCAGCTCTCAGTTTTGTTTCGGGAGACTCTACTTTTAAGACTAGTCTTAAAACGTTCCTTTTTGATTAAGCATGTAGTAAGGGCTGGATCAGGTAAGCGTGAAGTTACACGGCTATTAGCCTAGGATGCTGATGGCTTCCCATGAGTGTTTCTTCTTCATTCCCCCCTTCAGTTTGTGTTTATACACCACTCTTCAATTAATCATTAGTTATTATTAATCTCTGTTAATTAATCTCTTCCCTTATCCCCAACCAGTCTTGGCAGATGGCTGCCCCTCACTGAGCCTGGTTCTGCTGGAGATTTCTTTATGCCAAAAGGGAGTTTTTCCTTCCCACTGTTTCCGAAGTGCTTGCTCACAGGGAATCGTCGGATTGTTAGCATTTCTCTGTATTACCATAGGGTCTTTATCTTACAATGTAAAGCTCCTTGAGGTGACCTGTTGTTGTTATTTTTAATATATATATATATATATATATATATATATATATATATATATATATATATATATATATATATATATATATATATACACATGTTCAAGAAGTTTAACCTGCAGTGCTGGCTAATATTTTGGCACCTAAAAGCAGGCATATTAGTTTTAGTATTTTCTAAGAGCTCAGCTTTGTGAAAGTCTGGAATTATTCTACAGCAGCCTCTAACGTGACATAAAGAAGTGCTGCTTAATAAATGGCTCTGTCTACTATTATTACAGTCACCTGTCTTGTTCTGCTCCCAACCCTGACGCCAACCAGTCACCTCAAAATTACATGTGATTCAAGAATGTTGTCACTTTGCATGGTAAAGAAATACAGTATAGAGGGAAATTAAATGTCATTTCTCACCAACCTCCACAGTCCAATAATGAGTAAATCACAAAAATAGTCATAAAAAACTTAAAATAAAGGATAAATAACAATCAAGCAGCAGTTTGCTGAGACACTCAGCAAACCCATGATGATGGAGGACACTTGTGTTATGTTTTGGTTACACTGAAAGCATAATACTATATTGGCTCAAACAGTAGAGTTGGAAGGTTAGTGGCTTGATCCCCAACTTCTCCGGTTTGTATGTTGATCCATCTTTAAAAAAGAACTGGACTTCCCAGTATAGTGAATGTGATTTGTTGTGTTGAGCTGAGTAGAAAAGTGCTATATAAATATTGTCCATTTTTACTTCAGTGCACAAACCAAACATAATGCAAAAAGCTGATGAATAGAGAAGTGATGGGATATGCATGCATTACCATTACTGGGAATTGTATAGGTATACGTAATTAAGAAACATACAATTACTTCCCAATCATGCCTGAAAGCTCCCTGTAGTGGAGACGACCTTTACATTCACAGAGTGTCACAGGGTAGCTTTCAATGTTTCATTGTGTCAGGAGAAATGTCTCTGTGGCCTCCTCCTCCAAACATTTAACTGTTAATTGTGAACCTAGTCTGAGCTGGTAGTAGTGATTTTTTTCCCCCTTAAAAACACACTGCTTAATCCAGATTGGTCTATGTTTGAATGCCACAGTCAGAGTATTGTCATCAAAGAGCAAAGGTCATATGAATCTGGTTTTGGGAACATCACATTGAGTTTAATGAACTAGAGGCCCTGCCGGTCACCCAGAATCCCTTTCACAGTGTGGTAATGGTAGCAGTTTGGAAACACTGATCTTTAGTTGAAAAATCTGTGGAAATTAGGCTCTGTGATGCAGCCATATCAAAATAGAGCAGTTTCTCTAAGGAATGTTTCCAACATCTTGCAGATTCCATGCTGCAAGACTGAAAATGAATAATACGATGTTCATAAGGAAATGCTTGGGAGTGTATCCGATCAGTCATACTGATCATCAGTTTTGATTCAAGATATCTCTGTGTGCCAAGTAAAAAAAGAAAATAAATAAACTAGACGAGTCACACAACTGTGACTCACGAGGCACCTAAAGTATTTTTCTAAAAAGTGAATTTGTAGCTATGAAGCATGAAATGCTGAGAGACATGAAAGGCACCAGATCAGGAGCTGGGATTTGGGAAAGTGCCACAGTAGAAGTGCTTAGTGTTTGTCATGCATAAAGCTAGTAAATGAATACGAGTAATAACAGAACCTAAAAGTTTGCTTTTTCATATTCTTATTTTGATTATTGCCATTTCAGCTTTGAAAGTAGTTCTATTTACAGAGACATTCTGGGAACTTTCATATTATGAGCTGTACAAGATTCAGATTTGATTCAGATTTCTCTGATACACTTTTTCCTCTCCGTATGTCATCAGGAGAGTCTTGACTGCTGTTTGTATTGTCTAATGGAAGGCACTGAATGCCGTATCAGCACGTAGCTCAAACTCTATTGGCAGGTGTGTAGGACAGATGAGTGCTAGTGTGTGAATGATTATTGGCTAAAGGACTTGCCGACTGGGGTCTTCACCAGCTAATCAATCAGGGCTATTTAGCAACCTCTGGGTGCAGCATAAGGCCTGCTAAAGTGTTTATAATGAACCCACAAGGGCAAAGCTGGTGTGCGTGTGCATCTTGTTCTGACCACAGACTTGACTTAACCTTATAGATCTAACAGAAAAGGGCACAAACCACAGATAGCCCAGTATCTCTTCACATTAATCCCTGAGTGGCTTCCTAAACTCTCGAATTCCTGTAGTTGCTTAGAAAATATAGTTTACTACCTAGCTATCATTAGTGACTTAACATAAAATTTTAGAAATAATCATTTTTGGTGTTAGTCACCAGCCCGGCAACAGGCTGGCGACCTGTTCAAGGTGTACCCTACCTCTCATCTTATAGTAGCTGAGATAGGCCCCTGGAGTCACAAATCATAATCTAAAAATCCCTGATAAAAATGTATAAAGGTTAGTATTGGCCAAAATACTAGAAATACTAGTATTGAAGGGGGGGGGTCTGACAAAAAATAAATAAAAAAAAACAAAAAAAACCCCCCCACAAAACAAGTCCAAGAAACAACGTAAAATAAACTCTCAAAATACAACAGGGATAAGTCGAACACAGACATGAATACTACATCTGTGGAAATATTACATGTGTTAAAAAAATATTTCACAGCCATTCATACAGACTGCCTAATTTTGCTGGATGAATTTGTGGCATTTATTTTTTTCAAAAGAAGCTTGATTTTTCTAAGATTTTGGATGTAAATGAACAGATCAGACCATTTAGACCACTTGGCAACAAATGTGCTGCAGCTCAAAATGGGCATCGCTACACAATACACAAATGGTATAGAATCTCAGACACACAGCTAGATGCTGCTCTGGGTCAATTGGCTCTCTGAAATCTTTCATCTCTGCCTCCTCAGATGTGGTCCTATCTGACATCCTGAAATATGTATGAAAGCTGCCGTGATACAGCTTCAACTCTTGGATCGAACCATGAAATTCTTGTGAGAATTGGATGAACCGGGAATCTGTTTCTTCCTTTTCTTTGTAGAAACATAAGATAAGATAACCTTTATTAGTCCCACACGTGGGAAATTTGTTTTGTTACAGCAGAAAGTGGACAGTGCAAAGTCATATAGCAAAAATTAGAGAACACTGGAATACAATAAGAATAATATACTGTACAGAATAGAATAAAATAAAATACTATATACACTAAAATAAAATAAATCAGGATCAGCTCATCATCACTTGATATCAACTTCAATTTTTTCACTGTGCATTTGTTTGAGGATGAATTTTCCACAACAATGCAACATGTTCAGTCTGTGTGTGTTACATGACAAATTCACATCCAAAAAATTTGGAGTTTTGTTTTTCATTTTCACTTTCACAACACGCTCTGTGTTTCTTTGTTAAGTGTTAAGGCTTTTACACACCAAGGGACCAAAGCTTGAATATGGAAATGGCAAAGACTGAATGATAGTGACTGAACAGTGTTGCATAGAATTAACTGTGGTCAGTTGTTAAAAATCCCAAATCTGTTGTTGTCTGTAACAGAAATTTATGTCGACTTCTTATATTCATATTCCAGCCAGAACCTCATAGACATAAAATAGACATTCGGAAATTCCTCCACAAATAACGACAACTTAGTGCTGCAAGCACTTGCAATTGCTTGCTGTAAGCAATAAAATTCAATACAATCCCTGGGCAACAGCAGATTTTTCCTAGTCAGACGGAAAGTATCATCCTACTTTTAGTTTTGTCTGACTGGGACAGACGATATGACAATTTATTTAATTTTATTTTTTCTAAAAGTTACTCTTTGTTTCAGATTGATAATGTCTACACCTCTCGTGAGTGAAATATATAAAATATCACGGATTGATAGAGACAAAGGATTTATTCCATTTCTCTTGTGGGAAAGCTACTTTCTGGACTATTTTCTTCAGGGCTGGCATGTTGTCTGAAGCAGTGCAGTAAGGCAGACATAATTTGTTTGTCGTCTGGTTTGAGTAAACTGCTGAAGGTGTATTGAATGGTTGATATTTAAAGTGTTCTTTTGATTTGGCCATTGCAATTTCTTAAATTGCTACTTTTCATGAATACTGCCAGGACTAAACTAAACTTTGCACAGCTCAGAATGTAAATGTTCCTGCTTTACCCAATCCAATCCAGCTTTACTTATACAACTCTTTAAAATAGCCAGCACGGGACCAAAGTGCTGTACAGTAAATAAGTTAAGAACAATAAAATAAGACAAAACAGGTGTCAAAGGCCAACATCTCTCTAAAATCAGCATCATCAGCTCACTACAATCAACAAAAAAAAACAAAAAAGAACAACCACATCTCACATGTGCTAACAAAGGCAGGGATAACTGTCTCAAAGTGCTGTCGTGAAAGAACTGGCTTTATTTTAGCCAACTGCCTAAACTGAAAGAAGCTAGATTTAATGACTGCTTTAGGCTACGTCCACACTAGCCTGGATAGATTTGAAAACGGCGTTTTCATCTGAAAACGATCCGCGTCCACACTAGTGTTTTCACATTGAAATGGCCGAAAACGCTTACATTCCAGTACTGCGCATGCATGAAACGCACAAAGATTCAACCTGCCTCATTTCTGTCTGCCGTTTATTTACTTTCCGGCTCTTTGAAACGTCGCGGTAGAATGTTGAGGAAAAGCACAGAGTTTTTTTAAATGGACTAACAATGAGGTGGAGTTGTTGCTGCGAGTAACACAAAAGTACAAAGTTGCAAAAACGAGTGAGAATTAAAGAATTTGAAGAAAAGCTATCTGGAGATTGTACAGACTGATATTAATCTTTAATAGGGCTGTGAAAATTGAGAGCAAACAAAACAAATGCTGTATAATGCCCTCTGCTATCTTTGTTTAATTGGTCACATGACTAGATCACATGACTAACATGCGTCATCGTTTTCGAAAGTCTCCGTTTTCGCTGTCCACTCTGCGACGCGAAAGCACCGTTTTGAAATGTGTGCGTTTTTGAGAATGTTTTGAAAACGCTTGTCTCAGTGTGGACGGGAGGCCAAAACGCAGAGAAAACAAGTGTGGACGTAGCCTTAATCACACTGTCAAGCTTCAGTTCAGAGTCCACTTTGACCTCCAGGTTTGTGACAGTTGGCTTATTATATTGAGCCAAGGAATCTAAATACACATTGGGGGTCTCAGTGGGGCTACCAAAAACCATCACCTTAGTCCTTTTGTCTTTGAATTTTAAAGATTAAGAGACATCCAAGCTTTAATGTCATCAAGACACTGAAGTAATGGCTGTATGGAATATGTGCCTTTTTTCTTTAGAGGGACATAGATTTGACAGTCATCAGCATAAAAGTGAAATGCAATGCCATGTTTTCTCAGAATAAAACCAAGGAGGAGCAGATACAAAGAAAAAGGAGGATGCCTAGAACTGAGCCCTGTGGGACACCACACAAGAGAGGAGCGGAGAACGACACATGGTCACAGAGTCTGACACAAAATGTTCGCTCTGCCAAGTAGGACCTGAACCAGTCCAGTGGTGTGCCCCAAATGCCCACCCACTGCTCTAAAAGAGAGTGTAAAATGGCATGATCCACTGTATCAATTGCAACTGGTCTTTCTGCTGGACGTAACCATTAAGGGGCTGACCATTCAGCTTACAAATTGTAAATGTGTATTCACCAGTGCCATAAAAACCCCTGGGAGATGATAGTTCATCGTTTCAAAACTTCAACTTCAAATCAGTAACAACAGAGCTGGATTCCCAAACAGGACATAGCTGGAGCAGTTAGCTATACTTGAGGCACAAGGCGATAACCAACTTAAAAATGTGTCACTATAAAAACAGAAGAAATTGGGCTTAATTATGCAACATTGGTATTTAATGAGCATTTAAAGGAACAATGAGAGAAGAGGGCATATCAGACATTTATGAAGAGCCAGATAACCCTCTCTCCCCTGTTCCATCTTTAGAGTAATATGTCTCTCACCTCTCCTTGGACTCATCTGTCTCCCATCTTCACCCCCCTCAAAAAACTAATCTGCAGTGTAGATGGTATTTGATCAGTAGGCCTAGCTGGATTGGCACATTAGAGTTAAGGAAAAAAATATATAAAGGTACAGAGCCTGACTTGATAATACAGCTAGATGTGGCCAAGGGTGCAGTCTCCAGAGCTACCGCCAACCAAAACTTGATCAGAGAAACTGTTCCAGTATCTTCAAACCAACCCCATCAGAATAAATACATTACAAAAAAATATAACATTGTTGGTTGGATGTCAGTTGCCAGGAAGACCGAGTACATTGCATGGGTGCTTGTGCCAATAAGTAATTTACACAAACTAATCCCTGCATGGATATCGCTGGAGGTAATGGCTTAGCAGCTGCTGCACTATCATGCTGCCATTGTTGCCTCAGCAGGACATTCCTTGTGCTAAGTTTACAATGTGGCAAGCAGAGATTACTTTTTTCAAGTAACGAGTAAAGAAAGGGATTACTATTGGAAAAAAGGTAATTAGATTACTGTTACTTTCCCGTAAGCACGCTGCGTTACTGCGTTACTAAAACCGTGATTTTTTTTGCGAGACTGTCTCATGACAATGACGTAAGCGAGTGCGACATTCGTGGCAACAGCTGTGTGCAGATCAACAATGGATAATATAACGAGTGCGGGAGAGAGTATGACCGTGCAGCGTTTAAAGTAGGGCTGGGTATCGTCACTGATTTCTAGAATCGATTCGATTCCGATTCACAAGGTCCCTACAATTTGATTCGGGGAAATTTTGCCTCAGACAGTCAGAAATATTATAATTCAGATCATGCATCAGTATATTTCCATATTTTTATATCTATAAAAAGAAAGCTGACACTTGCGAGACTTTATCAAAGGTGTAAGCATCACAGCAGATGCCTTTGTGTCAAAGTAGCTGAGGATAAAACACAGAAAAACATGAAGGTGATTTTCCTGGCCTGGGATTTTATAAAAATATTCGGTAGTAGATCAAAAACGAAAGAAAACCATTAATCAACATATGAACATTACCTGATGCTGCTGAAGTGAAACAGAGCAAAGTTACAGAGGTTTTATTAGAGACACAGCTAAGCGTTTTGCAATTTTGCATAATTTTAAAAAGTTTAAATTTGTTCAGCAGCCTATTGAACAACAGAAATGAGTCTTTCTTTTCGGAAGTAAGTAAAAGGAACATAACAGCGGCTGACAGCGCTGTAAACAACGGTAGACTTGTGCGCAAGCGAATAATGAATAAAACAGATTTTTAGACGGGAAACTGTTCTTGAAGTATACTGAGAGAGAGAGCTGTGCATGAAGTGTGATTTTATCGTGGTGGAAGCAAAACATCAAAAGTAAGAGGGAATTCATGATGATGTTTATCAAATGTGAAGCGTAGTTTGCTGCTGGTTCAGTGAATTTTGGTTGGAGAAAGATAAAACCTGCAGCTCAGAATCTAGCGCAAAAAAATATGTAAACACAAAGCGCGGACCCGCCGAAACATCAGAATCAGCGAGCTGTCGGCTTTCAGCCCCAACCGTGTCCGTGCCATCAGATGAGAAAGCCGACATCTCACTGATTCTGATCCGTCGGCGGGTCCGCGCTTTGTGTTTACGTCTTTGTGCAGAATCCGTGTACCTGCTCTCATTTACTGTTTTAGCTGTTTGGTGGTTGTTGAAATTTTGTGAGGTTTAACCTGAGATTCTGGCTTTTCGGGCAAAATAAATTTATATTAAAAATCGATTCAGGATTTTAATGAATCGATATCACGTTATCCAAGCTAGAATCGATTTTAATCGATAAATCGATAATCAAAACCAACCCCTAGTTTAAAGCTTGGAAGTACTGACCATACTTTGAGTTTGATTCTGTAAAACGTGACAAAAACATAACCGTCCGCTGTTCACTGCGTGGGAAGAAAACTTCTTTTTACAGCAACCCCCCCCCCCCCCCCCCCCCCCCCCCCCCTAAACTTCCGAGCAAGCACCGAGTACGCTGCCACGGGAATGTGAAATTCACAGAGAAACTCCCGGATTCTTCCACTGACCGCTGTGACACACCTGCACCAGGGCAAACACATATGGAAAAGATATATATAAATCTTATAAAGTTTGTATCTGTCTTGTGTGAAACTTGTATGAAAAGCATACAAGAGTGAAAACAGATATAAGATCCCTTGAAAAATTATATAATGAAACTTGTATGTTTTGGATACTTACTAAAACAATATATGAAAGTAATGAGAAAGTGGCCACTTTCATGAGTAAATCATGTAAGCCTTATATGATTTACTCATGAAAGTGGCCACTTTCATGAGTAACAACATATAAGTTTTTACTATTTCTTTTCCATATGGGAACCTCTGCCTGCCTCTCTCCTGCTATACAGGTGAAAATAGAGCAACAGGACCGCTGAGTCTTTGATTTTATTTATTTTCTGCTGTTTTACTTGCATCTATTTGAAAGAGTGAGTGTAAACACAAAAAACTATTTTATTTTATGTGCTGGAAGGTGCAGAAAATAGGTTTAAATGTTAAACAAATTTCTTCCAGTCAGAGAATGTTGCATATAATTTAATTTTTGCTTGATGCATAAAGTTAAAAAATTAAAACTAATAAAACAAATTTTAAAAAGAGACTTTTTCATTTGATTACATTTCATATGATTGATTATGCAGAAAAAGTAGAATTGGGCTGAAAGATCTATCGCTTTATTACCTATTCAGGTTGTAAATCATGTTTTTAAAACTAAGCAACTAATTACTTTTGAAAATAAGTGATCAGTAAAGTAACGGCATTACTTTTGGGGGGAAGTAATGAGTAATTAGTTACTGATTACTTTTTTCAAGTAACTTGACCAACACTGGTGGCAAGAGTCTCATGTTTGTTCATCTTTGGTAATAGTGTTCTTAAAGTATCCCAAAAGCTCTCTGCAAAAAATGAAGCCCTTAGTCTTACTCTCTTTGAGTTGCTTGCTTCATTGAACCCAACACTGGCAGTCTTGGATAAGTGCAATCAGAAAGTAGGTCATTATCTGGTTCAGTTAACTCATTCATGTGAAGAAAATGCAGAAGTTTACCATAAACACAGCCTTTAATTAGGTACTCCATAAGAAACAAGATGAAGCCGTGATAATCTCAGAAAAATATGGGAATTACAGCAAAAATGTTCATTAGTGAAATGTCGTGTATACAAAATAGTTTTAACAGAACAGGATAAGCTGCAGAAACTCAAGACATAATATCAAAATATTACAAGACCAGACAGAAACAGAGCAAAAACCACCAATCTTTTCTTTAAATATTATATTCTCACCAAGTTACTTATTAGGCCTTAATAGAGTAATTAGGAGCAGGTCAAGAGTTGTCATTAGAAACTGACAGCTAATACATTTTCTTTTTGTTCAGATTGTTTGGCATCAGTCAGCATAGGCTTGTCTAAGTAACTGTCTGAGAATGTATTAATACAAGCTGCAGTCAGAAAAAAATGACTGTGAGGGCTGAGGGTTAACCAAAACAGTGAAGTTGCAGACTGACAGCTAAATAATGAGCAGAAACTCCCTGTGAAGCTCCACAAACCTGAGGTGAGCTGCAGATTGGGGTGATAATTCCTATTGCCATATTGTTTTTACAATGAATATGTTGGTATAATAAAAACAAAATTGATTGTAGCTACTTGATGCTGATCTTAGTGTGCTATCAATTGAAAGCCCATCACAATACCCGAGTACATTCATTATTATCGATCTGTTTCATTGATTTAAACTCCACGAAAACAAAACCACGTTCGGGTCTCAGTTCATAATAACCTCAAACTGGAACTTCCCACTGAAGATGTTCAAGTTTAAAAATTGCTCATGGATATATACTTTTATCTTAGCCTGACTTTATTACAGGTTCATCAGTGCATTTTTTTTGAAGATGATAAATGGGAGTAAAGCCTGCACTGGGGCTGTTTTGGGCAGATTTGGTGCTTTGTGTATTCTGCTGCATAACTGTGTCTCCCGTGGAATAATGTTGCTCATTAATGTGTTTTTAATGCTTTTTTAGACAACGATGGAGCTCTATGACAAAAAGGAATAAGATATATGAGGCTTCAGATATAAAGACAGCACATGTTATTAAAAGACATTATTTTAGAATTCGAGTTGTATATGCCATTAAAGTGCTTTTTCATATTATGTTCTAAGTATATGGATATTTAACCCTTATTAGTGCCTCAGTTGATTCCAGCAGCATTCCACAGTGATGATTGCAGACTCTGAAGAATGGGACATTTCTGAAACAAAATACGGGGGAGAGGAGAAGTTGCAGGATGTGTCTTTAAATTAGCCAACAGAAGTAAACCTAGCATTTCAGGCAGGTAGTCCCAGGTTCATCTGCCTTGAAAATGAGAAAGAAGAGCAAGGCAGAGTGAAAGGACATCCTCAGTGACAGAACTCAAGTTCAGACTAATTTTTTCCCCTCTCTCTTGGCTAGCCTTTTTCTTTCTTCTTCTCTATATCTGAAGCCAGGAAGGGAAGATGGCTGCAGCTCCTAGGACAATATGAAGGCTCGCTCAATGCTTCCACCTGGAACATTGCCTTCTCTTTGTGTTTATGACTGTTTTAAGGACATGTGCCCCTCAGTGTGTGGATGTCTGTGTTTATGCCATCCAAGCCTGGTCATTTGCATTTGCTTGATGTGAGATAAGTGCATGGAGAGATTTTAGCATACAGCACATCAAGAGACTTCTGGTGTGCATCCTTCTCTCACCCAGCCACCCCATCCTTTCAGTCCTTAGCAACTTTCAGGATGCAGTATATATATATTCCGCTAGTTATGTGTTGGTAATGTGCCATTTAGCTTAAACAAACACATGCCAAGGAAGTCTCTTGCCAACTTTACTTCCAGGAAAGCTTCTGCTTCACACTTTAAGAACATTCATATATAATTCTGTACACATCATGGATCCTCTGAAGTACTTGCTACAATATACCCTATGGTTCTGGCTGGTGTAGCATCAGAAACTACTCATTTGCAAAGTGTAAACCTTACTCCTCACAGCCAAAAATTATTCAAGCTTTATTTGTAGAGTTTTTCAGTATGATTGGGGCAATCAAAAGGGTATTTTTGAGAGGCTTATTAAACTGGTGAGAAAATTTAGACCTGATTTGATCTGGGCTTTCAGGCCTGTGTGTGAGTACAGAGTTGGATGTCTGTGCTTCTTTGTAAGACTCATACAGAACTAAATGTAAATCTGTATCCCTCTATGTTTTAATATTTGAACACTTTGATTTATAAACTAATAAATGACATTCTCATGGCCTTTTAGCATTTTGTTACCAGTCTTAACACAAAGAGCCAAAATTGTGACCAGTATTAACTAACAAGCAATCATTTAAAAGTGCATTTTTATGTAAGCTTAATTCACTGAATATAACTAAAAGGTACAGCCTTATTTTCTTTCATACATTTATTCTTACAAGAACATGTTCAGGTCTCATTCTGGTTCCTCTCCTAGGCTATGCTACGTGAGATTAAACTTATGGAGAATGACATCTGTGTGATGTACACACCATACTTTGGAAAACATGATGATACGTGACACGATGAGTTTGCTGATGGCTATTCCACCATTTTAGTTTAAACTGAAATATCGCAACAAATACTTTTATTAAATATTGTGACATTCATGTTCTTCATATGATTAACATTAATGGTTTTCTAATCAGTCGAAAACTGAAAGTATAGCCTTAGCTTAAATGTTTCATGGTTATATATACATATACATATATATATATATATATATATACATATATATATATATACATATATATATATATACACACACACACACACACACACACACACACACACACATACATATAGATATATATATATAAATAAGACTGTAAGAGTGAAGTCTAAAATCTGAAGTCTAAAATCCAAATCTTTAATGTAGTAGCTTTAGGTCTTACTTGGTTTATCACTCAAAGTGAAAAATAATACAGAACAGTGGTAGGCAAAATGACAAATTCCCCATCTGCCCCAAAGAAAAAGCAAACAAATGACAACCATGACTGTCTATCACTGAACCAAAAAAGGAGTAAATATACTGATATACTGCTTGCATTATTGATGACAGGGGATGAAGAAAGCTGGCAGGAAGAAAAAGACATGAAGCACAGCTGAATGAAATAAAACAATCTGAGCGGTTTCAAATTTAAACAGGAATGACAAATAGAAATGGCAACAGAAAATAAGGCAATGATAATAATCACATAAACTTAGTGTACCTCAGTTTTTGAAAGCTCTCCATTTCAGAAATAGCAAGAAGATAAAAGTTTTGGACAACTTTGTTGCAGTAGAACACAAATACTGAGGGAAAAGGGCAGAGTTCAGTGCATACTACACAAAGTAGAGGTGTTTCTCACCTCAATGTACTATTATTTTCTTATTTCAGGACACTTCTACTGATATAGGAGTCAAGTTCTGATGTAATTTCAGAACACCCCACTGAAACACTTGAATGCATCAGTGGAGTCCTCAGAAATGGCATCTCTACCTTGGGAATCTGAAACTCTCCCCTGTGAATTGTAATGAAATTATAGTGGAAGAGATGGCGATGTGTCCGCCTCACAACCAGAGATCATAAATCCCCCAGTATAAGCCATAAGCCTCAGACTCCTTCCTACTACCCCCTGCCTCCTTTTTGTCCTTTGCTGCACATCTCTGATCCATCTCGACTTTCTTCTCTGTTTCACATTTTTCTTTAATAGACTGTGATGATATTTTTCACCTCTCCTCTTTCTCTCCTTCTTCCCCCCACTTTACTCATTTGCACTGCCCCTCAGACCTTAACATGAACTTTTCCAACAATCCCATTTATCATAGATTGGATTTCTCTTGTTATCTAGTTCCTCTGGAGGGTACTCAATCTGTGTCCCTCTGCAGGAGTAGAATCTCAAACTTCTGGTACTATCACTTCCACTATCATAAGAACTATGACACTAGCTCCTATACTCAACAGTCATCGTGACTGAAGGAAAGGAGAGGACATCCAACTCAAATAGGAGCCTCATGTTTTAAAGGATATGCAACTGTATATTCTTTTGTTGTGTATTTCTTCCATCCTTCTATTTTGTTTGAATTAATAACTTCACCATCCTCCAAAACTGTAATTTAAAAGCAGGTAAAACTTGACCCAAGACTGTAGAAGTTATTAGCGATGATCTTCAAATTACTTCATAACAAAAGCAGTAAGGCTTGCACATTCAGTTCTGCGGCTTGTTTTTAAACACTTCTAGTGATACTTCTTGAGGTAAAATGTCTTACTGTTTGAGATAAGACTTAAACCATATTCATAGTTGACAATCTCATAATGATCCAGGTTTTTAAACAGTGATTAGCAATAGTTTGATTCCAATGGTTTTGTGCAAACGGCTACTATACCCATTTAGTCCATGGAAAGAAAAGAATTCCGATTCATCTGATTTCCCCATTTTATGGCACATATTTTAAAAATAAAGCATTAAATAAATAATGCATTCCCTGACAAAAGCTTAGAGTTGTATTTTTTAACAAATATTATGCCTTCGAGTTAAGAGGCTAGCCTACTGTGACTCAAGTGATAAATTACAGTCAGCATCACACTGGGAGTTTTAAAGTTCACTGTTCACTTTAAATGTTAATGTACTGCCTGGACTAGAATCAACACGCTGCATTCTGTTAAGCAGCCAAAAGATTTAACTCCTTAAATCGAGGCAGATTCTAATGCAAGTCGTCCTAACGCGCGTTTGTTGTGTTCCTCAGACCCCAGAGGTGGCCATGTCCTCTCCAACATCACTGACTGGCTATCTGCGCCTGTTCTTCCCCAACAGTACCTCATAACTCTGGGTTTTAGGATCAACCGGGGTTTGAAGAATATTTATTCCACCAATAAATAAATATAACCAAGCAGTATATCACAATTCACTGAACCGATATAGACAGTTATGTGGAAAACTACAAATTCTGGATGTAGACACAAGCGCTAAGCTGTTCAGAGTGAATCTGATGCTGATGAAGTGTAAGTATAATGTCTCATAAGATAAGAATGAACTTGAACTAAAATATTCATGCAGTCAAAAGCTCATGGTTTACTTTTTTTTTAAATAAGAAGGACCATCTTCACTGGGGTAGAAAGTGATTCTACATTTTTGCACTTGAAAAGGCTTCATATTCCAGCAGGATTTTTTTTTTAAGAAGGTTAAGTTCCAAGGCTAAGCATGAAGGAGAGTTTTACTGGGTTGCAAGTCCTAACTGTAATGTGACAGATTGATTCAGCTCTTTGTAAAACCACTGCAATTTTATTTGAACTTTATTTTTTATTTATTTTAATATACACTTTATCATCAAATGGATCTAAAAAGAGATAAAATTTGAGTTGAAATGAAACTGTGTTACACAATAACTAATTTTACCAAAATAAATAACTTTACAACCACATTATTTTTAAGCATTCTAGAGACCTATTTTACTTTCCAGCCCCACCCACCCTACATCACTTAGAGTAGGCTACATAGCCACGCCTCACTGCCCCCTTTACTTTACTCAGAAAGCAGTTAAGTGGGTCAGAGCTGCTCGGGTTGGGGGTAATGGGGTTATCTGCTCCAAAAAGGGAAGCAAGCATGATTTAAAAAGAAATGGCCATAAGATATATCCTATTGTGTGTCTTAACCTGGTTAGCCAGGCATACCAAGACATGTCTGCGTTAAGCAGAAATCTGTTTGCTGAGTCATTTTGAGGAAAGTGGTTTCTCTTTGAGGTCATCATAATTTAAAATAGCATTTGGTTGTGACATGGTTCAAGGTTTAGAGTAAGTCGCTGCACATGTGTCACTCTTTTCTTTCATTTGATAAAAACACAGTTGTGCACATGTGTATATTAGGGTTTTGCACTGCATTGCCTGCTGGCAGTTTAGAGGCTGTAGTATTACACATTATCAGTCTCTTACATGACTTCTAACATGCACAAGTTAACAATGTGAAGAATATGAGTTCACAAGGCTCCTGGCAAAGCTTATCTGAGCTACTGCTGGAATTTGTAAGTAACCTGAATATGATATTCAGCTGATCACTGCCATCTTTGTCTGCTCTGTGAAAAGAAAAAGGTGCAAATGGAATGATGTTGCCACCAAATCGACACCAGAAAGAAGAAATGAAACCCCTTTGTACGATTCTGCCCATCCTGGATCTCTTGCAAGCAACACAGATTAATGTTAGTACAAGAACAAACATGCAAACAGCTCAGGTATCTGCCAAGAGTCTCAAAGGTTTTAAATAAACAGAAAAATCACACCCTCGGTAAAGCCGGGCCCCAAGGCGGAATTCAATTATAAAAGCTCTTTGACTGATGATGTAACCATGCACCCCAAGCATGCTGTGATGGAACACCTCTGCTTACTTCAGATAAAAATATGGACAACTCAATAATGACAAACAAGCAACGAGGTAACACCAAAGAGTAAAACTGAGTTGGAGTGGGTTAATTATTACAAATATTTTGTGAATATTTTTTATTTGGTAGAAACAAAGCAGGTGAAAAAAAAATGCCATGAGAAACCTAATTACCAAGGGAAGTACACTCATTTACACTCACAAAAAAGAAAATGCTACAGGAAAAAAGAAATTCAGTAATGACAGTGTTACATTTGAATAATTTTACCAAAAATTTGAATTTTTTCAGATTGATAATGCTTTTCAGTCTTTTTTTAGATTGATCCAATTTAAATGTGATTTATATCTGCCGTGGTCTTTTAATGACTTTTACCAAGAGTTTTCTAAACATCAAAATTTCATGACAAAGAGAACTGTACCGATTGCTGGAGTCTCATTATTGCAGGATTGTTTCATTTATTTTTTTTTACACTTTCTTTCAAACAGAGTGTCACAACTCACCTCTATAACCAACCTGTTCTCAAAGCCAGACTGATACAATCCACATGTCCTTTAGAATCTTTTATAGCAAAATGGAAATCATCAAATGGGTCTTACAGCCAAATTGTCACATATGGATAATTGGCCGTTTTGCATCATACATTAAATGCAATCTGTACGTGGCATCTTTCAATCTGCAATGTTGTGAAAGGGCAAGGCGATGTTATCTTAAATACAGATGCTTGGAGGCACTTTACTTCTCACTCTTTTAACCTGTGTCCCCCTTACGTCTCTGTATTTTCAGAGGTCTTGGGTTCTTCTCCTCTTTGTCCTCACTTTCCCTGTTGTTGTCCCTCAGACACAAATTCAGATGTTAATATAATTTACATATTTAGCCATTTAAATTCTTGTGCTCCTGCTTTTAATCATAGCCAGATACTCAGATTTCCTTTCTAAATGAGTAATTATTATTGATATATTCTCTTTTTGGTTTATTGTTGGCTGTTACACAGCAAGCAACTCCAAAATCAATTTAATACTTTCACATTATTACAAAATTGCAATAAGGCACCTACATTATAGTCGTTTACTTAACCCGTCTGCTTACCAAATATTGATCCAGTTTTTCTCCCCAGAATTCAGATTTGTCACCAGGCATGCTGTATTTGTTGGAGTGGAGCCTTTAGTAAGGTTTCATGTATACTTATCCTGCAGCGAAAAATCAAAATGACTGGTTAATCTCAAAATCGTGTTCATGTACATTGTGTATTCAGTGCATTTCATTTTACTGAAAATGGAAATTATGGTACACAGTGAGCTCAGCAGCAGTGCCGAGCCAACACAACTGCTTTAGAGCAGGTAATGGAGACTAAAATACATGAGGGTTAAAGACAGATCAAAGCACAATAAAAGTGCAGTGCAGCACACAGGAATATCAAAATAATCTGGCCAGTGTTTCAGTTTGCAACACAGAGGTAATAAGGAACCATTAAAAAGCTCTCAACACAGAAAATACATCCATAGACACTTGCACACAGACCTTAATCCTTCACACACCTGACTCTGTTTGATTCAGTCTTGGACATGTTGTATGCCACAGTGTAGTAAAAAGGCACATGAAGAACATTAGAGCCAAACAAACACAGTTAATGCAAATGGTTTCTCACAGAAAGTCACACTAATGAGCCAGCTGCCCAAATAAAAGAATTTATGAATTCAACCAAGAAAACTCATCCACCATGGTTAAAAATAACAAAAACAACAAAAACCTATATGGCAAAGCATATCACCTAGAGGACTGAATAAAAGGTCTATAGCTTCTCAAGCTCTGCTGTTGTTTCCCCAATTTTCACAGTGCAAGAACAATGGGAACATCTGTTAAACCAGTGGGCTCAGTAATTATCTTGTAGCATTTTGGACTGTTGAAACTATTGTGTAAAGGGGGGATTTTTAGTTACCAGTTTGTTTATTCTTGATGCAGATGCTTGAATGGTTAGGACAGCTTTTTCTTTAAATGCCAAACTAAGTTTCTGTATTTGTGTGAGGACATTGCTTCATGTAATGAGTTTGAGTGCGTTTGTGTGTCTATACCCTCAGGCAGCCACAGGATACACTGGATAGGGAAAATGGCTTTTCTTGTTCATTTTATGTACTAAGAAATATAAAAAAAATTGCCTTTGAACTCTGACCCCCCCAAATGTCCATGTATCTGTGCTTTTTCTGATGTTTGTTCTGCTCTTATTTCTCAATAATAGTACTGTTCCCTGTAACACACAGACCTCGGGGAACATGCGTGTGCTAATGTCTTTGTTCATACATTACACGTTTCTTAGACTTCATTAACCTCTAGCTTGGAGTTTTTGGGACCTGTGGAAATTAATCTGTCCTCTAAACTGAGGAAGACAGAAAAAGAACATCAGATTTTCAAGCTGATTCTTTAATTATTACAGCACTAAGTGGGAAAATCTGTGTGTGCGTGCGGGTGCACTGACCCCAGGGCATGGCACAGTGACCCACTCTTTGCGGTTTCATTGTCTGCAGAATCTCAAGTTCACCATTTAGAAGAAAAACAGAAGTCTATCAAAGTCTTATTAAATGTAAAAAGCAACATAAAAAACAAAAACACAAGAAGCAAGCAACAAAATATGTACTATAAATAATGGTAGAGTAGTTTTAAAGCACATATGTAAATACTTTAGAGCACAGACATTGTTCTACAACCACAATTTTGGAAGAAAAAGAAGGAATTTATGTTAACATATGTGCACGGATGTTCCCAGGTGTTAGTGTGTCTGGCTAACCAATAAGGAATTCATGGAAAATCATTTCGTACTGTATAAATGTTTGTAAATTCAGTGGTGGCTTCCCATATATTACTGTAAATCTTAACAGATATGATGCTTTACCATAATATACAGACATGAATATATTATTAGTTCAGTTACATGAGTTGTTTGTCTGTTCTAAGAAATTAGTTAAACACCAACGAGCCAGAAAACTCAGTTATTGCCCATGTGTTGCCTACTCCACTTGAGTATTGCTGTTCCAGGAAGTATAAATAATACTGTTGAAATCAAACTAATTATAGAATCACCAATCCAAGAGTTTTCAGTTCTGATCCAGTATGATTGCTTAAATTGCAGAGGCCATCTCACTCAAGCTCAAAGATCAAATTTAAATGTAGAAGCTGTGTTACTTACACTGAGAAGGTGACTGGAAATCATTAGGCTTGATGTAGACTGTCATGATTCGGCTGTGCACAGCAGGCAGGACTCAAACAGACTCGTAGGCGGAACGTGAACTCAAAACAGCTTTATTTGCTGAAGATGGAAAAAAAAATCATACAAACTACACACAATAACACATTAACACACAAGGAACCGCACAACCATGAGGGAGATCACAACAAAGGACCGAGGGAGACGCTGACATAAATACACAGAAGGATAACGAGGGACGTGAGAACACATGGGAAACACAGCTGACACGAATTAACATCACGCCACAGGCAAGGCACACCGAACACGAAAACACGAGACTTTCACAATAAAACAGGAAACGGAGTAACATGACGCAGGAGAGGAGGAGGAGAGGAGATAAACATGATGGAATAAAACACAAGGAGGGGAAACAAGGCACGAGAACTCATATAAACACAGGGGGAGACACAGAGGGGAACGACACAAGGGGAGCCTAAAAGTACAAAATCTAACATAGAATAAACTCAGGATTACCTATGTGAACTTTAAATAATAAACCATAACACAAATTGTCATAAAAACCCAAGAAACTCAAAATGCTGGGTCAAAAGGACCCACAACCATGACAGTAAACTCTCTTTCCCTGACTTTTTTAAAAATGCAGTATGTACCAACAAACAGATCCATATCAAGTTACTGAATTCAAATTCACCAGTAAATTATTAAATGATGAGGGAATTCGGATAAATTAAAATGATAATCTTCACCTTAAAGACATCCTAATGTGATCTTCCTTAACTGGTTGCTTTCAGTGGAGAGGAGCAGTGGATCTACTCTAAGAATGTCTGAGCTCCTCAGTCATCCCTAAGGTGGATTTCTGCCACTTATATGCACAATTCATTATTTTGGTCACTTCTCTCAGTCCATGGCCGTGGATAGTAGGACTGGTGATCTATCAGTAAACCGACAGCTTTTCTTCTGCTGTTCTTTACAAGCAGTGTTGGGGAGTAACGGAATACATGTACCGCCGTTACGTATTTAAAATACAAAATATGAGTAACTGTATTCCGTTACAGTTACAGTTTAAAAAGGTGGTATTTAGAATACAGTTACTTTGTTGAAATAAATGGATTACACGGCGGTACTTTCCTGTTTCATATTGTGGCGGGTCAGGACTGTTTGGGTTTTGTTTGACAGCTACGTTCTGTTGTTCCAGGCGGCAGCGTTACGGTTGCCATGGTTACAGGGTGACGCTCTCTCTCTGCGTGTTTCCTGGGTGAGAGAGCGCCTTTTTGTTGTTGTTGTTGTTGTGCTAAGCTAATGGGCAGAATGCTACAGGTATAGCTCTAAAGAATGTAGCATCATGGGCAGTGTAGTCCGTGCTGCAGGGAGAATGGACTGCCATACTCGTTATGTGTCTGTGAGCAAGAGGAGGGAGACAAAGGAGAGTGGAAAAGTACGAGTTGTCATCGAGCAAAAACGGGAGCTGGAAACATGTAAATATAATAATAACCACTGCAGCCAAGAAGAGTGCCTGACGAGCCCAGTTGTAAGTAAGCTATTAAGACTCGACTGTAAGCTGTGTTCGTGTTTTCCTCCGAAACAATACGTTCCGTTGGAGCAGCCTTTCAACGCCTCTCTTTGTCTCTCGCAAGCAAAGTTGACCCAGACAACAAAGTAAAGCTATTTTTCGGCTACGAGCCCAACACGGAACCCGCCGTATTAGCCAGAGGTCCCTTTACTACGGTTCGGAGCCGCGGACCTTCAGTAACAGTAATAAATCACAGCAATAGTACATTCACGTAGTTGTAAAAAGCATGATAATATATTAAGTAATCCAAAGTATTCAGAATACATTACTCTCATTGAGTAACGTAACGGAATACGTTACAGAATACATTTTGGGGCATGTATTCTGTAATCTTTAATGGAATACATTTTAAAAGTAACCTTCCCAACACTGTTTACAAGCCACTGGTACCACTGCAGACATGGCAGTTGAGAACCATTTCTTATAACTTGGAGGTGCTAATTGTCTTTGACGTCCCACCACACTTAACTGAAAATTGCTCCAATGTGAACTGGATTATTATTCAGTGGAACCAGCAGGACCACATCACCTGCAAAAGTGCAGACACGCAGTTCTGAGACCATTAAACAGGACACCCTCCTGCCTTTGACTGCATTATACGCTTAACCCTTCAGCATTTTGTAATTGAAGTGATTTGGGAGCTAAACCATTGCACCTCCTCTGGCCTTTGCAAAAATGTGGATCTTTTCCAGTGAGATCGGATGAGGTATAATGGTACTAAGGTGAAGTGAGTCAACAGAGAACTTTAACACAGGAAAGCAGGGTTTTGATTATGTGTTTTGATTATGTGTTAAGCGCATGCACTGTACTTTCAGCTATTTAGAGTGCATATGAAATGTGTATATATGGGCCTATGCTTGGGTATGTGAGGGAAGAGCAGGATGAGTGCAGTCAGTAATGTTTTTTTGCTCTTTTTCAAATTTATGCCTAATGCAGCTTAAATTACAGAAATCATTTTCAAACAAAAATTTCTTAAAATACTGTATACGATATTATGTCGCATATTAAATGCATTTATATGTTTCACTATTCGATTGGACAAAAGGTTTTTTGGTTGAAAAGAGGAGATTAATGTTTGCAGTAGATTAGTTAGATATTTAGTCTGTTTGACAGAGTATGAAGGAAATCTTTGATCCAGCAAGTCTGTCTGCAAAATGTGGTTGTTTGCACATTTTTTTTCTGCTCAGTGAGCAATTTGGTAACCAATGAAGTTGTGAAAAGTGAAGTTGTTTACTTAAGATTTTATGTCTAAATTTACTTCGAACGTGTAATCTTCTGGTCTCACATAGAAAATGGCAATATGAATAGAAGGGGTATAAATAACAACATGAATAAAAGCGCAATGTTATTTAGCCACTTCAGTTTCTGTGTTTGGGTACTGTAAAAGCTGAGAGACTGCCACACTTAATGGCACACTGGGACACTTGAGTAGAACAGAGCTCATGTAAACACCTGCGCTTTTCTTACTGGGAGTTAGCCTTCTGTGAACTGTGTGGAAAAGTTGTCCAACAGTCCTCATTCATATCAGTGATCCATCCTTATACATCAGCAGCTGTCCCCTCACTCATATCGATGTCACTGTAGTCCCTTTGTTACTCAAGCTATGGGCCTTTTGTTCAGAATAGCATGCAGCCTTTCAAAAGCCCAGCACACAGGCATAAAAACATAATCAGCATACTTAACAGTAGGAATCAAAAAACATCAAAGAGCCGCAAAGTGGTGGAAAACTGTCACCCAGCAGGATAAACATAAGGGGAGGGGGTAGAAGACACAGCAGACAAGAGTTACAATGCAACATCTCTAGTTTAATCACAGCTTTGTGTTCAACATGTTTGTGTTTGGGGTGGTGTACCTGAGGTTTTTAATTTACTTTCCATTATGTGAATAAATACATGAAAATATGGATAGACAGTAGAAGGGCAAGGAATGGAATAAGGCATAAATAAGCAATTGTGATTTTAAAATTGAAACACTCCCTTATCCTAATTACAACTTAGCCTTTGTTGCCCTCATTGAGTTTGCTGATAAGCCTCATAAGTAATAAGGGTACAGAATTTACGACAGAAGCCTTTCTGTTCAATTAACCAAATTCATGGGGGAAAAAAAGAGCAGAGCAGAAACTGATTAGGCAGGTAAATCTCTATTCGCCCATCTTGCCAGTGCATTAATCAGACATTATGAGGTGGTGTCATCCAGACGCTTTGCCAACATTTGGACTTGGTGCTGCTGGAGCTTCACTGCAGGCATCATCTGTGTGTTTTTCAGTAATTATTGACTCCTTTAAAACTGAGCCAGTTCTCCCAGCCTCGCTGAGACTTAGCTGAAAAACAATATGGAATGGATTCATCACCTCCCATCTGAGGAAACTGTTGCTGTCATCAACAAAGAAACAGCTTTTTTTCTTTGGCTTTGTAATCTGAAACACTCGCCATCATGTCTACCCTGAACAACTCCCTGACCAGGTGGTGCCAGCTCGCTCCCGTTGAGACTAGCTTTTGGCTGCTGAAAAAAACTTGCCAAAAGAAGCCAAAAGACATTATATGCTAATTTGCATATAATACTGTCCCTATGCTAAAAATCTCTTTAAGCAGAAATAAAGATTTACTGTTTACAGGAAATGCTGCATTGAGACCTCTATAGATTTGTTAAGAAAGCTGTGCACATCTACATGCAGCAGCATCGCCTTTCCAATTTGTCACCAAATGCTCAAAGACTGAGCACATTAATGATGTTCCCTGTGGTTATTTGTCAAAACTTACTTTCCACAATGTCTGAAATCTGCTAAATGTGGCAACAGAGTCATCAAGTTGGCAGCATCTTATGTGAATAACAATAAGTGGTCTGGAAACAAGCCTGCAGTCTACAGCTAGTATCTCTGTGAGGCTGTTTTATAGATATCAAAAAATGTACAAAGTTGAGGTGACACTAACATATACTGTATACCTACATCCAGGCTAAAATCACCAATTAACCTATGTATGTTACATGTATGTGTAGCAAGGACCCAGACCGACAGACAGTTTTTCTCACACGTTAATGCTTTTTTTGTGCAAACAATTTACAACACAGTCAGTGGAAGGCTTTTCAGCTGACTCTCTCTCCAGACCAGGTTATTGAGAACAGTTAACAGGGTTAACCTAACCAGCCACACACCCCCATCGCCTGACCTAGGGCGGGAGCCATTGGGCCTAGCCTACGCTCTACATTTTCAGGTATCTCTACTTTACTTGAGTAGTTTTCTTTCTGACAGCTTTTTACTTTTACTCCCTACATTTTTAAAAAAGTATCTGTACTTTCTACTCCTCACATTTCCAAAACAGTGTCATGGCTGTGTGCAGGCAGGCAGGAAGAGAGGACCCAAAATGCAGGACTCACAGAGGCAGAAGTAACTCAAAATAGACAGCTTTATTGCTGGGAAGAAACTGAACAGAAAACTAACTAAACTGGGAGTACGGAACAAACTAAACAGGTTGGCAGGCTGGCAAACAGAACACACAGTGGAAGTGCAGGTATGTCCCGACGACGAGCAGGGGAAGACGCAGACACTAAATACAAGAGGTGAACAGAGCTAAGAGGAAACAGCTGGGAGACACGGCTGACGTTGATTACACTGACGAGACAGGGAGAGCACAAAGCTGAATGCACAGACATAAGGCACAGACCTACAATGTAAAACAGGAAGTACACGACAGATAGAGAGATCCAGACGAGACACGGAACTAAACAGACTCAGGCTGTATCCCAATTCAGGGTCTGCAGCCTTAAAGTACGCAGCTTTAACGGTCCTCAAGGGCAGCATACTCAAAGACCGCTAAGGCCGGAAGTGCGAGGCTTGTGAAATGGGACGGTCTAGCCTCCGTCGCCCTGCCCAGGTTGCCTAGCAACCATGATACTAACAGCTGGAAACATTTCATACAGCTTTGTTTGACAGAAATGAAGGAGAAAATCTTTTGTTCATTTGTTTCTTCATGAGCTATGTGTGATTTAATGAGTATCTGAGGCTGAGACCACAGGACTGTAAAACATGAGCTTGGGCTTCATTTCTGTACTGAACAGTCATTTTAAGATTAGCTAGTAAATAACAATTAGCTAATGTTGTTCATGAGACTAAAGTCATCTCACTTTGGTAATGTAAATATAATATGGCCAATATTATAGTTATCATATTAATCATTATTAGTTATTACAGCAGTGAGTTTGAACTCCGTGTCAAATACTGAGCTTCAGTAAAGATTCAAGTTGCATTTATTTATATGTCCTACACCTTAAATCTTCACTCAAAGACAGGTATCTTTGACAGTGTATATATAGATGTATTATAAATAAGAGACAAATATTGTTCTTTTAATATGTTGGCATTACTAAATTTGGCTCAATGCTTACATATATGTGGAAAAAGAAAATGTATGAGCTGTGATAACTGTTTCTGATAGAATGAAGAGTAGACTGATATATTAAATATTCCTTTATTGGGTGAGAAAATCAGACCATGTCATTACTGCTTTAAGTCATACAGAATAGATATCAGAGCCTTAAACAGGCTGACTTCTGCTAAATGGGTCAAACTGGGCAGAAAGTAAACAAACACATAACATCCTTATAGAATATGATGTAACACTATAGATCAACTTACCTCAGAATATATAAAGCATATAAACAATTACAGCAATATGATGCAACAAACACAACAGTACGACTAATCCAAAATACTCAAAGCTTCATAGAACTGAAACAAACATTTATTTTTAGGTCCATTCTGCTGCTGATACATACTTTAGGTTTCTGAATATTAAACTTGTTGCTGCCTTTCATAGTGTGTAACTTGAAGGCCCTGAGTACTTTCTCCCACACTGAAAACACTGGAATGATAACATTATTTGAACATTACCTAATAAGACTGATTCAGGACAGACAATTAGTTATTTTAAACTTTTCTAGCAGTCCTTCACAAACAGGGAACAGTCTGTCTATTCTCTCCATCTGTCAGCTGCTGCTGGCTCTTCCTCCTCCTCTTCCTCACACACTGCTGAGTTTGTCCTGGTGGATCATCAGGGGTGCAAAGCCTCACAGATGATGTGCAGCAGTGGGTCCCTCAGTCTGTCCTCACTCTGGACACTTGCAGTTGTCACACATGGAAATCAAATGTGTGATAAGCTGCAGGATTCAAACACAAGTGTAACTTATAAATACATGTTCATACTTTAATTCCACAATCAGAGAGAAAGAAAAAGAGAGAGAGTGCAGGACAGACAGACAGGTGAGAGTCTCAGGTGTATACACTGCTACAAAACAGCACAAGAGAAGGAGGATTTAGTGTTTGTGTTATTACGAGTGCTAAACAAGAAGAGTTCCCAGATGGTTCAGTGGACACATGTGTGACTCCTGTGATTAAAGCATCTTTCTTTCAGCTTAACGAGTGAACCGTCAGCTCGTTCAAACACACGTTAAAGTCCGTTTGGCTCGACACCACCGAACAGAGGCAGCAATATAACATAGCTAACATTAACAGTGCAGTGAATCCTGCTTGTGCCGTGATATTCAGGACTGCAAACCGAGCAGCATCACTGACTTTCAGCTTGTTGTGTTTGTGGATATATGACTGACTTTAATTATCCATAAAATCATCACATTCTCTGTAAGATTAAGGTCAACTACTGAACGGCGTATATTTTAAAGTAAAGGCTTTAAAACCAAGTTAACGCTGAAAGTACAAACATCACTAATGTCACATAACTTTGCCGACATGTGGCCAACAGTAATGTTTTAATGTTCTTCGTTAATAAACATTTGCACATAAATAAGTGACATCATATTCAGTACTTACTTTTACAAGTTTACTCTTTGGCCGCTCCGCTTCCGCCGTTTTTTTTTGGCAAAATTATCCACACCCAACGCCGCGCTATGCATTCTGGGATATGTTGGGCCATGAAGTCTACACCGCCACATCCTTAAAATTCAGGGAAATGAAGGACGCATTTGAGGGCCGCATTTCGAGCAGCCTTTGAATTGGGACAGCCTTCGTCGCGTCGCGGTGACATAATCGGCCTTAAAATGCGGCCTTTAAGGCTGCAGACCCTGGATTGGGATACAGCCTCAGACTCATGAGTAGACATAATAACACCATGGACAGACAGAAGGAACACAGAGAAGAGGGAGCACAGAATAAACATTGAGAAACCAAATAACAAAACCTAAAAACAAGAACTCAGGAAGTACTACCAAAACTAGGAAGCTGAAATACTAGGACAGAAACCAAAACAAACAGTCATACTTCGTAATAAAATCAAAAGTAAAAGTACAAAACCAAAAACACTGGGTCACCGACCCAGGACCGTGAAAACAGGCTTGTTACTTTTGGTTTAAGGCAGGGGTGTCGAACTCCAGGCCTCGAGGGCCGGTGTTCAGCAGGTTTTAGATAACACCCTGGGTCAACACACCTGAATCAAATGATTAGTTCATTACTAGGCTTCTGGAGAACTGCAAGACTTGTTGAGGAGGTAATTTAGCCATTTAAATCAGCTGTGTTGGATCAAGGACAAATCTAAAACCTGCAGGACACCAGCCCTCGAGGCCTGGAGTTCAACACTTGTGGGAATAGGAGGAAATCTGTTATTACTGCGATCCTTCAAACATTAAACCGATTTGTCTTGATCCATGCTCAATCATCCAGGTAAGTAAATCCCAAAAGGTTGATTCTGTTCATCTGGACATAGCGTTTTCAGTGGAGAAATGTTTCATCGAAGTGAAGTCACTTGGATGACTTCTTCAGTCTGAAGACTTGTATTTAATTTGCAGCTGCACTATAGGATATTTGTGGATTTCCCCATGCATACACCTAACCTCCACCCTCCCTGCCTCCAATAATGTCCCAGATGGGCACCTGTCTCACCTCCATCTGTGGACAGACACAGCAGACGTGTCCTGGTCGTCCTCACCTCTAAGGCTACGTTCACACTGCAGGCGAAAGCGCATCAAATCCGACTTTTTTGACCCTATGCGACCCATATCCGATCATGCTATGACAGTGTGAACGGCACAAATCCGATATTTTCAAATCCGATCTGGGTCACTTTCGTATGTGGTACTGAATCCGATACATATCTGATGTTTTAGAAAGCGACTGCTGTTTGAATGGTCATGTCGCATTAAATCCGTCTTTTACGTCACTGACACAAGACAGACGCCAATTATCAGCGCCGGAGAAGCTCCTGAGAAGACATCGTGAACGCTTCCTGGCCATCCAGTATAGATGTTGGTGAAACTGTTGGGAAGACAACATTGGAGAAATGTGAACATTTTATTTGTACTGTATAATCTGCAGATTCTGACAGAAATCTGCAACTATCCTTTGAAGCACCGCTCCTCTCTAAAACAGCAATAAGGATAATTATTAGGCCATATGTAAATAACAAAATAACTTTATAGCTTAAAGCAAAATTGGGAAACGTAAAGTCCGAAACAAGTCTTTATATTAAGGGCCATCAGTCAAACAATACTGTTTGGTCTGGGTCTAAACAGAGCGCGTTGTGTGTGACGTCTTCTTTTGCGCATGTGGGCCGCTTTGAGGGTTCACACAGGAGCGCGTTTGCTGTCACATTTTATTTGTAGTGTGAACAAGCAGACAAAAAAATCAGATTTGATCAAAAAATTGGTATTGAGCATTAAGACCTGCAGTGTGAACGTAGCCTTAGACTCCACCTGCCACGATCCTCCCGGTGAGTGGGGTGCAGTGTCCATAGCCACTGGGACCAGTGGGGAGAGAGCAGAAGGGTAAGCGTCATTAAATGTTGGCGACCACTGCTCTGCGGCTGCGATGGGGACACACCACAGGGCCTCCTCCTCGGGGCCGGGATCGACTGACTTCCTGCCACCAGCTGTGGCTGCCCCAACAGCCCCAACACGTGAACCTTGGCTGACAGCAGACCTACTCCACTGTTCCCGCTGGGAGCTCCTCCATGAACTGCTCCAGCATCAGCATGTTCAACAGCCGAGCTTCCCCTTCCTTTGAGCAAAAAAACTCAACCATAGACCAAACTCTAGATAAATCACCAATAGTCTAGTGGATATTAATATGTTAAAAATAAGTTGGGGCTATTTGTAATGAAACCAGATTTACACCAATGTCCTTCCAGTCTCCAGTCCAAGTCTCACAACTAGCCAGCTGGCTTGAAACACCTCCATCTGAAATGAGTGTGGGAAAGAGCCATAACTTTGTCTTTGGTGGTCACCAAAACATGGAAATTACATGTGTCAGTCAAATTCAATTTAAAAAATCATTTAAAGTTTGTTGGCTTTGCACAAAAATAAGCCTTAAAGATCAAGCTATACCCATACCACACAGATTCACAAAAGCTTCATTAACTGCTCAAGCCAAAGTGCTGATATGAACCAAATTTCTGCTCATTCCACAAGAGCATTCAACAAAATCTGCGACTGGATATTTTTACTCTTTAATCAGTTGTGAACTTTTCTGCAAACACAGCAACAGACTCTGCCATTCACAGGATACTCTGTCAAAAGTGGCTGTCGGAGATACCCTCTCTCTGACATTCTTTACACACTTTGCACACATCACTTATTCTGTATACCACTGACTGCAACACTGGGGATGTCTATCCTGCAATGTGTGCCTTTATTTGTGCATTTAAATCATTACAGCTTTACAAGAGTAGTGCAATGCCAATACGTTTTTCCCATCTGCGTTTGTGTAGTTGTATATGTATCTTACTATTTGTGCATCTGCTTGTCAATTGTCACTTATGGTCCATTTATGCCATCCATTCACTTGCAACAACTCTAACCTGTGTGTATTACTCATTGTGTTCCTCCCCCAGTGAGGTGTGTATGTGGCTCGGGGCTGATTGAGTGCCTTTACTATGGCAGCCTGCTGGTTAAACTGGGCTACCACAGAGCCCACAGTACCATAATGCACTGCTGCCACAATCAGCTTGCCACCACTCCCTACCTGTTACAGGTCACCACACAGAAGGAAAATATATTGGTAAAAAGCTGTATAATCTGTGGATAGGTATGTAATACCCAAATATTTATGCTTTAGCCTTTAAAGATGTGGGTTTTTGATGAGTTGTACTAAATCTGGATTTAACAAGCCTCTGGGATCACATGAAACTGCATGCATAATAACATTTGCTACAAATGCTTGTAGTTCAGGAGTTGCGCATCATGACAATTTATATAAAATACTAATCAATGTCTCACTTTTTTTTATAGTTAGATGGTTAAAAAATTGCCATAAGACTGAGTCTGTTGTTTCGTTTCTTATTTTTTATTTATTTATTTTTGTGCTTTATGTCAGCCATTCCTCCTTCAGGGGACTCTGCTGTGAAGAACTCGAGGCTTGATGTTTCCTCCAAGGATTAAATTTTTTAAAAGTGCAAACATTTAAATAGTAATTATTGTGTTTACTTTTGTGATTTTTCTTTTAAATGTCCACTCTAATTTTGATAAACTTACAACTTTTTTGTTGTTAAATTAACATGTGAGAGGGTACAGCAAATTATTGAGAAATATGAAATGTGTTTTTTTTGGTAAGTGACTTAAATCAGGCATTTTTCTAAATGTTTTTTGAATAATTATTACTAGGTTTATGGATAAACCAGCCTACCACTCCAGCAGGAGGTAGCTTAATTTCTTCAGAAGGACAACTTAGTAGATCAGGAGATAAATTGAATACTGGCACATGTGTAAGAGCTAACTGTCAGCTTCAGATAAATGTAACGTCACTCCCAAATCAATGACCAACTGTCACTATACTATAACATATGCAGTGGTGCGACAAGTGCAAAATGTGGCTTTTGTCAGTAAGGAAGCACATTTTCTTTCACCAGTGCAAATATTCCTCTATATAATCAAGAAGTAAGCAGCAGCATGGCTCAATGGTGGAAATGAGACAACTCCTGGAGTCTCACCCATTTTGTCACACAGTAAAGGTGTCAGCCAAATCTCTACAACTGCGGAATAATGTTATAATGTATAGCTGTTCTAATATCAAAATATAATAGGAGACAGTGAGGTCTAGGTTTACAAGTATCTGAATTAAGGTCAGTTTTTGGTAAAGGGTAAGTGAGGTGTGTGTGTGTGTGTGTGTGTGTGTGTGTGTGTGTGTGTGTGTGTGTGTGTGTGTGTGTGTGTGCGCGCGTGCGCGTGCGCGTGCGTGTGCGTGTGTGTGTGTGTCTGTGTGTGTGTGTGTGAAACCCAACATGGCCTCCAGTGTACCATCATCAAGGAATACTTTTAAGCAGCACCGTAGTTTTAATAAAGTCTTGTATTATGCAAAGCAATAAGCAGAGCCTGGTTTTGAATATTTATGAACTCACTGAAAGAGAGAAAAAAGAAGGCAGAGACTGTTCCTAATCTTTTCACATGTTTGTGATTCTGTGCATCTGAGAAAAACCAAGTAATGAGTGGGGTATATTGGGGTGGTGGGTGGGGGTTGGAAAAGAAGTCTTAAGTAGAAATGAAATGTGTGTGTGTGTGTGTGTGTGTGTGTGTGTGTGTGTGTGTGTGTGTGTGCGTGTGTGCGTGTGTGTGTGTGTGTGTGTGTGTGTGTTACCTTGTGTGCATAAGGGAAAACGATGCAAGTGAATATCCACTCTGCAGCTGGGTTGACTTGTGTGAAATTAGACTATAAGCACGATTGTATCTGTATGTTTAAAATATTAAAGCATAAAGATCTTGAGGATAAATATGACCAAATATTACTGCTTGTATGGTTATTGGAAATAATAATGAACCCCTCAATTTACTGCCTTGTTGAAAGCATGACAGATTAATATTGCAGTCAATCTTTTTTCCTTCAAGCTCGGGTCCTCTACCAGAGGTCTGGGAGCTTGAGGGTCCTGTGCAGTGTCCTTGCTCTTCCTAGGGCTGCGCTTTTCTGGACAGAGATCTCGGATGTCGTTCCTGGAATCTGCTGGAGCCACTTGTCCAGTTTGGGGTTGGGGTGTCACTGCTCCGAGTGCTCCACTACTGCCTTTACCCTTCACATCTTCTCAAGCTCCTCTCTCAGCCCTTGGTATTTCTTGAGCTTCTCATGTTCCTTTGTCCTAATGATGCCATCACTGGTATAGTTACATTTATCACTACATCCTTCTTCTTCTGCTTGTCAAAGACTGCTAAGTCCGGTTGGTTAGCCATCACCAGTTTGTCACTTTTTATCCCACAGAATTTTAGCTTGATCATTCTCAACCAGCCTGGACAACTGCACAACATGCACATGGGTTATTTCCTGGTGTGTAGGACTTGCCTTACTCTGTGCAGGTATTTAGTGGTTGCTGCTTTCCTAGTGGCCTCTTTATGGTCACCATTTGTCAGTGGGTTTCCTGGGTACTTTTAGCTTTCCTCAGTGTCTGCAATGTTGCCTTCAAGTAATACAACCCCCTCAATCCTGACTACCTTCCCTCTCTTTGTTACCATCTGACAAAACCTCTCCAGTACAAATGAAATTTTGGTGTTGTTTCCGTAGATCCTAGTTGTGTGAATCAATGTCTTATTCACTTCTGGCATACAGTTTAATATCATTCATGTAGAGGAGGTGGCTAACAATTGCTACATTCTGCAGCCTGTATCCATTCGGCATTCCAGGATCCATGTGTGAGGCACTGAATCACAGGCTTTTTTGTAGTCAATCCAGGCGGTGTACAAGTTGGTCAGTCTGGTCTCAAGCAATGGCTCTATCTACCGGTAGGTGGGGGTTTTCTCCTCCCCTGCCAATTCCTTTCTGTGCCCCACTCATGTACTGAGTTACTTGATCTTGTTCAGGGAGGTCTGCTCATAGCTCTGCTAGCCACTGAGCATTGCTGGCCATCTCTCATATGTTCTTCCAGTATTGCTCAATCTCTAGCCTTGGTGGAGCTATTCTCATATTGTTCTCCTGCCCCGAGAGTATACCTTGGATGGTTCAGTGGAGCCAGGTTTATTTTCCTGGCTTCTACCTCTCTGGTCTACCTTTTCAAGTAGCTGGTCAAGGGTGTGTGTCTTTGCTTAGCAGTTTCAAAGGCCTCAGGTATAGGCAGCTTGCTGTACTTCTTAGAAATCTCTTTCTTCATCACATGTTTCTGCAGCTCCAGTAGTTGGCTTGTCTGGTCACTTTAATTAATGGATAAGGCAGAAAGAACACAAAAATATATAAATAAAATACCTCAACCAGTAACTTTTAGCCAGAGTCAAAGGAAACTCACTTATAACAAAGCAACCAAAACTTAATAAAAGTAATGTGATAGTGTCAAATAGTTTATGATTTCCAAAAATTACAGTTGAGATTAAAGACGAATTGGCAGAAAACCGCATGAAAACACTGGAAATACCCAAGACGATCATTGAACTTTATTGTCATTGTAAACTTTGGAAAGTTTCACTTTTCTGATGTTTATCCACTTTCAGAATGCGCTAGCAGGGCTGTTTCAGTTTACCACAACAAATATAACAAAAGTAGCATCAAAACCTGACCAAAGTTGGGTTGGTTAGAAGGGCCCTATAAGCAGTTAACTACATTTATTTCAGGCACATTTTATATATATTTTATATAAAGCTGCTGCATCAACAGAGTGTGTATATTATGAGGACGATGACACTGGTTACACCAATCACCAACCATTAAAAAAAAAATTCTGACTTTCAGTAGACCAAATAAAGCTCACTATTACAGCACCATGCCCAGGCATTGACAGCCTTCTTAAACACACACTCACACAATATCAATCATCCTATTTAAAGGTAAAAACTCCCTGTCCAAGAAAACTTATTCCTTTCTTTCCTTCCCACCACCACCCAGTTTGCTTTTCTTCATTTATTTTCCACCCTAGTCCTCTGCTTCTGCTTCCAGTCCGTTTTCTCTGATCCTCTCCCCACCTGTCCCCACCTCCCCTCAGAACTATTTCCCGCCCCACCATTTTCTCTGTTGCAGTGAAGATAGCGCAGGAAGTTAATTTTCATGTGAGTGGACTCTTTGCCGCTTCAAGTGTTGCTTTCCAGGCCTCGAGCACATCCCGGCCAACCTTATTCATCCTAGCAGTGGGTAGCTCCATGACTAGGTTGTCAATTAATGATACACTCCACTGGTGCAAGGAGAGAAAGTGTGCAGAGGTCTCCATCTAATAGCAGACATCTTGTTTCCCGCTAGCCAAAGTTTTCCCAGAGTCACGTTGTGGCTCTCAGTTAAGAGCATTTAGTGTGCATGGCACAGTAATGGCAGACCTTGTTATAGGAGTTAATTTACAGTTCTTTTTCCTAAAAATGCATGACTGTGTGGAATTCCCCATCTAATCTGAAATAACAGTTTGAGTGACCGTTTATTTGTGAGAGTGTGCTAATCACGTTTTGTGATTTAAATACAGCTTTTGGACAGTTTTTGAATATTAAAGAGCACTGTTTGAAATCTTGCCTCAAGATAGTTCTCAGAACAGGTAGATGGAAAGAATCAGGGGAATAACTGAAATATTTATTTTATGTCAACTCACAATGAACAAATCTGGTGGCTGATTTGTGTACTCTGCCAGCCAAGCTGTGTCAATATTACAAAGCTATATTGGCAGCTGTTAGGTTGTTTAATCTGTAATGTTACAAGAGAAATTGTATAATTAGAAATGAGAGATACCTCAGGTTGAGCAGTTTGGAGACACAGTTAGAGAGGCAAGGATAACATGGTTTGGGCATGTACAATGGAGGGATAGTGGATATACTGGAAAAAGGGTGTTAAACAGCCGACAGAATTATCGTGTTGTTATAAAAATTATTTTAAATTTAATGTAATTGAAAAAATATGTAACTCAAACGAGGCAACGCAGTGTGACATCTAATACAAAGTGCAAACAACATAGATACAATATATACACAACCCATTTACAGAGAGCACTGACCAGAACTAGGCAGAGACCATATTTCTCACTTATCAGTCACTCCTCAGCGCTTCTTAGTTAAATCCAGAATATAATTTATGCACTTATCATGTACTTAACATTGATTCGCCACTCCCCTCTTTTCACTACTGATGCATTTACAAACCCAGTTGCCAAAAAAATCAAAAGACAAAAACTGGCAATCTCTGGAAAATGTAAGTAAAAATGGAATGTAACTATTTGCAAATGTCACAAACCAATAAAATAAAAAGTGGGATTCGGCAGGCAGTAGAACCCTAAGACTGGTTATAGTGGCTCAGGGTGTTGAAAAGAATCACAATCTATGCAGAGGTCCAGTAGATTTGTTTTGTGTACAGGCTGTGATCAGCTGATCTGTGCTGCTGCTGCTGCTGCTCTGAGGTTTACTGCTCTTTGTGGATTTATGCAGTCAAATCCAACTGGCTGTAATGCCATATTTTACAAGTTATCTTGGCTAATTTAAATTCCCCACACTGATGGCATACTGTTTACACCAACTTCATACTAGACAATATAAGGTTAGTATAAAGGTTGAATTCAATGACTGAATCCAACTATCATCAGCTTCAGCACTCAAATTCATCATATTCTTTATGTAACCTAACACTGATTATGAATACTAAATCCCTGTGCACCGGTCCGGTTAAACGGACGTGTGTGTCTTACACTAAACTGCAGGAAATTTTCATGCAACGTCAGAATCACACAAAGTATAAACCTCAGGTTCTTTTACAGGATGTTTCACAATATGAAAAAACATAACTTCACTTTTTTGATTTAAAAAATGAGCACATTGCCCCTGAGCAGTCTTTACCTTCATAACTATATAACTATATTTCAAAAAGGGGAGATCATTAGAAAGAATGAACATGATTTATTGATGAACAGAATATAGATAGGTGTTTGGCGGTTAGACTCCAGTGGCCCATCTTGGTGGAACAGAACCCCAGCTGTGAAAGGGATTAGAGCAAGACCCCAGGAGCCTAGACACTGGTGGTGGAGATGAAGGTGGCTGAAATGGAGCTTGAGTGATGAGAGGTGGACATAGGGAGAAGGTGGGTTGCGGTGTCTTTTCCAGGTGTCTGGAAAAGAGAATAACAGTGGCGCAGTGAGCTGATTGGGCTGGAGAAGGCCGTGAGAAGGTGATTGGACTAGACCAGTGATGACACATACAGCTTGACAGCGTGGGATAGTGGGAGTGATAAAGCTTAGATTTAGCTGGCAGCACTTGAGAGCAGACAGAAGCGAGACCATAGATCTTCCCTATTGAATATACGTATAAGCTTCATTTAAATAACTTCTTACATCTTTCTCTCCCTAAATTAAGTTACCTGACTCTATTCTTTCATTGGGAAATACAGCAGTTTTACCTTTATCTATAAGACACGATGTGCGACAGACTGCGGAGAAACATTTTGTGTGGTTACTGATGTTTGTCGAGCTGATAGAAATGACCTGCCACTTTTAGAAAAACGTTACTTCCTTTATACTTGCTCTTGTGCTGTTGTGCTAGCTTGACGCTGAAGTACCAGGACCACACCTTATTAACATCAATGCCAGAAATGCTGTTCCAGATAATTCCAGCCCACTTTAACCCCTGAGTAAAGTGCTCTAAACATATCTCCAAAGGTCCCCAATCTTATAACCAGTACATTTGCATAATGACTGAAACTAGCACCACTGAAGCAACAATGGGCTGGGAGGTCAGTTCCTTCATCAAAATTATACAAATTCTCATGATCACTGATCAGCAACCACTGATCAACAACTACTGATCAAAGACCACTGATCAATGGCCATGAGTACCATTCACAAAGAGTTGGGGAATGGCTGCAATCACAGCATTGTAAGATGGCTGTGATTTGATCAGTGGTTGTTGAAACCTGCAGTCAGCTGAGACTGAAGAAGTCACTTGTGACGAAACGTTTCTCCCACTGAAAACGCTACGTCCAGATGAACAGAATGAACCTTTGGAGATTTACTTACTTGGATGATCGAGCATGCATCAAGATGCTCTAAACATAAATTGTCATTTTATCATTCTTCCTTCGTCCCTTGGCATGCAATAAGCACTGGTGATGGATACGCCAATAGGATTGTCTTTTATATATCACTGTTCCCTTCTTTAAGCTCAAATAGGTTTGATGTTTAAATGTGCACACTACTGAGAAATAATAACTCCCCTTCAATGTCCTAAAAACATAAATTGTCATTTCCCTTTTTTTTAATGTTAGAAGAATGTAAAGTACAGATATTTGTGTGAAAATGTAGTGAGTAAAAGTAAAAGCAATGGTCAGAAAAATAAAAGCTGAAGTACAGTACAGAAACCTGAAAATTCTACTTAAGTACAGTAATAAAATATTTGTACTTCATTACTTCAAATCCCTGGATCTGGCACTGTATAAATAACATTGAATTGAATAGAATCTTTACTGACAAGTAGTAAATAATTAAAAGGAAAAACTAATATGAGCCAAAGAGTGAGAGTTAAAAACACAAAAACAAAATTTGACATTTTTAACCTCAGCAGAAACAAAACAGTAAATTGAGAAATAAATAAAGGGATTTTCATGAAGAATCAGTAAATATTGTTGAACTTGTTCTAAGTTCAATACCTCTCTCTCGCATTTAATGCAAATTAATTGTAACAAAACAAATGCTACATCAAAGTTTTTGTCATAAGCAGCCACTTCAGAGAATGTGTCACTTCTGATAACCTTTAAAAAAATAGTGTTTGGTTTGGTTTTTAGAAAAGGTACAGAGAGTGTGAAAGTGCAAAGGGTCAAATGTGATGCCCAGAAGTCATTCAGAATGCTCTTTCAATGTTGTGGATCACTGAGGATACCAAAAGAATATTTAAAAATGATAATTTACAAGAGGGAGTAATAGGAAATATCAGAAAACATTAGTTATTATTATTTTCGTTATAGTTGGCTTTCTGCACACTGGATAGGAAGCAACTCTCAGAGTATGTCCCTCTTTACAACTCTGTGTTTAGTAGTTTGCCCAGAGGGGGGAAAGCATTCAAAGCAAACAAAGCACCTGTTCTGTCCTGAACTGATAACAAAATAATTAAATGACACATTGTTTGCGGTCAGGATAGATTATCAGAAGCAAATTGTTTGGTGATTAAAGTGCATCTACTAAATGACTTAGCTTTTCTGGGACATGCTTATAATGTCTAGACACTGCCTCAGAAAGACAGTTAAGGACTTGAACTTTTAAGCTATTTTCTTTTGTATACAGAGCTCTACATTTCAAATTTGAGTTCAGTTTGCTGTTATAAATATGTACATGTAGCTTTCAGGCAAAATGAAACCAGTTATTTCTAGATAGGATCTCGCTTGATGGAAATAGTCCCAAAATATGTGGACGTGGCTTCAGTTCCCCATTTGGAAAGTGTCTGAGTACAATACCAACCATCATCTCTAAACTTATTTTTAGCTTTGTTTCTTTTTGTGTTTATACTTTAATTTCAATGTGCATAAACCTGAAAGTTACCATGAGAAAAGACCTAGAGCCACATATATACCTGACATGAGCTGTTTGTGGGAATACAGATGTGCAGCTTGGATTGAGCATTAAATAATTTTAACAATAGCCCAGGTGAAAATAATCACAGGCACCCTGCACAGTCTTCCAAGGCATCACCTTTGTTGGAAGCAAACAGAAAACTTCCAGGAGTGAGGAGACATTTGTAGTGGACTGTATTCTGTGTGCTACATGTGAAAGAGGTCAGCTGCTTGACTATTCCTAACTTGATTCTGATGTGTGGAAACAGATTCAGTGGAGCTAGTTAAAACAAGACCTGTATTCTTTACTTCAATGATAATCGAATGGTTGACTGCTATGTATGTAGGACAGGACATAGAAAGGCGTATAGCACCAGCAAACAGTGCAAAAAAAGAAAGATAGAGTACATTAAGTTCTAAAATCCCACATAAACCTACAGTAGGTTTGAAAATGACATCTACAAGTAGAATACAAGCCTGATATCAAATCAGTCTGTCTACATATTACTATCTATATCAATCTTTAGTTTAGTATCAAGTCTGTTTTAACCATGTCCTAGTAGAGATGGAACCACGGCAATCTGTAGCCATGCCAAAATGCAGATCTTGGCAGGGTTTAAAGGACAAAAGAAAGTGAAATAAAATCTGTGCATGTTCCACTGTATTCTTTCAGCCCTCATGCCTCTGGATAACCAAAACAAGAGGACACCAGCACTAAAATGTTCTGGTCATTACCACAGCTTGTCAACAGTGGTAATCCCATCAAGATGGTGATGGTTGTACTTTTCAGCTTGATGCTTCACAGCAGGATTCACAAACCAATGAGTCCCAGTGGCACATTCATCTTTTATCTCCAATCTATGCCTGAAGCGAGCACACATCCCTGAATATATTTCTTTAAATGTAAAACATATATGCATCAGAGTTGGATTTTTGTTTCTTTTTTTTTCCTTCTCTTTTTTGTTTACATCTTTGGCCCTCAGTATTGTTTCCACTGTTTTCTCTGTAACACTTTTGGACAATTTGTTATTATTTAATTTCCTACATTTGACACAAATAAATTCACCTTTGTTTACCAGTTAAAATGTATTCCTTCTTAAATGCGACTGGTTTATCCTTTCTCAGAATACATACAGTTAACTTCAATCTAACATACAGTAAACTTTACCTAATCCTAACATGGTAGTGATAAGTTAATGTCTCATTCTTTTCAGCAAATATTTTATTATTGTAGTTACTTTGATAAATTTAATATTTTTTTTCACCCCACACTGACTCATTGCCAAAGAGAAAAAATATCTACATTGTAAGACGTCACATCTGTTCTATTATTTTGGTCACGCACACTATGCATGCACACAATAGATAGCAGTAACATGCACTTTATGCATGGAAGCAGATTTTGGCATAGATTGCTGCAGTCACTTCCAAAGCAGGGTCAACTACTTTGCAAGTGACTACGACCTTTGACCTTCCAGTACTTCCAGGGTACAATCTGAAAATTTAAGATGAAAATATCAGTACCAGTAGTACTGACTGCATGTGTACATGTTTGCCTTTCAGAATGTACCCTTATGGGCAGTGTAGTCTGTGCTGCAGGGAGAATGGACTGCCATATCCATTATGTGTCTGTGAGCGCGAGGAGGGAGAAAAAGAGTCAAATAGTACGAGTTGTCACCAACCAGAAACGGGAGATGGAAGCATGTAAACATTATAATAACCACTGCAGCCAAAAAGTGTGCCTGACAAGCCCAGTTGTAAGTAAGCTATTAAGACTCGACTGTACACTGTGTTCGTGTTTTCCTCTGAAACAATAAGTTCCGTTGGAGCAGCCTTTCAACGCCTCTCTCTGTCTCTCGCTAGCAAAGTTGACCCAGACAACAAAGTAAAGCTAGTTTTCGGCTACGAGCCCAACACGAACCCGACGTATTAGCCAGAGGTCCCTTTACTACGGTTCGGAGCCGCGGACCTGTTTTATATACGTGCGGAATAGTTTTCTATACGAGATGACTGCAAAAAGTGCAGCCTTAACTAATGTCAACCTACTGTTACTCAGTATTGGTATGGCGAGTAACCTTCAGTAATAGTAATAAATCACACAGCAATAGTACATTCATGTAGTTGTAAAAAGCATGATAGAATATGAAGTAATCCAAAGTATTCAGAATACGTTACTCTCATTGAGTAACGTAACACGTTACAAAATACATTTTGGGGCATGTATTCTGTAATTTGTAGTGGAATACATTTTAAAAGTAACCTTCCCGACACTGTCAGTCAGCACTGCGACAGTCTGGTACACACTGTACAGAGATCACCAGGCTATGGAAAGTTACACATTGCTGTGGATTTTTTAATTAGGGATTTGTGTGTGTGTGTGTGTGTGTGTGTGTGTGTGTGTGTGTGTGTGTGTGTGTGTGTGTGTGTGTGTGTGTGTGTGTGTGTGTGTGTGTGTGTGTGTGTATACATTAGAGAAACTGTATGTTTGGTTGTGTCTTTTAGAGAGAAAGTGTAATGTTATGCTACAGTCTCTGATCCTGTGCGAGTGCCTGTGTGTAAACTTCCACAGCTGCAGGCTCCAGGCTCTATTGACAGATATCATGGATGAACTAGGAGGATGGAGGAGTTCAACTGAACGTGTCTGGAATAAAATGCTCAAGGTAAAAGAAGTAAAGTTGTGTGTGTATCTGTGCGCGCGCCTGTGTCTGTGTCTGTGTGAGAGAGAGACAGAGAGATGCTCAGTGTTGCAATTCCTACTCCACTGCTTGCACAACACACAAAACAAAACCCTGCTTAACATTCAGTTGCAACAACTTCTAAAAAAGTAGCACTGCCAAAATATCACACCTCATGTGGTTAAAACATGATGAAGCTTCAGAAACTATATTACTCTGTAAAGTTGGATTTTTATATTGTATATTGATTTTATGCCAATTTCCTTATTGCTCTTTTTGTAATTATTAGTCAATTTTATTTTCATTTGCATTACTAAAATATTGTGCAACTATCATGGCCTGACTTAACTAATTCTAAAAAAGAAATATTACTGAAAACAATATTACTACACTTGTGGTATGTAGCTGTTCTTATCACCATAACACTATTCTCATCACTGTTTTGTTGTGTGTTAGTTAGATAACTATTTTAAATTGTTTTTGGATGACCTCACTGAGATATCTGCATAGGTAATCTCTAAACAGCAACCACAAAGGTGTTACCATTTCCCTTGAGCTTGACACAGAACCTCTCCATTGGTAGAACCATTTATACCAAGAAATTACATTTTTTTTAATGAATCAGAATTAGTTCAACTGTTTCTAGCAAGACACACGTTATAACTTCTGATGCAACTGATGCAACTTTATAATCTTTACTTTGTGCTAGTTATATATAACCACAGTAAAATGTCTTTGACAAGCCTCAGAAACAATTTATATCTTACAGCTTATATATTTATGTCTTCATGTCTTTTTTTTTTTTCTTCATTTTTACATGAGGTGTTTTGTACTACCTATAAAATGTCTATAATATATTTGTTCTAATTTAGCAATTAGCCTGATTTTAACTTTGACAGTTGTTTTCAGTGTAAACACCCTGAAGGTCTTTTTTTCTAATCATTTGGAAAGCTTTTCAAAATACCCTTTACATCTCTGCAAACTATAAAAAACTATAATTTTTTATGTCAAATTAGTCCTGACAGGGTCGTGTCATATTATAGCTTTACATTTCCACCTATGATGTGATGAATGTTTTTTTTTGTTGGTGGTGGGTTTTTTTTTTTTTGTGTGTGTGTGTGTGTGTGTGTGTGTGTGTGTGTGTGTGTGTGTTCATGTTAAAGGACATTTTCATCAAAACTTCTATTATCCATCTCTTGCAATTCAAGTAATCTACTTCGAGGAGAGCAGTTATGTAACTACATGTTAGCATATATGTTCATATAGAAATGGGCTGCACTCTACTTCAGGGAGAGAGAATATGTGTGTGTAACATGCAGGACATTTATCTGTTTACTAACAGTAATTACAGCAAACAGGTAGGATTGAAGTCAACCTGTGCTTCACATGCACATGTTGGTGTGTGTGTGTGTGTGTGTGTGTGTGTGTGTGTGTGTGTGTGTGTGTGTGTGTGTGTGTGTGTGTGTGTGTGTGTGTGTGTGTTCATGTTAAAGGACATTTTCATCAAAACTTCTATTATCCATCTCTTGCAATTCAGGTCAAATGTTTGCATACACCTTCATCACGGGCATGAATGTTCTTGAACGTTCTTGAATGAACTGTTCTTTTTCCAAGGTGAAATAATTTTACAGTATACATCTTTAATTATTTAAAAGAAAAAGAACTGGGGACATCATTTTGATTTTACTTGGGATTTTCTCTAATCCACATACACAAGTATACATAAGGGTCAAGTATTTAAATGCATGTACTTAAAGAGGACATAAAACGCTACATATAAAGGAGTTTTATGTTAGGAAACCGAGGACATACTGTCCTCTTTTACTGTCTGTCTCTATAGTAGTAAGTGGTTGTCAGCTGGAATTTCCCATTTGAATGCAACTAGTCAAACAACGGAGAGCCAGATACTGCTAACGAGACAGTGAAAGTGGACAGTATATCCTCAGTTTCTTAACATAAAACTTATTGCTGCAGCTATTGGCAGCACAAAAGTGATCCCTTTAAACTGATTTTTACTTTGACTCTCCTTATTTTCCTCTGAGTTATTGATTCGATAAACTCATGTAAGTCTATTAGCCGTAACCAGCCAACCAATCAACCAACCCCATGAAGTAACGTTCTGTTACAGATGATGGCGCTACCTATGTTCTCAAAACTTAAACTTTAAGCACTGATTTTTTAAAATCCAGCTCCACAGACAGGCAGGGCTCCATGATCTAAATTAGCCTTTATATGTGCAGTTTTTCATGTCCTTGTTTAATATATTTATAAGTGTTGCCCAGAATCCTCCAATGTCTTTTAACTTGCCAAATCCAGGGTTTATTCTCATTAGTGATCATAATTGACTACAGCTGGTAGTTTCTCTTTGTCTGTAATAAAAAAGGAATTTGTTGGACACCACTGCCTGAATTTACCAATACTGAGAACTATGTGAAAGTCCAAGGACCTCACTGAAGATCTAAGAAGGAGACCTGTAGATTGGTATTCAAGGTCTCTTGATTTATCCGTTATGAGGAAAATCTTAGTGTGAAACAAGATGTCCATTTAAAACCAAGTGAGAAGATGCTTCCACAGGATAGGCTAATAGATCAATAAAATGGTCAAATGTAAGACAGTAAAAATACAAATAACAGCATAGCTGCAGTGCGGCTTTTTTAATTAGTGAAAATGTCATATCTTTTAATTAGACATATCTTATATGATTAAGATATTAGTGATGCATTTATAGTAGTATTTTAGTAGTACTTAAACTACTTAAAGTACTAGCAATAATGTTTTAGATACGATCTGAAGAGTACTTGGGATATTTGATTCTACCACACATGTAATACCAGGAATTCCTACAAACACAAAAACATCTGTTACGGCAGTCTGTCTTACTAGCCTAGGAAAAAAAATAAATGAAAAATTTAAAAAGTAGAGGTGTGCTTGCGTGCATGCACAGGTTGGCACCCTGAATCAAGGCCTGAATATCCAGTTTGGTCCGTGATGAAATGCTCTACTTATTTATTGATCATCTTCAGAATCAGAGTTTGAAATAAACAAGCAAGTGTTGAGTTTTCTGGTTGAGTGATCTTCGATCTATAAAATGGCAGCTTAAGTTAAGGGGGAGGGGGATCCAACTCACATACAGCAATAAACAAACAAGTTTAACAATCTATCATATTAAACAATACAAGAGCAAGCAACAAGAGCAAGATTGGCAGCACCACATCTTGTTTTTTCCAACATTTAACACAACCTCATCAGCAGGTTGTATTTCACTGTGTTGGAAATATCAAAACTGGAATGTTGAGCGAATGTTTAATATGTTCTCTGTGTCACTAGTGCACTTATCAAAAAGCTTTCTCATACCAAACCGGACTGCTGATGAATTCAGTGGTCTGTCCAAATCCTTGTTCATTTATTCAGAGCATCACCTCCAACACCGTGGGAGATAAAATAGTCGGTGCAGTCAAGTGTCCAAGTGTGTGAAACAGCAGTGAGAGGTATCAAACCAGATGCCCAGTAGACTGAAATCTCTGCTGTCAGTGCCTGCTACATGTGCGGTTTTTCCTTCTTTTTATTTTCTTTTTTTTTCAATACATACATACATTCTTGACCTTTTTTCGAACATTTTTTTTAAATTTGTTAATCTTAAGGACTTGTTTTCATAAACCACTGTTTGGGTCAGTAATAGGGGTGGGTTTTGATTATTGATTTATCGATTAAAATCGATTCTAGCTTGGATAACGTGATATCGATTCATTAAAATCCTGAATCGATTTTTAAATATAAATTTATTTTGCCCTCAGGCTAAACCTCACAAAATTTCAACAACCAACAAACAGCTAAAACAGTAAATGAGGGCAGGTACACGGATTCTGCACAAAGACGTAAAAACAAACCGCGGACCCGCCGACGGATCAGAATCAGTGAGATGTGGCTTTCTCACCCGATGGCACGGACACGGTCGGGGCTGAAAGCCGACAGCTCACTGATTCTCATGCTTCGGCGGGTCCGCGCTTTGCGTTAACATCCTTTTTGTGCTACATTCTGAAGCTGCAGGTTTTATCTCTCTCCAAAAAATATTGACTGAACCAGCAGCAAAAGACGATCCAAACTACGCTTCACATTTCGCTTCACATAAACATCGTCATGAATTCCCTCTTACTTTTCCTGTTTTGCTTCCACCACGATAAAAATCACACTTCATGCAGAGCTAGTTGTCTCTCTCTCTCTCTCTCGGTGTACTTTAAGAACAGTTTCCGTGACGACAGTTTCAGTGACGATACCCAGCCCTAGTCAGTAAGCAAAGCTGTACAGTTGTTAGACATGCCAGTAAAGTAATGTATTAAGAACAGTGCATTTTACACATACATACATTTTACACAATACATTAGGTTTTTTTTTTTTAAAAATCAAAGAAATAAGTCTTTGGTGGCAAAACAAACTCTACAAAATGTGGATAGTTTAAATAACACTGAAACATTAAGCACATTTCCAAACTTAAAATGTGTTTTTGAAGTTTCTCTAAACTCATATTCATGATATGATACTGAACAAAAGCTAGGTACTTATCTCCCAAGGCTGTGGAGATAGAGAAACGGATGCAAATGCAGACAATGGAGATGCAGGAGAGTGTTTAACAGAAAATGAGCCTTTATTTGTGGCTGAAATGAAAAACTACAAAACAACCTGCAAGAATGCTAAACTAGGGACACTAAACATGAATTTGGAAACTTAGAGCTAAAAACCTAGAACCTGGAAACATAGCTGGAGACACACTTGGGTAGAGAAACACCAGGGATGATACACAGGCGCTCTGATAAAGAACAGAGGTAACCACACACTAAATATACACATAAGATAACAAGGAAATGGCAGACAGGCAGGGAACACAGCTGACCCTAATCAAACATGATGAGGCAGGGAGGAAGCAAAACAGAATACATGACCTGAGACACGGACCTTCAAAGTAAAACAGGAAATACAACTGGCTCAAGGGCACGGACTTGATACTACACAAAAGGGACACGGAGTACAGGGACCAAAACCTAAGAACTGGAAATACAAAACAGAAACCATCACACTGCAGTCAAAACCCATATGAAAACAAAGATCAATGATAATAATACAAAAACCAAAACACTGGGTCACCTACACAGGACCGTGACAGTTCTAATGCAACAGACTGATACTGATAATCAGTACAAGAGTTTATGTACCAGGTCCAGTTTATATCAGTTAAAATAAAAAATCCTTCAGCAAGACGCTTTAACTGATGAGGATGTACCAAAATGTGTGCAGCATTATTGTGCTTTTAGTAAAATTGACAGAAATGCAGATGATTTGTCAATCCCAGTGTCACTGACTTACTGGCTATCACTTAGTGTTAAAATCTGCTTTTAAATATTAAATAAAATAAGAAAAGTGATTCAAAATAAGCAAGAAAATTATTCAAAATTATTAAAATTATTACATTTATACACGTATTACAGTAGAGACCTGGATACCAGTTTGTGTTCTGGACTTATGGCGGACAAAGAAGCGCTTTTAGTAACATTTTGGGGCTTTATTTCAGATTTATAACTAGAAGTGTTAGAAAAATGCTACTGAAAAATGAACAAATTTTGGAACAACCGTTTGTGTGTCTAAATGTTCTGCAGCTTTGTCCATAAAAAGAGCCATACCTGATTTAAATGTTGCCATTATCATTGCAAGGTTATCCTTCACCTCTCAAAATGCAGTGATCACATTTGCTTTTCCACATTTCCAGTTTTGCTGTCAACCTCAAACTGGAGAAAGCAAAAATCCTCTTCTGATTTATACTGTCACATCATTGATGATGATTAGAGCTTAGTCTTCACCTATTATCTAGAGACAACAGTGTTCACAGGAAGCATTTGCAGCATTCAGCGGAAGAGTCTGCAGTGTCCAAGGCTGAAGGTGGCACACACAAGATCAGGAGCCTATTGTCAAACTGTGACATTTACAGGGTTTTGTTCGGTGAGTTCATCCCTCAGGGTCTGACTGTGTGCAAGGAGTTATGTTAAAGGAAACTGATGTGTTTGCTGTCTTGCCAACATGCACCTGAACCCAGCATGCTGAAAATTGACCCTGTGAAATGTCATCATTTTCTAGAAAATGAAATTAGAAGTTTTCAAGTTTTGATATGACCCAACACCAATAAGCAAAGGTTCGGAGCAAAAGCAGTGGAAGCAGTCCTGAGGTACACGCGAGAACAGTAGTTAAAGTTTAAGAAGGTTAGATTTGTTTGCACTCTATGGAAAAATTAATAAAACCTTCTGGTTACATCTTGTACACCAGTAATAATAACAATCCTTTCTGTTTAGACCTTTGCCCACATCCACTACTGTGGCAGATCCCCCATTTTCATCCATTAGGATGAAATTAGAAATATGTCTTCCCTGAATATGATCACATGCTTCCAAGAAATAAATATGATGATTCCCTACAATAACCAAAACTGAATCTTTTGTATGAAGCACATCACTCTAATAGATGTGAGGGGAAAAAAAACATTGTCTTAGACATACAGGATTATGGAAAATAAAGTTTTAACTCTGTACAATGTTGTGGAAAAACTACTGAACAGCAAGTAATCATTTTGTGTTTAAGTTTATCAGGCTCTCACATCATTATGGAGGAATTTGACAAACTCTCTACTCATTTGCAGACATTTGTTTGTGCAAAGCTACATTAAGGTCATGCCACAGCATTTTTGTGTATGGGCCAAGCTACAGCTATTGGACAGATACTCAATGACTGTTAGGTTCCCAGGTCTTGTGGCTGCAAAACAAAACCAAATCATCACCCCTCCACCTCCATGCCTGCATGCTTGGTATGAGGTATTTTGCTGATATGCTTTGTTTTGTTTCCACCAATGGTTGTGCTATACATTAGAGCAGACATCTCCACTGTTGTTTCTCTTCTGTTTCAGTCTTTTTCAATTTGTACCGACATGAAGTTTCACTTTGAGGACTGTAGAGTCTGAGATGTAGCTCCGTCTGACCTTGGGTTAATTTGCTGGGACGTCCACTCCTGGGAAGATTGTGGCACATTGTGTTAACACACACCTGATGGCAAACTGCCCAAACTTCTACTTTTATATATGTGGTCACACTTGCTGATGATCACTTAATCAAGTGCATTTCAGCATCTGGCTGCTACTTACCCTTTTAATTACTATGGAAACAGTAATAGTGCACTTGATTTTTCAGAGGACTACACAGAAAACTGTGAAAACTTTCTTTTTCACCTACTTAAATGAAAGTAGGTGAAACAGTCAGGTTATAAGGCCTGGAAGTGGAAAGTGGACGAAAAGGAAAAGATGGGGAGGATTTTTTTTGTCTTTTGAAGTAGTACATTTAAGTGATTTAGAAAGACAGCAGAGAAAGATAGGCAGAAAGATGGCAGTGGAGCGGAGTTGATGGCTTCTGGGGCAGTGTATAGTGAAAAGGAAGAGTGGGAGAAAAGAAAGAAAAGTAGTTACAGCTCTCCTGCAGCTCGGATGATAAATGGCATGAGCTTGACTTTTGTGTGTATGTTTCTTTACCTGTGCATTAACTTATGTGTGTGTTGTGAGAAGGTGGAATTGCCAGGCGAGTCTGTATGGCACTCAGTGAAGCAAAGCTGCTGCAGTTACTGATAAGCTTTATTAATCACACCATCGGCCACTGCATGATACACACAGTCATACAAAAAAGCTCAAACACACCCTGGTAACCACAGGGTCAATCCAAACTGTGTGGTCCTCGGGTCTTTCTGTATTTAACCGTATAGTGACTGGAAAGGAAGAAGAAAAGAAGACTTAAGACTCCGTGGCAAAGCCACCTCTCTGATAAAAACAAAGTTGTCAATAATGTGTTTTACTGTGGCGTCATATATTTTTTTATGACTGCATTGTAAATTAACAGATGATTCATTAAAATACCATTACATGAAAATAACTGCAGACTCCTTCACCTTCTCTCTCTCCCTATTCCCTTTGATTCTTTCCCCTCTCCTGCCCTTTGTGTCCTTTTTTCCATCTCACTTCTGACCAGAACAGTAAGGGTGCAACTGAATGTTTTCCACTCCATAAACTATCTATAAGGGAATTTGCAGGCCGTGCTGCTCTGCTGCAGTAGAGATGTGGGTGCTTTTTCTAGTTTTTTTTCTCCATCTGTATTGGGTTTATTTCCAGACACTGTCTCCAACACCACCTGACTCTTGCTTTAGTCCCTTTCCCAGTTCACCTTCATCTGTTCCTTCCACCCCCTCTGTTTTTCTACTGCTTTTTTCTATCCTTTCCTTGTCTGGGAAAATAGATTATATATAAAATATATATAGAGAGAGAGTAGAGTGTGTGTATCAAGATTTTTACTTTTTTTTTTTTTTCAACATTATACTTTTATATTTTTGTACAGATTTTCTTAACAACTTCTTCAGTTCCTGAAAGAGCTGAAAACTTGAAAAACTGCTTGCATGTGGGTACTACCATGATGCCCAGCCTGTAAAATTATCAAAATATTTAAACCATCTCTAAACCATTCATAATATTTCAGGGGCTTAAATCCTTTATGAATCAAAAATTATGCACTGCATTATTGTAATGATCATTTTAACATTCACGACATAAAATCTAGTGTTCATATTTCAGTAGCAGTTAGCCTGTTCCTGTTTCAGCGTGTTTGGTCAAAGTCATTGTTGTCTTAAACATGTGCGCGTATCCTTAACATTAGTGCTGTGACATGTCAGTGGTGGTTTAATAGATGCATGTAAAGGATATTACATATTGTGAAGAATCATGTGCAGTGATAATGCTGTGAAAGTACTTACAAAATAAATACATAGAGAAATATCTTTTTCTAAACCTAAACAAGCATTTTTAACTAATTAATAAAAACAACAACAAAAAAACAAAGTTCCCACCAGGACATAGGCCCCAGTTCTGTGGCTGGAGCTTACACATTGCTTCCCCACAGCCACTTTAGGCTGCTCCCTTATTTCCCAGGAGGCAGTGGATGGATCCACATGTTTGATTTGGCACACGTTTTATAAAATGTTTTCTGTCTGATTTATCCAGACTTGGTACTTGCACTAGCAGTACACAAGCTTGTGAACCTTGAGACTAGGTTTGTGTCTCCTCCTCAAGTCAAACTATCTTTGGTATATAAGGCGAATGTGATGACCACAATACCACAGAGCTGCTACTTTACCACTGCAACCTTGTAATGTGGGCTTGACACTGAACCATTTTCCACTCCAAATAGAAGGATTATCTCAGGATATCTAATACTGCTGTGGCTAGTGCGTCAAGGCACAAACACTACAAGGAAACCTGTGCGTCCCTGAATCCCTGTATGACCCGAATCGTTAATTATGTAATTTACTTTATTAATATTACTGTTAATCTTGTCTATTTTGTGTTTCATGTGTTCATTTTGGCACATTAATTGTATTCAAAATGCAAAGTGAAAGTGTAGTGCGATGAAAGGAGTAGCCATAATTGTACAAAGGATACAAAAGACCAGTTCTACAACTATTTATTAACTTGAAATCAATATTTCATTTTTTAAATACCTTGGTTATTACTGATATATAGAACACTAGTGCAGTGAAATGTCTATATTACTGTTGCCAAAAGTATTTGCTCTTCTGCCTTTACACGTTTATGAGCGATGTAACATAAACAGTGAGATGCAGAATAAGCTCAAACTTTCAAATGATTAAGCCTCATGCACTTTCCCTGAAATTTTACATAAACTACTGTAATGTTAGTAGGCTTAGAGTGTGTCTAATGTATTGATTTTGACCGACTTCACCCCTGACTGGCACTGAATTTTCTATTTAGCTGCATCTGTGGACTTCTTTTATATTCGTTGACTCTCTCCTTCACCTCTCCTTTTTCTCCAGTATTCCATTCCAAGGGCAACTTGTCTGAATGTAATCTTTATAGAAGCAGGTAGATGTTGCATGCCTCGCTGAGAGAGAGAGAAAAAGCCTTGTTGCACACACATTTCTATGTCTTTCGCATGTGCATCCATGTGCTGTAGACACAAGACAGTCTCTCACTGAGAAAAGTTGCACCTGATGCCTGGCTTCTGAGAGCTCTGTCAGCTTATTCTGTCTTGCAATTAACATCGCTGGTCAAGTTGACTATTCACAACACGACCCTTAGGAAATCCTAATCCTGGTGCTCCCAACGGGCAGGCCAACACAGGCTGCCACTGTATACAGACTCACAGCTACCATGACACTTACTATGAACTGTTTCACCATTTAACCTTTGGAAAAGTAATGTGTGACATATTAACCATTTAAAAAAAGAGAAAAAGATCATTTACCCTTCTGTGAATCTGTTCTGCTACCTTTTAGTCAAACTTTCATTACTGAGTACACCAAACTGAACTTCTATGTTTGAATAATCTACTTCGAGGAGAGCAGTTATGTAACTACATGTTAGCATATATGTTCATATAGAAATGGGCTGCACTCTACTTCAGGGAGAGAGAATATGTGTGTGTAACATGCAGGACATTTATCTGTTTACTAACAGTAATTACAGCAAACAGGTAGGATTGAAGTCAACCTGGGGTGTTGCTTCACATGCACATGTTGGTGTGTGTGTGTGTGTGTGTGTGTGTGTGTGTGTGTGTGTGTGTGTGTGTGTGTGTGTGTGTGTGTGTGTGTGTGCGTGTGTGTGTGTGCAGTCACGCTTGCAGTCATGCTTAGTTTTCATTCCACAAAACCCAATAAGTGCATCTCTCCATCACTTAATCGTTTTCGTATTTTTCTCTCCTCCCTCCTTTTACAACGTAGCCTTCTAAAAGATGGAAGGAGGTGCCCAAGCAAAAACAGACATGTAATTACATGCTTGATGGATGGAAAAACGGAAGGCTAGGGAGCAAATATGTAGAGGAGCAGAGAAAAAGCAGTGAGGAGTTAAAGTTGTTCAAGAGAGGGGAAGGTTTGAAGAGACAGAGGAAAAAGAAGAGAAATGGAGGGTTCATTTTGGCACACAAACAGCAAATTCATAACCTGGTTCCTCATGTCAGTATTACTCTCTTCTCATTTACAGCCTGTAATGGCAGATCTCAGTAGACTTCAGGTAAAGTTACCCTATAAGTGAAGCTCATTATCCAGGAAAGCCTGAGAAAGTACTTCCAGTCATGTCCAGCTGACAATAATCTTTGAATTCTAGCTCATTCACAAATTCTGAACTGCAGTGTTGGATGATATAACTTCTTTGTTCAGGTCATTGCTTTCATATATGGCTGGTATATTAAAGATGAAAACCATGACAACATGGGTTTAATCAAAATCAGCCAAAAAATATGAAACAAAAAACATTTACATTATACAGACACACCAAATAAAGTTTGCACTTCCTCATTTCAGCACCATCACTGGTCCGTAAAATATCAGACTGAGCACAAAAGATATAGTTTATGTGCTTTAGTTGTTAAAAGAATCCAATAAGGACACTCATTAATGAGTTTGGTCTAATCTTGTGCTGACAAAACATTAACAAGAAGTGAAGTTGTTGTTTTCATGTGTTTGTAGGGGTCATTCTTCTGGGCAATCCAGATGTGTATCGCTAAGCACAAGTTGTGCACAGTTCAGCATGTGACCCACCAGCCGTTAGTTAATTATACATCAACTTAATCAGTTCTGACAATGAGTCATTGGTCCTAATTAGGCTAAATCAAAATTGTGGAATCACTTGGTTGTATATTATTTTATAACCTTGCAAACAAAGTTTGTATTCAGTTTATTTGTCACCACAATCAGCATCCTACTGCTACTACTAGGATGCCTCGTGTGGGCAAATGTGGGATAATCTGAGTTTTTATAATTATTTCACTGGTCAGCATTTTTTTCAAAAGTTGCTTCTGAAATAAAATGTGCTATTTCTTATGGATTTTTTTTATGCTGAATGCACATATGACAAAACACGGTAAACTAAATATTTAATTTTTAAGAATTGTAAGAAAGTCTTTATATAACTAGGGATGGGTACCGGTATCCGGTGCTATTATGGCACCGGTTCTGACATAAACGGTAGTAACCAGACCGAAAAGCAGCACATATTTCGGTGCTTTATTTCGGTGCTTTTTTTTTTCCTGAGATGCAAACTCAGCAGCCTGCAACAAGTGCTTTAAGGTGATACTGTGCAAAGGAGGTAACACCTCGAATCTGATGAAACACCTGGCGACACATAGCGGGTTTTTTTTTAAAGCCGAGAAATGCACCGTATCTACTGCGGGTGTGGTGCCTGTTATCGGACCCGGAGTTAGCAACATCCCCCAAGAACCCGAAGAGTAGAGTCCTGGCCCCTAGCCCTGCCAGTGTAGCAGAAATGATGACGGATGATGATGGCAGCAGCAGCCGTTCTTCTCTGCATGAGTAGCTTAATGTTGTTCGTGTGTAATTTACGTTGAGTACGCTAACCACGTTATTACATTAATGCATGTAAGGTAAACTAGCAAACACCATTGTAGTTACATGCGGCTGTCTTCTTGTTTGATAGCAGATACTCCCTTCACCCTGGCCAAAAAGGCTAAAATGACCAAAGAAAATTGGAAAACAGCTAAACATGAGAGGTTTTTGGACAAAGTTTGTGTTTTTTCCATTGTTTAAGCACTGCTTCCAGCCAAGAGTGATACCATATATGCCCTATAGCTGCAGAAAAGGCTAACATTGTTATCTTTTTACAAAAAAACAGCTAAACATGAGAGGTTTTTGGACAAAGTTTGTGTTCTCCATTCTTTAAGCACCGGTTTGAGCACCGTTTAAGCACCGGCACCGTTTCAAAAGTACCGGTTTGGCACCGGTATCGGATAAAACCTAAACGATACCCATCCCTATATATAACATGCCTCATTTACAACCATTCATAGAAGCACTTTTTTATACACATATCTCATTTGTACCTAACATTCACACACATTCATACTCTGATGACTGCAGTGCAGAGCAGCTTGGCGTTCAGTGTCTTGCCCAAGGATATCTTGGCATGCAGACTGGAGCATCGAACCATATACCTTCCAATTAGCGGATGACCTGCTCTACCTCTTGAACTAAAGCCACCTAATCTTATCTATTTATGGTTGCTTCAAATTTCAACAAGTAACAGGTTAAAAATCAGACAAAAAAGAAAATTAATGTGGACTTAGCTCACTATCTTTAGTGATTTGTTTATTTATTTAGTGTATTTTAGTCATTTCTGGTTTAAACTTTTGGTCTTACACCTAACATATAAGCAAATCATAGAAACAGCCATCAATTTTAAGCATCTTCAGAATCAGTGAACCATAATGACTAAAAGCATTCTGGCTGTGGACAAGTAAGAGATGTTTCACTTTTTAAATAACTGTTTGTCTAGTAATAAATATTTTTGGTAGAAAGCAAGGATGCTTCATTTTAATATCCACATGTAAAAAAAACAGCCAAAACAAACCAATATTTTTTATGTAAATTGTTAAAATGAGAAACAGATTAGCCCACAAAATGTAAGACATGTCAACATGATCAAAACAAGATATTAAGAAATGAACTAAAAAGAAAGAAGGCTGTTTGATTTTTGATATCTGTGTTTTAACATTTTTTTTAAACCAAAATGTGTCTGTTGTGTGTCTAGGTGAGGTGGCTGGAGGATCTGCTTTGGTCAATGGAGAGAAATGACCTTCAAAAGAGAGCTCAGATGTATCAACACAGAAAGCACAAAGGTAATGAAATGCACCGCTGCATTATTTCTGTCTTCATGACATGTTTTCTTTTAAAAGTCTAAATTACATAGCAGTATATAATGGAGTTTTATGAAATATGCTTAACAACAGTACGATTCAAGCATTGTATGTTAACATACATTAATTCCATCAAACCTCAGCAACAGCAGTGCTGGACTGTTTGAGAGTGAATGACTGAATGTGTATCAAATCCATGATATTTAAAGACAATATTGAATATTTATAGTTTCACCTTGTTTCACTTGCTGCATATTTATGGTCAGCATGTTTTGCTCTGACAACTGATGTGACAGAAAAACTAAGTGCGGCCCGTGTCGACCTGTTCGCTCACCTACCCATGAATATTTATGAGAAGTCGACACACCAACAAGATTTTATTATTTTATTGTTCAGTGTGACCGGGGTCACATCTGTGTGTAGCATTGCCAAGTTTGATATTTTGCACCTCGCAATGTAATATGATACCCTGCAGCTAATATTAAACACAACTTGTAAATAATGTATCTATATTTGAAATTTATGGTTGTAATCAAAGCCATTTGCTTTTTGTTCAGTTTGGTGTTTTGCATTTGTTTCATTTACACGACCCAGCATTGATCAATACAGGGCTGTGGAAATTGCAGAATCAGTCATCATCAGTGACTGGCTGATTGGGTTGTCCCTGTTATACAGAAGCCTAGTTTGCATGAATCAGCCAGAAGTCTCATCTATTGTCCAAGATGCACATACACAATACAGTTATGTTTTGTATCTAAAAGTAGCACAGCAAATTCAATGAATACATTATGTACTGGATACAATATAGAGAGTCACTGTATTCACTGAACACAATATGAAATGAATTCTTTCATTATAATATTGTGCATCGTTTACAGTCTGGTATAATTAAACCATTACTTCTTAACTTTGTGAAACAATATTTTTTTAACATATAACTACAAAATGAAAGTACTGAATCATTGTTTTCTTTAACAAGGAAAAAATATTAATTATTATTTTATTCACCAAATTATTTGCAGTCGTTTTATTTTAGCTTGGGAGACTCTGCTACATTTTCCTGCTATCGACAGTCAGAGTAGTTTCTGTGCTCTCTTCTGATCTCTGTTGTGTTCCCCTCCCCACATTCATTGAGTTGAGCAGGTGAAGTGAAGATGACATTAATCGAGTTGACAACAAGTCATTATGTTAGCGTAAGTGTAATAAAATAAAACTGTTGTTTGTGCATTGTGTATTGGTTTGACAGTACTGTTAAACCACAGGTGATTTGTTTTATTATTGATCAATCTTTAAATTGAATTTTCTAGCGTGTGTGAACTTTGGAACTAGTAACTAAGAATAAAATAGAAATTACACAATACAAGTGAGTGCTCAACAACAGGCTGATACAGAACAAACTTGTTCTGGCTAGAACATACAACCTTGTACTTTTCATCGAAGGCGCAACTTTAAGGATTGTCTAAATTCACATATTAAAACAATACTGTAGCCAATGTCATTAGCACTGTTGGCATTTTGTCATAAGCCAAAGATGTGGACAAATCAACATATTGACCTGATGGAGGTGCTAAATAAAAAGTTGGGGGATCCAGGCCTTTGCAATTCTTCCTCTGGGTAACATTAATGTCTATAGCAAATGCCAAGGCAATTCATCACATGGTTCTCCAGAAATTGCACTCTGAACCCAAATTATCAATCTGCTGGTGTACAGTCTCTCTGGGGATCATCAGTGTCATTAAAACATATCCACTGGGAACCATGAATGGATGCAATTTGCTGCCAATCTCTATAGTGATGTTTTAATGAATACCACTAGATGAAAAAGAAGAATCAACAAAGAACCTTTGTTTTTACATTTTTGCCTGATTTTTGTTACAAACATGATGGGAAAAAAACGAAAAAGGATTTAATAGTAAATACATTTTAAAGCCAGTATATAAAGAAGTTTAAGCATGCCAAATTTTTAGACCTTTTAAACTAGTGAAAATATGTCACAAATATGACCTCAGTGTTCATTTTTACTTTTTATGAATGTTACATGATCAGAAAAGAAATGAAAGAAAAGAAAAAGAAAAAATATTTTTCACTTTTACTAAAATTGCCAGATTAGAGCACATGAAAGAATTGAGTTTAATATTTTATTGTCACCAATTTCACACATGAACTTTTATATTATCGGTGCCAACCTATACAATATGGAATTATTACTGTAAAAAATATGTGCAAAGAGTTAATGTTTCTTCTTCATATTCATTTCATATATTTTAAATGTTATGATCATATTTTTAACCATTTACTAATCATTTTTAAACCAGATAATAATTGGTTAATGGCCGTAGTATTGCCCCATTGGTTTAAATGCCAGTCAAAAGTCAGTGCATGGAAATATAGAAATACATGCAAAACATTTATACCTCAGTAAACCTTACAATGACATGAAAGGTGCTGTCTCTTGTTGAAAATGAACAAATGATAAGTTAATTTAGTTATTCAGAAAGTTATTCATTTGAGACCATCTGAATGCCTCATGCAGCTGTTTATAGCCTCGGCCTCCTATCGGTCTTTGTCAGTGTATCTGTTTAATCCCCCTCCTGTTACTCAGTTCATGGTTTGGAATTTCTCAGATTCAAGTTTCCTTTCATGGATTTTTATTCCTTGTGAACTCTGGCTTCCTGTAATTTGATTGTTTGTGTCAGGATGTTAACTTTGCAGCAAAAATCTTGTTTAAAATTATGTCATAACCACATTCAGGCATAAAAACCCTTCTAGCATTTGTTTTTTTGCCATCTTCACCATCTATGCAGTATAACTTCACTGTAAAATGTAATATTGTGTTTAATTAAAAATATTAAATAGGTTGAACTCAATTTTTATCAATTTGTTATTAGAACTCAATTTAAATAACTTACCAGTACTTTTTATGCAAAAACGCTGATAAACTCGATTAATTTGAGTTGTCCTAACTTAGAAAAACTAAGTAAGCTGGAAGTTTTGCTTCTCTGGGCGGAAGGATGAAAGATGTGTTTTGAAAATGCCACGTGACTACCGTCCTCCTCCCTCACGGATCAGTCCGCATGTTCACGGTGCCAGCATTTGTTATGGAATATGTTGAGGAAACCCGGAGAAGCGTCAGCTCAAGAGACTATTGTTGTCATTACTGTGGATCTTTACTGACTTGGTGAGTAAATGTTTACTCTTATTCAAACTGATTTTGTGGCTTCTCTTAGGTTAGCACCAGGTTTAAATCTTGCTAGCTAGTTAGTGTTAGCCTAGCGTTGCTGCTGCCGCTGGGCTCATGTTACTTAAAAATTAACACCACAGCCTTAAAAACCTTACATAAAACTATGTCGGTGAAATTTTCTGTTGATCGTTTGAAATAAATAAGTGAGATAAGAGCCCAGACAAAATTCTTTGGGAGGTGCAGCCGTTAGGGGTGGGATGGGGGTGGGGGGTGGATAACAGAGCTCTCCGAAAACGTGGAAGCACTTTTGCAAATATGTGATATTTTGATAAATTAAGTAGATATTTGAGCATTACATAGCTACATTCTCCCCTGAAAATATCTTAAAAGGTTATTTTGTGATCCAGAAAGGGTAGTCTGGGGAAAAGGAGGATCTATTTGTCGGCCACGGTTGTCGGAGCCTGTGCGTACTTGTAAGCGCGGCAATGGCGGAGGAGCGCGGCTAAAAAACTTATTACTTTTTCTGGGTCACAAAATAAACTTTTAAGATATTTTCAGGCGAGAATGTAGCTGTGTAAAGTTCAAATATCTGCTCGATTTATCAAGACATCACATATTTGCAAAAATGCTCCGACGTTTTCAGAGACGTCTATTTTTTTTATGCTTTGTGGCAGCTTTAGAACATCTGTGGCATCTATTAATGCCAAATCTAGCCTTTATTTAACAACATAAGCAAACTCTATGTTACAATGATTGCACAGCCATTAAGGATCAAATCAGTTTCTGAAAAATGTTCTGTTTTTTCTCCCTCTGCTTGCTTCTTACTGTCTTTGAGGCTCGGGACCAGCACTCCTGTTGTTGGACAGAAAGACATCAACTCAGTGGTATTTTTGGTTTTCCAATATATTAGCAACTGTCAGTGACATTTATATTAATCAGGCTGAACTTTAATCATACTTTAGATCAGCCTGTTTTACTTATTGTTTTATTTGTGCTTTGGTTTGGGGAAGTTGTTTCTTTACTGATCTTTTCCTGTCTTCTGTTATTAGACTTGAGATATGACTGCACTATGCTGTTGCTGTGACTCCAGTTAATTCTACAAGACATGCTGTGTAAGTAAACAAACAACAACAGTTTGGTCTGCATTTCTTCAAACTTAGTTTAGAGGGTCTACACTGTATATAGTGAAGTATGCAAGTTTTCGAACAGCAAAATTTGTTTTGTGCCCAAATCATTTTGCACATCATTAGAATGAAAGTTATTGCCCATGTTTGCATAGCCCTTTTTAAAATGATGCTTTCATGACATTATTGTGTGTTGCGTGGTGGTCACGGCTATCCAGACTGACAATTGGGACATTGAATGTCATCTCTCCTGTGGGGAGGGAGCCTGAGATTGTCTAAATTGGAGTCTGTTTTATACCAAATGCAGAAAAAAATGTTTTAAGAAAGCAATTAAGTTCATGTTCCAAAAATATGATTGTTTGCTTGCAGGACACCAGGAGAGATGAGTCCCCCGTCACAGATGGTGTGGTCAGTGAAGATGGTCGCCTGCAGGTTCAAGCTCATTGCATCTCCAACCCACATCCACTGCCACTGTACTTAAGGGAAGTTAAAGACTTTCTTCTGCACCTACATTTGGATCACCTCGATCCATGACAGTCATTCAGGCAGTAATGCCTGGACTGGAAACAAGCCATCCTTAAAATATTACAACATTCCAGCTCCTGTGTTGGAATGAAAAACAAATGTGTTGTTTAAATTAGAGACTGCACTTGTGACAGAACAACAAATATTTTATTTTGATTATATAAGTAATGTAAGTACAAAACAAACTTGTGGTACGCCTAAACTTATTTTCAGAATAATTACATCTGAGACTTTGTTTTATTGTAAGATTATAACAGTGATGGCAATATAATTTTTTGTTGTTCAGCAGAACAGTGTCCAGTATGTTGGCTGTTGTACTTTGTTGTGTTTGAAAATAAAAGTTGGGCTCATTTTAACATCATTACAAAAATTGTTGTTAATTATTTTTAATCATATTCAGGTTACCACAAATTGTTTTTTCATTTAGTTGAACTTGAAATGTTTGTCAGTAGGTAAACAATTAGTATTGCACAGTCAGAAATATCAAGTTATTCTTAATACTGCAGACTTGCAATGTATAAGTTGTCCTAACAGTCATCTTAAGTAAGCTTTACTTAGTTTTTTTGAGGCAACGAGTTTCCATAATTTTTTTGAGTTCTGGGAACTAACAAGGCTGTACAGTGTACTCAAAATGAGTAAGTTGCCCTAACTTGGTCATCTTACGTAAACTTGATCCAATTTTTTTGAGTTCTGGGAACAAATAAGCTTGTACAGAGTACTCAAAATAAATAAGTTGTCCTAACTTAGTCATTTTTAGCTAAGCTTTACTCAATTTTTTTGAGGCAACGAGTTTCCATAATTTTTTTGAGTTCTGGGAACTAATTAGATTTTACAGTGTTGCAAACATTCTGATATCCTGTATATTCACTGATATTCCCAGAAGATGTAAGTAATAAAATTAGCATTTTCTTTTTTGCTTATTTCATTATGTTTGGGTTTTTTTTAATGAAGCAAACTTTTAGTGTGCTTTAAGAATTATCACCTTCTGCAGTGAGTGCAACACACCCTACTGTGTCTGTATGAATTTGCTCAATAGACAAGTAGTATAAAGTGGTTTGAGCACAGGATAACTTATGTGGAACTTCAGCGTAACAGAGTTTGTTCAGTACGTAAATCAGTTCACTATAACTGACAACATTTCATATTCATGTATCCGGAAAGATTTATTAGCTAAAAGGTCCCTTCTCATATTAAACAAATGCCACTGGGAATAGTTAAATATTGCCAGTTCATATGACCTGCCTATAGATTGTAAATATTGTGCATTAGTCCTAAAATGTCATCCATATATATATATATATATATATATATACAGTAAATGAAGTACTGGGAAATAATTGTCACTTAGAAGTATTACAAGTTGGATTTGTGCATTTTGCAAGATGTTTCATGACAGAGAAAACCAGTAGCTAGCTAGTTAGCTGTTGCACTAAACAATGAATTTTATTATTGGACCGTGATGGACTAACTATAAACTGACCTAAACAATTCAATTCAATTCAATTCAATTTTATTTATATAGCGCCAAATCACAACAAAAGTCGCCTCAAGGCGCTTTATATTGTACAGTAGATAGCACAATAATAAATACAGAGAAAAACCCAACAATCATACGACCCCCTATGAGCAAGCACTTTGGCGACAGTGGGAAGGAAAAACTCCCTTTTAACAGGAAGAAACCTCCGGCAGAACCAGGCTCAGGGAGGGGCGGCCATCTGCTGCGACCGGTTGGGGTGAGAGAAGGAAAACAGGATAAAGACATGCTGTGGAAGAGAGACAGAGATTAATAACAGATATGATTTGATGCAGAGAGGTCTATTAACACATAGTGAGTGAGAAAGGTGACTGGAAAGGAAAAACTCAATGCATCATGGGAATCCCCGGCAGCCTATGTCTATTGCAGCATAACTAAGGGAGGATTCAGGGTCACCTGGTCCAGCCCTAACTATATGCTTTAGCAAAAAGGAAAGTTTTAAGCCTAATCTTGAAAGTAGAGATAGTGTCTGTCTCCCGAATCCAAACTGGAAGCTGGTTCCACAGAAGAGGGGCCTGAAAACTGAAGGCTCTCCCTCCCATTCTACTTTTAAATACTCTAGGAACAGCAAGTAGGCCTGCAGAGCAAGAGCGAAGTGCTCTAATAGGGTGATATGGCACTACAAGGTCATTAAGATAAGATGGGGCCTGATTATTTAAGACCTTGTATGTGAGGAGCAGGATTTTGAATTCAATTCTGGATTTAACAGGAAGCCAATGAAGGGAAGCCAATACAGGAGAAATATGCTCTCTCTTTCTAGTCCCTGTCAGTACTCTTGCTGCAGCATTTTGGATTAACTGAAGGCTTTTCAGTGAGTTTTTAGGACATCCTGATAATAGTGAATTACAGTAGTCCAGCCTGGAAGTAATAAATGCATGAACTAGTTTTTCAGCATCACTCTGAGACAGGATATTTCTAATTTTAGAGATGTTGCGCAAATGGAAGAAAGCAGTCTTACATATTTGTTTAATATGTGCGTTGAAGGACATATCCTGGTCAAAAATGACTCCAAGGTTCCTCACAGTGTTACTGGAGGCCAAGGTAATGCCATCCAGAGTAAGAATCTGGTTAGATACCATATTTCTAAGATTTTCAGGGCCGAGTACAATAACCTCAGTTTTATCTGAATTAAGAAGCAGAAAGTTAGCGGCCATCCAGGTCTTTATGTCTTTAAGACATTCCTGCAGTTTAACTAATTGGTGTGTGTTACCTGGCTTCATGGATAGATAGAGCTGCGTGTCATCTGCATAGCAGTGAAAATTTATGCTATGTCTTCTAATGATGCTGCCTAGGGGAAGCATGTATAATGTAAATAGAATTGGTCCTAGCACTGAACCCTGTGGAACACCATAATTGACCTTAGTGTGTGAAGAGGACTCTCCATTTACTTGAACAAATTGGAGTCTATTAGATAGATATGATACAAACCACTGCAGCACAGTACCTGTAATACCTACAGCATGTTCTAATCGCTCTAATGGGATATTATGATCAACAGTATCAAACGCTGCACTAAGGTCTAGCAGGACAAGCACAGAGATGAGTCCACTGTCAGAGGCCATAAGAAGATCATTTGTAACCTTCACTAAAGCTGTTTCTGTGCTGTGATGAGCTCTGAAACCTGACTGAAACTCTTCAGATAAGCCATTCCTCTGCAGATGATCTGTTAGCTGTTTGACAACTACTCTTTCAAGGATTTTTGATATGAAAGGAAGGTTGGAGATTGGCCTATAATTAGCTAAGACAGCTGGGTCTAGAGATGGCTTTTTAAGTAAAGGTTTAACTACAGCCAGCTTGAAGGCCTGTGGTACATAGCCGATTATTAGAGATAAGTTGATCATATTTAAGATTGAAGAATTAATTAATGGCAGGACACATTCTGCTCCTCCAGACAATGAATGGCAGAACAGAAATAGAGTCAAGCCTCCCACCCTCCTCATTTATCACAGAGCACAGAGTAAGGGCTTTCTTTAACAAGACACTTACAGTTTAGTGTAAATGATATGTTACATAAGCAAAGCCTTTCATTTTTGAGGTAAGAATTTATGATTCCCCGACTTTCTTTCCATAGTTTTTAGAGATTGTTTCTCCAAGGTTTTCCTTGTAGGAATCCTTAATGGTTTCCACAGAGGGTATATCCAAGCTCTGTAATTTATCACATGATGTTTGAGGCAGTGATTGCATTATTGTGTCTAGTTTGCTGAACCATATATTGTATTGTCTTAAATAAATCCTCCCCAGTATCAGTAGGATAGATAATTCATTGTCAAGCCTATTAGACTACTGTCATGGGAGCGAAGAGACTCAGACCCAGAGTTCTTAGAATGAAAAGTCAAAAGTTTATTTACAAAAACACCACGTGCAATATGTACAACCTGCAGGGGCCGACGTTTCCAGGGATCCATGGGAAGGAGGGGGAAATGTCCGTACACACAGCCAAGATCACACATACCACGTTCCTCTTCAGACACTCACGCTCTCCCTCCACTCGCACTACGCCACATTGCCAAACTCAGGGATCAAGGGAAGGGTAACAGGGACAGGTCCAAGGTATCTATGCACAAGGAAACACATGGTCAGAAACAAGCAAGAGATTCACAAGGAGACTAGGATTTGCCAGGGCAGCACTAACTCAGTTTATTCAACAGCCCAGCAACGAGAAGCACTGAGCTACCACCTTAAGTAGTAGCCAGGTAATCAGGTAAATTAGCGGCAGGTGGTCAATCAGGCCAGGTGTGTGGGCCAAGGGCGGGAACCCATGATAAGCTCCGCTCAGGCAGACAGAGGACAGGAGAGAGAGAGGGGGAGGGCAAAAACAATAACAAAAACATATGGCCTGACACTGAGCCAGCCGGGGAGACACGGAGACCATCACAACTATTGCAATAGTCTACCTAAGAAGTGAAAACAGCTTTAGCTGATCTAAAATGCTGTTGCTCCCAGTTCAAGTGCATAATCCTTGCTACGGTGGCCACTGTAGCACAATTAACTCTGGAAGCCTTTCCATGTAGGCTGTCAGTGAATCACTGTCGCTGTTTACCTCAGACCTCATCGGTAAGGCCGACGTCCATCTTAGCCACTGAATTCACTGTATTGGGTCAATATGGCTGCTTCCACAAACCCCATTGGACTGAGCAGTTGAGTATGTGGCTCCGCCCATGAAAAATCCTTTCCTCAACTCTGCTGCTCAACCAGCAAACACATATCCCTTATAAATGTAGCACCACTTAAGGAGAAATAAATGGGCTTTCCAACAGTATGAGGTTTATTGCCTAGAAGCCTTGTTACAGCACAGAAATATGAAATCAACCAAATGCAAATTTCCTTCCTTTTTGTGCTAGGTTTATTTCAAGAAGAGGATTTATGACTAATAGTCAATATTGTTTCACTATAATTTTGACATTTATAAAAACAGCCTGAGAAGTCTGCCTCCTTTACGTCGTTAAATGTTAAAATCAAATGTAGGAATTTAAAGTGAACCACTATATGGTACACTCCACAAATTCAGAGAACCTGAATAATATTTTTTTGATATGACAGCAAGAGCTGTGAAATTATTGATAACAAAGCTGACAAAGGTCATCGCAAGTTTTGTTAGGATGCTATCTAACCAATCTCACTGGGATGGTGGGCAGGGCTGAACTGGGACAAAAAATCGGCCCGGGCATATTGACTAGAGACCGGCCCACCAGGATAGAGATTGAAAATGTGACGTCATTCAGGGGTAAAACCGCAAAGGATTCTGGGAACTTGTGGCAAGAGGTACTAGCGCACGCAGGCTTTCAATTGAACTCAGTTACACAGCGATAAAAAGAAACCCAAAAAATGGCAAGAAGCTGTTGTATTATTAACTGCAATAGCCGGTCGCATGACAGCCACGGGAAGCCGACGGGTAAAGAGATCTTTTTTTTTTATCGGATTACGTCGTTGAAGAGAAATTTTTTAAGCCATGTTTCCGAAATAAGAGCCGACGTCTCAGAACACTCCAGCTCACATGTTAGTCTGCTCCAAGCATTCCCACAAAGGTCAGTGTTTTGTAGTAGTTAATACGTCATTTTTCTTAACATAATTGGTGATATAGGTTACAAGCAAGTCTGGCGCCGAACAGAAATTGTCGCGCTATGCTCCTTTAGTTATTGTGCATAAATAGTGAATTGTCCTGACACAATATTGCGTTTCGCTTCTGTTATTACCATGGTACATTGACAAAAACATATACTTTTATTCACAGGATAAAACAGTTGTTTTGTATCACTAATTGTCCAGTGCGATTACAACATACAATATTATTGTCACTGCTACATTTCTGTAATGCGTACCAGAAATTATTTCCACTACTAATTAATGACCGTTGAGCTCAAAGGTTATATTAATAAACGGTTAACGAATGTGTATTTATGACGATGATTTGTGAGACTGGTAAACTTATGATACTTACTTAGGACCATCGTACTTATGTATGATGGTCTTTCGTTCTACACGGTGCATTTCAAGGTCCTGCACCCATCCGTCGGTAAACTGTACCTGGGCTTGTTGCAGTGACCTGAAGTTACTAAAAGCTTCATGAGTGTATGCACTCACTCCAAGAACCGTATAATTATAAATCTGAGCGTGGTGAAAGTTGGGCAGCACGCTAACGTCTTTTGTCCACTCTGTGTGCTCGTAAGGGTCTGACCCTTTCACTCCTTTGATTTTTTCCTCGTATCTTTTCTTTGCCTTTTCGTCGAGTCTGTCTTTGTACGGTCCGGCATTGTTCTCCTTCGTTTTGTACATTCCTTTTTTGTGCGGCAAAGAAAAACCAAGAAGGTATTGGAACCGGAGAATGAACGTTTTTGCGGTGCTGCAAATGCTTGCATTTGATGCGGTACTTGGATTGTTTTGCCACGAGTTCCCGGCATGCAGTGCGCGAAAGTCACATGATCTGTCAATCGCTATAGGAAAAACCATAAAGCCTTTGCATGAAAACAACTGCTTTGATGTACACTGCCTTGTTGGTATATATGTATCAATCTAATAAACTTAAACCTACACCATCCTCCCTATTCTGGATTTTAAACAGTACATAGCGGAAACAAAAAGACTGCTTGGTCGAGTTAACCTCCTGAACTATCTACAACACATGGTGGAAACCTTAAATTAAGACCAAGAACACTAGAGGTGAGACATGATCATTAATTAATATTAAAATTAATAAATGACAGATTTAGTGATATTTTCATAAACACCTCCTTTCCTTTTTTTGTTCTCCATTTTCTTTAGTTCGTCTATAAGATTGCTAAACAAGGGGGCGGGTGCATCCGGCCTCCTCGGCTGTAATTGGTCCAGCCCAGAGTCGATCATGACCAATTGGCCAATCCAACAACTTTCATTATATATACCCTTCCTAAAACAAAAAAATAAAAAAAATCCATCGGCCCATAAAAACAAAAAATCGCCAGCGGCCCACCGGGCAAATGCCCGGTATGCCCGATGGCCAGTCCAGCTATGATGGTGGGTTAAATCTCACGGGGACTCTTTTTTTAATGACGTTGTCACACAAACACCTTGCCTTTCATGTGTCTAGCATTTGACTGCATCAGCTACACATGATAGCAGTCTGTCACATAAGTAAGAGTCTGTTACTTTTGCAGAGATCTCTGAATGGACTGATAAATTTTAGTGTAAAGAAAAAACTAACTGTAGAAGACTTGAGTTAGTGTCCCATTCGATGCTTTACTGTGAAATAAGTACCATCATGTGAACTAATGGCAGATTTGCTGATAATGTAATTTTAACATAAATTAAGCCTTCTGTTCTTACCAGAAGGAAAACCCAAGTTGCATGTCAATAAAAAGAAAACGAATGCACTTTATCATGGACAATGTGCTGTCAGTGTAAATGGGGAATATAATTTCTATAATTAGTCTTTCCAGCCTTTGGCAACAGTTAATAATGGGTTTGTTTTTGGATCTTAGCATCTGTTCATCAATACTGAGCAAAGTGTTACTGTTCTCCCCAGCCAGATAGAGGACAAATAGCCTACCTAAAGGTTTTGATTGCTCCACAAGACTCAAGCCGTGCTCATTTCCCATGGACTGAAACCTTCGGCAGATGCACATCAAGCAGCCCGTCTTTCTCCTGACACAGCTGAAAGTAACTGCTGAGTGTCCGAGTGTCTTGTGTTCATGCATGTGTATAGGTGTGTACATTTTTATATTTGGAGGGATTACTTGGAGAAAACAGTGGGAGAATGTGCTCCGACTCTACCACTTCATGTGTGCACAAGACATCGCTCACTAAAACAGAATCTTGGGCCCAGCAGATAATCACTGGTTACTCAGCAACTGGGATTTCCAATCAGAATGCATCATGTGACATCAACACACGGTCTCTCTGTCTCTCATGTTTTACCTTTCAGTGTCCACTTTATATTCTGAATCTATAGAAGGGATGACACATTGAACTAATGGCTCATGTTGCTTTCAGGCTCTGGTTCATATTATTATTTATATTAAGCTGTTTCCACACAAGAACTTTGAAACATTTTGGGAGAATAAGATCAGGCTGTATTCCAGGGTTGTCTGTCCTAATATCGAACAGGAAGTATTCCACACCGGATGCATTTGATCTATTAGGGAAAAAAAGACGACAGTTTAGGTGAGGGATCTGCATTCAGGAGGCAGCCCACATGATGCCCACTCTCTAGCAGCTATGTAATGCTATTTGTAAATTGGAACAATCCAACATTACATGGACATTGTTCTAGAGAACTGGCAGGTTAATGATAAACAGAAGTTTGATGTAATTGTGCAACATATTTGCATTATCACATGCACTGTTTTGGGTGATGTCAAGAAAAGTTCAAATATTTTAGATAGCGACACTTCACAGAAAGTTCTGTAGACAGGCTGAACACATTTAGCCTTGAGGTGGATGGACTGCAAATAGCAAAAGATCCTGTCAGTTTCAACAGGATCTATACTGGTAAAATCAAATGTGATCCAATTCAGCAGCTCTTTACAGCTGTGGTGATCAGAAATACTTCAGTACACGAAAGACATTCAACTCTGAGGTAGATGTCACTGGTTGAAACCAGTATTTTATCCCCAAGCAAAACATGATGTAGTGCTTGGTGCAAAAAGTGTTGTTGGCAAACGCAGTAGTAAGATATTTCTTATAGTTGGTTAGCAGGTTTGCACACATCTCAGGAGGGATTCTGGGCCACTTCTCTTCACAGAAACTCTCTAAATCCTTTGGTTTTCTTTGTTTGCATTTGGCAACTTGGAACTTTAGCTCTCTCCACAGATTTTTCTATTGAAAACTTGAGACTGGCCATTCCATGACTTTAATGTGCTTCTACTTAAACCAGTCCTTTGTTGCGTTCGTGGTATATTTAGGGTAATTGTCCAGCTCAAAGACCTGTTTTCTGTGTTCTGGCTGAGGGAAGGAGGTTCTCATCCCATGTTTTTATGGCCCCATCCGATGCCCCATCTATTGGCTTCCTTTAAACATGGCGGATTGAGCTGATGCCAAAGAGCTCAATTTTGGATTCATCTGATCAAAGTACTTTCTCCCAAGCCTTCACTGAACATTTAAATGTTCACTTCCAAACTTAAGAGAGGCCTATACATGTGTGCTCCTGAGCAGGAGAACCTTGCAGGCACTGCACGATTTCAGTCCAGTATGGCATAGGATGTTACCAGTGGTGTTCTTGGTGACTGTGGTTCCAACTGCCTTCAGATCATTAACAAGCTCCTCCCTTGAAGATTTTGGGCTGATCCACCACTCACACCAGTAGGCAAGGCCGTGTATGGACCTACATACTGAGGGTAATTAATGGTCATTTTATATTTCTTCCATTTCCAAATAATCACACCAACAGGTCTACTTGTGTCCCCCCCCCCCCCCCCCCCCCCTATACAATACTGCTTCCATTAGTGAATGAATAATTATGATAACATGGATGTAGAAGTACATATTATTGTTTTTATCAGTCCCTGTCATAATGAGTAATTAGAATTTTTGCAGAATAGTACAAAGTACAAAAGAACAAATACAAAGTGGATACAAATACAAAATCAAAGGCACAGAAACAACAGCAGCAACAAAAAAGATTCAAATGTGTACAAAGAGGCATAAAAATGCTTCAACAATATGGCAATGATGAAAATTTATGCACATAAAAAAAAATTAATAGGCATAAAGAAGACTGTTAACACTAATTTTATGTCTCTCTAAATTTGTGCCCTTGCCCTTATGTAGGAGGTGTGGGACACATTTTTACATATGTTTGCCCAGAGGTCCTGTTTCAATGACCTCATTGTCTGCCCATGCTTCGCTTTTCAGCTCTGTGCCTTTTCCCGTCCTCCTCTTACTCCTGCGGGATGGCCATGATATACACTGAGGCAATCAGCAATATGGGCATGCATTCATTTCACAGCTGAATAAATTAGTGGCATTTTATCGAGTGGTGAGACATAGTGGAGGAGACTGTGTTGGCATTGTTACTGTATTGGCATCTTAAAAAGATTAATTGTGCCCAAGGTGGTTTCCAATTGGTAAACAATTATTATAATTCTGCAAGCTTCATGTATAATTAATGAGCGGATTAAACAGCTGATGCAAGGCCTCCGTTTCCTTTACTGGGTGAAACAATACAAGAGCCTAGTACAGGTTACAGTAGGTAAACTTCTTAACATTTAGTTTCAAGAGCATTTGTAAGCGTAGTTCAAGTGCTGCAAGACACAGCTTACATGTACTACATTATGTAAAGGATAAACTAAGTAGTACAGTTCAGCAAGTACACCATCTTACAAAGACAGCACACAATAGAAAAGTACATTAACAGTTAAACTAGAAACAAAATCGAGGAAATGTAAGTTGTTACTGCCGTCAAGCAATACTACTAGCCCATACAGTTTCATACAGAGTATGAAGTTGATGATGTGACTGCTGATAGAAGTAACAGGATGAAATCTTAAGTGTACAGAGCTATACTCTGCTAATGAGACAACATATTGCAAGAGCAACCCAAGAGTTTCCCAGTGCAAAGAAATGGGATATATTTTAATGACTTAGTCAGTTACCTGATCTCAACCCAATAAAGCATGATTTTCAGTTATTAAAGACAAATCTGAATGCAGAGAGACGCACAAACAAGAAACTGAAGGTGGCTACAGTAAAGGTGAAGCAGAGTACCAGTGCATGCCCAGTACGTGTCGACTTCAGACACTTATTGGCCGCAAATGTGTTTGATTTGAAATCCACTATGAATGTGTACAGAGGCAAAACTACAAAATTTCATCTTTGTTAAACAAATTATAGAACTAACTGTATTTCCACCATCCCTGCTTTGGCAATAGATCACAGGTCAGGAAAGACAGAATGGAAGTGAATGGAATTTTCTCACAAAACTCAGTTTACTTTAAGTGGTTAGTCAACCTTATAGAGCCTTTGATCGATCTTATAAAGCTCCTTATGAAGAGCTATGTCTATTGTGAAAAAGTAAGTACTAACAGCTAAAATGCATACGGGTGAAGAGAGCATGTACTTTAGAGGCTTGAATCACTGACCATAATTAGCTTCCCCTTTATTTTAATCCACAATATGGCAGAAAGACCCTTTCTGGACATTTCTGTTTCCCTTTAGACAGACAGTAGTTAACTTCAGCATGAAAAAAATATTCAGTTTCAACCAACAGCTGCAGTTTAGTAGTATAATTCACCTGCAAAATGTCACTGAGCAGGCACAAACTGACTACTCTCCTTGCTGCTTAGTGTCATATACCTGTCTGAAGTTGACAGTAGATTTGTGTGTGTGTGTGTGTGTGTGTGTGTGTGTGTGTGTGTGTGTGTGTGTGTGTGTGTGTGTGTGTGTGTGTGTGTGTGTGTGTGTGTGTGTGTACAATATTTGCACCAACATAAACATAAATTAAAACAAAAGTTGAATAAAGAAACATGGCATACAGAATGGGGCTTAATGGGCTCAGATGATGAAGAAGTGGAATGATTCAGAGGTCTCGATTCTTGGTTCTTTGCGTGGCAGTGAAGTTGTTTTTTCTTGTAATATCTCGTTATTAATGTTAATTTATCACACAGCTGTTATCATTCATCTTTGCATGTTGATTTCTTCTGATTATGTAGTGCTTATGAAAAAAAGTGATTTTCTTCCCGCTGCACTGCAGCAGCTTGGATGACATTTGTGCCACCATTAAATCACTGGGCTAATTCTTCCTTGTTACATTGTTTAACAGCAGAAAAATGAAAAATAAGTACATAGCAATGACTATATCAACAATTTGACTGCATTAAATCACGGTAAAGTAATCAAGAGCAGGAGAGATGGAGTGGCGCTATAATGGGCTGATGCTCATTAGAGAACTGTCTCTGCAGCCTTCTCCAGACTTTAGTCCTCAAACTTTATTAAAACAAGAGCAGAGAAAAGTGTTGTACATCATTGTCATTTTGAAGTTATAATTTATTTGACCTCTTCTTTTTCTTGGAAAAAAATATTCAAACAATGCGTGTGTGCTACAATTCAAAGATATGTAGTAACAGCAAAAACCTAACCTATGGTTTAATCTGACATTTCCAATTATGTATTTCTGTCTGTTATGTGTGAATTTCAAAGTAAATCCACTCTAAAGCTACAGCAGGCTGAACAAAAAAGAGGACAATGCCACACACTGTAGATTTTTCACATCCACTTTTGCAAACTGTTTGCACTGACCTATTAAATCCAAAGCCACTGATGTTGGGGGGAAAGAACACAAAATGACAGTGCAGCTGCATTTATCTAACATTTTAACGCATATGTTGTAGCCATCATTGCTAAACATCCAACATTAGCAAATACAGCTGGGGCCAGGAAATGTCACCCCACCAGTAGTTAAAAAATGGAACAAAAATGATGATTACGAACACAAACCACATTTCCTGAACAAAACCATCACAAACACGAACTTAACACTTTGATGTGTGCATTTTTCTGCCATATCCTTCAATGTGGGCTTCCTAAATTGCCACTCACTCATCAAAAGTTTGAGAAACCCTGGGGTACATTACAATCAGAATTCAGACACGTATGTATCTACACAATGTAGATAAATGTGGAGGAAACATTAATAAAAGATCAAAGAAATGCTGTTAATTTATATTCAGATAACAAGGTTTTTTGTAGTGCACAAAAATGTGTGTGTGTGTGTGTGTGTGTGTGTGTGTGTGTGTGTGTGTGTGTGTGTGTGTGTGTGTGTGTGTGTGTGTGTGTGTGTTAAATGGTAGCGAAAATAAAAGAAGTCAAACTTTACTGTATAATCATTTCTGAGCACAAAGGAGAGGACAAACTCAGCTTTTTGCACCTCCTGTTTTACAGAGCCTTAAGCTTTGACATATTTCTCTGATTGGGTATATCTGGACACACGGTATAAAAGTGGAAACATCCAACTAAACTTCCTACCTTTTTTCTTTTTAGCTGTGGAACATGAACACTTAGACAGGGGAGCTGAACTCTGCTCTTGCTTGTCAAAAGCAAAGAGAAGCCTAAAAAAATGTACCTTGTGCTTTGACCATTCATGTTTGTTGTAATTTTGTCAAACATTTTTTTAATACATATGATGAATGTGTCTGCAAAAACTGACCAGAGCTACATAACCACAATCAAATGACCTAACTGCTATTTTAAATAAATACTAGTGTGACAGTGACACTAATATTGCCATTCTGTGCAAACCACATGAGTCTACTATTTTAGGTTCAATAGACTCTGAATCTGTTTAAGGCTGGCTGCAGCTTAAAATGGCTGATCAAAAATTTCTGTCAAATCAGTAAAAAACAAGCTGTTTATTCAGATTCAGATAACTTTATTTATCTCCACGGGGCGATTGAGAGTGCAGAGAGCAACATATACAATGAAATACTAGACAGTGCAGCACTAAAGCAGCTGGTAATATACAGTAAATAAAGCAATAGTCAGTATACAATAGATAAGTTAATGTGATGGTAATGATAATAAAGATAGTAAGAACTAGCTGCCAGTAGTGGTAAATATATATGACACGAATTTGAAATAATGAGAAATATTGACAAAAATATTACACTTGCAGAAAGTCTATAATATACATACATACAAAGGGTGTCTTTAAGAATTTGTGTGGAATTTTGTTTTTGTTTTTTCCTTCTCATCACTTGATAAATTACATTTTCTTTTCTTCTTTATGTATTTTGCATGTATTTATTTTATTTGCTATGGACTCGTGTCTGTCTTTAATAAAGTGAAACCAAAAAAACAAATTCCTTGAGGGTTATGACAGTTGAGGAGGAGAACAGCCTGAGGAACTAAGGTCCCTCTCTCTTCTTGCTCCTACAGGCCAGACAGTGGAGTCTGCAACCAGATGGCAGCTGCTAAAATACAGGAAAAAGAGCATTTGAGGATTCCATGAGAAGTCGGGCAGCCAGCGCAAACCTGCTGCCCATATACAGATGTCAGGGAGCAGGTAGTAAGTCTAATAATATTGGAACATACATTGGGAATGTTGTGTAAGTGGTTCTTATACTGCTGGGTGATGGAACGGAACCAGCAGACCATAGAAAATGTCATGTCATGTGGTAGAAGGCAGAAATGTTCACAAGTCATTTTTTGGAAGTCTAAGTCAAGTCTCAAGCCTTTGATGGGCAAGTCCGAGTCAAGTCCCACTCGACTGGTGCACTGGTGGCTGGTACAGCAAGCATTCTCATAGCTACATGATAAACTCTTGGAAAGCCCTTTTAATACATTTTCCAGGCTGCCAGACATTCAACTTCATCAGATGCCACCTTGATGTAGTGAATAAGTTCATCCTTTCCTGATGAGTCATGGGCCACCCTTTTCTTAAGCTGGCTTTCTTCCCGTAGCCAGAGAAGAGATGTGGAATTTTAGCAGGTGGTGAAAAAGCCTTCCGATCCTCCTTGCCACTACTGCTGTCTGGTATGGTGGCTCTCCACACGTCTACCAAGACAAGCTCTGGAATTTTTCAGTAAACACTTGATTTAGGAAAGAGTCAATGCGGCTCCGTCCCTCTGCACGTGTCTCTTTCTTTGTTGAACTCTATAAACCTGCAGATAAACATATAAAAAAAACATGGAATGATAAATCTTACATTTTCATGTAAAAGGAAAACGTATTTTAAGTTGTTCTGAGAGGAATAGTTCTAAACTAATATTGCAACATCTTAGCTCTTTTATGAAATAAAATTGTGGGCAGCCAAAATTACAGCTGAGCAGTAACACGTTAAAGTAATAAAAGTGAAAAATGTCATGCTATTAACAATGAAGATATAATCTACATACAGCTGACATAACTAGTTGGTTTGAGAACTGACAATAGGAGCCAAATACTTTTCACGTCACTAAGTGACTGACCTCTCACGGTGTGATTTGAGATGACTTATGAAATTGGACATTGTTGAATCTGCATCCGTTATCTTAATGCAGCACACTGCAAGCTGTCATTCGCTTGTTTGCAATCTGAATGATGGAAGTGTACCTAAATTCAATAACAACTCACACAGCTCCTTCAGCCGCCGCCAGCGTTTTGATTCTGTGGTGGCTGCAAGCTCTGACTGGACACTGATTCAATGCATTCCAAGGCAAGTCTAAAGTCTTTGGTTTTTGCAACTTAAGTAGAATTCAAGCCTAAGTGCAAGTCGCCATCTCTGGTAGAAGGTCACTAGGATGTTATTACTGGGAGAAAAGTTAAATTTCTTAAAGAGGGAGATCCTGTGGTGGCACTTCCTCAGGATCCCCTGAGTGTTGGAGGAGTACCTCAGGTGGTCACTGAAGATGGTCCCCAAGTACTTGTACTCCTTTATGATCTTTACTGATGAACCACAGACAGTGGTGCAGAAGTCACCACCATCAATTTGCTCTTGATAACCAGCTAGGAGTCACACCACTCAACAACTGCTGCAGAGCTGGTCCATGGTGCTGGGTGGGGCCAGACAAGAGGGACAGGAGAACTGCAAACTTGAGCAAACGTCATTGACATAAACGAAGGGTCAGAACAAAGGGGAGAGCCGCTCGCACGCAGTGATTGAATTTTTCAGATTAAAGGAAGCAAACAAAACTCCAGATGTGCCCCCATGAACCAAGGAAGCAAACAAACATAATAAAGAAAGTTGAAGAGAAAAGGTGCAGAACAGAGCACCTGCCAGCCGACCAGAAGCAGTGAACCAGTACCAGTTTCATTTATAGAATGATAACACGTTGACAATGATACAAGTCCTTCAAGAGTCCTTCTCTAAAGGAATTACCCAAATACTGTTGGCAGCAAGTACCAAATTTAAAATTTTACTCATCAATAATTGTCTGAATAAATCACCAAAATGTAAATGTCATTGTGGCAACAGATGACAAATCATCATCGTATCAAAGTCAGTGAAACATCCTGTTGGAAGCATGAATTTTTGCAAAAATTTCATGGAAATCTGCGTTCATTAAATCTTAACCATTCATTTCAAACCAAAATTCTCAGCTGATTGCACAAGAAGGGATCAGCCAAAGTGATTAAAATATATCATCTGTGAACCATGAATTTGAGTGCTAATTCTGTGGCCTGTGTGCAACTGCCGACTAAACACTGAAATATTTCACCACATAAGTAAAAACACCACCTTGTTGAACCTCTGTCATATTTAATAGCAAAACATCCATTTACTAAGAGCCACAAAAGCCATAGCTTTCAATAGACATAACAAGATTTGAAAAAAGAACTGTGGGATCAAGTCAAATTTCTAGTAATCTGCAACTCTGAAAATTAACAGATCAGTCTGATGGTGTTAAATAAAAGCATGGACTGAGAATACTCACTGATATGGAGGCATTTACTAACTAAGATGGCTGCTTTTCATCCATTTAATTGGTTGTGCTGGGAGACTATAGCTTGATTCTTTCATGTCTTTTTTTTAAGTAAGCACTTCTTTGGCTCCTGCCCTCTACTATAGTGTCTTCCTCTTCACTTTTTTCTCCACCTAATTTTGACTCTCTCCCTGCATCCCTCTTGCTCCCCCTTCTCTATCTTTGCCATTCCCTCTCTCATTCTCCCTTCTTCCTATCTCCCCTTGTCCTCTGGCCTCTGGCAGGACCTCCTTATCACCTCCTGCTGAATGAATGTGCTGCCAGCTCATTTGCGAACAATCAGTGTCGTCAGAACACAAAGGAGCGCACAAAGCTCCTCTACTCTTCTGCAGAAAGTTTTTGGATGAGGCAATTACTGGAGAGGAGATTGGAGCCAGGCCAAGATGTAAAACAACAGCAAGAGAAAGAGAGAGTGGGGTGGGTTGGGGAGTGTCAACTGCATAGAGCAATGAAAGGTGAAAGGGGGTCAGAGAAGCTGAGGGAAAGAAGAGGAGGGTGAGAGTAGCGTATCAGAGGAGGGAAAGGGGGCAGGTGAAGCTCTGATTTCATGAATATTTTTTCCTGAACAATGGAGGGAATCAAATATTCATGGCCCTGGGAAGAGGCCCAGTGCTCAGAATCCCTTCCCTCTCTGTAATCAGCTTCCTAACAGTTTTTATTTACACAAACATACGGCTGTAATCATTGCGGCCGTTTCACATAAGTACGAAAATCACATCAGCTCTTTGTGCCAGCTGACAACACCAGCATCATACCAGCATCAGAGTAGTGAGCTCTTTGGCACTGCCTGGTTTTCAGTGTCAAGTACTGAAAAACACACTGTACATCATTTACTCATTTGTACACAGAATAGTCGTTCTTTGTGCACAAAGTCAGTGTGCAGGGAAAAATGTGCACCAGATGTAAAAGAAATGGGTCAAGCTAATTTGTTCATACAATTCTTTTATTTGTCAGTGAAAAACTACAATTGTCAGGCCATCTGTTTGCAGTCAGCAGTGCTATGCACTCATTTCTTCAAGTGAGAGTAGGGAGCAGGTAGAAGAGAGCCCGGTGGATGCATGTACTGGAGAGATGAGGAATGAAAGTCAGTAGAAGCAAGACAAAACACATGTGGGAGAAGGTGAAGCTGCAAGGAGTACAGACAATGAAAGGTGGACGAGTTTAAATAACTGGCATCAACAATCCAAAGCAACAGATGGTACACAAGAGAGGTGAAGATCAGAGTGCAGACAGGGTGGGGATGGATGTCGGAGTGATCTGTGACAGAAAAATAGCAGCAAGAGTGTAATGGAAGATTTACAAGACAGTAGTGAGACCTGCTTTGTTGTGTAGTTTAGTGATGGTGCCACTGAGAAAAACACATGATTCTGAGGATTTCTGTTAGGCATGAACAGGACAACAGGATGAAAAATCAGTAAATCAGCTGAGAAGCAAGGTAGAGAGGGTCTTGACATGTACATAGGAGGGATAGTGGATGTATTCAAGAAAGATGGAGCTACCAGGCAGATTCCGTTCTGGAGTAAGATATGAAGAGGGTGGTGTGATAGAAGAAGAAGAAGATGACGACGATATATCCTGTAAGTATAAATTATATTATATATATTGTATTTTTATGTAAAGTAATGCTTCCTTATGCGTGCACACACAATGGACGACACCAAGGAAACACTAAGCTTGATGTGACAGTTCTACTGGCAGCAAGGCAATGACCTCCAGCACTGACTTAGAGAAATAAAATTTTAAGGAAAAAACTGACCAAATATTCCACACATATGCTGTCTCAAAACTATAACTTCTGTGTTTCACTTCAATTAAAGGAATAATTTCGGGTTGAGATCAGGAGTCTGCAGCACTGTCATGCCAACAGACAATGGTGTTCAGCTGTTACATAGGAATTCCATTCAATCAAGTCTACAAATATTATATAATACAAATATATATTGTTTAGTATAGTTGGAACTCCTGAACCTGACTCACCGTTACTGCCCTGCATAAAATATATCTTGCAACAAAGGAATCAGAGGAAAACAATGCTACAGAATATCATCAAAGATTCAGATTAGGTGGTAAAACACCAGAAAAACAGGGATACCACTGCAGCGCACTGAAGGCTGATTTATGGCTCTCAGTTGGTATCTGTTTGCATGGTGTGTGCAGTGAGAAGGCCATAGAGTGTATAAAAGATAGTTGTAGATACTGGGTCTGCAATGTGAAACCAATGCAAGTCCTTTAAATGTGTATTCTACCCCAGCAGGGGATAGCAGCTGTTGAAATGAGAAGTCTGATTTCATAAAATTCTGTAGAAAATAACACATCAGGTTCCATGCACCTTGACACCAGTAAATGGATAACTTTATAACCATAAAGTCATCCCTACTTTCAAGTCTGACTCAATCCGACACTGTTCATTTTGGAAATTATGTCCGCCCTTAATATTCAGAAGGACAAAAAGAAGGGCACGCCTAAGATTGGGCATTTCTTGTGATTGACAGGTTGCTACCATATGGGCATGCAGTGTCCTTGGTTTCTCTGTCATATCCACCCATCTCTCATCACATCTGGTTTCAAAACAGTGAGATGACATTGAAGAAGATGCTAAGCTTGAGGTTTTGCATCTGGGTCTAACTAGTGTAATAGTAGTGTCATGGGAGTAACATCTATCTTTCATGTACAATCGATGTCATTATACTGAGCTCAAATGCAAATTTGTGCAAAGGTTAAAAGGCAGATACAACAGTATAACATGTTCATCTGCAAAGGTGAATGCAGCACAAACACACTACCAAGCAGTACCATACTGTAGCATACAGTAACATACAAAAAACATGGACATTTGACCAACTTATTGGCCCCCAGTGCAATATAGAATTACCTTTAAAATACTTTTACTGGTTCATAAGAGTCTCAATGGACTGACTGTTTACAGTCCAGTCGGACCTCTCAGGTTTTCAGGTGCAGACTGTTCCCAGGATTAGAGTGGGCTGATTAAGGCTAAGAGTGCTGAAAGTGATAAAGCTTATTGTGGCCCAAGTCTTTGAAAAAGGCTGTCTGATGAGAGATCAGACATGAGATCAATTAGATCCCTGCATAAATTTAAAAACACTAAAAACCTTTTAATTTACACATACCTACACTCAATAGATATATTTGTTTTTGTCTGATTTCATTTTGTTTTGCTTGTTTTATTATATTTTGCTGTTTTCTCTACCTTTACGAATTGTAAACTTACATGGACTTTTATGTTCTGAGTTAAGCACATTGAGTTTGCATGTGATGAAATGTATATATCTAATTTATATAAAATATAATTTTATAAAAAATAAAATTCCCATTGCAAAAAGCAAATCATTACTGCAGTTTACAGTTTAATTTCTACGATTTATAATTTCTTTTGTTTTTAGATCAACCTGATGAGTGAAGAAATGGGCAGCATATTAATCACTAATTACAATCGGTTACTTTGTCCCAAACCAAAGAAAATACCATTTTAAATATTTATAAATTAATTTTCAATCCATCTAAAATGCCTGGATAAAATGCTGGGAGTGCTGGTGCCTGAGTTAGACATACTTGAAACTATATTCAGTCCATTTTAGGAGAAAACAAATAAATTCTCTCATATTTGAAAAAGAGAAATGACAGCGTGCGTCTGAGGGAGGAAATAGAGCATCCAGCCGAATACAATACAGCCATCAGAGGCTGGATGTATAATAAACTATAGAAATATGTTGGAAGTTATTATATTAGGAAGGTCATATGATGTTACAGAGCAGAAGTGGTCCCAGCTTGTCTGTCCTTTGGTCCAAACTCATTACCACATCAAGGTTGAACTCACCGTCTCTCACTCTGTCTTTCTTTGTTCGTCCCCTTGTGGTGACGCGTAAAAACTTCAATAGGCCCCTCCAGGATTACATCATCAATAAGCCATTAGCATCCTTATGTTTCATCTCTTTCTCTCTCATTTTCCCTCAAACACACGCAGACACACACACACACACACACACACACACACATTCAGACTCAGACAATAAGCAGTTTGATGATGGCTGGTTGAATGGCTTTTGATAAAAACACAATTACGAAATGAGTGGAAACCATTTTTATTAATACTCATTCACTCTCTATTCACCCTGTAAACATGAAGAGAAGGACAGCTAAGATGCTACATTAAGAAACAGATGGAAACAGGTATATGGTGTGTCATGTTATGAGACTTAAAGCATTTAATATAATGTAAGAAGAGCAAAGTGTTGTAGAAAAACCATAAACCCCACATCCAATAATACTGACATTCAACATGGATATTCCTCGATGTTACATATGGAAAGCTGGCTCCATAATCCAGTGGTTTGACATAAACATAGATTGTTAAAATATCACGTTTTACAGCAGTAATAAATGTGTTCGCCTTTAAAAAAAAGTTTGGTTTCTTCAGCAAATTTCCCCCCAAAATGAAAAATAGATAAATGTAAAGTAATTTTGTGCCATTTTGCCCTTACTGAATGATGTGGGCTTATGATAAAGTGCACTCCAAAGAGTCTGCTGTACATTTTGTTTAAACACATTATTTCATTAACCCAAATCATTCCTGCTCAGTATCATAGTACAGGTGCACCTTGTTAATCAAGCTAGACAGCCGGTATCTTCCTAAGTGTGTAAGGTCACTGCTGCTGATGAAAGCTGGGTCTCCAGCTAAAACCCAAGAGTTCTCAGTTGAGACTAGAGAGTGACCAGGAGTATGCTCACTAGTTTTTTCAAGCGCTAAGATCAATGAGACCTACGGAAAAAACAAAAGAAATTTTTAACAGATATGATATTTGATTTTTATAGGGTAGATCCTACTATTGTTTTGATCACACCTCTAACACTGCAGGTAAAAACCCAATGTGAATTCTCTTGAGAACCGATCAAATATATCCGTATGTATTTGTATACTCCCACAAAATTCCTTATCAGATCTCAACAAGCTCTCAGAGCTTCAAAACCACCTCTCAAATCACTTTTCACTTTTCTGTCATTCAAGCACACTTTGCCAGAAGACAAAAGGTGTGACAAATGCAGTATTTTCCAAAGTTACAGTTTACGAGAACAAATTCTGAGAAAGAAAAAATACCAAACCAAAACCCATCCATCAATTGCCTTCTGCTTATCCGATTCAGGGTTACTTGGGGGGAGGGGGTTGACATCCTGTCCCAGCTACTATGAGGTGACAAAACCCCCCAAAAATGTAAACATTTTGGTTCAACAATGGTATTTTTCTAGTTTCTCATTAGATCTGCTGTGAATATTTCAGTTCACAAGCTGAATCATAATTACGGTCAGAATTTCAACCTTATGGCTAAATAATGCACATTAACGTTTCCTTTGATAAATGCTTTCCATGCAGACACTGAAGCTGAATTGAAGCTTTATTATTACCCGCCCTCGAGAAAAGATGAAGCTTTCTTTATTTTGATGACCGTGTGTCATTGCCTGTAGGACAAGCTTTACACCTGGCCTATTAATAAATCTATACAAATGATAAGAGGCACTTCTCTCAAATCCTTTCACAGAGCGGAAAAGAATACAGTCCCTGAGGAAAACAAGTGAAAAACACTCACTGTGAAACATTGTGTGCGTGCTTTACAGCAAGAAGGCAGAGAGCAAAATTAGAAACAGACGCCCCATCAGTTAGATCTCGTCTGGAACTGAAGCACTGAGCCAATGACAGGTCAATTCATCTGCTGCGTCTCGACTTTCAGCAGCAGCAGTGCGGCTTCCTAGGAGCGCTGACCTTTTCACACTTCAAAAAAAAAAAAAAAAAGCATGAGTGTGTGTGCAAATGTGTTTGTGCAGAAGGGAAGATGCACGTGCTGTGCGAGTAGATAAAGAAAGATGGAGCCTTTTGTGTGTATTCAAAGAACAAATTGAAGAAGAACAACAGAACGTGTATGTGTTTGCTTACAGGAAGAGCAGTGAGAACTTTACATATGAATACATTTGTGCGTGTGTCACCATTGCACTGAATGCTAATCAATGACTCATAAAAACAAACACACATTAGAGGACCTTATCTTTCCCGGGCGTATTGTACAAAGCACACAGGTAGAAAACCACACAGACGATCCTGTGTCAGTCTAGTCCTCCTTTACCCTCATCTCGAGCCTTGGTGCACTTGATCAGCTTGACAGTCCTGTCTTCGCATGTTGCCGTGTGCCTTTTGCATCAGCTTCGTGCTTCTAACAAGAGAAGGGCTGCAGGTTATAAAACATATTCTGGGATGGATGTCAAGTGCCTCACCTTGAATGTTTATGAAAGGGAATGAGCATTTGATCATTCATATCACAGTTTCATGCAAATAGAGGACATCAGGTCAAATGTATAAATTCTCAAAAACACAAGTGCTTTATGTATACCATGATTTTAAAAAGAAAAACATTCTAAATCATTAAGGCTGATGATTATATTTCAGATGTTTTGGTTATCAAAGAAACTGTAGTTCAATACTGAAACAAAAACTCTGAGCAGCTTCATACACTGGAAGTTTTTTTCTATCTGTAAACAAGGAAGCCAAGCTGGACACCACTGAGCTTTGTTACTATCTTAACCAGAATGCCAGTAAAAGGACCAGACCAAGCATTGTCTCCCAATCCTTCATTTGGAACAAGAGAACACTATACAGATCTACACTGGGAATGGTCTGGTTACCTTTGATAAGAGTTCTCAGCCATCTTTATGTTTGCTTCTCTTTTGGCAGGTAAGGCATTTTGGGCTACTGGACTATTTCATTGTTGCTTGAGAAAGGACCAACATGTTTTTTTCATGACAACACTGGTTCTTATAAATCCATTTGGTCCATATATTTGATTCTCTGTGCCCTAATTTGGCTAATCTGTGTGAGTTATGTGTACAATAACATCTCCATTTGAGTCTGCCTTTGCAAAAGTTGTGTGAGTTTTAGAGATGATTTAGTGATTAATGTTCTGTTACTAAATGTCTACACTTAAATAACACTTTTTAACTTTAGAGGTTCTACAGAAAACTAAAATGTGCTTCTCATATATTACACACACACAGAAGACAGTGAAGCTGAAGGCATAAAAACACATAACATTCAGTAGCTTGCTTGTGGTTACTTTGACACGTGTAGGGTATGGGGATAAAAACCCCTAAAAACCTAAAAACCCCAATTTATGGTCAACCCACCTTAGCCATGGTCAGCCCTACTATTCAGTGGACTGAAATGATAGGATTGTAGTGGAGGTAAGATGATGCAACTCCTCTTCTTCTTGTTACCATTTTAGACAGACCTCTTACAGTCTGATTCACTTTGGTACTTTCAAGCCAGCAGCTCCATCCATCCATCCTGCTGCTTATCTCAATTTGGGTTGTGGAGGCATCAGTCTCAGCAGAGAAGCTCAGACTTCCCTGATCCAACCAGTTCTTCCAGCTCATCTGGGGAGACACTGAGACATTCCCAAGCCAGCCAAAAGATGTACTCTCCAAAGAGACTTGGATCTGCCCTGGGGCATCCTCCCAGTAGGACATGCCCATAATACCTCACCTAGGAGGCGTCCAGGAGGCATCGTCATCAGATATCTGTACCACCTTAAAAGGCTCCTTTTATATGGAGGAGTAGTAGCTCTACTCTCAGTTCCTTTCAAATGACCGAGCTCCTTACCCTATTTAAAAGGGAGAGCCCAGCCAGCACCCATTTCAAGCAAAAGTTAAGATAGCGTTGCTTTGACAGTGGTACAGCTTGAACCAAACCCTTCTGTATCCTATATCCAGCATGTCTACTTCTAGCATGTCCATCCGGTACTCTCAAGAATAAATAAAAGAAGCATCATCTAAAAATCCATTAGCAAGCACTGAAGTGGTCTCCACTTATAACTTTATTAACAAAGAATGATAGATTTGTAAGGACACAAAGGATGCCTACCTTCTGAGTAAGCTAACTGTCTCGCTATAATGCTTTCTTTGAAACTGCAGAACCTCATTGCTTTGCAGTACCATAATGTGCAAAGGGGGCAAAAATCACACCACACTGGTTGGTCCGTTTTTTTTAAAAAAGTGCACACTAAGCGCTTTACACAAATTGCCTCATTCACCCATTCATACAGCATTTTTTTCTATGCTTTTTCTATGTAAATGCTTTCTATCTAACATTCACACACATTCATACTCCGATGCTGTATTGGAGAGCAACTTGGGGTTAGTATCTTGCCCAAGAAACAACAACTCAAGGTGGCAGCAGTACAGGTTCTAGAGTTAGGGAGGCACTGAGCACCAAGGATTTTTATCACAATATTAAAAACATTCCTTATATTTATAATTTTGTTATTTTGTCCAGTTACTGTTTTGCATCTGAAAAATTGCTAAACAAATACAACTATATTCTTGAGACATGTTTTTTTTTAACATGGGAAAAATGTAAAAATAAATAAATAATAATAGTAAAGTAAAAAAATATATATATTAAAAAGTGTCATTGTCCAAAAACTTATGCAGTTACTGTAGGCATCATCAAATATACAGTAGACTTTGTGGCAGAACATTTGTATTAAATCTCTTTCCTGGTAAGCTGCTGCTGTCCTTTGTTGAAACAGAGATCCTTGGTGGATTTTAGTCATTTTTCAGAGGATTCTTATTGAAATCGTGCAGTGAGCGGCTTAAGGTCCTATAACCTGCAGTAAATACCCAGCAGGCAAGCTTGCACAGCATGTGCTGTATTCACTCTGTGCAACCAGCTTATGTAAATAGATATCTGGTTAGCTCTAGACACAGTGTTACCTCAAGGGGAAAGCATCCTTCTCTCCATCCTTCATCCCCCTTTTTCCAATTTATTGCTCTCAGCAAATATCTTTTTTCAGAAATTGTCACATATATGAAGCTAGATGATAAACAGCTACCTGTTCAGTATCACTTCAAATGTAGCTACACTGTATACAGGTATTTGCAGAGCAAGAAAAAATGTCATGTTTACAGTAAAGTTGAATAAGAGATCTGCTGAAATGGATGGAAATGGATATGTTGTGTTTTGCAATTCCCTCTGAGCTATGAGCTTATCATGAAGAACATGCCAAAACAAGTTTATATGCACGTACACACATACTGTTACAATTCTTGCTTATCATTACTATGGTAAAACATGTAAATAACATTAGCTTCTCTCTTCCTTTGATGTCCTCTGTAGTGAGTAAACAGCTAGGTCCCAGCAGTGATTCTCACCTGTTTAAGGGCTCAGAAGTACCTGGAAGCTACAGCCATTCTGCTTAATTTGAGACTGCGATCAACAGTCATTTCTGAACATCCCAGAATCTCTTCCTGTGAGGCTCCAGTAGATGGTCCTGTGTCATCGTTTTCAGCTCATCGCTTCAGCTGAAAAATTCATTTAAAAGCACAGATGAAACAGTAAAAAAAAAAAAATATTCAGAGACTTGAAATAAAGGACAAAAGCGCTCTGAGTGACAGAGCAAGAGAAAAATAGGACCGTGTCCTAATTAAGTCTTCAGCCCAGATGAATTCATTGAGCCTTATTAGAGGGACCCGTAGAGACAATATCCTCTTCAGTCCTGGGAGAAATCTGGAAGTTGCCACTAGCAGAACACAATGAATTGATTTAGGAACTTTACTATGACAGCCCTTCACAATTTGAGGGTGAATTTTCTGTGTGGTGACCACCTAACCTGACTGACGTATGGTTGGAGTTAAATGTGGTATCACCTGAACTAAATCAAACACAAAACAAGCTGGAAATTAAATCTATTCCAGCACAGGCAGGTGTGTAGTGTTTTGCCTCTACTAGCAGGATTTAAATTGGTTTAACTGGCTTGAGCACTCAGCTGGATAAAAAGCAACTTCTATATTATACACTTGTAAATTAATAAGATGTTTCACATGTTAATGTGAACCCCCCCCCCACCCACAAAAAACCAAGTGATCATCCTCAGTTCATCCATTTTCTTCAGTTTTGGTGACCATGATATCTGAAATGTTCTCTACTTTTAGATTTACGACAGAACTGACAAGTTGGTCTGCAGCACGCCATTCTTTGTCACTGCCTACAAAAACAAAGGGCAACCATAACACAACACAAAAATCCCATCTACAGCTGTCAAAGACAGTCTTTTGATGACTGCCTTTGGTGTAGAAGGTCCATGGATAACAAAGCATTAAACCATCTTTCATATAAACTTTCATCTGATAAAAATTGCCAGTTTCCATTAAATGTTTGAGTTTTTAAGAGCCAAAAGCAACAATGTTCAGCAGCATTAAGCAGAAATGTGGAAGCTTTTTCTGTGATAGAGGACTGTACTGGTTATCTGGCATACGGCGCATTTTTAGGCCAATGGACCTGTCTGAATGGCGCACCTGCTGGACAAACACTGACAGCAGTTCATTCGTTCATGTTCATTACGGACAATACAATGCCCAATCAATTCTCTTGGCGACCTCGGGTTTACAGACGTGTGTGTGTGCTTCATATTCCCAAAACTCCTAATCCTCCTGCCTGGAATACACCCAGATTTCTGTAAAAGTTAGGTGAAGTTTTGGGTCATGGTTCAATAAGACAAACTTTGAGTGAAAACGAAAACTTCTCTGACAGTATGGAACTCCTTTATATGAAACAGGTCCAATTTCCACACCTTCACATTTCACTGAGGAATTTCAATGTCAAACTACTCTCTCTTTCTGGTTGTGTCTCCACTATGAAATCTGTTTGTAGAATGAAATGTATTTCTCTCATATCCATGCAGAGTGCGGAATATTTCCATGAAGAATTCTTTCCCAATTGCAGCATTTAGGTAGACTGAGCTGAATAGTATTTATCTGCTCTGATGGTAGCTTAGCCTCTGCAGTCCCTTAAAACTCCAACTGCAGCCCCCGACCAACTTCTTCTAGCATGCCTTTTTTTTTTTTTTTTGTTTCATCCCTAAATGGCCAGGAAGAGTTACTTTGAAGTGAAGGTAAAGGCAAATATAAAAAGAGTGAGTGTCCTCCATGACTCTGTGAAGAGGAGCCTTTTGGTTGTGGCTATTCCCCAGCCTCGCCTTGCCTCCGGCCTGCATGACACCACCTCCAGTTGCTAGCTGGCAGACTGGCACATCACACTAGACAGATTATTCTCTAATACTCTGAAGAGGTTACATGTGAAGAGCACTAAACAGGAACACCCTTCTCAACCCACTGCCATGACATGAAATACTAATGTGGCTAAAACTAAATGTTCACCATTCAAATCGCACCTCCACTCAGTGTGAGAAAGTCTGCGGCAGCTAATGTGATTATAGTTAAGCTAAGGGCAAGAGGACATGCAGCTGAGGTCTGAGTGTGTGCTGGGAGTATGAACTCAGAGAGAATTTTAGCATCTTTTTAATTAGAACTTTTAAGCTGTGTCAAAGTTCAGAAAGCCTTTTTTTTTTGGCTTTGCTATTTTGGATTTCATGAACATTAACAGCCAGCAAATCACAACTGCTAACATAAAGGGACGACTTTAAAGAAATTCATTAAGTAATTATGCACAATTACAGCTTTACAATAGAGTAAGTACCACGGAGAATGGATACTAATGGCATAATCACATTTTTGTAAAGGGGAGAGAGCTAATGCTATGCTATGGTCTGTGAATCAGGCTCCTATTTTTTGCAGTGGAAAACCTACATGTAGAGTTTAGTCATCAGTGATCAATACGAGATCAGTGTTAAAGTAGTGCTGCTTACTGGCCTCATTGTTGCCAGATTGTGCACATTTAAAAATCTCACCTTAAGCAAAAGACCTGCTGGTTATCCAGTTTTCCCTATTTGTCAGTATTTCTGGACTAGGTTTACTTTCTTCAAAGAACCAACTGATTCTGTTGGTTCAAAAATGAATTTAAAGCAGCAGCTCTGATTTAAGGGGGAAAGGAAACAGGGGAAAGGCACTTTTTGTCTAGGGGGATCCAGAAACTTCTAAACTAACTCCTACATCAAATGAGTATAGATGAGTGCTGAGGAACATTCATGAGCTTCTTTCAAAGTAGTATGCAAATGATAAACAGGCCTTCAAGTGAATATTTTGAGAATTGAGCATTTCAAGCCCTACTGAAACTCATTTAGTAGTAGTAGCTTGACTTAGATCTATTTTTTTAATGGCAAGAATTTAACCCTTTAAAACCTGAACCATGAAATAACTACCAATTTTTTTTTTACTGAACCTTCTGCTGAATTACAAAAACCACATAAATTAAATATTAATTTACATATGGGTTAATTTGCATCATATTTGCTACATATTTTCCCCGGTTTATTAATTATCGTGTTATTTATTTTGTTTTTACTGGTGGGACAAAAAAAAAAAAAAAATATATATATCACTCTGATCAAATATGATACACTTGACTTTAAAGGTTTAAGATTCGTTACATTTAACTTTTGTCATGTTTATTCAGAGACATGAACATTTTCAGGGATATAGTAAATAAATGAATTTATTTTAACACAAATGACTTAACGTATTTAGCCATCAACCCCTACATTTTCATGAAATGAAAACATACATTTTTAAGTGCATTTAATGTTGAGATAAAAGAACTAGAAATGATTAGGCTTGGTGAGAAGAGCCTTAAAAATACGAGAGAACAAACATAAATAATGTAATTCAGGGAAAAAACAAAACACAAAAAGGTACTAAGAATAAATATGTACACCAAGGCAGCATCACTTCTCAAATATACGCACAGATACAGATGTTGTGTAAAAAGGCTTTTAAAACAGGTACAAGTGTACATATGGTTTTGATCTGTAGAACTGAATCTCTCAAATGTTAAAATAGAAGCTTTATAAAAGCTGGAAGCTTAAGTTTACATTAACAAGGTGAGTTAATTACAATATTATTATATTCAGAGAAAGAAAACCTACAACACTACAATAAAACAATAACAAATGTCAGTTAAAGTGAGTTAATTTAAAAAAAAAAGAAGAAAAAAAAGGGCAAAACAAGTCGACACAAGAGATTAACTATTTTCCCCTGTTAAATAAAAAACCTAACTTCAAAATTGAATGTAATTTACTTTACCATAGCATTTAGCAACAAACGTGGATGGGACTAAATTCCCATTTAAACCACATGTATACAAACATGATGAAACTTGGTCTATGCTTATAACCACGAACAGCACTGAGCAGTTGCTTAGAAATCAGGAAGCTGAATAGGGAAACAGAAACACTGAAAATGTAACTAGTACACAGACACACACAGAAAATGTCAAGAAAAACTAAAAATTTGTCCTTCATTTTTTTAAAATTAAGTCAAACTGGACCAAAGCAGTGGCTATCAAAAACAAACATGGCACAGTACCGTTCCAGTTAGGCCCTAGTGATGCAGTTTTAATTCAAACATTGTGAGTTTGGGAAAAGAAAAAGAAAACAATACTACCCTATCTTGCCAAGTTAAGAATGGTATTCTGGCTTCCTGGAAGTTCGCAGCAAAATGACTAATATTAGCTGGATAAAGCATAAAAATTATGACCAGCTTGCCCCCACTGCTGCTCATATTTCAGATAGGAAGCCACAGACAACTGCAGGACAGTTCTGATACTGGCAAATATCAGTAAGTCCCTACATTCAGTGCATTATGATGGCTTAAAGCCATTTCTTCTGGATAGGCTAAATGTGTGTAAGCCTGAAGCACCAGTTTGGACAAATACAAGTTTGTCGTACTTTACAGGTAGCTTTAACTTTATGCAAATCGACCTATGTGGTCAAATCTTGCTGTTAGTGTCAGTCAAGGCAAACGAGGTGGAAAAGGCTAGTAATGACTCCTGCTGGTGCCTTCAAACAGAAGCATTTCAGAAGAGGTGGGTGGTTGAACGACTGAATGTGTGATACTTCCTCTCAAACATGGTAGGCAGATGGACCATGGAGGGTGAGTGGTGTGCCTGTAAATGGAAGAGAGATTTATTTATTTATTTTTTAAAAGAAAATGACAGACATGGAAGTAAAAGTACTTATAGTTAGTTATAGGTTAATACCCAATTGCCCCGTTAAAGAGTGATTCAGGTTTCTTGAAACACTACTTCCTATATTTATGTTTGCAACTGAACTTGTTATCATATAGGAAACTGGATCTGCTACAAGAAAAATCTAATATGGGTGGAGGTATTTCATGCAACTTGGAAAAATAGGTTTCAGCAAGGGAATATGAGAACGGCAGTTTTACCTATTATGTGTTTGTACACAGTCAACCATATTTATACAGTACCTTAACAGCAGACACCTTAGGGTGCTCTATATGAAGAAAATGCTAAAATATTAGAAAGAGAACCAATCTGCTGTCAACAGCAGAAAGGAAGAGCGTTTGGCAGAACTAGACTCAAAGAGGGACAAGTCATCTGGCAGAACTGGCTGTTGGGGGGTGAGGGGGAAAGATGACAAAAATATTGCACTTGCCCTTACTGTCCATTTAAAAAAAACAAACAAACAAACCACGAAAGGCGTTAAAGGGCCTGAAAAGTGAAGCCAGTGAGCAAGTGCATTAAATCCAGAGTCTAATCGTAGGCAGGAGGTGACTCCTTCAGTTTCAAAAACACATCCCACAGTACAGAAGTCTACAGAAGGGAAAAATAAAAAACATAAAATAGCCCTAGAGTCTGTTGACCTATGACTTCAGGAAATCCTTGAATCTCCAAACTGCAGTTGATTTTCAGTGCAGAACAAGGACCATCACCACATACAGTCCAAGAGGATGGGATTGAAGTGTCTAACCACAAGACCAGAAGCACCTGAATAATTTTGAAGATCTTGACAACAACAATCTAACCAATCAAACTAAAAGACAAGAAAGGCGAGGGCAAGCAGTTATTAGTAACTGGGTTTTTCAACTGCCCAAGTAGCCTCCACGGTGCTTTAAATATGATTATTAGCTCTGCAAGAGGTGGTAATCACCTTAGTTTTTATTCAAATATGAAGAAATCAATTCTTGCAGGTACCAAGTTTTTTTTTTTTGAGAAGGCAGTTTGAAATGTTTATTAGACTTTGTATTTGGGTACTCATAAATATGAATGAAGATCTGTATCAATTGGACATTTAACTTTTCCCACAATTAAATGGCAATTTAATGTTTCACCTCCCACTAAGGTAATTTAGATAATCTGTTGATTATCTGACTGCTTGCATTTGTTTTCCTGATTACAATCACTCTACACTCATTGTAACAAGTGTACAATGAAATCACTACATAATCACTGAAAGCTGACATAAACAAAGCAATAAGCTCTAATAAACTGAAAATATTGCAGAAATTGCGATGCATTATCATGCAATTTGGATAATTAAATCAGCTTACATGTACAGTTTGTATGTTTGTCACACTTAAATGTTTCAGATCAAACAAATCCAAATATTAGACAAAGGTAACAGAAGTAAACACAAAACGCAGTTTCTAAATAAAAGTGTTTATTATTAAGGGGGAAAAAATCCAAACCTACACTGCCCTGTGTGAAAAGTTGACTGTGGTGTATCACGTCTTTGGAAAGTTGAGTTCAACTTCTCTACCCACCCAAATGCCTGATTACTGCCACACCTGTTGTCAATCAAGAAATCACTTAAATCAGACCTGCCTGACAAAGTGGAGTAGACCAAAAGATCATCAAAAGCCAGACATCATGTCACAATCCCAGGAGATTCAGGAACAAACTAACAAAGTAACTGAGACCTTCCCAGGTTTACCACTCATGACCTCTTGGATGACGACTCATCCAAGAGGTCAAGCATTTCAGACACAGAATATCATACAAACCATAAAATATGGTGACTGTGGTAGTTTGATGGTCTGGGGTTGTTTGGACCTTGAAGAGTTGCTGTGGTAAATGGAACCATGTGGTAAATGGAACCGTGAAATCTGCTGTCTACCAAAACATCTAGAACAAGAGTATCCAGCCATCTGTTCATGACTTTAAGCTGAAAGTGCACTTGGGTCCTGCAGCAGGTCAATGATCCGAAAAACACCAGCAAGTCCAAGAAAAACAAATTGAAGACTTTGGAGTGGCCTAGTCAAAATCCTGTCCCGAATCCGATTGAGATGCTGTGACATGACCTTAAAAAGGCAGTTCATGCTCAAAAACCATCCAGTGTGGCAGAACTCCAACAATTCTGCAAAGATGAGTGAGCCAAAATTGCTCCACAGTGCTAAAAGAATCATCATCATCAGTTATCAAACACTTCCGTTATTAGGTTTAGGGGGCAATCACTTTTTCCACACAGGCCATACAGGCTTGGATTTCTTCTCATTTAATAAATATATAATAAATATTTAATAAATACCTTTATTTATAAACTGCATTTTGTGTTTACTTGTGTTATCTTTGCATTCAGAAAATATTCAGGTTCTTTCAGTTTTTGAATGCATAGTTCTTAATCTGATATAATGAAGTTGATATAATTTCTATGTTTGCCCATTACTCCACAGCAACTGTTTGAAAACAATATTGTAAATTCCTAAATTTATCACTCACATTAAGTATGCAGAATCCCAAGCAAGTACTTCGTAGAATCTCTTACAGAGGTAATCACTGATAGATGGTATAAGGCCAGGTGATGTAGACTTGTCTGTGCTGGAGTTCTCAAACATTTTACTAGAGAATCATCTTATTTTTCCTCATCGTTTCACATATATTCTATTTAATGTGTTTAAGCACCGGACAGAGTGTTTCTTCTAAAATTGTTGTTCTTACAGCAATTTCTCTTTGTTGCAAAATGCATTGCTTTTCACAGAGTCATATACATTTTGCTGGATGTAGACTGGTGATCAACACTGGTATTTAACAACTTTTAAATCAATTTTAATTTAAACAACGCCTGCAAAGACATACTTAAAATACTTTCTAAAGGCATTGTATACTCAAGCTTGACTCAGAGTTAAGACTGGGAGTGTGAGTCATACGCGTACGCGTATGCACCAAGTACAAAGTTTAGTTTATGTGGTGCAGCCTCATTTTAATTACTGAATGCAAAGAGACAAACATTGTTACTCAAGTCTCTATGCCTTTCAGTCCAAACCTGGCACCAAACTAATTGAGATGTGCAACCTTTGCCAATGCAATCACACTTCAGCAGCTTTCCACCTGGCTTTTACACACATGGCAAGTGCTCTTCACAAGCATTTCATCAGAGCCACAGTTTTTCCAAATACCCTGTGTGAAAATGCACATCAGCAGATTTATGCCTAGTTACAGTGATATAGCGCCAGTGTCATACAGAGGCATTTTTACTCTAAACATTACAGTTTGCATAGATGTGTGTCTTATTGGAATAAATTAAGCAGAGTTCATCATAACAGTGATACAGAAGCTTTTTTGTTCCCCCAATCTGTGAGGGCATTTGAAGTTTCAAGAATCAAGACTTCTTCAAGTTTTAGTTTGATTAGTTTGATCACTGCAAGAAGTATGATAATGGTGAGAACCAAAACAACGAATTCAAAAATATTTCAAGCCTACAAGTCCATTTTCCGTGTGAAAACGTAAGTATTTGAAGCTTTCTGTTAAGGTACAAATGTGTCTAAATTTTGCTTTCTTTGTCGATAAAGTTGTTTCTTCTTGATCTAGAGGAGACACTTCTTGAGTACACTCAACAACAGCTACTATTGTTGTATCTATAGTTTCTCATTTCAGCTCTAGCAAAACAATGATGGCAGATTCAAGGGGAAAAAAAACAAACCCCTGCTCATTGCTTTTGGGTTGCCTATGCAGGAATGTTGCCACACGTATCATTATCTACATGATGCCTGCATTTAAGATGCGATGGGTGTCTTTTTTGTAAGTGCACCTAATCAAAACAACACTTTCTATAAAAAGCTGGTATCATTATCAAGGAATTCTCCTTTTGCATCAGTGCAATTCTCACTTCATTTGCAATTCTTTCCCATATGACCATTTGTGACTGAGCAAAATGCCCATGTAAAAAAATAAATAAATAAAAAACCCAAAACAAAGCACAAACACAAACCAGAGACGAAATGGTACATTTTAATCGAGTTCTGTAGAATATGTGCCAGAAAAAAGGGGCATCAGGTAGGGGCAACACCAAGAGTGTCTGCAACCTCAATGCCACATAAAATCCTTCACACTGGTCCTTTAAATGGCTTCAGCTAATATGAGGCATTGTGTGCCTGGTGACTCAGGCATCACATGTGGTTAAAATGTATTACAGATAACAGCTGACCTGCCACTAAACATTAAAGCTCACATTAAAAAGTCACACTGACATTGTGAATACATTGACATTTTAATTTTAGTGTGCTGTTTGTGTGTAAACTAGCCGAAATACACAAAGCTCACTGCATACAAAAACTAAAGACTTTGACATTTTGATTTTTATTCTTGATATTTTCTTCAAGTGGCACTAAAAAGAACGGCTTTGATCAAAATAAAGATCGATAAGAGACAAATCATCCTGTCTTATAGTTGTAACGGTAACTGAATCATTCCTTTTTAATATTCATGAGTTGGCTCAATGCAAAATGAAACAATCTGTTTGTGAAATCAAGACTTCACATCTAAATCTCACCCCCAAAATAAGAGGTATCAATCTGGAATGACAGTCCCAGCTCTTCATGACCCCTGCTCATTACTAACATGTACACTGTACACCACCTGGTGAATATTCCCATCCACCACCAACACCACCACCACCACCACTCTGTAATCTAAGAAATTCTTCAGAAAAATTACTCCAAATCAACCCTTAAAATCTCCACCCTTTACACCTATACCAATCTCCAGTGGAGAGAAGCATTATACACAAACTGATGGAATCTCGTCTGTGTCGATCCGACTTGGGCTGTGGAGCAAATCTTTTATTTGTATTTTTCATTTTGCAGGGTCTCAGCTTCTAAGGAGTTGATTTGGGACTAGAAATGCACCAGTGATACTCTGATATTAAAAAGGCAAATGTGCCAAGACAGTTTAATGAGGATTAGTTTAAAACGGAAAATGAATTGGTGCACCCGAGACTGAAAGTGGACAACAATAATGTCTGCTCACGTCAAACTCCAGGACAAAGCTCAGCGATCATTTAAAGCAGAGTCTCTTTGCGAGGACTGGTCACGACAGCCTTCTGTGGATCCATGGGAACTTGAGGATTTCTGCATGACTCAGGAAAGACCCTACGTTTGGCATTAAAAGGTTGAGGACCTGGGGAGCTTGCTTGGAATCTTACAGAGGGCAGCGGTCTGGACAAATGTTGTCGAGATTTGGGTCGGGAATGTTTAGAGTTGAGCTGTGTGGAGTTTTGGACAGCTGAAGCAGAAGTAGAGGTGGGAGGATTTAAACAGGACGACTCCCAGGAAACAGGGAGGCTGGAATGAGTTAGTGCTGGTTGATTAAATAAAGAATCATTAAAAATGGGCTTAGATTCTCTGGTGACAGAGCAAGCATTAAGCTAGGGGTCTTGGCTCAACTCAGAAGCAATTTTGGGGACAGGATTTTTGGGGGGAGTGCAGGGGGTTCGCATACGATCAGGGATCTTGAATCTGATTGGAGGGTGGTCCAGAGAGTTAGAGCGCTGCACCACGGCACTGCTTTTGGTAGAATCATTCAAACTGAATGTTGAGGCAGCGCGAGGCATCTAAAGTACATAACAAAAGGGAGAAACAAACGGAGCAGGGTTTTACACTTAATGAAGGGGGGGAAAAGAAGAGGGCAAGAAAACAGACGAGCCAAAACATCAAAGAAACACAGATCAGTACAGTAACTGAAGGCTGTTTATAGGATTTCTTTGTGGATGAACTGGCAGAAATGGAAAATAATTATGTTTTTATTAGTGTATAATCATCTGAAGGCAAATCCTACCATGTAGTATCATAGTGGTTCTACATTACAGAACAGATGAGTTTTCCTATGTGCCTGAAAAGGCAAGGACCCCATTATATCTGCCATGCTGCATCGTACAGTGCGAATGACACTGTACGACAAAGCTGACGTCAAATTGACGCCACAGCCACCATTTCTGTCGCTCAAGCACCTCTCAATTTCTATAACCTGTGGCGCTACCATACATTTGTGTCAGTTTTCTTGCAATTTTAATGACATATGGGTTGACATATGACATACAAGTTCAGAGATTCACCTTTTCAAACTTGCAACAGTTTGAAAAGATGAGATTTTGTGGGGGGAAAAGACAAAACCTCACACAAACCCCCCTAAGCAATTCTTTTGCTTCCAGTTTTGATTTCTTCCATTTATCAGCACTGATGAAGAGGTTTTCTCTGACACCCATTATTCAGGAGAATACTGCAGCACAACAGTGAGCATGCGGCTGTGCAATAGCATTACCGGCGGTGTGCAAAGCAACCAGCAAGGCAGGTATACTGGGACCTTGAGGAGAGAAATTGTTCACTTAGCTGCAATCTGCAATGCCAACTTCTGGTAGAAGCCACTAAATCCTAATCTCTTCTAACTACACAATGTGCAAATACTAGCTTTGCTTGTTTTTTCTTTTGTTCAGTCAGAAAGATAACATTCAACTCCTCGCACAAAAAACTATTCTTAGCCACTATTGAAAATAATTTATGGGGTTACAGGAAAGAAACTCCATCTGATTAAAAAATAGTAAAAAAAAAATAAATAAAAAAATAATGACATAAATCTCTAGTCCTCATAAGCCAGCACCAAAAGTTGTACTTTGTCTAGTTTCTAAAATCTTTTTCACTTGCTGTTTACAAGAGGAGCTCTACATACTGCCATTAATCTGACTCAATAAGCTTTGAGCATTTACCCATGGATTATTCTGCCATACTGCAGTCTGCATTTACATGCATGTACCATTAGAAAGAAGCAAGTTACCTGAGATACTTATCAAAAAGGTAAAAATGTGATAATGTTGTTCTAATACTACACACTCAAGGGTTTTAGAATACATTATGATTAAATTAACCACTGAAACGCGCAAAAAGGAAAATAAGCAAGAAGACTATAGGACTATTTTTCTGCCAAAGAGAAGAAAGTCGCAGCACATTTAAGACCGCGAGCCCTTTTTCTGCTTTCTAATCAAGTTAGATGAAAGTAACTGACACCAATTGGATGTGTCTGATGGAGAGATCAATTACCTGATTCTCAGCAAAGGGAGAGAGATGGAGAAAACAGAAAAGCAATAAGGAACAGGTGGACAGATAGACGGTTAGAGAGACGGACAACCTCTTAGTATCCATCACTTTCATCATTTAGCACACACGTACACACACCAAAATGTAGTAACTGAGTTATACAGATGGTGAGTGTGAGTATTATAACACTAGAAATTAGATGATCTCAGTTTGGCTACATTATTAACACACCTTGTGTTAGCTAGTACCAGACTTAATAATGCCATATAGATAAATGAACTTACAGCCAACGTGGTGCTGCTGCCGACGCGGTTTTCACAGCTCAGCCTCTGGCTTTTCTCATCTGAAGGACTGTTGGCCATGAATGCCCTCTGGATCACACGCTTTGGGGTCTTTGTGAAAGAAAACGCTCTTGTCACCTATTACACACACACACACACAAACACACGGAAAATGTCAATAATTTCTGTTTTGTTGGCAGGTCTCTGTCATATGTGTAAAGGGAAAAGAAAAAAAAAGAAGCTCACTACAAGGCTCCACTTTGGTCCACTTGTTGCACCATGAAAACTCTAACACTTCTAGAACACCTGCTCTTCATCTTTGTCATAGGCGCCGCATGATATTTTTGCATTCAACAGGTTCTATTTTCAGCCACTTCATTTAGAGTATCTGTAGCTGTAACTCATTTTGCATTTGCTCTTAGTGTCCATCACTGCTGAAGCCACCTGCATAACTAGAGGATTTATTTCTTCCAAACACAGTGAAAAAAACCTACGTGCAGTTTTTCTGGCATTGAAGCATCTGTACGCGGCAGAGCATGGGTACAAATATGTAAAAGCTGTCATTATCAAAGTACAATCTGTTAAATTATCACATTTCATTTTTTTAAAAAGGGCAAAGGCCTCAATAATTACAAAAACACTTATGACAAGAAGTGCCCACAACAAAAACCACTGCTCATCTAATGAGCAGGCATTTAGTCAACATCTGGTAATTTGGTGTTCTTTGATATACAATTTGTTCAATTTGTTAAATCATTATCATATACTGTGTCAAAACTAACATAAATTAGTATATAGAACCTGGACTAACAGCTAAAATAATAACTGACAACCTCCCATTCAAGATCATCTACTCAGACACGTTCAGACAGATCCCAGCACACCAACTGTTTTTAGATCACTCTAGAAGGCCTTCCGTTATCCACATTGCTATTACTTTGCAGTTCAATCAAACATGACTGCAGACATAAGCTTCTGTTTCAAACTAACTTTTTTATTTTGGCCAAAACTAGCTTTTCATCCATTTCTGAAAAATGAAAATCAAGTTGAAAAATGACCATTTTGACACCCTGGAATAAATCCAGCACACACTACAGAAGTGCAAGGAGACGTGTAAGGGACTTCCAGGTTACTACCAGCCATATTAACAATAGTACAGGTGATTGAGATGAAGTAGGTATGTTTTTTGATTTTTATTGGACCATTTCTGGAACTTTCTGATCAACTTGCTTCTGAAGCTTTGCAGCTAGAGAAAACTCCCTGAGCTATAGATTCAAACATGCAGGACATCAGCAGAAGAAAATCTTCCACAAAAGCAGGTGTGACATCAGAGAGGGAAACGAGTTTTTCCATCGTGCTGCTGTTTTTTTCCATTAGCCCTTTCTATATCCATCACACCTACTTTTCTCTTTAGAACATCCAAAAAAACAAACAAAAAACAAAACTGCTAAGAATGTAAGGTTTTATACTCATGCTGCCCGTCTCTTTCCTCCCGCTGAGTCAATTTTTGGAGCCTTCCACCAAATATTAAAATCATTAATATTTAGGGGTCAATATTGGAAGGATTCCTTATTAAAAGCCACTTCTTTGGCCTTTACCTTTTTGGAGGTTTTCTTGATGGCCCTGGAGGCTTTGCTCAAGGTGCTGTCCATATCCTTGGTGCTGACCTGCAGTGAGTCTGGGTCTGTACACTGAATAAGGTCTTCCTGTTTGCAAGACAAGACGACAAAATACAAAAAAAGGTTCCAAACTCAGTATAGTAAATCATGACCTGAAGAGTGCAATTCAAGTAATCAGTACAGATGGATACATTTTACTCTGTTGTCGAACTAGTAGGCTGGTATGTGGAGGAGGATTAACACAGTCTTTATTTCCTTCTCTCCCTTACCCTGCAGTGGGCTTTTTAACAAGCTGAAGTCCTCTCATTGGTATTCACATTGCAGCTCTGACCCAGTGAAAAAAGCATTAGGAATGCAGCTGTGTGCCGTTTAGGCAGAACAGATGCCAACATCGCCCCCTGCTGAGTACTCTGCAAACTGCAGAATCTCAAATTAACATCTGCCAGTCAGCTCAACAATGCATGAGCTTAATCAACACCCGAGAAGTCTGATTTCTACCATTTCCCACAAGCACTAAATAACTGTTAATCTTTTATATGATTTCTCATTTTTGTTTCCATGAACAATAACTACGATATACAATATGCATTCCTACATCTAACCACATGTCATAAACATGCCCCGTCTTCTCATATACAAATGTATGAAACAAATACATTCGAACAAAAAATGTCATCCATTGCTTTCTTTCTCTTTATGTATGAGTGTGTTGCTTCTCACCGCATCAGCCCTGCAGATGGTGTTGGCTACATGGCGGCAAAGTGTTCGCAGCCAGGCGCTTTTAACCGTTTCCTCTCCAGCCAGTTGGAAGCTGAACAACAAGTTCTCCTGTTCAGTCGGAGGGCGAACCACCAAGGCGAATGCATTCACACACTCTGAAGGGAGGAATTGAAAGAGTGAGACCAGGACAGACAGTGACGGTGCAAGAGGGAAGATAATTAACAGTGACAAAAGTAAGGGGCTTTAGAAAAAGAAAAAAAGAAATCAGGCAGTGAGAAGAGAAAGAAATGAGAAAGAAAAAAGGAAGATCAAGGGAGTGTGTGGGATGAGGAGATGGGAGAAGAAACTGTTGAAAAGAGATGAGCAGGAAGAAGTGATGGTAACACTTAAGACTGCTGGGGGTGATGGGTTACAGAAGCCAGAGTCATCTTGTGCAAAAGAATATTCAAAAGTTCATCTAATGAGGCTTCAGCGGTCCAAGTCAGACAGACTGAGTGGATATCTTCTAAAGTTAGTTAGCTCTGTACTTCTACAGCCAGGGTGTCCTTGTTTAGCTGCAGTGTAAGTAAACAAAGTACTCTCTTAAAAACAAATGAAGAAAAGGGATTATAACAACAAACAAAACCTGCGATTGTTCAGATGGACTGTTTGAGGGAAAAACAATAAATTAAATTAATTAATTAAAGATAACTAACATTTTCAGTTAGTTGGAAGCTGACAGTTTCTTTAAAATTTTTTACGGGGCTACCACAAAAGACATGCATTTAAAAGCATTTAAGCATGATACAGGATTTTTCAAAAATAAAACTTAGAAATGAAATTATTTAATCTTCTGCTCCACTTACAACTGATCATATTGACACTGAGATGACTTGCAGATGAAATGTTAAGATGCAACTGTACATTTTGCCAATTTTACCTTCTGTGTCTTGCAAGTCCAGCACTCGTCGAATCTGAGACAGCGGCATTAATGCTATGTGTTTCAGTGGGGGCGGTGGTCTCGTCTGTCCCAGCGGACTCTTGAATGTATTGATCACCTTGTGTCGCTTCCTTGCAATCTGTAGAGATGCAGGCACCAACTTTGGAGGTAAGTGTGAAAGTCAACTTCAAAGTAACATCCCTTGAGTGTGGGTGCATTTTGCAGTATGTGGGTGAAGCTGCTATCGATTGCTTGGCAATAAATCAATGATGCCTTCATAGAGGTAAACGATGCAACTCATTAATGTCACGTTAATTAGGAGATGAGAAGGAAGATAGAAGAGGCAGAGAAGAAAGGAGGGAGATGTGGGAGAGGATAAAATACAACACAACATTCCAGGTCAAGAGTTAATCAATGGTTGCTGATGATAGAGAGTAGTGAGGCCACTCATGACAATGGCCATTCTATATATTAAAACACACACAGTGTAGCTGCTGAACACACAGACAGGCTCATTAGGAGGCGTCACTGACACTTCTGAATCAGCGCAGCCGCTAACCTCGTCTCTTTCATGATTGCCTGCCATGTTCCCATGCTGACCCACTGCTAATTAACACACACACTTTGTGTCAGCAGTGATAGACTGCACATTCCTGATTTGGCAAGAGACTTGCACAGCATATTCTGAGACACACGCTGTGAGACTCTCCTAAAACCTCTGAAGCCTTTGGCTTCTTTTTATCTTTATCATTTTTGTTGGGAAACATAACAGCTCAACATATACAAGGCCAGATAAGCAATCTTGGGTGCAAGGGATATTTTAGGAGAATTTTGAAAAGTAAGCCCTATGATAAGACTAAAGTCACAGATGGAAAACACCACTAACAGCAAAAGTAAATCTAGCTGGCCCCCTGTGTGACAAAGAATCTACATCATACTATGACTACGTAACAACTTTAAACCACGCATTACAGCTGAAAGACGATAACTTCTGCACCGATTACTATTAATATAGCATTCGATTATTCTTAATCACAATAGCAGACCAACACTTACAATAAGTGTTTGAACAGGGAGTAATTACCCAATTAAAAATACCGACTGCTGCCAGTGCTGCCCCTAGTAGAAACACCTACGGTATCAATTTCAAACTCCACCGTCACCCTATTGTCTCAAGTAGATTCATATAAGTCCAAAAAACAGACAAAAGAAATGGTAATGGTCTGCATCTGAGGCTACATCCACACGTACACGGGTATTTTTGAAAACGGAGATTTTCTGTTTTCGTTTTAAAAAATAATCCCGTCCACACGTAAACGCAGAAATGAAAGAAAACGCTGCTAGGAACATGCCAAAGCAACAGGTGGCGATATATTCCTAACCGTGTAGAAATGTTGGCCAATCAGAAGTCTCGAAGCCTGGGTGGGAAATAGTAAACAAAGATGGCGCATAGAAGCAGAACCGAGTCCTATGTGTGGAGGGACAGTAACTGTGTGTGTATATGTAAGCATTTAAACACTGCAGAGAGTACAATTACAGTACCAGTATTTTGCCTAAGTCCCCCATTGTAAAAATTCATTTCACCGAAACAATAACGTGGCGCACAATGTGACGTCAAAAAAGGCGCACACCTTTGACGCTGCGTTTTCTCCGTTTTCCTCGTCCACACGTAAATGCAAAGAGTTTTCGAAAATATCCACCCTGGCAAGCGTTTTTGAAAATCTCCGTTTTCAGTGACCGAAAACGCCGTTTACGTGTGGACGAAAGGTGCAAACGCATAGAAAAATCTCAGTTTTCAAAAATACCTGGGTACGTGTGGACGTAGCTTGATTTTTTCTGGAGATGCTTAAGAGATGCTTTTGAGATATTTAAGAGATTTTGTTGTTGTTGCTGTTAAAACCTTATTTGAAACACGTTTCTCCACGTTATACTCTTTGGAAGAAAAGGAAACCCAAGTTTCCTTTGGCTTAATATGAACTAGTGGCATAAATGTTCATAGTGTTTATAGTGAAAGTTATGATTGAGGCATGACTGACACCAATCATATGTTTTTAAGAGCAGACTTTGTATGCCTATATTTTTAGTAACCCTTTTTGAACCAAAAGAACGTCATATTTTTTTAACCCTTTCACACATAGTGGTCACTACAGTGGACAGCTATTCAAAGGCTGTTTTCTTGTATTTGTGTCAGTGTTGATGGTATACTTGGACATAAACCACTACACTGGACACTAATGTGTCACTCCATACCCTGCCAACCACTGGTCGTTTAATGTTACTATAGATGTATGATGCGTTTCATTGTAATTATTGTTATTTAACCCTGTCATGCATGAATTATGACAACCTCAATCAGGATTTTTTTCTTAAGTGTTTTTATTTATCTTTTCATGCATAAGATGAATAGAAATACTTCAGAAAAGTTATAATTCATACATGAAAGGGTTAAATGGATTGCATGACTTCAACTTCACGGAAAGGTTATGAAATTGTTATGAAAATGCAGTTAAGTATGCAAAAAGAGCCCATGCTTAAAAACAAAAACAAAAAAACTTTGCAAGCTAAAACATAAGTACAAGAAAACTTTCACTTATATATAGATAGATATCTATATATATCTATATCTATATATAGATATTTTTAAATGGCAAAAGTGTTGAGTAAATGAAATCAAAATGACAGACAATCTGTGCCTTTTGCATGGACGATTTATCTTGATCAATGTCACAAATGTGCTTAAACATGATCCACCCACCCGTAAACAGTATTGCCTTAAAGTCTCTGTAGCTTAAAGCAAATTTACTTACAGTGTCAGTTCTATAATATGTCTTTGTCCTGTCTTCATTCGCTCACCGCGGCAGATGGCCACCCCTCCCTGAACTAGAGGTTAATTCCGTTAAAAGGGAGTTTTTCCTTCCCAGTGTCGCCGAAGCACTTGCTCATAGCGGGTCATGTGAATGGTGAGGTTTTGTCAGTTGTCTTTGTACTATTGTAGGATCTTTACCTTAAAATGTAAAGTGCCTTGAAGCAACTGTTATTGTGATTTGGTGCTATATAAATAAACCTGAACTGAAATTATTAATTTAGCTGCAAAAGAGCTTTACCAAACAACATAAATATGAAGAAATGTTTATACATTTTTAGTTAAGCCCAAAGGTAGATTCAAATACAGCTTAGGTTTCAGATCTGGTGTGGTAAAGGTAACCTTTACATTGACAGTGGGTTCAGGGGTTAATAAGTGTGAATCTGTGTCTTTGTATGACCAAAACTTTAATAGTGTGTTGATGCATTTTCACCTCAAGACAGTCATTGAAGAGGAACAGTGTGACATTTTCACCACGGTCACATGGCTGATCTCCCAGAGCAATGGTTTCTACTCGGTAAACGAGGCTGCGATGGGAGGACAGCAGGTTGGCCTGGAAAGAGAAAGCACGGCAAGTAGCAAGAAAGTGAAGAGGAAATGGTGAGTACATGTTTAAGAGGGAGGCAGGCATGTCCAACAGCTCAACTAGCTCATAGTTTAGATGGCAGTAGCCCTAGACAGGCAGCCAATCACAGGCCTGACACAGACGAAGACAAACTGTCAAAGTCCCATTTGCACTTACAGGTTATTTAGACTTGCCAGTGGTTTATTTTTGGTTTCTCTCGAGTCCCTTTAAAATGCTAAATTATTATTATTCTTACAAACCCACTTCCCAAAACATTAGGATGCATTATAAAACGCAACTACATTTTAACTGCAAAAGTACAAATACTATTGTTCCCCCTCCACATGACTGAAATAGTCTGCCTGGTCTGTTTAGTGGTTAGGGCCTGCCTTCTGGAGGAAAACTAGAAGACAGACGTTCACTGTCACAATTTTTGCATAGAAATGAATTAGTACACAATCTGCACTAAAATGAGTGTAGCAATCACACACATGTAAACAGCAGCAATCTTCAAACTTACAGGACAACCATCAACTTCATAAACAACATCAAAGATTTGCTTCTGGCCTTCAGTTTTCCTTTTGTCCTCATTAATGTGGCTAAAGAGAGAAGACATCAAAAAGATGTTATTAATGCTTAAGAAGAAAAAAAATCAAAATCATTCAGTGGGCCACTGGAAAGAAATCAAAATTGCTTCATAATTTATCAACTGTCTTAGTTTTGCAAGGATAGTATTTATTTCCGTTTTAATTGTTGATAAAAGTCAATCATAACCACAAATACAGAACATGGCAATTTGCTAACAACTGCAACAAAAAGTTAAGCCAGTTAGGGGAAAAAAAAGGTCATACAATATATGAAATCATTCCTCAGTCTTGAAGGTCCCTTTAAATTGTATTAAATCATGTTAGTGCTGCATATTTTTCCTTTTATGAATCCATGCATCAGTGTATGCTGATATTAGAGTACTGACAAATACAGTCACTGGAAGCCGGTATTGGATCGATTGTGCGTTCGCTGGACATTTAGGAATGTAATGAGGAGGTGAAGTACTTCGAAATGGTTAGAGAATACATTTCTCTTAGGCGAGTACATGACACAAAATTAAAAACCCAGTTGGCTGTTGGTTAAAATGCTGTTTTGACCATTAAGAAAATTTGACAAGGTGGCACTCCACTGAATTCCACCTTGCAGACTACTTCTGCTAATTTCAGGGGAAATTATTATAGCCAACTGTTTAAAACATCTGACCCAGTTAAAGCCACATGAGAATGTAAAATGAGACTGGTTATCACAGATGTGTGCACTGTTGGATAGAATGCGTCTCCAGCTGGAGATGATCAAAGTCCAGAGGTGTGACCTTAAAGTTAAACTGCAAAGTCTAATTAATTTAAGTAGCATAACCACCAACTATACAAACGGTTTTATTATTCTCTACTATTGCACATTTCATGCTTTACACATGCATACACCTGTATTAAAAGGTAGCTGTTTTCTCAGACTATGGCTCCAAGAATATCTGCAGCAGTTCACAAAATTCTGGCTTCAGATGTGTCAAGATTTAAACAGCTTCAATTATTGCCGAATCTTTACTGAACAATGGTCAATTACTACAATTTGAATATGCATGATGGTCAAGACTCATTATGATAAAAGAGAATTCACAAGAAAGTGTTAAAATGTATAAATGATCAAACAACACTAGCTGAGAAATTCTCACAAAAGCAAGGTTAAGGTCACACCAACTCACGTCATGACTTCTTTCAGAGACTCAATTGCTTTCTCCAGTGTTATCTTGTCTGGGTTGTCATCCGATGTATGTTTCTTTATGTCTGGAATAGAGAAAAGAATGGAAAAAGTTTTGTAAGAAGTAGACAGGAGAGAAGAGATGAAAATCACAGAGAAATACGAACAGAAAAGAATACAGAGGAAGAGAAGTTACAAATGGGGATCAACAGGAGATAAAGAAAAATGGTGGCAGATGTAGACGGGGAAAGATTTAAAAAAAAAAAAAAAAAAGACCAGGAGGGTTGCTGCAAAAAGTTCATCTAAACTATTTTAACAAAGGGTTATATATTTATGCATTACCATTAAGAAGAAGGGCCACGCTAGGCAGTCTCTGTACTGGTCTGATGAGCAGCTCCACCAGTGTCTGCCTGCCACATTCTGGCTTGGCCTGGTTAATCTGTATAATGGAAGCAAATAAAATTGAAGCTTGATTTAGACTTCTGCAGGTTATTTAAATCCTAATTTTCGTGATAACTGGAAAATTTATTCTTAAAAAAAGTTAATAAAATAAAAGAATAAAAAATAAATAAATAACCAAAACATAAAAAACAAGGACCTGTCCACATCACAACACATGTCAAAGTAATAAATGCTATGTCTGTTTTATCTGTTGCTTATATGTTTACATGCACTGGAGAAAGCCAATTTAGGCCTGGCTCAAGAAGTTGAGCAGGTTGATCATTCAGAAGGTTGGTGGTTCAATCCCCAGCTCCTCTTGTCTGTAGTCAAGATTGTTGGAGTATCTCTGGGCATGAGACTGAACCCCAAGCTGCCCCTGATGCAGCCATTGGAGTGTATATGTGTTAAGTTAAAAGAGCTTAGGCACATAAAAAAGTGCTTGTATCAATGTGTATGTGAATGGGTGAATGAAGCTTGTAAGAAAGCATTTTGAGTGCTTGAGTAGAAAAATGCTATGCAAGTACTAAACAATTTAATAGTTAGGTAATCTGAGGTGGTGTTTATGTTTTATTAATCTGTGAGTCTTCTTCTGAGCATCTGATTTTCTAAGCCAGCGAAAAGTCTTTAGACTGTGCCAAAGAAAATTGATCATCACGACAAGGTGGGGCCAGGTTTCACAATGAGCATACCCGAAACCCTGGCTGATTAGGTCCCACACCCGCTTTCACACCTTGGCTCATGTGATTAGAGGATCACCAGGGGGTCCTTTGTCCCTCTTTGGGGGGATACTCCCACTGGGTTTAAATCTGGGACTCTCGGCCATTTGACCTTAGAACTGAAGAAGCTTCTCGGATGAGAGGTGAAACGTCTTCAAGCAACTTTAAGAAGTCCACACGCTTTTCTTTGCTAACTCCTTTGACTACGATGACCTGGATGACTGAGAACCTTCGCAGACATCAAAAAATTCTGGAAACAGGCCAGTTAAATTAGGGTGTTTAAGGTCATCTTGTCATCATGTTCAGACAGCATCCAGTGTGGCAGCTTTTGTTATGTTGTTCCCTGGAAGCTCAGTTCTTACCACTTGCACTGTTTGCGCAAGTTCGAGGTCTGCAGTGAAACTGCAACGCAGACAGCCAACATCAGCTTCTGTTTTGAATTCATGAAATGAAATATTGCTGGTGATGAGAGCCTGGTCTCCCGCTACAACCACTGTAATTTTCAGTTGAAGAGTCCACAGTTTATAAGCCTGAGGGTAGCACATTAAGTGAAGAGCGACACTGGGAGCATGGTCACATTATCTCTTTTTTTTTCCTCTCAGCATTCGTTGTGCACTGTGAACTTGTCCCCTTGGGTCAGACTGTCAACAAGAGATTCTACTGTAATGTGCAAAATCTACTGGTATGTGACAGTGAACATTCAGAGGAAACAATCTAAACTGAAGGTGTGCGCCATGTTGAGTGCACAATGACAGCAAAAGTCTTTTATGCATACCAACACAATCTTCACCTCATCACCTGACCCACTCACCAGATGTGGCAAGTTGCAGGGAGGGAGTTGCCTGCCAAATTCTCAAAATTAAAACTCAAGTTGAAGGATCGCAGTTTTGATAAAAATTGAAGAGAGTCAGTGTCAGTCATAGATGGACAGGTGCAAGGGGACATAATGTGACTTCCTCTGAAAGATTTAGTATTTGCAGCAGTAAACAGTCAAAAGACTGTGGATGCAAAAATCTGTCAAATTTAAATCAAGTTTGGGGGGGGGGGGGGGGGGGGGAGTGCTTTTTTATGTATCAGATTTTTTTTTTGCTCATGAAGTCATGAAATCCACTAGACAGGCAAAAATACACAAACATAAAGGTCATACCTTGAGGAATGCATGAAAGCGTGGTTTTTGTTTCTCAGACCGAACAATGGTCTCTTTGCTCATTTCAAAAAAGTTGACAAAGGGGGGATAGGCCTTCACCAGCTCTTTAGACTATAAGGAAGGGAACAAAAAAAAAAACAAAGGAAGAGTCACACAGAAGAATGAAGTTTACTTGAGAATCGAAAATACTAGTCTCATTAAGTAATTTGACACACCATGATGCCGATATCAATTTCTCTCTGACTTTGACCAGCCTTGACCACCAAAGCATGTGTGAACTTTTATAGCATGTATACATCATGTATAAACACGTAGAAACTCACGTATTTCAGAATGATGTTTCCAACGCTTCTGTTTTCTGACCAGTCTGTGAGGAGCTCCTCAAGATCATTCTGATCAACAGACCAGAAGGTTAACAACAAAACTTTTCTCCGATTTTTGCATAAGACAGACGTTTGGGGATACATTACCTTTATTCTGGTATGAACTTCATAGATGTCTGGGATGCTGCCAAATATTGTCTTAATCTCCTCTTGAGCCAGGATAGGTCCACCCACCTGTCCCTCTTTTTCCAATGGATGCTTGAAAAGCTAAAGATTAAAATAAATATGGGAAATACTTTATTATACACCATGAAGAACCAAGAATGATCCACATGTCAAAAAATCAAAGACCAACATTTTAGATGAAATGACAATCCAGAGCAACGTACCCAGAGATGGGGATATTTTCTGGATATTATTTTTCAATTGTCTTCTAATCATACATGAAGAAAATGGCTTGAAGTTTTAGTATTTTCAGGCTTTTATGCCATCATGTTGTGTTCAAGTTAATTCATGTAAATGTGGACATCACTTGTGAGAAAAGACAGAAAAGGTATAATACATTTTATCTTTATCTGTTTTTCCCATCTCCAATCAACTGTGCCATTGTTGTTTCAGGTTGAAAAATGAAATCCAATTATCAGTCTACTGTCATTCGAAACACGAGCTTATACCATCTGCTTTAGTAATTCCCCGTGTCTATAAATACTAAAGAAAAAGAAACATGACCGAACAATGAAACATGTGGCAATAAACAGCACTACATCTTTTTTTAGGCATGCATGAAATTCTGAATCTCTGAATTATGGAGTCAGTTTCTGCTGTGTTTTTCTTTGATAAAAATCACAGTGGAAGAGCCACAGAAGCAACCTGAAAGTAAGCAACATCAAAATGGAGGAAATCCAAAAAAGATAAAGAAAAGAAAAGAAGCAAAAAAAAAAAAAAAAAAAAAAAAGAGTAAAAGATTCTCAAGCGGAGACAGAGAGAGAAATGGTCAGGCAGGTCATTTTCTCCCTCACTGGTCAGCTGTCTGACTCTCTGCTGGGACCAACTGATAAGACAGGCCAAGTTGCAGCTTGCAAATACACACATACACACACAAACCTTTAATGATTATAGTTTAGCCTCAAACTGTCGCCAGGGACAACACACTGGTCGACCTGAGGGGGAATATTAGAACTGTGCACACCATGTGAACACAGACACACACCTACCTGTAGGATGGTGCTTAAAATGTCTACATAGTTGCTTTCAGTTTGGTAGAGCTCCTTGGAGACCTGCCACCTGGCTGACTGCTTGGAAAGAACCGGAGTTGAACTCTTAGAAGGCTTGGAACTCTCTGGAGGAACAAAGAAGCCAGGCAGGAAGACATAAGGTTATAATGGTGCACTGAAGTACAGGCAGAGAGTGCCAGGTGTCCATCCACTATCATAGCTCGTTAATAACTATGACTGGCTGAAAACAAAATTATTATTATTAATATAAATATTTTTTATGTACTGTAAGCCAATTCTGTTGTGCGGGTTACTGGCACAATGTATGTAATGGAATGACATTACATACAGTACAGAAGTATGTAAATGCAAAAATATAGGTTATAGGTTTTTAATAGGTTTTGGTTTATTCATGTTGGTACACAGAGTTAATAAATATATTTATTTGACTTTAAAGAATTATTTCCTTTTACATGGCCTGGCTGACCTCATTGGTCTTTACAAGCCAGTGCTCTCAAAGTTAGAGAACATGCCATTTGCCAAATGGAGAGTCAGACGTTCACACAAAACGTGTCTTACATTGCTCTGTGCTGACTGTGAAGACTTCCTTGAGAAATTTCTTGGCATTTTTCCTAAAACTGAGTTATCAGAAGCTGAACGTGCCAGAGCTAAGTGGTTATGTTTATGTCTGCCAATGGCTATTTTTTTTCATCTGACATCTGTTACATGTTCTGCTTTTATCTTATCCCCCCCCAACACTTTAAGCCAAATTAAAGTATTAAACTATGCTCTTTAGACGAAGGTACTGCATTGAGTGGAAGTAAGGCTAGTATTTTCTAATATTTGGTGACTAGTCAGTTGCAGTGCTTAAGATTTTCTTTTTGTATACAATGATACTTGTAATCTCTTCATTATGGGTTTTTATAGTTAAGCCATGCACAGTTACACTATCCACTGAGCTATCCAGAAATTAAACCTTAGCTTGTTTGAGGGTGACAAACTGGCGACTGGTGACTACTTCACATTTGTACTCCATTACACTCAGCTGGCCTGGGAGTGATTGAGAACATAACTAAAAAACAGAAACAATTTGGTTTTGTTCCAGATAACTACATTACTGTAAAGGCAGTTTGTCATCCTTCAAACAATAACTTTGTAATAGCTCTTAATTAATGTCAACCAGTATCACCACTGTCCTGCTCAAAATCCAAACCTCCATAAGTTCCCTGGTGCTGCTCTTCTTCTGGTTGTTGACAAGCATTTGTAGTCAGGTGGGACCTTTTTCTCCTCTCCTCCCTGTCTGTCCTACTCCTTTCCCTGGTTTTCCTTCTTCCTATCCTAGTCTTGGTCACAAAACTGTCTCCTACTCTGTCTTCTGGAAATAAGAGTTGTGTACAGTTTTCATCTGAAGAAAGAAAAACTCAACTAAAGCACAACCACAGTGGGAAGAACAAACGCTGCCTGCAGGGATACATTAATATTTAGCAAAATTTATATATGACATAATTGCTCAAGAGTTGCATAAAAGACACTGTCATCCATTCTCCCATCAATACCTGCCAAAGCCTTGCATGTCTCTGGAGTATTAGAGATGTCCAGCAGTGAACCAATAGACAACGAGTGCTCTGCTGACGGTCTTTTGCGCGGAGGGAAGGGAGAGATCTCCGTTTCTTTGGTGAGCTGAGCCAATGTGTCCTTCAGACGTCGACGCTTACGGTTACTGTTTGGGGTGGTGAGGGAAAGGAGGGACACTGCTTTCTTCATAGCTGGGCTGTCATTCTGAAGTGCAGAGAGGAAAAAGAAAGCTCATGGTAAACACAAAGAAACCTATGTAAAAACTAAAGAATGAAAAGGTCATGAACATTTCTTGCAAATTATGAAATGAATGAGAAGTACAAAAAGGCCAGTATGGATCATCTACACTTAATCTTATCCCTCATTTCTACGTTGCATGTGGAAAGGTACCCTGAGATTTTACAGTTCATCATGGACACTTTCTGGAACTTGACACAGTTTTTCGACACAACAGTTGCTTCCTCAATATTGTGAGGAAGTCCAAGATGAAGCACGGATTGTTATGCAGGGCGGCCATGGTTTTTAAATGTTCAAATAATTATTTATTTATTTGTTTTACAGCTATACAGCTTCAGCTAGTTTTGTGATAATACTGTGTAATCTGGATCCAGCATAAAGCTTGAGAGTGATAGGAAACTCCATAATGAAGTGAAAGGGGTAAGACTTAATATGGCAAGACTTAAAAGAACAGATGGCAGTTTACCACTGGTCAGGAATACGCAAGCTAAAACCACCAAACTAACAAAAGTTAAGTATTTAAACAGGAACAGGGACAATGTAAACAAAGAAAAGAGCTTAGAATTAAAAAACAAATCGGAGAACTGTTTCTAAATACTGGCTGTATGCTGTACTTGCACATCTAGAAAAAAAAAAATCCTCCTTGTACCGTTTGTTGTCTTACATAAATATAACATATCCATTTTTTGTGTACATAATTTTTACTTTTATAGATACACAAATAATAATTTAATAATCATGTACTCACCTTCTCATAGAGGTACATGGATTCTCCAGCTCGAGCATCCATCTGAATACTTCCCCAGAACCACTGCGACAGAGAAGAAACAGTTTTTATTGACCCGAGTCAGGACAAAGACAGAAAAAGATTAACAATGCTTAATATCGTACCCTTTCCTTTGAAAACCAATAAAACTGACAAAGTAAAGAAAATGATACCACTATATTAACTGTGTAGTTAACAATACAGGCAAACCAAGTTATGTAGATGATTTAACCTTTTCATCCACTGGAAGAGGAACTCTATTTTTCACCCCCTCTCTGACAGCATCGGAAGGAAAAGGGGGGGAGCAGAGACAGTATTGATTGAGATTTAACCTTAACAGAATCCTGATCAGATAATTACTCTGTTTCAGAGCATTCATTATTTTGCTCTGGTCCCTTCTGTGTCCCTGTCCTCCTGCAACATAACCCCAGTGGACACTAATTATTCAGCTATGTCTGGACAGTCTTAGCCACTACCAATCAAACTTGTTTTTGTCTTGAAGTTGCACAGAAACATTACTGTGTGTATTAGATGCTGTTGTGAACTTTTAATGGCTTGTTGGGTGATGTTAAGCAGCTTTAGTAGTTGATCTCAAGAATAACAACAAAACATGGCAGCAAAGCAGAGGAAAAAAAAATGTGCAGTTTAGAGCAAACTGAAGGCAGAGTTTAATGACATATAGGTCTGACCAATGAGAAGTAATAATAGAGTAATGACTACCTGTTACCTTGAGTAATAGCTTCTTCTGGGTCAGAACATCAGTACTTTAAAA